>NC_060145.1:221739791-222976041 GCF_021461385.2 Schistocerca piceifrons | reverse complement strand
GCGATGTCGTTATCCTGAAGGAAATCATTTACAGGATGTGCATGATGGAGGTACAAATTGGTTTGGTTGAAGGCATATGCAACACTCATCAGTGAAGAGAACATGATGCCTATCCTGAGTGGTCCATTTGGCATGTTGTCGGGCCCATCTGTACTGCACTGCATAGTTTCATGGTTGCAAAGATGGACCTCACCCTGGACGTCAGGAGTGAAGTTGCGCATCATGCAGCCTATTGTGCACAGTTTGAGTCATAACATGATGTTCTGTGGCTGCACAAAAAGCATGGTGGCGTTTCTGTCAGGGTTCCTCCAAGCCACAATCTGTAGGTAGCAGCCATCCACTGCAGTAGTAGCCCTTGAGCAGCCTGAGTGAGGCATGCCATCGACAGTTCCTGTCTCTCTGTATCTCCTCCATGTCCGATCAACATTGCTTTGGTTCACTCCGAGTCGTCTGGACACCTACCTTGTTGAGAGCCCTTCCTATCACAAAGTAATAATGTGGACATGATCAACCCTCGGTATTGACTGTCTAGGCATGATTGAACTACAGACAACATGAGCCGCGTACCTCCTTCCTGGTTGAATGACTGGAACTGACCGGCTGTTGGACCCCCTCCGTTTAATAGGTGTTGCTCATGCAAGGTTGTTTACATCTTTGGGTGGGTTTAGTGGCATCTCTGAACAGCCAAAGGGACTGTGTCTGTGATACAATATCGACAGTCAATGTCTATCTTCAGGAGTTCTGGGAACCGGGGTGATGCAAAACTTTTTTTGGATTTGTGTAGCATCACAAACTTTCGAATCAGCATATGAGTCCCATGAGCTTCAGTAACAAACTGAAAATGCTGGATAAACCCATGAGGATGTGTAAGCCCAAGCTCTGTACAACTTTTGTGGCTGCTTTTGACAATGGTATAACTCAAGATGAACAATAATAATGTGAGCGCTTTCACAGTGACAAGCAGAGAGCAACTGACACATTTCATCAAAAGAAAGACTGGCAGGTTCCTTAAGATGAACTACCTGACACAAAAGGTGATAAACATTAGCAAGGAATCCATGATAGAAAGAAAACCTAACACATGTTTGGGTCAGTGACACCAAAAGCTTGGAATTGCTGCCAAAAGTGTTTTTTGTATGTGTCCCAATCATCTGCAGGATCATCATACAGAGGAAGGGGCTGTGTCAACAGTGATGAATCTGACACATCAGCAATGCTACCAAATTGATTAGTGCCATGGAAAAAGCCTTCTGCCCATTGGTGAAAGCTCATTGCTGTTCAACAAGAAATTGAAGAATTTCTTCCACTGACATATTTTCTATAGTGAGCCATGAAATGAAACAAATGGAGTAGAATACCACACTCATTGCCAAAAATTTTGTAACATTGCGCAGTACAATATCAGAATTTCCACCAACCAACTTTTATTTTGCTCACACATGAAGGAATATACTAAGGTGCTGAATGACACTGCAATTGGTACAAACAAACATAACCAACAAGTGCCATAAGGCACAGTCTAATTTGAAGTATACATTTGTCACATAAACTTTAGAGTGGCAAAGGGCCCAGCATGCTTACTTATATAAAACTGTTTTGCACATGGAACAGGACTATCTGTGCTGTCTGTGCTGATGTGAGGTGGCCTCTTTAGGCAGCCATGGAAGTGTGCTCTGTTTAATTATGTGCACTCACTGTATAGGGTTACAAAAGCTCTCATGTGTTGCAAATGAATTTAGCAGTTGTTGCCTTTTTTATAAGTGCCTTTAACACTGACATTGAAGTCACCATACACAACTGTGCATTTTAAATGAAACTTCATTTTATTCATTAGCCCCTCAACAATGTCAGGAGACTCTGTACAATTTCCTGATGATGGGTGATGCAAACACACAATGACATGTTTGCACACACACACAGTACTCAAAGTCTTGTTCAGTACATTGGAAATTTTAAGTTTTATGTCTTTTTATTTTTATGTCTCTGTTAACATAGATGCACATCCCACCACATTTGTGGTGCTGATTGCAGCAGAACATGGTATACTAACTACATCTCCAAATATCTTTCATAGCCAGTGCTCACATTTACACAATACTGAAACATACATGAGGTGATCGCTCAATAAGAGTTCTAATTCATCAGATTTTCTCCCTAAACATTTTCATTTTGAAAATGGATTCTTAATATTCAGAAAATTCAATAACTTATGTGCCACATAATATCATATTTCTTTGATGTTGCATCTTTATAAAGAATCCTTCCATTTTGTTTGAAGAGCACTTCTTTTCTCTCATGGACATAGATTTCAGATACTAGGTTACTTCACATTCTTCTTTCATGTGGTGGATTTCTTCCGCTTGTGGACTGCTAGTGTTGGACCAAATCTGTTTGAATTTCCTTGAGTATGTGCATCTATCATGATGATTTGTTTGCATTTACAACTGCTTGTGTACGCTACTTCCTTAATATCTCTGTCTATATGTTATGCAGATCTCTTTTTAACATATGGATAATGTACTTCTGCTACTTCTCCTGTGGAGGGAAGGTGTACAAACAAATCCACGGCATAGCCATAGCTGTGTGGCACTCTCCTGTGTCAACCTGTTTATAGACCATGTAGAGGAGACCTTCCCAGCCTCTGGAAATGTCAAACCCATGGTTTGTTTCAGGTTCATTGATGATATCTTCATGATCTGGACTCAGGGCCAAGGCACCCTATTCTCGTTCCTTCACAACCTCAGTACCTTCTCTGCCATCCATTTCACCTGGTCCTCCTCAACCCAGCATGCTACCTTCCTGATGGCCTCATTCACACCTCTATCCACCTTAAACCAACCAACCACAAACAGTACCTGCATTTCAACAGCTGTCATCCCTTCCACACCAAAAAATCCCTCCCTTACAGCCTAGCCACCGAGGGATGGCATATCTGTAGTGACAAGAACTCCCTTGCCCAGTATGCTAAGAGTCTCACCAAGGCCTTCACAGACCTAGGCACTATCTTCCAGATCTAGTTTGCAATCAAATCTCTCATGCCCTTTCCCCATATACACCCAATCCTCCTATCACCCCCAAGAACCACCTAGGGAATGAAACAACTGAACCACATCCTTCATCAGGGCTTTGATTACTATAATCACACCTTGAAATGGGGGACATCCTGCCCAAGATCCTTCCCAATTCTCCTAAAGTGGTGTTCTATTGCACAACTAACCTCCACAACTTCCTAGTCCAGACCTATGCCACAACTGATCCCAACCCTTGCCACAAGGATCATATCCCTGTGAAAGACCCAGGTGCAAAACCTGCCCAGTCCACTCACGCAGCATTTTCTGTTCCAGTCCTGTCGCAAGTAACAGTTGCAGGGCCACCTGTGGAAGCAGCCATATCATATACAATACCAGCTCTGCTGCAATCATTGTACAGCTTTTTATATTGGTATGACTATCAACCAACTGTCCACCAGGATGAACATCCTCTGCCAAACTGTGGTTAAGAGCAAATTAGACAACCCTGTGGCACAACATGCAGTTGAACATAACATGCTTGGTTTCAGTGACTGCTTCACTATCTGAACCAACTATGTCCTCCTCTCCACCACCAGTTTTCTGAACTGCATAGATGAAATTATCCTTACAACACTTTCTCCACTCCCCCTCTATCCATAATTTGCTCCTTATTCTAGTCCGCCTATTGTCTTTGTGTGGCTCCCTCTACCAATGCACCACTAATAATTGGTAATTAATTTATTTTCCAAATGTTGATTTGCTCCATTACAGTGTTAAGACTAACAGAACTTGCAAACTTTGAAGTGCCATAAACTGGAAACAGGGAGGGAGAAAATGCTACTATTTAGTATGGGTACTTAAATCCATGGGGAAACAAATAAGCCAAGTTTGATCCAAATCTGAGATAATGGGTGACAAAATGCTTTTCATTCTGTTTCAGCTGACACATGGAATGACCCATGTGAAATTTGTTCTTATTTGAGTTAATCCCCCCCCCCCCTTCCCCCCAGAAAAAACAGCCTTTCATACACATGAAGAATAGTGTGAATACATGATGGCTCTGGATGTATCTAAAATTACTGGAACTTAACAGGTTGGGTTCGCAACATGGCTTACTTGTGGAAGATGCACATGCAGTTTATGACTATCGTTTTGACTTTGAGAAAGGCCAAGTTATTCATACAAGGACATAATACTGATAGACCACACAGATGACATGGTGAAAGGTCACAGAAAGCAATAATTCTCAATAGCCATACCTCTCCAACTCCAGCAGTTATGTTGTGGGGAACTTTGAATAGAACAACAAGGCTAATTTGGTAATTGTTGAAGGGAGGTAGAATGCTTGCCAGTGTGTGGCAAGAATAACCAAGGTACCAAACTGCATTTTCCAGCATGATACCACAAGACCTCACACAGCAGTTCACACTATAGACCCCATCAGAAATGTATTACTCTTTACTTGACCTGCCTGGTCCCATGATTTTTCACCCATAGAGTTCTGTCTGAAATGTGATGGGAAAATATATACATACATACCATCCTTAAGCCAATAAACTTGCTGAACTGATATGGTATGTGTTTCAGCCATGGTGATAAATTCCTCAAGATGACATTCACAAGGTGTTGCCTCCATATGACAATGAATACAAGAGTGTATTCATGCCTGTGGGGATCACATCTCATACTGTTGTTGAAAACAGACAACAGTTCCAAATGGAATTAAAGTTTAATCTTTAATACCTTTTGTGTGATGAACATCTCCACAAAGTTTGATAAATATTCAACTGGTGCTTCATGGTGTAACACTCTCTGTTTTCATCAAAGTATAATGCTTCAGAAATATACGAGGGTCATCCACAAAGTAAGTTCTGTTTCTGTTTCTATTCGCGGCATCACTATGATCGCAGTTCTGTGGATGTGCAGCAATTACTCTGACTCAAGGAGAAGACGTGTACGCCATTTTCTGATCGCTGCTGCTGACGTGTGCTTTGTAGTGCTTCTTTATAATGTCTGCTGTAATTGAAAATGCCGCCAAGTGTGAAATCAGATCCGTGATTCATTTTCTAAATGAAAAGAAAGTTAAACCAAAGGAAATTCATTGGCAAATCTGCAAGGTTTACGGACAAATTGCTATGAGTGATTCAACGGTTAGAAGATGGGTCATACTGTTCAGTAAAGGATGTGATAAAGTGCATGATGAAGAACGAAGTGGACACCCATCTGTGGTTATTGATGAACTGGTTCACACAATTGAAGAGAAGATTAAGCACAACCGTAAGTTTACACTTAGTGCCCTTGCTATGGAAGTTCTGCAAATCTCACCAAACTTTTCTCACATTGGGTACCCAAAATTCTTACTGAACAACACAAAAAACAATGGATGGGCAGTGCACTTCAGCTTTTGACACGCAACAATGAAGAAGGTGGTGGTTTCCTTTCTCAGATAGTCACACCCTTGGAATCAATGGAATGGAGGCACACTTCATCTCTAATGAAGGCCAAGCCTAAGCAAATCTTGACACCTAGAAAAGTCATGTGCACCATATTTTGGAACTGAAAAGGCATTTTTCTGATTTATTTCTTACCACGAGGCCAAACAGTCAATGCACACGGTTACTGCGAGACCATTAACAAATTGCGCCATGCAATACAGAACAAGTGCCGAGGATTACTGTCAAAAGGTGCAGTTTTTTTCCATGATAATGCCTGACCATACACTGTGAATGTGACCAAACAACTCTTACGGAAATTTCATTGGGATGCATTTGATCATCCTCTGTAAAGCCCGGACCTCACTCCTAGTGACTTTCGTCTCTTCTTACTCCTAAAATCTGTCCTTGGTGGTCAACACTTCAACAATGATGATGAGCTGAAAGAACATGTTAACATATGGTTGAATACACAGGCAGCAACCTTCTATGAAGAAGGCATACAAAAGCTTGTGCCATGCTATGACAAGTGCTTACAAAATTTCGGAAGCTATGAAGAAAAGTAGTTTAACATTTGTAGATTTTTGTACAATAAATATTTTTTCTGTATCTGTACACGTTTGTTTTATATAACCAAATGGAACTTACTTTGTGGTCAACCCTCATATTCAAATTTTTCTGAATAAACTTTGATAATTATGTTAGGTTTCTAGTAAGTTAACAATGACGATTTCATATCAGCAGCTACAATCAACCTTTACTCTTTAAAACTTTTGATTCTAAATTTGCTTTCTAGTTTTTCTGTAAATTTTTTACACAGTGTAATTTTTCTGCAGCAAAAATTGTTCATAGAGGGCTGTTGACATTCTTTAAATTTATTTATTTTTATAGATTAAAACTCATGTATTTAATTGGTTTTCTTGCTAGGGATTCCAACTGGAACTTGAATGACTATGTACAGCAACTCAGACATGAACTGCGGACATGGCGCCTGGTATATTGGCGACTGTGGGGTGACTGTCATTTCCTTCGCTGTACTGCATGCACTAGACATTTCCCCATACATCAGGCTCGATGGTGCTGCCACCATCCTGATCAACCTCAGTTCTTCTCTATGGAACAACAACGTACCACAACATTTCCAATAGGCCGATATCCATGCTGTGGAGAAAGGGCATATCGCTTTGAAGTGATCTCCAGTGAGTCGGTAAGACCCATCAGAGGAACTTCATATTCTCTTTGTAATTACTGTAAATATTTTTCCTTGTAAACATCCCATCTTCAGATAGCTTATCTCTTTGAGTACTTCATTGTTAATATATCAGATATCGTTGCCGTTGTATCCCTCAGATTTGAATATGAATGAAAAACTAATAGATTAAAGAAATTTAGATGAGCAACATGACTCAAGTGTGTTTAATACCAAATGAATATTAAAAAGAGTTTTGCTACATGTTCAACATGACTGTTTTGTAAATAATTATACATGGAAATAAATGTTCATTGGAAAATTATGAACTATGAAAATTTCATTAAATTATGAAGGTAGTGACATGAAAACATTTTGCTTAGGTGACAGAACAGAGATGTGTAGTTTTTCCTTCTTTTTTTATTTTGTTTTGTTTTAAGAAATTTTGCTTCGCTTCAGATGTCTTATTGTTGTTTGTAGGGCTGCCAGTTTAGGGATCATGAACCTGATCTGCAGACAGAACGAGACATAGCTGTTCACAAAATATTCACTCAGCATATGAAACTAACTGCAGTGGAGCCTCCTCAGTTAATGTTAGCAGAGAGGTTAACACGATTTGTCAATACACGAGGTAATTGTATTTATACACACTGTGTTAAATTCTTTAAAATCTGAAGCGAAAAATTGCAATAACCAAGATTTGTGATTGTGGTGTTATTAATTATTAGAATTAGAGTTTCCTTCTAGGCAATTCACTATATTTCAAGTTCATGAATGGAATATTTATGTACATTTCTGTGTATTTGGTGGACATAACTGCAATATTATGTGACACTGCATGCATCCTCACAACTATGTACTCCAAATAAAAATAACTTAGAAGTACCAGAAGTAACATAATTTTGACCTGCAGATGTGATTGCTGGCATACTTTCACTCAGTGCTGCCATATGGCATAATTTTCTTGTCACTGCAGCTTAAGTCAAAATTATATTTACTGTAGAGAAGCATGCAGTAAGAATATGGTATAAAGCTGATAGCCAAACATCTTGCAGAAGCCTTTTCAGGTGTCTTGTGATTCTTACACAAACATGGCAATACCTTTATTCTCTTACAGTATTTGTGGTTAATATAGAGGCTATTCATAAATTAATGTCTGATTGGCTGTTAAAAATAAATAAATACTTGTAGCATCATGATGCTTTTGTTGTTGGAAAAGGAGACTTTGAAGGCCACATTGCATCTTTCAGCTCTCTGTTGTGTTTGTCAGTGTAGAAGCTAGCAAGCAACTGAAATTTATTGTGCTATTTTGTCCCTTTCAGGTGCAAGGTATGATCTGTCATTCACTTCCTTCAAGTAAAAGTAGTCAATGCACTAAAAGTCATCGTTGATTGTGTAATGTGTATGGAGATGAAATTATGAGGGATGGTGTTATGAGGGAGAGATGCAGAAAATTTAAGGCTGGTTGCACATATGTCCATATTGAAAGTGGCTATGACGATATTCAGATACAAACTTTCAATATCATAAAATACAAGGACAACCCTCTTTTACATTGTAACAGGGAGGTTAAACTACCATAACTTTTGTGCACGGTGGGTACCAAAATGTGTAACCAATTTTCACAAAAAAATGGATTCAGTCTTGACATTCCTTCAGCACTACCATGAAAAGGATTAGGAATTTCTAAACAGCATCATTGTTGGAGATGACATACAGGTGTAGTATATGAACTCTGAAACTAAGGAACTGTCCAAACAGTGAATGCACACTCATTCTTCCAATAAATCCAAAAAAATGGAGGTTACAGTTTTTGGGAGCACAAGGAATTTTAACAATAGATTTAATGAGAGTAATATTTGATAATACCATGAAATCACAGGTTTATTATGGAACTCTTATAAAACTCTGAAGGTCAACCTAAAATGAATAACTTTGGAAGATTACCAAAGGAACCATTCTCCTTTATGACAGTGTGTGACCATATGCTGTGAACTGTGAACTGAATGCCTACAACTCTCCTATATGCCAGACTTTGCACCAAGTGACTTTCATCCCTTCCACAAATTGAAGGCCTGGCTGGCTACTAGCATTTCATGGCCAGTGATGAGCTCAGAGATGCTGTCAACAATTGGCTCATGCACCAGGTGGCACCATTCTTTGATGAACTGATAAAGAAGCTTGTGTCACAGTAAGACAAATGCTTGAATTTACATGGTGAATAACTGGAGAAGTAATATCAACATGTAAGTACAGATTCTATATAAAAACATTTGTGTATTTTCTAATTTTTAACAGCCAATCAGAGGTTAATTTATGAATAGCCCTTGTAGTAAGAATGAACTGACGATGAACTGTATTATTCTCAACAACAGTATGGCAAGGGTTCAAGATGGAGTGTTATGTAATGTTGCAAAAGTCTTTAATGGGCTGCTGGTAGATTGCAGGTGGGAAATCTGAAATATCCAAATCTTCAAAGCTAAAATAAAAGAATATCTTTACTTCTTCCATAATTTATCAGGCTATTGTGACTTGCCGATGTAAATAACGATTAACACTAATATCCACGACAACAAGTGTTAACTTTACCAGTATATGGATAGCTTTTAGCGTTCTGTGTAAAGTTGTATAATTGTTTAATCTGAAATATGAAATAAGAACAGTAACTGTGTTTTTTTAAGATGAAGTGCAGTGTTAATTTCCACAGTAGCTTCTTTTATGCTAGTTTATGCCACCTAGTGGGTTGCAGGCACATGACATGGTAAGGAAAACAGATCAGGGGTCAATGGAGAATAATTTACCAACAATATGGGTCACAACTGGTAAACTCCACTTACATAAGTAATTTTGGCAAAGGGGAGGTTGTAATGGCCCAGCATCTCAGAAACAATTAAATTGATTGGTTACCTACCTGCTACTGTTGTGAGAATCTGTGGGAAGTGGTAGAATGGTGAAACCACATATGTACAACAGGCTGTGTGACATCCACACCTTATAATGGAATGGGGTAGTCAGAGGCTTGCTAGTGCTGTAAAGCAGGATAGACTGTGATCTGTGTGGCAGATCTGATGACAGAGTATGATGCTGGTGAAGAAACAAGTGTTTCAGAGCACACTGTTCAGTGAACATTGTTGAACTTGGGACTCTGTAGCAGATGGTCTGGTGTGTTCCTAGGTTGACCCGATGACATCATCAATTACAACTGCTGTGAGCATGGTATAATTGAGATTGGACCATGGATCAATGGAATTATGTTCCCTGATCGGATGAATCACATTTCATGTTGAAACAGGTCACTGGTTGCTAGAAAGACACACCATACTATGGACCCATGCCAGTGGAGGCAGTGTTATCCTACCAGGGACATTCACCTTGGCTTTCATGGGATTTGTGGTAGTAATCAAAGGCACCATGACAGCTGTGGAATATGTGAACATTATTGTGGACCACCTGTGTCTCTTCGTCCTTGACATCTGCCCCAAAGGCAATATTTGTAACAGAAAGATAACTGTCCATGTCACAAGACCAGAATCATGCTACAGTGGTTTGACAAGCATGATAGTGAACTCATGGTGATGTACTGGTAATCAGATTTGCCTCATTTGAATTTAGTCAAATGCATCTGGATCTCTATCGGACTCCACTCCCATGCTCAGAAACCATTGTCCTATGATTTACCATTCTGAGTAACATCTTTTACCCTATATCTCTGGAAACATATCAAGGCCTGGTCAAACCATTGCCACGCAGGATTGGTGCTGTAATACGTTCCAAAACGGTATCACACAGATGATTATAATATCGTGGCACATCAGTGTATATATTTTGTTAAGGCCTACACTGGACCACGTTATTCTAGAGTCTGGCAAGCTTTCCCCTTAGCCCAGCACTTACTCATTCTGGTGCTGTGGGTGTTTTTCTGTTTCTGGATCTATTTCACTGCAGTTCCCACATGCACTTTTCCTGTCATTAGTAACTGGAAAGAATCTCAATGTTCCAGTCAGCATTCTGCACTAATCTCTGCAGTGAATATTGTTGTGGATGATTTCCATGTCTTTCCTAACAAGTCTTGTCCACTTGGTGTAAGTTGCTTTTCCTCTAGAGATCTTGCTGAAGATCCTTGACATTAGTCTCCAATCACCCAGCCTGACTTTATGACCACAGAAGATTAACCTTCTCTTTGTTATTGCTATTGTAATTCGCTCTAGCATTTTTTGTATAGAACCCATGATTTTTCTCAAAATTTTTCTGACCTTCAGTCGCAGTTACCTGAGATGCCCACTTCCTGACCCTGTTCAGGAATTCTGGGGTATAAAATATTGAAACTCTACTATAATGTAGTGTCAAAGTTTTAGATTGAGAGAATGGGGTTTAGACCTGTATATATTCTTATAGAGGTGGTTGCCTTTCTCCAGTTTGATGCATCTATTGTTCATTGGCCTTAATTGATTTTTAAGGTTATCAGTTCTCTGGGATATTTGAAGGAGTTGGTCTTTTGCATTAATATGTTATCCAATGAGATCATGACAGATCCACCTCTAAAATTTAAGCTACACCTATTCTCTTTTCTGTATAGTGATCATCAAACCAACTTTAGCTGCAATATGGTGAGAGAGGAGAATCGTTAAATAGATTCTTCTTCTTTTTCTACACTGGATTCTGAAAATGTTAGGTCATTGGCAAAGGCTAGCCAATTGACTGCTAATTTGTTCTTGTTGTAACTGATTCTTAATCCAGAGTCGTCTGTAAGTATCTCTGTCCATTCTCCAACAGGCAAGTGAAGAGAATTTGGGATAGGCTTCTCCTTGCATAATACCAGTTCTGACCTCAAAGTTTCATGAGAGTTATAATTTGGATTTCACTTTGGGAGCTGTATTGATAAGTGTCGCTTTCTCATTGTTCGAGGTCATCTTGTCCAGGCTCAGTTCTGATACTCTCACCATACGGAAGTCTCTGTCTGATGTGCTGTAGGCCTTTTAGATGTTGACAAAGATTGCTACATAAAGGGAGGCCTTTATGTTCTTGTACGTGAGAATAGTTTTTAGGCTCAGTATTTGTTCTGCATATGTTCATGGGTTCTCAAACATGGCTTGATACTCTCCTATGCAGGAGTTTCGTTAGCATTCCATTCGTATGAGTAATGCCTTGGAGAAGATCTTGCAGGTCACTAATAGAAGCAATATTCTTCTGTAGTTGTTAAGGTCTATCCTGCCCACCTCTTACAAAATGGATGGATGACAGTAAAGGTACAATTACTTTGAGCTCTTTCTGTATACAGTATGTCAGCTATACTGTCATGTATGCTTTGGACTGACTCCTTACCTATGTGTTTCTACAGTTCCACTATGGTACCATTTACCTCTACTGCTCTCTTGGATTTGAATTCGTAAATAATCATCTAGATTTCCTCTTTAGTTAGTGGGATACTATCTGGCATAGTAGCAGCCTTGGGTTCAAAGTGCTGTTTCTCCACAGGTTCCTCTGAGTTGAGGAATTTGTTGAAATATTCAACTAATGTTGTCATGCAATCCTGATTATCAAGTTTCAGTTTCCCATTTGGTTCCTGAAGATGGAGTGTCTAGGCTGGACAAGGAGTTACCTGTGTTTTGATAGTACTGTAAATGTATTTAGTGTTGTTTCTCTGTAAGTCCCTCTCCATTTGGTCGATGCTGTACTTGTTGACCTGTCTCTTCGTGTCTCCAATAATCTTTGCTATCTTTTTGGGTGTCTAGGGAGCTTGTGTAATTATCTGTGTTCTTATTACAGTTCATTGTTACTCACACTTGGGTTCTCTCTTCAATAATCTTGTCACACACTGTTGTCCATCATGGATGATGGTTCTTCTAGGTCTCTGGGATAACAGCAATTGCCGGCCGTGGTGGCCATGCGGTTCTGGCGCTGCAGTCCGGAACCGCGGGACTGCTACGGTCGCAGGTTCGAATCCTGCCTTGGGCGTGGGTGTGTGTGATGTCCTTAGGTTGGTTAGGTTTAAGTAGTTCTAAGTTCTAGAGGACTTATGACCTAAGATGTTGAGTCCCATAGTGCTCAGAGCCATTTAAACCATTTTTGATAACAACAATTGCTGCATCTACCATAGGCTTCTGTAGTTGAAGCCAATAATATTAATCATTGTTGTAGCTAGGGCGTTGAATTTCAGAACTCTCAATTTATTGCTATTGCCATTTTTGTACTTTGTGAATAGTTTGAAATTTACCTTGATCAATGACAGTTAGTGGCCTGAATTAATGTTGGCACTTCTCATTGCCTTCACATTGAGCATGTGGTGTCGATATTAACACCGACCCTCAAACGAGGACTCTCTCTTTGCTCATGAGTTCTTTGGACAAAAAGTTTGAGATGATCAGTCTGTTTATGTGACTTGTTTTACATACACGTGCAGATGCTTGTACTTAAATATACATCTGTATCAAAGTATAAAGTGTTTGATTTCGGGATAGTAACCCATCACATTCTCACAGTGGTGTCCCCGATGTGAGTTGTCCCTGTTTACTTTGCTGCGTCGTATGTGCAGTATCCACAAAATCCACACCACCTTGTAACCCCCTCCCCAAGAGCAACAGTTTGGTGGAAGAGTGGCACCGCACTATAAAAGACCGCCCTCAGATGCCATAACTGCTTTCTTTGGTTGGAAGCTGCGTCGTATGTGCAGTATCCACAAAATCCACACCACCTTGTAACCCCCTCCCCAAGAGCAACAGTTTGGTGGAAGAGTGGCACCGCACTATAAAAGACCGCCCTCAGATGCCATAACTGCTTTCTTTGGTTGGAAGCTCTACCTCGGTTCCTTTTAGGGTTGAGACCAATGCACAAACCAGACATCTGGGGCACCATTTCAGAGGTGGGTTATGGGGAGAACCCGTCCTGCCAGGTGAACTAGTCTAACCCACAGCTCAGGAGAATTTCCCCCTCCCAGACTTCATTAGCAACTTGCGAACACATTTCAAGCACATATGCCTCTATCCATCAGTTAGCCATACCCCGCTGGTCTCGTACATGCCACATCTCTTTCAGACTGTTCCCATGATATGTTATGGGACGACACTGTATGCAACCTTTACAACCCCCATACCAGGGCCCCTTCAAGGTTCTGCGACATGGAGATTGAACATTCTACATTCTTGTCAAGAACACCCCACAGACAGTTTCACTGCATTGAGTCAAAACTGTGTTTGTGTACCCCGATTCTCTGGCATCAGGCTCTCCCAACATGGCTAATGACCTAGGCTTCCTCCATGTTTTGGACTTCTTGAATGATGTGGCACAAGTCACTCAGGCCCATGATCCCTCAGCGGGTCCAGCCCTAGCAACTCTTCTTTTGCTGGTTTCCCAGACAGTTCAAGTGACTCTCCGTTCACGGGTTTTCCGACCCATGCCACCCACGCTGAAGTCGATCCTCCTACAATCACGTTTCATGCCACAGTTGCACCACACTGCGTGGAAGATGTCTTGCTGGTAGTAGATAATTGCCATGTTTTTGTCCTTCTGATGAACTGAAACCCTCCGTTATCAGGCAAGTGCCTGGAAATCGAGGTACTACAATGTTTCACCCTCCTAAGCACCTTCATCTCTCCACTTGGCAAGATTCGAATTGTCTCTCCACATTTCAGCTCTTCTCCACTCTTCTGCCCACTGGTTTTCTCTTGAGCCAGCCGTCGCCTCGTCTGACCACGCCTTCTGCAGGACTTCATGATGAACTTACCACTTTGTGTTCCACCACTGACTTCATTGCTGCACGAAATGGAGGTACCAATCGTGCAGTCCCGCAAACGAGGACTCTCTCTCCACTCATGAGGGTTATACTATCTGATTATGTCCTCGATTTCCTTTCCATCCCACTGTAGGTGTTAGTCTCCCACAAGGATAGTTGTATGAAGTTGAAGTTCATGAACCTTAGCTATTGTTTGTTCTAGTTCTCGTTAGAGATTTTCTAATTTTCAATAGCCTTCATATTTGTATCATTGTTAGGGACATAACAGTTAACTACCTTATGAGCTTTGTTGAGACATGTTAAGGAAATGGTAGTTGTTCTCCCATTTTTAGATGGAAAAGAAATTAAGGACTTTACCATTTTATTGCTGATGATGAAGCATGTATCCAGCTAAGGTACATTCTTTATCACTCTCTGGCTAGTTGCCCTTGGTAGATCTTGTAGCCTTGTTATTCTGGCGCATCTTCAACTGTGAATCTAATATCTTCCAGGGCCATTATCAGAATGTTGTGTTTTGTGAGAATTTCCAATATTTGTTTGTTCCTTTTTCTCTTCCAGGGCCATTATCAGAATGTTGTGTTTTGTGAGAATTTCCAATATATGTTTGTTCCTTTTTCTGTAGGAAGGAACTGATCTTGATGGCTGCTAGGTAGTTGATATGTTTCTTATCCTTAAATGAATGTGTAGGTTCCCCAGAATCCATAGGCCCATTTTCCGTGACACATGTGCATGTGAGTTCATTACCACTTGGCCTATACATGCCATTAGCATCTTTCCCCATGCCACCAGAATTCTAAAAAAGTTTTTATTGTTTACTTATAGCTAATATTTAACTGTATGGGTTGTTAAGAGTGATAGTCTTGCCAATCTAGTTTCAAATTAGGATTGGTTACTAACATTTCACTAAATTACTCCACTTAACATGGGGATTTCAGGTAGGTTACATAATGGAGAGAAATATGCTAGTTGGATTCTCTTAATGAATACAATATTTTATCATTTCAGCTAATTGGCAAAATGCATTTCATTCTCATTTGCCACAGCCAAGAGCTCTCATCTGCCACTAAATATAGTTATAAAGCAGTCTAGAAGTAATTCCCGTAGTTATCACTCTCTGTCTTTGTAATTTTTTTGGTAATAGATTTGTCAAAAATATGATTATATTGACCATATATTTTTGTTTTTTACATACACATGATTATTTATTTATGAAACATGAAGAAATATATTTGTTCTTAGGACTTACCTTCTTTATAGTACACTGTGAATGTTTTTCACTTGACATTAATGGCCACATGTAGCTCAGTTGTGTACGGTATATCATGAAACATTTGTCCATATGAAAAGTGAATTTACACATTCAAAACAGGTTTCCACACAATGCCCTCAATCATAACAAAATTTGGACCTTCTAAAGGGAGGAGTTTTATTCTAAGTTGTCATACTGGCAGCCCTTAGCTGCACATCGACCCTAGCATTCCACATGTTCATAGGTCGCTACAACTTTCTGCTAAAGATGTGAGGCAAAAATGAAACAATGGGAAATCCATGAACCCACTGTAAAGTCGAAAATTTCCTCCCACATTGCGCCGTCTCCATACCTGCTGTAAATGGAAATGAGCGTTTGGTGTCATTGGCCAGGAGGCCCCTTACGGGGCAGGTCTGGCCACCTTGGTACCGGTCTTATTACATGCGACACCACATTGGGGGACTTGCACGCCAGATGGTGATGAAATGATGATGAAGACAACATGACACTCAGTCCCTGAGTGGAGAAAATCCCCGACCCAGCCAGGAATCGAACCCGGGCCCCTTAGGACGGCAGTCCGACATGCTGACCATTCAGCTATCTGGGTGGACCCTATTTGCTTTGGAGCCCTGAGATTAGATTAGATTAGTTTAGTTTTTCATTCCATAGATCCATGCTGAGGAGATCCTCATGGATGTGGAACATGTCAATAATATTTTTTATTTTTTTTAAAGCTGAAATAACAATACTAATAGTATGAATATGTACAATACATCATTTGTTTCTACTAAAAAATTCGTCAGTGGAGTAGAAGGAGTTGGACACTAGTAAGTCTTTCAGGCTCCTTTTAAATTGATCTTTATCTGTAACTATTTTTTTTATGTTTGCTGGCAAATTATTGAAGATAAGTGTTCCTGCGTAGTGGACCCCTTTTTGAACTAAAGTAAGTGCTTTTAAGTCCTTGTGCAGATCATTTTTGTTCCTGTTATTGTATGTATGAACTGAGCTGTTTGTTGGAAAAAGAGATATATTATTTAGGACAAATTTCATTAAGGAGTAAATATACTGAGAGGCAGTAGTTAGTATACCCAGTTCTTTGAAGAGGTTTCCACAGGACATCTGTGAATTTACTCCACAAATAATACGTATTACACGCTTTTGGACTCTGAAAACTTTTGTTTGACTTGAAGAGTTACCCCAAAATATTATACCATATGACATTATGTAATGAAAGTAGGCAAAGTATGCAAGCTTTTTCATTTTTATGTCGCCTATGTCTGCTAACACTCGAATTACAAATACAGATTTGTTAAGGCATTTATGCAGTTCTGTGGTGTGCTCCTCCCAACTGAAGTTATTATCAAGTTGTAATCCCAGGAATTTAAGACTGTCAACCTTTTCTGAAAGTAACTGAAAGTTTGTGCTGCAAACATTCCCACTGGCATCCATTTTGTGCCCACATTAGTACCATATGAGTCTTTGTTGTTAACATGTAAGCTTCACTCTTGATCTTGCTACCAATAATTCCCACAAGAGATAACTGATCTCACGCCTCATGTTGGTAGATGTTCAAGTTGTGCTGGTGGATACCATGGATTGGGGTGGGTCTTTGTGCAGTAGCTTTCACTCTTACCATGTTCTCCATTATTTACCACCAAGGAATTTACCAAATGACCTTGTCCGAGGACAGTTAATCTGTAGACTAATTCATGTTCCTTTTGTGTAGCAATTAGGTTTTAAATAAAAATACCTGTTTTTTTTAACCACATGTAGAACTGTTCTTTATACAGTGCCTATCATGCTGCACTCCACTACATTGTATTCAAGGGAAACAATCCCCGTAATGATGACACCAACAATAAAATATGGCATCTTAATTCTGAAATTTGCATATTGTTGGCTGCCTCATACCATTAGGCACCCATTCCCACTCCCATGCATGGTTGCATCCCATGCACATGCTACAGATGGTACTGAATTTCACATTATTTCCGGTCACATGTGTTCCAAGTGTTCATCTCCTATGCCGCCTAGAAACCATGGCTTCCACCACGAGCTTAACCAATACCTTACTGTACATGACTGCCACTCAATCACCTCACAACATTATCACTGACCTGGCCATGTGCCTTGCAGACCTGTAACACTACAACACCAAGCTGCATGCACAACTTGTAGTGACACGACTGCTGTCAGCCAGTGCCAGTGCCAGACTCCACAGTGGTGCCTGCACTGGCCTATGCATCTGCTGGTGCCACCGCTGCAGTCTCTACTGACTCTGATGCATCGACATCTGGTCCTCGACCTGCCACCGTCACTCCGTCTGCCTGTGCTGCAGCCTTCTTACCACTCTTCAATCCTCATGACTCACACTTTTTGTTTTCCTCTGTGGACACCATATTTGTTGGCTGCATTGACCAGGACACCATCAAGTTCACTATGATGATCATATAGCTCAAGCCAACATATTCAGTGTGGGTCCACAATGTCATTTTGTCACCCCCAGCCACCAGCCACTATGAGACACTCCGGCGCCGTCTCGTGATGTGTTACTGAAAAGATGGGGTTGTCAGGTTCTGTAGATGCTGCTATGGAATACCTCAGACCAGACATTTCAAGTAACTTCCATAATATAAATTTGACCCTCACTACCCCAGCAGAAATAATGTCCATCATAAAATCTTTAAAATCAAAAACATCTAGTGGGTATGATGAAATATCAACAAAGTTAATTAAGGAATGTGATTCTGAGTTAAGTAACATATTAAGCTATCTGTGTAACTAGTTGTTTATCAGTGGAATATTTCCTGAATGGTTGAAATATGCTTAAGTTAAGCCACTGTTTAAAAAGGGAGATAAAGAAATAGCATCAAATTTCCATCCAATTTTACTTTTGCCAGCATTCTCAAAACTTTTAGAAGAAGTAATGTGCAATCAGCTTTATAACCATCTTATTTCAAATAAGATACTGTCAAAGTTGCGGTCTGGATTTCTAAAGGGTTCTGATATTGAGAATGCTATCTACACTTACAGTGTAAATGTGCTTAACTCATTAGACAAAAAATTGCAGGCAACTGGTATATTTTGTGATCTGTCAAAGGCATTTGACTGTGTAAATCACAATATCCTTTTAAGTAAGTTAGAATATTATAGTGTAACAGGAAATGCTGCAAAATGGTTCAAATCTTATATCTCTGGCAGGAAACAAAGGGATTTATTAGGAAAGAGACATGTATTAAGCTATCAGGCATCATCCAACTGGGAACTAATTACATGTGGGTTCCCACAAGGTTCCATTTTAGGGCCCTTACTTTTTCTTGTGTATATCAATGATCATTCATGAGTAACATTATCAGATGCCAAGTTCATTTTGTTCGCTGATGATACAAACATTGCAATAAATAGCAAATCAAGTGCAGTCTTAGAGAGATTGGCTAATAAAATATTTATGGACATTAATCACTGGTTCCTAGCCAATTCTTTCTCACTAAACTTTGACACTACATGCAGTTCAGAACTTGTAAGGGGTGTCCCACGAGTATACGCCTAACATACGATGACAAGCAGATAGAAGTGGACAGTGTTAAATTCTTGGAATTACAGCTTGATAATATATTCAACTGGGAGGAGCACACCACAGAACTGCTGAAGCATCCAAACAAATCTCTATTTGCTATGCGTATTGTGTCAGACATAGGGGATATAAAAAAGGAAAAGCATGTGTGTGTGCAAGTTGCGCTTGCGTGAGTGTGTGTGTGTGTGTGTGTGTGTGTGTGTGTGTGTGTGTGTGTGTGTGTGCACGCATGTGTGTATGTGTGTCTACTGCTGACAAAGGCCTTAATGGCTGAAAGCTATGAGTGTGTGAATCTTTTTACTGTGCTTATCATGGCTCAGCATTTCCGCTATATGGTGAGTAGCAACATTAGCTTATTTGTTTGAGTTGTAAATAATTGTCATGTATATTGTTTTTCTGACAAGTTCTACATCCTGGAGAACCTCCTCACTATGGATCAATTGGAATGAAAGTAAATCTAATCTAATCTAATCTAATCTCATGTCATCAGAGATGCAGAGCATCCCAGTCCTCCTTCCCCTCAAGCAGTGTGGGGATTGGCAACCTTCGAAATTCCTGCATCACCTATGAAGCCTGGTGGAGCCACATGTGGTCTCTGATCGTTCGCTTTACAACATCTGGCTGGCTTGCCAACATGGACAGCTGTGGTGTTGCACACTGACCTATCCCTCACCAACACTGCCAGTCTTGCTGACAGAGTGTGTGAGATGCTGGCATCTGTGACATGGTCACCCACGTCAGTGCCAACATGGCAATGCTTCAGGCAACAGAGGCCCACCTCTATTCCGACCACTGATCTCCACACAGCTCCAGCCTCCAGTGCAAGGACTGTTACCACCCTCGCAGCTGTACCCAGCCTGCTGACACCTCTCGCAACATGTCTGATGTCTGCTGCTGGTACCACAAGAATTTTGGCCCAGACACTGCGAACTCCACGGCAACTTGCTCTTGGCATGCAAACATAAATGGCCGCTGGGATTAAATGCACCCAGCTGCTCCTCAGTCTCCCAGTGCCTGGTTGTCCGTGACACTCGCTCCACTACACCATTCTTGATAGGCACCAGCTCACAGTTGTCTATCTTTCTGTAGTATCTCTTATTGGACACTGGTGCCACTTCAGCACCCTCCTGATGGCAGTGATTAACTCTACCTGCACCACCTGCAGCATACATAATTGTGTCCTTAATCTTGCCCTGCAATGGTACATTCTGTGGACCTTCACTCTCACCAACTTCAGTGGCCCCATTAGTGGAGTGGACTTCATCATGTACTAATACCTGCTTCCTGATATTTCCAGCCAGTGCCACATTGACAGTGATATGAGGAGATGTACAAAGTGCACCACTTGTTGCACTATTTTCTTTTATGTGAAACAGGTGGTGTATTCCAGCCCATATAGTTACCTCCTGGCACAATTTCTTGTGCTCACATGTCCATGAAACATGCCTCATGAGGTTTGCTGTTCAACTGTCCACTACATAAAAATCACCCTGGACAACCTGTCTTCTGCCAGACGCAGCCCCTAGCACCACACAAACTCAGGGTTGCCATGGCAGAGTTTAATGAGCTGATTGCCATTGGTGTGCTGCATCCTTCAAACTTGTGGGTGCCCACCTTTCACCTTACCAAGTTGTGATTACTGGAAGCTAAATGCCCACACCATCCCTGACTGGTACCTGGTACCGCTCCTAAATGGTCACGACATTCTGGTTGGGGCTACAATGTTCAGTGCAATCTACTGCACCAAGTCTTTTGCTCAAATTTTGGTAGCACAAGTACATCCATAAGACCACAATCATCACACCATTTGGTCTCTGTGCGAGAGCCTTCATGACCTTCAGCCTCCATAATGCTGCCCAAACATGGCAGCATATCATGGATGGCGTCTTGTGATGCTTGCCCTGCTGTTTTGCCTACTTGGACAACAAACCTTTTTTTCTGCTATATCTGAGGAACACCAAGAGCATCACCACAATAATTTTGAACACCTCCAGGAGGCTGGCATCATCATCAACACAGCAAAGTGTGTTCTCATTGCCAGTGAGGTGGTGTTCCCAGGCAAACTCATCACCTCCACTGGTTCACGTTCCCTTCTCAATAAGCTGCAAACTATCCTCAAATTCCCACATCCAGAGACATTCAAGGACCTGTGCCACTTCCTCAGCTTGTTAAAACTTCTTCTGCCATGGTCCAAGGAATGCCACTGCTGTGTAGGAGCCACTCACTACCACCCTTCGTGGTGTAAAAACAAAGGCCAACAACCAGTGCTGTGGATGTCATAAATGCAAGATAGCTTCTCTGCTGCCATGTGCATCTTCTTGGACACCCCAAATCTCCCACTCCCACACCACCACCCCACTTGCCGTTGTGGTCAGTGCCTGCCAAACAGCCATCAGTGCTGTCCTGCAGCAACATATGATGACACATGACAGCTGCTGACTTTCCTTTTTAGCAAGTTCTCTGCTGTTCACCGATGCTGTAGTGCACATGATAGAGAACTCCTCACAATCTATTAGGCAATCAAATACTTTTGGCAGTTGATAAAGGCCCGTCACTTCACAATCTTCACCGACCAAAAGTCTATCACGCTTGCCCTCGCAAAAGAGTATGACCTGCTCTCCCCATGTCAATTCTGGTAACTGTCATTCATCTCTGAATATAGGACTGACATTTGTCATGTCATCAGAACTGACAATGTTGTCACCAACTGCCTCAGTTGGACCTGTGCCATCATCTCTTCCCTGGACTATGACGCACTTAGGCCTTCCCAGGAGCACAACCTGAAACTCTCCTGCCTACTGGACGCTGCTTCTGGGACCCGCCTTCAACATATGTCAACTGCTAGCTGACACAGCCGTATCTGGTGTGACATATCCAACAATTCACCATGCCCATTCCTTCCCACTCTCTTCTGTAAGGCTGCATTTGACAGGTTAGACAATCTGGTGCACCCCAATGTGCATGCATCTGCCACCATGGTAAAGCAGTGTTTCATTTGGCCAGGTATTCAGTGGGACTCTTGGACCTGGGCCAACAACTGCCTCACCTGCCAGTGTCCCAAAGTTGGCTGCCACATACATAGTCCCACCTACCATATCCGTCAACACCCTACAGGTGCATGCCACTGCCAACGCTAGCATTGCCACCAATACCAGCCCTCCTGACAGTGCTGGCACCACTGGTGCTGACACTGCTACTGCCAACATCAAGCCAAGAACTTTCACCACTGAAGCCCCCAAGATACCAACCTGCCAGACCACAGCCAGGGACACCTTGGAAAACCAAGCTTCCTATGCCAGCACCCTTCCAACCCATTGGCCTTTGACAGCACAAATGCCATCACCCCTGACACCCAGGGCACTCATGCACCTGCCCCACCATCTACCCCACAGTCTACACCCAATGCAATGATTCCATCTCAAAGCACAGCCAGCAGCCAATTGCACCCATGATACCACATTGCCATCCCCAACCCTCCCACAGCAGCCTTATTTCACATGCTTGCAGTGCCCCCCCCCCCCCCCCCCCCCCCCCCCGGCCTGTCATCACTCATATTTACATGAGAGGCACTGGTACTGCATGCCCACAATACTAAGAACACCCCCCACTCCCTGCACTGCTAGCTTACTCATCACATACACATGCAATATGCACTGTGGCCCAGTGCTACTGAAAGCCAGTCACCCTGTTCACCTCACACATGGTGCTCTGATGTCCACCACTTGCCTCCGTCACATGACCAGCACCCACAGCACCAATGCCACTGCTGACAGCCTCACTGCTGGAAGATGTCACTTCACTGGTACCAGCCTTCATTGTTGCCACCTCGTTTATCATTGTGTGACAGGCCTCAGCCACAAATCAACCCTAATATTCCCACCCATTCCTAGATTGCTACGACCGTCTGCTAGGTCAGAAAGTTTTTTTTTTTACATATGCTGACTTTCAGCATAAGCTATCTATTCAGCTACATGACTGGATACCTAGACACAATGGTTGCTGGTATATCATGATCTGACAAGGCTTCTGCCAGCTTAGCTTCACCCAGTCCAACTACACCTGCATCTCAACAGGCATACCACTTTGCGACATGCTTGAGATTGAGACACTCATCATTGAGTTGAAAAGGTCTTCCAGCACCATGCTCACTCCACATCCACTACAGAGCCCAATGAGTAACTGAAAGTTCATGCTGCAAACATTCCCACTGGTGTGCGTATTGTGCCCACGTGGGTACTGTATGCGTCTGCTGGTCTTCGCTGTTAACACGCACGTGATGACTGTGTGAACTTTGTTCTTGATCTTGCCGCCAATAATTCCCATGAGAGGCAGTTGATCCTGTAGCTCACATTGGTAGAAGTTCAGGTTGCACTGGTGGATACCCAGGGTCGAGGTGGTGACTATGTACAGTGGTTCCCACTCTTACCATGCTCTCCTTTGCTTAGTGTCATAGACTCCTTTGCTTAGCATCATAGATTTTACCAAGTGACCTTTTCCAAGAAAAATTAATCTGTGAAACCTAATTTGTGTTCCTTTCATGTAGCAATTAGGTTTTTAACAAAAATGTCTTTTTTTAACCACATGAAGAAATGTTCTTTATACAGCACCTATCAAGATGCAATCCCCTACATTGTATTCAGTTTTAGTAAATTAGATAGGGAAACAATCCCCACAGCATTATTTTTGCTGGAAAATGTCTCCAGCATCTGGCTTGAAGCCTCAGTGGATTTTCTGCTTTGCTTGGTTGTCCCTTACAAGTGTACAAAAGGAGAGTTACATTCTTCAAGAGGCACTCCACTATATTGAGCTGGAAGTTTGTTGATATCATCCTCTTGGGTGTGTGGTAACTTACACTTGCATTTCACATTGCTAGGTCCAGAAATATATTGTCTTGTAGCCCTTGCCATGTCTTCTCATAAATGGATATGAGAACAGATGCAGGTCATGTATGCCAACTCTACCCATTCCTTTGTGTAACCGATAAAGCAATTAGGTTTTACGTTTGCTTTTCCACATGTATGTACCTCCACATACTCTAGTCAATCATAAAGCATTACTAAGTGGTGAAATTTTTTCCCATATCCCATTTCACTGCAAGAATACTGTTCAATGATGCAAATGTTATTTCCACCTTCCTCATATTATTTCCACTAAACATGGGTGGCACATTTTTAATTCTTAGGCCTAGAATCCCGACAGCATGAGTGTGGCAGTTCCCTGAACAAGTTGGGAGAACTATACCAGTTGACCATGTAAATACTACTCCACTCTCCAAATAGAGTCTCACACACTTTGAGCACAATCTTTCCTTTGCTGGAAATTTGACAACCACATAACCACTGTCTCCTTCTTTTTCAGTATATATCTACAAATTATAACTACTCATTCTCTTCAGAGTACAGTTTATATATATTTATGCCAAATATGGTTCCCTGTGATGGATTATGCACTGATCAGTAACAACATTAAGACCATTGACCTGCTATTGATATAAACCCATTCAAGCGATAGCAGTGTCACCTGGCGATGAATGACTGCTAGTCACATAAATGCACGATGGTGGGTGTGTTCAACACATGGGGAAATCAAGGTGAAACGATAACCAGACATCGTGGGGTTGGGTGATCACCCTTCATTACAGATGTTGAAGGTCATAGGCTGAGCAGACTGGTAAAACAGGACAGGTGATGGACTGTGGTGGAACTAACATCAAACTTTATTGCTGGACAGAGTACAAATGTGTCTGAACACACAGTGCACCAAACATTCACAACAATGGGCCTTCATAGCCAACGAACCATGAGTATACCAGTGTTAATACCATGACACCAGCAACTATGACTAATGGGCAAGTGACCTTTGACAGTGGGAATTGGTGCAGTGGCAGTGTGTTACGTGGCCTGGTGAATCTTGATGCTTTCTTCATCCTGCCCATGGGAGAGTGTGAATCTGTTGTCTTCCAGGGGAACAGCTCCTTGACACCTGTGCTGCAGGATGGAGACAAGCTGGCAGCAGTTCCATTACTCTCTGCGGAACATTCATGTGGGCCTACGTGGGTCCAGTGGAACTAATGCAAGGCACCTTGATGGCCAAGGAGTGTTGTACATTGGCTGTAGGCCACGTACATCCCTTCATGATGATTGTATTTCCCAACAGGAGTGACATTTTTCAACAAGATAATGCACCATGCCACAAGGCCAAGAGTGTGATGGAGTGGTTCAAGGAACACAGTGGTAATTTCAGATTGATGTGCTGGCCCTCCAACTCTCCAGATCTGAACCCTATCAAACACACTGGGATATGATTGTACATGGCACTTGAGCTCATCGCCCCCTAACTGGAATTTACGAGAATTAGGTGACTTGTGTGTGCGGATGTGGTGCCAACTCCCTCCAGCAACCTGCAAAGGCCTCATTGCTTCTGTGCCACACTGCCTCGTGACTGTTATCTGTGCCAAAGATCGACGTACTGGCTATTAGGTACGCAGTTAATATGTTCTGACTGGTCAGTGTATTGAACGTATGAGAATCTGTCCACTGAAACTTCATGATACTTTCATTGATGCTGAAATTTTTGCCAGAAAACTTGTCAGGCAACTGTGAACTGCCTGGTCTTACCTTCCTCAATTTTTCAAACAATGGAAAATCCAAGATGGAATGCAACAATATTATGAAAAGGATTGTTGCTACTCACCATATAGCAGAGATGCTGATTTGCAGTTAGACACAACAAAAAGACTGTCACAAATAATGGCCGAAAGCTTTATTTATTTGTTACAGTCTTTTTGTTGTGCCTATCTGCGAGTCAGCTCTCTGCTTTTCACGCTTTCACGCCTAATTTCTGGTGAATCAGAAGCAAAGTGCAAATGCCTGGAGATATCACTAAATCTTATCAGTGACATTGTTTCAGGAAATACTGGCGACTCAGTTTTTTCCATTTTGACAAGTTTTCTTATAGAGAAGATTTTCAAGTCTGTGACATGGGACTGCAGAGAGCAAAGTGCACCTTCAATTCATCAACAATCTTAGGAGTGTTCAATCAAAAGTTCATGGGATTTTAACAACCTGACATGGCAGGAAGACTGAGAAGATTTTATTAGTGTGTATTTTATTATTATAATTTTTTATGCCTGAAAATTAGTTTCAGAACTAAAACTAGTTCTGGGCAAAATGTATTTGGTCTGAAGCCTTCTTGATGTTCCTCAGTTTTGTCCAGCAGACATTGAGATAGAATTTTGTGTGGGACAGGCAGAAGGGGAATTCCTCTATAATCATTAACATTCATTCTCTCTTTTTATACAGTAGATGCGCCAGTGCAGTTTTCCAGTCATTCCACATTTTCTCCATTTGCTGAATATTTTGCATGATCAGTGTAACTTCTGTTAAAGTTTTTGGGTCATATGATTTCACAAGTTTTGTAACAATTATTATTATTATTATTATTATTATTATTATTATTATCATTGTTGTTAGTGAGGCTACGAAGACTGTAGGACTGAAGGATGTTCCAGAACTTGTGTTGGTAGTGAGGATTCAAATGGTATGGGTTGTAAAGAAGCCAGTGAAGTTAATCATGTTGTAATGAGCTACAGAAGTGACCACTGATGTGGGTAGCCATCTGACTGGTAGTCATATCCACATAAAATCATTATTTATGATAGACATGCTCAAGTAAATTCTTTTTCATAGTAATTCTATCTTGTAATAACTTGAGCTAGTGTTAATACACACGATGTTCAGGTGTTATTGGATTATAAATGTAACAGGTTTGCTACTGTCATGCCAACATTTTGTTAAAGAATTTTACTAAGCATTCACATGTGCAGCATGTTAACTTATAATCATGGATAAAGAAAATCACTCAAACTTGGTAACTAGTTTTTATTTTCTTCTCATTTCTTCAAAATGCATTTAAAATAGTTTCCATTTTGGATATGTGGTAATGAAACTGGAAGATCTGAGTTTAACAGACTAATTCCATTTTTGGTTACAGATAGGCATAAAACACTGCAATTTCATTTATAGGTGTTCAGGCCGCTGCGAACTTTTCGCAAAACTGTGATTTGATTTTGAAACTGTTAATAATCATCCACTAGGTGTCCCAATTTTGCACCATTGCTTTTTAATTCCTGTGTCTTGTTCTCTGTTGGTCTTCTTCAGCATAATCTACCCCGTCGTCTTCAGTCACTGACAGTTTTTATTACCCTTTGCTATTTCCAGTCAATATTTTCTTCAGTACCTCTGTATCAGCCATCCTTATCACATGCCCAGCTCATCAAACTTCTTGGTGATTTTATAGTCTGACAAAAGAATCTGTATTGATGGCATATAGTTCATTGCTATGCAGTCTTTTTCACCCTCTCCTTTGCAATAAGGGACTATTACTCTGCAGAACAAAGATGTTAAACAAGTTTGCATCACTTACTATTAGCAAAGTTTCTGAGGTGTATATATTAACATTGGTCTATAAGCATTTTAGAGATGGCTAGTTTAGTGGTGCAAGATAGAAACGTCAGAGAAAGTAATTTTGCTAAGAAAAATTAAGCTGTATTAGCTGCTACTATTTTAAATTCATAAAAGACATTCTTGTTGAGAGTCTCACTCTATTCCAGGTTTTTAAAATGTTCAGTCTCCTCAAATTCCACCCATATTAAGTTAATGATAGGGGCAATTTTCCTTTGTTTACTTTGGCCAGTCTCATATTCCTATGTGCCTCTTTCAGTCTGGTAAACAACTTCTCCAGTGCCCTCTGAAACCTTACAAATATGTTTATATTATTGAGATAGGCAGACATTTGCACTGATTCGTGGATGGTCATCCTCTTGCTCAGCATGTTAGCTTCTGTTATCACCTATTCCAAAGCTACATTAAAAAGAAAACAGGTGCCAATGTGCTCCCTTGAAGTACATCAATGTGAAGATCCAGTGGCTCTAACAGTATTCCTTGAGCCAGTATTCTGCTTCTCACATTGGTTGTTGTCTTTCTCAACAAGTCACACCAGAGTCTCATGAGTTACCATTTCTCTTAGGGCAGATTATTCTTTCTGTTCACACTATAATATGTAGTTTTAAAATCAGTGAGTAGATGTTGTGCAACAAATCTAATGTAATTTTATGTTGATAATTATCATAACTTCAGATCTACCTAGTTACAACTGAATAAAATGTTTTTCATGTCATAACATTTTACATTTATCATTTGAAAGGCAACATCAGTGGCAAATTTCATAAATCCTGTTTCAAACGTATTCTTCTTCTGGTTTTACTGTTGAAGCCACTCAAAATTTCATTTGCACAACACTAGGAAATGAAAACTCATTTACTTCCATTTTGTTTAGTTGTAATTAGACAAATCCAAAGTGATAATTATCAACATAATAAACTATGTGAGCAAAAGTATCTGGACACCTGGCTAAAAATGACTTACAAGTTCATGGCACCCTCCATAGGTGTTGCTGGAATTCATTATGGTGTTGGCCCACCCTTAGCCTTGACGACAGCTTCCACTCTTGCAGGCATACATTCTATCAGGTGCTGGAAGAAGGTTTCTTGGGGAATGGCAGCCCATTCTTCACAGATTTCTGCATGGAGGAGAGGTATTAATGTCAATCAGTGAGGCCTGGCACGAAGTCGGCATTCCAAAACTTCCCAAAGGTATTCTGTGGGATTCAAGTCAGAGCTCTGTGGAGGCCAGTCCATTACAGGGATATTATTGTCATGTAACCACTCTGGCACAGGCAATGCATTATGAACAGGTGCTTGATTGTGTTGAAAGATGCAGTCGCCATCCCTGAATTGTTCTTCAACAGTGGGAAACAAGAAGGTGCTAAAAACATCGATGTGGGCCTGTGATGTGATAGTGCCATTCAAAACAAGAGGTGCAAGCCCCTCCACGAAAATCACGACCACACCATAACATCACTGCCTCCTAATTTTACTGTTGGCAACACACACTGCCAGGTGACATTCGCTGGGCATTTGCCATACCCACACCCTGCCATCGAATCATCACATTGTGTTCCGTGATTCGTCACTCCACACAACGTTTTTCCCCTGTTCAATCATCCAATGTTTACGCTCCTTACACCAAGCAAGGCGTCATTTGGCATTTACCGGCATGATGTGTGGCTTATGAGCAGCTGCTTGACCATGAAATCCAAGTTTTCTCACCTCCTGCCTAACTGTCATAGCACTTGCAGTGGGTCGTGATGCAGTTTGGAATTTTTTTGTGATGGTCTGGATAGATGTCTGCCTATTACACGTTATGACCCTCTTCAACTGTCGACAGTCTCTGTCAGTCAACAGACGAGGTTGGCCTGTATGCTTTTGTGCTGTACATGTCCGTTCTCATTTCCACTTCACTAACGCATCAGAAAAAATGGACCTAGGGGTGTTTAGGAATGTGGAAATCTCACATACAGACATATGACACAAGTGACACCTAGTTACCTGACCACGTTCGAAGTCCGTGAGTTCTGTGGAGTGGCCCATTCTGCTCTCTCATGAAGTCTAATGAATATTGTGGTCGCTGATATGGAGTACCTGACAGTAGGTGGCCGCACAATGCATCTAATATGAAAAACATATGTTTTTACGGGTGGTCAGATACTTTTTATCACATGAAACTGAGGACGACAGAACAACAAAAGCTAAGGATGTTGCTTAGGTGCTTTCTTTCTAAGATTTGTTTCAGAATGAAAATCTGCTCTACTGTAGACTCCCCCATAATAAATTTTCATTGATCTCAGCCTACCTCTCTCTGAACAACAGGAGGCAACAGATACATCAGAGATTCAAAAACAGCTAAGAACTCAACTTTAGGAGTGTTATATTATAATTTGCGTACTCTATTTGATGTCCTTTCATGTAGAAGTACATACAATTCCTTCCTTCCAATGTCATGACATTCCGAGATTAAACTAACTGTGTTCACAATGAGCTGTTCCAACTTACCACCACTGTGCTTGATTAATTTTCTCTGATCCATTTGCATTGCCGCTTTTGAGATGTTTTGTGTGGATGATCTGCATGGGAACAGAGTGAATACAATAAACAATTTTCCAGATGTTACAAATAGGGTTAATCTAATTTTGCTGTCATTACTAGCTATTTACTTACCATACAGCCCAATAATTGGCCTGAATATTTGTTCTTTCCATACTTGGATGTTAAAAATCCCCTGTTTTTATCTTGATATCATCATTTCAACAGTTGTTGTATGTTTTTCAGAAAATTTAAATGAATAGCTGTTTGCCTTCCTCCACTAATTTCTCTGCTGGAACATAAGCATAAAGTAAACTAAAATTAAAAATCTCCCTTTTAATGTCCAGCAATGATTGTCTTCAGCTTATGAATGTAAAACCAATTACTCAGTGTCTAAGCTGGATGCTGTAACAAATCCTGTATCCTCACGTCTTTCTGTGAGGCACCTATAAAATAAATTTACCTCTTGTTCCTCTGGGATTTCATTTCTGAATCAGCCTATGTCTTGGGGGGCTCCGATTTCAATCTTCAGTTTGACTGTTTGGTCCATGCATGGAGTACATAATATGACTTCCCTGTGGGTGTATAATGAGCTGAGACTGATGGCTACCATATATTACTACAGTTTTTATTTATTGATCTTCCTACACAGATTGCTGCTACTAGAAGAAGTTACTTATAATTACTGCAGCACATAGATACTCACTGGAAAATTTTCAATTATTATTTTGAAAAACCAAACCATTTCTGCATCATGTAGCAGATAAAAGAAAGCAAATGATATTGTAGGCGAATGTTCATGAAGTATTCAGATAAAAGAAATGATCTGGAAATTTACTTACCATCGCTAATCTAAATTTTGTTAAAATTTTCCCACCTGAAGTGCACATGAAAGCAACACACTAGCAGACAGTATTATTTACAGGAGAGCACTTTCACAGTGATATAAATGATGCACAGCAAGCAATAGACAATAATAACATACCTGTCTACAATGAAGTGGTATCATGAAACACAGAGTAATGAACAAACAAGAGAAAAGTTCAAGGCAACCTTACAGGAAGCACTGGAGGGTTGTGTATAATGTGACAGATGCCCAATCTGAATGTAAAGTATTTGCAGATGGATTTCTAGCAATTTTTAACAGCTGTTTTCCCAAGAAAACTATGAAGTAGGGCACTAATAAGAAATAAAAGAAACTTTGGATGTCACAAGAAATCAAAATGCCGTGATCAAGGAAAAGGAAATTGTGTGAATTGGTTAGGATAAACAGAGAAGCAGCACTGGTTTCAAGCTACAAGAAACACTGTGCTATCTTGAGCAAAGTGATTTAAAAACCTCTATATAATGTCTGAAATAATAATTCATGTACTAAAATTAAATCTGTCCAGGCAATAGTGAAGAGAGAAACCAGTTAAGGATATGAGGACTTTATTGTTAAAGTAACCAACAAAATAATAAATGATAGGCATCAGAAAGCCATTGTATTTCATTATCACTTCCAGGAAGTTGTTCATAAAATTGGTATGAATGATTCAAGGGAGAATGCAACAGAATACATACAGTCAAATCACGATTACTCCACACTCTTAAGAATGTAATTAACTTCTTCAAAAGCAAACATTTCTAGGAGTTAATATTATCTCAAGTAAAATCTGAAAGTCCTGTTCTACACTTATGTGCAATATATTCAGTTACATAGGCTAACATTTTTACATTGTTTATTAGAGTATATAGTGGTTGCCTTTCATTTACAGACAAAGCTTTGGATATTGAGGTCACATGCAGATTTATTTTGAAGAATTCGGAATGGCAGATATGGGCAAATGATTCTTGCATTCAAACAGGTTCAACATTTCTTGATACACAGAAGCACTTGATACAGTATGACATTGAAATTTTTTGGCAGATTAAAACTGTATGGCAGACTGAGACTTGAAATCGGGACCTTTCCCTTTTGCGGGGAAGTGCTCAATGAACTGAGCTACCCAAGCATGACTCATGAACTGTCCTCACAGCTTTACATTTGCCAGTACCTCATCTCCTACATTTTAAACTTCACATTGGCTCTCCTGTGAAACTTAGTAGAGGGAGAGAGGGATGGAAATGGTTAACTATAAATCACTGTATGCAAAATGCAATCATCATGTAAATATTCTGTAAGTTGCCATATTTTTCACTGAGAAAATTTACTGTAATTGTAAAACTGATTCATTTCACATCATAGTGAGAAAATGCAATTATGCTCCATGGAACATGCAAATAACTAAACTTTAGTATCAGTAAGCCTTATCATCAGTTTACTAGCCTGTTGGCATTGGTAGCAAAGGTTCTGTATTGCTTGACGTGTAGTGACATGGTGATCAGTGGAACAAACAGCATATTTTAAAGAAAAGAAAGCTCACTTGGAAGGTATCAGTCCCAGAAATTGACCCTGTGTGAAAGTTTGGACCATAGTTGTGATAGTACGCAATATGACCTTCTGAATGTACAGCTTTTGAATGTCAAGTGCTCCAGTTGATCCGCTCCACTCTGCTGCAGCCACCTAATGCCTAATTCTAATGAGCTGCACAGTAGAGTGACAATCGGAGCCCTCCTATTTGCGGGATGTTGATGGCAAGGGTCGAGGAGGTGGAAGGGCATCATTTCTGCTGATTGTTTTGAAATTTTGTTCAAGAACTCATTGTTTTACATTAAAAGAGTACCTAATGTCAGTCTGACACATGTATGTGTTCGATTATGCCTGAAAGTCAAAATGAATAAATCAAAGCAACTGAAGAATTATTATGAGATGGAGTTAATGATTTTCAATTTACTATTTAGTCATTCCAATCACACTGAAAAATAGTGAAACTCCTGCAGATTTACTTCAGTTTAACATTGCCAGCTGTTCCAACCAAAGAAAATAACACACAACAGTAATGTTAACAATTAAACAGTGCTATGCTACTTCTTTAATGACAAACTAATTAATTTCACTAATTTGCACTGCATTTGTGAATTGAAACATAAAAGTGTTCAAAGCAAAGAGGTCTCTGGCAACAACTACACAATACAAACCATTTACTTTGACACCATGAACAAAGCATTATTGCGTGTTTGTTCATCAACCTTATGAACATGAACATCTGACTCACTCTGCTATACAGTATTTCACATTCGTGCCTTAGGCAGCTCCAATGGGGACAAATGAGTGACAAGCAGCTGGTGCATGCAGAGTTTAAAATCCTTATTTTCAGAAGGTCATAACTGGGTACTTTCAAAAGTATGGCCCAAATTTTCATGCGAGATCAACTGCTGGGGCTGATATCTTGCAAATTTGCTATTTTGTCCTTAAAATATGAGGTCGAGTTGGCAATGTTTCCTCGTAAGTTCATGTAATGAATGGCTGACTAGAAAAAGAGTCAAATCACAGCAATGATATTGTAAGTGTACAAAATCAGCCCAGAATTAATACTGAAGAGCGAAAAGCATGTAAGAAGTGTAATGATGCTGTCCAAAGGCTTCAAGAGATAACAGGCAAATGGCTGTATATGACTGTGAGCACATATTTAAGTGCAGAACTCTATCAGAGTATAAGTGCATTGTACTCCCTGCTTGTGCTGTCTGGGGAGCCATGAAGGGCTGTCATTACTTACTAACCTCAATATCTCAGACTCAACAGTGTTACTGTTGTTCTTACTAACCTCAATATCTCAGACTTAACGGTGTTACTGTTGCTCAGCAGAGAATCCAAATCACAGTTGGATACAAGATAAACTAAACTAAACAGTGCAATATTAATGTGTTCCTACTTTGCACAGGTTGTGGTGTCAAGAGATGTGTTACTAACTGCATAGGTCACTGCAAAATAAGAATACAACTGTTCTCACCAATAATAATGCAAGGCAGGGTAACATGTTTGGGACCATACACTAAAAACAATGTACTTCTAGCTACGAAGCAAACCGGATGTATTTATTAAAATTATGAAACAGGAGAAAACATTTCTACATGGTTTGTTCATTTATTTATTCATCACTACTGTAAATCCCACCATGAAGATGAATCTTCACTGATATAGAACTGCTAAGGTCTACATAAACAGAGATATGCACCCCTCATAATTAATTCTGTGTGATTTGTTCATATAACAGTAAAGTGCTATGCTGAATTAACATAGTACAATGGCTCTACTATGAATCAGGATGCTACTTCCTCATGTATGTACCAAATAAGTCACCTATGTGTTGTAAGACTAGAAGCATATTTACGATTAACATCATTTCTTGTAATTTTGATATCAAGTATTTTCAGACTTTGAATCTAAGTGGATCAGATATTTTTCAGAAGAAGTGGCTAATAAGAGATGTTTTTAATTTTATTTTGTATTTGCAGTGATTCTCATTTCTTTTAGCGAATTAAAGACATTCAAACCTAAATACAGAATTCAAATCTCAGCACCAGGTAAAGAGGTAAAATCTACATGAAAATTAATTTTGTGCTTTATATTGTGGTACTGTTGCTATAAGATATAATAGGTGTGAACAGCAGATATTAGTGAACCTTCTGTTCGCATGCAAATGCACACATGAAAGCATTATATAATTTAAGATAAATATATGTCAAACTTTTCTTATTAAGAGATTTTTGTGTTTGAGAATAATTCCGAATTATAATTTTTATCTGACTAATATATGTATACATTTCTGGGAAAAAAGTATACAGTGCTGTAGATGTATTTATATGAAACTGAACTGAAACAGCTATCTTGTTCTCTATTTTTAAAGTTTTCTTTTGTCTACATTTTTAAGTTGTATTCTGCGAGCATGTTTCGTACTTCATACAATTTGAAGGTGCTCCTAAATACTATTTCTAAAGGCATAGCTACACAAAATTGTTCTTTTTTGTAGATCTTAGAGTGAAATTACTAATCAGCGATTTGAAGAAGTGGTAGGTTTTTCCCGCGAAGAAACTGCTACAGGCATCTTTTTATATATTTTAAATGAGTATGAAAGGAACTGAGTCCATTAGTTTGTGTTGCAACTTAAACAAACATTTTATCAACCCACAATACAAATATTTCAGTAGCACTCTGGACGAGTAAGAACTGTTCTGGTATTTTTGTGATGTTAAAATACATATTTCTAGTACTGAACAACACCTGTGTAGAGGATGGCAGTTCCAGACTGCCTTGAGACTGGACGCAGTGCCAATCGAGAAGCTCATTGGTGGGAGGGTCTTGAGCTGGCTCCTAAACAAACCAGACAGGGACTGCTGTCCAAGATATGGGACCCTCAGCAGCTGGAAAAGAAAGAAACAGGTAGGGCAATTATTTTTCTTGAATAAATAAATAAATTGAAGAATACATCAGTATGTCACTTTACAATCAGATGTGTGAGGTGAACAAAAGTAAACAAACATTTCATTTTTTTAATGAGACTTCATTAAAACTGCTTTGAGATCTACAAAGCAATCAGAGTTACTTTTCCACAAATTCATTATACAGATAAGCAGTTTTCAATTTGGCAGCAAAAACAGATAAACTATAACACTGTTCTTTTGAATATTTGTTACCTCTCAATGGAACATTATGCACCAATTCTTAACATGTGCTTGGTTTATTTTAACTACCACTGATACTCATGCATTAACTATTAATCTCAATTAACTTAGAACGGATAGAACATGTGGGGAGCAATAACTTTGGATAATGATTAAATATGTAAATCTTCTTCTTTTCTTTTTTGTAATAGTAAGAATAAAACAAGCATATTCAGTTACATGTGTCTTACTAAATAATTACTGCATGTAGTATGGAAGAATACCATAAGTTGGTAACCCACGGAATACAAAGTAACAAAGAAACCCCAGGTAATGTACAAAGTCAAACAGCGAATTCGCATCATGTCTTCAAATGGGTTCAAATGGAAAGACAGTTCTGCAAGAAGATCTGCAAAAGGAAATTAGTGATCTCCAAACTCAAACTGAAACACTCAATTATATTAAGTTGAAACTTCCTGGCAGATTAAAACTGTGTGCCGGACCAAGACTTGAACTCGGGACCTTTGCCTTTCGTGGACAAGTGCTCTGGAAACATCCCCCAGGCTGTGGCTAAGCCATATCTCCGCAATATCCTTTCTTTCAGGAGTGCTAGTTCTGCAAGGTTCGCAGGAGAGCTTCTGTAAAGTTTGGAAGGTTGGAGACGGGGTACTGGCGGAATTAAAGCTGTGAGGACGGGACGTGAGTTGTGCTTGGGTAGCTCAGTTGGTAGAGCACTTGCCCGTGAAGGGCAAAGGTCCCGAGTTCGAGTCTCGGTCCACCACACAGTTTTAATCTGCCAGGAAGTTTCATATCAGCGCACACTCCGCTGTAGAGTAAAAAATTTCATTCTATATTAAGTTATTCCCACAAACGACAAGACAGACTACAAATATGATAAACAATTTGCCCACCAAAGCCAGTGTAGTTCCCATACTGTGAGTAGAAGTACAAATTCTGAAATTCTTACCAGAGGAAACAGAACTGTGGTTTGCATTGTTAGACATGCCATTTATGCAAAAGATGTTATTAGTGATATTGTGGCAGTTAACGTCTTAGATGCCCAAGCAGTCACAGTGGTTTCAGACATTATACTTAAACCACCCTTGCAACAGTAATATCTCCACTTGAGGGACACCTTTTTCAGCCAAATGTGTAAATCAGTAAACCAACACATGCAACAAGTATTCCTGTTCAAACATGTCAGTGATACAACACTGTCAGAAATATGGCATCACTTAAGAAAGATCATCAAGGAAGAAGCAATGTCGGATGCAATGCTGCATCATTTTTCGCTAACTCAAAATAGCTGTGGCAGTATGTCAGAAAAGTATCAGTAGCAAACAATGTTCAAGCTATGATGGAACAGGCAAACACACTGGCGGTGACTCAAGCAATTAACAATGTCAGCTTGGGTAAGACCGCTGCTGTACGACGTGAACAGCAAACAAACATCAATGAACAGCTCCAAAATCTGAAATGTCAAATGAACACTGACAGTAAACAAGTGGACCTGCACCAGTCAAATTAAAAAAGATAGTCACTCATTCCACCAGCAGAACAGAACTCAGAACTGATGGCCATATGGCACAAGGGAAACAAAATTACCCAATGTGCTGTTACCACAGGCATTTTAGTGGTCAGGTCGCAATCTGCACATCTCCATGTGCATTCACAAACAACATACATGGCTTTCAGTAGGTATTAAAAGTCACACTGTTTCACAAAAGTGCCAGCTCATAAACAAAGGAGCCATTTTTTTTTTCTGAAAGCACTGGCAATGACATAACCAAAACTAACCAAGACACAGCACTCAAAATTGCTGCAATTATCAGTGATAAATCGACCGTGGTCACACATGCACTGAATCAACCATTTTTGTTTACGTTATTGTGCAAGCAAACCATTGCTACATTATCGGCTTAGGTTGAGATGTAAATATGCAAATATATAGACAGAATGAAAGTGCACCAATGGGCTCACCTTACCACTTTACTGCAACAACACACGGCGAATGTGAAGCAACAGTTGATCTGGGTTTCAGTCAGAAGTCCAAATGGAGGTTCATACTAGCAAATATTATTGAGCCAGCATTGGATGCAGATTTAATTCAACACTGAGGACTTGAATAAATCTCCATATGGTATAAGTCAAGATGGGTTGTGAGATGGTCACAGGTAATGAGGGCAAAAGTTGTATGGATATCATCATTTCATTCTGTAATTTTGTTATACCAGAGGGCAGACAGGAAGTTATCAGCCACTTAGATTAAGTATTGCACAGCACAGTGTGCCATATTAAGACAACACACGGCTAACCGGTCCCTCAATGGCCACTGAGATTGGCACCCAATACTTTTTTCATGGCAGAAGCAGAATTTGAGGAAATGTTACAAACATGTATCATACAAACATCTGACATGTGTAGCACCAGTATATCTAAAGAAGAAGAAGAAGAAGAAGAAGAAGAAGAAGACAAGATGTCTCTGACTGCCATCCAGGCCCTAATGTAAGGGTCTTCATGACTGTATTAGCCAGTGCTACGATTTGTTAGTGTGACTCACTGTAAAAGTGCTTATAACCAATTTCTTGTGGCAGAAGAAGACGTTCTCAAGACTTCTGTGATAATGACTCTTTTGGTGTAAAAAAATTCTGCCCAGTCATAGCAGCATTTTGTAGATGAGGTGCTATGGGAAATTTATTTTTGTTTTGTGTATCTAGATGATACTTTGGTAGTTTTCGTACAGCAGCATTACATGAGAAACACCTTAATGCAATGTCTGACATGATACGAAAATACAGTTTGATAGTAAATGAAACAAAATGTGTTCAGTTACAAAACCAAGTAACATTCCTTGGCCATACAGTTTCTGTAATCAGTATTTGTCCACCAGAAAATAAGGTAAAGGTCCTTAAAAACATCCCACATCCAACAGATTTTCAGCAGTTAAGAAGATTCCTGTGAATAATTAACTTCTACCACAAACTCCTGCTGGGAGCAGTGGAGACATAGGCACAGTTGACAGCAGCACTGGCAAGTAACAACACCATGGGATGATGTCCACTACCATGGATGCCAGAGGTGCATCACACCTTTGAAAAGGTAAAAGCCAGAAAAACAGTTCTCTTGTGTCCCCTGTACATAGTGTACCATTAGCTGCGGTGGTAGATGCTAGCCAGAATGCTGTTGGTGTGGCTCCCCATCAATATGCTGAGAAGTGTTTTAGATTTTTTCTCCATCCTTATGCTGAAACCAGACCATTGTAGTCTATACAGACCATAACCCAATTACATTCACTTTTAAGAGACTGAAGGAGCTTTGTTCTCCATGACAGTTTTGCCAGTATTTGTTCATTGGTAAATTTATGACAGATGCAAGATATACAAGATGGACGGAATATGTAATTGCTGATTTGTTCTCAAGATTGGTGCTATCGCTTGTACAATTAACTACAATCAGTTCTGTGCAGTGCAAGCCACAGACAAACAGCACAGAAGCTTTACAAAGCAATTCAACTGCCATCCAACTCAAATGCAATTAGCAGGTACCAAAGACATTATTTGGTATAATATATCTCAGCTCTCTCCTAGACCATTTGTACCTGTAGTGCTACATGAAGCAGTATTTGACAGTGTTCAAAGCCTTACCCATCCCAGCAAAAAAGCCACCATTAACCAAATGACAGAGAAAACATGTGACATCACATTAAAAAAGAGTGTCGCCAGTGGTCAAGAACATGCATAGCATGTCAACAGTGCAAAGCTGGCAGACATGTACAGAGCCAGTGTGAGAATTTCCAGAAGCAACAGGCCATTTCTCGTACATAAACATAGATATTGTGGGCCTGCTTCCACCATCGAAAGGGTATCAACATATATTTATAGCTATTGACAGATACTCCCAGGTGAAGGCAATGCCAATCAGTGGCATTTTAGTGGAAACAACACTAATAATATTTTTGACAACTTGAATTTCCCGTTTCAGCTGTCTAGCTCACATCACTATGGATCGAGAGTGGAAATTTGAGCCAATCTTGCTGGTCTTACTGGGTCTTACTGGGCCCCTGCACTGCTTTCAAACCAACACTGAGCATGAATAATGGGAACGGGTATTGGGAGACACCGAGCAAGGTGATGCAGTGCTTAGCACACTGGACTCGCATTGGTTCAAACCTGCATCCAGCCATCCTGATTTAAGTTTTCTGCAATTTCTCTATGTCACTTCAGACAAATGCCAGGATGGTTCGTTTGAAAGGGCATGGCAGTTTTCTTTCCCCATACTTCCCTAATCTGAGCTTCTGTTCTGTCTCTAATGATGCTGTTGTCAATGGGATTTTAGACAATAAGCTCCTCATCCTCCATGGAGAGATATTACTTCTGCTATCAGAGTTTTTTCAGCACAATAGTCGCCAGTTGAACCATAACTGCTATTTTTGCTGCAAAAATTCAAGTTCCAAATCTCTAAACTATGCCCTTCACCAGCATCCCACTATAGAAACCAGAAAGATTTCATCCAGAAGGACCTTAAAATAGACTTGCATGTGATGCTAAGGACTGCTATAGAGTGCCCACTGTTACTCATTTGCTCACACCAGACACCCCTGCACAATGACAGGAAACCTGGGGCTCCACATCAGTGACTTCAAACCAGCCCAGCAGTTGGACTGGTCACTCAACCCCAGTGTCACCCTCCTTAGCAAATTAGCCCTCAGAAAGTACCAGGCACTAAAGCAGTTTACACCACAGCAGGCTGAAGGGTGTGTTATAGATACCTGCACATAGGTCCACTCCATAACTGGAACAGGAAAACAAGGAAGTGACAGTGGAGCACAAAGTACCCTCTAGCACAAACTGTAAGCTGGCTTGTGGAGTATAGATGTAGATGTAGCACCGCATGGCAGTGTGGGCAGCATCAGCTTTTGATAATAATTAAATATGTGTATATTGTTCTTTTGTCTACTATCCTAATTTTACCATTTTCTGTTTGTTCTTTTTGACATTTCTTTGTTAACTTACTATTGTCAAGTTTTATTTTTGTAATTATAAGAATAAAATTATTTTATTCAGTGATATAGTGACATGTATATGCTGAATTATTACTGTGTGAATTACGGAAGAATTGTATAAACATTTATAACTGTAAATAAAATAGGATTTTCAATATTGTTGCAGTTAGTGTACTGTGTATTAAGTCATCTGCATTCCCTTGCCATGTGACTCATAGCAACATAATCTATGTGGTGTTGAACAATATTCCTGTGGTACTGGTTGTGATGCTTTTTTGTCCAATCTATTTTTTACTTTCTGAATGATTCCCTTACAGTATATATGTTGTTGTGGCAGTCTTCATTCTGAAGATTGGTTTGCTGTAGCTGTCCATGCTATTCTATACAGTGCAAGTCCCTTCATCTCTAAATAACTTCTGCATTAGAAACTGCTTACTGCATTCATCCTGTGGTCTCCCATTATATTATTACCCCTACATTGTCAACTCATGATTCCTTCATGCCTCAGGATGTGGCCTATCAATTGATCCCTTCTTGTAGTCAAATTGCGTCACAATTTTTTTTTCCTGAATTTGATTCAGTGCTTCCTCATTAGCTTTTGATCTACCCATTTCCCCTTCCACATTTCTCTTTCACATGAGCTGCACAATGTCATCAGCAAAACTCAAAGTTTTTTATTGTCTCCTGAACTTTTTGAAAATGCTAAAATTGAAAGCTAATACTCTCCAGTTATATCCACATCCCCTAGTCTTTACTTATCAGCAGATAAAAAGTTCTTGGTAAGATTGCTGCATAAAATTTGGATAAAATCCTAAGCTTTTAGTGACCGTCACCATCAGGGGCTATGTCTGACTGCCATGAAACTGGTGAGGCTTCCACTTATATCTAAAGGACTCCATGTGATTGGCTGGATTACATCTTGATGACATCATGGAGATGGCACCTATTAAGGTGGCACCCTCTACGTCCATAGATTATGTTTGTGTACCCTATCCAGCACTGTTTGCAGTGCCATCACTCACACTGGGTGGTAGACTATGAGAAATCTTCCTGTGTGCTATTTATTTATCAAGTGCACACCTCCATGCATCACTAAGTGCATAATTTGTGTCTCTATTGAAGTTGTTATTATGGAGTTTAATTTCCACTGCTTCTCCCAACAGTTCAAAGTTCAAAGCAGAGGCCACAATTCTCATATGTTCAAACATAATCTTGTGTTTATTTAATAGGCTGTGATCAGTCATTGGACTCACCAGATTCTTAAATGAGATGTGAGCTTCAGCAGTAAGCAGGCAGACAAGGGAGCTATTACACACATATTGCCTCTCTAATGAACCTGTGAAGGGTTTGAGGCTGAGAGCAACTATTTTATCCAGGTTGCATGGTCTGCCTAAAATATCCAAAGATGGATTATCACTTAGACCAATTGTGAATCCTATCTTACTTACTTACTCCTCAGCTCCACAGCCCTTGACGGGCCTTGGTCTTCATCACAATATCCTGCCATTCTATCTGGTCCAAGGCTTTCCATCTCCATCCTTGAACCTAGCTTTTTCATGTCTTCTTCAATTCCATTTCTTTCTGGAATGTCCCTTCCATCTGCATCATCTGCCTCCAGCTATCAAAAATCTTCTTACATGTTCTATCTTCCACCAACCTTACCATATGTCCTGCCCATTGCAGTGTTCTTATTTTAACGGTTGTGACAATGTCAGGTTCTTCAAAAAGTTGTTCTAATTTTGCATTCGTAAATGCTAAGGATCCTTTCCTCATTTGCAGCCATGGTCCACATCTCAGCACCAAACATAGCAACTGGTCTTATAATTGTTTTGAAACTGAGGATTTTTGATATTCATGATAGAAGTGAGCTCCTAAGTATGGATAGTGTGGCAAAGTAGCATCTATTGCCTGTTGCTGTTCTAGCTTTCACCTTGCTGCTGATGTCATTTGTCTCTGTTATACTTGATCCGAGGTACTTGAAGTCTCTCACCCTTTCAAACTCCTTTTGCTATCCTGTGGATTTGGTAGGTTTCACTGGTTGGTTATTGCCATATATTTAGTATTCTTGACATTGACTACCAGGCCAAGTTCCCTTGTACCTCTTTCCAGTTGTTGATAGGCATCAGCCAGCACAGCAGTGTTTAGTGCGAGTAATGCAACATCATCTGTGTAGGCTATGTACTGCAGTGAACAGTTAAAAATTGTTCCTCCTCTATTTAACTGTATCTGACTTATGACTTTTTCTAGGCAGAGGTTGAATAGCAGTGAGGAGGTACTGTCAACCTGTCACAGAGCCTTCTTCACTTCCACTTCTCTGGAGATGTCGCCCTGTATTATTACTTTACAGTTGGTTTCACTGAGGACCAACATAGTAAGTTTAATGAGCTTCTTAGGTATTCCAGCCTCTTCCATCACATTCCGCAATGCCACTCTTGAGATACCATCATAGGCTTTTTTAAAATTGGTATAAAGCTGGTGTATGTTTATTTGATGTTCATAACATTTTTCAAGTAGTATGCGTAATGTGAATATTTGGGCAGTTGTTGACCTATTTCTTCTAGAGCCACTCTGATGATCTCCAATTCTCTCTTCCACATAGGGAGTAAGCCTCCTAATTAGAACCTTGGAAAACACTTTATATGTAGTATTTAGCAGGAATATTCCTAGGTAATTCTGGCAGTTTAATTTATCTCCTTTGTTATGTACGGGGCACATAATAGCCATTTTCCACTCCTTTGGCACGCTCTCCTCCTGCCAGATACTAAGTATTACTTTATGTATTGCTTTCCACAATGCTTCCCCACCATATTTGAGAAGTTCTGCTTGGATTTGATCTTCTCCAGGTGCCTTATTATTTTTTAAGGTCTTAATGGCTTGTGTCACTTCCTCCAGTGTGGGTTCTGGTGTTAAGACCTCTGGTCCATAAGAAGTTATTTCCACCATTTCTTCTTGTTCTAATCCTTCTACTTCTGGATTCAGCAACTCATGGAAGTATTCTGCCCATCTGTCAAGTATTTGATTACTCTCCCCTATCCAATCCCCTTATTTATTTCTACACATATTTGTTCTGGCTTGAAACCCAGCCTTTCCTTTTTTTAATCTTTTGGTACATTTCACGTACTTGCTTCTCTTCTGCTGGCTGTTCAATTTCTTCCAATTTTTTTCTTTCTAGTGCTCTTTTCTTCTTTCTGCAACCCTGTTAGCTACACAGTGCTTCTCATTATATTCATTCAGATTTGCTCTAGTGCTTCTCTGAAATAATTCCATTTGTGCTATGTTACATTCCTCAATTCTACTCATACATTCTTCATCAAACCAATCTGCATTCCTTTGAGCCCTTACGTATTCCAAAACCTCCCCAGCTGGTTCAAGGATTGCAGTCTTACATTATTTCCACATTATTTCTATATGTTCATTTGATGTGTCGGTATCGTTCTTAATGCCCTCTTCTATTTTTGTCAGATATGCTCTCCGTATTTCTTCTAACTTCACTTTCCTAATGTCAAAACTCTTCTGTTTGTGGCCTTTCAATTTACTCAATAATGAGATCCTTTGCCTGTACTTAATCCTCGCTAGATGATGGTCTGAATTGCAGTCAGCTCCGTGTTGGCTCCTAGAACCCATTATGTCTGGTCTGTGCCTCTGATTTCTAGTTTGTCGATCTGGTGACATCCGTTTCCTTGTGTATCTTTTTGTGTGGAAAATATGTTATGCTGATAGTCATGTTTTTACTTATAGCAAAATCTACGACCCTAACTCCATTGTCATTTGATATTTCATGGAGGCTATGTCTTCCTATAGTTGGCTGATAAGCCTCTTCTTTTCCTATTTTTGCATTCAAGTTTCATATTAGGATCTTAACATCATGTTTAGGAGCCTGATCATTTGACTGCTCTATCGTGCTATGAAACATTTCCTTCTGTTGTTCATCTGCTTCCTCTGTGGGTGCATGAATATTAATAACTTGTATGTTGAAAAATTTTCCCCTTAATCTTAATATGGACATCCGTTCATTGGTTCAAAGCACATTACAGCATGTGTCAGTCCTTTATTGACCACAAAACCTGTACCAAAGGTATTTGTCCCCCTGCCACTATAGAAGATAGTGGAATTTCCTGAGTCCATTATGTCACTTCCCTTCCACCTAATTTCCTGGAGAGCCAATAGTTTTATACCATAGGTATTTACTTGAATTAGCAGCTGCTGTAAGGCTCCAGCTTTGTATAGGCTCTGCACATTTTTTGTTCCTATGTACATATCTCTTATCCTTCTTTTGTTTGCATCAAAATATGTGTCTGGCTTATTCCTTTGTTAGCATTCACAAGAAGTGATTTTTACAGGGGAAGATTGTTAATCTTCCACCCAACCATTTGAGGGGTTGCACCTTACAGTACACCAGGTAGCTGGTTCCATTTTCAGGGGAACATCCTTAGCCTTTGCAGATCCAGGTTCCTGTGCCTTCCTTCCAAGCCATTGGCCCCCATACCTTCCAAGCCATTAGCCCCCATACCTGCTGGTTTTGGTCTGCCCCAGGTATTTTATTTCCCTGGTATCGTCCATATCTGGATAATGTTCCCCTATCCACCACTTGGGGAAGTGCCCAATGGAGGACCAGTAACTCCACATGGGATGAGTGCTATCTGCTCTCCCACATTCAGATCAGGTGGCAAAGTATTTATCTAAATTACTGGCACTTACAGTCAGCCACTCTGGGCACCATATAAAGATTCTCACATTCCTGTGTATCTAATCAAGAAGATTATGATAGGCCCAAGTGAAATCATGATCAGTCTTCATGTGGGCCTCCCTGTTTACAAAAGTACCAATAGAAGAAACATTAAGACTATTGGGTGCAATCTCTCTCCTGAAATCTTAAAATTATTCTGAGCATCCCAAAGACTGAGTATTTTTTGTGCAGTGGAAATTATATGAAATAAGTAACACAACCACCACGGGTTCACCAGCCATAGCTAATTTTTTCATGGAGAATTTTGAAGAATGAGCATTGAATAGTGGTACCTTCTGCCCATCCTGCTTTTTCAGATATGCTGACAATATGTTTTTAATCTGCATGACAGAAATGAGCAGTTTCCATCGAAACATAAGATTTATGGTGGAGACGGAGAAGGGACCCTGGTCGGGGATACTTGTGTTGTATTCTGGCTAGAGTTTTCGTGAATCTCAGGTGATCAGATGTTGGAGAGTTATGGGAAAACTTCAGGATTGCTAGCTGTAGATGAGGTCTAATGAGGAGCAACCAACCGTATCCACCCCATCAGACCATAGTTCCTCATATGCAGTGTTCTGCTTATTAATTGGAATTCTCCTTTGGTTTGTTCCTCATTCTTCAAGGTTCTATGGTTTTCAACAATACTTGATCTCCCCTCTGTTCAGCAGTGAGGTCATTTAATACAGCAATGATATTTAATACACCAATAACTGAGATTTCATCCACACTGCTGTGTTCTGCTAAAGATTTCTTTGAAAGGCAGTCTGCTTCCTTACATTTCCTCAATTTTTGTACACCACTATGACATTGTACTCCTGATGCCTCAGTAACTGTATCACAAGTCAACCTGACAGATCCTTCAAACTAGTCAGCCAGCATATGTTATAACCTTTAATCACTAATAAATTGCGTGGATATACAAAAGTAGAAACACTAGCGGGTTACATGCTACTAACTCCGTATCTGTCATTCGACTGCCGTGCCGTGACATGCGGCCGGCGCCGTTCATAGCCAGGTGGCGCTCCCGCGCTCGGCCGAGCTGCGGAGCGCCTCTATCGCCGTGTTCGCGTACTGACGTAGTGGGACTTTTAAATCTCGTGGCACTGTCACAACACTTTTCCCCCCTTTGAAAAAAAAACACTCACTTCCTTGGAGACACGGACAGTGCAGAGACATCCATGGCCTCTTGGGAGGCACCGAGAAGATCCCGCGGAGAAACACGAGAGTATGGTCGAAAGTGTCCAGGACGGAAACTTGCGCGTGGAACGTGCCTCCTGGACGAGATGATGGGTGAAAACTCCGGAGCAGCATCCATAGGTGTCGAGGACCCGGGGGTGTGCTCCAGTGAGATGGGTCCCGGAGAAGGCTGCGTCGCAACTGGGGCTGGTTCCGGCGTACTCGGAAGCAGTAGCGACGTTGGCTGCAGCAACACGCACGGAAGATCAGCAGCAGCGACAGGACTGGCTTCTCGGGCTGGTGGAGGCAAAAGAAGGGGCGGTGGCACCGGCGTGGCCACCACTCGCGGGTGCATCTGGTCGTAATGGTGTCGTCCGTACGTATTTCACAAAGCCGGCGGCCGCAAAGAGCCTGGACCACCCCTGGAATCCATTTAGGGTGAGATCCATACCCTCGTGCCCACACGTCGGCGCCCACCGAGTATTTTCCTGCACTAGGGGACACAGTACAAGGCCTGACAGGGTGAAGCAGGTGCAGTAGAGTGCGCGGTTGGTGGCCATGCAAGAGTTCAGCTGGGCTGCGATCACCCAGAGGCGTGAAGCGATAAGAACTCAGAAATTGCAGCAGAGCGTCATCCGTGGAAAAATCACTAAGGAATTTTTTCATCTGGCTTTTGAAAGTGCGGACAAGGCGCTCGACCTCCCCATTCGATTGCGGATGGAAGGGCGGCGCTGTAACATGATGAATCCCTTGGCCAGTACAAAAATCACGGAAGCCCTGCGAAGAGAACTGAGCGCCATTGTCCGTGACAATCGTGGATGGAAGACCTTCTAGCGCAAAGATTTTGTACAAAGCCAGCGTCGTCGCCGCAGTGGTGGGCGACGGACATCAAACAACAAACGGAAACTTCGAGAAGGCGTCAATCAACAGTAGCCAATAAGTGCCGAGGAAGGGGCCGGCAAAGTCAGCGTGCACTCGTTCCCATGGCTGCGCCGGATCAGGCCACGAAGAGGGCATTGTACGGGGTGCAGCCAGTTGTTGAGCACACTGACCACACGCAGCGACCATGTGGGCGATGTTCGAATCAATACCATGCCAATAAATGTGCCTGCGGGCCAGGGACTTAGTCCGAGAAATCCCCCAATGGCCTTCATGCAATAGTTTGAGAGCAGCTTTGTGAAGAGAGGCTGGCACCACCACCCGTGGAGATGCTCCATCCATGGCCAGAAGAACAACACCCTCACGAACAGACAGACGAAGGCGCAAGGCATGGTAGTTTCAAAGGGGGTCCGATGCCCGGCCCTTGGTCCTGTCCGGCCAACCCCGTTAAACAAAACCGATCACCTGACGCAGGACCGGGTCCCACGCAGTAGCTGACGCAACCTGCGAACCTGTAAGTGGAAAACCCTCGACCGCACAACGTTCTTCCTCATCAATGTGGAAACAGAATAGTTCATCTCGATTGAAAACCGGGTCGGGGCCCATCGGCAAACGCGACAACTCGTCAGCGTTGGCATGCTGAGCCGTGGGGCGATAGTGAATCTCATAATGAAAACGAGACAAGTATAAGGCCCAACGTTGCAGGCGGTGAGCTGCCTTATCCGGAAGCGACGCCGAGGGGCTGAACAGAGAGACCAGCGGCTTGTGGTCAGTGATGAGGTGAAACTTAGAACCATACAAAAAAACGCTGAACTTTTTTAGAGCATAAATGATAGCGAGCGCCTCCTTTTCGATTTGAGAGTAACGCCGTTGGACATCGTTGAGGGTCTTGGAAGCGTAGGCGATGGGTCGTTCCGACCCATCCTCATACCGATGGGCGAGAACAGCCCCTAGGCCATACTGTGACGCGTCAGTCGCCAGAACCAAGTGCTGACCCGGACGGAATGTGGCAAGACAAGGCGCCGACTGCAAATGAGCCTTCAGGTGGACAAAAGCCTGCTCACACTCGTCGGACCAACAGAAAGGAACGTTTTTGCATAACAGCTGATGCAGAGGATGAGCCACTGCCGCCGCAGATGGAATGAATTTGTGATAATAAGCAACCTTGCCTAGAAACGCCTGAAGTTCTTTGACCGTAGACGGCCGGGGTAGAGCGGTAATGGCCGCAACGTGCTGTCGTAGAGGACGTATACCCTCAGGGGACAAGTGGAAACCAAGATACACAATGGAGGGTTGGAAGAACTGGGACTTGGCCAGATTGCAATTCAACCCAGCTGAATGCAGAACCCGAAACAGTGAACGCAAATTGCGAAGGTGCTCCTCAGTGGAGGCCCCCGTGACAACAATGTCATTGAGGTAGTTGATGCAGCTGGGAACGGAAGCCGTGAGCTGTTCCAAAAACCGCTGAAAAATGGCCGGCGCGCTAGCGACGCCAAATGGTAACCGCTGGTACTGATACAACCCACAAGGAGTGTTGATGACGAGAAATTCCTTGGAAGAAGCATCCAACGGCAACTGATGGTACGCCTCCGATAAGTCAAGTTTGGAAAAGAACTGGCCCCCAGCGAGCTTGGTAAATAACGCCTCAGGACGGGGAAGAGGATAAGTGTCAATGAGGCTCTGAGCGTTGACAGTGGCTTTAAAATCACCACACAATCGCAGACTCCCGTTTGGTTTAGAAACCACCACGATGGGTGATGCCCATTCGCTGGATGTAACAGGAAGGAGAATCCCCGAAGCTGTTAACCTGTCTATCTCAGCTTTGACAGGGGCACGCAACGCCATCGGAATAGGGCGAGCCCAGAAAAACTTAGGGCGAGCTGTAGGTTTAAGAGTAATGTGGGCTTCAAAATCCTTGGCACGACCCAGGCCAGCAGAGAACACGGACGAGAATTCAGAACACAAGCCATCCAGCTGTTGATACGGAATATCCTCATATATGAGGTGCACATCATCATCCATGGAGAACCCGAACAACTGGAAAGCACCATAACCGAACAGGTTTTCAGTGCCAGCATGATCCACCACATAAAACGTGAGGGGCCTAACAACAGACTTGTAGGCAGTGGAAGCATCAAACTGGCCAACGATAGGGATTTTCTGCTTATTATAAGTTCGTAGATTTCACGTAACTGGAGACAAGGGAGGGGAGCCCAACTCCAAATACGTGCGAGAATTAATGAGAGTTACTGCAGAGCCAGTGTCCACTTGCATGCGAATGTCTTTATCCAGAACATGAACAGTAACAAACAACTTATTTGTTTGAGAAAGCACACAGTTAACATCCATGTCCGATGCCTCGTCCTCGTCGACAGGAACTTTAAGGGACTGACACACAGAAGCAATGTGGCCTTTTTTCCTACATGAATTACACGTGGCCCAACGTTTTGGACATGCGGCCCTGTCATGCTGTACGAAGCAACGTGGACAAGAAGGAAGTGCGGAACGAACCTGCTTCTGTGGTTGCCGTTTTCGCTGCGAGCGTGGTGGCCCAATGCGACGTTGTTGACGCGAGTGCACCACCGCCACATCATCGTCTCCCTGTGAAACAGGCAAATTGTCTGCGTCGAAAGTGGTGTGTACAGCGCCTACATCACACCACGCGTCTATTTGCGCACCAGCAGCGTGAGACACTTCAAAAGATTGAGTGATGCTGAGAACTTCCGACAACGACGGGTTTGGCAATTGTAAGGCACGTTGCCGAACTTCTTTATCAGGAGCAAGCTGTAGAATAGCGTCCCTAACCATTGAATCAGCATAAGACTCATGATGAGTGTCCGTGACAAACTGACATTTCCGACTCAGACCGTGTAGTTCCGCTGCCCAAGCCCGGTAGGATTGATGGGGCTGTTTACGACACCGGTAGAACGCCACGCGGGCGGCAACGACGTGGGTGTTTTTGCAGTAATAGTTAGACAATAAATCACACATTTCTTGGAAGGACAGAGAGGCAGGTTCCCACAGAGGGGCTAACTGAGATAGCAGCTGATAGATCCGTGGGGAAATCCAAGATATAAACAACGACTTACACATAGGAGTGTCGACAACGCCGAAAGCCAAGAAGTGTTGCCGCAAATGCTTCTCATAATCCTCCCTGTCTTCAGCGGCCTCGTCGTAAGGAGGGAACGGAGGCGGAGAAGAGGAAGACAGACGATGAGTAAGCGACGTCGACAACGCCTGAATAGCAGCCGTCAGCTGCATTTGTTGTTCAATGAGCGCTTGCAGAAGCTGTTCCATGTCTGCCCCGACACAAACACACAATTCCACAACGCAGGAAAAAAAATATCCGACCTCGTCGCCAAAAAGTGTTATAACCTTTAATCACTAATAAATTGCGTGGATATACAAAAGTAGAAACACTAGCGGGTTACATGCTACTAACTCTGTATCTGTCATTCGACTGCCGTGCCGTGACATGCGGCCGGCGCCGTTCATATCCAGGTGGCGCTCTCACGCTCGGCCGAGCTGCGGAGCGCCTCTATCGCCATGTTCGCGTACTGACGTAGTGGCACTTTTAAATCTCGTGGCACTGTCACAACAGCATAGAGAATTTGCCAAATAAATATGGCCAAAACTTGTTGGTAGCACAAACAACTGCAAGGCACTCTTTCTCAGTTGTAGAGTGGTCCTCTCAGATTTGGTGAGTGCTGTGAAAGCATAAGCTACTGCCAAAAGTAATGATGTAACACCTTTTCTGGTAGTCCCACTTTCCATACAGGAATAAAAAGACATACCAAGCCTCCCAGGCTGTATCTCAATGGCTGGCACTTTGCATACAGTGCTCTTGGTCTTCCACTTGGGCATTCAGGGCCTGTATGCAAGCCAACTGTCTTTGTTCCTTCTGTATTGGTGACAAGGTGTTTCACATAGTCATCATGAGAATAATCCAAGTATTGTATCCCAATCTTTCTGTTTGACATTATGAGAGGATATCAGCCTGGTTCCCATTCCTCAAATGCTTGCTGTTATTGATCATCCTAAAACATCAACTAGAAAAAGTTACCAATTTTCAGAGGAGTGTATGTACTCAATTTAGAAAAAAAGTTACAGCTATTGTACACAATGTTGTTTTTAAACAAAAAGAATTAATGTTTTAAATACTGTTGCTGAGCATGTCTCTTTCATAATCCAAATAACATAAAATTTTGATTATGCCAAAATCATATTATTCAGAACCCTTTAAATTTCAGTTGTTTATTTGATGCTCTCAAGAAAAATAATTTAAAAAATGCTGATGTTACAAAACAAAAAATAACTAAGGAACAAAAATGCCATTAACAAGGTACCACGATGCCGTCGCAAAATGGTGCTTGGTATTGCTCAGTAACTTCTTGTTTTTTTAAAAGTTTGATAAAGGTTTACACCATACAATTTTTACCTTGAGTTTTTAGCTAGTAATTTTGATATTTAACACATTTTATGTACAATTTATTTTTAAACCATTTAGGACAGTTTTTTTTGTAAATACTTTCATTGATTACAAACTTCCTGTTAAAAATATCTTTTAATTAAAAGGGAAGTCTTAATCAAATGTCATGCATCAATGCAAAAGGAGTAGGGTAAAAGACCTCATATATCCTGAGCTCCCTCCATTTTATCCAGTCTTACAGAGCATTATATAGTGATCATCTTGCACTACTTTCAGTCAGTATGAAAATTAATTTTTGTTTTTTGTTTTATTTTTGTAAATTGGTGAAGAAAAATAGATATTATTTTCTTTTCAAACAATGGAAAATCCAAGATGGAATGTAACAATATTATGAAAAGGGTAGTTGCTACTCACCATATAGCGGAGATGCAGAGTCTGCAACTCGGCATCTCCGATATATGGTGAGTAGCAACTATTCCTTTCACAATATTGTTATATTCTTTTCTTTTCTGTTTATAGTTCTGATTTTTGCCATTGGTAGCCAATACCAAGTAATGAGTAAAATATTTTCTATCATTGTGTCTAAGAAAATATTAAGTGTACAGTTATCTGCCATGCACTTCACAGTGGATTGCAGAGTGTATATGTAGATGATGCAATCAGTGACCAGTACTGATACTGAATATTTTAGAAGGGAGAAAAGATGTTTTTAGGCTTAGAGAAATTGGGGACACATAAATGAACTGCAATAATTCTTCCATGCATTGAAGAAATATATTTCTGGTAAATGCTTTGCAAATCTTGAGGAACTCTGAGTTGCAATCATAGACTGATCAAATTATTGAGACAGCTGCATGGTGTCACAGAGGAACTGGGTAAACTAGGGGTGAACAGACTCGTAAATACTGCAGGCCACAACCTCTTACTGTGACTATCGTGCCTTGAGACAACTTATTACTCTAATTTGGGATCCCCCTGCCCCAGTGCCAGCTAGACTGGGCTCAAAAGAAATAAGTTATACAAGGACCCACTCTTTCCATTTCAGGATGGAATAAAAGATGAGTAAAAAAAAAAATGAAAAAATTACAAGAATGAATAGTGAGGTGTGGGCCACTATCAGATCAGTGGTGGGCTGCATGCGATATGTGGGCCATGGTCTGTGCATTCCTGGTGTAAACCAAAGACGAGATATAAAAAAATGCCCTAGTGTTCACATCAGTTTAAGGGTACTTTCTTTATAAATGGATTGGAAGAGAAATCTGTGATCAGGTTTGCAGCTTGACTTCAAACCTAACTTATTTCAGTAAGAAAGTTGTCAATTACAGAAAACAGAAAGCTTCCACAGGTCAGATTTTTGAAGCTTGTTGAATAAGAAAATATTTTTAAAAAAACCTAATAAATAATACTAATAGAGTGTTGAAGACAGCTGTAGTTGGAAAGATTCTATGGAAGTATGGCTTATAATAAACATTTAATGGTTTTATTTTTCATATGACTTTACATGTCCTTAGATTTTTTATTATTTATTTATTCATCCAGGGACTGTCCCACAATAAATAGCTCACATCAACATACACAGGCATGCACGCGCACACTCACACAGAGAGAGAGAGAGAATATATAAGAATGTTTTTATATATCTAAAAACAAAGATGATGTGACTTACCAAATGAAAGTGCTGGCAGGTCGACAGACACACAAACAAACACAAACATACACACAAAATTCAAGCTTTCGCAACAAACTGTTGCCTCATCAGGAAAGAGGGAAGGAGAGGGAAAGACGAAAGGATGTGGGTTTTAAAGGAGAGGGTAAGGAGTCATTCCAATCCCGGGAGCGGAAAGACTTACCTTAGGGGGAAAAAAGGATGGGTATACACTCGCACACACACACATATCCATCCACACATATACAGACACAAGCAGACAAAATATGTCTTCTTGTGTCTGTATATCTGTGGATGGATATGTGTGTGTGTGCGAGTGTATACCCGTCCTTTTTTCCCCCTAAGGTAAGTCTTTCCGCTCCCGAGATTGGAATGACTCCTTACTTACCCTCTCCCTTAAATCCCACATCCTTTCGTCTTTCCCTCTCCTTCCCTCTTTCCTGATGAGGCAACAGTTTGTTGCGAAAGCTTGAATTTTGTGTGTATGTTTGTGTTTGTTTGTGTGTCTGTCGACCTGCCAGCACTTTCATTTGGTAAGTCACATCATCTTTGTTTTTAGATATATTTTTCCTACGTGGAATGTTTCCCTCTATTATAAGAATGTTTTTATGATGATAGGACACAAGTGCCTAAATAGTTTTTCTGGGCATATTAATAGATTCTATTACCTACATAAGAACATTACTGTGCTGAACTTTTCTCCAAATAATCAGAGCAATCAACAATTTGTATAATGTCTAGGGTCAACACTGGAGTTGCAGATGTCAGGAATTTCAGCTGCCTGCTCAAGAAGTCCATCTAGACCACCGGATTCTAACACATTAACAGTAGATGTGGATCAACAACAGTCCATTGTCGACAGTGACAGTGACGGCAGCAGTGATCTGGGTGACAGTGATGTGTCTGAAGAGTCAGGAGGCTGCCAGATGCCTGCAGTTAGGGTATCCACACGTCCACGACAGGATAGACCTGGACATACAGCTTATGTTGCTGGCAGCAATCATTCAGGGTGAGTACTCCAGCCTGTTCTTACATACTAAAATCCCTGGAGGACAATTTCCAGTTTTAGAGTCAGATAAATACATGTAGTTATTAGCATAGGAAGTTGGAACTAACTACAATCAACATCATTTAAAAACACTATTACTACTTCATTACACGTATGTTGGCCTGAAACTGCTGGTAGAGGTATGCGACCATTATTATTAATATACTTGACCAGATTTTGGAAAAGGTGAGTAGTAGCAAACAAAAAGATACTAGTTGTTTTTGGTTTGGGCTCTGCCTAACATAAGATTTCCAGATGTAAACAATGTAACAAATAATGAGTTATACAATTAAAAAAAAAAAAAAAACACCAAATGTTAACAAGGAAGTGCAAAATCAAACTGTCAAAATCAGTACCATTTCACAGCAAAAATAACTTTAACAGATTGTTCCTTACTCATACATTCATGAACCAAAAGGTGTTACATATAATTTAAACTTGGAGGTGGGAATGGTCTTGAGAAGGACTTTGAAAAATTGCTACTTCAGTGCATTTGTACTTGCAAGGTAAACCATGCAGTGCAAGAAGGTACCACCTTAAGGCACTGCAGCTGTGCAATTGCTGATATATTTACTTGAAATTAAAACAGTAACTGATAACAAACAAACATATATTTTGTGTGCCTGCAAATAAGCTCATTAAAACACACATTGCAATGATGCAAAATACAAGAAAATACATTACAAAATTGTAGAAAAAATTTTTGTCTTGGAGAGATATGACTTGTGGAAGATTACAAAAGGATTTATTTAGATTTGCAGTTATACTTCTTGATTATTCATCAAACATGAAATCTTAAGATAAAGATATTAAAAAGATAACATGTCATAATTACAAAAGAGCTTGTTTCGATTTGCTAGTGCACTTGCTTACTAAATATCAAACATGGAAACTGAAGGCATTTTCCTCCTGAAGAATTGATGAACCTAACTAACATGGCACTCACTAAACACTGTAGGGCACAATAAGTAAATCAACAGTAAATGGAAAGGTGGTTGTTTACATACTCAACTTCAGAAAAAAAGTGGTTACGAAAGTTATCATAGTTTTTACATGGCTCTCACAACAATCAACAAACAGACTAAAAAACTATTTCCCACCACTACTGGTTTGCTCATTGATTAGCAGTTCTGCAGCTACTTGACTGGATGCATGTATTTCCAATTCCTCCATGATGCCCAGATTGTTCCCCTTCCTCTCTGTGTGCAGAATTGTCATGCTACTTTTTAATTCTGCTAGTGTAGGGATTTTATCTTTTAAATGGAAACCTAATGCAGTACTGTTCCTCACATGCCCAAATTCTTTAAACCTTGTCTTGAACGCTCTCCCTATTTGTGCCATGTAAAAACATTCACATGACCTGCAAAGGTAATGTTTGGAACCCAATAGCATGAGACCTTATCATCCCAATTGATTTTGTCATCTTGAAAACCAAAAAAGGCTGTTTTTTGTATCTATGTTCCACAGGTTAGCAAAATTTGATTTGGACAAGGATGCAATAAATAAGGAAATCAGGACAACTGTATGGAACATAGGGAAGAAGTAAAAGACATCATGTTAACATATCTTGGACCATTTTCACAAAAGATTGCAAACTTGTACAAGAAGTTTAATGTTCAGGTAGGATTCCAAATGGTTAATAATTTGGGGAAGCTGTTGAGGCACAGTCTGGAACCCATGCAAAATAAGTTTTGTAAGCTGATAGTATATAAAATAAAGTGCTGATCATGTGAATGTTTTTACACGGGACAAAGTGGGCAAGAGTTCAAAACGAGGTTTAAAGAACCTAGATACATGAGCAACAGCAGTGCATTAGGTTTCCATTTAACTGGCAGAATTAGAAAGTAGCATGACAGTTCTGTGCATAGAGATGGAGCGAAATAATTTGGACATCTTGGAGTGATTGGAAATACAAGCACTCAGTCAAATGGCTGCAGAACTACTAATCAATTAGCAGCAAATCAATAGTGCTAGGAAATGGTTTTTTAGTCGTTTTGATGATTTTTTTGTGAGAGTCATGTGAAAACTATTATAACTTTCGTAACCACTTTTCTGAAATTGGGTGGTTACCTTTCCCTGTATTTACTTTTCTTTTGTGCCCTACAGTGGTTAGTGAATACCATGTTAGTTAGGAAGTGCACAGATAAATCAAAACAAGTCCTTTTGTAATTATGATGTGTTATCTGTTTAATATTTTTATCTTAAGATTTTGTGTTTGACGAATAGTCAAGAAGTGCAATTGCAAATCTAAACAAAACCTTTTGTAATCTTCCACAAGTCATGTCTTTCCATGACAAAATATTTTTCTATAATTTTGTATTAATGTATTTTCTTGTATTTTGTACCACTTTGATGTGTGTTTAAATATGCCTATGTGCAGGCACACAATGTGTACATTTAGATGTTATTTGTTAATGTTTTAATTAAAAAAAAACATATCAACATATGCTCAGCCACAATGCCAAATAAGGCAGTGCCCTCTTGTTCCGGCTGGTTTACCTGGCAAGTGCGAATGCACTGAAGTGGCAATTTTTCACAGTCCATCTCACAACCAACATTCCCATTCTCCAAGTTTAAATGATATGTAATACCTTTTGTTTTGTGAATGTATGAGTGAAGAACAAGTTGTTAAAGTTAATTTTGCTATCAAATGGTATGTATTGGTTTTGGAACTTAGTTCAATTTTATGCTTTCTTGTTAACTTTTGATGTATTAAAAAATTTGTAACTAATTGTTTGTTATATTGTTTACACCAGGAAATCTGAGATGGGCGGAGTCCAAAACACGTCATTTGGAGTAAATGCACTGATAAACAACTGTTACCTATTTGTTTACAACTACTCAGATTTTCTAAAATCCAGTCAATTATTCTTTAAATTGGATTGGATTCAGTTTTTGTTCCGTATACCCAAAAACTGGGATGATTCTTGTGGGTGTGGAATATGTCAGAAAGTATAACATAAAACATTTGAATATAATACTTACTACCCTGATCATTTGTCAGGAGATAGTCGAAATAGGAACAGCTAATATTTACACAACAAATGATTCTTATCACACGCTTTTGCACCCTAAAAACTTTTGCTCAGTTTGATGAGTTGCCCCAGAATATGATCCCATATGACATAATAGAATGAAAGTAATCAAAGTATATCTCCTACACCTGACATCATTCTCACAGCAAATACAGACTTGTTTAGGGACTAAAGCAATTCTGTGGTATGCCCTTCCCAACTGAATTTATTATCGAGTTGTAATCCCAGAAATTTAACACTGTCAGCCTCTTCGATCTGCATGTATTCATATGTTATACTCATGTTAGGAAATCTCTTACAGGTTCTGAACTGCATTAGTGTGTCTTCTCAAAGTTTAATGACGGCGAATTAGCTTTAAACTACTTATTAATGTCAGTGAAAATTTGATTAGCAACTATTTCTAAACCCGTACCTGACTTGTTACTTCATGTAATGGTTGTATCATCTGCAAACAAAACAAACTTAGCATCTGGCATTGTAACAGATGAGAGGTCATTAACGTGCACAAGAAAAAGCAGTGGGCCCACAATGTAACCTTGAGGAACACCACATGTAATTAATTCCCAGTCAGATGAAGTTTTGCTTACTGCACAGGTATTTCACAACGACATCCTTTGTTTACTGCAGACTCAAACCATTTCGCACCATTGCTGGTGACAGCATAATAATCTAATTTACTTAAGAGAATTCTGTGGTTCACCAGTCAAAGGCTTTTGACAGGTCACCGAAAATGCCAGTAGCCTCTAATTTATAACCTAATGAATTAAGTACATTCTCACTGTAAGTGTAAATAGCTTTCTCTGTATCAGAACCCTTCAGAAATACAAACTGTGACTTGGACAATATATTATTTGCAGTCAGATGCTTAAGGAGATGCTTGAACACAACCTTTTCAAATGTTCTTGAGAAAGCCAGCAAAAGTGAAATTGGTCGATAGTATGATGGTATCTCTTTATTCCCCTTCTTGTAAAGAGGCTTAACTTCAGCATATCTTAGCCAGACTGGAAATGTTCCACTGATAAGAGATTGATTACCCAAATAACAAGACGAAACTCAACTCGCATGAGCACTCTTTGATTAACTTTGTTGATATGTTATCATACCCACTGGAATACTTATATTTTAAGGATTTTATGATGGATGCTACTTCTTTGGGAGATGTGAGTGTGATTTCCATATTACTAAAGTTATTTTTAAAGACTGGTCTCAGATACTCCATTGCACTGTTCACCAAACCTGATAACTCCAAGCTGTCACTAACAGAAATGAAGTACTTGTTACCAAAGTCTCATTTATTTTTAGAGCTCTCTGTTCCTGTTCCTTTTCGGCCCCACCTGTCTCAGTCTTCACAATATCCCATACAGGTTTTATTTTGTTACTGATGTAAAGATCTTTTTCTCGTAATAAAGCTGCTACGATTTCTGGATTACGTGCTTCAATATTTTGCGGTATTGTTTGTAATAAATTACAATTCTAACATCAGAGCTATTCCTAGATAATACATACAGTCTCCTTTTTGTCTTACATGATATCTTTATTCCTTGTGTAATCCACAGTTTATTTCTTGACTTCTGTATGATTTGAGTTACCTTTAGGGGAAAACAATTTTCAAAAGTGGGAAGCAACTTTATTAATGAATGCTTTGTATTTTCCATTTGAGTCAGATGTATTGTAAACATCTATCCAGTTCATGTCTTTGAGCAATTTCCTGAATTTCTCAATTTTTGACTTATTTATTACCCTCCTGTAATCAGATTTAATAGATTTTTTATCCTGACAAGTTTCAATATTTAACACCAGATGCTGCATGTCATGATTGCTATTGGTTTTGTGGTATGACTTTTTTCCCTTGATTTGTCTACAAAGATATTATTAATAGCAGTCTCAGAGCATTTACATATCCTGGTAGCAAAGTTCACAGTAGCAACTACATTGAATGATAGTGTTACTGACTGCAATATTTGTTCACTGACAGAGAATTTCAATAAATCCACATTAAAATCCCCAACAACCACTATTTCCTTGTTTTTTGCTATGAGATGGGACAGCGGAGCTTCCAAATTTTTGATGAAAAGATTAAAATTTCCTGAAGGAGATCTGTATATAACTACTATTATAAAGGACTTATTATGAAATACTACTTCTGTTGCACAAGCTTCTAAGTGCTGCTCTGAGCAAAATTTATTAATATCAATATTCTTGAAATAAAAACAATTTCTGACAAATATGGCAACTCCTCCTTTCTCCATATTTTCTCTAGAGAAATAAGATGCTAACTTGAATCCTGTAACATTTAACACATCTATACCAGCACTCACATGATGTAGAGCCCTGGTAATTCAAGTCCCAGTATTTTGAGGTTCCATGTAATTCGAGCTGGTCTTAAGGAAATTAAAATTTTACATAAATCTAGAGTAAAAACCCATTTTCATTGCCTGCATTTATCTTTTCTTACTCTTTCTTTGTCAATTCTTCAAAATAACTGGGATCTCCTGAATATCAATTGTAAATGCCATACTTATTGTTAACCCTATTGTTGTGCCTACTCAGCAGTTATGGTCATTATGATACAGTATGCCTGAGCAACAATACAGTGAACATTTTACAACATTGGCTGTCCACTGTTGTAAGTACTGTGGTTGGTTGTGTAGTAATATCTATACTGCAGTGAGCCCACTAGTCATGTTAATTTTAGAATGTTGTATGTGTGTTCAGTCTACTGTACATATGTAACTTAATTCACAGTTATAATGAGTGGTAGGAGTAAGAGAAAATTTGTGCCATTGAATGTGAAACTGGAGGCTTTGAAAAGACCAGACAAAGGAAAAACATTAAAAAAACATAATGCTAAGTATGGAGTCAGTGAAGTGACATGTGGAGATTGGCATACAAATGGAGACAAAATTATGAAGTTTTTTACTTGAATGGAAGCAAATGAAGAAATCTGAGTATGAAAAAATGAATGAAGCTTTGTTCACTTGGATTACTTAACAAAGACAAAAAGGAAATCCAATTTCAGGGCCTATTCTGCAAGAAAAAGCTGTGTTTATTAGAGTGGGTTAAAGGAAGGTGAGGGAGATTTTACTGCAAATTCAGGGTTGGTTGGATAGGTGGAAGAAGCTATATGGTATAAGGCAGCTTGAAATTTGCAGTGAAAAACTTTCTGCAGATTCTCAGAATGTTACACAATTTTGTGAGAAATTAAGAAAAATTATACGAGAAGAAAATCATACTCTTGATTTAACTGTGCAACTGTGACAAAACCGGGGTAAATTATAAAATGCTCCTGTCTAAAACTGTAGCCTCAAAAGAAGTAAAGGCTGCACTGGATGCAAAAAAATGAAAGAGAGATTAACAGTTCTTGCTGCACTGAATGCAAGTAGAGACCATACACTGAACCAGCTGGTAGTAAGGAACTCTGCTAAGCCTAGAGCTTTTAAAAAATATCACTGCTTCTGCACTGTCTGTTACATATGTCCACCAAAAATCTGCTTGGATGGACAAAAATATTTTTAAGAAGCAGCTTTTCAAAGATTTTGCTCCAGAGACCAAAAGATAACTAAATAAAAAGTGCTTACCTTCCAAAGCAGTCTTAATGCTTGACAACACTGGTTCACACACTAATGAGTAAAAGTAATAGTGTGATGGTATTCACATGTTCTTCTTACCCCTTAATGTGATGAGTTTAATGAAGCCTATGGACCAAGGCATTTTACAGTGCTTGAAAAAAAAGGTATCGTCATTGTTTGCTTGAAACGCTTCTACAGAGAACAGGAGATGAAGGCATCATCAAAGAATTTCTACTAAGAAACTATAATAGAAGGTGTAGTTTACTGGACAGCTAATTCATGATCTGAAATAAAGGCAAAGAACTAAAAAAGTCTTGGAACCAGATTTTATGGAATGAAATTGATAGATACCTCTATTACAGATGAAACTGGCCTACTGGCAGAACATATGAGAAAGCTTGCTGGATGCAAAAAGGTGAATGTGAGTGATATTTCAGAATGGATGAACAGTGATGAACAGTTTGAAGTGACTGATCTTGCAATTGCTGGAATGGTTAGTGAACCTGCTGAAGAGAGTGATGATGAGGAATTGACTGAAGAAATTGTGCCAATGATCACTCACACCAAGTGTTCGGAAGCACTAGATGGGGCATTGCATTATATCGAGCAGCAAATGGAAGCTGATCCAACTGATACCTTGCTTCTTAGAAAATAGTGCAACACTGATGCTAAAAACAAGGTTCTATTCAAAAACAAAGGACTAAAGACAATTTCTTTAAAATGTAACTAATATTTTTGCAACTTAGAAATGTGTGCCCATAATGTACGTATAACACAGGTATGTACTATATTGTTTTTTATTTATTTTTCAATCATTATTGTGTGCATTAAAAATTTATTCATGTATTCATGATTTACCCATTGATTTTGAGACATTTCTGTATTATCAGAGGTTTTTGCAATTCAAGATAGCCTCATTCCCAATTAGATCAAATAACCGGAGCTCTACTGTATTGATAAATCTGAACAAACCCATTAGCACAAGTAACATCAATATTATCAAGCCGAGAGAGAGTGAGAGACCACAAAGAAGTTCCACACCTCAGTCCATTTGTACGGGAAAGTTTCCCTGTCCAAAAATTGATCCTGCTCAACTTCGTTATTTCCAGAATTCTATATTATTGTCACTGTAATTGCCAAAATAGTCCCCCCTTGAAATGCTGAGCACTATGGAAATCCATGGGCTGGAGTACTAAAATGTGGTGTATTATAAATCCAGAAACATGTATGTATCCAGAGAGAAACACATGAAGAGAGAATATCAATACTTGGTGGTGGGGAGGGGGGGGGGGGGGGGGGGAACGCACCTTAATACCCATCTGTAGATTGTAGATTATGTAATGATACACTCACAATACTGCTTCACGAGTCACGTAAGTTGGACATCCACACCATTTTGTCACAATAATGTAATAAACAGAAAGAACACATGCACTAGTCACCGTAAGGTGTAATATAGCACTTAGGGCTATTCTATCACGTAATCCACCAAATAGGCCAGTGGACTGCACCAGCATCCACAGCATGACCGGGTTGTGTCCACAGTCTCCACAGTGTGAGCATGATCTGGAGTTGACAGCTGCTGCTGCACATAGTGTGAATTCCTGGAGGCATCTTACACATCTTGGCATATCAGTCTATGTGGGCCTGAATATGGCAGTTGGAGAGCAGGCCTTACAGTATCAACCCACGACATCATAAAATCACGGTTCTGCAGTTTTTTATGTACAAAAACTCGTGAAACACCATGTGATCTCAGGGGAGGAGTGTGGATATTGGAAAAATGAAGTTTCACATGTCCAGTAATTCCAGAAACTCCCCAGAATCTGGTAAGGTTGCTGGCTGGATGAACTCTGCTGGAAGTTTTAGAGCTTGTCCATACAGAATTTCTGCTAATGATGCTTGTAAATCTTCTTTGATTGCTGATATGACTCCTAAGGAGCCAAAGGCAGAGATTTGTACCACTAGCTCTCATGACACATTAATGCCACCTATAACATGTAGTGCCACAGCTCTACCAGCCCATTGCTTTGGGGGGTTATAAACTGTGGTTCTAAAGCATTTCACTCCACATATTTGCCAACTCAAATAGTCAGCCTGGACGGGTTGTGGTGAACACTGGGCAACCAAAGCAAGCCATCACAGTTTCACTGTGGACTCAGCTATAATGTTGGGTAATAGACTGGCTTCTACACATGTTTTCCCTCTGTCAATGGCAGTTGGGATGTATTTAAATTGCCCCAATATTGGAATGAAGCCAATCAAATCCAGGTGAACATGCTGTAAAAGGCCAGCTGGAACATCGACTGTGCCTAAGTATGGGTCTGCATGTCTTTCTATTTTGCTCTTTTGATCTTCTAAACAAACTTGAGTTCAAAGTTTGTAATGTTTTTTCATGTTTGGCCACGAGAAACATTCTGTCACTAGTCTGTTAGACGGGCATATTGCCAGACATGATGATCTCTGCTATTTCTCAAAGATGGTTTGTCTATACTTTGTTATAACTTCCTTTGCATGCTGTGTGGTTCTTTAATAGGTACAGGAGCAAGGAATAGATGCTGTTCATGAACAGAGAATCCAGATATTAATTTATTCTACATCCAATATCAAATAGTAAAAAGAATACATAACTTTGTTGCTGTAATTGCTGTGTTAGTTGTTAACAGTCCATTTGAGTGCAGATATAAATATAATGGAAGGAAACATTCCACGTGGGAAAAATTATATATAAAAACAAAGATGAGGTGACTTACCGAACAAAAGCGCTGGCAGGTCGATAGACACACAAACAAACACAAACACACACACAAAATTCAAGCTTTCGCAACAAACTGTTGCCTCATCAGGAAAGAGGGAAGGAGAGGGGAAGACGAAAGGAAGTGGGTTTTAAGGGAGAGGGTAAGGAGTCATTCCAATCCCGGGAGCGGAAAGACTTACCTTAGGGGGAAAAAAGGACAGGTATACACTCGCACACACACACATATCCATCCACACATACAGACACAAGCAGACATATTTAAAGACAAAGAGTTTGGGCAGAGATGTCAGTCGAGGCAGAAGTGTGGAGGCAAAGAAGTTGTTGAAAGACAGGTGAGGTATGAGTGGCGGCAACTTGAAATTAGCGGAGATTGAGGCCTGGCGGATGACGAGAAGAGAGGATATACTGAAGGGCAAGTTCCCATCTCCGGAGTTCGGATAGGTTGGTGTTGGTGGGAAGTATCCAGATAACCCGGACGGTGTAACACTGTGCCAAGATGTGCTGGCTGTGCACCAAGGCATGTTTAGCCACAGGGTGATCCTCATTACCAACAAACACTGTCTGCCTGTGTCCATTCATGCGAATGGACAGTTTGTTGCTGGTCATTCCCACATAGAATGCATCACAGTGTAGGCAGGTCAGTTGGTAAATCACGTGGGTGCTTTCACACGTGGCTCTGCCTCTGATCGTGTACACCTTCCGGGTTACAGGACTGGAGTAGGTGGTGGTGGGAGGGTGCATGGGACAGGTTTTGCATCGGGGGCGGTTACAAGGATAGGAGCCAGAGGGTAGGGAAGGTGGTTTGGGGATTTCATAGGGATGAACTAACAGGTTACGAAGGTTAGGTGGACGGCGGAAAGACACTCTTGGCGGAGTGGGGAGGATTTCATGAAGGATGGATCTCATTTCAGGGCAGGATTTGAGGAAGTCGTATCCCTGCTGGAGAGCCACATTCAGAGTCTGGTCCAGTCCCGGAAAGTATCCTGTCACAAGTGGGGCACTTTTGTGGTTCTTCTGTGGGGGATTCTGGGTTTGAGGGGACGAGGAAGTGGCTCTGGTTATTTGCTTCTGTACCAGGTCGGGAGGGTAGTTGCGGGATGCGAAAGCTGTTTTCAGGTTGTTGGTGTAATGATTCAGGGATTCCGGACTGGAGCAGATTCGTTTGCCACGAAGACCTAGGCTGTAGGGAAGGGACCGTTTGATGTGGAATGGGTGGCAGCTGTCATAATGGAGGTACCGTTGCTTGTTGGTGGGTTTGATGTGGACGGACGTGTGAAGTTGGCCATTGGACAGGTGGAGGTCAACGTCAAGGAAAGTGGCATGGGATTTGGAGTAGGACCAGGTGAAACTGATGGAACCAAAGGAGTTGAGGTTGGAGAGGAAGTTCTGGAGTTCTTCTTCACTGTGAGTCCAGATCATGAAGATGTCATCAATAAATCTGTACCAAACTTTGGGTTGGCAGACTTGGGTAACCAAGAAGGCTTCCTCTAAGCGACCCATGAATAGGTTGGCGTACGAGGGGGCCATCCTGGTGCCCATGGCTGTTCCCTTTAATTGTTGGTATGTCTGGCCCTCAAAAGTGAAGAAGTTGTGGGTCAGGATGAAGCTGGCTAAGGTGATGAGGAAAGAGGTTTTAGGTAGGGTGGCAGGTGATCGGCGTGAAAGGAAATGCTCCATCGCAGCGAGGCCCTGGACGTGCGGAATATTTGTGTATAAGGACGTGGCATCAATGGTTACAAGGATGGTTTCCGGGGGTAACAGATTGGGTAAGGATTCCAGGCGTTCAAGGAAGTGGTTGGTGTCCTTGATGAAGGATGGGAGACTGCATGTAATGGGTTGAAGGTGTTGATCTACGTAGGCAGAGATGCGTTCTGTGGGGGCTTGGTAACCAGCTACAATGGGGCGGCCGGGATGATTGGGTTTGTGGATTTTAGGAAGAAGGTAGAAGGTAGGGGTGCGGGGTGTCGGTGGGGTCAGGAGGTTGATGGAGTCAGGTGAAAGGTTTTGCAGGGGGCCTAAGGTTCTGAGGATTCCTTGAAGCTCCGCCTGGACATCGGGAATGGGGTTACCTTGGCAAACTTTGTATGTGGTGTTGTCTGAAAGCTGACGCAGTCCCTCAGCCACATACTCCCGACGATCAAGTACCATGGTCGTGGAACCCTTGTCCGCCGGAAGAATGACGATGGATCGGTCAGCCTTCAGATCACGGATAGCCTGGGCTTCAGCAGTGGTGATGTTGGGTGTAGGATTAAGGTTTTTTAAGAAGGATTGAGATGCAAGGCTGGAAGTCAGAAATTCCTGGAAGGTTTGGAGAGGGTGATTTTGAGGAAGAGGAGGTGGGTCCCGCTGTGACGGAGGACGGAACTGTTCCAGGCAGGGTTCAATTTGGATGGTGTCTTGAGGAGTCGGATCATTAGGAGTAGGATTAGGATCATTTTTCTTCGTGGCAAAGTGATACTTCCAGCAGAGAGTACGGGTGTAGGACAGTAAATCTTTGACGAGGGCTGTTTGGTTGAATCTGGGAGTGGGGCTGAAGGTGAGGCCTTTGGATAGGACAGAGGTTTCGGATTGGGAGAGAGGTTTGGAGGAAAGGTTAACTACTGAATTAGGGTGTTGTGGTTCCAGATTGTGTTGATCGGAATTTTGAGGTTTTGGAGGGAGTGGAGCTGGAAGTGGGAGATTGAGTAGATGGGAGAGACTGGGTTTGTGTGCAATGAGAGGAGGTTGAGGTTTGCTGGAAAGGTTGTGAAGGGTGAGTGAGTTGCCTTTCCGGAGGTGGGAAACCAGGAGATTGGATAGTTTTTTGAGGTGGAGGGTGGCATGCTGTTCTAATTTACGGTTGGCCTGTAGGAGGATGCTCTGAACAGCCGGTGTGGATGTGGGGGAGGAAAGATTAAGGACTTTTATTAAGGATAGGAGTTGACTGGTGTGTTCATTGGCTGAGTTGATGTGTAGGTAAAGGATTAGGTGGGTGAGGGCAATGGATTGTTCAGTTTGGAACTGGTATAGGGACTGATGGAAGGAAGGGTTGCAGCCAGAGATGGGAACTTTGAGTGTGAGGCCTTTGGGGGTAATGCCAAATGTCAGACAAGCCTGAGAAAATAAAATATGCGAGCGTAATCTGGCTAGGGCGAAGGCATGTTTGCGGAGGGAATGTAAATAAAACTTAATGGGGTCATTGTGGGGGTGTTGTGAGGGTGACATGGTGTTAGAAGGTGGAAAGTGTAACCTGAGGTGTACACGATCAGAGGCAGAGCCACGTGTGAAAGCACCCACGTGATTTACCAACTGACCTGCCTACACTGTGATGCATTCTATGTGGGAATGACCAGCAACAAACTGTCCATTCGCATGAATGGACACAGGCAGACAGTGTTTGTTGGTAATGAGGATCACCCTGTGGCTAAACATGCCTTGGTGCACAGCCAGCACATCTTGGCACAGTGTTACACCGTCCGGGTTATCTGGATACTTCCCACCAACACCAACCTATCCGAACTCCGGAGATGGGAACTTGCCCTTCAGTATATCCTCTCTTCTCGTCATCCGCCAGGCCTCAATCTCCGCTAATTTCAAGTTGCCGCCACTCATACCTCACCTGTCTTTCAACAACTTCTTTGCCTCCACACTTCTGCCTCGACTGACATCTCTGCCCAAACTCTTTGTCTTTAAATATGTCTGCTTGTGTCTGTATGTGTGGATGGATATGTGTGTGTGTGCGAGTGTATACCTGTCCTTTTTTCCCCCTAAGGTAAGTCTTTCCGCTCCCGGGATTGGAATGACTCCTTACCCTCTCCCTTAAAACCCACTTCCTTTCGTCTTCCCCTCTCCTTCCCTCTTTCCTGATGAGGCAACAGTTTGTTGCGAAAGCTTGAATTTTGTGTGTGTGTTTGTGTTTGTTTGTGTGTCTATCGACCTGCCAGCGCTTTTGTTCGGTAAGTCACCTCATCTTTGTTTTTATATATAATTTTTCCCACGTGGAATGTTTCCTTCCATTATATTGATATCATTAATTTGAATCCAACAATTACGTTTGTTATTGTCACTGTTCCATTTCGAAATCTTTTCTGTCGTCTTATTTTCCTCTTTCTGTTTTTGCCAGTAGTTTCACTTTGTATTCACCTTCTCCTTTTTACCGTAATCTGCTATACTATTTTATCCCGCCTATATATATACTCAACAATACGTAACCCACTTCCAAACCATAACCAAAAAATTTTTTTTTTTTGCCGCTTTCAGCACTACCGCCGCTATAATATCCACCGTTTCTAGTTCACAAACAGCTCCTTTCACCTTTTAAACAACCATTTCGGCCAGTTCTAATAACTTTCGCTTTATTTCCATTTCCGTTTTTCCCATATCACCGATCATTTTTAGCCGCTTCCCACAGGTTTTAACGCCATTATTTCTTCGTCAGACAATTGTTAGCCTCATTTTCATAATCTGCCACCACAATACCACTCCTTTTAGTATACTACACGCAGTTTTTTCGAAATTTTCCCGAATTTCTCCGTCCTTTAACGTGTTTTGGCGGCAACACAACCACCTAACCTTTATGCACATCGTTGTCTACCAACCCAAGTCCAACATAGCCCAGCTGTAACCAACACCTTTTCGCCTTTTTTCATTCCAGATCTCCAGTTTCTTTCCGGTTCACCTTTATCTCTCCCCATATATTTTTATTTTCATTTTCATTTCACCTCAGGTTACACTTTCCACCTTCTAACACCATGTCACCCTCACAACACCCCCACAATGACCCCATTAAGTTTTATTTACATTCCCTCCGCAAACATGCCTTCGCCCTAGCCAGATTACGCTCGCATATTTTATTTTCTCAGGCTTGTCTGACATTTGGCATTACCCCCAAAGGCCTCACACTCAAAGTTCCCATCTCTGGCTGCAACCCTTCCTTCCATCAGTCCCTATACCAGTTCCAAACTGAACAATCCATTGCCCTCACCCACCTAATCCTTTACCTACACATCAACTCAGCCAATGAACACACCAGTCAACTCCTATCCTTAATAAAAGTCCTTAATCTTTCCTCCCCCACATCCACACCGGCTGTTCAGAGCATCCTCCTACAGGCCAACCGTAAATTAGAACAGCATGCCACCCTCCACCTCAAAAAACTATCCAATCTCCTGGTTTCCCACCTCCGGAAAGGCAACTCACTCACCCTTCACAACCTTTCCAGCAAACCTCAACCTCCTCTCATTGCACACAAACCCAGTCTCTCCCATCTACTCAATCTCCCACTTCCAGCTCCACTCCCTCCAAAACCTCAAAATTCCGATCAACACAATCTGGAACCACAACACCCTAATTCAGTAGTTAACCTTTCCTCCAAACCTCTCTCCCAATCCGAAACCTCTGTCCTATCCAAAGGCCTCACCTTCAGCCCCACTCCCAGATTCAACCAAACAGCCCTCGTCAAAGATTTACTGTCCTACACCCGTACTCTCTGCTGGAAGTATCACTTTGCCACGAAGAAAAATGATCCTAATCCTACTCCTAATGATCCGACTCCTCAAGACACCATCCAAATTGAACCCTGCCTGGAACAGTTCCGTCCTCCGTCACAGCGGGACCCACCTCCTCTTCCTCAAAATCACCCTCTCCAAACCTTCCAGGAATTTCTGACTTCCAGCCTTGCATCTCAATCCTTCTTAAAAAACCTTAATCCTACACCCAACATCACCACTGCTGAAGCCCAGGCTATCCGTGATCTGAAGGCTGACCGATCCATCGTCATTCTTCCGGCGGACAAGGGTTCCACGACCGTGGTACTTGATCGTCGGGAGTATGTGGCTGAGGGACTGCGTCAGCTTTCAGACAACACCACATACAAAGTTTGCCAAGGTAACCCCATTCCCGATGTCCAGGCGGAGCTTCAAGGAATCCTCAGAACCTTAGGCCCCCTGCAAAACCTTTCACCTGACTCCATCAACCTCCTGACCCCACCGACACCCCGCACCCCTACCTTCTACCTTCTTCCTAAAATCCACAAACCCAATCATCCCGGCCGCCCCATTGTAGCTGGTTACCAAGCCCCCACAGAACGCATCTCTGCCTACGTAGATCAACACCTTCAACCCATTACATGCAGTCTCCCATCCTTCATCAAGGACACCAACCACTTCCTTGAACGCCTGGAATCCTTACCCAATCTGTTACCCCCGGAAACCATCCTTGTAACCATTGATGCCACGTCCTTATACACAAATATTCCGCACGTCCAGGGCCTCGCTGCGATGGAGCATTTCCTTTCACGCCGATCACCTGCCACCCTACCTAAAACCTCTTTCCTCATCACCTTAGCCAGCTTCATCCTGACCCACAGCTTCTTCACTTTTGAGGGCCAGACATACCAACAATTAAAGGGAACAGCCATGGGCACCAGGATGGCCCCCTCGTACGCCAACCTATTCATGGGTCGCTTAGAGGAAGCCTTCTTGGTTACCCAAGTCTGCCAACCCAAAGTTTGGTACAGATTTATTGATGACATCTTCATGATCTGGACTCACAGTGAAGAAGAACTCCAGAACTTCCTCTCCAACCTCAACTCCTTTGGTTCCATCAGTTTCACCTGGTCCTACTCCAAATCCCATGCCACTTTCCTTGACGTTGACCTCCACCTGTCCAATGGCCAACTTCACACGTCCGTCCACATCAAACCCACCAACAAGCAACAGTACCTCCATTATGACAGCTGCCACCCATTCCACATCAAACGGTCCCTTCCCTACAGCCTAGGTCTTCGTGGCAAACGAATCTGCTCCAGTCCGGAATCCCTGAATCATTACACCAACAACCTGAAAACAGCTTTCGCATCCCGCAACTACCCTCCCGACCTGGTACAGAAGCAAATAACCAGAGCCACTTCCTCGTCCCCTCAAACCCAGAATCCCCCACAGAAGAACCACAAAAGTGCCCCACTTGTGACAGGATACTTTCCGGGACTGGACCAGACTCTGAATGTGGCTCTCCAGCAGGGATACGACTTCCTCAAATCCTGCCCTGAAATGAGATCCATCCTTCATGAAATCCTCCCCACTCCGCCAAGAGTGTCTTTCCGCCGTCCACCTAACCTTCGTAACCTGTTAGTTCATCCCTATGAAATCCCCAAACCACCTTCCCTACCCTCTGGCTCCTATCCTTGTAACCGCCCCCGATGCAAAACCTGTCCCATGCACCCTCCCACCACCACCTACTCCAGTCCTGTAACCCGGAAGGTGTACACGATCAGAGGCAGAGCCACGTGTGAAAGCACCCACGTGATTTACCAACTGACCTGCCTACACTGTGATGCATTCTATGTGGGAATGACCAGCAACAAACTGTCCATTCGCATGAATGGACACAGGCAGACAGTGTTTGTTGGTAATGAGGATCACCCTGTGGCTAAACATGCCTTGGTGCACAGCCAGCACATCTTGGCACAGTGTTACACCGTCCGGGTTATCTGGATACTTCCCACCAACACCAACCTATCCGAACTCCGGAGATGGGAACTTGCCCTTCAGTATATCCTCTCTTCTCGTCATCCGCCAGGCCTCAATCTCCGCTAATTTCTAGTTGCCGCCACTCATACCTCACCTGTCTTTCAACAACTTCTTTGCCTCCACACTTCTGCCTCGACTGACATCTCTGCCCAAACTCTTTGTCTTTAAATATGTCTGCTTGTGTCTGTATGTGTGGATGGATATGTGTGTGTGTGCGAGTGTATACCTGTCCTTTTTTCCCCCTAAGGTAAGTCTTTCCGCTCCCTGGATTGGAATGACTCCTTACCCTCTCCCTTAAAACCCACTTCCTTTCGTCTTCCCCTCTCCTTCCCTCTTTCCTGATGAGGCAACAGTTTGTTGCGAAAGCTTGAATTTTGTGTGTGTGTTTGTGTTTGTTTGTGTGTCTATCGACCTGCCAGCGCTTTTGTTCGGTAAGTCACCTCATCTTTGTTTTTATATATAATGAGTGCAGATATATATATACAGATAAAAAAATTATAAATCTGTCACTCTTTACTACAATGTCCATTCAGAAGATGTCGAGCCCTGACCACTATGAAAATCTGTACATATTATTCAACTGGCAAACACACAAAGTGGTGTCAGTTCACAAATGCTCAAACTTAAGTACACCTGCCACTGAAGCTCCAGAGAGGGAATGCTTTCATCTCAGTGTCAGCAGCATAATCGTTCGTAGCAGTGCCCTTGCGCCATGGTGGTGGCAACTGTAGGAAATGTTGCAGTGCAAATGGTGGTGGGCATATTTGAAAGTGTGGCTGACTGGATGGTAGAATGCATTCCGGTCTTAGCTACTGGAGATGGCAGTCATGTGTGCATTATGTGTGCTTGCTTGTGTGAATGAATGTATGTGTGTGTTTCCTTTTCTGAAAAAGGCTGTGTCCAAAAGCCATCTTTCCCAGCCCTCCCAAGGTGGTATTTTGTTGCCCAGCCAACCTACACAACCACCTGGTCCATCAGTGTGCCACTCCCACATCCAACCCCCTGCCACAGGGATCATATCCCTGTGGAAGACCAAGGTGCAATACCTGCTCAATCCACCTACCCATCATTTCTTACCCCAGTCCTGTAGCACTCTTATCCTACCCCATCAGAGGCAGGGCCACTTGTTAAAGCAGCCAGCCCAGGCCACCTGTGAAAGCAGCCATGCCATATACCAACTATGCTGCAATCACTGCACAGCTTTTTATGTTGGTATGAGAACCAACCTGGTTTTCCTGTAGACAAGTGCTGTTCTGCCTGTGTACATTCTTACAGAGCCCGTAACTCATATAACTCCATCACTCTGTCCATGCCATTCAGCTGGGCTATTGGTAATGACTGTGCTATATGTCCATTACAAGAAGACTCACAGTAAAGTGGCTAATGAAAGCAGCTGAGTCAATAAAAACACAAGTACATAAGAATAGTACTGACTGATTTCTGGTTGTTGCCAATGTTTCCTGGCTGTGCACTCTGCTTAGTGTCTCTCCAAATTCAGAAGTGACACTGAGTTTCTCATCTCGGAAATTATATAACTGATTGAGTTTTAAATCTTCTTACTTACTGACACACTGTATGCTAACTTAAGTTGGCAATGATCAGAAAGAAGTCAGTGATGGTTAAAGCCACTTGAATCAGTACTGATAATCCCAGCAGCTACCATGTCAAGAGTATACTTACAGAAAACATGTCATTCTTTGGATGATGGGTTTTTAAGTAACAATGCTCTCATGATTTTGTATAGTCAGATGCCACCTGTCCATCTATGAACAAGAGCTTATTGTAAAGTTGTTCCGTGTTCTAAAAATATCACAATGAAAAGTACAGTACATTTTACAGGAAGGATTACCTAGAAGAAAACATCCAATTGAATACTGTATTCATTGAAAGCTGACCAAAAATAAATCTGAAATCAAATCCATACCAGTGTTTGAACCATTTTATTCAGGCAATCAAAAAGTTTCAGTTTGAAGGCAATGCAGTCCAGAATCAGTATGCCAGTCAGGCAAAATTGCTGTGAGCACTGAGGCAATTATCCCACCATCACAAGGAGGTTGAACATACCTGTTTGGTAAAACACTGTGGCCTGCTACGTGAAGAAGTCCAAAACTGCCTGCCACACATCCTTGTCCAACAGGAATTGTCAGTCCTTCAAGGCGTTTTTCAAGCGACTGAAAGCATGATAATTGCTTGGGGAGAAATCAGTAATACAGGACAGGTGCTCAAGTGCCTCCTGTTTCAGTTGGCATAACTTCTGCATTACAGCATTCACAATATGAGGATGTGCATTATCATGAAGCAATAGCACTGCTGGTTGTGCAGCATTCTGCAATGGTGGTTTTGACAGACATGCTGCCCCACACACATTCTTCATTATATGATGAATGTCTGCCGGTGTTCATACTTCAGCAGCCAAGAAAAGAAAAACAGCACACTAGTCCTATTTGGACACATTTGGTAATAATGTCACCATAGTTCACATTTCCACATTTACCACAAACATGTCAGAAGGACACAAATGTAACACTGATCCCTTGCCTACTTGTTAATGCTGATACTCACATCAGAGTCAACTACATTGTATATATGCTGCAGCGGTGCCCTCACATGGAAACTTTTTGAATAATCCTACAAGAAAACAGTTTTCCTCAATGCGCCGATTAGTTACTCTGGGTGAGGGGTGGGTCCACCACTTCACACTAGAAACAAAACAGCAATCAAAGCAGTGAGTAAAACCCATTTAAAGGGAATCTTCTTATTGACTGCATTGCAGGGGTTAAAAAATATCTGGCAAATATTATGCAATCCAGGGACTATGGTAAAAAATAAGTGCATTTTTTTACCTACAAAAACCCATGGTTGTTCACTGTCAAGCTGAAAACCTTTGTCAGTATCCTCGTATCTGAGAATTGAGGTATCCTGTGATGTATTCTTCACCTCATCTTTTCTATGTTGTTTCTTTCCAAAATACTTCATAGAAGTTGGTTTCTGTTAAAAATAGATGCAATACAAATGGTTATCAGAAAGAGATGACAGACATTATCTTTTCAGACCATCCCAGTGGTTATCAGTGTTGTCAACACGAAACAACCAAGACAATCAACGTGAGTATGAAGAAAGAGCTATGCAGCAAATCTCAACATTACTAACACGTCGCATGTGTGCAGAAGGAACAGCTATGTTTGGTCGCATGGGAGGAACAGCACATCGACACCATCGATGGAGCCCCCACTCAGTGCCTGCAGGTATTGCTGTTCACCTTCTTGTTGTCTATGAATTATGATGGTGGTGTAAAAGATATGAACTGACATGAATCTGAATATAGTATCCTCTAGATAATAATTATATTTCAACATAAAATTGATCTGCTGATGCAAGTCTGATCCTGCTCAGGAAAATCATTTCTCACTGCTCTTCTTGTGTCAAAATTATTAAATTGATTCTGCTGTAGAGGAGCACATGTAAGTCCTGGAATCATGAACAAACGTAATACTTCCTCTATCTCAAGCAAAAGTGTTTTGTGTATGATAGTTTCTGATGCATATGTGGGATGTGTCATTGGCAGTGGTATCACATCAGTAGAGTGCAACAAATATTAAAAGAGTAAATAAACAAAAATGAAGAAAGGCACCTGTGGCTGATTAATGTGTGATGCATAGAAACGTTTTACAGGACAGTGACTTTGTTAGCTTTTGATTTAATAGAATGGGATTGTTCTCACTTCTGTTCAAGTGAAAAGATTAGTAGATTTAAATGTTAAGCCATGTCATGAGTTCAACATCTTCATAAGCTCTTCATTTCAACACAGATTGCAAGTAGAGTGTTCTGGTATACATTTTGTGTCTTGTGCTGTCATATACGAAAATGTTTCATACTTAAAAACTCCAGTGTAATCATAGTAGAGCTCTTGTCAGCTTGAAGAATCATAATAGAATAGTAACAATCACAATGAAACTCTGGCCTTCCAGCAACTACAGCAGCATGCACAGTGCCACCTCAAAAAATTCTCCAACCTGTTCACCTTCTGCTCCTGTCTTAGACTACCAATATCCGAAACCTGTACAACAGTCTCCAAGCCATCTCCACATCCCCTCATAGCTGACAAATGCTGCCTTGCAGACCTACTGCATTTACCACACCCTTCAGAATCAAGAACCTAAACAGCCCTGAGACACATATATAAACTCTTCCTACAAAAGCCTTCATCTCACAGAAGTGTCGTTCATTTCCAAAGGCCTTACCTTTTGCCCCATTACTAATTTCCATCATGGTGGGCTTTTTTTGGACCTTCTCTTTTCATGGTCCTACAGTGAAAACACTTTTGTGCCATCAATCCTATGAATCAGACTCAACGAAAGACCAATGTTAAACCATGCCTGACTCAGTTCACTCCTCCATTCAGCCACAATTCACCTCCACTGTCCACAAATCACTCCTCTTAATATTCCAGAGTTTCTTAACCACAAACCTTGCCTCACCATCATTCCCCAACTGTCTCAACATCAAAACTAACCTCACATCCACAGAACACACCACAATCCAACACATAGAAACTGATCATGACTTGATAATTCTACCTGTCAACAAAGGCTCCACTGCTGTGTTTTTGAACCACAGGGATTACCTGGCAGAGGAACTCTACTAGCTAACCTCACATCCACAGAACAAACCACAATCCATCACCTAGAAACTGATCACGACTTGATAATTCTACCTGTCAACGAAGGCTCCACTGCTGTGGTTTTGAACCACAGGGATTACCTGGTAGAGGAACTCTACCAGCTGCCAGATTCATCCACATAAAAACACTGCCACAGAGACCCTATTTCAGAAATCCAACAGAATCTCCACTCACTCCTTAAATTCTTAAGCCATCCCAGAACCTCTCCCATGAGTCTGTCTCTCTCCTCCCCTTTACTACTCCCAGCACTCTTATCTTCTATGAGATGTGATCCAAAAGTAGTGTGAATTTTTTAATTTTGCAGGCTTTGTACATCCGATTTTAAATTTTTTTTATCTTGTTGGTATACACGTTCTTGATGTATGTTTGCATTTTTAGCTGTTTTGAATATCTAGTTTATTGTTAACAATGGAAAAGGTTAGATGTGTTTTCAATTGCTTCTAGAATTTTTACTTTTAAAAAGCATGGATCAAATAATTTCCATTAAATTTTGCTTGAAAAATGGAATAAAATGCAGCACCGCATTCAAAATGTTGACTGTGGATTTTGGTGAGTCTGCTATTAGTAAGACAAGTGTTTATAAGTGGCATAAATGTCCCAAAGAGGGTTGAGAAGATGACAACTGCCCTGAACACCCCAACACATCAATTATTGGCAGTAATGTGGAAGAAGTAAAGAAAATGGATGTGGAAAATTGCCAGATCACTATCAGAGGAGTTGCTAATAATATAGGCATATCCTTTGGCTCATGCCAAGCAATTTTTTCAGATCTTTTGGGCATGAAACGTGTAGCAGTAAAGTTTGTGGTCCAAAATTGTTGAATTTCAATCAAAAATGAAGTAATGTAGATATCGCTCAGGAATTGCTGGGTGAGATCACTAACAATTCACAACTTCTAAAGAAGATTATAAGACATGATGAAACATGAGTATACACATATGACACATATGAGCTGGCCAGAGTGGCCGAGCGTTTCTAGGCGCTACAGTCTGGAACCGTGCGACCGCTATGGTCACAGGTTCGAATCCTGCCTTGGGCATGGATGTGTGTGATGTCCTTAGGTTAGTTAGGTTTAAGTAGTTCTCAGTTCTATGGGACTGATGACCTGAGAAGTTAAGTCCCACAGTGCTCAGAGCCATTTGAACTATATACACATATGACGTTGAGACTAAGGCCCAGTCATCCCAATCAGAACTGTCAGGAGAGCCAGGACCGAAAAAAATTTGACAGGTTAAATCACACATGAAAGTTCTTCAGACTGTTTTCTTTTATAACCATCAGAAAATGCATCATGAATTTGTGCCTTATGGTTGCACAGTCAGTAATGAATACTATCTGGAAGTTATGCACCATTTGCATGAAGCAATCTGAAGACATCTACTAGAACTGTAGCAAAACCACTCATGGAAATTGCATCACGATAATGCTCCTATTCACACCTCAATGCTTCATCATCATTTGTTGGCAAATATAATGTTGCCTTAGCCACCATATTCGCCAGACATGGCCTACACAACTTCCTTCTGTTCATAAATCTGAAGAGAACCATGAAAGGACATCATTTTGCTGCCACCGGTGAGATAAAAAGGAGGAGCTGAACACTATAACAAAAAGTGATTTCCAGAAATGCTTTGAAGATTGGAAAAAGCACTGTTACAATCTTGTTATATCTGAGGGGTATTACTTTGGAGAGAACAAGTTGATGTTGACTGAATAAATAAAAATTCTTTAAGACAAACAAAAATTCCCATGCTTTCTGATCACAACTTGTACATGCTTTGCACGTCCTTAAACCTAACCACTTTGGGATGCTTCATTGTGGCTGATTACTGTGCAGCCACTGAGACTCTCTCTGCTCTCATGAGTCAACACTTTCAGCCAATTACTCATCACCTACCCTCCAATTTGAAACACAGCAGCCATTTTCTCCACCAGCTCTCCACAGTTCCTGTTCCTGCACTCTGCCCACCACTGTTTATGCCACCTCCCTCTACACTAACATCTCTAATGCCAGTGGCCTTGACACTATTGAAAACCATCTCTTGCAATGCATAACTGTCTGCTAACCTATAACCTCCTTCTTAGTCACCACGGCCAACTATATCTCCATCTGCAATTACTTCTGCTTTGAAGGCTTACCTAAAAGTAAATCTGTGGTACAGCAATGGTCACCAGTATGGCACCCTCCAATGACAACCTACTGATGGTCCATCTAGAGGATTCCTTCCTTACTAACCATCAGAACCCCAAATCCCTCACCTGTTTCAGATTCATTAATGACATCGTGATCTGGGTTTAGGATGAGGACATCCAATCCACATTGCTGCAGAACATTAACACTCCCCCTCCCCATTTGCTTTACCATGTCCTCCTCAATGCAACAAGCTATATTTCTTGCTGTCTCGATGTTGACATCCACCTCAAGGAGGGTTACATCAGTACCTCTGTCCATCTCAAACCGAAAAACCACCAGCAATATCTCTGCTTCAACAGCTGCTATGCCTTTCCAAACAATGAAGCCCTTTCCATACAGCCTAGCAACCCAAGGCCATCACATCAGTAGTGATCAGGCCATCAGTAGTTCATATCCAAATACACCAAGGGTCTCACTGTGGTCTTCAGAGACCAAAATTAACCTCTCAACCTTGCACGAAAACAGAGGAACAGATCTCCCATGGTGTACTCCCACATTCACACCATCCAGCTCATGACTCAGTACCACCCATGACTGAAGCAACAGAATGACAGTCTCTGCCAGGGTTCAGCTAGCTCTCACCATGCCCTGAAATGAGGAAGATACTACTTACTATCCTTCCCACCCCTTGGACTGTGGAATTCCGCCACTCACCAAACTTACGAATATCGTTGTACATTCTTACTCCAAACCTGCCCCCAACCCCTTGCCTCATGGCTCATATCCCTATAATAGACCTAAATACAAGAGCTGTGCCATATATCCTCCCACCACCACCTACTCCAGTCTGGCTACAGGTATCTCCTATTCCATCAAAGGCAGGGCCACTTGTCAAAGCAGTCATATGATCTGCAGACTAAGATGCAACCACTGTGCTAATTTCTACATGGGCATGACAAACAACCTGTCTGTCTCCATGAATGTCCACCAACAAACTGTGGCCAAGAGACAGCTGGACCATGCAGTTGCTGAACATGCTGGCCGACCCAATGTACTTCACTTCAATGACTGCTTCACAGCCTGTGCCATCTGGATGCTTCCTAGCAACACCACCTTGTCTAAAATGCATGGGTGAGAAATTTCCCTTCAATACATTCTATGTTCCCATAACCTCCTTGTTGTCTGTCCATTCCCTTCACTGAACTATCCCCTTCTCTGGTCCCACTCCAGCATGACACAGTCTTCTATCCTGCCATCGCACCAACCAGAATTTTTCACTTTGTCTATTTCTCTCCTTTTACACTCTCTTCCCACCACCCCCTCAAACTTTCTTTCTGCACCTAGCAGCCCAACCACTTCCACCCATCACATCTCTGCATGCTCCCAGAAGAACCACTAGAACTTCCCCCACCCCTACACTGCAATCTCTCCACTTCCTCACCCCCATCCTCCTCCTTGCCCTCACCACCCACAGACTGCTTCCCCCATCAGGCGCAGTTGCTGTGCGCAGTTGGGCCACTGGCCAGTGACAGTGGCCATGTTTATGGGAGTTGTTCTTGTATGAATGTGCATGTGTTTTCTACTTTATAAGAAAGCCTTTTGGCCAAAAACTCAAATGTATAGCATCCTCTTTGTTGTGTCAGTCTGCAACTCAGTGTGTCCTCTGTACAGTGAGAAGCAATCGATTGTTTTCATAATATTTCATATTATTTCATCCTGGATTTTCAGTTGTTTGACAGTAGAATAATAGCTTTACAAGAATAAAAAGAGAAGCTTAGACTGTGTGGTGTTAGAAACATGTAACAGCTACACACTTTATTAGCTTTGAAGTTACCAGTCTTTTTCTAGTTTAAGTATCCACACACACACACACACACACACACACACACACACACACACAAAAAAATCAGAAAGTCACTGGAAGACACTATCATGCAGCTTCAGTGACACCAACTATTAAAGAGTGGTTGCTCAGCCTAACAGAAGGGGAGGGAGAGTCAGGGTATGTGGCACCTAAGAGGGAGGTCAGATGTACAGCATAAAGAGGGACTGTGAGGTAAGGGGAAGCTTGTTAGAGAGGGAGATATCTTGCTTTCAATGGCAATAGCAAAATGAGGACCATAAAAAGAAGACATGCTCAAAGTAGAAGAGGGTAAGTATGGTGAAAAATTGAGTATAAGGCTTGGAATTGGGAAATTACAGGAGAGAAGCAGTGTGGGAAAAGCTAAGAGAATAGACAGGATATTAGTGAAGTTTAAATGCAGGTTTATTCGCCAATAAGCACTATACTGATCCTTCTACTGCCACATCTTTAGAATACTGTATTTACTCGAATCTAAGCCGCACTTTTTTCCCAATTTTTGTAATCCAAAAAACCGCCTGCGGCTTAGAATCGAGTGCAAAGTAAGCAAAAGTTCTGAAAAATGTTGATAGGTGCTGCCACAACTAACTTCTGCCGTCGAATATATGTAGTGCTACACAGGCATGCTTTGCAGGCACAAAGATAAATACTGGCGCCAAAACCTCTGCGTCAGTAAAAAAATTAAATAAAAAAGGTGGAAGACGAGCTTTTTTTTCTCCGCCCCGAGTTTCGACCACTGCATTTTCATACATTATCCAATGAAGTAAATACAAATTCCATATTGTTCATCTTCGAATGTAGCAGCATTTCAATGTACTACGAAAATCCGACTGGCAAGACTGTTTGGGATGTTCGCCAATATGGCCAACTCTACATTCTGAATTTTTTCCTACCTGTGAGAAGAGATAGTTGCTAATAGGAACTTTTATGAATTGTGAATCACATGCAGTATTCTCTTCACCATAAGAATAATACAAATATAAACATTACAAATATAAACATTTTGCCATGTATTCTTTCATGTTTGCTGCTATCTCATTTAAATCCTGTCATCCTAATAAACTACGAAACTAGAGTGAGACAACAGCAAACGTGGAAGACTATACATATCATGTCATGTTTATATTTGTATTATTCTTATGCCTAATAGTGATACAGTCAGAACTGAAGCATGCCAATTGACTAGATTTTTAAATCTAAGATGACTCTGATTTCTGTGCAGAACATAATGCACTAAAGAGGCGTCTGCAAAGATTTTCAAACGGAGAAAAATTTTCGCTAAACTCTCGTTCAGAACATCTTCTATCATATGCAGCCTATTATTTGTTGATCATTATCAAAGAAAGTAGCACTGTAAGTAACAACAAATAGCAGTCTCTTGCAATTGTTTCGCTAATGAGGCGATTCCTCTCTCTCTCTCTCTCTCTCTCTCTCTCTCTCTCTCTCTCTCTTTTTTTTTTTTAATTGTAAGTGGTGGTAGTGCGCACAAAAGCAAGCCATGCCGTCAGCAGTGACAGGCCGTAAACACTCATTATCAGAATGCGACAAACAATGCATGACACAGTACAGTAATGCATTTTCAGCTTAGAGTGATGTAAACACCAATAACAAAGATAACGGCACTTATCAGATCAAATAAAAATAAGCAGTCAATTCAAACCAGATGAAGCATGTGAAAAAGGAAGGGTACCCGTATAAATACGGACGGAGTGCCTGACGCATAGCAATGGCTACCCTGGTAAAGCTTAACTGCTAAGCTTACAACTTGAACCAAACTACTGTAGCTGTGTCGTCATTTATTCGACCTAAATTGTGTCTCATATTACAATGGACCTACTTTGTTTCGATTTGGAGGTGTGGCCTAAAACTTATCCCTCCGCTTGAATTTCGAGTCTCAAATTTCAGGTGCAGCTTAGATTCGGGAAAAATTTTTTCCTTGATTTCAAGTCTCATTTTTCAGGTGCGGCTTAGATTCGAGTGCGGCTTAGATTCGAGTAAATACGGTATCTCAATCACATCCTTCACAAGAGCTTCAACCACCTATCATTGCGATCAGAGACGAGGCATAGCTTACACAAAAATATACCCTCATCACTTGTAGATGCACCTAGGCACACCATCCCTTATTACAATTCAGTCACAAACATCCCTTATCCTACAAAATTTAGGATCACATGTGGAAGCACCTACATTGTATACCAGCTGTGTTGAAATTATTGTTAGACTCCTATTTGGGAGTGGCAACCAACTAGATTTCTATCCACAAGAGTGGTCAACACCAAACAAAGGCTAACCAAAAATCAATAAAACAGGTTCTGAACACACTGCACACCACAACACCAATTACTCCAACAACTGGTTCATTTCCCATGCCATTGGGGACCTTCATACTGACACCAGATCCTCTGCGCTATCCGGGTGGGAACTGCCCTTTGAGCATATTCTCCACTCTCACAATCCTAAAGATCTTAATTTCCACTAATCCCCTTCCTGCTTCTTTACTCCAAACTTTCATCTTCTATTATTTTCCAATCATACCTTCCCTGTGCAAACCTGTTACTCATCTATCTTCTATATCTACCCTTTCTTCCTCCCATGTCACCTACTCTCACAGTTTTGAGACTGCCATCCTTGTGATCCTGATGACTCCCATTACCACCCTAATCTTTCCTTGCCTAAAAATTCTTACCCCCTTGCTGCACACACCTCTCCTTTTCCCTCAGCTCCTATCAGACTGAGCAACCCCTCTTAAACAACCAGTGTTACCAATTGTTGCAGGTGGATATATTACAGTTGTCTATGAGAGTGTGTAAACATAAACTGGAAAAAGGGTAGTAGTTCAGAAGTTATTAAAGTGACTGTGAAGTTATGTGTTTCTATTCATCATACACCAAAAATGCTTATCATGAAATTCAATGAATGTATTACCTACAATAACATATGGAATGAATTCATGCATTTATTGTTTTCAAGCTTGGGCAGGAACCCTTCAGATAACAACTCTTTGCTGAACATGTGCCCCTGATTTGATTTAAAGTTACTCATCAATTATCATGAGAGTTTTTTTTTCCATTCTGTATTTCCATTGAACTATTTTGAAGAATCAGAGAATCTCTTAAATACTGGCATCATACTATAAAATTCATCAAGGATATTTATGAGAATAAGAGTGGATGCAGTGGATCAAATTCTCCAGTGGTGCTTTTCAGTTGCAACTTTTTGTCCAAACCAAAGGTTCTAGGATCAGCAACCCAAGTGTCACTACTCACCAAACAAAAAAGAGATTAAGCAGCAGACAGACTAGTAGCCTTAGCAGGCTCAATCAACTAATGAATAAGGAGATGCTTCATGAACTCAACTAGGAATATCTGGAGGAAAGATCATGTTCTACTCATGAAATGCTATCGCAAAAATGTAAAGAACTAGCATTTGCAGCTGATGACTCCAGTATGACTATTGTCACCAACACATATCTCAAATAAGAACCACAAAGACAAGATAAGAGAAATTTGGACCGTTACAGAGTCATATAGACAGTCATTTTCCTCTTTTTTCAATTATGAGTGGAACAAGAAATAGAATGACTTGTTGTGGTACAAGGAACCCTCTGCCATGTCCTGTATGGTGGCCTGCAGAATGTGTATGTAGATGAGCAGATGAAATAATTTATTTCATCTCCATATTTATACTCAATTTTGAAAAGAATTTTTTATCAGTTAATGTAGATAAATTTTGATCTTTACAATTATCATCATTCATATGATGATCTGCTGCAGGTATTACGTTGTCTGAAATTTCAGTATTTTTTTGTATCACTAAGCAGATTATGTATGAAGTTAAATGTCCTTACATAAATGAAAAGCTTAGCAAGAGCAGTTGGTGTGTCTGAGAAAGAAAGCAGTGAGCCTTCAATATTTGCAAACAGCCTTGTAACTGATCAAGCTTAACTATTGTGGTGATTTATTCTCATAGTGTCTTAGTATAATCCTTCAAAGTATAATTTCCTGTGAGTGAAATTGCTAAATATACTGTTTCACGGTGGATAAATCTGAATTCATTTTAGCTGAATAGATAATGAAGTATTGTAGGAACAATTTAAATTACAGTCTGCACATCCTACATGTAAGCCATCACAATAGCGAGTTGTTCTTGAAATAGCTTTTGTTTTCCCTTAGTTCTTGTTGTCACTGTTTGATTTTGCAAAAGCTTTTGATCATGTGAACTACACTGTAATTCTATGGGATTAAAAGAAATATTAAATATTGGTCACTCTGTTTCTAGAAAACAAATTGCAGAAAGTTGTCTTCCATGGTGGAGAATAGAAATCATATTTTTTTCTCTTTTCTTTTCTCCTGGCACTTTGTTGTCTTTATGTATGATCTGCCACTAAATGTAAAACCAAACAATGGAAAATCCAGGATGGAATGTAGCAATACTATGAAAAGAATAGTTGCTACTCACCATATAGTGGATATGCTGAGTTGCAGAAAGGCACAACAAAAAGACTGTCAGATAATTATCTTTTTGCCAACAAACCTTCATCAAAATTAGACAACTTACACACACACTCATGAAAACACAACTCACACACACATGACCACAGTCTCTGGCAGCTGGAGCCGGAGTCTTTAAAGTGTGTGTATGTTGTCTAACTTTGACAAAGGCCTTGTTGGCCAAAAGCTAATTGTATGACAGTCTTTTTGTTGTGCCTTTCTGTGACTCACCATCTCTGCTATATGGCACGTCACTAAATATGAGAAATGTAATATTTAATGTAATTGTGTTAGCAAATTAGGCACTGTGTAATATCAGCCTGTAGCTTACAATGAAGAGATGGTCACATCATTGCATCCATACAGTTTTTGACACCAAAGTTGTATGAAACTGATATTTGATTTCCAAATGATTATCAAGTAATCAGTTAAGTTGAATTGTACATTTTAAACTCTAGTAACTGAAGATGCAAAACTTTCTTGAAAGTATCACACTGAGGATCTTGTGCAGAAACAAAGTGCTGCTATCTCCACTACAAAGATCATGCTCACAGTCAATGACGCGGAACTATGAAAGCTTATTTTGTCTGCTTATTTTCGTTTCTTTATATCCTACACTATTGTTTCTTGAGAAAACTGTGTGTATTCACAGTGGATAGTCTTACCCCAGGAAAGGTTGATCAGAACAGTCTGCTGGATAGGTTCCAAACTTTGTTTAGACTGCTCTTAAAGGATCTTAGAGTTCTAGATTAGTTGTCCTAAACATGCACACTACCTTATGGAAGATTTGGTTAATATGGACTAATTTCAAAGAATCAGAAGCATTCATTTATTGAACATGAGATAGAAAATTAATTTTAAGTTAGGTATCACTTCCATAACTATTGTACATACAGATATACACTGTTCTACAATTACATTTCAAATGAGAATCTATCAAAACTAAAAATTTTGAGCGATAAACCACAGATTTCAAAATCTGTGTTGAGCAGCTTTATGGGTACAGCCCTTTCTGCAGAGCAATTATGTTAGATTAGAGCCTTTTGCTGCATAATAAAGCTAGGCAAGTTTGTGTGTTAATATTAATCAGTAGTCTGTGAATTCTATATGTTGTGGCATGTTCTGTGATTGGGGAACTCTGACTTAGACATCTCATGGAAGCTGTGAAATAAGATAAAGAAAATTAAATGAAAGCAATAAAGTAACTCCATGAGACTCGATACAAAATGAGTGTAAAAATTACAAATAAGGTTCTGCACTATGACTTAACTAGAGAAAACACATGCATTTTGTTACTGCCTGTAACTGTTTAATTTCACAGGAGGAACGTATATTCGGCTCGAGCATGAATGGAAGGAAGCTCACTGTCATAGCCACATCCATGGTTGCCAGGCCGGTAGCAGTGGACGCCAGCGAACTAATGTCAGCAGTACATCTGCAACAGCTAGTTGCACAGGCATGTCTATGTCAGCCCGACATCGTGTTCGAGGGCGCAGATGATACCCAGAGGGCAGGTTCAGTGCCACCAGTCCTGCATTCGTAAATCTTGAGCCTGTCTGCATATGTTCATTTGCATCAGTGCCTTTTACATCCAGGCAGTATCAGAAAAGTGCTAGTGACAACTGTTGTGTCTGCCTGCATACTCGCGGAGACAGCAATAGGAATTCACTGTGACATGGTTTTTCTACTTCTGTGCTTCAGATCAGGCCATACTCAAGTTCTACCTCAAAAAAATCCTGTCAGTACAGTAAAAATTGCTGTCTTATTTTTCTGAAACAGCTGAATTCACAGAATGATTAAGTGAAATGTAATTTTTATACTGTTCTCTTAGAACTGGCTCAAATGATATAAAAAATAGAAAAATATTCTAATATGGTATAAACAGGTAGTAGTTACTCCTACGAGGTGATCAGCCAATATACTTGTTTATCTCTCAAGTATTCAATTTTCACAAAACAGCCATACATTGGAAACTAATGTTTGTTTAAATTAGGGGTTACTCAGCTTCCTTTAATGCAATGGATGTAGATTACTCAATTTACATTATAACAAATAAATAGAACATCCAACAAGGTTTAGTTTACAACAAGCAAAGCAGTTATTGTTGCATTATAAAACAAAGTGCATTAGAATAGGACTCATATGCTGAATGTCAGTTTCTTTATGATTAATTTTTTTATATAGTTTATCTGAAATTTGTTACTGTTCATTTGTTGCCATGTTTCATTAATGGTTGTAAACAGTTATTGTATCTAGATTTGTAACAAAAAGTATAAGAAAATGTTATGTTTTATTTTACATTTATGTGATTTTTACTGATCATATATTGGAAGAAAATTATAAACAAGCAGTCAGTGTTTTATAAAGGCTTATTCATTTGTCTCCTTGCATAGCTGAGTGGTTAGTGGGTTGACTGCCATGTGGAGAACCCATGCACAGTTCCCAGAACTATCAAGGACTTTTCCTTGGTAGGAAGATTGCAATAGGGTGCACTTAGTCTTGTGAGATTACTTGAGGAGCTACGTGAATTACAAGTAGTGGCTCCAAGGTCTAGAAAGCAGGCATGTACAGGAAGGGTAGTGTGCCTGATCCTGTGTCATCCTGAACTGCATTCAAATTATGCTGTAATGCAGAGGATAATACATTAGCCAGTCATCACATGGTCCTCAGGGCCTGATTGTCATGATTTGCATAGAGAAATAAATCTTTATAAAGCAGAGACTGCTGACTTTTCATCCAGAGTAGGACAGCAGTTATTACCTTTTTAAAGGCAAGTTATCTGGTAGTCTTGAAACACTTGTTTACTGTTACTGGGTGACACTAATCTTACAGAAGTATGTGTATGAGCTGTTTGTTTTTATTGTAATAAGTCACTATGTTCAAGAAACATAAGTAATTTGCCAATCTTCCTTAGATGACTTTGATGAGTTAAGTTGTAACTTAAATTCTCGTATATGGAAAAGGCATGAGTATGAGTATGATATGTTCTGATTGTAGACTGTTAACAAATGTTGTCAGATGAGTTACACCATACCAAATGAATTATTTGTAGCAATTCTCTGATGCTTACATAATGAATAAGCAAATCAGTGACATCATCATCGAGCTCTAATCTGAACTCTTTATGTATTTTTTGTTAGTTTTTATTTGATAATGATTCCAGACAGATGCAATATGCATATAATTTGTTCCTTCACACTGCATCTGCATGATCATTAAGTTACTTCCAAACTTACATACCAATGAAACAGCAAACTATCACTTATTGTAGAACTTGTTGAAGCATAAAAGTCCAACCAAACATTTCGCATATTACTGTGCACTGTAACTATAATGATAGTCTGTCTGGATGTAGATTTAAGTAGGACTTATTCCTTGTTAAGATTGTTTGAGCAACCTATTAATATTTCTTATATGTGTCAATGAGATCTGTCTACTTATATCTACAGTTTATGTGAATAATGGTATTAACACTGGAAATTCCCATTCATCCATTATCAATCACAATAACTGAGAGACAGTCCCTAATTTTGGTCAACATATGTTACACTTGGTTAATGTTGCCTGTTGTTATGCTTGTTGATGGCCCCAGAAAAGTAACATTATCAATGTCGATACAATAGTACAAACATAAAAAAAATTAAGAGTAAGTGTTTACCTCTATAACAACTGTTGTCTGAAATGGTCTTTACTGTGTGTTCTTTCCTTTTTGAATGTGTATATATTTTATCTGAACCATCATACCATATGTTTCTAAATACAATATATACACTGATTGGCAGCTGTTAAGGAACAGAGGCATTATTGGATAGGAATAATCACAGGCAATAATGACTGACATGAAACATGGTTCATATGTAATAGAGGTGGTGTGGTGTATTTGTAACAAAAAATGATACAGATTTCACCACATGGGAAAGCAGGATAATGGACAAAAATAACATTTATGGTTAAGATGGGTCAGACTTCCAACATAAAGGTGAATATTGCACTCTCAGTAAGAAATATGTCCTCCTCAGGCACTAACGCACATTTTGCACCTGTTAATCATGCTGTCTACCAAACTGCTGAGATGTTCTTGGGGATATTGTCCCACTTCACTCACAAGGCAGTTTTGAAATCTTGGACAGTTTGGGGAGGGGATGTTCATTGAGAAACATGTGTGCCAAGAGATCCCATACATGCTCTACAGAGTTCAGGTCCATGGAGTACACAGGACACTCCTATTTTCAGTACCTCTACTTTCTAGAGTGTCCAAGGCCTCAGCAGCCCTGTGTGGGCAGGCATTGTCATCCATAAACAGAAAGTTGGGACCTGCCACACTCCTAAACAGACAGATATGATCCAAAATAATCTCCCTGCAATACTGTCATGCTGTAAAAGTACCTTGATCAAAGATATGTACTGGTGTTCGGCCAATGTGCATAATGCCTGTCCACACCATAACACTTAGGCCACACAGATGATGTTCATGAACATTCTTCAGTGTGTGATGTGTTCTGCTCTCCCTCCACACTAACTGGTGGGCAGAATCATTTGCACAGTGAAGCAGGATTCATCAGATAACATCACTTAGGACCACTGTTGCTGATCCTGACCAACATGCTCCCTGCACCAACGAACTCTGTCTCAATGATGGCATGGTTGAAATGAGATGCATTTAACAGGCTTCTGAGCATATAAATCAGCTTGATTTAATCACTGCAAAATTGTTGTGGCAGAGAAACTTGTAACAGTGGCAGTTGCAAGGTCTGCAGCGATCTGCCTAGGAGTGAGATGTCTGTTCCTTTTCGCCACTAGGGCTACATGTCAATACTCTTGTGGTATGGTGGTCCACCTATGAGCACCGGCATGCTTTTACTGGCATTTCCACCTTCAGAGGCCTGTTTTAATCATGACACTTTTTGACACACACATTACTGTGGTCACAGTAGTAACGCTTTGACCAGCTTTGAGCCATCCAACTACTCATCCACGGTCTTAAGCATTCAAATGATGTCTTGCAGACATATTGCTGTACCACAAAGAATGTTGCACTAATCTGTTCCACAACAACCTTCGTCAAACATCTCATGAACTGTCAAATGCCCATGGTGAGTTCGTGTACAAGCTTTGCTGCAGTTAACACATTCTGCCCTCTACATATCCTTTTACTATCATTGGTTGGATGTTCTGTACCAATTATCGGTTGTCCTGTAACAATTGGCAGTTGTTCCTTAGCAAGTGTCAGTTTCTCCTTAGCAACTGTCATATTTGTGTGTTCATTAGGAATGTATATGCAGTTATGTTTCAGTATCACAATTTTCAGAGTTAGTGAAGGAAATACTGTTATTAAGATAGCAAACCCTCACATCCCAAAAGTACATATTTTGTAGGAAACTAAAAAAAAAACCATTTTTTTAATTGATGCAAGTAATACTACTTTAAAGAAATGTTGAGTCATAATCTAAAGTAAAAGTTATCTGCTGCACACTTTGTTAGGAAATTTTTATGGTATTTATGACCTTATTAACTAAGATACATACTTTTACAACAAAACATCGTTAGCATGCAACAAGTTTTGAGTTTCTGCTCTCAGATAGTTTTTAATGTCAGTAATAGAACTGATTGTACAAACACGTAAAATAATTTTAGTTTGAGTTTTTTTCATTTTTCACACAAAAATAAAAGTTAGGGGAAAGTTCTTTGTGTTTTTCCTACAATTTGCTTGACATAATTTGTAAAAAAGACCACCGTAAAAAGGATGATAATCTCTTGGAATAAATGATTTTTGAGACAGTAAATCACAATAGTTACATGCACAAATTGTAGCTGGCCTAGTGCACAGGTTTTTTATATTCCTAATGACTGTATTGGGAGTAATTTCCAATTCTCTTTAAAAAACTAGTTTACATTCGATACCTCACAGATGGATTATACCTCACAGCTGATATGTCTTTAACCCTTGTGTCACCTATTCCCTGGATGAATTGATTTGTTGTACAGAACTTCAGATAAATCAGTAAAAATATCCTGAGGTACATACATTACTTTAAATTGGTTCTGTTTGCCACATCTTACTTCCTATATCACATCAACACAATTAGCCAGGGGATAGAGCACCTGTTTCTCTTTCTTTATTTAGTTGTGGCATGCACTCTATTGCATTTGATTTGGGTGCGTCCAAGTAAATATTTTTGAATTATTGTCATACTATTTGCTACACTTTCATGCTGAAACACATTTGAGAGAAGAACTCATACATTTTGATTCTGAGCACTACACCAATCATTATAAAATATTTTATTTTTATTTTTGTCACAGTCTTTTATTTCTGTGTCTAAGAAAATTTTGTAATGAAAGTTGCAAACACATTAGCATATAACCCTCCTTCTCTTTCATGCCAAATATACTATACCACTGAACTATCCTCTAAATTATAAACAGTGAAATTGTGACACACCAGTTCCTACTTAACATAAAAACAACTGGCCTAGGTTCCAGTAGCTAACTGCAATGCATAAACATCCATTGTATATGTACAACACTGTCCTGTTTCATCCATCTTTTGACCATTTAATTTCTCTGGTCTTGCCCTTTCTTTATTCACTTGGTGAGCACTGAACTGACTCTCTGAAATATTATGTAACTCATAAGAAAAACAAGGATCACATTTCTCTTTCTTGGGACAGAGTAAAAATGTTTTATTCATTTACAAGCAAATCTTTTGCAGCAGTTGGTTCAGTATTGTTACTAATGCAGTTGTTTTCAAATTCTCTGTGCAGTTCACTAAATAAAAAAAAAAAAAAGGCTCCAAATAAAGCTGCGAAGTAGATGCTCAGCCATAATGAAATGACAACTTTTGAATTTTATCTAAAAATTTATAAACATTTCCCTGCAATGCATTACTTTCTACCTTCTGTTCTCTTCCTGTTTTGAAATACTGTAATTATTCTCTTTACTCTGTTAAACACAGCTGCTGACTGACCATTTACCAGTTCTGAAAGTTGTAAGGAACATTTTTTACTTATGGGCATCAAATAATTTTGTACTTTTAAATTTTACTGAAGACCACATTTTCTTTTTGATTATTCTACCTTTTTTGTGAACTAGGGTAACCCAAAATGCATGACGTATTTCACTACAGTTCTCTTCCAGTAATGAAGAACACATTCTCTGTTCCTTGAATTGCAGCAAAATTTTGATGAGCATTGTGGATCCATTTTCACAGGTTCTCTTGTTATTTCAGTTTGTTCTCCTTTTTTGTCACTCAGAGGACTTCTTTATTCCTTCCCTTTCATTCTAGAGATTTTAGCTTCATTTCTTTTTCTCTTTTTCCAATCAGAGGGATCTACTTTTTCTTTCTTAGAATACTTTCTTGTTACTTCATTACCTTCATTCATAGTTCTATGTCCACTGTGTTATTCAAGATATTTATTTGTTCAGCTTGGTTTTTCGTGTGATTCTGATTACCTGATACCACAATAGCTGTAACTGATTGTACTTTGTTATTTTTCCTAGTTTCTCATTTCTAACCTCTTCCTCCTCTTATTGGACATTTCAGGACAAACTTTCTTCCTCTATTTTCTTGTTAGATTCAGATGATCTACTTCTGTGTCTTCAGTTTTCTCTGCTGTAGAAGGCTCATAACTTATGGCCGAATCTATGAAATCACTGCCTTTCTGAATTACTTAAAGGTTTCTTTGCTGATGAGAATGGTGCTGCTTCCACTTGTGACTTCTGAGTAGGGAAATATGTCAGATATACAAATTATGGCAGATCAATCACTACACTATAACACTCTTAAATTACACAAAGAATGTTATAAATATCACCAACAAACTCTAAATAATTACTGCATTGGAAAAACAATAAAAGGAGACTGATAAATTTCTAAGCAGAAATAGTGTTCTAAGATACAAGGTTTCATAATTTAAGATTTAAGTGTTACGTGATATGAGGTTTTGATACTTTGCAACAAAAGACCTAATTGTACCTGTATTGAGAGACAGGGTTTTTCATGGAACACATTTCTTGATGTGTTGAAACATGTAACTCAAAACTGACAATTTTTAAGTTACAAACTTTTTCTGTATTATCAGTGATATCGTTTTTATCACCTGAAACATGATTTTTTAATTTTTTATTTCATCTTCAGGAACTTCCTTGGGTGAGAAGCCCTTGTAACAGTTACAATTTGACAAAAAAAAAAATCATCACATATTTCTTCTTCACAAAAAAATTACTGTGCACAAAATTGCACAGAACTGTTAGATATCAAATATCCTTTTCTTCCAAAGGTGTGTGTGTGTGGGGGGTGGGGGGGGGGGGGAGGTGGGGGGGGAAGGGGAGGAGGAGTTAATCAGCAGCTTTATGTATTGAATTGTTCACTTGTAGGAAACTTAGTAGAATTAAATATGTCTTTATATGACAACATTTGTGTAATCAAGTATTTTGGATATAGATGTACCTTCCTCATTTCAGATATACATTGCTTCATATATAAATTTTGCTGCTGTCTTTGTTAATTTGTATTGCTAGAATGAAATATATTGTTTGTTGGCTTCACAAGAACAGTCTTTCTCTAGAATTCAGTATTTTTTACTAACCTACTTAAAAGACCTTCCAAAGACTTTAAGCGACTGATACAAAATATAATATGTACCGGCATCACAAGCATATATGAGAGTTGCCCAGAAAGTAATGCACTTTTTTTTCTCAGCTGAAAACAGTGCTACAAATGCAAAATGTTATGTATGTATTATTTGAAGTCTCCTGAGTGAGCAAGCCAAGTTTCCGTCACTTGCAACACATAGCGTACCTGCAGGACAGTTTCAAAATGTCGTGGGACATCTGCTGTCGTCAAAGTACAGTTAGTCACTGGGTGCAGAGAGAGAGGTCATCTGAAGGCGGTTTGTTGGAGCTCCACAATTTGCAGCGATTAGGGAGACCATCCACTGCTGTCACACCTGACATGTTGCAGTGATCTGGTGTTGTCATTCACAAGGACAGACACATTACGACTCGGCAATTGGTGGACATTTTGAGGAAGATGAGAAGCTGATTCACACAGTGAAGCACTGGCCCAACCACCAGTACAAGGGTTGGTACTGATTGGGCATACACGCCCTTATTTTGCAATGAAGGAAGGCCATAGAAGGGGATGGAGATAACTTAGAAAAATAGGGTGTGTAGATAAAACACCATTCTTTCTTGTGTGTTATTCTCATTATGTTCAATAAAGAGTTTTTGAAGAAAAAAATGTGGTGCATTACTTTCTGGGCAACCCTTGTAAATTAAAGACTCTAAACTCAACAATGTAGGAAAAGACAGATTGCTACTTACCACAAAGAACGCATGTCAATTAGCAGACAGGCACAATTGAAAGACACTTACCTAAAGCTTTTGGCCACAGTCTTCATGCACACCATCCACACACAAGCAAACACACTTCATATACACAACCGCCAACTCCAGCACCTCAGGCCAGAATGCCGGCATTCTGTCTGAATGTGGTGTTCATGTGTGCATGAGGTGTGCGTGTAAATGACATGTGTCTCCCTTTTACTGATGACGTCTGCAGCCAAAAGCTTTATGCAAGTGTCTTTTAATTGTGTCTGTCTGCAGCTTGATGTGTCTTCCTTACAGTAAGTGGCAATCTGTCTTTTCGTACAGTGTTGATATTCCTACCTCGAGTTTCCATTGTTAGAGTCCAAAATAAATCATACTAAACATAAATCATACCTGATTGGGTAAACAACTGGTTCATAGCAAACAGTTAAAGTCTTGATTTCACAAAGATGCATGTTGCGCAGTTTCACCTGAAAAAGTTTTCGAGACTTGTCATGCTTTTGTGGTGGATGTGTTCAATACATGTCTCTCAGTTCTGCTGCCTGATCACATTTTGTGTATCCTACAAAATTTCCTAATGGCAATTGTGGAGGAACCACTACTGTTACTCACATTAAAATCTTGGCAATACATGGATGATATCTTTTTGTGTCGGCTCTTGGAACTGAAACTGTGTCCAGGTTTGTTCAACATCAAAATTGACCCCATCCAAATATTCATTTTATGATGGAGATGGAGAAAAATGGCACATTACCCTTCTATGACATTTTGGTAAAAGAAAAGCTGATGGAATGCTGTGGCACAGCACGTACTGCAAGTTTACTGGTACTCACACCAACTTATTTGTGCAGGCTACACAATGAGGTAGGTTACTGCACACACTGATTTACAGAGTATGCATTGTGTCCAATTCTGAGAGCTTTCCAGGTGAGCTTCAACATCTTATCACAGTTTTCTGACAGAATAGCTATTCTGAGAGGCAGATTCATCAGCCATTCAAATGAAAATGAGTTCAGCTGAGGGAACAAAATGATAAAATAGAAGCAGCTGTTATCACAGTCTTCTTGCTATCCTTCAGCAGTATTTCCTCAAGTATTGGAAGGATCATCAATGGACCAACATTACATTACATATGTCTTTTATCTCCCAGAAAAACTGAGGAGATTGTTGAGATCTGCCACAGACAATCTTGGCAACGGAAAACGAGAAGAATACAAGATTGCTTGTGCGTATGGAATGAAATGTATTGAACAGATGCCATAAAGCGCATAACCAATGTGATGAACATCATCGTCATACATATCTATTGCCTTAGTGCTATACCAGAAGACAAGATTTATATAGTCAGTTTCATCTTTCTAAGGCTATGTGATAAAGGAGACAACACATGTGACTCCCAGCAGATATGCTCAATACAAGGCTCTCAGGTCCACCACTGCTTCATGTTTTCTTTGTCAGGACTAGGTTAGTGAGGGCTATGGACTGGCAGTATTTGAACAGATAGAGATCACTATCGAAGATAGGGTTTAAGCCAGAGACAACCCATGGCCTTGCCAGTATTGAACACTACCTTCCTCACTGCATGACTGACACCAAACATACAACATCCCTCATGGTCACTATGACCAACTATATCCTCACCTGCAAGTACTTCTCCTTTGCCAGCATCCAGCCAAATCCCTCACCTGTTTCAGATTCACAGATGACACTTCTGTAGTCTGGATCGAGGGTGAGGGCACCCTATTTACATTCCTCCAGGACCTCAGCACCTCCACTACCATTCACTTCTCTTGGCCCTCATCAACCCAATAAGCCACCTTTCTCAATGTTGATCTCCACCAACAGCAATACCTCCACTTTGACAGCTGCCATCCATTCCATATCAAGCAGTCCCTTGCATACAGGTTAGCTAACCATGGTATTTACATCAGTAGTGATGAACAGTTCCGCTCCAAATATACCAAGGGTGTCACTGAGGCCTTATGGAGTGAAAATAACCTCCCTATAACCTATACAATATTCTTCTCCATCTCTTCTCCATCCTTTTTCCCAACTCCTTACCCCTTGCCTCATGGCCCATATCTCTGCAACAGACCTAGATATAAGATCTGTTCCATACGTCCTCTCCATACCACTTACTCCAGTCTGGACACAGGCATCTCCTATCCCATCAAAGTCAGGGCTACTGAGAAAGTAGTCCATTGATCTACAAACTAAGTTGCAACACCTGTGCTGTTTTCTATATGGGCTTGACAACTAATGAGCTGTCTGTCCACATGAATCACAACTGACAAACTGTTGCCAAGAGACAGCTAGACCATCCAGGTGCTGAAAACGCTGCCCAACACAACATTCATCACTCCAATGATTACTTCAAGCCTGTGCTACCTAGATCCTGCCTACCAACACCAGATTTTCTAAATCATGCAGGTGAGAATTTCCCCTACAGTCCTGTAACCCCCCTGGCCACAACCTTCACTTGTCCCTGGCCTCCTCCTACCTTTCCCCTTCGCTCCACCCTCATATTCCTTTCCCTGCTCCCACTCCAGACTACACAGCCTTCTATTCTGCCAACACACCCACAAGTCTTTTTCCCCTTCTCTACTTCTCTCTTTTTCCCATCAATTTTCCCTCCTCCCCCCCCCCCCCCCCCCCCAACAATATCCCGTCTGCACCTTGTAGTCCTACCTTCTCTCCATCACATCCCTGCACACTTCCACAAGCAGCACTAAACCACCCCAATCCTTACCCTGCTATCCCTCCCTCTTCATGCCCAATGCATTCTCTTTACCCCACCATCCACATCAGATTGCTGTTCTCATCAGGTGCAGTCACAGTCTGTAATCAGGCCCCAGCAGCCAGATACAGTGGTTACATGTGTGTGAGTTGTGCTTGTACGACTGTGTCTGTTTTCTACGTTGGAAGAAGATCTTTTGGCAGAAAGCTTAAATGTATTGCAGTGGTTTCACTGTGCCTATTTGTGACACTATGTGTCCTCTGTATGATGAGTAGTAATCGTCCTTTTCATAATATTGTTGTTAATCCATTCTAGACTTTGCATTTTCAGATTTTTCTTAGTAGGAATTTGAATGGATGAATACAATTAAAACTAAGCAATAGTTGGTGTACACATCACAAAGAGGTAGCCTCTTTAAAAACATATGCAGTTTGGTGTCTTTTGCCATCAGAGACCAACTGATCCCACAATGAATTTTCACTCTGCAGCAGACTGTTTGTTTTGAACTGATACCAGTTTCTGTTGGTATAGATGATGAGAAATTAGTTTATGGATGAACAGGTGGGTGAAAGTGTCCAATAGACACAATAGTTTAGTAATCAACCAAGCTGACACCATCAGAAGCACAAATGAACAGACTGCCACTGTGTAAGCAACATTTTTTACATCTATGTACTCCAGATCCACACATGTCCATAATGGATCTGTAGCTGTTCAGCTCTGTGGTTCATGCCCTGGAGCATGTCCAATGTTCTGTCCAAGGTTTGGACTGAGGGATACATCCAGTGAGTAGGAAACACATTTATTTGATATCTGCAAATGCACTGCTACCAAAGACTGTTGATTTATTTTATATCAGAAAAAGTTTAAAACATTCAGTTTGTTCTTTGTGTGAGGGTAGACCGCATACAGTAATGGCTGAGTTAAAAATGAATCACCCAAATTCTCTTTCTTTATCACGTCTTAGCAAACAGTACTGATTCTAACACCATTTGAAAATACTATGGGTTCATATTGATCAAAAATGAAAATTGTTTCTTTCTATACATCCTCTGCCAAAAGAACTATGGAGGGTGACAAAACATGTAGTGTAATTCAAAATTCCATAATGAGAAATAGTGTTCAGTCAATTCAAAAGTTGGTGATTAAAATAAACAACAATATTAATGAAGCTATTAAAATATTTACAAAAATTGTCACTTGTATACAAAAATCTAAAGTGTACAAACCACTTAAATATTCCAAAAATTAAATTTATGGCTCTGCAGTAAAATCGGATGCAGAAATGGGTGAATCTACAGGTAGTTTGATGCAGTCACTCTTTAATAAAACCTTGCTGTTTAGTGGTAATTGTTGCCATTCTGGAAAGTGAACCTTGTATGAATAGGGCCATCTTTCAAAAATACTATGCAGAGACTTTTGTATGACTTCCCCAAATACCCTAGGGCAGTGGTCATCAAATCTTTTTGCTCAGGACCCAATAATAACATTGTGGGTTGGTCTCTCAGCCTGCACATGTACCAATCTCATGATTAATTGGTTACCTACATAAATTAGTATGTTATGAGTTCCCGTAGACTAGCTCCAGTAAAAGTGCAATAAGTTGGCAACTTGTCTAAGTCTATGTCATTTGGAACACTTCATGTCTACTATTCTCTATTTCAAACTGCTGCTGTCCTCAGCAACACTAAAGTTGTGACACTGCAATTGCCTGATTAAGTGGTGTTGTGTTGTATTTGAGCAGCAAATTAATTGATTAATAACAGTAATTATATTTAAATATATTACTCAAGACAATACACAATCACCACATTTACAAAATGTTTTTCTCTTCTTGTTCTTTTACAATAGCCTTAATTTAATTTCATATGCCTTGTTACAAAAATGTACTGCATTTAAAGATGACTGTCTCTGTAAAGTACATTCATGAATCCATGTGACTTCCGTGTCAAAATTTATGCAATAGCAGCTCATCGGCATGAGTCATGCATGCTCATGAGTTGTCATCACTGGAAGACAAATAATAAAACATTCTCCCCTCTCACATCCTCTAACCTCACAGTGGCCACACCACTTACCTCTCTGTCCAAGTTAAGTGCCATAGTGGTTATCACACTGGACTTAAATTTGGAAGGATTGTGGTTCAAATTCCCATCTAGCCTATCAAATTTAGGTTTCTGAGAGTCCATAAATCGCTTCAGGCAAATGCCTTGATGCTTCCTTCGAAAGAGCATGGCTGATTTCCTTCTCCATCCTTCAATCATCCCGAGTTTGTGCTCTGTCTCTAATGACCTAGATGCTGATGGGACATGAAACAAAAATCTTTCTTTCTTCCACCCTACTCCTCGCCCTTGAGGTAAGAGCCAATTATAATTAGCTCATGGAAAAATTTACCAACATTGATTAAAATTAAGCACATCTTAAAATAGAAGGTATGCCCAATAGAAAAGGAGACCTTCAGTTTAGTGACGTACATATGTGCTCCCCCAAAAAAGCCCCCTCTGGCTCTAAGGGTTGAAAAGTGATTTTCAGTTTCTTTTTCATTAATGTACTGAACAATCCTTCCCAGGCATTGGTTATTGATGCAGCTGATGACCTGATTTTGGACTGGGACACTAATGTACTTGTCACATTTACCAGTTCCATGCAAATTTGCTTGTCGGTTTTCATCACATTTTGGGTGACATTTTAAAATGGCACAAAAGTTACCCATCTTCTTGTCATCTTGTTTGTCAACTTCAATAGGCCCAAAGTGCCGGTGTCTGCGTAATGCAATCTCCTGACATCCACAGAGAATCACCACCTCAATGATAGGGACTATATATTTGCTAATTTTTTTCCACCTGCTCCACCAAGCCTTTGTCCAGGCAATGTTTTATATCTTTATGGGATTTCTGAACCCTCTTGAAAAACACACAACTATAATAGGAGTCAACATTTTATTGTATTTACTCACTATTCATAGAATTCTCATCCAGTGCATGCAATAGAAATCTCAATACCAGACTGATAACAAAATAGCACAAAAATATAAGTCATATTGTCCAGTGGAAAGATAAATTTAATTTTTTTATCACAGCTGTTCATGAATTTTAGTCCACCACATCAGCCAACACCCCTTCTCTTTTGGGAGAGCTGTAGCTCAACAATTCATGTGTGTAGCATGTTTACTCAGATGGTCTGTTGGTCCCTCAACTGGACTGAACTTGAAAACCTGAGAGCCCCGGGACCATGGGGTGTTGACAACATGCTTGTCTGCCAACCATGTAAATGTAATTGGCTTTTCAGTGTTTTGATGGAGATGAATATCTCTATTCTTCTGTGATAAATCTTGAGGGGGGATACAACAAACAGGCTCTTTCACTTTGTGGTTCATCCAGACATGATTCAGAGTATGCTGGCTTAAGGCAGTCAAGTGACACAGTATCATGTTTGCCATTCTTTTCAGCTACAAATGTTTTGTCACTCCTGCAATGACATTAAAGGATCATGTATCCAGAGGGCTAAGAGGCAGTCTAGCAGCACCTTCTCTTATACACACAAACTCACATATGAACAGGTCTTTTTGGAATTTTTATTTGTCTCCGTGTTGTGACTGATTGGTAGGTTTGAGGGGTTGCATGTGAGTTTGCAGAGCGAGTAAAAAGGTGGCATATTCCCTAACAGATAGATTGTAAGGGGGAGATGGTGAGAGAAATATGCCTGGTACTTTCAGTTGCTCTCCATAGACTAACAAAGGAGAGGAACACCCTTAATCTTCTTTAATTACTGTGTGGAGCCCTAGAAGTACTAATGGTAGTGCTGTCATCCAGGATTCCACACGGCAGGCCAAGGTAACCTTAGGATGCAGTAAAATGGAAATGGTCATATAGTATCATTGGCCAGAGGCCCTTATTTGGGGAAGTTTGGACGCCAAGTGCAAATCTTATTTCATTCGACGCCACATTGAGTGACTTGTGCGCCGGTGGTGAGGACAACACAACACCCAGTTCCTGAGCAGGGAAAATCTCCAACCCAGCTGGGAATTGAACCCAGGCCCATGTGCATGAGAGGTGAACATGTTACCACCCAATTAAGCAGGTGAACTTAGGGTGCAGTGCATATGTTCTACCATCGTGTTGGTGGTGGGACAGTAGCATCTGCATAATCTCAAGAGCTTCTCGAACAGTTGGCATCAAAACTGCCTATCCCTGTCAGTAGTGGTAATTTGAGAAATGCCAAACCTGGAGAGCCCAGTAGAGATCAACGGCCATGTGGGTAACAGACACTGCCGAAATATCTAGTATAGGAACTGTCTTGGGCCACCTATTAAATCCATCTACCAATAAAACCTGGAATATGAAAGCCTTCAGAAGGGGGGAGAGGACCTACAATATCGACATGCAAGTGTGAGAATCTTCCTGACAGGGAGGGGAAGTCTCCCACTGGAGCAAACTTGTGGCAAGCATCGAACCCATCAACAGCAATCTTTCAGTATTCCCAACGAAATAACTCCGTCTGATACTAACATAGCAGTAGCCCTTATCCCTGGGTGTGCTAGGCTGCGAAGGACGTCAGACACTGGACATCACCACTTTGTTGGTAAATGGATGTAACTTATCTCCTGAAGTGCCACACCAAATCCTTTGTCTTGTGTTGTGCAGCGTCAGGTGCTTAAGGCATAGGCCTCTCGATGCAGGATCAGTCCGACACTGCTGAAGGAAGCTGTCTGTATCTCGTTCTGGTGACACATCAGCCCAGTGAATGATGGAAAGCGCCGCACAGTTGTGAGACAAGTGGTCAGCCATGACATTACCCTGCATTGTGATGTATTGCACATCTGTGGAAAATTGGGCAATGAACTCTGCTTGGCCAATCTGATATGCTGAGTTGAGATCAGGAACATGTTAGAATAATGAAGTGAGAAGTTTATGACTTGTGAAAACTGTAAATACTTGTCTCTCAAGGAATGGTCAGAAATGTTTGATAGATATATGGCCAGGAGTTCCCTGTCAAATGTGCTCCATTGTTTCTGCTGTAGCGACAGGCGTTTGGGAAAAAGGCCACAGGTTGCCATTTCATTGCGACATACTGTTGTACACCACGCCCTGTGGCATCTGACTTGCGCCATCCCCCAAGGCGATTGGCGCATTCTCACAGGATGTGCCGAAAATGTAGCATTCGCCAACGCATATTTTAGGTCGCTACATGTAGATGTAGCTTCAGGAATCTATGGAACCTTCCTGCTGCCGGATGCGTTTTTACAAGTGAATAGTTAATTAAGCCGTTCCTGTAGCTCTGCCAAATGTGGCAAGTGACTTCTGAAATAATTTAACATTCCCAGGAAACGTTTAAGGCCTTTAAACGTAGAACAAGGGGGCTTGTTTCCAATATCTGTCACTTTTTCGGTAATTGGTGAGATACGATGGCGTGATACAGCGTAGCCAAGAAACTTTAGATTGTCTTTTGCAAAAACACATTTGTATTTATTAATCATAACACCATAGCAATCTAGTCTTTTGAACAAAGTATACAGATGCTTAATGTGCTGCTCTTCGATTTTCGAGAACACTAACACGTCGTCCATGTAGCACAACACAAATGGGAGGCCGTGCAGGACCTCGTGCATGAAATGCTGCCAAGTAAGTGTAGTGTCCAAAAGGCAGCTTCTTCTTTTTTTTATGCAGAGCCACAGGTATTTGTGAGGAAGCCCTAGCACAGTTAGCAACACTGAAACAGCAAGTACGTTCTAGGTTACCATTTAAGTCAGCTATGTGAGGCAGTGTTTAGTGGTCTGGAATAGAGCTGGCGGTTAAGCCCCTGTAGACTCCGCAGATTCTCCATGATCAGTTTTTGTGCCTTACCGTTTGCAATGGGGCCACCCACGCACTATTTAACCCTGATACAACTCCAACAGCGATCATGTTATCAAATTCCTGTTTTGCTGCGAATAATTTATCGGGAAACAGGCGCCGAGGACCAAAAGCTAGCGGCCGACCGAGTGTTGTTTTAATAAAATGTTGAGTGGAATGACGTTTGTTGCTCTTGGCCAACGCCGGATCCATCGTGCAGGATACTCACGTAAAAGCTACGGCCAAGGTTGCTGCTCTATGCACCGACCGCCTTGGAGAAGGAAGAGGGGGAAGAAGCATGACCACCTTCTGGCGCTGCAGCAGCATAGCACAGGTGCCGTAGTTGTTCACATACACCATCCAGCTCTTTTTGGGATGCAGATCTTGTAATTCACGCGCGGTCGATCTTTCAACTGAACACAGTCCTTGTTCTTCAGGAACTTATGCTTCGAGTACCTTGCCAGTCTCTCTCAACTACGAATGCTTGGCTGTTTTGTGCACACATGTTTTTGGTGTCTTGTCACGTAATGCACACGTTTGCTCTCCACATTGATACAGAAGCGATCTCGACTGCTGTACAACTGACGTGAAAGATGCAGATAGCCCAGAAATCTTCGTGCGACCGAAAGTTGCGGAGTAACAAAGTACGCCTTCTGAAGCAGTAGTGAGTTCAAGAAAGAGAGGTATTTGCACTAAGCATCGAAGCACTAAATTTGGCATAACAGAATAATGTCTGAGAAAATCAATTGGCCCAATCACATGACAAATGTCCATGTAGGGTGAAAGTTCTCATCTAGTTCTAAGGTTAGCACTCTCTTCCCATAAGTTCGGAGTGCAAAACTGTTGACAGCTCTAAGGAAAGGAATATCTTCATTTTTGCCAGAATCGTCAAGCATTTTTGGAAAAACACTGATTTCTGAAACAGGTCAACTAGGAAAACTTTTTTTACATTAAAACAGGTGGGTGACAAGCCGCCTGTGGGTATATGGCTGGTCCTTTTTTTACCACAAAAAATACTTTTGTGATATACCCAACTAGGTTTTCTGGTCTCTTAGCCGTCATAAGTGGCCGCAAGTTTGTTAGCTTCCGGCCACCCTTGATGTTGCCCGTCCCTGCCACGTGGAGGCGTACCAGTTTCTGCATTGTTCACCTTTATCTTTTATTGTTGAGTAATATCACATTCCTATGTACAAGCTTTAACAGTTTAGATACAATTTGGAATTCAATCTCGATATGTTTTACGAAAAATGCTTTAAAATAAAGAAAGGAAACAAATTAAAGTAAATCATGTAGGGAATTCTTAATCTAACTTATCTGCTATACTTAACCTAATGATACTTTGAAATGTGAATTTGATTTGTGAATTTGTGAGGGTAGTGAAGAGGTTTTGGAGGTGTTCAGGAAAAGGGGTCTGACTCTCCCCGTCTAGCCAACAGGGGATGGAGGGCTCGGAAAAGCACACCAGGCTTTATGTCTTTAATAAATAATCGAGTGGAGTGTGTAACAACAGAAACCGTTGCATTCTGCCTGCCTTTTACACTCCTGAAAAGTGTGCGCGCCTACTGGCACTCGTCACTCGCATTTGGCTACGTGCAGGGGCTTGTGCACTGCCTCGCTGCACCAGCAAAGTGCCTCTTGTACCAACACCAGTTCCCACGTTGCTGGTTGTTCTCACTTCGAACCCCATTGTGGCAGTGTGCCTCTTCAGCCTAGCATTTCGTTTGGCTAGTTCGTTCATCAACTACCCCGTAGACAGGTCTACCAGTGGGCCTTGCATCTGTGCCCCAATATTTTCGCGTCAGGGCTCCCTGTTGTAGACGTGGTCACAGTGCGTGGCCTAGAGCTTCCCTCCATAACTTCACAGTGGGCCTGGCTGTATTATCCATGCATGCAATCACAACCACATCAACTTTGTGTGCCAATTCGCCAAGGGATAGATATGTAAAAGGACAAAAACGGCTCTCATGTTTTGTGGCAGTCTTCGAAGCCAGAAAATTTTTAGAGGCTGTTCTGATAGCAGTTTGTTACCCGCCATTGCATGTAACGAGCGAAGCACTTGGAACAGGGAATCAACGGCACATAATTCACTCTCAATAATTTTTTGTAACCTTCATTCTGACAGTAGCGCAAAACTCTGGAGTACAGCTTTATTAAATAAAGCATAAGATTGTCGATGTGAAACAGAGTCTAACTGCTTGATCGTATTTAACTTCTATTGTGAAATAATCGATGTAAACTTTTCCAAATCGTTTACGAGTCCATGTAATCGAGCAATGGCCTCCAGTTGTGCTAACCAAAACTGCGCTCTAGTAGTCCAGAAACATGGAATTTTTGTTGTAGTTCTTGTTGCCATTACTTGAGCCTGTGCCAACACTCAGAGCAGTTGTCTGCGGCGTAGTGGTGCTGGTAGACGGCGAGTTGTGGTACTCCGTCTTCGCGGCTGTTGTGTTGAGATCCATTGTGTTGGATGCCCAGTTGAAGAGAATGTTCCGTATCGTTCCGTACAAGGTCACCAATTCAGGAGAGTTCTGACTCCAGTTGTAATACAATCAACTATGATAGTAGTCGACACCTTTTTGTATTTACTCACTATGCATAGAATAATCGTTCAGTGCACACGATAGAAATCTCAACACCAGACAGATTACCAAAGCACATAGAAACGTAATTCATACTGTCCAACGCAAAGATAAATTTAATTTTCACATCAAAGCTATTCATAAATCAATGACTGCACTCGCTCCATATTGGTTGTCTATTTTAGTCCACCACATATCTTTTGTATTGTTCATCGTCATGTGAACAAAACTGTCATCATCGATTACATCAGCCTTATAGTAATCGTTGCTCACATGGATAAAGAAATATTCAAGAGCATGCTTTCACTTCGAAAACTTGGACGTTACCTGGGCTCCAACAATTTGTCGACCATTTTTACCTAAACTTGTCTTAGTAAAAACGCGCAATATTTACAGAAGGCGCCGTCCTCTTTGGGAGACTATACTAACCAAAAATATTTCTCCATCCAACTCGGCCACTTTGCAAAGTGAGGGGAAATTTGTAAGTTGTGTCAGGCACGAAAAGATTTTGTAAAACTTCTAGCTTCAAGTGGTCATCAACTTTCTCATTATTTGACAGTAAACAATCACTTAATTATGTCTTACTTACAGCCTTGGTGGTGGATTGTCAGACCTTGATGTGTCAATAAAGAAGATGATTTTGCTTCAGGACCCGACAAAGGTGTTTTTGAATTAACAATGATGTTTCTATTGTTGTTTCAAAACAGTAATGGCGGCAGCTGTGATGGATCATCCAATCTTCCAGGCCTGCGACGACAAAGTTTCTTCTAGTCGTCTTGTTTTGGAGAAGTATTTCATAATATTTCCACTTTTTGTTTTCTGAAGCATTGTCTTAGCTCTCAAAATCAAGATTTCACTGTACTTGCTTCTATAACACTGTTTTTTATTAGCACTATTGTATCAACAATTTAATAGCTGGTCACGGAGAAAATCGTGTAGGAAACCAACTAGAATATTTCCTCATAGCCTGGTCAGTAAATACTGAAACAATGTGTCCACCACCTCTATAATGCGCATTATTTCTGTATTCATTAATGTTCCTTTACGGATATTGTAGTATGCTGAGACTGAGCTCATAAAATTTGTGTTAGCATCCGCAGACAGAAATTTGAATCGTCAGTTTTACCGGAGGACCGGACTTTAAAGGACTGTATAATGGTTTGGATCCATTCAGACTGCGATGAATGACAACATATGTAGAGAAGCTTATTGAAAACAATGACACACAACGAAAATATTTATATTTGCCCTTTAGCATACAAGACATGCGGGCCTCGATGTATGACAGCCGCCCCACTATGTCCGTATACAACTGTCTCGCACTCTCACCGTGGTGTGTGTCCGGTTAGCCGCCCTTGGTGGGCTGGCGTCAATGCCAGTGCCCCTCTGGCACAAATAATTCGAATGAGGGCAGTACTCTCCAGTGAATCGGGCGAGTGTAGTGACCAAACATACCAGCCACCAAAGAATATTAATTTCTTCCGAAAACTATACAAGCCATGCTAAAGTGAAAAGGAGAACATTTTGAAATACATGTACACTACTGATCATTAAAATGGCTACACCAAGAAGAAATGCAGATGATAAACGGGTGTTCATTGGACAAATATATTATACTATAACTGACATGTGATTACATTTACAGGCAATTTGGGTGCATAGATCTTGAGAACTCAGTACCCAGAACAACCACCTCTGGCCGTAATAACGGCCTTGATACGCCTGGGCATTGAGTCAAACAGAGCTTGGATTGCGTGTACAGGTACAGCTGCCCATGCAGCTTCAACACGATACCACAGTTCATCAAGAGTGGTAACTGGTGTATTGTGACGAGCCAATTGCTCGGCCACCATTGACCAGACGTTTTCAATTGGTGAGAGATCTGGAGAATGTGCTGGACAGGGCAGTAGTCGAACATGCTCTGTATCAAGAAAGGCCCGTGCAGGACCTGCAACATGCGGTCGTGCGTTATCCTGCTGAAATGTAGGGTTTCGCAGGGATCGAATGAAGGATAGAGCCACGGGTCGTAACACATCTGAAATGTAACGTCCACTGTTCAAAGTGCCGTCAATGCAAACAAGAGGTGACCGAGACATGTAACCAATGGCACCCCATACCATCACGCCGGGCGATATGCCAGTATGGCGATGACGAATACACGCTTCCAATGTGTGTTCACCGCGATGTCGCCAAACACGGATGCGACCATCATGATGCTGTAAACAGAACCTGGATTTATCCGAAAAAATTACGTTTTGCCATTCGTGCACCCAGGTTCGTCGTTGAGTACACCATCGCAGGCGCTCCTTTCTGTGATGCAACGTCAACGTTAACCGCAGCCATGGTCTCCGAGCTGATAGTCCATGCTGCTGCAAACGTCGTCGAACTGTTCGTGCAGATGGTTGTTGTCTTGCAAACGTCCCCATCTGTTGACTCAAGGATCGAGACGTGGCTCCACGATCCGTTACAGACATGCGGATAAGCTGCCTGTCATCTCGACTGCTAGTGATGCGAGGCCGTTGGGATCCAGCAGGGCGTTCCGTATTACCCTCCTGAAACCAGCGAGTCCATATTCTGCTAACAGTCATGGGATCTCGACCAACGCGTGCAGCAATGTCGCGATACGATAAACCGCAATCGCGATAGGCTACAATCCGACCTTTATCAAAGTCGGAAACGTGATGGTACGCATTTCTCCTCCTTACACGAGGCATCACAACAACGTTTCACCAGGCAACGCCGGTTAGCTGCTGTTTGTGTATGAGAAATCGGTTGGAAACTTTCCTCATGTCAGCATGTTGTAGGTGTTGCCACCGGCGCCAACCTTGTGTGAATGCTCTGAAAAGCTAATCATTTGCATATCACAGCATCTTCTTCCTGTCGGTTAAATTTCGCGTCTGTAGCACGTCTTCTTCGTGGTGTAGCAATTTTAAATTTAATGGCCAGTAGTGTATCATTGCGTCTTTTAACAAATCTTTCTGTTACTACAGTTTGTAATTGGCACCTGAGCAGCACAATCACATAAAAAAAGAATACACTGAAACATAAAAAATGAGGAAATCCACTGAGTCTGCTGGAAAGCAGCCACAGAACAAGAGAAAGACACCGTACAAGAAAAGAAAAAGTACAAATATAGTATTCACTTCTCTATCACTTCACTCGGTAAAGGACATAGTTTGCTGACTGGTCTTTTGAAAACCCCTTGTGTTGTACAAATAGTGGCCACTCGCACCATTCCATCGTGCCTCCTTCAATGATGGCCAGCTTCCAGCATAAGGGTGGCAGGCTATCTTCCCTTACTACAACCAATGCGCCAGGCTGCACATTCTGACTGGGGTCATCCACTCAGCCCGCTGCTGCAGATGATATTGGTAGTCAGATGACCAGTGGCGCCAAAAATCTGGAACCCTTGCTGCAGCCATTCCCACCTTGTGAACAAGCTCAGTTTGGCTGTACCTTGATCTGGCTGAGGGACATTTTTGATAGCAGTTACAATCAGGAAATGATCTGGGGTAAGGACTTGAGGGTCAGAAGAATTGCAAGATAGTGGTGTGAGAGGACGAGAGTTCAAGCAAGCCTCAATTTGACAAGTGAGGGTTGTTAACTCTTCAAATGTTGGACGTAATGTTCCCATCATTTGCTGCAGGTGGTACTTGAAGGACGTCTCCCCTGTTTCCCATATTCCGTCAATGTGTGGTGACGCTGGAGGAATGAAGTGCCAATCGGTGCCTTCTTCATGCATGAAGCTTTTCACCAGTGTCTGCTGATAATGACTGCTCACAGCAGCTCGTAATTCACGGAGTTCCCGACTAGCTCCGAAAAAGTTTGTGCCATTGTCGCGTACATGTTTTGGCACTGCCCCATCATGACACAAATCTTCTAAGGGCCGACAGGAACCCTTCAATAGTCATGTTGCCAAATACCTCCAAATGCATTGCTCGTGTTGCCAGACACACAATCAGGGCAACATATAACTATTCCGTTAATTTGGATCGCCATGAACCAGTTTTCACGCAGAATGGTGCTGTGTAATCAACCCCGTAGTTGAAGAAAGGCCTCCTCGGTAAGTCTCCCATGAGCTGTGTGCAGGCTTTGCCTCTAATCGCTGACAAGTCAAGCACTGATATAGAATATGCCGGATTGCACATAGTCTGTTAGGTATCCAATATTTCTTCCTGAGTGATGTAAGCAACAGTTCACATCCAGTGTGGGAAAGACAACGATGTTCACTTTACACTATTAGTCTTGTGGGATGATAATGTGGCAGTATCAGTTGATGCTTCTCCTGATATGACAGATCAGCATTTCGTAGGCTGCCGCCGCATCGATGATAGATAGGATGCAACGATTTAAGCTTGCTAATCTTTTCTACTAGCTATCGCAAAACTGTATGAGGTTAAAGTTAGGCACGTTTTTCATTTATTTTATTGTTATTGGTCTGGCGAATCTAATAAAACATGTCCCAGACGTGCATCTGCACTCGTTTCCAAGAATATCCAGAGAAGCAAAGATTATTATACAAGTAAATTTGTTTACTTTCCATTAATAATGTAGAAAAGTTTATGTCATTGTTGGCAACCGTTAGTGAGTTGTTTCAGTCGTTTCCTAACCTTGAAACCAGTTAGTTTTCTGTATTGGGTTCAGTGAAAGAACATAATAACAACAGAGTGTTAAGTAAACCACACAGTAACTGTTATAGTTTGTAGATTATTTATGAAATACTGACACATTCATACAGTTTCAGTTAACGTTGTTACCATCATTTTTTCAACATTAAATTCTCTATAACTTCTGTTGAAAGCTTTGTGCAATCGTCAGGAATTTAAAAAACAAATTGGGCCAAGCGGTTAATAAATTAGAAATTTTTTACGAAATTACTTCTTTTCTTCTCTGGATGTTCTGGAAAACTACTGCAGATACACGTCTGGTACATGCTTTATTAGATTCATCAGGTCAATAACAACAGAATAAATGGAAATCGTGCTTTACTTTAACTTCGTACTAGCGAAGCTGCTAAATCCCAGGCAAAATCTTTTACTAGCCGTAACTCCGTAACTGAACATTTGCAGACCTCTGTTTATATGAACTTATGAACTTTTTTCTTTAGTTTTACTTGTAGAACAACATATTAAAATATTTACATGTCTTCGTGAATCACTCTGTATTGTTCTATTCACAAAGCTCATCTTCCTCTGTCATTGTACTTTATTTCAATGTTTTGTGTTAACTCTGTGCAATTATAACTATTGCCGGCTGTTATGATCAATGTTGCCTAAAGCCAACATAAATAATTAAACAAAAAAGCTGATCAACAACACACATTATCTTAACCTGACTGCTTGCGAGATCGGACTTGGCTCGTGAATGGATGAGATCGAAGCTATTCTAAAGAACGATTTACATGCTAACTTGTTAAACAGTATCCGAACACTCTGGCTTCTGGAATTATTGTGTAACTTGTGAAGAAGTACATCCAACGAATTCTACAGTACACCGAAAAATTCATATTTTATTAGTAATATCAGTAGAGCTAATATATTACAATCGCCTAAAAACCGTGAGGGACAAAAATCCAATGGATGAAATCAATCGCTTGCAATACATTTCTTTTTGCTTTGAAATAGCAGTGTCACTTATTATCCACAACATGGCACTGAAGGTATACAACAGAAATAGTGATAAAATATCTTACAATTTCAGGCGTCACTGTATGTGGCATTTAACATTCAGACATTTCAAACACTGAGGATTTATTGTTCAAACATTGCTGGCTGGAGATCAGTTTGATCAATTTTGACACTAACTCAGAAATGTAAGTCTTTTCGGGACTTCGTTATACTGTATAAAACTAAATCTGGACCCACCAAAGGAGATTCAGTGTTGGTCTAGATAGCAAGCAACATTTTTGGCAACACCACAGAAATCAACTATCGACACAATTGCAGACAGTAATTGTACATCGTAGATACACAGTATTTATTATCGTAAGTATCGTGTTATGAAGATGGAGGAAAGTAAATTGAAAAAGAACCAATCTTCTAGCTTCTCTTCATATAAAAAAGATTCTTTGTTGGAAATCATATTGAGCCAATATAATGACACGATAGAATGCAAGAAAACTGAAATAGTTACTATGACCAACAAGGTAAAGGTGTAACTGTTTATTTATTTATTTATTTTTGTAAATACATTGTTCATAAATTCCACACTCATTGCGTTGTAACTCCTGTTAGCTTCATTTTCTGTTAGTTCTGGTATTTTTTTAAGAAAGATTTCATCCAGAAGTTATGTGCAGTGCTTTTATAGATTTTAATACGATCTGATTAAGACACGACACGATAGAATGCAAGAAAACTGAAATAGTTACTATGACCAACAAGGTAAAGGTGTAACTGTTTATTTATTTATTTATTTTTGTAAATACATTGTTCATAAATTCCACACTCATTGCGTTGTAACTCCTGTTAGCTTCATTTTCTGTTAGTTCTGGTATTTTTTTAAGAAAGATTTCATCCAGAAGTTATGTGCAGTGCTTTTATAGATTTTAATACGATCTGAAATTTCTTGAGAGTTTAACGAAAACCATCAATGACGATTCCTAAATATCTCTGCACTTTTGCCACCAGGAGCTATGATGGGGATATGAATACAGTCCACAGTGCCTAAAATGCCAGGAAAACGTGATATTTGGTTAAAACCATGCTGCGTTTCCGTCAGGTTATTTTCTTCTGTAAGTATTCTGATGAATCCTTTCTTCAGTCAGGCAGTGCAGGCCGATACCCTGAGGACAACTCTGAAAACTGTTGCTCCATCTGTTTGAACAAATCGCCATTCACTATCTGAAAGCTTACTGTAGCGCAAAATAGTAATGTTAAAAGCAGCATGCACACTGGATTCAGTGACTGATTTCTTTTCGTGGTTTGAGCAGATTCATATTCCCTCAACCTTAGTTCCATCAGCTGCGCAGTATTTTTTTTTCCAAGCTTGAATGATGTATAACTTACTTTAGAGAATGAGTTCGTCTTTTATCGTCTTCAGCAGACACATCCGAATACTCAGATATTTGCAAAGTAACGGAAAGGAAGCAATATACCGTAATTCACATCGTGTTTTTTGCACACGGAATGCTGCCCACCACAGTGGCTCAGAACGCTCGGAAGAGGGAAAGATTGATGTGATTTCAGAACGTAGCGTTATTATAATTATCTTTACGGCCAGTAGAGCATAGAAAATAGTACCAAATCGAAAACAATTCTAGAATTGACCTGAATTTGAACACGAGCTCTGAGCTTCCGAAACAGTTGTGTGAAAGATGGTTGATAAATAACAACTTGCTAAACAACTTATATATACGTGCTTATTTCTCCTAGATTCATCAGTGTTCATGCAGTTGCCATAGCAACTTATAACATGTCCAGTAGTTCAAAAATCAATTCGCGTTGTATAGTTACTGCTACTAGAGCCGAGACAGCACATTTCTACGAGACGTTCGGTCATTATTGCCTGTTGTCGATAGCAACATACACTACTGGCCATTAAAATTGCTACACCAAGAAGAAATGCAGATGATAAACGGGTATTCATTGGACAAATATATTATATTATAACTGACATGTGATTACATTTTCACGCAATTTGAGTGCATACAGCCCGCATCTCGTGGTCGTGCGGTAGCGTTCTCGCTTCCCACGCCCGGGTTCACGGGTTCGATTCCCGGCGGGGTCAGGGATTTTCTCTGCCTCGTGATGGCTGGGTGTTGTGTGATGTCCTTAGGTTAGTTAGGTTTAAGTAGTTCTAAGTTCTAGGGGACTGATGACCATAGATGTTAAGTCCCATAGTGCTCAGAGCCATTTGAACCATTTTGAGTGCATACATCCTGAGAAATCAGTATCCAGAACAACCACCTCTGGCCGTAATAACGGCCTTGATATGCCTGGGCATTGAGTCAAACAGAGCTTGGATGGCGTGTACAGGTACAGCTGCCCATGCAGCTTCAACACGATACCACAGTTCATCAAGAGTAGTGACTGGCGTATTGTGACGAGCCAGTTGCTCGGCCACCATTGACCAGACGTTTTCAGTTGGTGAGAGATCTGGAGAATTTGCTGGACAGGGCAGCAGTCGAACATTTTCTGTATCCAGAAAGGCCCGTAGAGGACGTGCAACATGCGGTCGTGCATTATCCTGCTGAAATGTAGAGTTTCGCAGGGATCGAATGAAGGGTAGAGCCACGGGTCGTAACACATCTGAAATGTAACGTCCACTGTTCAAAGTGCCGTCAATGCAAACAAGAGGTGACCGAGACGTGTAACAAATGGCACCCCATACCATCACGCCGGGTGATACGCCAGTATGGCGATGACGAATACACGCTTCCAATGTGCGGTCACCACGATGTCGCCTAACAAGGATGCAACCATCATGATGCTGTAAACAGAACCTGGATTCATCCGAAAAAATGACGTTTTACCATACGCGCACCCAGGTTCGTCGTTGAGTACACCATCGCAGGCGCTCCTGTCTGTGATGCAGGGTCAAGGGTAACCGCAGCCGTGGTCTCCGGGCTGATAGTCCATGCTGCTGCAAACGTTGTCGAACTGTTCGTGCAGATGGTTGTTGTCTTGCAAACGTCCCCATCTGTTGACTCAGGGATCGAGACGTGGCTGCACGATCCGTCACAGCCATTCGGATAAGATGACTGTCATATTGACTGCTAGTGATACGAGGCTGCTGGGATCCAGCACGGCGTTCCGTATTACCCTCCTGAACCCACCGATTCCATATTCTGCTAAAAGTCATTGGATCTCGACCAACGCGAGCAGCAATGTCGCGATACGATAAACCGCAATCGCGATATGCTACAATCTGACCTTTATCAAAGTCGGAAACGTGATGGTACGCATTTGTCCTCCTTACACGAGGCATCACAATAGCGTTTCACCAGGCAACGCCGGTGAACTGCTGTTTGTGTATGAGATATCGACTGGACACTTTCCTCATGTCAGCACGTTGTAGGTGTCGCCAACCTTGTGTGAATGGTCTGAAAAGCTAATCATTTGCAATCACAGCATCTTCTTCCTGTCGGTGAAATTTCGCGTCTGTAGCACGTCATCTTCGTGGTGTAGCAATTTTAAATTTAATGGCCAGTAGTGTATTTAATTGTTCGCGGCGAATATTTAGAATTTTCCTGTCTTACTCTTTTGCTGAGTGACTATAAAATACCCCGAAATTAATCACATAAGTTGCGAGACGTCTACAAGACTTGGTATGAGATAAATTATTATCTGCACTCACTACGTACACAGCTGATAAATCGTAATAACCTAACCTTACAGATCGAAAAAATATTTCGAGTTTCAGCAGTTTGGGAGTGGCGTAGTGGTGTTGATTTCGTATGACAGCAGGTTTATCCCACGCACCCTGACTGCGAAACTGAACATTTGTTTAGTGATTCGACCGGTTGTGCTGCCATTCATGAACAGCATTCCAGGCGGTGTTTTCCGACATGATAACGCTCGCTCACAAACCACTGTTGTTACATGCTCCACAGCGTGCTGACATGCCTTGGCCTGCTCGATCACCAGATCGGTAATTCCAGCGTCATTCACAACCAGCATTTAGCGTCCCTGTATTGACTGACCAAGTGCAACAGGCATGGAACTGAATCCCACACACTGGTAAGCGGCAGCTGCGCAACAAAATGCATTCACGTTTGCAAGCTTGCAGTCAACATTGTGGTGGTTAGACCGGTTATTAATGTAACAGCATTTCGCATTTGCAATGGCTTATCTCGTGCTTGCATTGAACCGTGATGTTGCAATGTTAATCACTTACATATGTTATCTAGACAAATGTATTCCCAAAAATTTCACTACTCTACATTAATTAATTTTTGATGCTGAGATTTTTTCCCATCAGTGTATATTCGGCAGCGGAACTAAGAGCTACTCTAAGAGAAAAGTAATCTTTAATTTTTAAAATATTGTCCAGTATAATTGTTCTTTATTATTGTGTTTATTACATTATATTAATGTGTGCACAATGTCCTCGTTAATGAAGCAGGAATCACAGCTTTCCAGTACTAGTTGGACTCCACAACGAAGTGACTTTTTCGCAAAAGAGCCTGCCTCTGCTAGTTCATGTATTCTTTGAAAGGTCTGGTAGGAAATATTTCAGTGTACAAACGTCTGGCTTCAGATGCACTGCGATTTCGTGTCCATATATCAGGTGCATATCTGCCATGTGCTGTTTAGAATATATTTTAATGTGCTGTGCACACTAGTATAACAAGAGTACGGCGGAGCCGGCGTTACGCCTCTAGCTGGAAGTCAGACTCAACATACCGTTCTCCATCTGAGGTCGCTCCTGCTTGTTCGGTGTCTCCCTCTCAGAAATAGCCAATTCGATTCCTGGTGGGTGAAGGAGTGTTCAGTATACGCTAAAAACTAGTCCAGTACGAATCGTAGAGTAAGGTTCCACTACTGCTTGTGTTCTCAATACTAAAAGGATTCGTTTATTTACTAGTACTAAGGCAACGAAGATAAACGTAAGAAAACTTTTAAACTTCGCAGAACAAACAACATTTCATAAGAACAAAATATCTTTAGAAACACGCTTGAAGTCTGAAAGCACAAAGCCAGAAAGGAAGCAAACATGTAACAAGAAAAAGGTGTCTTTAAGTAAGAAAATAAAAAAAAAATCTGCCATATGTCTATATGAACTTTTTTTGCTCCTTTTTAAGTCCTCTGTCCCGTCAGTAGAGGTATCCTATATATTATTTAACACCCTGCATATGTGTGAAAGTAGTACTTTTCATTGTGTTATAATTTGCTGATTAAAAGATGTACAAGGGCGTGCTCAAAAATAATGCCTTGGAATTTTTTGTGTGTAAACTCTTAAAGCTTTTTAAATAAAACAAATGTTACCAGCGGTCTGTATTTTCATGTCTATATATTTATTTCTCAACATAGTCACTATGGCGACGAACACATTTCTCCCAATGAGAGACCAGTTCATAGATACCGTCACTGTAGAATGTTTGAATTTGTCGACGGAACCACAACCTTAACTCTGCTTGCACGGCTTCATCACTATCAAATTGAAGTCCTCGAAATTTTTCTGTGTGTTTGGGAAACAGGTGAAAATCAGATGGGTCAAGTTGAGACTGTACGGAGGATGATCAGTGACAGTCACCCCAAAGTGTCGGATTCTTGCAGATGTTGCAGCACTCGTGTATGGTCCGGTATTGTCATGCTGAACCATATGCTGCAGTTTATCGATCGATATTTCGAGAAGGGACTGGCAAGGAAAAGTGAAGGATATCGATTTAATTAATTAATTACTTAGTCAATCAATCTGATACAGTGGTATTGGGGGAGGGGGGGGGGGGGTATTTGGATAACTGGAAGCAGCTTGTGAATGTCGGAAGTGGCACAACTGAGCTATTTCCCACCAATTTTCTTCTATCAGTTAATTAGTTGATTAATTTGATATGAGATGTGGTGGCAGGTTTCCCAAGAGGGTTCGGAGGGGTTGGAGGTGACACGGAAAACCATTAATCAAGCAACAGGTTAAAGACCTGTCAATCAAAAGGATGGATTTGCTCCAGGGGGGTCATAATCCTCTCAGCAGTACAATAGGTTAAGGACCTGTCAGTCAAAAGAAAACAATAGGTTTGCTCCTGAATGTATGTCTGGTCATGCATGTAGGCAGCCCACACTAACAAATTGTACTGATGTCCTTGCTGCCCTATTATTCATGGGTTGTCTTTGACGACTGTCTAGCGGTTCTGGCGCTGCAGTCTGGAACCGTGGGACTGCTACGGTCGCAGGTTCGAATCCTGCCTCGGGCATGGGTGTGTGTGATGTCCTTAGGTTAGTTAGGTTTAAGTAGTTCTAAGTTCTAGGGGACTTATGACCTAAGATGTTGAGTCCCATAGTGCTCAGAGCCATTTGAACCATTTTTTTCTTTGACGACTGTACTACTGCACTTAGTATTGTGCCAGTGCTACAGCACACAGTACTGCCCAGTCGATAATGTATACCTACTTCCGTCGCTTCTGAAGTGGCGAACAGTGCGCTCAAGAAAAAGTTTACAAACTGAGTGCAATTACGGCAATATAGCATTTGTTTGCAGTTTCGCGAGGCGCTACTTTCGCTTCTTATCTATGCCTTGCCACTGAGTACGACGTCCCATCTCGTAAAACGTCTTCCAAGCTAGTCAGATTCTGGTATGATACTAAAAAAAAAAAAAAAAAAAAAAACGATTCATTTGTAAGGTAGCAGACCAGAAACCAGAACTATACCAAAGAAATATACTTCAGATTCACTGCTGCTACTGCATTTCGCATTTACAGAACTTGTCTTAATTCTTACAAAAGTCTTTTTCGGTTTCCTAAAGTTTCATCATTCACGATTCACGTTAACACTGTGAGGGCTTGGTTTCTTTGTTATAGCTTTTACATTTGTAACCAATTGACTAATGTGACAATAATCCTCATCTGTAATCGCTGTTTTAGTACTGGAGCAGGATGCTGACGATCAGTGAAAAAACACACACGTGAGGCATGTGAGAGTTGCCTGTTTCATTTGTCCCTCAGCTTTTGCTACTTGAGGCAATGTAGACTGAATGTTATTTACCATATACGAGGGCTATTCAGAAAGTAAGGAACGGTAGGTCGCGAAGTGGAAACCACAGTGAAAATCAAAACTGTTTTATTTGCAACGGTTAGCTACACCTTCCAGCTACTTCTCTACCAAATAGCCGCTCAGACTTAGACATTTGTCGTAGCGTTGTACCAACTTTTCAATTCCCTCGTTCTAGAAGACAGCTGCCAATGCTTTTCGAAAATTTTCTACTCTGGACCGCAGCTCGTTGTCTATGTCAAAATATTGTCTTCATAGCCAGCAGTTCATTTGAGCAGAGATGAACCTCAGGGGTACCCAATTACGAGCTGTATTGTGGGTGATTAAACACCTCCCATCGAAAACGCTTCAGGATCATCTTCATAGCCCCTGCAGAGTGTGGCCGACAACTGTCGTGTACAAAGAACCGCATGGCAGTTATGTTATGTGGATTGCATAGCTTGAGGCGAAATCTTTCGCCAGGCCCTCAAACTTGGCGCGAGACGCTAATTTCTAGCCATCTTTACGTTCTCATTGTGAGCTCAGAACTGAAAAGAGCAACATGACGCGTACTAGACACAGTGCTCAACACATCTGTGCAAAGCTTCATTATGTTTCCGCTGTATTTTCCATTTCGTGACCGATCATTCCTTACTTTCCGAATAACCCACGCAGTTACCCAGCTCTATAGCAATGACGTTCAGATTGTGTGCTGCAGGGTTTGCGTTGTTAGCAGTGTTACTGCCAGGAATTGCTGTTATGGGCCAGTACTGGTACCGTGATGTAGGGTTGAAACACAAGCATCAGCATGAACTTCTGTTGCAAATAGTCAACATGGGTCTGAACATAGTAGCGCTTTGCTTGTAAAGTTGATTTACCAGAACAGCAATAGTGCAGTTGCTCTTCGAGAGTGTCGACGCATTAAAGGAATATGGAAAAGAACTCTTTCCTCGCTGAGGTTGAACATGATTCCGAAGTTCGAATAAACTGGCGGTTTGGGAATTACTTATGGGAGAGGCCGAGGGCAATTGCGTCACCAAACATTGAAAAAATTACTGTCGCCATGGATAAGAATGCTAGACGCAATGTGCAAGCTTCAAACAGTGCACGAGGTGTGTCACTGATAGCTGAACATTCCATGGTCAACCGTTCGAAACGTTCTACAGCGGTTCTAGGCTGTCGTGGGTGCAGATCGTAGTCTCCACAACGTTTGCAGTCTGGTAAGTAAACTTTGTAAGTAACTGACAAATGTTACCTTCTCACATGGATAATAAAATGTGTTTGTTTCGGTGGTTTATAGTTTATTTCTCTTCCACACGTCCTTACAAGTGTTCCCACAAAGTTTCATCGTCATACGACCACTCGTATTTCATGGGGCCCTCTCGAGTGGCGAAAGTTTAATTATAACCATCCTGTTCACAAGCTAGCCGGCTGGAAAACATAACAAGTACCACACTCACAGCGTCTTAATATCGTGCACTCATCCAACATCTCTGTATTCCATAGTTTCGTAGTACCGAAATGCTGCGTTTTCTGAAGCAAGTTCCTGTTTTGAATCATTTCTGTTCTATCCTCACAACAAGTCATAAAAATGTGCAATGCGAACTTAGGTCGTCTATTGGTCTTTAACAGTGGCAAAGGTATTAATGTTTTAGAGTGTATCTTAATGCAATAATCAATACTTAGAGCGTCACCAAAAATTTTCCGACATACTTCTAAGCCAAGACAAACTTTATAAAAGAAAACATTAATTATGACTAACTCGTCTCAAGGCTTTGTCTTTACGAGTACTGCTTGCACCTTAATCACCCGAACATAAGTAAAAATGGTTCAAATGGCTCTGAGCACTATGGAATTTAACATCTATGGTCATCAGTCCCCTAGAACTTGGAACTACTTAAACCTAACTAACCTAAGGACAGCACACAACACCCAGTCATCACGAGGCAGAGAAAAGAACATAATTAAAAACCGATCTCAATTTAGTGGTGTTTCTCTGACGTCCACTGATTATCCACCTGTTATAGAATCTTAGAATATATTCTGAACTCAGACGTGATAATATCTTCAACGCAGAGAGCTCCATGCAAACCAGCTTGGACTCCAAAATCATCGGTCATAGGAAATTCAGCTAAGATTTCTCACGTGATATTCTGAAGCCGTGGGTCAAGGAGAGGTAAAGCGGTGGTCCGACGAGGAGGAATAGATTAAGTGGGTGGCAACTGGTAGAGATTTGCAAGTGAAATTAATTCACATGGTATTAATATGATTAAGTTACTCAACCCTGGCACAGGCAGTGCGCATTTCTTTTCAAATGGTTCAAATGGCTCTGAGCACTATGGGACTCAACTGCTGTGGTCATCAGTCCCCTAGAACTTAGAACTACTTAAACCTAACTAACCTAAGGACATCACACACATCCATGCCCGAGGCAGGATTCGAACCTGCGACCGTAGCAGTCACACGGTTCCTGACTGCGCGCCTAGAACCGCGAGACCACCGCGGCCGGCTCGCATTTCTTTTCCTACCTGCAGGAGAGATTCGTGTACTCTAATTTTATTGATATTGACGTATCTACATCTACATTTTTTCTTAATAAACGACGGTGAGGTGCATGGCGGAGGATACTTCTCATTGTACCAGTTGTTAAAGTTTCTTCCTGTTTCATTCACATATGGAGCGCGGAAAGAATGGTTGTTCGAATGCCTCTGTGCGTGCAGCAATCATTCTAATCTTATCCTCACGGTCCCTATGTGAGCGATACGTCGGGGGTTGTAGTATATCCCTAGAGTAACCAATTAAAGCCGGTTTTTTGGAAACTTTGTTAATAGACTTTTTCTGGATAGTTTACGTCTGTCTTCAAGAATCTGTCAGTTGATTTCCTTCAGTATCTCTGTGGCACTCTCCCACGGATTAAACATACCTGTGAGCATTCGTGCTACCCTTCTCTGTACCCGTTCAAGATCCCCTCTTAGTTCTATCTGGTACGGGTCCCACACACTTGAGCAATATTCTAGGATGGCTCGCACGAATGATTCGTAAGCAACCTCTTTTGCAGACTGACTGGACTTCCCGAGTATTCTACCAAGTCCAGCACCTGCTGAACCTAAGCGGATCATTCCATTTCGTATCCCTACAAAGTGTTATAACCAGATTTTCGTATACGTTGGCCGACTTCAACATTGATGTTATAGGATACTATGTTTTTTTTTCGTTTCCTGAAGTGCAAAATTTAACATTCCTGAACATTTAGAGCAATCTGTCAATCTCTGCAGAAGGTTGAAATCTCATCAAGATCTGACTTCATATTTATGCAGCTTCTCCCAGATAGTACTTCGTTATAGATAATCGCATCATCTGCAAAAAGCCTGATTTTACTATTAATATTTTCTGGAAGGTCATTAATATACAATATGGACACCGAGGATCCCAACACACTTCCCTGGTTCAAATGGCTCTGAGCACTATGGGACTTAACTTCTGAGGTCATCAGTCCCCTAGAACTTAGAACTACTTAAACCTAACTAACCTAAGGACATCACACACAGCCGGCCGGTGTGGCCGAGCGGCTCTAGGCGCTTCAGTCTGGAACCGCGCGACCGCTACGGTCGCAAGTTCGAACCCTACCTCGTGCATGGGTGTGTGTGATGTCCTTAGGTTAGTTAGGTTTAAGTAGTTCTAAGTTCTAGGGGACTGATGACCTCAGATATTAAGTCCCATAGTGCCCAGAGCCATTTGAACATCACACACATCCATGCCCGAGGCAGGATTCGAACTTGTGACCGTAGCGGTCACGCGGTTTCAGACCGTAGCGCCTAGAAGCGCTCGGCACACTTACCTTGGGCACACCCGAAGTTACTTCTACATCTGACGACGACTCTCCATCGAAGATAACGCGCTGTGTCCTCCCTACCAAAACGTCCTCAGTCCAGTCACAAATTTCACTTGATGCCCCATATGATGGAACTTTTGACAATAAGCCTAGGTACTGTACTGAGTCAAATGCTTTTCGGAAATTAAGACACATTGCATCTACCTTGTTGGTTTGATCCAAAGGTTTCAGTATTTCATGTGAGAAAGGGCGAGTTGGGTCTCACATGATCATTGTTTTCGAAAGGAAGGAAAAAGGTAACTCCTCCCTACACAATAGTAAGATATATCTGTCGCTAAAAAAAGTGTACCAGAACTTTACTACGGACTTTAGGAAAGAGTACATCACTGGACTACCAGAACCGTATTCAGTATTATTAAGTAAACACTTAGCTGTGGGCGAAGGGTGCCCTGATCGTTAATGAAACAAAAGAAAAAGGAGCACACACACACACACACACACACACACACACACACACACACACACACACACGCTACAAAGAAACCTAGCTACAGCATATCGCTTTACTGCAGCTAGTCACCTTAGGAGTCTCCTTACTCCTTAGGAAGGGCTTAATCCGAGTGGAAATGATATAGCATGCCGCAAGTGACAGCGCGTCTCGTGGAAACATGGATGCAGCTTACCTGTCGATGCGGCTGGATGGATTGCAGACGGCCATGTAACTCAACTAAGAACTGCGAAAAATTGAGCGAAAATGGGGGAAAGCAAAGGGACTCTGGTGGTTTTATGGCCCCACAATCTGGTCCGCTACCAAAACATATGGAGGCGACCTGAAAGAACCGAACCGCCCCCGACTTTTCCCTGGCAAAGCCAATGGCGGATTAGCTCTACAGTCTGCAAAACGTGGCCCTCGGCGCCACTCTGTTGTGAGTGTAGAGTATCCTTCCTCCCGACAGCCGAAATTGGCGCCCTTTTTGCCAGCCCGAGGGTTTCGAGGCAGCTTTCCTGCCCTTATTAACACATTACCGTTTATTCATTAAACTGTGCTATCGTTGTCACACTTCATGGGACGATGGTAGTAGTGAGGGAAAATTTAGGGGCATGACTAGTTGCTCCGGCAGTTTATCATTAGTCTGTTTAAGCTGCCAATTAGTTTCGATATTTAAGCAATAACTTCGAGGCCAGCTGCTCTTTCGCACCCGTTTTAGAAACTAAGTGGTACAAAGAAATAGGGTAGACGGAATAATTGTTGTCTTCGGAAAATCATTTAACACCGTACCACGCCAACGCCTATTAACAGAGTATTAGACGAAATTTGTGACTGGACTGAGGATTTCTTGGTAGGGCGGATGCATCATGTTATCTTTTTAGATGGAGTGTCATCAACAAAACCAGAAGTATCTTCTGGCATGCCCCAGGCAAGTGTGTACGGACTTTCACTGTTCAAGTTCTTCATTAATGACTTGTCTGATGATATTAATAGTAGTATCACTTTTTACAGCTGATGCATTTATCTACAACTAGCTGCGAACCCAGCTTTGCCCGGGTATGTAATTATTCCTGTCTCCACCCCCTCTCTCTTGTCCATCTCCTTCAGCCCCACTCTTTTTCTATCTCCTCCCCTCCTGCTCCTCTCTCTGTCCATCTGCTCCTTGCCCATCTATCATTTCCTCCCTGCTCTAATTCCATCTCCTCCACCCCCTATCCGTGTCCATTTCTCTTTTCCACTCTCTGCCTGTCCATTCCCTCCTCAGCACTCCTCTCTCCGTATTACAACCCCCCCCCCTCCCCCACCTCCACCCTCCCACTCCCCCAGTAGAAGGCTGATGGTTCATACCACAACAGTATTTCTTTCCTGGTTGTAACTAAAATGTGTACCAAATTTGATTGAAATCGTTCCAAAGATTTAGGATGAGCTTTTTACCCGTTGCTTTGGCCACGTCCGCACATGTCAAATAAATTTCAGATACCGGGTGATTAAAAAGTCAGTATAAATTTGAAAACTGAATAAATCACGGAATAATGTAGATAGAGAGGCACAAATTGACACACATTCTTGGAATGACATGGGATTTTATTAGAAAATACAAATTTTATTAGAAAATACAAAATTTCAAAAAATGTCCGAAGATGGCGCTTCATCTGATCAGAATAGCGATAATTAGCATAACAAAGTAAGACAAAGCGAAGATGATGTTCTTTATAGGAAATGCTCAATGTGTCCACTATCATTCCTCAACAATAGCTGTAGTCGAGGAATAATGTTGTGAACAGCACTGTAAAGCATGTCCAGAGTTATGGTCAGGCATTGGCGTCGGATGTTGTCTTTCAGCATCCCTAGAGATGTAGGTCGATCACGATACACTTGCGACTTCAGGTAACCCCAAAGCCAATAATCGCACGGACTGAGGTCTGGGGACCTGGGAGACCAAGCATGACGAAAGTGACGGCTGAGCACACGATCATCACCAAACGACGCGCGCAAGAGATCTTTCACGCGTCTAGCAATATGGGGTGGAGTGCCATCCTGCATAAACATCGTACGTTCCAGCAGGTGTTTATCAGCCAGGCTGGGGATGATGCTATTCTGTAACATATCGACGTACCTCTCACCCATCACGGTAGTAGTTACAAAACCAGAATCACGCATTTCCTCCAAGAAAAAAGGCCCGATAACGGTAGATGTGGTAAATCCAACCCACACCGTGACTTTCTTGTCGTGCAATGGGGTTCACACGACAGTTCTAGGATTTTCGGTAGCCCAAATTCTGCAGTTGTGGGCGTTGACAGACCCTCGGAGCGTGAAATGAGCTTCGTCGGTCCACAACACGTTACTCAACAAATCGTCATCTTCCGCCATCTTTTGAAACGCACACACCGCAAATGCCCGCCGCTTCACTAAATCGCCAGGTCACAGTTCATGATGCCGATGGATTTTGTACGGATAGCATCGGAGGGTACGCCTCAGTGCCAACCAAACAGTAGTGTATGGAATGCCGGTGCAACGTGCGACGGCACGAGCGCTGACTTCCCCGTGCATAGACGAACCCACTACAGTCTCCATTTATTCCTGAACTGTCTCAGCAGCATTACGCTTTGTGCTCGGTCGGCCACTACGGGGTCTATCGTCTAAACAGCCCGTGGCTTCGAACTTCGAAATCATTCTCGCCACAGCTGCATTTGTCAACCAACCTTTACCCATTTGAATCCTCTTCCTATGGCGATAGGATCGTAACGCTGAACTAGCACATTCCCCATTCTGATAATACAGCTTCACTAAAAGCGCCTTTTCAGGCAACTTCAACATGCTGCGACTGCTAACGCATCTGATTCTCTCTCTTTTTTTTCTTTTTTGTTATTTTAATCACCTTATACAAGGCGGGCTGTCAGCAGCATATTACGCTACTCTTCAGCCGTGAGTGGTACAATAATATGACCTACAGGTGGCTCAGATAAGACAATAAAAACGGCGGGCAAAAAACTGTAGATACGAAAAACAATAAACATGAAGCCGTCCACGCTGGACGAGAAAAAACACTAACATTTGTTGACACGGAGCACATAACACGGACGACGGAGACGGCACACGTGAACATTGGTGGCGTGACGGTGAAAGAACACTAAACACAAAACGAAGGCACACACACGAGACACTGATGGCGATGATCTCCGGTGCGCGAATGTCCACTGAGCGTGTACGAGTCCGGGGACCTTCCAAGAGGGGAGGAAGGGGGTGGGAGAGGGAGAGCAGAGAGCAGAGATGCCACGGGCAGGGGTGATAGGGGGAAGGGAGGAAGGGGGAGGGGAAGCCCAGGGGAAGAGGGGTGGAGGAACGGGGATGGGGGAAAAGGAGAGAGAAGGGAGGGAGGGTGCCTAAAGGAAAAGACACAGGAAGTGGGGGGGAGGATCAAAGTTGATAGGAGGGGTAGATGGAGGGGAGGAGGACATCATCAGGGAGGGGGAGCTGGCGGAAGCCACCTTGAGAGAGGGTAAGGAGGGTGGAGAGATGGAGACCGGGTGGGACATGGGAATACAGGCGCGGCAGCGGGCGGGGGTGGGAGAGGATGGGCGAGACAAACAGGTGAGGAGGATCGAGTTTACGGGAAGTGTACAGGATCCATATCCTTTCAAGGAAAAGGAGGAGGTGGGGGAATGGAATGAGATCGTACAGGATCCACGTGGGGGAGGGGAGACGGATGCGATAGGCAAGGTGGAGAGCATGGCGTAAGGATTTGAAGGGATTTATAAAAGGTAGGGAGGGTGGAGATCCAGGCCGGATGGGCGTAACAAAGGATAGGGCGGATGAGGGATTTATGGGGTGGAGTATGGTGGAGAGGTCCAGACCCCACGTACGGCCGGAAAGGAGCTTGAGGAGACGGAGGCGGGAGTGTGCCTTGGCTTGGATTGTCCGAAGATGGGGGTCCAGAAGAGGCGACGGTCGAGGGTGACGCCAAGGTACTTAAGGGTGGGAGTGAGGGCGATAGGACGGCCATAGATGGTGAGATAGAAATCAAGGAGGCGGAAGGAAGGGGTGTTTTTGCCTACAATGATCGCCTGGGTTTTGGAGGGATTGACCTTGAGCAACCACTGGTTGCACCAAGTGGTGAACCGGTCAAGATGGGATTGGAGAAGGTGGTGGGAGCGCTGCAGGGTGGGGGCAAGGGCAAGGAAGGCGGTGTCATCGGCAAACTGGAGAAGGTGGACGGGGGGTGACGGCGGCGGCATGTCCGCCATATACAAAAGGTACAGAAGGGGGGAGAGGACGGAGCCTTGGGGCACACCAGCGGAGGAAAAAAAGGTGTAGGAATCCGTGTTGTGGATGGTGATGTAGGAAGGACGGTGGGAGAGAAAGGAGCCAATCAGACGAACGTAGTTAATGGGAAGGGCGAAGGTTTGGAGCTTGAAGAGGAGACCGGAATGCCATACGCGGTCATAAGCACATTCGAGGTCCAGGGAGAGGAAGATTGCAGAGTGATGGGAATTAAGCTGTTCGGAAAGGAGATGAGTGAGGTGAAGGAGAAGGTCGTCAGAAGTGAAGGACGGCCGAAAGCCACACTGGGTAACGGGAAGGAGGCGGTGCTGGCAGAGATGTTGGTGGATGCGTCAGGTGAGGATAGATTCCAGGACCTTGCTGAAGACTGAGGTAAGGCTGATGGGACGGTAGGAGGAGACGGCGGACGGCGGTTTACCAGGTTTAAGGAACATCAGGATACAGGAGGTTTTCCACAGGTCGGGGTAGTAACCGGTGGACAGGACTACATTGTTGAGCCTGGCCAGGGTGGAGAGGAAAGAGACAGGAGCTTCACAAAGGTGACACGAAGGTGACCAGGAACTGTTTCGTTTTGTGCGGAGTGTAGCTCTGAGATCCTGTGTAGTGATGGGGGCATTGAGTTCCATGGGTGCAATGTTGTCCAAGTACTGGAAACCAGGTGTGAGGGGAGGGATAGAGGTGTCAGTTCGATCGCGGACATCCGGGAAGAGGGAGTAATCGAACTGGGGATCATCGGGGATGGAAAAGACATCGGAGAGGTAGGAGGCAAAGTGATTGGCCTTACTAAGGGTGTCAGGGAAGGGGTGATCATCATGGAGAAGAGGATAGTAGGGGGAGGGTTTAGTTCTGGTAAGGCGACGGAAGGCTGACCAGAACTTGGACGAGTTTATAGGTAGGGTAGCATTTAAACGGGTGCATGTCTGTCGCCAGTCCCGGCGTTTCTTAGCCGCGAGCAAATTTCGAATATGTCGCTGGAGTTGCTGGTGGCGTCGTAGTGTGTCCGGGTCACGCGTGTGGAGGAAGGAACGGTAGAGGCAGCGGGATTCACGGAGGAGGAGGATGGCCTGTGGGGGTAAAGTAGGACGGTGGGGGTGGATGGCGATAGTAGGGACGTGGGCCTCCACGGCCTCAGACAAGGTCTGCTGGAGAAAGGAGGCAGCATGGGTTACATCGTCAGAGTGGTGGAAGGTGAAGGGGAGGCTATCGACCTGGGTGGAGAGGGTATCCCAGTAGGCATTCCAGTTGGCACAGGAATAGTCATGGACGTACGTTGGGGGAGGGTCATTACGAGGGTCGGGGTGGGGGCGACGACCGTCTGAAATGGTGAGGAGGATAGGGAGATGGTCGCTACCAATAGGCTCCAGGACATCTACCGTTATGCAGCCAAGGAGGTTAGGGGAGGAAAGGATAACATCGGGAGTGGAGTTGGATTCGGGACGGGTGTGTTGGGGGTTGGGGATGAGGTCGCCTTGAAGGGTGTAGAGGAACTGATGCCACCGCCGTAACTGGGCGGTGGAATGACTATGGATGTTGAGGTCAGCGGCGATCACATAGGAGGAGAAGGTACGGTCAATGTGGGAGAGGAAGTCGAAGGGAATAGGGGCGTTAGGGCGGACATAGATGATGGCACAGGTGACAGTAAGGCCGGGGAAGAAGAGACTAAGGACCAGGTGTTCGGTGGGGTCGGGAAGGAGCGGTTGGAGCCGAACTGGGATCTGGTGGTGGTGACCAATGGCAACTCCACCACGCGCAATTGGGAGGGGATTATCAGAGCAGTGAAGGAGGTAGGGTGAAGTGTAGATGGTGTGGTGGGGTTGGAGGAAGGTTTCATTGAGGAGAAAGGCATCCACGCAGTGGGTGGCAAGGGTGTGCACGAAGAGGTTCTTGTTGGCGGGAAAGGAGCGGATGTTGTTGAAAAGGATACGGTGCTGTCGCACCATGACAGGGATTTAGATGAGGGTGTCAAGACGGGAGAAGGTGAAATGGGCCTGGTTGTTCGAGTAGGTGGCATACATTTTTAGGTGGAAAACAGAACGGGCGGCGAGGGATATCTGTTAGAGGGTGTGGGGGCACTGAAAAGGATGAACATTCTGAAGGACAATGGTGAGGAATCTGATGATGTCCTCAGCAGTAGAGGGTGGGCAAAGGGAATTTCCGGGAGTGGTGGAGGCGTCCAGAGGGCGGACAGGAACAGTGAGTTCAGGAGTGGTAGGAGGGGGTCGGGCCTTACATTTCTGGGAGTAAGTAGGATGAGGGAGGTTACAGGTATTACAGGAGGGGGGGGGGGGGACTGGAGACTGGGGCACTGCCGTAAGAAGTGGCCTTGCCTGCAGTGCGGGCAGGTGGGGGTCTCACAGCACTCAGATGTCGGGTGTGCATTATACCGCAAGAACCTCTGGCAGCGGAGGGATTGAGGAGGGGAACGGGAAGGGTCAACTTGGTAGCATTGGTGAAAGAGAAGGGCACCCTCCTTCAGGAGATGGTCTATGGAGGGGGCGTGTTCGGAAAAGAACCGCATAAGGCGGATGGGGCCGGCCGAGTTGTGGATGCGGTGAACCGCACACACCTCCAGACGAGGCTGCGCCTTGAGCTCCGCCAACACCTCCTCTACATCTACATCTACATTTATACTCCGCAAGCCACCCAACGGTGTGTGGCGGAGGGCACTTTACGTGCCACTGTCATTACCTCCCTTTCCTGTTCCAGTCGCGTATGGTCTGATATTCCGTAGGCTCTTACTTTGTTTATCAGGCGACAGTGCGGAACTGTATCGAACACCTTCCGGAAGTCAAGAAAAATAGCATCTACCTGGGAGCCTGTATCTAGTATTTTCTGGGTCTCATGAACAAATAAAGCGAGTTGGGTCTCACACGATCGCTGTTTCCGGAATCCATGTTGATTCCTACATAGTAGATTCTGGGTTTCCAAAAACGACATGATACTCGAGCAAAAAACATGTTCTAAAATTTTACAACAGATCGACGTCAGAGATATAGGTCTATAGTTTTGCGCATCTGCTCGACGACCCTTCTTGAAGACTGGGACTACCTGTGCTCTTTTCCAATCATTTGGAACCTTCCGTTCCTCTAGAGACTTGCGGTACACGGCTGTTAGAAGGGGGGCAAGTTCTTTCGCGTACTCTGTGTAGAATCGAATTGGTATCCCGTCAGGTCCAGTGGACTTTCCTCTGTTGAGTGATTCCAGTTGCTTTTCTATTCCTTGGACACTTATTTCGATGTCAGCCATTTTTTCGTTTGTACGAGGATTTAGAGAAGGAACTGCAGTGCGGTCTTCCTCTGTGAAACGGCTTTGGAAAAAGGTGTTTAGTATTTCAGCTTTACGCGTGTCATCCTCTGTTTCAATGCCATCATCATCCCGGAGTGTCTGGATATGCTGTTTCGAGCCCTTTACTGATTTAACGTAAGACCAGAACTTCCTAGGATTTTCTGTCAAGTCGGTACATAGAATTTTACTTTCGAATTCACTGAACGCTTCACGCATAGCCCTCCTTACGCTAACTTTGACAACGTTTAGCTTCTGTTTGTCTGAGAGGTTTTGGCTGCGTTTAAACTTAGAGTGAAGCTCCCTTTGCTTTCGCAGTAGTTTCCTAACTTTGTTGTTGTACCACGGTGGGTTTTTCCCGTCCCTCACAGTTTTACTCGGCACGTACCTGTCTAAAACGCATTTTACGATTGTCTTGAACTTTTTCCATAAATACTCAACATTGTCAGTGTCGGAACAGAAATTTTCGTTTTGATCTGTTAGGTAGTCTGAAATCTGCCTTCTATTACTCTTGCTAAACAGATAAACCTTCCTCCCTTTTTTTATATTCCTACTAACTTCCATATTCAAGGATGCTGCAACGGCCTTATGATCACTGATTCCCTGTTCTGTACATACAGAGTCGAAAAGTTCGGGTCTGTTTGTTATCAGTAGGTCCAAGATGTTATCTCCACGAGTCGGTTCTCTGTTTAATTGCTCGAGGTAATTTTCGGATAGTGCACTCAGTATAATGTCACTCGATGCTCTGTCCCTACCACCCGTCCTAAACATCTGAGTGTCCCAGTCTATATCTGGTAAATTGAAATCTCCACCTAAGACTATAACATGCTGAGAAAATTTATGTGAAATGTATTCCGAATTTTCTCTCAGTTGTTCTGCTACTAATGCTGCTGAGTCGGGAGGTCGGTAAAAGGAGCCAATTATTAACCTAGCTCGGTTGTTGAGTGTAACCTCCACCCATAATAATTCACAGGAACTATCCACTTCCACTTCACTACAGGATAAACTACTACTAACAGCGACGAACATTCCACCACCGGTTGCATGCAATCTATCCTTTCTAAACACCGTCTGTACCTTTGTAAAAATTTCGGCAGAATTTATCTCTGGCTTCAACCAGCTTTCTGTACCTATAACGATTTCGGCTTCAGTGCTTTCTATCAGCGCTTGAAGTTCCGGTACTTTACCAACGCAGCCTCGACAGTTTACAATTACAATACCGATTGCTGCTTGGTCCCCGCATGTCCTGACTTTGCCCTGCACCCATTGAGGCTGTTGCCCTTTCTGTACTTGCCCAAGGCCATCTAACCTAAAAAACCGCCCAACCCACGCCACACAACCCCTGCTACCCGTGTAGCCGCTTGTTGCGTGTAGTGGACTCCTGACCTATCCAGCGGAACCCGAAACCCCACCACCTTATGGCGCAAGTCGAGGAATCTGCAGCCCACACGGTCGCAGAACCGTCTCAGCCTCTGATTCAGACCCTCCACTCGGCTCTGTACCAAAGGTCCGCAGTCAGTCCTGTCGACGATGCTGCAGATGGTGAGCTCTGCTTTCATCCCGCTAGCGAGACTGGCAGTCTTCACCAAATCAGATAGCCGCTGGAAGCCAGAGAGGATTTCCTCGGATCCATAGCGAAACACATCATTAGTGCCGACATGAGCGACCACCTGCAGATGGGTGCACCCTGTACCCTTCATGGCATCTGGAAGGACCCTTTCCACATCTGGAATGACTCCCCCCGGTATGCACACGGAGTGCACATCGGTTTTCTTCCCCTCTCTTGCTGCCATATCCCTAAGGGTCCCATTACACTCCTGACGTTGGAGCTCCCAACTACCAGTAACCCCACCCTCTGCGACCGCCCGGATCTTGCAGACTGAGGGGCAACCTCTGGAACAGGACAAGCAGGCATGTCAGGCCGAAGATCAGTATCAGCCTGAGACAGAGCCTGAAACCGGTTCGTCAGACAAACTGGAGAGGCCTTCCGTTCAGCCCTCCGGAATGTCTTTCGCCCCCTGCCACACCTTGAGACGACCTCCCACTCTACCACAGGTGAGGGATCAGCCTCAATGCGGGCAGTATCCTGGGCAACCACAATCGTAGTCCGATCGGGGGGATGCGTGGGACGAGCTGGCCGTCCCCAACAAACCCCCATCCGGAACCCCACAGTGATGCCCATTGGCAACAGCCTCAAGCTGTGTGACCAAAGCCAACACTGCCTGAAGCTGGGAGCGAAGGGATACCAACACAGCCTGCATCTGAACACAACAGTCGCAGTCCCTATCCATGCTAAAAACTGTTGTGCAAAGAACGTCTGAACTAATCTACAGAGAGCGAAAACAAATCGACACAAAATTTAAACGGTTATTAAAATACAAGATTGCCTAGTAAATGCAGTAATGCTGCTACTTGCGCGCTGCTGACACACTGCTCGGCGGCGGAAGGAGACTACGCGATTTTACACTATTCAGGTACTAAAACGCGATACTACAACTCTCAAATACTATAATACGTTAGAAATTTATGAATTAAACAATGCAAGTACCAAAAAAACGCAAAGAAATTAAGATCGTCGGACTAAGCCGAGTGATCATGGTGGTGAGGGTCGGCAGGTGACGCGGTGGTTGGGGTTGGCGGGAGGGAGGTGGGGAAGGGGCAGGGGTGAGGGAGGCATTAGGGCCAAAGTGGGTGACAGGGATGTGGGGAAGGAGATCTGTGTGAAGGGTAGAGCTGGTGGAGGATATGAGCACCGAATCACGGCAAGGAGTGAGGAGGGAGATGGGGCACCAGGAAAATGCTGGCGACGGAAGAGGATGAGGTTCCAGGCCTCATGAAAGGAGGGATCAGGGCAGGAGAGGAGGTAGCGGTAGGAAGAGGGGGAGGAGGAGGAGGAGGGGGCAGGGACAGGTGGCGAGACATCCATGGCATCCTGGACAGAGGAAAGGGGACAGGCGGAGCCTTTTTAGATGCAGAGGAGGCAGGGGTGGCACTGGGGCGTTTGACGGCGGCGGAGGAGGTGTGTGGGACGGGAGCAACTGGAAGGTGGCGTGGAGGGGCAGGTCCTGGTGCTGGAGTCGGCGCCGGAGATGGTGAGGGCGATGGCGACAGCGATTATGAAGACGATGAAGAGGGCGAAGGGGAAAGTTGAGCGTGGGCCGTGGGCCGTGGCCCTCCGGGCCACCACCCTAGCGGGGGCCGCGGAAACGGAAGGAGAAGAGGGGGGGGGAGTGGAGGGAAGGGATCAGAGGAGGCGAGGCAGGGAGGAGCTGGGGATGGAGCAACAAAAAGTGAGGGAGATGGGAGAGTGAGGAGTGGGGGATGGACTAAGGGGGGGGGAGGGGAACTGGGCACACCACGTGATAGTGGTGGCGGCGGCGGAGGGAGATGTGTATACTATGGCAGTGGTGGTGGCTGTAGTGGTGGTGGTGGGGGTTGACACGGTGATAAGGGGAAAAACACAGGACAGAACAAAGAAGCAAATGAGGGACGGACAAGGCGACGAGAAACAGGACAGAGAATGATGAAGGAGACTGGGGCCGAAGCCCCACTCTGCTACTGCTGACAAGGGGGGGGGGGGGGGCGACCTGGCTGGCTGGCCGGTGGAGACGCCGCTGGTGCTGCTGCTGCTGCTGGAGGCTGGCTGGGATCGCTGCTGGTTGGGACCGCTGCTGGACGCTGGCTGCTGGCTGCTGGCTAGAACTGCTGCTGGCTGGAACCGCTGCTGGCTGCTGGCTGGACTGCTGCAGGGTGGCTGGCACCTGCAAGAGACCTATCGCTTCGATTAGAACCGGAAAGGCACAATCGAAGGGCGGTATCCTTCCGGATTACCGCCGGAGATGGATTCTCTCTCTCATTACAGCTCCTTTTATACACGATTGTCATGCTGAGTCTCTGACGTTTTGCTGTCCAGCGCCATCTGTCGGACATTTTGTGAACCTCATTTTTTTTGGCTCTAATGAAACCCCATGTCATTCCAAGCATGTGTGTCAATTTTTACCTCTCTATCTACATTATTCCGTGGCTTATTAAGTTTTCAGATTTATACTGACTTTTTGATCACCCGGTATATTAAAAATATTTCACACGTGTTTCACCCGAATCTCCAGCGAATTTCGCGCTGCAGTTTCATTTTCACGCAGCCCAGCATTTATGGCGTCGTATCTCCTGAATTATGAGTCGTGCAATGCTATTATAATGCAGGTACATCCAGTGGTAGATATCTCGACTGTCTTGGAAGTGTGTTGTGAACAGAGTTAGTAGTAAAGAAGTAATAAATTAAAACGGCATGCATGATGCTGTAGCGGTTCACGCATCACGGTGTTTGTGACGTCATAACATGAGAACTATGTTTGTACAATGGTATATTTTTGTAAGTACATTCGGCGATATATTTGGATACTGACTGGAACGTATTGTGCGCAGAGTTAGTAGTAAAGAAGACCAAACTAAAGCGTCATGCATAATGTGGCATTTTTGCACATATTTCTGTGTGTATGACGTCATATCTCTTGAACTATACGTCGTACAATGATATATTTTTGTAGGTACATCGGCGTCATATTTGAGTACGGTCTGCGAATAGAAATAGCAACAAAGAGGTAATAAATTTGAATATCATGCATGATGCGGCAGTTTTTTACGCATCTCAATGTTTATGACTTCATATCTCCTATACTATGCATCGTACGGTTTTGCTGATACATGCAGTGACATATGTGAATACTGCAGAAGAATGTGTCGCAAATACGGTTAGTAGTAAAGAAGTAATAAATTAAAACGTTACGCTTCAAGCGGCAGTTTTCCTGCGTGAACAGAGAAAATGTACTAAGCAATAAACGTTTTCCCTTTCATGATTTTGCCGGGGCTGTCGACGAGAAAAAGTTTCGTAATTGTTTGAAATTATGTGAAAAGTTTGTTGTAGGTCACTAAATTCTCTTATTCTCAAATACTGGATGAATAAATAATGGTTATTTGCACTTGATATATACATCAAGTTTGGATGAAATCGGTCAAGTGGTTTAGGAGGAAATGTGGAACATACCTACATTCATACATAGAACATACATACATACATACATACATACAAGGTTTGAAATTATAAGTAATGTTTGTTGCAAGTCACGAACCGCTCTCACTCCAAATACTGGATGAATAAAGAATGGGTATTCGCACGTGATGTGTGCACCAAGTTTGGATGAAATCGATCCAGTGGTTAGGGGGAAATGTGGGAGAGACATACATTCATAGAGACACACAAGGTTTGAAATTGTGTGTAATGTTTGCTGCAATTCACTAACCGCTCTCACTCCGAATACTGACTGAATAAGGAATAGGTATTCGCACGTGATATGTGCATCAAGAGTGGATGAAATCGGTCCAGTGGTTTAGGAGGTGATGTGGGACATTTCTTTGGTTATTTATTATAGAGAGGATTGTATATCGGGAGAAAAGAATATAAATCGTTTTATTATTATTGTTTTAATATTTATTCTTTCTATAGGGTTTTTAATTATTAGTCCTAATTTGATTAGAATTTTATTAGGATGAGATGGTTTAGGTTTAGTTTCTTATTGTTTAGTTATTTATTATCAAAATGTAAAATCTTATAGTGCGGGTATGTTAACTGCACTTTCTAATCGTATTGGTGATGTTGCTATTTTAATTTCTATTGCTTGAATATTGAATTTTGGCGGTTGAAATTATTTTTGTAATACGTTAAATGACGTGTTATCTGAAAAAAATCTGCTCAAAACATGCCGTCAGTTTTTGATAAGATTTCAAATTCGTGCAAAGACAGGCAACGTGCTGTAAATTTTTATTAATATAAAATTGCGCACTTCACAAAACGCAATAAATTTGTGTTGTAGGACTGCAACAGCAGTGACTCACAACTGTAGTCACTCGACTCAGAACAAACACCTGGATGTAACAACCTGTAGGGGTATGAAGTAGAATGGTCAACTAGGGTCAGTCGTAGACAAAGTGGACGGCAGACTTTGGTACATTGGTAACCGTTTTTGTGTCTTCAGTCCTAAGACTAGTTTGTTGCTGCTCTTTGCGCTAGTCTGTTCCGTGCAAGCGTCTTCATCTCTGGATAAGTTCTGCGGTCTAGACCCATTTAAAACGTCTTATAGTACTCAAGCCTTTGTCCCCCTCTACAATTTTTATCCCACATTACCTTCCATTATCAAACTGACGATTTCTTTATGCCACAGGATGCGTCATATCAACCGAGTCCTTCATTTAGTCAGGTCGTACTAAAAATGTAGTTTTTCACAAATTCTGTGCAGTACTTTTTCAACAGTTATTCGAGCTACTCACCAAATTTTTAGCATACTTCTATAGCACCATATTTCAGAACTATTTCTTGTCTAAACGGTTTAACGTCCTCATTTCATTTCTGTATAAAGCTACGCTGTATAGAAATATCTTCGAAAAAGACTTTCTAACACTTTGACTGGTGATACAACGAGAAAATACCGCCAGTCTACACAAGACACAGCTTACAAAACATTCTCTTCTCTTCTTGTCTGAACTGTTTGTCTGGCTAGTTTCACTTCCGTACATGGCTACACTACGTACACATATATTCAGAAACGATTTCCTGACTCTTTCATTGGTAGAATACTGAGAAAATGCAGTGAATATACTAGTAAAACGGGTACTGTTTACGAAACGCTCACGCGCCCCGAACTTAAATATTGCTCAATGTATGGGTCCCATATCAAATAGAACTGACAGAGGATATGAAACATATACAAACAATGCCAACACGAATGGTCACAGGTTTGTTTTGCTCAGGGGAGAGGGTCACGGAAATACTGAAATATCTGAGTTGTAAAATATTTAAAAATAGCCTCCAATTAATCCGCAAATCTTACTTACAAAGTATCAAAAACCAGTAGTAGCTAATTAATCTGCGAACATATGCTGGACTTCCTCGTATCGCTCCCGGAGAGACTGTAAAGACGACATGACACTAACAAGGGAACCTCCCCATCGCACCCCCCTCAGATTTAGTTATAAGTTGACCAAGTGGATAGGCCTTGAAAAACTGAACACAGATCAATCGAGAAAACAGGAAGAAGTTGTGTGGAACCATGAAAAAAATAAGCAAAATATACAAACTGGGTAGTCCATGTGCATGATATGCAACATCAATGAAGACGTGAGCTGAGGAGCGTCGTGGTCCCGTGGTTAACGTAAGGAGCTGCGGAACGAGAGGTCCTTGGTTCGAGTCTTCCCTCGAGTGAAAAATTTAATTTCTTTATTTTCGCGAAGTTATGATCTGTCCGTTCGTTCATTGACGTCTCTGTTCACTGTAATAAGTTTAGTGTCTGTGTTTTGCGACGCACCGCAAAACCGTGCGATTAGTAGACGAAAGGACGTGTTTCTCCAATGGGAACCGAAAACATTTGATCGCAAGGTCATAGGTCAACCGATTCCTCCACAGGAAAACACGTCTGATACATTCTATACGACACTGGTGACGGCATGTGCGTCACATGACAGGAATATATTGTCGACCCACCTAACTTGTACACTTGGCGAATGGGTAAAAAATTCTTCTGCCTTGCCCGATTTAGGTTTTCTTGTGGATGTGATAATCACTCCCAAAAAAGTGATGAAAACATAAGAGTTTGTCACATAAAGTGCAACAAATGAATGCAAAAGTTTCACAGTCGCACAGTTTTCCCTGTGCTCTGTCAAAACATGTTTTTAACGTTTTCATACAACGTTCCCATACTACGGCGCAGTTACCTCGCATCGGACGGACAGATAATAATTGTCTGAAAATAAAAAATTAAACTTTTAACTCGAGGGAGACTTAAACCCAGGACTTCTCGTTCCGCAGCTTCTCACGCTAACCAGGGGACCACGACGCTCCTGGTCTTGCATGCTCCTTGATGTTGCCTACCTTGCACATGGACTACACAGTTTGCATATTTTGCTTATTTTTTTCATAGTTCCACGCAACTTCTCCCTGTTTTCTCGATTGATCTGTGTTCAGTTTTTCAAGGCCTATCCACTGTGCCAACTTATAACTAAATCTGAGGGGGGTGCGATGGGGATGTTCCCTTGTAAGTACAGCTGGTGAAGGGGCATTTAAACAGACTTTCTCCCCGTTCTCCAGCGCCAGTGAAACGGGAAGAAACCCGAATATGTGGTACGAGAGGAAGTATTCAGTGCAGTGGCCTTTACAGTGGTTTGTACGGTGTTCATGTCCCATGGATCATTTGCACGATAGATCGTAATGATGTGGAACGAATCATTTTACATACACATCACAACTTAATTTTTGAAGTATGGCTATATGATGAACGTTTATAAAGCAGATTTTTTAAATCTCTACAGCTATGAGTTAGTAATTCCTGCCTATCACCCTTCACACATTATGATAATAGAGATTCTTCTGCAGAATAGAAGAAGTTGTTAAGGAGAGACTTTTTAGTTTGTTTGCAGATTTTACTTTGCTATCTGTCAGACATTTTATATCCCTGGGTAAGTAATCAAAAATTTTTGTTGCAGCGTTGTGCACCCCTTTTTGTGCTAAAGACAACCTTAATGAATGTCTTTTTTCTGTTTGGGATTGTAATTAAGTTCATCGTCGTTCATTTTGAACTGCAGTGGATTACCTAAATCAAACTTCACGAGGGAATAAATATACCTGAAGCAGTAGTCAGAAAGCCCATGCCCTTAAACGGAAGACTACAGGATGAGCGTGGGTATGTACCACATATACTCTTACAGCACGTATTTGAGGAATGAAGACTTTCTTTCTTAAAGAAAATATGTAAAATATGTCGACTTACTGATTCCTCGCTCCCCAAGATTTGCAACGATTCTGAGTGCAAATGTGGCTGAATTAAACTGTTTAAGGAGTTCCAAAATGGGCTTTTTCGAGTTTAAATTCTTGTCAGTATGAGCACACAAGAATTTTTAAATTGCTTCCCTATTTATTATTTCCCCGCCATGTGTTACACTTATCATTGGTGAAGTACCCTAGATGTCCTGAGTGAATATGTTGTGTGTTTTTAAAATTGAGGGTGACACGGTTTGCAGAAAACCAGTCAATGACACTTTTAAGAACATATTTTATTATTTCTTCTGTTTCTGTATGCAAGCAAGGATTGGTTACAATGTTGGCGTCTTCTGCAAAAAGAACTAAGTATAGATGTGGGTGTAGAAGTATATTATTAAGCTACGTCATAACGTCCGTCTGTGGAATAAGTGGGAAAACCAGTACATGAAGTACGCTATGCGTCACATGGGATTTCTTAAAATACGTTGCCACGTGGAAAGTTAGTTCTGAGGTTGGCCGATGTCACTTCTCTGTTGGCTTCTCCACAAGAAACAGTGGCAAAGAAGTGTCTGGTGCTGTCACACTGACAACTTTATTTTGCAGGGCTCCTGTGACTAATGTCCTACTCGTGTAACGACACACTTGTTTCCAGACCTTTGGCTTCCGACACGCATCGCTGCTAACCTCCAAAGTCTCTTTTGTGTGTTTCTAATCACGCACTCCGAAAGTTGTTGTTTGTTCAGCGCTCATCACTCGGAATACGGAACTCGACAGTCAGCGATGCTTTGCGCCGAATCCAGCCAATGACGCAAGATTCTTCCCCTTTGACTGTCGGTAGCTCAAGGAATTTCAAATCGATTGACGAGGACGTTCCGCTCATTGTGGAAGCATTAAGCAAGGCAACGCTACACTCTGGTACCGCATGAGCGAGGGACAGTGAAGAAAAATTCTGGTCCAGTACGACTAAAGCGAAAAAAACCTTCGACATTCCTGAGCACTTGCCAGTAGAACACGCAAACAGGTATGTGTCAATTCCTGTTTTAGAGCTACTTTATTGGATTCGCACACTGACCTGCAGTTATGTTTTTCTTAGAATTCTCACACTGAACTTCAGTTATGTTTTTCTCACTGAAGCGATAAAATGCACCTCAGGGAAAACAGAAATTGCAGGAACCTGATAACATCCTCATTCAATGCATAACAAATTTAAAGGGAAAAACAAACAGACTTGTTCTATTTGCCTTTAGAATCGAAAATTCGAAACACGATTGAGTGGTATTTCATAATTAGCAGTTACTTTGTTCAGAAAACTAAATTACCGGTTCTTTTACCCATAGTTTAGCAGAGTGGTGAGAATCAGCAGCAGTATGGAGGCTCCGCCAAAATGTACTTGGATGGAAAGAAATCTTTTAGGTACTTATGAGGAGTAGTGACATAAAGTGGAAGCTGTATGGAGGAAGTATTATCTACGTGTAAAAGAGACTTTGAGCAGGTGATAGGTTTGTGGAAGATTATGATAGAACTAACGCAGAGATTCACCAATTGTTTTTTTTTCTACAAAATAATATTGCACCATAACAAATCACGAACAGTCAAAAAGAAACAGGTAAAATATCTCTATTGAAACTCCCTAGCGGATGAGAAGTGTGTGCTGGGCCGGGCTTCGAACTCGGGGCCACTGCCTTTTGCAGGCAGCTTCCTTTTTTCCTAAATAAGGATGGCCGTACACGGCTTTTTTTCTTGTGGAACATGAAAGGGAATATAAACTTCGTTTACAAACATACAACACTCCAGATCAGCAGCTAACGGCACAAAATACGAATGAGCAAAACTGACAGGTCCTTGCAAGCAGACGGAAGGCGAGAATGATGGGATACGAGTACGTCTAGGTCTCCTCCAGCTCGATGGCTGAACGGAGTGAGCATGGGTCGACCACGCGAAGTCTGGCCTCGGCGCCCCCAACACCACCAACCAACCGGATGTCGACACAAGGGAACGGTCAAGGAAGGCGACACTTGACTATAATCATGAAATTTCATGGTATGACACAGCAGTGGAACGTAGGGAGGACTGGAATGCAAAACACCAACTCAGCAGTACGAGCACTACTCCCGACCCGCACTCGCAGCTTTACTTGTGCCACTGCATCATCTACTACCTTCCAAACTTCATAGAAACTCTCCTGCACACTTTGAGGGCATTGCACTCCTGGAAGAATGGATATTGTGGCGACATGGCTTAGCCACAGACCAGAGGACTCTTTCCAGAAAGAATTTTCACTCTGTAGTGAAATTTGGAAAGTAGGAGACGAGATACTGGTGGAACTAAAACTGTGCGGACGCAGTGTGAGCAATGCGCGGGTGGCTCATTTGGTAGAGCAGTTGCCTGCGAAGGAAATTTCATGTCAGGAAATTTCATATCAGCGCACACTCCGCTGCAGAGTCAAAAGTTCATTCTCGAAACAATCTCCCAGGCTTTGGCTAAGCCACACTCTCTCTTCCAGAGGGGCTAATCCCGCAAGGTTATCAGGAGAACTTCTGTGAACTTTGGACGGTAGGGTATTAGAAACTGGAGGAAGAAATGCTGTCAGGACAGGTCGTGAGTCATACTAGGGTGGCTCAGTTGGTGGATCACCCGCCCACGAGAGACAAAGGTCCCGGGTTGGAGTCCCAGTCCGGCACACAGTTTTAATATGCCAGGCAGCTTCTTGTCAGCTCACACTCTGCTGCAGAGTGAAAAATTATTTCTGCAAATTCTTATGTGTGTGTGTGAAATCTAATGGGACTTAACTGCTAAGGTCATCAGTCCCTAAGCTTTCACACTATTTAACCTAAATTATCCTAAGGACAAACACACACACCCATGCCCGAGAGAGGATGAACCTTCGCCGGGACCTGCAAATTCGTATATTTTTTTTCAAATGTGGCAGAGACGAAAAACGCTTGAAGTGAAATGGACTGACATATAATGAAATTAAGAAGTACTCCTAAGAAAATGAGGGGAAAAACGAGTGGAAATAATAAGGATGAGGAAAACATCTCGGGTAGGACATATTTTTATTAGAAATTGCCTGCAATTGAGTCGTGAAGGGAAAAATTGCAGAGAAGGGAGAGAAAGGAGGAGGAAGACATGGAACACTGGATGGCGTTAAAAATGGACGACGTTGCCAGCAGCTTAAGGAAGGAGCACAGAACAGAGCGTCAAGACGATACCTGTCAAGATAGATGCACCAAAAATGGAGTTTCAGAGGTATTCCATTGGGTTGAGGTCGAGATTTTGGGCATGCTAGTCGATTTCAAAAAAGTAGGAATAGACTATAAAGATAGAAAAATGATATGGAACCTGTACAAAAACGAGACAGCAGTTATCCGTGGATGGACAAAACAAGAAGAGGTGTCCGACAGGGTTGCGCACTATCCCCTGTTATCTTTAACCTATACATTGAAGAGGCGCTAAAAAAAGTAAAGGTGTAGTAATTCATGGGCAACGAATAGATACGATAAGATATGCCGATGATATAGCTGTCCTAGCTGAAAGAGAAGGAGATCTTGTAGTCCTACTGAAGAGAATGGATAAAGTTATGGGGGAAGAATATAATATGAGAATTAATAAAGCAAAAACAAAAGTAATGGTATGCGACAAAAAAGATCAAGTGAAAGTCCGAGTTCATGTAGGCAATGAACTGCTTGAACAAGTTGATAAATATACCTATCTGGGCAGTAATATTACCAGGGATGGAAGGAGCAAGGCAGAAGTGAGAAGTAGAATTGCTCAAGCAAAGGCTGCTTTTAACAAGAAGAAAAACATCTTAACATCTAAGAGTATCAGCTGTGAAATCAGGAACAGATTTTTGAAATCATATGTGTTGAGTGTGGCATGCCCTGGGTGTGAAACGTGGGCTCTCGGGACAGAGGAAGACCAGAAGCTAAATTCTTTTGAAATGTGGTGCTATAGACGCATGCTCAAAATAAAATGTATCGACAAGGTCACAAACGAAGTGGTTCTGGAGAGAGCAGGTGAGAAGAGAAGCTTCTGGAGTGTCATTGTTAAAAGAAGAGTGCAATTCACAGGCCATCTATTAAGACATAAAGGACTCCTGAACACAATCCTAGAGGGATATGTCGAGGGAAAAAGACCAAGAGGAAGACCACAGCTGAGGTACAGTCATACTCAAAAGTATCCGAACGACCTGAATTGTATTTCGCCTGATTCGCATGCAACCGGCATAACGCAACTGTCTAGCAGGTTCTCTAATCGCTCCTTGGCACAGTCGTTTGACCATTGAAAATGGTTCCAACAAGTCACCACTAGAAAACACTGCTCCATATCGCAGTGATTCATGATGTAAAGTAATACCACGATATCAGGGAACACCTTATCACAGATAAGACTGTCCTTAAGGCTTGTAAGCTCACATTTATTACAATAAATGACATACCTGAAATGTTACCACTCTCATTATTACGACAAATAGGTAATGCACGTAGTAAGTTCGTCGTATTCATGATTTCCTCTTCAAAGTAACATACAGTACTTATTATTTAACACAAAATGATATTAAAAATTTAAGTTAGCCACGAGTAGCTAGTTGAGAATATGTATGAACTTCAAATAACACGACGAACTGTCTCGTTCTGCAAATGGATTCAAACCCAGGTCAGGCAGACTAAGCAAAGATTTCGTGACTGACGCAAACTAACAGTCATTCCTGATTAGGCATACAGAGAGTGATATACCTCGATTTTAGACAGTATCAGTTAGCAAATATCAACTTTAATTTACATAACACAAACATTTTTAACGGACGCGAATTCCTCCCCAGCATCTCTTGTCCTTGTTAACGAACTACGAGAGATGTTAAATATTGCTTCTTCACAAGTAACTTACTTGAAATGCCGTGAAATAAAGCTTTGTGTTGAACAAAGATTCGAACCCAGAACATAATCGGATTGATATCGAAACACAACCAACTGTGACATATCCGATTTCCTTGCCAGTAGCTAAATGTTTTAACTGAAATGACGAGAAGAAACATTAATTTTTTCCTTCCCAAGACTCCAACCCGGCACCTATCGCTGTTATATTCTAGAGAAAACGAACGTTAAATATGGGTTTGTTGCACCACCAGCGACATGTGAGCATGTTTGAACTAGAAATAATATGACGAAGAGTTCAGTGCTCACTGGGAATAGAGCGCCACACATATCGTTATTCACTACACACAAAGAGACGTCAGCTACCGAATTTTTCTCCACCAGCAGCTCGGAATAACATCTTGAACTTACAGTGATCTCGCAAATAGTTCTGTGTCCCACTGGGAGTCAAAAACGTCAGATATCGTTAGTGTTGACAACGAATGAAAAAACATTAAAAATCAAAACTATTATCCACCAGCAGATAGGTGTTCTCATGCTACAGCTTGATAATACATAATGAAATCTTTAGTGCCGGGCCAGGATTCGAACCCATTCACACGAAATATGTGGACATGTTGAGGAATCTGCAGTTCTGAACAAACAACAAATTATAGGCGAGCTGTATTGCCACGGAGGGATCAAATTCCGCGATAATGGCGGTCTGAGTTGCATTCTCAGTTCAGAACCAATTTTATCGACATACAGAAGCTCAGATAAAAGATGGAATAAGTGTCCTGTGACTCTACATAGTGTTTGTTTCGTCACTAGAAATAAATAACGAGTATAAGAAAGGTTACTGGTTATAGAGTTTCCACATGTCGCCACTCCAGACTTTATTGTGGCTCAACCTAACGTCTACTTGGCAGAGAAGGAATATCATCTTTAATGTCAATTTCAGATACTGCCATTATATCTTCTTCACTTGGTGTAATCAGAAGAGAATGGAATCTTTCTCTCCCTATCGAAAATTATTGACAGAAGGGGGAATCGAACCCAGACCATAAGTATAAGATCCTAACATCAGTCCAACATACCACCAAACCCTCTTTTCTGTGACTCATTTTTCTATTGTGACACAGTTGCGCCACACTGGATGAGAATTCTGACACACAGGCTCCCTGTAGTAGCCGGCCGGTGTGGCCGTGCGTTTCTAGGCGCTTCAGTCTGGAACCTCGTGACCGCTACGGTCGCAGGTTCGAATCCTGCCTCGGGCATGGATGTGTGTGATGTCCTTAGGTTAGTTAGGTTTAAGTAGTTCTAAGTTCTAGGGGACTGATGACCACAGATGTTAAGTCCTATAGTGCTCAGAGCCATTTGAACCATTTGAACCATCCCTGTAGTAAATTGCAGCATGTTCAGTAAATTCATTTACTTGGTTGACCAAATCACCATGAACTAGCTGCCTCGCCTACCCAGTGCATGCATTCGACTCTATTTTGTAATCACCGAAATAAAATCATGTAACTGCCACCTACACAGAACTGCCAACAGTGTAGGGTGCAGAAATTTAAATAGGAAGTGTTCGTTTCCACTTGAGCTATTCTATTGCGCTATCTGTTTGTAATAAACGGCGTGCAGCGTAGAAGAAAAGCTGTAACTGTTTCTCTCACTGTCAGAAGTCTAGACCCGGCCATTTGCATTATCTCGCAGCGCTGTGGTATGCAGAAGTTCTGGAGGAATTGTTGTTCAGCTCTGGAGCTGTTGGAGCTATGTGTTAGCTAGTAGCGTAATGGCAAGTGTCGTGCACCATAAATCAGATGTCGCAAGTTCGAATACATTTACTACCAGATTTTTTTAAAACGCAATTCTGCTGTCTGCTCAAGTTACCAATCTAATGAAACTTTGAACATAATTCCCTTCACTTCTCAACCCAAAATAGTTGCATGTGGGGAAAGGGCTAATTCCTGTCACATTTTGTTCTTTTCAGGTTTAATAGACAGCCAGGCAGCAGATGCATCTCGAAGCTTTTGTATTATGTATGGGGAGAGCGCATCGTGCCCAAATACGTCAGAAAACTATTTTCTACACTAGCTGTCGTGTGGTAGTGGCATTTTATTCTTCTTCAAACAGTTTTTGACAGCTTTAATTCAGAATAAGTTTTCTACATGCATGTCATCAATAAACTGCATGTGCATCATCAGACTGTTATAGATAACATCAGAGAATTCGCATATATCGATGATGATTAATTTCGCTCTCATGTTTACCATTGTTTCAACAACACTAAAGGAAACCTTACGAAAACTGTGCACTGTATTATAAGAAATGAAATAAAACTACCCACGATAACCTTACGACGGAAGTCTGTTTTAATAAAACTGAGTATCTGTACACCAGCATGCCTCTATCGACACGAATTAGTAAAATACTATTCACTCACATTTTGATTGGGTCTGTTTTTAATTGGTATGCTGTGTCATACTCAAGAGGTATGCAAATGTGGCATTTCATAAATATAGTTATGTATTTCTAGAAACCCAAAATTTGCTTATCAGCAGTGGGAAGAGGCGTTACCTGTCGTGCAGCATTGTAAGTTTTTCACCATTGCACTATGAGCCGAAAGTATTTTCTTGCGATTTCCTTATTGATGTTTGATCTGACTGCTTGTAGCTCTTTTACAGAAGGGGTAAACACGTTGAAGTCAGTGAGACTGGAACTGCGAACCATAACAGACGCTTTTTCACAGGTCAGCACGTTACCACAGAGCTGGCGAACAGGTATGTGTGTAAGCTTCCCCTTACAAGGCCAATAGTGCCTAGAACTCATAAACCGCTATTTAAAGGACGAGATTAGTTACGATTTCCACCTGCAACGACTTTCATGGGCTGAAAACCGTAAGTTTACAATCTTTTGTTACATCTCAAGCGATAATAAATGAGATTATTCAATGGAAATGACAGGTAAAATCAAGTGAACTTTGAGGCGTAATTCCGTGCACACAAGGAAGTAACTCGTCGATCACAGAGAAGCCAAACATACGTTGCCTTGTTGCCAAATCTCAGTTACAGTACCAGCAGGAAGAAGACGAACCGATGTGATCCTACAGCGGGCTGGGAAGTGACCATAGATGGTGTCTCCAAGTCGCAGCTGCTACGGCCTGGAATACGTAATGCGACTGATTCGCATTTCTGTAACTAGGTTTAGGGACTGGAGCGTAGTTACTAAAAATACTCAGAATTGACTGCAAACTAAGCATCATAAATCAGTAACTCTCATAATTTTTTTATATTTCTTTCGCAAGTGTACTCAAAACTTAGAAACTAATTCACTGGCGTTTTCGTGCCACGCCGATAGTCGAGCACAACAAACAAATAAAAAAAAAATAATGTGTGTGTGTGTGTGTGTGTGTGTGTGTGAGAGAGAGAGAGAGAGAGAGAGAGAAAGAGAGAGAGAGAGAGATAGAGAGAGAGGGAGAGCGAGAGAGAGAGAAATAAAAAAGAATGAGAGAGAGAGATAGATAGAGAGAGAGAGAGAGAAATAAAAAAGAATGAGAGAGAGAGAGAGAGAGAGTGTGCGTAAAAAACTGTTGTAAAGAAATTGAATCATGATATGTAAAGAAATCTTTCATTTAAAATGACACGTTCCACATTATTACGAAATGTTGTATTCATGATCTATGGAACAAGAATTAATCTAATCTAATCACATCATATTGATGACTAGCCATGAAGAGTCATGAATTACCGAAATTTTTGCCAATACCAGTAATCAAATCTAAACTTGAAAATAAAAGACGACAATTTTTGTAATAAACCGGGACTCCCACCAAGACCCTTTCGTCCCTGTTAGCTAACCACGAAAGATGTCTGATATACCTCCATTCTGAAGTAACAAAGTGTGCATGCATTTAAAGATGAAGTGCAAGATGTGAAGTTCTGTGACGGAGATACGAACCCAACACGTAATGGGATTGTTAACTAAGACAAATCAAATGTTACGTATCGGTTTTTCTTACGAGCTGCTAGGTGTTTGAATCTAAAATATGGATACAAAGTTTTGTGCCTAAGCGACAATCGAACTACACGCCTACGGTGCATCCACGAATATAGCTTAAGTATCAGTTGCTTACTCACCAACAGTAAGATGTGTGTCAGAATTCTCATCCATTGTGGCGCAACTGTGTCACAATAGGAAAATGAGTCACAGAAAAGAGGGTTTGGTGGTCTGTTGGACTGATGTTAGGTTCTTATACCTATGGTGTGGGTTCGATTCCCCCTTCTGTCAATAATTTTAAATAGGGAGAGAAAGATTCCATTCTCTTCTGATTACACCAAGTGAAGAAGATATAATGGCAGTGTGGTCTGAAATTGACATTAAAGATGATAGTCCTTCTCTGCCAAGTAGACGTTCAACACTAACGATATCTGACGTTTTTGACTCCCAATGGGACACAGAACTACTTGCGAGATCACTGTAAGTTCAATGTGTTATTCCGAGCTGCTGGTGGAGAAAAATTCGGTAGCTGACGTCTCTTTGTGTGTAGTCAATAACGATATGTGTGGGGCTCTATTCCCAGTGAGCACTGAACTCTTCGTCATATTATTTCTAGTTCAAACATGCTCACATGTCGCTGGTGGTGCAACAAACCCATATTTAACGTTCGTTTTCTCTAGAATATAGCAGCGATAGGTGCCGGGTTGGAGTCTTGGGAAGGAAAAAATTAATGTTTCTTCCCGTCATTTCAGTTAAAACATTTAGCTACTGGCAAGGAAATCTGATATGTCACAGTTGGTTGTGTTTCGATATCAATCCGATTATGTTCTGGGTTCGACTCCTTGTCCAACACAAAGCTTTATTTCACGGCATTTCAAGTAAGTTACTTGTGAAGAAGCAATATTTAACATCTCTCGTTGTTCGTTAACAGGGACAAGAGATGCTGGGAGGAATTCGCGTCCGTTAAAAATGTTTGTGTTATGTAAATTAAAGTTGATATTTGCTAACTGATACTGTCTAAAATCGAGGTATATCACTCTCTGTATGCCTAATCAGGAATGACTGTTAGTTTGCGTCAGTCACGAAATCTTTGCTTAGTCTGCCTGACCTGGGTTTGAATCCATATGCAGAACGAGACGGTTCGTCGTGTTATTTGAAGTTCATACATATTCTCAACTAGCTACTCGTGGCTAACTTAAATTTTTAATATCATTTTGTGTTAAATAATAAGTACTGTATGTTACTTTGAAGAGGAAATCATGAATACGACGAACTTACTACGTGCATTACCTATTTGTCGTAATAATGAGAGTGGTAACATTTCAGGTATGTCATTTATTGTAATAAATGTGAGCTCACAAGCCTGAAGGACAGTCTTGTCTGTGATAAGGTGTTCCCTGGTATTTGTAGCATCGTGGTATTACTTTACATCATGAGTTACTGCGATACAGAGCAGTGTTTTCTAGTGGTGACTTGTTGGAACCATTTTCAATAGTCATACGACTGTACCAAGGAGCGATTAGAGGACCTGCTAAACAGTTGCGTTATGCCGGTTGCATGCGAATCAGGCGAAATGCATTTCAGGTCGTTCGGATACTTTTGAGTATTACTGTACATGGATCAAACCGTGAAGGATGTGGGATGTAACACCTATAAAGAAATGAAGAGAAAAGCTGAAAGACGCACAGAATGGAGACAAGCTGCCATTGTAGCTGTTGCAAACCAATCCTTGGATTGACCATTACTAAAGAAGAAGAAAGTCCATTTCAGGAATGTTATTGTCCACGATCCACTGCTTCACAGTTGTTGCTTTGTGAAAGAGTGCATTATCATGTTGATACAAACAGTCACCATCTGCGAGGTGTATCTCTACATTACGCAGTACACAATGCTGAAAAATGTATTAATATCCTTGAGCAGTTAGCACAATAAAGGACCACACCCTAGCCATGTAAAACATCCCCAAACTGTAACACCACCTCGTCCGTACTTCACTGTTGGAAAACCACCTCGTCCGTGGTTCACTGTCGGCACTACAAATGAAATGAAATGATTGTATGACATTGTTGGCCGGGAGGCCCCATTCGGGTGAATTCGGCCGCCGTATTGCAAGCTCTATTTAGGCGACGCCACATCGGCGACTTGCGAGTCAATGATGATGAAGGACATACAACACCCAGTCCCCTGCCGGGAATCGAATCTGGGCCTCCTGCGTGGTAGGTTGTAACGCTACCGCTACGCTATGGAGGCGGACAGTTGGCACTACACATGATGGCAGGTAACGTTCTCCATGCATGCCCCAAACCCACATCCTTCCATCGGATTTCGACAGGGTATGGCGTGAGTCACGACTCTAAATCACTCGTTTCTAGTCATCCACTGTCCAGGCTTGGAACCCTGCACTCATCCTGGAGAGAAAGATGCGGTCCCAGAGATCGAGGACGGCCCCCGAGGGCGGCAGCAGGGAGACTGCAGACCCCAGTTCAGACCCAGGCGCCGCTTCCCCCACCACCTCCAGTAACCGCTGCGCCGGCAGCACCGAAGACACCAGGAGACGAACGGTGGAGGGGGTAACGGCTAGTATATATAGGGCGCCGAGAGGAACAGTACAGCATTCGTCAGGAACCACCTGAAGATGGCAGCGTGTATGTCTGCCGAAATATTGTGGTGAAATTACGACGCTACCCGGTCGGATACCCGAGAACTGTTCAAATTAGATTTTCCTTGGTAAGTAGCCGCTGAGATTCGTGGATTATACTTGGTCCTGTCACATTAATATGACCACCGCCTACGTTCGACGTCAACGTGCAATAACCAATCACAGGTAGCAGATGGCAGCATTATCAGTGGAGGGAGTATAAAGCGTATCGGTAAACGGGAAAAACAGTGCAATAGTTGTATTAATGCGGAAACGGAGAGATTTATCAGACGTTCAAAAGAACGCGGTCATTGACTTTCGAGCCAAGGATAGACGCATTTCCGAAAGGGCTAAGTTTGTAAACGGTTCGCGTGTTACCAGGGTTAAAATTCGCCGTGCATGGTAGAAGCGCGCTATCTGAGGCAACTGTGGTGCCCCATGGGCCATATACACTGAAGCGCCAAAGAAATTGGTATAGGCTTGCGTATTCAAATACAGAGATATGTAAACAGCCAGAATACGGCGCTGCGGTCGGCAACGGCAATATAAGACAAGAAGTATCTGGGGCAGTTGTTAGATCGGTTACTGCTGCTACAATGGCAGGCTTTCACGATTTAAGTGAGTCTGAACGTGGTGTTATAGTCGGCGCACGAGCATTAGGACACAGCCTCTCCGAGGCAGCGATGAAGTGGGGATTTCTCGTCTCGTACAACCACTTCACGAGTGTACGCTGAATATCAGAAATCCGGTAAAACATCAAATCTCCGAGATCGCTGCGGCCGGAAAAAGATCCTGGAAGAACGGGACCAACGACGACTGCAGAGAATCGTTCAACGTGACAGAAGTACAACCCTTTCACAAATTGCTGAAGATTTCAGTGCTGGGCCATCAACAAGTGTCAGTGTGCGAACCATTCAACGAAACATTATCGATATGGGCTTTGAGAGCCGGAGGTCCACTCGTGTACCCTTAATGACTGCACGACACTAAGCTTTACGCGTCGCCTATGACCGTCAATACTGACATTGGACTGTTGATGATTGGAAACATGTTGCCCGGTCGGACGAATCTCGTTTCATATTTTATTGAGCGGATGGACGTGTAAGAGTATGGAGGCAACCTCATGTATCCATGGACCCTGCATGTCAGCAGGGTAATGTTCAAGCTGGTGAAGGCTCTGTAATAGTGTGTGGCGTGTGCAATTGGAGTGATATGGGACCCTTGATACGTCTAGATACGACTGTGACAGGTGACACGTACGTAAGCATCATGTGTGACCATCTGCACCCATTCACGTCCATTGTGGATTCTAACGTACTTCGGCAATTCGAGCAGGACAATGCGACACCCCACACGTCCAGAATTTCTAAAGAGTGGCTTCAGGAACACTCTTCTGAGTTTAAACACTGCAGCTGACCACCAAACTCCCCAGACATTAACATTATTGAGCATATCCGTGATGGCTTGCAACGTGCTGTTCAGGAGAGATCTCAACCCCTTCGTACTCTTATGGATTTATGGATAGACCTGCAGGATTCGTGCTGTCCGGTCCCTCCAGCACTACTTCAGGCATTAGTCGAGACCATGCCGCGTCGTGTTGAGGCACTTCTTCGTGCTTGCGGAGACACTACAAGATATCAGGCAGGTGCACCAGTTTCCTTTGCTCTTCAGTGTATGACAGGGCTGAACGACGGCTGCAGAGATATGTACGGGCGAATAGACATGCAACTGTTGAGCGAGCAACTGATCGCCCAGATGAACCAAGGGACTACCAACAGTGTCTTCTCAACGACCGTTCAGCAAACGATCCTGCGTATCGGCCTCTGTAGCAGACACCTGGTTCATGAACCCATGCTGCTTTTCATCGGCCACGAAGGCCAGTATTTGCACGTCATTATCGTTACTAGTCGCCCACTGAGTTGTGACAGGTGGTCTTGTCAGATGAATCACGTTTTATGCTCCATAGGAAAGATGGCCGTTGGCGTATACGGCGTGAAATGTCTGAAAGCAAGCACCCTGCTACAGTAGTCGGAAGATTCCTGCATTTCCTGAGTGACCTCGTCATTCTGGAAGGCACCTGTCCTTGGGGATCATGATCACCCCTACATGCTGGTTGTTTTTCCTCTTCACGGTGGCATCTATTTGCAGGAAAATGCAACATGTCATACAGCTCGCAGTGTACTTGCGCGGCTGGAAGAACACCAGGATCAGTTTATCGTACTCCCCTGGCCAGTCAAACTCCCCTGATTTAGACCCAATCGAGAAACAGTGGACCACCTCGATCGCGTTGTTTGCGCTATGGATCTTCAACCGAGAAACATAGCGTAGCTGGGCGCAACACTGGAGTAGTCATGGCTCCTCATCCCTGTCGGTTTGTTCCAGAACCTTACTGACTGTCTTCCTGCACGTCTCGTAGCGGTCCCTGCTGCATAATGTTATGATTCAAGTCTTTTGACATATGGTCACAGTAATGTGAATGGATAGTGTGTAATCTGCCAGTTAATGATGTCTGTAATAACAGAGCAAGATCGGATGTTTTCTACAGTTCTGACAGGTATAACATCCTAAAGACAGATTGTTATAACCATAAAAAAGCTGTAACAAGTCAGCTGCAAGGATTGGAGGAAATACAAAAGGCGTACGTGAACTCATTGGCAGAGTGCAAGCCGATGCGGTAGCAACAACATAAGTCAAGAAATTACACGTTTATTTTTATATCGAGCATGAGTTTTTCATAAGCTATTGATCTGACTTGTCCCCACCTGTTTGTTTAATAACACATTGTCTCAGGATTCTGTCGCAATTGCGACTGCATTAGCATATTAATGACCTGAAATTGTGTAAACCGTGGTGAGTTTTGACAAAAGAAGTTGATTTTAACATGGCAGCAAGAGAAATAAAAAGAGGCTTACAAACCACGCGAAAATATATCGCTCCTTCTGTTGCAGTTTCAGCTTTTAATAGTAAACAGCAAATTCGTCGAATTATTGGTAGTACTGGCATGACCTCCTAAGACGATCGTTTGCAGACTCGCTAACTGTAGCTTAAAAGTTCTGCTTGTGCGTAAGCGTCAGCTGTTGAATTGTACCCAGCCTGCTCCTCTGGCCGTTGTTCAGTGACCACTAGCAACGCAACCCAACCACTGCTATTGTGCTCTCTCCTACTACGCTGTCTGCGCAGTTATTTCACGCTCAATCTACATCTAGAGTCTGCTTTAGCTTCTAGATAGCAGATCCAAGTGAACTAATCACGAAGTTTTAATTCTCAGCTCCAAAAACATTTTCAATAAGCAATAAAGTGACATTGAACATAAAAAAGCAAATGATATGAATTTCAGTTTGAAGAGAGAAAATGACACTGTCAAATTAAATGAAAATGGCATCTCTACTGACTGTGTAACAAATCCAGAATTTCTTGGAATGAAAACTGATCCTCAATTGAAGTGGAAGTGGTGTGAAACATAATGATACTTGCAAACAGAATGTCATCATCAGTTTATGCCTTTAGAAGCCTGTCATCAGCGTGTAGCAGACAGTATGTTATAGTTACACGCTATTCATATGTACACTCAATTATTAGCTATGGTTCTGTTTTTGGGGAAGGAATAAAACTGTACAATACATTACCAAAGGAAATTACGTAAATTGCTAATACAAACTTATTTAATTAGGCAGTTAAAAAGTACCACTTAAGCAATATATTCTGTACATTGAAGGATTGCTTAGATAAGACAGAGTGGGGATTTAGTAAAAAAATGTAACACAAATAAATAATAATAACGATAACAAAACATCTAACATTCTGCACATCATTTTTACACTATATTTTTCATTCTTTCTTCCTTTCCTGGAAAAACTTATTCCAAAAGCTATGCGATGTATATTGTATGCATGTATGAAACTGGGGACCTAGAAACGATGAGGGACTTCGTCCCGCCGTAACCCTCAGTGGTTCACAACCTCCCAACAGGCCACAGCAGTCCACTCACCCCACCGCCACGCCACATCGAACCAGGGTTATTGTGTGGTTCGGACACCAGTGGACCCTCCTCCCCGAGAACATCTCATACCAGATGAGTGTAATCCTAAGTGTTTGCGTGGCAGAGTAATTATGGTGTACGCATACGTGGAAACGGTGTTTGCGCAGCAATCGCCGACACAATGTAACTGAGGTAGAATAAGGGGAATCAGCCCGCATTCGCCGAGGTAAATGGAAAACCGCCTTAAAAACCACCCACAGGCTGGCCGGCACACCGGACCTCGTCACCAATCCGCCGGGCGGATTCGTGCCGGGGCCCGGCACACCTTACCGCTCGGGAAGCAGCGGGTTAGACCGCGCGGTTAGCCGGGCGGGCTATGCAGTGAGCTCAACATCTCATAGAGGGATGCTGACTCCGATTTTCAGGGTGACAAATGGGAAGCTCTGGAGCACAAAATGTTCCTGACATCAGCTCATAGTGTGTATATTGTTGTGAAACAGTGTGTGTATAGTAGCGTGTAAGGTGTGCAGTGACTGGAAGTGAGAAATGAATGAAAAGTGTAGTACTAACCTATTTCAAAATTAAATAACTTATTTGTAAAACAGTATTATACACTAGGGATGAACCGAATGAGCTAGCACCGTCATAAACAGGCTGCCCTTGTATTCAGGAGGCTGAAAGCTCCAGTCTTCATCCAGCCATCCTGATTTAGGTTTTCAGTGGTTTTTCTCAATTAGTTCGGGCAAATGCTGCAATGAGTCCTACTACAAGGTCACGGCCGACTACCAGAACCAGTCTTCTCATTCCAGGCCTAGAAGTCTGTAAACGACTGTATATGAGATTTACTTTATTTTTACTATAATAAAAATATTAATACCAAAATGTTCAAATGTGTGTGTGTGAATTCCTAAGGGCCGAACTGCTTAGGCCATTAGTCCCTAGACTTACACATACTTATACTAACTTATGCTAAGAACAACACACACACCCATGCCCGAGGGAGGACTCGAACGTCAGGCGGGTGGGGCCGCGCAGTTCGTGACATGACGCCTCAAACTGAGCGGCCACCGCGCCGGATGAACAAAAGGCAACTACTACTACTACTACTACTACTAAACTACTGACCATTAAAATTGCTACACCAAGAAGAAATGCAGATGATAAACGGGTATTCATTGGACAAATGTATTATACTAGAACTGACATGTGATTACATTTTAACGCAATTTGGGTGCATAGATCCTGAGAAATCAGTGCCCAGATCAACCATCTCTACGCCTGGGCATTGAGTCAAACAGAGCTTGCATGGCGTGTATAGGTAAAGCTGCCCATGCAGCTTCAACACGATACCACAGTCCATCAAGAGTAGTGACTGACGTATTGTGACGAGCCTGTTGCTCGGCCACCATTGACCAGACGTTTTCAGTTGGTGAGAGATCTGGAGAATGTGCTGGACAGGGCAGCAGTCGAACACTTTCTGTATCAAGAAAGGTCCACACAGGACCTGCAACATGCGGTGGTGAATTATCCTGCTGAAATGTAGGGTTTCGCAGGGATCGAATGAAGGGTAGAGCCACGGGTCGTAACACATCTGAAATGTAACGTCCACTGTTCAAAGTGCCGTCAATGCGGACAAAAGGTGACCGAGACGTGTAACCAATGGCACCCCATTCCATCACGCCGGGTGATACGCCAGTATGGCGATGACGAATACACGCTTCCAATGTGCGTTCACTGCGATGTCGCCAAACACGGATGTGACCATCATGATTCTGTAAACAGAACCTGGATTCATCCGAAAAATGACGTTTTGCCATTCGTGCACCCAGGTTCGTCGTTGAGTACACCATCGCAGGCGCTCCTGTCTGTGATGCAGCGTCAAGGGCAACCGCAGCCATGGTCTCCGTGCTGATAGTCCATGCTGCTGCAAACGTCGTCGAACTGTTCGTGCAGATGGCTGTTGTCTTACAAACGTCCCCATCTGTTGACTCAGGGATCGAGACGTCGCTGCACGATCCGTTACAGCCATGCGGATAAGATGCCTGTGATCTCGACTGCTAGTGATACGAGGCCGTTGGGATCCAGCACGGCGTTCCGTATTACCCTCCTGAACCCACCGATTCCATATTCTGCTAACAGTCACTGGATATCGACCAACGCGAGCAGCAATGTCGCGATACGATAAACCGCAATCGCGATAGGCTACAATCCGACAATTATCAATGTCGGAAACGTGATGGTACGCATTTCTCCTTCTTACAGGAGGCATCACAACAACGTTTCACCAGGCAACGCCGGTCAACTGCTGTTTGTGTATGAGAAATCGGTTGGAAACTTTCCCCATGTCAGCACGTTGTATGTATCGCCAACGGCGCCAACCTTGTGTGAATGGTCTGAAAAGCTAATCATTTACACATCACAGCATGTTCTTTCTGTCGGTTAAATTTCGCGTCTGTAGCACGTCATCTTCGTGGTGTAGCAATTTTAAGGGCCAGAAGTGTATTAAAGGTAGCAGTATGTATGTGATTTAAGTTCTCTTTGTTTGCGGGTACCTCAATAAAATCTTCTCAGTTTACAAGCTGCATCGCTTGGAATAAAAAAATCGAGCTTTCGATAGTTGTCTACATCGTCATCGGGAGTTAAAATCACCGACTGCTCATTCTGGCTCCGTCTTCTGCTGCTATAGATGCATAGGCAGCGTCTGGAACGTTCCAGGGAGGGCCAGTGTGACGCATGCGCGGAAGGCAACTTAGACAACTCCGCCCTGCCGCGGGGTTGAGTGACGTCAGGCGCCTCGAGGGGCCGGCGCCATGTCCCTACTCCCTGGTCTCTGTTAAATCTGTTACCGTTTATTCCAATTTCGGCCACTTCTTATATAATAGAATGTAATGGTATTTGAGCCAAAACTCTCGTTTGTTCAACTTGTGACTCGATAATGCGTGCCTGTGTTGTTAACAACGATGCAATGATCCTTCGGACATGAATGCATGTCTGAAGGAACAGGTGCAGCGGCCACTACAGCCGTTATGACGTTCATGACATGTGTTTGCAGTTGCGAATAGGGACGACCATCAGCTGTATAACGGAACGACGACAGTGAAAATTTGTGCCGTACCGGGACTGAAACTAGATTTCTCGCTTTACGCGAGCGGTAGCGCTAACGAACATTGCATCGTTCTTCTTAATAACACAGGCACTGCAATACTGTATTTATCCGCCGATACTTGGCAGCGACTTTCAGTAAAAAAATATGTCCTCTCCTGTACGAGAAAAAATGGTTCAAATGGCTCTGAGCACTATGGGACTTAACATCTGAGGTCATCAGTCCCCTAGACTTAGAATTACTTAAACCTAACTAACCTAAGGACATCACACCATCCATGCCCGAGGCAGGATTCGAACCTGGGACCGTAGCAGCAGCACGGTTCCAGACTGAAGCGCCTAGAACCGCTCGGTCACACCGGACGGCTTCTGTACGGGAATTACATAATGTGTACACGAGTACACGCAGGAACGACGACATACGGATGTTTGGTCTAGGCGGGAGTCGCGTACGGATACACTGTGGCGAACATTTTCGGGGCTAGCCGGCCGCTGTGGTGGAGCGGCTCTAGACGCTTCAGTCCGGAATCACGCCACTGCTACGGTCGTAGTTTCGAATCCTGCCTCGGGCATGGATCTACATCGACATCTGCATCTACATTTATACTCCGCAAGCCACCCAACGGGTTTGTGGCGGAAGGCACTTTACATGCCACTGTCATTGCCTCCCTTTCCTGTTCCAGTCGCGTATGGTTCGCGGGAAGAACGACTGCCGGAAAGCCTCCGTGCGCGCTCAAATCTCTCTAATTTTACATTCGTGATCTCCTCGGGAGGTATAAGTAGGGCGAAGCAATATATTCGATATCTCATCCAGAAACACACCCTCTCGAAACCTGGACAGCAAGCTACACCGCGATGCAGAGCGCCTCTCTTGCAGACTCTGCCACTTGAGTTTGCTAAACATCTCCGTAACGCTATCACGGTCACCAAATAACCCTTTGACGAAACGCGCCGCTCTTCTTTGGATCTTCTCTATCTCCTCTGGTACGGATCCCACACTGATGAGCTATACTGAAGTATAGGTCGAACGAGTGTTTTGTAAACCACCTCCTTTGTTGATGGGCTACATTTTCTAAGGAATCTCCCAATGAATCTCAACCTGGCACCCGCCTTACCAACAATTAATTTTATATGATCATTTCACTTCAAAACGTTCCGTACGCATACTCCCAGATATTTTACAGAAGTAGGTGCTACCAGTGTTTGTTCCGCTATCATATAATTATGCAATAAAGGATCCTTCTTTCTATGTATTCGCAGTACATTACATTTGTCTATGTTAAGGGTCAGTTGCCACTCCCTGCATCAAGTGCCTATCCGCTGCAGATCTTCCTGCATTTAGCTGCAATTTTCTAATGCTGCAACTTCTCTGTATACTACAGCATCAACCGCGAAAAGCCGCATGGAACATCCGACACTATCTAATAGGTCATTTATATATATTGTAAAAAGCAATGGTCCCATAACACTCCCCTGTGGCACGCCAGAGGCTACTTTAACGTCTGTAGACGTCTCTCCATTGAGAACAACATGCTGTGCTCTGTTTGCTAAAAACTCTTCAATCCAGCCACACAGCTGGTCAGATATTTCGTAGGCGTGTGTGATGTCCTTAGGTTAGTTAGGTTTACGAAGTCCTAAGTCTATGGGACTGATAACCTCAGATGTTAAGTCCCATAGCGCTTAGAGCCATTTGAACCATTTTGTTCGGGCTCCAAATAATCCTCTGCTGGCTTGATTTTGTTTACTCGTTAACGCGCGGTGCCACGTGGCTATATTCCTTCAAGTTCTGACCTGCAATGACGTTATCCTACCGCCGCGCGACTATAAAGATCACCTTTGAAGTGGAACATGCACGACCTCGAGCGCAGGAAGTGGAATAATTCATACGTGACGAACTTCGTCTCGTACCTCATTTCCCCACCACAAACAATGCCGCGTACATCAAACTGTGGACCGAAGAAGTTTGCGCTGATGTCGTGCGACGTTTAACCCAGGAGCTGATATTCGAGCACCCTGATAGCCAAGTTGGAACTGTCTCGGTTGATCACGCGGGCTTCGGCCTCCGCATCCTGTGTGCTTCGAACTTCCTTTTGAGATACCGCAAGACGTGGTCGTATCTGTCTTTCGGAAATGTCATCAGTCACATCGCAGGAATTTGGCAACCTTCGAAATTTAAAAAAACTCCTCCCGAACAGGCCATGAAGGCCCAACGGTACCGACCGGCCGCCGTGTCATCCTCAGCCCACAAGCGTCACTGGATGCGGATATGGAGGGGCATATAATTCATACGTGACGAACTTCGTCTCGCACCTCACTTCTCCACCACAAACAATGCCACGTTCATCGAACTCTCCTGGCCATACGTCAGTTTCCGAGACCGGATTCGCTACTTCTCAATCAAGTAGCTCCTCAGTTTGCCTCACAAGGGCTGAGTGCACCCCACTTGCCAACAGCGTTCGGCAGACCGAATGGTCACCCATCCAAGTGCTAGCTCAACCCTTCGAAACTTACCACGCCTTAAAAGAAGTGCATCAGATCAAACTTGAACCAACGAGGTACGTGTCTTCTTATTTGATGAGCAATCATGATGACCGTCAGCCACGAACTTGTGGGGACTGTAGCCGGGAGGGACACGCCCATTCGGATTGCCTCTACAGACGACTGATTCGGATACTGATGATGCAGGCAAGTATCATGACATTCCGTGTGGCATTGGACGCGCCCTTCACGCCCCTTACGCTAGGCTGTACGCTAAGCATAGGGGACTGAGAGGCACCATTAACAGAGGACGAAGCCCTCAGTGCTATCTGAACGGAAGCTGCTAACAAGTCACCATGCCCAGTTTTTTGTCAACTCTCAGTCGGTGATGTGGCAGTGTTGTCCAACGTGCATTACCAGCTAGCCTCGGGCTCGTTGGCCCCTCTCATGAAGTTGTCGGACATCCCAGAGCACTTCTATCACACCGAACTCCTTTTTTCTGGAGCATAGCTACCTTTCTGCCTCTTTGACACCTGTGCGCTTGTTGTCGACGAAGACAGTCTACACTGAAACACAACTGGCCTGTGCCCTGAATGTGATGGGACTGCTGCTCGCTCCGGGTGGTATGTCACTGTCAGTGGGAAACAATCCAATCGTTCTCGTCTCCACAAAGTTCACCATGCCGTCTGCGCGCTTTGCGTTGTGTGTGGGGTGACGTAGACGGACGATCATTGCTTCGTTTGTGGCCCGGCGGAAGACGTGTGGCTCTTGGTACAGCTAACTCTGTTTTTCCACAAACGTGCCGCTCCTTACCGAATAACAATGCACACGATGTTGTTCCCTGATGGCGTGCACTACGCGCAGACGAAGACTCTGAACTGGTGTCGCGGCCTTGTAGTTCAATAATTTTTTGCCACAGGCGAGATGAGCGTTTCGATTATTTGACTTGTATGAACGAACGACATTGCGCGGTTGTCCATAATCCGAAATACAGGCAATAATTTCCCAACTTCCTTCGGAGTGCTTTCTGCGACTCGTTGTGCAGTTAGAATGTCCCTACAATGAGCAGTTGATCTGATGTATTTTTGATACTGTGGTCCCCCAACGGTTTTCTCCTTTATTTCGAGCAGACGTGCAAGGATTTTTCCATGGCGACAGACGTCTTTCATTGGACTTCACTCCACTGATCCTGTAAGCGAACGTACCTTCGGTAGGGGCGAGGGGATGCCTATTTAATTCCAGCTTACCTTGCATTTGTTGCCGCGCGGGATTACCCGAGCGGTCTATGGAGCTGCAGTCATGGACTGTGCGGCTGGTCCCGGCGGAGGTTCGAGTCCTCCTTCGGGCACGGGTGTGTGTTTGTCCTTAGGATAATTTAGGTTAAGTAGCTTAGGGACTGATGACCTTAGCAGTTAAGTCCCATAAGATTTCACACACAGTTGAACAGTTGCAGCCGGCCGCGGTGGTCTAGCGGTTCAGGCGCTCAGTCCGGAACCGCGGGACTGCTACGGTCGCAGGTTCGAATCCTGCCTCGGGCATGGATGTGTGTGATGTCCTTAGGCTAGTTAGGTTTAAGTAGTTCTAAGTCTAAGGGACTGACGACCTCAGATGTTAAGTCCCATAGTGCTTAGAGCCATTTGAACTGTTTTTCATTCATTTCGCGAACTTCTGCTGCCTTCGCGTGATGCGCACGAAGCTCGCACATCGATGACTTTACTTTTGTCAGAATTCTTACAACATTTCTGCGAACCAAGATTTCCACCATTTCCGAAGCGTTAGAGAGCCAACCAGACACTACTCATCATTTGGTGCCAACCGTTAGCAAAAGTCGCAAGACAAATGCGAAACCAATAGCTCCCCCGCCCTATCGATAGCAGCGATGCTAGTGGATGTAAGCTTACAACACGAGAAAAAAAAAACGTTCTTCTCTGTCACATACATTTGATACCCTCTCCCCCCTTCGTTTCTTCCTTAATTTAGGCAGAACTGTTGGGATAGGCACAGTTGGGGGCCAACGCCTGAAGTGGTGCAGTGTTTTTCTTTTTTGTGTCAAAGTGGCGGTGGCAAATAGACCCTTTTTTGTAGCTTTATTTATAATTCATAAAAAGCGAGGGAGAAAAGAAGCGGTTAAAGCGACAGCTCACGTAAAGCGGAAAATCCAGATTCGAATCCCGATCCAGTACAAATTTTCACTGTCGCCAATCCGTTATATAGCTGATGATTGTTCGTACTCGCAACTGCGAAAACGTTTATGTTTTTCAAATTGTATTTTTTGGCCGTTTTCTAGGCAATGTTTAGGCACGGCCGACTTCTCAAGTATCTTTTGTTTGGTTATGCCGTGAAAGCTCTGCACAATGCTCAGCAACAGTGCAAACAGTATGACATACGTAAATGTTTCCAATACACGCCAGGAATTCGAAGACCTATGTTGTCCTTAGAGGGGCGTAACATGTCGCTTATCTTGGAGGCGGGCCAGAATACTAGCCTCATTCCATGTCTCTTCAGCACGCGTCCTGTCTTGGTAGTAGCTACTCCACAGCATGGAATGAACGCAGTTGGCTTTGCACTCTCCAGCTGATTCACGTGGGCGTCCTTCGTCGTTGGCACCTGAAAGCTTCTGCAATTTATCCCTTGCTGTAACCATTTTCTCTGAAGAAGTGCTTCAAATACTGAAACTCAGACTCTAGGTACATGTCTGCAGTCCTGATACACATTTGAAAATCTCGCGCCGGAGTACCATAGCATGCCTCTATGGCGCAACCCAGTTGATAAAGTAGATTATCGTGCAGTAAATCGTTGTCTGCATGTGAAGGGGAACAACGCTGCTGCAGTCCATGCTGAGTTGGTGGGAAAGTACGGCAACGATGCACCAGCATATTTCACAGTGCTTACGTCGCGCAGACGCTTAAATCTCTCTGCAAAGAATCGGGAACTGCAAGAGTAGTGGAGGCCTCGGAGCTCGAAGATTGACGTATCACAGTCGCAACCATCGTATGAAGATCGTCAATTACTTATGGGTCGGTTTTTAACATCTACCACGACGCTTTCAACAGGAGAAAGGACGCCAACTACGCGGTTCCGCAATTTTTGACAAATAAACCCCAACAACCCCCGAACCGCGGCAGCATCGGATATAACTGTTTCAGGCATAACCAGACGACTTCTTTAGCCGGCTGATTATGATGAACTAGTTCCGGCTGTATCACTACGAAGCAAGGACCAAAGCAAGCAGCGGAAATACACCGATTTACCATTTATGAAAAAGGAAAAGACCCAATTATCACAGGACAGTCTGGGTGTGAGCGTTTTTCTTTTCTTTGTGTGTGTGTGGGGGGTGGGGGGTGGGGGGTGGGGGAGGCCTACTGCCAGGGCTTGGTGGTAAAAGATTATGCTCGTAAGGGCAAACAGTCACAGCAGCACACTACTGAAATCTCTTGACGAGATTACGGTAGATTATGAAGAAAAAAACGTCGCAGGCACTGTCCGAGATAGTGTTACAGCTCCACGACAATGCCCTTTCTAATTCTGCACAGTACACAGTAACACATGCTGTATCTTTCGACTGTCAAATTTAGCTTCCCTCTGCTCCCCTATTTTCTCCTGTCATGGCGTCGAGTGACCTCTTTGTCTTTCCCCAGACGAAAAAACTGTTGATGGTGCTGTGTTCTGCTAAAAGAACGTGACGATACTGATAGTAGAACTGATGAAAATTGCGTGATCTCTGCTCCCGATTAACAAATTCATTTAGCCTCACCGGTTTATTTACTGGTGTCTCGACCGCAGTCAGCATCTGTCCGCATCTCGTCTAGCAAGTGCTTCCGTTTGCTAAATAAAGTAGTTCTCGGAGTCGTCGGAGGAATTCAACAGACCAGAAGTCCAAGAAATCTTGTAAAAGCTTGCATATTGTTTTAAAAATGCATGGGAAACTAGGTAGTTTGTTAGAAGTGAATTACGACTTATCCACACGCAGCTGATCAACCTAGCCTGAAAAGCCTTGCCGTAGGACAAAAGATACAAATCACTACAGACTTTACGTGAGTTTCGATTATTCGTCCAGTCCCTGACCAGATTCGTCAAAATGGTCATAGTTATGAGACTTAAGGAGATTGAATCTCAGGCAGGGGCACTGCAAAGTACTATCACGAAAGCATCGCTAGCTGCATCGCGATTCAAATGCAAATCGTTGCATTTCTATGAATTCACAACCAAAATAATCGCGGTCGCATTACAGAGATTGCAAAACAGCCCGAGCTGTGCTTAAGAGCAGTTTGCACGCGCAAGGACACATAGGTGGCAGCAACACTTGAGCTACAGATGATCTCGAACCGACCCAGTCCAAGAACTGCCAGCGATTGAGAACGAGAAGGCTCCTCTCGTCAGTTCTGTTACCGAGTGCACTGCACCTCAGTATGCGTCCGCTGGCAGAAAGGGGCGCCCGTGATCAACCTAAGCAGGGTGAAAGTTGGGATCTGTTCCGGCAAGTAAGGCCTGGTCTCACGTTTCAGAGGCTGGGGCTCCTGGAGTGGCAGCAACTCTGGGGAAGGGCGGCGCGGACTAGCGTCCCTGTCTTGCGAGGAAGAAGTGGCAAGAAATTCAAAGTAACGGCTCGACCTGCCTTTGTGGCTATTCGCCATTTTGTTAATTATTTTGGATAATTAAACCAAGACGTGGGACATTTCTCCGTCCTCATGACACAACAACCTTTCGATTAAATGAGCCGATGGTGAATCTCTAAACGCCGGCGAAAATTAGTCTGATAGCATTTAATTATCGTAATGGTTAATTTTATCGACTTTCGGAACATCATTCGGAACAACCCCTGACATATAGCAAACAATTCGTAAATCAGCGTACAATCCGAATCTACCATCGGAAATGCAAATATTATTTCATTGGGAACACTGTCTCGTGGTCAGCACGCCTTGTGATAGGCCAGGGAAAAGTCCCTGTTCGAAAACATCGTTCCGTGTCAGGTATTTCCAGAATGACGACGAGGCGGTTGTGCCGTTGCAAAGTTTCCTGAATAGCTAAAATACGGATTTCGACCAATAAGTCGCCCATCATGGGGAAAGATGTGCTGTAAAATAATGGACCAACACCATGATGAAGTTCCATGGTCACAGCACCATTTTTTCGAAGTTATAATTATAACTTTATGACTCCTACTCAGATAACAGCAAGAAACAAACAAATAAATAAATGTTTGAATTACGGACAACGTGCTCCTCTATAATGGTCTCACTGCATGTCATTTCACGTTTCTACCCCATGTGGCGTTCTATCATATGTAATTTTCAGACCTTTGCACGTAAGGCAAATCCTTGGAATAGTAGACGAATGGAATAAGGAATGTCACAGACTCAACCAACAGATCGACACGCAACGTTCCCTGAAATATACTACACACATCACAAAACGTTTTGCATCACCCCGGTTCCCAGAACTCCTGAAGATAGACGTTGACTGTGGATATTGTACCACAGACACAGTCACTTTCACTGTTCAGATATGTCTCCAAACCCTCCCAAAGATGTAAACAACCACGCATGAGCAGCGGCTATTAGACGGAATGGGTACAACAGCCGATCAGTTCCCGTCATTCCACCAGGAAGAAGGAACACGGCTCGTGTTGTCTGTAGTTCAACCGCGCCTAGACGGTCAATACCGCGGTTCGATCACGTCCGCATTGTTACTTTGTGCCAGTAAGGGCTCTCAACGAGGGAAGTGTCGAGGCGTCTCGGAGGGAACCAGAGCGATGTTGTCCGCACATGGAGCAGGTACAGAGAGACAGGAACTGTCGATGACATGCCTCACTCAGGCCACCCAATGGCTACTACTGCAGTGGATGACCCCACCTATGGATTATGGCTCGGAGGAACCCTGACAGCAACGCCACCATGTTGAGTAATGCTTTTCGCGCAGCCACAGGACGTCGTGTTACGACTGAAACTGTGCGTAATAGGGTGCATGATGCGCAACTTCACTCCCGACGTCCATGGCGAGGTCCATCTTTGCAACCACGACATTATACAGCGCGTTACAGATGGGCCCAAATGCCGAAAGGATCGCTTAGGATTGGCATCACTTTTTCTTCACCGATGAGTGTCGCATATTCCTTCAACTAGACAATCGTCGGAGATGTATTTGGAGGCAACACGGTCAGGCTGAACGCCTGAGACACACTGTCCAGCGAGTGCAGCAAGGTGGAGGTTCCCTGCTGTTTTGGGGTGGCATTATGTGGGGCTGACGTACGCCGCTGGTGGTCATGGAAGGCGCCGTGATGGCTGTACGATACGTTAATGTTATCCTCCGAGCGATAGTGCAACCATATCGGCAGCATATTGGCGAGGCATTCGTCTTCACGGACACATCTTGTGAATGACGTCCTTCAGGATGACGACATCAAAAATGGTTCAAATGGCTCTGAGCACTATGGGACTTAACTTCTGAGGTCATCAGTCTCCTAGAACTTAGAACTACTTAAACCTAACTAACCTAAGGACATCACACACATCCATGCCCGAGGCACGATTCGAACCTGCGACCGTAGCGGTCGCGCAGTTGATAACGACATCGGTCGACTAGAATGGCCAACATGTTCTCCAGACGTGAGCCCTATCGAATATGCCTGGGATAGATTAAAAAGGGCTGTTTATGCACGACTTGACACACCAACCACTCTGAGGGATCTGCGCCGAATCGCCGTTGAGGAGTGGGACAATCAGGAGCAACAGTTCCTCGATGAACTTGTGTATAGTATGCCACGACGAATACAGGTATGCATCAATGCAAGAGGATATGCTACTGCATATTGGAGGTACCGGTGTGTACAGCAATGTGGACCACCACCTTTGAAGGTCTCGCTGTATGGTGGTACAACAATCAATGTGTGCAATTCGTGAGCAATAAAATGTGCGGAAATGATGTTTATTTTGATCTCTATTCCAATTTTCTGTACGGGTTACGGAACTGCAGGAACTGAGGTGATGCAAAACTTTTTTTGACGTTTGTATTAATCACGGAACGAGATACAAGGCCTGTATAATCGTGCAGACCCCACGTGTTTCGAACGGCGTAATTAAATAGTTACCAAAATAAGGACGTCACGAGAAGTTACGCACAAGTGTCAACTGAAGCAACTCTTGGGATCCAGCACTCAAATCATTCACATGTGTGTCATACGTCAGAGATGGAAAACATGGACGCGGTGATCAAATGGTTCAATTGGCTCTGAGCACTATGGGACTTAACTTCTGAGGTCATCAGTCCCCTAGAACTTAGAAATACTTAAACCTAACTAACCTAAGGACATCACACACATCCATGCCCGAGGCAGGATTCGAACCTGCGACTGTAGCGCCTAGAACCGCTCAGCCACTTCTGCCGTCGGAGGCGGTGATTTTAGCGGAATATTGGTATGTGTACAGAAAAACAAATGCAGATGAAAGGTCGTATTAGGCGTTGGGATACCAGCTCAACTATAACTAAGTGAGCGGCAACAACTGTATCTCATGCCGGCCGCGGTGGCCATGCGGCTCTAGGCGCTCAGTCCGGAACCGCGCGACTGCTACGGTCGCAGGTTCGAATCCTGCCTCGGGCATAGATGTGTGTGATGTCCTTAGGTTAGTTAGGTTTAAGTAGTTCTAAGTTCTAGGGGACTGATGACCTCAGAAGTTAAGTCCCGTAGTGCTCAGAGCCTCAGAGCCCTGTATCTCACATTCTGCTTGCAATTCGGACGGGGAACTCAAATAAGAGTGCCAATCACAGCTCCTCGAGAAGACGAAGGTCATCGTGGAAATGTTGTGTGCAAATGTGGAATCCGCAACTCCGTTGGAAGCTTCCAAAATGATCATTCATCTCCCAAGCTAGCTTTTCATAGAACTCTTGAAAGCTGAACTCGGCATTTTTCTCTTAGGTGAGTAATGGTGTAACCGGGCTGCTTTCGATGTATATCTCCCTTGGCGCACTCACAACAGTATTGCTTTTCGAATGGATGTTAAGTAACCTGCCGCCACCCATAGCAGGTATTTTTCACGCTGCTTCGGCGTATCACGTTGCGCCCCATCGTCACTGCATGCTGAACAAGAAACAACAGGCAGAATTTCAGAAGTGATTAGAAAGTTACAAAAGACCTTACAGTCGTTGATACTGTGGGCTTAAAACCTGCGGGAGCAGGGATGAGAGACAAATGAATAGACCACACAACAGAGTCGTGAATAATTGACTGCGGCGGTGGGAATGCCAGAGGAAGTGCTTCTGATGTCCCAGCTCAGTGGTGACAAAATCCATAGTAAATTCTTAAGAACACGAGGTAACTGGCAGGCGACTGGAGTTTTGTAAACGGACTCTGGAATTCGTGGCGTGTTTTAACGAGCCCCCACGATACGACAGAACGCCAGTAGGACGTGATGCAATGACCGGCCGCTTAAAAGCCGTAAGCCATCTTGGCAACTTCGCGATTGACGGCTGGTCGTGAAGCAAGGGAAGAGCCAACAGCAGAGTGTAGTGGAGGCGGCGGGCGTACACTCGCGGTAAGAAAGTTATCCCTTTTCTTTACATCATCACCTAAGTGTTACAATGACGTAATTTTCAGCAAAGTGTTGTAATCTAATAGAAAAAGTAATTATTTGCATAAACATACATTTTTGGAATACTACGTTTTTAAATCGGTCTAAAAAATACAAAATAATTTCTCCTAGCTCTTACAGATTCCTACCGCCGTACAGATCGCCCAGAAAATTCGTGATTGTTAATTGTTAATAGTCATCAAAATACTTGTAAAATTTGAAACGGAAAACTTGGGTGCATGCAGCAGACAATAGTAATGTGGTGACTTATTCATGCATTAATGATCAACTGCGTGCACCCCAAGTTTTTCGTTTTTAATCTCAAAGTATTTTCATTATTATTAAAAAAGCACAATCACAAATTTTCAGAACTACGTGTATGGGGTTAGGCAAAATTATTTTATATTTTTAGTCTGATTTAACTGGTATACCAAAAATTTACTTTTAAATAAGTTATTTTCTGATTTGTGGTCTTATATGTGTGAAGTATTTCAATTGTTTTCCAACATTTTAATCAGATTACAACAGACATATGTGATAAGTTTCAGGTTTATTTCAGTTTATCTTCACCTTACGCAACCAAAATACACTGAGGTGCTAACAGTCATGGACTAGCAATATGCACATGGACGCGGTAGTATCGCGTACACAAGGTATAAAATGGCAGCGCAATGACGAAGTTGTCATTTTTACTCAGGCGTTTCATGTAAAAAGGTTTCCGGCATGACTTTGGCCTCACGATGGGAATTAACAGACTTTGAACGCGGAGTAGTTGTTGGAGCTAGACGCATGGGATATTTCATTTTGGAAATAGTTAGAAAATTCATTATTCCGAGATCCACAGTGTCAAGTGTCTACCGAGAATACCAGATTTCAGGCATTACCTCTAACCACAGATAACGCAGTGACCGCCGCCCTTCACTTAACGACCGAGAGCAGCGGTGTTTGCATAGAGTAGTCAGTGCTAAGAGACGAGCAACAATGCGTGAAATAACCGCAGAAATCAATATGGGACTTACGAGGAACGTATCGGTTAGGGCAGTTCGGCGAAATTTGACGTTAATGGGCTATGGCAGCAGAAGACCGACCTCTCCTGCAACGCCTCTCCAGGGCTCGTGACCATATCGGTTGGACTCCAGACGACTGGAAAACCGTAGCCTGGTCAGACGAGTCTCGATTTCATTTGGTGAGAGCTGGCGGTAGCGTTCGAGTGTGACGTAGACCCCCACGAAGCCATAGACCCAGGTTGTCAATAAGGCACTGTGCAAGTTGATGGTGGCTCCATAATGGTGTGGGGCGTTTACGTGTAATGGACTTGGTCCTTGTAATTTTAGGATGCTTGGAGACCATTTGCTGCCATTCATGGACGTCATCTTCCCACACAACAATGGAATTTTTATGGATGACAACGCGCCGTGTCACCGAGCCACAAGTGTTGGCGTTTGGTTTGAAGAACATTCTGGACAAGTTGAGTTAATGATTTGGCCACCCAGATCGACCGACATGAATCCCGTCGATCATTTATAGGACATAATCGACAGTTCAGTTCGTGCACAAAATTCCGCACCGGCAACACTTCCACAGTTATCGACGGCTATAGAGCCAGCATGGCTCAGCCTTTATGCAGGGGACTTCCAACGACCTTTGACTCCATGCCAGGTCCAGCAGCTGCACTACGCCAGGATAAAGGAGGTCCGACACGATATTAGGAATTATCCCATGACTTTTGTCGCCTTAGTGTATTCTATCCTCCTATGTATATCTCGCGAAAAGACCATGGCAGTAAAAATTAGACACGAGGGACGTTCCATATTGATTTACAGTGTATTTTTTTCCATTATTCATGGTGCACCATTTGACTCATCATTGCAGTAGCATATATGTAGTACTTTGGTGTTACCATAATCACTATCAGTGTAATCCCAGGAGAGTACAATCTATTTTCACAACTGGTGTTGTTATGTGAGCGGCCACCATGGAGTGTGATCATCAAGGACAGCGCTCGACAATTTGCTTTTTGTGGAAGAGGGGTATGAACATTGCGGATATTCACTTGGTGGCAGTGTGTGGAGAGTGAGCACTATCGCAACACAACAATGCTCATCCCCACGAATAGGAAGACCACGATTGCCACTGTTCAACTAGAGTTCCAGGTAATGCCAGACCCACCGTATGCTCCTTCTGATTATCACCTATTAGGGACTACGAAGAATCCTCCTTGCGGACTCCATTTTACAGATCTCCAAGAACTATGAGCAGCTGTCCTGCTGTGGGTGCAATACACTCGAAAAAAGAAGGACCCACAGAAGTCAAAGGGCCAACTCGGGAGAGTACGGTGGGTGTGGCAGTACCTGGAGCCGCATTTTAGCGATGGCAGCTGTGGTTTCCCGACTAGTAGCGACGATCATTGCTATCTTACTAGAGCACTTTTCGTGACAGTGGCAACTTTCCACGCACTGCCATCAAGTGGACAGCCGCACTGTTTACAACCTCCTTCCTCATAAAGCACGTCGTGTAGTGCTATCCTTGATGATCATACTGCATGTTTGACCATAATGACACCAGTTGGGGAGATGGGAAAATGAGCTGTACTGTACAGCGATTAAACTTCTATTACGTAAACTGAAGAAGAAGGGGGGAGAGAGGAAAGGGAAGGAAGTAATAAAACCAGCTGCATCCGGACTTTGTGCGGAATCAGCAGCGGCGGGACTCGAACCCGCATTCATATATGATTATACTTCTAGTGATTGTCCTGTCACCTACGATTACACTAAAGTGCTACATACTTACAATTGTAACGATGAATCAAACGACGCACCATGAATGATGGGCAAAATAAAGTGTATTAGTCAATAGGGAACGCCCTTAATAGATGGAGGTTTACCAGCAGTCGTTGTTACCCCAAATCACCCGCGACTGGAAAAGGAGAAGGGGGAAATGGCAGACAAGAAAGCGAGTTAATATCGTATTGGCATTCACTGCTGAGCTATGTTGAATGTTTCAAGTGTCTAGCTCACCAGGAAATGACAGTCGTCAACAAAGTACCCTCCGCCAACCACCAGAAAAGAAAGAGAGTTAATGTCGTATTGTCATCCAGTTCCGATCTGGTTTGAAAGTTTCAAGTCTCTAGCTCATCAGGAAGTTAGTTTAACATCAACTGCAAAATTTGTAAGGAACAGACAGACAAGAAAGCGACCTAATAAAAACGCTTCAAGGTAGTGTTAAATATTTTATTCTAGTAGAAAGTACATTATTTTGAAATAAAAACGATTATTATGATGAATTTATTAGTTAAAATTTATGTGGTACGTCTTACTTGAAGTTTTACGGTGTAAGAATTAAGTAATATTAGAGGACTCCAGTCGAGAGTGTACCCAAGATCTGAGGTAGGAGGAGGGCAACTCATGTCCATGACGAAACTGTTTCGAGATTTCATTAGAGTTGGTTGAGGGCGCGCTTCCTACTAGTTAACATCCATTATAAGTTCTGGCTTTCTTGGAATTGATGCTGAATCGATACATCTGTTTGACGAGGCAGGATGAAAGTTCTGTTTGATAAGATGGTGGAAAGAGGGGAGTGTAGGGATGGGGGGAAGAGGTGTCCAGCTGTCCCCTCTGCTCCTCGGGGATACGTCGTTGATTCCAGTGACAGATGAAGACTGGTGATGTGTTGAACTCATAAACCTGCTGTCTCCCATGCTACCAAATATAAAAGACCCCTCATTTCTTCCTCTTCATCAGGACCTTCTAAATTCCATTTCTAACCACATCACTTATGAGGAGATATGAAGAGCATAAAATAGTTGATAGATGTAGTTAAATTAATTGGAATATGTACGTGAATAAACAACATTTTTGGATGCTGGTGTGGAGGGGATAGTTTAGGTATCGACTCAGTGCATTTACGATATGGGGGGTTGATAGCTCTGAGGTACAACGGGTAAACAAGCATTTCGTCTATCTAATAGCAGCAGTTGACGCCAGGATGAGTTTGGTAGTCTAGAATCCCAAATTAATTGCAATTGTAGTAGTAGTAATGTTGTTTATCGTGGATTTCTTTTTCAACGAAACTGGACATGTCAGAATATTACAGTTCAAGAGCAGAAAAAAAGTCTAGTTTTATAAAGGTGGAAAATGTCGCCCATCCAGGGATTTGCCTGTAGTAAGATAGCGAAACCACAAAATATCTAAATCAGGGTGATCAGATGGTGATTACAGGACCAGTCTGTTTAAAACAGTACAACCTCACCCCTGGAGTACAATATCGTTGCCAACCGGTGTAGCCATGCGGTTCTAGGTGCTTCAGTCTGGAACCGCGTGACCGCTATGGTCGCAGGTTCGAAACCTGCCTCGGGCATGGATGTGTGTGATGTCCTTAGGTTAGTTAGGTTTAAGTAGTTCTAAGTTCTAGGGGACTGACTACCACCGATGTTAAGTCCCATACTGCTCAGAAGTATCTCACCGGAGAAATTGATATCGCCTATGCGCCTTAGATTACGCCGCAAGGCAGGCCGCGCGCGCATGCGGTCGGCGGGGAAGGGATTCCAGAGTCTCCAGCCAAGTTCATCTTCCGAGCGCTCGTGACAGCCGACACATGTGAAAGCTGCATTGTTCTTCTCATGTATGCCGCTGGCGTCTCAGGTCTGGACCTGCCTTCACTTCTATTCTCAGAATAGCTCATAGTTCGTTGTCACACTCGATTAACGCGGCCGGGAAAACATTTACTACTCGCATGGAACCGAGATAGTGACGGAAAAACCAAATCACTTTGATCTGCGCTGCATTCGCGTGTAATCATTGAGGACATTATTTATTTTTTTCGAACAACTTATTTAACCATACAGTGTATCTATCACGCTATCACAAAACACCAATCCCAGATGTGCCCTGGACCATGTTGCACAGCCCACAGACACGCACCCAATCATAATTTCAGTACACACTATAGCAAACTGCTACTAAATAATACATCACACAGATGTGTAGCTACGCTCAGTACTCGTAAACTATCCTAATAACGCATAGCAGAGCCTGCAGATCCGCTCGCAAAATAGCTCAGCATACGTGCGCAGGTACCCCCACTCTGCACCCTGCCCACTGGATCGTGAAGTCACCCATCCATCTGATTTCAGACCTCGCACAGCCCCTGCTCGGCATCCGCAAGCGTGAGTTGGTGCGGTCAACGCGCTCGTCAGCTGTCAAAGCACACACATACGTCCGTCCAGGAACGCGATCCCGAGCCGCGACTACCGAACGCGGGTGAAAGTCAACTTTATATCAACGTAGCATAATTCCAAAGAGCAGCCTCCATATGCTAGACACATCTTAGCAGCACATGTCTTTACCTCCCATAACACTGTAGCACACTGCATATTGCTCCTTACAAGACATTACAGGCCCTTTAACTAAACATAACTACACATCCCTGCTCTCGCTTTGTCGCGTGACCAGCCATCTAAAAACCTTCTCAATGTTATTCCTACTTTACAACTTTTTTTTAAAAAAATAAGATCTAATTTACATCTCCCACTGCACCTAACCTCACACCCGTCCCACCATCAACATACGCAAACGTCCTCAACCCTATCTTGACACTCATATATCACCCCACAAACCATGCCCATCAATCAATTTCTTATTCTCATCCCCTCTTTTCGAATTACAAACGTAGCCTCTATCTAAACACCAATAACTCATCTTTCTCGCAATTTCAACAGTAAAATTATTAATTTTACACACACCCAGAAATACCAAACCCAATTAAAGATTCAAACTTTTATACAAACCATCAAACACATACGACAATATTCATAGCCTGGTCCCTGATCTCTGCAATTTAAGTCGGTGAAAGACATATCTATTACCTTCTGCAACCTGTCTATAAACAGAACAATCTCAGTTACTACAACAGGACCTTGTTTTGACCATTCACCGGAAATGCGTGCAAAGTTGTACGCCTCAAAGTAGGTACAAGTACAACAGATCCTCAACACCCTATCATCTTTATCCTCTACCATCAAACAGTGAAAAAGTCATGAAGGCACCAATGCATAACTCAGAGTGCAACCATCCAAGAATTCCTAACAGCTCACCAAATCCAACACCTCAGACTACAAATGTTTATATGAAGAAGATCATATTAAATATACACACACGCTGCAGAGAGCCCTTTAAAGTTTGATCACCCATACTGTAAGTGAATGAGAAGCTGCCTCTGGCCCTTGTTCAAACAGTGTTTTCTAACATGCTTTTGCACACTGCCGAGCATTTCGTCTTTCTGCCGCGACTTCGAAGTCATTGTCTGATTCTAAACGTACATTAACACGGACTGATGCACAATCTCTCACAGGAAACTATACCTTACACCTTATAAATCATATTCTTACGGTCGATAGCATAACATTGAATGATTTTAAATAAAGGACACCCACAACACAAGGAAAATAGAAGAGCCTGCTGGCATTGTAGCCACTTCCCCCGAAAGTGATTGACCACCTCTAAATTTAAACTCATATTTCACAGTGACCGAATAGTTTATAAATCTGCATTCAATTTCTAGTGATTGGTCATTTTTGCACATAAGTACAGGATCACCGTTTTCGGTGCTAGCAAACCTGGAAGTTGCGGTCCATCAACCAAAATTTCTCCCCCAACTCAAGCAAGCATTGTCAGTCAATCATTATGTTGTACCCAATGCACAGATGCGATGGATAAGACACCACCAATCTACTGTAATATTATCCATCACAGCTGATATCTCGAAAAATTTTACAGTAAGTCCAACACTGGCCAATCATGTGACAGCTTGTTTTCTTAATTTCAGTATCATAGCTAAACCATACATCCTCTACTTCGCAAGTATCATTGAGATCATTCATAGATGACTGCTCAACACGTCCATTCACACTTAATTCTCGAACACATAAAGACGATCAAATTATACCAGACAACGCTATACATATTTCTAAGACCTCGCGCATAGTACTTGATCAATCTCTCTGCGTATGGCGGTCACAGAGCTATCTAGTCCTCTTACATTAAAAGACCATCCTCACCTTGGCATTGGTCTACCTACCCCGCAACATCGCTACCCAATTATTCCTCAACCGAGCAGACGAATACAGCTACACTCCACCTCTCTTGACTGAATAGAGCTTTCCTAGTCCTAATCCATCCAAGTGCACCACATTTCTCGAAATGTAACCAAGTCTTGGAGCTTAGCACACCATATCGACCTATAGCAACAGCTCTCAAAGTGCCTTAATTTAATAGCATACAGTTAAGAAGAACAAGAACGGAGCGATATTTATACACAACGTAGTTCGATAGATTTTTAAGCAAATCATTCAAACTATCATGTGTAAAGTATCGTTCTAGAGTCCATGATCGGTGCATCGAAGGTTCCGGTAGGAGAGAGAGAGAGAGAGAGAACATAAACACACACACACACTCCTAAGACTAGAACGTTCAGCTCTTAAAAACGGGCAATAACCTTAGATCGCTTACTTTTCCGTCCTGTCAGACATACATCCTTCTCCCCAGTCACCTTACCCTGAGTTATCTCTACTCCAACCGTAAAACTTTTCCTTTCTAGGATACGAGCCCAATATAGCCCTGCGGACACGTCTAGTGCCCAATGATCACACCAGGTCACGAGTCAGAAATAATACTATTACTCTATCAGGTCTATATAAAAAATGATACCTATTAGCAGTCGGTACATCCTACAAGCAAACAGATACGTATAACAGCAGCGTCCAACATGTGAAAATTAAAAGTCATCCCATCACCGACTCTGTAAACACCCGTCTGTCGGGTAAGTGTGTACACAATGATTACAGCCCCTCACAAATACCCACAGCTAGCTTAGTTATGACACTGAAGTCTCGATTTTACACCAAACATGCGACAAGGTGTGGGTCGCGTAAATCAAAGTGCATTTAGAAAAAATGGCGGGAATTTTGAATTTTGGCGGGAAAATAGTCCAATTGTGCTACGTCCACTAACCTAAGCCTTGGAGCGTAATCTAAGGCACATAGGCGATATCAATTTCTCCGGTGATAGGTGCGAATGCGACTGTGTTGAGATCATGTTTGGGGGAGGCCGACCAGAGACTTTTGGTCGGTTTGGCAGCTGGTGGTGTTTGGGCGCCTGTTGCACTATTTTGCGAGCATGTCTGTGCACTGTGCGGTGCTTTATTTGGAGAGTTTAAGAGTACAGAGCTCGTCTGCTGATATTGTGTACTGCATTATTTAAGAGCTGTCTGCTATTGTGTGGTGAAATTAGGAGCTGTTTCCGTGTTTGTGGCCTGTGTCAGATGACCACAGTCGGATCAGTGTGGGTGTTTTGTGACAAATATACTCCACGACTAAATAAAAGGGCTTCAAATAAATAGAGTGCGGCCCTTCCTTACATCCCCGAGCAGCACGGCACAGTCTGAACTGTTTTTGCGCAATAACGGCAATCTGGTCGGAATGTGAATGAGTAGACAAATAACTGGACAAATTTATCTGTAGAGGAGTTACAGTCTGGAATTGAATGAATATCTTGATGGGTGTGCTTGTGTTGCCAAGTGTAGTGCACTACTGGAGTTCAGAAACTGCCTTATGTGAGCGTTACCTATCGAAAGCTATGAGAAGTAAAAGTTTAAAAAAGATATGTTGCAAATAAATAAAGTACACTCGTTCTTCCTTCCATCAGCCTATGCACTGAAATTATTTCCGAATATTAGCAGTTGTTTGGCTATTTGGAGGTAAATGTTTTGCATTATTTACGAGTCGTTCACATGTCTGTAGGCTGTGCTATGAGTTATTTTTAACTGTTTATAATTAGCAAGCGTGTGTCTAGAACATTATAAATGAGTTATGTAGGAGTGTTTTGCAGGTCTGTATGATGTGGGACATGTCGGCGTGATACATATACTCCATTCCTAAATAAAGTAAATTCGTGGACATAGTGCAGGGTGAGTCCGTTTACCAGAAACGTGTAGGAAGAGGTTGAGTGCTGGTGGCTTAGTTTGAAACAATTTTCTTAGGTTGGTGGTGGAGGCGCAAGTGAGCTTTGTTTACTGGCAGTTTTCAAACTTGTGGGTGTGGCAGTACCTGGACTTCCTAGGAGGAGGCGGAGGTGGCTGTCTGGTCGTCGAAAAGTAGTTGAAATTAGGGAGTTGAACACGTTTGAATATGTATATGAAATTGTAAATGGAATTATTTAATATAGAGGGAATGATAATGAATGACAATGAATGATAATGAATGTTAATAAATGATAATGAATGATAATGAATGTTAATGAATGATAATCAATAATAATAATAAAGACAAGTACGGTCTTTGCATGCATTATCCTGTTGGAATTCAAACTTCCCGCCATTTTTTCTTGAGGTTAGGTTAGTGGACGTAGCACAATTGGCCTATTTTCCCGCCAAAAGCCGCCATCTTGGATGACGTCATGCGATGTTGCCCAGTCTACATGCCGCCATCTTGGATGACGTCATCGCCGCTATCTTGAATAAATTTGGCAACAGTGGAGAGTGGGGTGGCACATACTTAGTCCCCCTACTCTCAGAGCCATTTGAACCATACATTATAGTTTTGGAAAGAAGTTGTTTAATAATGTAGAAAAGTTTGAAACTTTCTGGCAGATTAAAATTGTCTGCCTGACCAGACTTTTGTCTTTCGAAGAAAGGTGTACTATCGACCATTTTTTTGTTAACTGATTGCGCTATGCGAGCACGACTCACGAACTGACTTCGCAGTTGAACTACCATCTCTATCTCCTCTCCTGTCTTCCAGATTGCGGCTGTGAGGGCGTGTCATGAGTTGTACTTGGACAGCTCAGTTAATAGAGCACTTGCGCATGAAAGACAAAGGTTCCAGGATCAGATCCTGGTCCAGCACACAATTTTAATCTGCTAGGAAGTATAAAATCTGCATATTCTCTACTGCAAAGTGAAAATTCATTAACTAAAAAGCTAGTGCCACAGTGCTCATTCATTTCTCAATACTGAGCACTGCACATACTACATACACTGTACAGTCTTAGACATAAAACCAGGCCGCTCTCCAGCCGCCGCAGAGACTAAGTCCAAGGCGTTCACTTAAGGCGTGAATAAAACTGGTCGCTCCTCAGAATAAGCGCTCTAGCACTGAAGCACGACCTAGCAACACTGTGATATCTGATATTCCGCGAGGTAGTGTCATAGGCCCTCTGCTGTTCCTGATTTTCATAAATGATCTAGGTGATAATCTGAGCAGCCCCCTTAGACTGTTTGTAGATGACACTGTGATTTAACGTCTCGTAAAATCATCAGACTGTCAATTCCAATTACAAAATGATCTAAAGAGTATTTCTGTATGGTGTGAAAAGTGGCAATTGGCACTAAACAAAGAAAATTGCGAGTTCATTCACATGGGTGCTAAAAGAAATCCGATAAATTTTGGGTATACGATAAATCGCACAAATCTAAGGGCTGTCAGTTCGACTAAATACCTAGGAATTACAATTACGAGCAACTTAAATTGGAAAGACCACATTGATAATATTGTGGGGGAGGAGAAACAAAGGCTTCGCTTTGTTGGCAGAACACTTAGAAGATGCGACAAACCCACTAAAGAGACAGCCTACATTACACTTGTCCGTTCGCTGCTGGAATACTGCTGCTCGGTGTGGGATCCTTACTAGGTAGGATTGACTGACGACACCGAAAAAGTGCAAAGAAGGGCAGCTCGTTTCCTGTTATCGCGCAATAGGGGTGAGAGTGTCACTGATATGATACGCAAGTTGGGGTGGCAGTCACTGAAACAAAGGCGGTTTTCTTTACGGCTAGATCTATTTACGAAATTTCAATCACCAATTTTCTCTTCTGAATGCGAAAATATTTTGTTGACACCTACCTACGTAGTGAGAAATGATCGTCATAATAAAATAAGAGAATCAGAGCTCGAACGGAAAGATTTAGGAATTCCTTTTTCCCACGCGCCATTCGAGAGTGGAATGGTGGAGAAGTAGTATGAAAATGGTTCGATGACCCCTCTGCCAGGTACTTAAGTGTGAATTGCAGAGTAACCATGTAGATGTAGATGTAGTTGTATAATGCAGAAGTGTCTGAAAGCAGTGATGTCGTTTTCTCGAGGTTTTTCAGTGATGTGTCAGCTCGTGGTAAACATCGTGCAGTGTAGACACGAAGTCGCGAGGCCGAATCGGCTCCTAAAATTACTTTTTAACCTTATTTCGGCTGCCTGCTTAAGGTATCAGGCTCATGGAACCTCAATGATAACTCGCTTCACATTCTAACCCATCATTAATAGCATAAACTTCCAGAAACAGTACCGCAAAACATCTCGTGGCTGCATCAAGACTATCAATTTACACTTGAGAGTTTCCTCTCCCTACAGCGGCCATTTGCTACGCCTACCGGTCACAGACCACGCACAGCCTGACGTCGGGCGCCGTCCAATCAGGTGAACACGGCGCGACGCGACCCTTGAGTGTATTTATCAACTGTCATTTTCTTCTTTGAACTGTTAGCATTTGTCTTGTAGTTATGTACTGGAGACTTGTGAACTATGTGTAAGCGTTGTAAAATAGGGTGCAAGTGGGAAAAGGTCTAATGTTTGAGATACATTGTTCGCTTTGGGTTTAATAGAAGGTTGAAGGCAGCGGAGGCAATTCGAAACCTCTGTGTTGTGTATGAGCCTAGTCTGAAAATGGTTTTCTTGTTTCAAAAGCGATCATACTTGCATCCCATGCACTATTGCTACAGATCATGAGTTATGATGCGTTTAATTTCTTAAAAAGAAATTAATGGCTGAGCCGCAACAGAACACTACTCGAGCAAAGCGCAGCATGAACATAATGTTTTGCATCTGGTGCCTCAAGGAAAGGTGTTGTGCACTACGAACTCCTACCCAGGGTTCTGGCCATCGCAGCTGGCATTTGTTGCCAACAACTGAGACACCTGTCAGTCGCAGCGTAAAAGAACCAACCACCAAACTGCATCAAGTATTCCTACTATGCGATAACGCACTCTCCTTATTTCACAAACAGTATCATCCAGGAGTTTGTTTCGGAAGTCATCCCTCATGCACTTTTTCTTCTGATCTTGTGTCGTCAAATGCTTACCTTTCCTGATCCATGTCGAAACACCGTCACGAAAATTCCTTTTCTGGCGAAAATGAGCTGACAACATTTTTAGCTCACGAGGAAAACACGTCGAGTGTCACAGCTCGATCTCCCACAAACTTGTCACAGTGGAATAGAAGTCAAAATAAGTGAATAGATGTCTCGGCTTAACCGTAGGTACTCGACCGTATCTGAGAAAACGGGTCAAAGATTTCGGTGCGTTTTAGATTCCTTTTGCGCGCTATAATCTCAGCCGAAACGATGGCAAAGCGCATAGCGTCGCGATCTTTCACTTTTGTGCCCCGTGTTCGAAACCGAATTATTGTTTTTTTTATTTTCATTTTTTATTTATCTATCCCTGTCCATATGAAATTATTACACGAATGTTTCTTATCACGTTATGGGGTACATGGGCATTATGTTAATTGTAAGACCCCAACTGGGTTTCCCAATGTGTGTCACATATTTATTACGCACTGTATGCGTGTATCATATTTTGAGGGGTTACAATTTTTTTAAAGTCTGTTATTCTTGTCTCCTTCAGGAGAATTTGGTGCATACCATTGGATGATACCGATTGTGCAAACATTCTAATCATAGAAATTGCGAACATCGCGAGCATCGCGCGAGAAGGCAAGTTTGCCACAGCGACATTTCTTCGTAAAAATATCACTCGGGGAAAAAACGTAGTTAACAGTACTGAAGATTTCACGCATTGACAATAATTTCGTTTAACCGAAAACTGGTGCTTCCAATTGATTATGAATCAAGATACATAACAGCAGTTTCAGCGAAAACAATTGCAAATAATTTTCTCATTTTTTTTAGATTTTTCAATTCATTCACCAGACATACGCTTAGTAGACGAATAAGGACAACGTTATTTGAATACACAACGTGAGTGTAGTAATATTCTACAGACACGGTTAAATAACTGAAAAACAAAAATAAAAATAATAATCGGGTTCCGAACACGGGGCGCAAAGTGTGAATTCACGATCACTAACCCTGTGCCACTGTTTTGGCTTAACTGTTTACACGTTAGAAGGCACGTAAAGTACTACGAAAACTTCGACATCGTTTTGTCAGTATCTATGGATAAGCCGAGACACGTGTTTCCTTATTTTGACCCCTAAATGGTTCAAATGGCTCTGAGCACTATGGGACTTAACATCTGTGGTCATCAGTCCCCTATAACTTAGAACTACTTAAACCTAACTAACCTAAGGACATCACACACATCCATGCCCGAGGCAGGATTCGAACTTGCGACCGTAGGAGTCGCGCGGTTCCGGACTGCGCGCCTAGATTTTGACCCCTCTTCCACTGAGAGAAGTTTATGGAAACTGGGTTATGGCACTTGCCGTTATGGCACATCCTCGTCAGAACCAGTGAAATTCTATAGAGATGAAATCGGTAATCTACCTGAGCACTGTCACATTGTTTCACATAATGTGGGGGAATATACTGTTGATAATGGTATTCTATAAACTAATGGAAAACGCTATTAACTATGCACTGCACTAGTACAAATGTATTACAAGTTACTGTGGTAAACGTTCAACGAAAGTCTACTGTTAACAAAAGTTATAGTATCTATAACACGAACAGTCCTACATTGGCACGAATTAGGAAGCAATTATTCACTTTAAGTTTTCAAGTGGTCTCTGTTTACTTCCTGACCTGCGTCATAGACAAGTAGCATGGAAATGTGGAATTTCATAAATAAAATTGTGTATTCACAAAAACCAAAAATTATGTAAGCAGAAGCGGAAAGAGACAATATCAAGTTTGCAATATGATACGTTTCTCGCCCTTACACTGTGGGATACTGGAATTAGCGAGACGATTTTTGATGGACAAATTTTCTTAAGATTTTCTTATTGATTTTCGATATGGCTGATTGTAGTTGTGTCACTAAGGGAATAAAAATCTGGCCTTCAGCGAGACTGGAACCGCAAGCCAATCAGTCTTCACTTTGCATGCTACTCTGTTGCTTCAGAACTAGCGAAAAGCTGCAGCAGTGATCTCTCCTTCGTTGCCCCATTGATGACCAAGACATGTGATGTTCCTTGCTGTATTCGTCCAGAATACAAAAATACGTCCGATCATATCAGAGCCATACTTACTACTACCTCACTCTACGGTAATAACAATATTCCAAAGGATTTACGATTTTTCTTAACAAATGAATTTCTATTACCTTAGATTATTATTTTATAAATGAATCCAAAAATAAACATAATAAACAGTACTGGAAGACTAACCAAAGACTGCGTTTAATTGGCAGGACACTTAGAAAATGTAACAGATCTACTAAGGAGACTGCCTACACTACGCTTGTCCGTCGTCTTTTAGAATACTGCTGCGCGGCATGGGATCTTTACCAGATAGGACTGACGGAGTACATCGAAAAAGTTCAAAGAAGGGCATCACGTTTTGTATTATCGCGAAATATGGGAGAGAGTGTCACTGAAATGATACAGGATTTAGGCTAGCCATCATTAAAAGAAAGGCGTTTTTCGTTGCAAGGAATCTTCTCACGAAATTCCAATCACCAACTTTCAACTCCCAATGCGAAAATATGTTGTTGACACCGACCTACATAGGGAGAAACGATCACCACGATAAAATAAGGGAATCAGAGCTCGTACGGAAAGATATAGGTGTTCGCTCTTTCCGCGCGTTATGCGAGATTGAAATAATAGAGAATTGTGAAAGTGGTTCGATGAACCCACTGCCAGGCACTTAAATGTGATTTGTAGAGTATCCATGTAGATGTAGCTGTAGAAGAAATACGGGTCCGTGTGCTTACATGGTGGTGATAGAACTCTTAATGCACGTACCATAAGTAACAGCCACTCAACACCAAATATACGGATCTTTATTCACTACCTTGCAGGTGCTTCTGTCATCACCGTTCTGGACTGCAAACAATCCTATCGTCAGATGCGTATCAGTGCAAAAGATGTGAAAAAGGCAGCATTCACCACACCTTTCGGCTTATTTGGATACCTTCTTACGCGTTGTTGTTGTTGTTGTGGTCTTCAGTCCTGAGACTGGTTTGATGCAGCTCTCCATGCTACTCTATCCTGTGCAAGCTTTTTCATCTCCCAGTACCTACTGCAACCCACATCCTTCTGAATCTGCTTAGTGTATTCATCTCTTGGTCTCCCTCTACGATTTTTACCCTCCACGCTGCCCTCCAATACTAAATTGGTGATCCCTTGATGCCTCAGAACATGTCCTACCAACCGATCCCTTCTTCTGGTCAAGTTGTACCACAAACTTCTCTTCTCCCCAATCCTATTCAATACTTCCTCATTAGTTATGTGATCTACCCATCTAATCTTCAGCATTCTTCTGTAGCACCACATTTCGAAAGCTTCTATTCTCTTCTTGTCCAAACTATTTATCGTCCATGTTTCACTTCCATACATGGCTACACTCCATACGAATACTTTCAGAAATGACTTCCTGACACTTAAATCAATACTGGATGTTAACAAATTTCTCTTCTTCAGAAACGCTTTCCTTGCCATTGCCAGCCTACATTTTATATCCTCTCTACTTCGACCATCATCAGTTATTTTGCTCCCCAAATAGCAAAACTCCTTTACTACTTTAAGTGCCTCATTTCCTAATCTAATTCCCTCAGCATCACCCGACTTAATGAGACTACATTCCATTATCCTTGTTTTGCTTTTGTTGATGTTCATCTTATATCCTCCTTTCAAGACACTGTCCATTCCATTCAACTGCTCTTCCAAGTCCTTTGCTGTCTCTGACAGAATTACAATGTCATCGGCGAACCTCAAAGTTTTTATTTCTTCTCCATGAATTTTAATACCTACTCCGAATTTTTCTTTTGTTTCCTTTACTGCTTGCTCAATATACAGATTGAACAACATAGGGGAGAGGCTACAACCCTGTCTTACTCCCTTCCCAACCACTGCTTCCCTTTCATGTCCCTCGACTCTTATAACTGCCATCTGGTTTCTGTACAAATTGTAAATAGCCTTTCGCTCCCTGTATTTTACCCCTGCCACCTTTAGAATTTGAAAGAGAGTATTCCAGTCAACATTGTCAAAAGCTTTCTCTAAGTCTACAAATGCTAGAAACGTAGGTTTGCCTTTCCTTAATCTTTCTTCTAAGATAAGTCGTAAGGTCAGTATTGCCTCACGTGTTCCAGTGTTTCTACGGAATCCAAACTGATCTTCCCCGAGGTTGGCTTCTACTAGTTTTTCCATTCGTCTGTAAAGAATTCGTGTTAGTATTTTGCAGCTGTGACTTATTAAGCTGATAGTTCGGTAATTTTCACATCTGTCAACACTTGCTTTCTTTGGGATTGGAATTATTATATTCTTCTTGAAGTCTGAGGGTATTTCGCCTGTTTCATACATCTTGCTCACCAGATGGTAGAGTTTTGTCAGGACTGGCTCTCCCACGGCCGTCAGTAGTTCCAGTGGAACATTGTCTACTCCGGGGGCTTCGACTCAGGTTTTTCAGTGCTCTGTCAAACTCTTCACGCAGTATCAAATCTCCCATTTCATCTTCATCTACATCCTCTTCCATTTCCATAATATTGTCCTCAAGTACATTGCCCTTGTATAGACCCTCTATATACTCCTTCCACCTTTCTGCTTTCCCTTCTTTGCTTAGAACTGGGTTTCCATCTAAGCTCTTGATATTCATACAAGTCGTTCTCTTATCTCCAAAGGTCTCTTTAATTTTCCTGTAGGCGGTATCTATCTTACCCCTAGTGAGATAGGCCTCTACATCCTTACATTTGTCCTCTAGCCATCCCTGCTTAGCCATTTTGCACTTCCTGTCGATCTCATTTTTGAGACGTTTGTATTCCTTTTTTCCTGTTTCACTTACTGCATTTTTATATTTTCTCCTTTCATCAATTAAATTCAATATTTCTTCTGTTACCCAAGGATTTCTACTAGCCCTCGTCTTTTTACCTACTTGATCCTCTGCTGCCTTCACTACTTCATCCCTCAAAGCTACCCATTCTTCTTCTACTGTATTTATTTCCCCCATTCCTGTCAATTGCTCCCTTATGCTTTCCCTGAATCTCTGTACAACCTCTGGTTCTTTTAGTTTATCCAGGTCCCATCTCCTTAAATTCCCACCTTTTTGCAGTTTCTTCAGTTTTAATCTACAGGTCATAACCAATAGATTGTGGTCAGAGTCCACATCTGCCCCTGGAAATGTCTTACAATTTAAAACCTGGTTCCTAAATCTCTGTCTTACCATTATATAATCTACCTGATACCTTTTAGTATCTCCAGGGTTCTTCCATGTATACAACCTTCTTTCATGATTCTTAAACCAAGTGTTAGTTATGATTATGTTGTGCTCTGTGCAAAATTCGACCAGGCGGCTTCCTCTTTCATTTCTTACCCCCAATCCATATTCACCTACTACGTTTCCTTCTCTCCCTTTTCCTACACTCGAATTCCAGTCACCCATGACTATTAAATTTTCGTCTCCCTTCACAATCTGAATAATTTCTTTTATTTCATCATACATTTCTTCAATTTCTTCGTCATCTGCAGAGCTAGTTGGCATATAAACTTGTACTACTGTAGTAGGTGTGGGCTTCGTATCTATCTTGGCCACAATAATGCGTTCACTATGCTGTTTGTAGTAGCTTACCCGCATTCCTATTTTCCTATTCATTATTAAACCTACTCCTGCATTACCCCTATTTGATTTTGTGTTTATAACCCTGTAGTCACCTGACCAGAAGTCTTGTTCCTCCTGCCACCGAACTTCACTAATTCCCACTATATCTAACTTCAACCTATCCATTTCCCTTTTTAAATTTTCTAACCTACCTGCCCGATTAAGGGATCTGACATTCCACGCTCCGATCCGTAGAACGCCAGTTTTCTTTCTCCTGATAACGACATCCTCTTGAGTAGTCCCCGCCCGGAGATCCGAATGGGGGACTATTTTACCTCCGGAATATTTTACCCAAGAGGACGCCATCATCATGTAATCATACAGTAAAGCTGCATGCCCTCGGGAAAAATTACGGCTGTAGTTTCCCCTTGCTTTCAGCCGTTCGCAGTACCAGCACAGCAAGGCCGTTTTGGTTATTGTTACAAAACCAGATCAGTCAATCATCCAGACTGTTGCCCTTGCAACTACTGAAAAGGCTGCTGCCCCTCTTCAGGAACCACACGTTTGTCTGGCCTCTCAACAGATACCCCTCCGTTGTGGTTGCACCTACGGTACGGCTATCTGTATCGCTGAGGCAAGCAAGCCTCCCCACTAACGGCAAGGTCCATGGTTCATGGGGGGGGGGGGGGGGTCTTACGCGTTATGGCTCCAAAAACACAGCTCAGACCTGGCAATGGTTTTTGGGCAGCATCCTATTTAAGCTACTCTTTTGCTACACTTATCTTGATGACATCTTAATTTTTTCTCAGGATAGTGACATGCACGACTCTCACCGCAAACAAGTTTCCAATATACTTACTGCAAATGGCGATGTAATTAATGACGAAAAACTCCAACTCTGACAGCGTGAGGTTACTTTTCTCAGTCACACTGTCAATGCTGCAGGCATCCACCCTACACCACAACGAAAAGAACTCATTCACCTAGCACCACCCCCTCAAGACTACCAGGAATTACGATTTCTAGGGATGATCAACATTTAGAGGCGCTACCTCCCACAGGCAACTACAATTCAGGCCCCACCCACCGAGGCCCTCAAAGTGAAAAGCCATTAACAATAAATGGAAGATGAAATGGATCACCGACATGCAGGAAGCCCTCGACCACTTCAGGGACTATCTGACCCAGGCGACGACCCTGGAACACCCACTTCCCCAGATTTAGCAGAAAGCCTGATGTAGTTCTCATCTGGGGTGACAGCGCAGTGGTCCAGTCGAATGGCAGCCGTAGCAGGGAGTGGACGTGCGGCAGCAGTTTATCGTCCACCGCCACAGCTGCTACGTGTTTACGTTTCCCGTGGGGTTCACGATTTAGTGCGTGCCGTAACGACGCTATAAGCAACATGTAGAACTTAAGTATAACAGATTGTGTCCAGCGCATCTTCGATCGAAACTCTCCACATCCTCTTGCTTTAGACGTTCACAAACTGGTACGTATGGAACATAAGATTGGTCATGAAGATATTATTGGTTTTCAATTGGATTTGATTTTGAACTATCTTTTTATGAGACTCAAAACTTCCCAATTATATGAAAGTATTGTAACTTCCGCTGGTGGCAATCGAAGTTTTAAACGTTTTGATGGCTCGGTTAGTGACGTAGAAATCGTACATGCTGGATATGAGATCGGTAACGTACGTACACTCAGTCGATGATTAGAATTTTCGAATGGCGTTATCCCGAGATGGCTACGTTCCTACGGAATCCTACTCAGCATCACTAACGAAATGTGGTTGTCCGCTTACATCTGACAAGTATTTTAGGTTGTCTGCAGATGGTGAGGTCGTTTATCGTCTAGTAAACTCACCAGAAGATCAAAACCAGTGGAAAATCGATTTAGATAACCTATCTGTATGGTGCGAAAATTGGCAATTGACCCTAAAAATGAAAAGTGTGAAGTCATGCAGATAAGTGCTAAAACGAAGAGGTTAAACTTCGAGTACATGATAAATTCATCAAATCTAAAGGGCATTAATTCAACTAAATATCTAGAAATTACAATTAGGAACAGCTTAAATTGAAAGAACGCTGAAAAATGTTTTGGGGAAGGCGAACTAAGGAGACTAACTGCACTAAGCCTTTCCGTCATCTTTTCGAGTACTGCTACGCGATGTGGGATGCATACCAGATAGTATTAATGGAGTACGTCGAGAAAGTTCAAAGAAGGGCAGCACGTTTTATATTATCGAGAAATATGGGAGAGAGTGTCACGGACACGATACAGTATGTGAAGTGGACATCACTAAAACAGTGGCGTTACTCTTTGCGGCGGGGTCTTCTCAGGAAATGTCAATCACCAACTTTCTCCTCCGAATGCGAAAATATTTTGTTGACATCGATCTACATAGGGAGAAACGATCGTCGTAATAAAATAGGGCAAATCAGAGCTCGCACGGAAAAATAAAAGTGTTCGTTTTTTTCCGCGCGCTGTTCGAGAGTGGGATAATAGGGAATTATTGTGAAGGTGGTTCCTCTGTCAGGCACTTGAGTATGATTTGCGAGGTAGCCAAGTAGATTTACATGAGAGACACCGGCATCCCGACGCTCTGACATGGTGGATTCGCCATGCAAAGCCTAGGCTTCAGTCAATAGTGGAACAGAACGCTAGGCGGAAGAGCTTTTGGAAAAATCGAGCATACGGTTTTACTATCAATGACCAGGCACCTTCACCGAGAAAACTACTGTCATAGACGCCGCATCATATGCAAAGCTCAAAGATTTTAAAGCTAAAATCACTGACATATGCCGAGAGCAGCTGTATGTGTTCAGTCTCGACCAAAAGACGTAGCGGCCGAAGAAAGGGTATCGCTCTTCCATTGTGTTGCGCCTTGTAGACCGACAGAAAGCTCGACTAATGAATGAAGTTGTGAACGATTCCGGCCAGCGAGTAGATACCGAGTGAGGGATTATGGACTGTGCCCACGCATATTATCCTGATGGCCTTGAGCAGTAATCTACCAGTGCTGCTGGAACATGCTCAGAGAGTCCCTTCACCCTGCTGCTGATGACGAGTGGCGAGACTCAACAGTACCCTACGCTCTGAAAGAAGGGATAGTAGCTCGTATTCCGAAAACGGTCGGAGCGCGAATGTACGCAATCTGCTGCCTGTCACGCTGGTTAATGCAGATTTCAGAATTATTACGAGCGAGACCAGGATTCGTATGGAAACAGTCTTTGAGAAGACATAAAAAGCTACCAACGTTGTGCCAGCCCTCATAGAAGCATTCTTACTGCATCGCTTGGACTACGGGACGTGATATACTCCGCAACAGCGGCGAGAGCTGAAGGAGTAATTACATTTTTAGACTTTTCGGAAGCGTTTGACAGTGTGGGCCTTGAGTTTTTAATACACTGCTGGCCACTGTAAATGCAACACCAAGAATGACAAGAGGTAGCACAACAAGATTTATTTTGTAGATAACATGTTGACTAAGTATCAAGTGATTACGTTTAGAGACGTCCGTGACATTTGGTTCCTGCCAGAATCAGTAGCCAGAGTAGCCGCCATTGTTGGAGATCACCGCTGCCACACGTCTCGGCATTGAGTCAAAGAGACGTTGGATGTGTTCCTGGGGTACAGCAGCCCAAGCAGCTTCCACACGTTGCCAAAGATCATCTGGTGTGGCAGCTGGGGATGTAATCTGGGTCACTCGTTGAGCAACCATGGACCACATGTTTTCTATCGGCGAAAGATCCGGAGAGCGAGCCGGCCAGGGAAGCAATTCAATCTGGTTATTGACGAAGAACCTTTGGACAATGCGTGCCACGTGTGGTCGCGCATTATCCTGTTGAAATATGGCTGTGGCCGAGCCCTGAAGGTAAGGAAGGACAACTGGCTCCAGCACCTCGGATATGTAGCGCCGGCTATTTAAAGTACCGGCAATGCGTACTAGAGGCGTGCGAGAGTAATATCCAATACCGCCCCATACCATAATACCCGGTGGGACGCATACCAGGTGCATAATGCAGCTGTCCAGCACCCTCTCTCCACGGTGTCTCCACACTCGAAACCGACCATCGTGGTGCTGCAGACAGAAGCGTGCCTCGTCAGTAAAGACAACGTCATTCCATTCTGCCGTCCACATCCGTCTGTCATCACACCATTGGCGACGGAGACGTCTGTGGTTCTGCGTCAATGGTAGACGAAGCAATGGACGTCTTGCGGACAGACCACTGCTGTAAACGGCGTCGAATGGTACGCGCAGACACTGGATGATGCATTACAGACGCAATGTGCTGTGCTATGGTTCGGGATGTCACTGAGCGATCCGTCACTGCCATGCGCACAATTTGCCTATCAGCACGTGCAGTGGTGCACCGAGGTGAATGCGATCGACCACGTCGGTCCGTCGTACCCTCCTGCATCCAACGGTCACATATCCGCATTACAGTTGTTTGGTTTCGTCCAACACGACTAGCGATTTCTCTGTATGATAATCCACAATCTCGGTAAGCCACTATCCTTCCTCTGTCGAACTCGGATTCTTGATCAAAATATGTTCGCTGTTGTCTACGAGGCATAACTGATCGTCTTGTGAAACAACCACAAGGTAAACACATGTGCCGAACGTACACTCGTCGAAATCGCCAAGCCTTAAATGGCGCTATGAGGTGGCGCCAAGGGCGCGCGTGATGTGCGTCTGCGCTGAAATTCTAATCAGTTGCATATCTCATCGCTGCAAACCCATGGTGTAAAATTCACTTGAATCGGATGCTTCCTTCAGCATGTTGCATTTACGGTGGCCAGCAGTGTAGAAGAGCTGAAGAGGGTGGGATGCGGTACTCGTATTACAACAATACTCCGTGGCATGTTATCAAAAGCTTCCTCTAGGATTGTAATCAATGGTCACCTCACAAAACCTCTCCGCATTGGTCGGTATGTCAGTCAAGGATTCCCTCTGTCGATGCCTCTGTATGCTGTAGCTATTGAACCACTACTACGTCCCACTGGAACCAGAATTATAGGACTACTGGTTCAGAACACGCTGATCTGCTGCAAAGCATACGCATACAACATATCCGTCGTTGTGTCTTCCCAACGAGACCTGGCCTCCGTGGAAGATGTCCTTAAAATTTACATTAAGGCATCTGGCGCTCAGATCAACAGCAGGGAATGACCATACTTCTTCTAAGTGGGAGCCGTGGCGAAACTCCTGAAGAGACATGGGCCGAGCAACAGACCTTGCACCGTTCTCTGGGCATCTACTGGGAGGCCACATCTAGCTGCACAATAACTAAGAACTGGGCGGACGTCCTGAACCGCAGCTTGGCCACTCTGAGTGTGCACTCTGACCGACACCTGAACTTCCTGCAAAAAATGCAAAAATCCATGTATCCGTCGCTAGCCAAATGAACTACATGGCCAAAGTACTTCCACTCCATGAAGCTTTGGCTGTGAGCTTTCAGCGGGCATTCAGCTGGTTTCTTCTCTGTGGCATTTCTTTAAAGTACTTGAGCCGTTCACTGGCGCCATTACGTTTCCTCACCTTGTCTGTCCATGAGTGGCAGCAGCAGCGCTTATCGATAGCGTGTACTGTGGTACCATCTTTGGAGCGGCCTCTAGTATTTCCAGTTCGTCGTGTGTCGAGCGAGTGGAGTTGGGACGGAGCAGTAGTGAGGTCCGGATAGCCAGTACTCGCCCGACCGCTGGTGACACACATGCACTCTCCGACGGGAGGATGTGGTCGCGGGAGTGCACGACCACGTCAAGGGCCGTGTTCAGCGATTTTGAGTTGAATGGACCGTGATAAACGAGTAGTGCAACTTTCACTTGTGTGTGTGTGTGTGTGTGTGTGTTTGTGTGTGTGTGTGTCCGCCGTTGAAGTGACCACCATGGCAATAAGTTGTCAGTCGACGATTTATACTGGGATCTTTCCCGTCCCTGGCTTGAGTGGGGACGACCATTGGTTGGTCGTTCGGTCGGTCGTTGCAGCGGACGACGTGCATTTGGTCTTCCGACCGCTTCTGGCTTCTCTGTGTTTGTGCCGACTTATAATTCGTTCGTGTTGTTTCAAAGTGAATGGTTTTAGTATTGTGAGTTGTTGGTGGAATTGTTTTCCCCGGATCTGTGTGTATCTTGTGGTTTTGAATGAGCAGTTATTTTAATGCTGCCTGCGTACTGGATTTGGTGAGGAGTTGCGAACGGACGTCAGTTCGCTGGAGCGCAGCAGCGAGCAGGTCCATGCAGCGTGAAGGCAGTGTGCTGCCACTGCCGGATCGAGGAGGGGTAGCCGCGAGGGCGACAACTTCGTTGCACACCGAACCCTGGACGTTTAAGTTGAGTGAAGAGTTAACTGCTAATGCAACCTCGACTATTCAGAGATCTCGCCTTTGGTCGGCGGGTTGTTGCCCCCAGGGCCGCTGAGCCTGACGGCAACGAGTGAAGTGTTTCGTGGCGGTGAAATATTGCAGCCGTCTTTCTCTATTTGTTATTCATCATTGAATTTAGGATTATTCTTATTAGTGAAGTGCAACCAGCGGTATTTTCTGCCTTGTGGCCCCTAACGCCCCAGTTACCTGCCCTGGAGGTTAGCGTACTTTTCTGGCAATGTGCCTTTCTCCATCGTGTTGATGCTGTCCGACACGGCGTGTAGTTCGACAGCCTCTTGTACTGTACTGTGCATATTTTTTTGGGAGATCTGCCTTGGTTCTAGTGTTACCATCGGCCTTGGGTGTTTTCTGAAGACGTAGTGCTGTGTGTCTCTTCGCCCTCACCAAAAATATTCCATCGTTGTACCAGTGATCGGACGTTAGGCGGATTGGTTAGTCGGTCGGTCGACCCTTAAGCTGCCCCTAGTTTGAGTTGCCATTCTGTTACGTGAGTACAACTCTTGGCTGCCTGTCTCATCTTACCGTGCTGAGAACTGCTTGTCCTGATTCCTTAGATTGTGATGTTTGTTTTAAGGATATTTGTAATTTTCTAATTTTTGATGGTGTGGACTTCTTCTGAGCAATAATTTCACTTCTTTCGTGATGAGGCCTTTAGCCGTGTTACAGTAACTTTTTTTTAAGCAAATTTGTTTTAAAAGCAAGGTATTTATTTTGAAACTGCTATTTGGAATTGTTTTCCTGACTTCTAAAATGGCTCTGAGCACTATGGGACTTAACATCATAGGTCATCAGTCCCCTAGAACTACTTAAACCTAACTAACCTAAGGACATCACACACATCCATGCCCGAGGCAGGATTTGAACCTGCGACCGTAGCAGTCCCGCGGTTCCGAACTGCAGCGCCTAGAACCGCACGGCCACCGCGGCCGGCTCCTGACTTCTAATTCAGGCTTTCAGCCGTTTGTTATTTGAAATTGTTTGTGGCTTTCAGCCGAGTAATAATTTCACTACTTTTGTAATAACGCCTTCGGCTGTGTTACCGTTTGTTTTAAAACGAAGTCTTTATCTTAATATGTGCTATTTGGGATTGTTCTTCTGACTTCTAATTCAGGCCTTCAGCCGCTTGTTGTTCGAAATTATTGTTGGTGGCCTTCGCTCCCAAAATTGTGGAATTTTTCCCTGTGATAAGGCCTTCACGTGTCATACAGTCAATAGTGATTTTTTAAAAGATTGTTTTAAAATTTTAATTTCTTTAAATAAAGTATACGTATTTGTTGTGCAACCGAGAGTAACTGATTACGGCCCCGTCAATAATCGTAACCTTACCCTGCCCAATCCTGAGAAAGCAGCTCTCAGTACTGTTCGCGGCACGCACCCTGTCTCCCTCACGGGGCTGCACTGGACTCATAAACGTCCGACACAAATGCACGACAATCCTGGACAACCGATTGAGAAAAGAACTGCAGCGTCAAGGTGCATGCCTTCTTCGCAGTCTCTTAAGCAGCATGATACCAACGAGCCTAGTGCAACCGATACACGTCGCGACGGACGGCCGGAGTGGCCGTGCGGTTCTAGGCGCTACAGTCTGGAGCCGAGCGACCGCCACGGTCGCAGGTTCGAATCCTGCCTCGGGCATGGATGTGTGCGATGTCCTTAGGTTACTTAGGTTTAATTAGTTCTAAGTTCTAGGCGACTGATGACTTCAGAAGTTAAGTCGCGTAGTGCTCAGAGACATTTGAACCATTTGAACCACACGTCGCGACAATTCCTTCAGAACACCATCACATCCAAAAATAGTTTCTTGAATTTAGTTCTGTTTGGACCAGTGTTCCAAACACCTCGCAGCTCCTTAAAAAGACAATCTATACAATAGTGACAAATGAAACTCCATTGAAGACAAGGTGAATTGGACAGTGTTGTGAAATATTCACCAGCTGTCGCTGCCTTCACGCACTCGCTCAAGTTGATATCTGATTGTCAACGAGAAAATTCCTACGACAGACAAACTGCACCGAATCCTCCTCAGTGAAGCAGCCGTCTTCCACAAATGTGGAAAAGTTGACTCGGACGCGCACAGATTTGTTTGCGAAGTAATGCAGGACTTCTGGAATTTTCTCAGTCGCCGACTAACCATCATTGGTATACAATAGTGACAAATGAATCTCCATTGAAGAAAAGGTGAATTGGACAGTGTTGTGAAATATTCACCAGCTGTCGCTGCCTTCACGCACTCGCTCAAGTTGATATCTGATTGTCAACGAGAAAATTCCTACGACAGACAAACTGCACCGAATCCTCCTCAGTGAAGCAGCCGTCTTCCACAAATGTGGAAAAGTCGACTCGGACGCGCACAGATTTGTTTGCGAAGTAATGCAGGACTTCTGGAATTTTCTCAGTCACCGACTAACCATCATTGGTAGGACGAACTCACGCTATCTGAACGTTCGTCTCGATGCGGCCTGACCGCATGCGATACCCATTTACTAAAGAAAATGTAGCACTATGGATGACCTTAAATACAGCCACCTGCATTCCTGAGAACCGAGTTGCTACATTCTACGAGTGTTTGTCCTAGATTGAAAGGGAGTATTTTCGGATTGCGCGGGATGACAATCATGGGATAATATTTGGCAACATTCCGCTTATCATTATCAGGGAATCGCTGCAAGTGCTCTCCATTACGCCAGTTAAAAGCCAACTATTGAAGCTATTTCATGTAAGTGATACATGTATGTAAGTAGCAATAGAAGCCGGCAAATAAGTACATCGATAAAAAAAAGCGGTTGAACTTTACTCATCTGGAAGATGAGCCTTCAGCAACAGAAGCTTGCTTTTATTTAATTAGAAGAAAAAAAATACTATTGATATAATTAGTTTCCTCTACTATGTACAGAACAAAGGTTTGTTTTCTTGTCAAGTCATAGGACATACATTTAAAAAAAAACAGAAAAAAAAGAATATGTGCCTAAATTTAGTTCATTATTGACCTTTACTAAAGAAATTTTATTATTTTCTGAAGTCGGGAGAACGACAACGTTATGTTTATTTCTTCATTTCAATATTTTTTTGTTATCATGTACGTACCCAACAAAGTCATTGAAGCCTGGCTGATTAACGCAACTTTGGAATCCTAAAAATAAAAAAATAAATACAAAAAAATAAAAACAGAAAAAAACACAAAAAACAAAAGTGGCTGGGATATAAAAATAAAAATTTATAAAAATGTGGTAGAGTGTCTGGCTATAAACTGAAAGATTGCATGATCGAATCCTGTTTAGGTCATTTGTTCTCATTTTGCCTTTTAACATTGCATTCAGGTCTCAATGATGTGGAGATTTCCCAAAAATCAAACGTCCCTCGGATTTCACGTTACACTGTAGCCTCCCTTTCCTCAATTTAATAACTGGTTAGGGATACGTAAATCGCCTAAGTGACATCCAACTGATTGCAATTGTTTCACATCAACTGCCTAGCGAAAAAACCTGACAGTCCAAAACCTATGGCATTTAATCAATTATGTATAGATTAAGACGCTGCATGAGATACGGCTTAACTTCGTTTATATAAAAAAAGTTTTTCAGCAGCGCAGCAAATGACTCATCTTTGGCCTCCCTATTTTCCTTGAGTCAAACAGAGATGCGAACATGATGTGACAGATGTTACTTGTTTCGGCATTTTCAAATTATACAGGAGACTGGTAAGCGAATGAACATTGGCGAGGAAGACATTTAGGCCTTGTAAAGATCATCATGGAATTCAAAAATTTCTTGCCGATGAATACACAAGGTTTCTGGTTTCCTCACATTGCTAGTCGCAGTTCGCCCTCTTAATTCACTGCAGATTCTTCTAAGAAGGAGCAATGAGTTACTGAGCTTTGAAGTATCGTAATAAATATGACCAATATCGAAAGGATAGCCACCTTGTCATCAGACTGTGATATGAACCTACAATTTGAAATAATCAAATATTTTAAACGAATAATTTACCTGCATTCGTTTGGGAACAAATAGCACAGCCAAAAAACTTGCTAAACTAAAATATGTGCTTTTTATCTTCTATGCTTCAAGCGAAACGTTTCCCTAAAAAGTGCTTCACCTACTTCGCTCCGTTTACGTACGGTACGTCGTTTCAACAGCTTAACAGATGACTCAGCTTTCAGCTGTCTGCTTTCCTTGAATCAAACCTAGATGTGAACACGATTCTTTGCATGGCACGGCAAAGAATTCTGCCATTAAGTGTTTACGACAAAGAACTGTGGCAATGAGTCTCAAATTTTTGAAAACTTGTGGTAAGTTCCTATCGAACCAAACTGTTGAGTTCATCGGTTCCTAGGCTTACACACTACGTAACCCGACGTAAACTAACTTACGCAAGGACAACACACACACCCATGCCCGAGGGAATACTCGAACCTCTGACGGGGGAGACATCGCGAACCGTGGCAAGGCGCCCCAAGACTGCGCGGCTACCCGACGCGGCGATAAGCCTCAATAATGCATATCGTGAAGCTTCCCAGGAGGAGTGCTACTGTATAACACGAGCTGAACTTGCACATCACGCGTGTTTTTTCTTATTTTTTCTTTTATTTGTGCCACCTCAGCCAGCTTCCGTTCCACACTAAATCACTTACGCACACATATACACCCATGATTCGTATACAATATTTTCATTGGCTATAAATAAAATATTTACATCACCTGTGCTTCCGTCATTGCCATGAGATGTCACCCAAAACTCCAAGTCAGTATGGAACACATAACATTCATGCCTCCAGACAACTTTCCTGATGTGGTCTGCTTACATCGTGTAAATTATACGAAAGTGATATTTATTTACTCAACATTGTTCTCTGAACTTTATTCGTTGACACCACACAAAATAGGCTACACAGGTTAAGTCGCAAGACCGTCGATACCGTGCGAAGTCGGTAGTGCTAGATAAAAAGCAAGTCATCGATTAACATTGTTACCAATAATCTGGAAAAGTACTTTACTGATGTACTTCAAAATTGTACACAATATTCTATAAAACTACGTACTTTTAGTGTGTATGGTGTATAACTACACATCTAATACACAAAACGGAAAAGTTGTTAGCAAACATCTCTGTAAGTTCTTTAACGTTTTATATCAAATTTAAACGCTCAGGCACACATAGGGTACATATTTTTCAATATATGAGATATATAAATATAGAAATACACTAAACAGCCAAAGAAATTGGTACACATGCCTAACATCGTGTAGGGCCTCCGTGAGCACGCAGAAGTGCAGAACAGGACGTGGCACGAACTCGATTAATGTCAAGTAGTGCTGGAGGGAATTGACGCCATGAATGCTGCAGGGCTGTTCATAAATCCGTAGAGTACGTGAAGGAGGAGATCTGAACAGCATGTTGCAAAGGCATCCCAGATATGATAAATAATGTTCATGTCTGGGGAGTCTGGTGGCCAGCGGAAGTGTTTAAACTCAGAAGAGTGTTCCGAGAGCCACTCTGTAGCAATTCTGGACGTGTGGGGCGTCGCATTGTCCTGCTGGAATTGCCCAAGTCTTTCGGAATGCACAATGTACATGAATGGATGCAGGTGATCAGACAGGATGCTTACGTATGTATCACCTGTCAGAGTCGTATCTAGACGTATCAGGGGTCCCATATCACTCCAAATGCACACGCCCCGCACCATTACATAGCGTCCACCAGCTAGAACAGTCTGCTGCTGAGATGCAGTCTCCATGTATTTATGACGTTTTCTCCATACCCATACATGTCCAGGCGCTCGATAAAATTTGAAACGAGACTCGTCCGATGAGGCAACATGTTTCCAATCATCAACAGTCCAGTGTCAGTGTTGACAGGTCCAGGCGAGGCGTAAAGCTTTGTGTCGTGCTGTTATCAATGGTACACGAGTGGGTCTTCGGCTCAGAAAGCCCATATCGATGATGTTTCGTTAAATGGTTCGCACGCTGACACTTGTTGATGGCCAAACATTGAAATCTGCAACAATTTACGGAAGGGTTGCACCTCTGTCACGTTGAACGATAATCGTCAGTCGTCGATGATCATGTTGTTGCAGGATCTTTTTCCGGTCGCAGCAATGTCGGAGATTTGACGTTTTAGCGTATTCCTGATATTCACGGTACACTTGTGAAAGGATTGTACGACAAAATTCCCACTTCATCGCTACCTCGGTGATGGGATGTCCCACCACTCGTGCGCCGACTATAACACCACGGTAAAAACTCACTTAAATCCTAATAACCTGCCATTGCAGCAGCAGTGACTGATCTAACAACTGCGCCAGACACTTGTCTTATATACGCTTTGCCGACCGCAACGCTGTATTCTGCCTGTTTACATATCCCTGTATTTGAATACAATGCCTATGCCAGTTTCTTTCGCGCTTCAGTGTAATACAGGGTTATTACAAATGATTGAAGCGATTTCACAGCTCTACAATAACTTTATTATTTGAGATATTTTCACAATGCTTTGCACACACATACAAAAACTCAAAATGTTTTTTTAGGCATTCACAAATGTTCGATATGTGCCCCTTTAGTGATTCGGCAGACATCAAGCCGATAATCAAGTTCCTCCCACACTCGGCGCAGCATGTCCCCATCAATGAGTTCGAAAGCATCGTTGATGCGAGCTCGCAGTTCTGGCACGTTTCTTGGTAGAGGAGGTTTAAACACTGAATCTTTCACATAACCCCACAGAAAGAAATCGCATTGGGCTAAGTCGGGAGAGCGTGGAGGCCATGACATGAATTGCTGATCATGATCTCCACCACGACCGATCCATCGGTTTTCCAATCTCCTGTTTAAGAAATGCCGAGCATCATGATGGAAGTGCGGTGGAGCACCATCCTGTTGAAAGATGAAGTCGGTGCTGTCGGTCTCCAGTTGTGGCATGAGCCAATTTTCCAGCATGTCCAGATACACGTGTCCTGTAACATTTTTTTCGCAGAAGAACTTTAAACCGTGAGATTGCACAAAACACGTTAACTTTTGGTGAATTGCGAATTTGCTGCACGAATGCGTGAGGATTCTCTACCGCCCAGATTCGCACATTGTGTCTGTTCACTTCACCATTAAGAAAAAATGTTGCTTCATCACTGAAAACAAGTTTCGCACTGAACGCATCCTCTTCCATGAACTGTTGCAACCGCGCCGAAAATTCAAAGCGTTTGACTTTGTCATCGGGTGTCAGGGCTTGTAGCAATTGTAAACGGTAAGACTTCTGATTTAGCCTTTTCCGTAAGATTTTCCAAACCGTCGGCTGTGGAACGTTTAGCTCCCTGCTTGCTTTATTCGTCGACTTCCGCGGGCTACACGTGAAACTTGCCCGCACGCTTTCAGCCGTTTCTTCGCTCACTGCAGGCCGACCCGTTGATTTCCCCTTACAGAGGCATCCAGAAGCTTTAAACTGCGCATACCATCGCCGAATGGAATTAGCAGTTGGTGGATCTTTGTTGAACTTCGTCCTGAAGTGTCGTTGCACTGTTATGACTGACTGATGTGAGTGCATTTCAAGCACGACATACGCTTTCTCGGCTCCTGTCGCCATTTTGTCTCACTGCGCTCTCGAGCACTCTGGCGGCAGAAACCTGAAGTGCGGCTCCAGCCGAACAAAACCTTATGAGTTTTTCTACGTATCTGTAGTTTGTCGTGACCATATGTCAATGAATGGAGCTACAGTGAATTTATGAAATCGCTTCAATCTTTTGTAATAGCCCTGTATATAAAGGGGTAAAGTTAACGAGAATCTCGAAAAGTTCTTGAGCAATCCATTTAAAATTTTTACATGATGCTCTAATATACCTTCGGCTGGACATAGATTACTTGTTTCTTTAATATATGTGGTCTAAAAATGTATATACACTGCCAGAAAAAAATTAGTACAGCTGGGAGGCGACGTAGATTTTAATCCGATGATAGCATATGCCACCGGGTGTATAGTGGATGTACTAATTATGGTTTCAACGTCGTCCGCCAAAAGATAGCGCAAAGGAATAACAACCACAGCACCGTTTGTGTCTACCCTCTAATAGGGAATGCTCATAGCCAGGAGCCTCAGTGTGGTACGTGTGGTGAAAACAGGCAACCATGCCACGGAGACGATTTCGTGCTTCCTTCAGCCAACTGAGCGAGTTTGAAAGGTGACAAATTGTGACCTTCCAAGTGGCAGGATCGTTCTTCTGGAGAATTGTCACACAAGTTGGACGTGCTTCGTCAGTTGTGCGACGATGCTGGCATCAGTGGTCACGTGAACGTTCTCACACCCACAGACGAGGTTCTGGATGTCCACGCACGCAGCACATACAAACCGCCAGGATCGTCGTTAAGGATACCAGTGGCGGATCGTACAGCTACCACAGCACAGATAGGAGGGATTGTGAGTCCAGACGTGTCAACACGAACTGTTGCGAAACGGTTATTAACAGTGGAACTACGAGCAAACACATCTCTGCCCCATTCTCCACACACGCCACAGGGGCAACGTGCTCGGCTCGTCTGGGTCCATCAGAGAATCACTTGGAAGATGGAATGATGCACCGTGGTCTTCAGTGATGAAAGCAGATTCTGCCTGCACGCAAATGATGTTCGTTTGCGTGTACGACGAAGACGTACCCCCCAGGCCTCATGATCTGGGGTGCGATAAGCTACACTATGTGATCAAAAGTATCCAGATGCGTGGCTGAAAATGACTTACAAGTTCTGCTGCCCTCCATCGGTAACGCTGGAATTCAATATGGTGTTGGCACACCCTTAGCCTTGATGACAGCTTCCACTCCAAAAGCCGGCCGGGTGGCCAAGCGGTTCTAGGCGCTACTGTCTGGAACCGCGCGACCGCTACAGTCGCAGGTTCGAATCCTGCCTCGGACATGGATGTGTGTGATGTTCTTAAGTTAGTTAGGTTTAATTAGTTGTAAGTTCTAGGGGACTGATGGCCTCAGAAGTTAAGTCTCATAGTGCTCAGAGCCATTTGAACCACTCCAGCAGGCATACGTTCAGTCAGGTGCTGGAAAGTTTCTTGGGAATGGTAGACCATTCTTCACGGAGTGCTGCACTGAGGAGAGGTATCGATGTCGGTCGGTGAGGCCTGGCACGAAGTCGGTGTTCCAAAACATTACAAAGATGTTCTATAGGATTCAGGTGAGGACTCTGTGCAGTCCAGTCCATTACAGGGAAGCTATTGTCGTGTAACCACTCTGCCACAGGCTGCGCAGTATGAACAGGTGCTCGATCGTGTTGAAAGATGCAATCGCCATCCTCGAATTGCTCTTCAACAGTGAGAAGCAAGAAGGTGCTTAAAACATCAATGTAGGCCTGTGCTGTGATAGTGCCACGCAAAACAACAAGGGGTGCAAGCTCCCTCCATGAAAAACACGATCACACCGCAACACCAACGCCTCCGAATTTTACTGTTGGCACTACACACGCTGGCAGATGACGTTCACCAGGCATTCTCCATACCCACACCCTGCCATCGTATAGCCACATTGTGTACCCTGATTCGTCACTCCACACAACGTTTTTCTGCTGTTCAATCGTCCAATGTTTACACTCCTTATACCAAGCGAGGCATAATTTGGCATTTACCGGCGTGATGTGTGGCTTATGAGCAACCGCTCGAGCATGAAATCCAAGTTTTCTCAAAAATGGCTCTCAGCACTATGGGACTTAGCACCTGAGGTCATAAGTCTCATAGACTTAGAACCACTTAAACCTAACTAACCTAAGGTCATGCCGGCCGGAGTGGCCGAGCGGTTCTAGGCGCTACAGTCTGGAACCGCGCGACCGTTACGGTCGCAGGTTCGAATCCTGCCTCGGGCATGGATGTGTGAGATGTCCTTAGGTTAGTTACGTTAAGTAGTTCTAAGTTCTAGGGGACTCATGACCTTAGAAGTTAAGTCCCATAGTGCTCAGAGCCGTTTGAACCTTAGGTCATCACACACATCCGTGTCCGGGGCAGGATTCGAACCTGCGACCGTAGCAGCAGCGCGATTCCGGACTGAACCGCTCGGCCAAGATTTCTCACCGCCTGCCTAATTGCCACAGTACTTGCAGTGGATCCTGGTGCAGTATGGAATTCCTGTGTGATTGTCTGGATAGATGTCTGCCTGTTACACATTATGACCCTCTTCAAGTGCCGGCGGTCTCTATCAGTCAACAGACGAGGTTGGACTGTAGGCTTTTATGCAGTACGTGTCTCTTCACGTTTCCACTTCACTATCACATCGGAAACAGTGAACCTAGGGATGTTTAGGACTGTGAAAATCTCGCGTGCAGACGTATGACACTAGTGGCACCCAGTCACCTCATCATCTTCGAAGTCCGTGAGTTAAGTGGAGCATCCCATTCTGTTCTCTCACGATGTTTAATGACTACCGAGGTAGCAGATACGGAGTACCTGGTAGTAGGTGGCAGCACATTGTACCTATATGAAAAACGTATACTTTTGTGGGTATTCGGATACTTTTGAACACATAGTGTATAACTCTCGTACACCTTTGGTGTTTATGGAGGGGACAACAACGAAAGCTCAGTACGTGATGAATGTTGTTAGACCCATTTTTCTGCCGTCTGCAGCAGGATGGTGATGTCTTGCTCCGCCAGGATAATGCTCGCCTACACACTGCTGTGGAACTCAAAGTGCGCTGCAAGACGGGCAACAACTTTCCTGGCCAGAACGATCTCCGGATTTGGCTCCAATCGCGCGCGTGTGGGATATTTTGGGTCGAGAAGTGATTCGCACGACTCACCAACCAACAACACTTACATAACTACGTGAACAGGTCGAGCAGTCGTGGCATAACGTAGGCCAGGACAGTATTCGCCAGCTGTACGGTCGACTGGATGCAACAGTCAGAGCCTGCATTGCTGCTCGTTGACGCTACGCCACGTACTTAATAATAGGTGTGCTGCAGCATGTGTCGATCGATATCTGGTACCTCACATCCGCTTGTGCTATTAATGTGTAAATGTAGTCATTTCATGTACTACATATGAGCTGTTCAATAATAAATCTTGAGTGAACTGGAGACCTGCAGAAGAGTGTACTGTTTCTTTTTTTTTTGCAGTGTATAATACACAAAGGGGTATCGTTGTTAGCAAAAAGCTCAAACAGTTTTTGTTCGAGTTACTTGACATTTTTACGCGATACTCTAATAAATTTTCGGAAGGACATAGGCTACATATTTTTATATGAAACATAAATATGTAAGCAATACGTAAAGGGGAAACATTGTTTGCACAGACATCGAAAGTTCTTGATCTAGTTATCTGAAATTTTCACACGGTGCTCTAATGAAATTCAGATTAGACATAGCCAGTATATGAGAACATATTTTTTTATACAACGATGTACAGTTTTCTGTTAAAACCGACTGCGAGAACGGAAATGCTGTGCTATGAAAGTGTGTGGTTTCGTTTTAACTTATATGGCAGGGCATTTAAATCATTAGACAGATTCTTCCTTACACAAATATTTTTTCTCTTTATATACAGTTTTGTACAAAAACCGTATACTGAACAATGTACTGTTATATTTTATTCCTGACGGTCAGTTTTAAGATGAAAGAGGAAAGTTATATTTATGACTTATCGACTTATGACTAGAGTACTACTATGGAATACGTATCATCCGAACCTTCATAATCCTACCCAGTCACAGATTAAAAATATGAGAAATAGTCACTGGAGCTATTGTCTTCAGATACCCAACAGTTGAAGAGATCTTTCCTGCACCTCTTACACTAACGATCCCTTCTGAGTTACCCATTCATTTTAAGTGATTTCATTTCTCAATCAGGATTTCATTTGTGATAACAATTAACAAGGCTTAAGGTCATAGAGAGAGAGGGTACGAGGAGATGGACAGAGAAACGAGTGAGCTTGAGTTGGTGAGAGACTGGGGTGTGGGGAGGGAGGAGGACATGGACGGTGAGACAGAGAAGGAGGTGGAGAAGATGGTCTATGAGGGGAGAAGAGGATGAGATGGACATAGAAAATGGGCAGGAGTAGATGGAAACAGAGACGGAGGACAAGGACATTAAGATATATATACAATTCCCATACATTCTTTTGCAACTGCGAAGTATCGCCGGTTTCGATAGTTCTTCACAAACAGTACACACATTGCATTAGAAATATCAAAATAATCGTTAAATGTATGTCTATGCGAGTGGTGCCTGTTTTGTCGGGGATGTCCGATAGATCAAACATCACTCGTGGTGATGAGGCTGGTATATATATGAAAACACAAAATGTAGGAAGGGAAAGAAAAGGGAAAGGATGCGTGCCAAATCGTGAAGGCTATCCGCACAGGGCGTTGTGGTAATGCAATGGCAAACGTGAAAAATTTGTGCCACATCGAGATTTGAACGCGGATTTATTGCTTCTTAGGAGCATTTGCCTTAACCGCTTCGGTCATCACGATACAGTTCCTGACCGACTGATCACACACTGCAACGTGGCGTCATCTGTTCATTAATCTCACTACTCGCAAATTCTGATTCCCGCAAGAGTTTGGACGATGTTTTCGCGTTCTCCTGAAACGAACGGTGGGGAAGCCGTCCGCTCTTTTTCAGAAATGTACAAACACAAACACACACGCGTGCATGAACGTTAATAAAACCAACAAACTGCAGGATTGGACTCCTGCTGACTGGAAATGGAGGATGAAAGGTCCTATGAACATGTGTCCGGAAATGCATCGTTGTCACGGTAGATGGCTCTGACGAATGAAAGTTCCTCTGACCACTTGCTCTGGGTTCTTTGTGTGTTGCACTCTGTGTGATTGACGCAGTATAGTGTAAGCAGCAGAATGGTCCGGCATTCATGTCGAGAACAAGCCGAAATGGTGTTTGTGTACCACCAAGCAGATATAAACGGTCAAAATGTAGCATGTCGATACCAAAACAAGTACACTCACAGACACCAACCACATCACGCAACATTTCAAGGGGTTTATGTGATCATGGGTCCTTTCAGACAAACGAATGTGCAGGGAGGCGGCACACACTGCGTACATCAGATCAGGAGGACCAGGTTCTACAGGATATTGAGATGAAGCATAAAGCAGACTCCAGGCAAGTGGCCCGCCAACATTGTGTAAGCCAAAGTACCATTACGTGTACCTTGTATGACAACCGCTGCCATCCCTGTTGAATCCTCGTTAGCCGCTTTTACGTCGTCTCTGTAGAGCTGTACCATGGCAAACCAGGAGATGATGTTGGTTCATGGCCGGTATCCTCGTTCTATAACACAAACTGCACCCAATTATTAACTGGTTCTTTATTCATAAACAAAGAGCTACTTAACTTAAGCTTCTACGTCCTGTGGTCCCCTTCGTAGCGTACTTTGTACTTCAATAGCAGTGAGGCTAAATTGGTCTATATAAGATCATGTTCGCTACAGGCTGCCTGATTCTAAGCTAGAGACTGTGACTGCAGCTCCGTCTCGGTGACATGCTAGAACTCACACGGCATACAGACTAGAGATGGGCAAAGTCGTTCATCCTTGGTAACTAGTTCACTGGTGATCGCTCTTTTTTGAGAACCGTCCATTTTTACTCGCTCACCGTTCACTGTGCTTGGTACATGGTTCTTATGAAAAACTGAAAATTACTAGCATAGGTGACTGAAGGTGGAAGGCGCCAAGAGGGAGACTTGCCTCCAATGGCTCTGAGCACTATGGGACTTAACAGCTGTGGTCATCAGTCCCCTAGAACTTAGAACTACTTAAACCTAACTAACCTAAGGACATCACACACATCCATGCCCGAGGCAGGATTCGAACCTGCGACCGTAGCAGTCGCGCGGTTCCGGACTGCGCGCCTAGAACCGCGAGACCACCGCGGCCGGCAGACTTGCCTCCCCCCTGGAGTACAGAGTTATTATTCATAACAGAATTCTCACAAACTTGTAATTTTCGTGATTCTGCAAAACATCTCGTTTAGCCAACTGTACCGCTATGTGGCTGATTGCAGTGAAATAATATAAGGTGGCGCACGAAAAACCGGCCCCGAGTACAAACTGCTCGCCAATTATGCACGATTTGTTGACCGCTACGAGCAGGATAGATAAGCATTTGAAGGCAGTGAAGAAATAACAAATAAGCTAAAGAAAACAACTTCGAAACAATAGATGACGATTGGTAAGCGACAATGAGCAGTCCAGTACTCGGGGCCGATTTTTCGTGCGCCACCCTGTGTCACTGAAATAATATTGTAGGAGTTTTCATATTCTCTTTACAGAATGTGACACTATACACTCGATTACGAAGCGCGGGCTTCATTCGGTTGTAAGTCGGTCTCCTTTCCATAACAACGAACATGCTCCTTTACCTTAGATAAAAAAAAAGACGGAAAATGTCGGCTCGTCTATGCCGTGCCGACGTCCTTTGCATATGTAATAAGAAAAAATCTTGCCTTTTTACAAGTATTTCTTCTGCTGTTTATTGAAACACTGAAGTAAGCTGATACTCCGTTTTGTTACCTGAAAAGAGGTATGTATTACACACCAAGTAATTTTTATGTAGTTTACGTAATTATAAAATACATTTTAATTAACGGTCGTGGACGTTGAATAGAATACGAAAAGAACCAGAAGTTCAGAGTTCAAAAAAGGTTTGAAACAAATCTAGAATGGACGTTGGAAGCGAACGAAACGAACAACAACTCAATACTGAACTATGAGCAGTCGGCAGTGGAACTGCGAAGAGTGGCCACGCGAAGAAGTACGAGTCCAGCCGAGCGAGACCGAGACCGAGACAGACGGGAACGGGACCGAGGCTGGAACGAGACCAGTTGACGTGCCGTTGCGGGAACGAGACCGACCGTTTCCCGTTCCCGGGAACTATAAGTAGAAAGCCGTGACCGAAGTGAACTATGAAAGACCATTCCTTAGAATTCGTTCCTTGTTCGCTCCGTTCATCTTGGTGAACCGTTCCTTTGGACCCATTAGTTCGCGAACGACCCACCCCTAGTACAGACTAGTACTATTTCGAGCTAACTGGAACTAACAGGACTAAGTGGTCCTCCAGTCCGCGGAGGCGACCCTAAATACTGTTGGCTGACAGGGCGTTGGCGGCGCGTTTCCAGTAAGTCTGTCGCTGGTCTCTATCGATCTTCTTGTGACCTCTATGCTGCTTGGTGGGTTGGCGCCAGCTTAACGACAGCGCAATTGCTATCCCATGGAGGCCTGTTTGAACATCTGTTGTGACCTAGACGCAATGCAGGTCTGTTTTGTGTTCTGGGATTATTTTTTGTTGTTTCACACACACTGTCCATTTCCAGACACATGTTCACAGAACATTTTTTCCTCCTTTCCAGTTATGAATCTGTATCTGCCCCTGCAGTTTGTCAGTTTCATTAATTTTCACCTTCTCTGGCGTACATCTAACATCACTGTCAGTCAGTAATGAGCCGAATAACTGCTTGCATAAGGGCTGGAGGGGGACGAAAGCGTTATTGACTTGCTCAACTTGTGAAGCTCTTTCTCTCGAATAAATCATCCAGTTTTTTCTGAAAATGTAATAGTTTGTTTGTCTTTACATATACTTCACATCTTCCGAATTCAGTCCCATTTGGAATATCCCTTCGTGGTGCGTCGTTTCTTTACCTTAGGGTGTATATATGAGTTTCGGTCGTCTCTGACGTGAACCTCCTTCCCATCCTGCCCACATGCCACCCCACTCCCTGCGCTCAGCTACGCATGTTCCCAGAGACGCTGCCAGATGGAGTGCAGCCAGAAGGACGCAGTGTGGCCACTGAGCGCCGTCCAGCGGGGCCTGCGGGTTCTGGGTCTCTGGTCCCCGTCCCAGGCCCGGCGGCTCCCCCAGCTGCTGGCGCTGTGCTGTGTGATGGCCGCCCACGCCTTCCTGCTGCTCACCAACAACGGCAGCCTCATCATGGACACGCCGTCGGACCTGCCGCAGCTCTCCTTCACAGCCTACAACTCGCTCACCGTCATCGGCCTCACAGCAAAGGTCGGCCACTGGAGCACCGCTACCTGCAGCACACCACTCACCTCCAAAGCAAAACTCTGCACCGGCACCTGGAAGTTTCTGTAGTCTTGTCAGCTCTGTCAGTCTAATCTTAGAAAACTATACTCTGATGCACGTCTTCTTACACTGAGTGTCAAGTAAAGCACCAACAAGAAAGTACACTGAAGAGCCAAAGAAACTGGTACACCTGCTAAATATCGTGTAGCACACCCGCGAGCACGTAGAAGTGCTGCAACAAGTCGTGGCATGACTCTACTAATGTCTGAAATAGTGCTGGAGGGCACTGACACCATGAATCGTGCAAGGCTGTCCAAAAACCCGTAAGAGTACGACGGAGTGGAGATCTCTCAGCAACAGCAAGTTGCAAGGCATCCCAGATATACTCAATAATTTTCATGACTAGGGAATTTGGTGACCAGCGGAAGTGTTTAAACACAGAAATGTGTTCTTGGAGCCACTCTGTAGCAATTCTGTACGTTTGGGGTGTCGCATTGTCCTGCTGTAATTGCCCAAGTACGTCGGAATGCACAATGGACATAAATGGATGCAAGTGATCGGACAGGATGCTTACGTATGTTTCACCTGTCAGAGTCGTATCTAGACATATAAGCGGTCACATATCACTCCAACTGCACACGCCCAACACCATTACATAGCCTTCACCAGCTGGAACAGTCCTCTGCTGAGATGTAGGGTCCATGGATTTATGAGATTTTCTCCATACCCGTACACGTCCATCCGCTCAATACAATTTGAAACGAGACTCGTCCGACCAGGCAACATGTTTCCAATCACCAACAGTCCAGTGTCAGTGTTGACGGGTCCAGGCGAGGCGTAAAATTTTGTGTCGTGCAGTCGTAAAGGGTACAGCAGTAGGCCTTCGGCTCTGAAAGCCCATATCGAAGATGTTTCGTTGAAACGTTAGCTCGCTAACATTTGCTGATGGCCTAACATTGAAATCTGGAGCAATTTGCGGAAGCATTGCACTCCTGAGACGTTGAACGATTGTCTTCAAACGTCGTTAGTCGCGTTGTTGCAGGATCTTTTTCCGGTCGCAACGATCTCGAAGATTTGATCTTTTACCCGATTCCTGATATTCACGGTACGGTCATGAAATGGTCGAACAGGAAAGTCCTAACTTCATCGTTACCTCGGAGATGCTGTGTCCAATCGCTCGTGCGCCGACTATAACACTGCATTCAGACTCACTTAAATCTGGATAACCTGCCGTTGTAGCAGCGGTAACCGATCTAACAACTGTGTCAAACACTTGTTGTCTTATATGGGGGCTGCCGACCGTAACGCCGTATGCTGCCTGTTTTCATATCTATATATTTGGCGCTTCAGTGTATGTGATTTCTCTTTCCTTTTCACTCACATATCTGGAGACAAATGTCACGAAATGTGCGAAAGACTTAACACTTCTGATAAAAATGATAAACGTAAGTCACCCAAACCAGACATCACGCAATATTCCGCATGTGTAAACTTACAAATCGTTACGAGAGTCATTGACTATCTACACTCCAATACACCCCTTATAACCCAATGTTGATCACTTAACACCATGGAAATACGCTATCTGAAATTTGGCCATAACATGAGATCCCAAGTTGTGGAATTGCTATAATATCAGTTAACAATTATATTTTAAAAAACTGATAACGAAAATGTTACGAAGGGAACGCTACCTACTTTAAACGGAATCCAAATCAAAATAAACTGGCGATTTATTACGAAAGTTCAACTTCTTACACAAGAAAGCCAACATATTAAAATACAAATCTAACATGACAGACTATTAAACAGTACAAGTATGACGTCTGGGGAAGGATAATGGATTCAAGCTGCACATTCCCCCAATGTTGTGAATAAACCGCACGAATCTGAATTTTTTTATGCAGTGGTTGGTTATCCGAACTAAAGTGAAGAGAACCTATCTTCTTAACTGCAATCTAATGGCACTGTGGCGTCGATGTACTCTTATAAAGTTGTAAACTCCCCCCTAACGAAGCGGTGCTGCACAATATGCTCACCAGTCTCTTGTCATCTCAGTGGAGGTGAAGAATGGGTCAGCACCAGATCTGCACCAAGCCGGAATCTGCGGATCGCGCTAAGTCACCGGGACGTTGTCCCAGCGCAGTACACCAGAATGATAGTCACCTCACGAACCGACACCGTCTCTAAGACGACCAATTCCAGAGTGTTCACGATCATGCGTTTCTGCATTCGACTCCCCTGTCTGCGCCAGCAATGCAGCAAAAACCGATCAGGAAAAATGATATTTACTTCTGTCAAATGACACGAAACTTCAGTGTTAAATAATTTCCCACCATGGAATATATCTATTATTTTGTGTTCCAAAAATGAACAGCAGAGAAAGAAGTGATGACACTTTCTGCAGGACCTGACCATCATTTTGCAGGACAATGCTCAAGCACATACAGTGCAAGCTGTCACTGATTTGTTTGACTGATGGGGCTGCTAAGTGTGTACGATCTACTGCACTCCCCTGACTTAAGCTCTCGTGAGTTCAACTAGATTTCTAAACTGAAGGAAACACTTCACGGCTACAAATTCGTCGGGTAATAGACCGCGTCGCTCGAACTATTAACACAACTGGCACTGCTAAGAGTATCCTACGACTTCCACATCGCTGGCAACGGGCTATACACAATGCTGGAGACTACTTTGGAGGTCAGTAAAACTTTGAAACAAGTGTCTGTTTTGTACAAGCTGTAATTAAATAGTTGCCACTGTTAAAGTTCCAACCCTCGTAAAACAAAGTTAAATCTGTATTTGATGTCAACAAATATATCTTCTTCAGAAACGCTTTTCTTGCCATTACTAGCCTACGTTTCGGCCGTCATCAGTTATTATGGTGTCCAAAGAGCAAAACTTATCTATTACTTGAAGTGCCTCGTTTCCTAATCTAATTCCCTCAGCTTCACCTAATTGAATTAGACAACATTCCATTAACATTGTTTTGCTTTTGTTAATGTTCATTTTATATCCTCCTTTCAAGACAGTATCCATTCCGTTCAACTACTCTCCCACGTCCTTTGCTGTTTTTGACTGAATTACAATGTCATCGGCAAACATCAAAGTTTTTATACCTGTTACCTGGCCTTTAATTCCTACTCCAAATTTTTCGTTGGTTTCCTTTACTGTGTGTTCAATATACAGTCTGAATAACATCAGCGATGGCTACAACAATGTGCCGGTCGGGGTGGCCGAGCGGTTCTAGGCGCTACAGTCTGGAACCTCGCGGCCGCCACGGTCGCAGGTTCGAACCCTGCCTCGGGCATGGATGTGTCTGATGTCCTTAGTTTTGTTAGGTTTAAGTAGTTCTAAGTTCTAGGGGACTGATGACCTCAGAAGTTAAGTCCCATAGTGCTCAGAGCCATTTGAACCACTTTTTTTTTACAACCATGTCTCGCTCCCTTCTCAGCTATTTACAACCATGTCTCGCTCTCTTCTCTGCTACTAGTTCCCTTTCATGTTCTTCGATTCTTATAACTGCCGTCTGGTTCCTGTACAAGTTGTAAATAGCCTTTCACTGCCTATATTTTACCTCTGCTGATTTTAGAATTTCGAACAGAGTATTTCAGTCAACATTGCCAAAAGCTTTCTCTAAGGCTCAAATGCTATAAACGTAGGTTCACCTTTCCTTAACCCATCTTCCTAGAGAATTCGTCGGGCCATATTATGTCACGTGTTTCTACATTTCTCCGGAATCCGAAGTGCTCTTCTCCAAAGTCGGCTTCTATCAGTTTTTGCGTTCTGTAAAGAATTAGTATTAGCATTTTGCCAACTATAACTTATTAAGCTGAAAGTTTGGTAATATTCACGCCTGTCAGCACCTGCTTTCTTTGGAATTGAAATTTTTGTATTCTTATTATAGTCTGAGGGTATTTCGCCTGTCTCCTACATCTTGCACACCAGATGGAAGATTTTCGTCAGGGCTGGATATCCCAAGGCTATCAGTAGTTCCACTCCTGGGATCTTTCAGTGCTCTGTAAAATACTTCTCGCAGTGTCAAACGTCCCTTCATCTACGTCCTCATCCACTTCTAAAATGCTGCCTAGCCGTTTTGCACTTCCTGTCAGTCTCATTTTATAGACTCTTGAATTCCCTTTCGCCTGTCTCATTTACTGCTGTAAGTAGGCTGTTTATGTTTTCTTTATGTAAGTAGGCTGTTTAGGTTCTTATATTGGTAACGCCGCCGCCACGTAGCGCTCTCTGTATGAAAATGAAATCACTGGCTGTGCTGTGTGCAGTCTGTGGCTAGTTTGCATTGTTGTCTGCCATTGTAGAGGGGCAGCTGGAAGTTAACAGCGCGTAGCGTTGGGCAGTTGGAGGTGAGCCGCCAGCAGTGGTGGATGTGGGGAGAGAGATGGCGGAGATTTGTAATTTGTCATGAACTGATATATTTATATATGATGATATCAAGGTAAATACATTGTTTGTTCTCTACTAATATCTTTCATTTGCTAACTATCCCTATCAGTAGTTAGTGCCTTCCATAGTTTGAATCTTTTATTTAGCTGGCAGTAGTGGCGCTCGCTGTATTGCAGTAGCTTGAGCAGCGAAGATTTTTGTGAGGTAAGTGATTTGTGAAAGGTATAGTTTAATGTTAGTCAGGGCCATTCTTTTGTAGGGAATTTTGAAAGTCAGATTGCGTTGCGCTAACAAAAACATTGTGTGTCAGTTTAAGCACAGTCATGTATAATTGTTCAAAGGGGACGTTTCACTGCATTTTTATTTTCTCCAATCATTTTCAAATGTGTGTGGATTTCTAAGGGACCAAACTGCGGAGGTCATCGGTCCCTAGACTTACACACTACTTAAACTAACTAATACTAAGAACAACACACACACACCCATGCCCGAGGAAGGGCTCGAGCCACCGGCGGGAGGGGCCGCGCAGTCCGTGACATGACACCTCAAACCGCGCGGCCATTTGGCGCGGCTCTCCTTTCATCATTTAAATACCTCCTGTGTTACCCAAGGATTTCTACTAGGCCTTGTCTTTTTACCTATTTGATTCTCTGCTGCCTTCACTATTCCATCTCTCAAAACTATCCATTCGTGTTCTACTGCATTCCTTTCCTCTGCTCTTGTCAATCGTTGCTTAATGCTCCCTCTGAAACTGTCGACAATCTCTGGTTCTTTCAACTTATCCAAATCCCATCTCCATAATTTCCTACCTTTTTGCAATTCCGTCAGTTTTAATCAATAGTTCATAACGAATTCATTGTAATCATAGTCCACATATGTCTCTGGAAACGTCTTACAACTTAAAAGCTGGTTCCGAAATCTCTGTCTTACCATTATAAACCAATATGAAACCTTCCTATGTCTCCAGTCTCTTCCACGTATACAACCGTCTTTAAGGATTCTTAAACCAAGCGTTAGGATGGTTAAACTACGCTCTGTACAAAATTCTACTAGGCATCGTCCTCTTTCATTCCTTTTCCCCAGTCCACATTCACCTACTATTTCTCCTTCTCTTACTTTTCCTAATATCGAATTCCAACCCTCCATCGCAGTTAAATTTTCGTCTCCCTTAACTATCCGAATAATTTCTTTTATCTCGTCATACATTTCTGCAATGTCATAATGTTTTATGTAAACTTAACTTTTGTGTACTGCCTGACGGCAGGTCTTTTCATGGGGGAAGCCTCGTCAGAGAGGTCCACCGCATGAGCGTCTAGGGAAGTGATTCCAATGGTGGTTTCCCGTTACCTTCCACTGATGATGATGAAATGATAATGAGGACAACACAACACCCAGTCCCTGAGCGGAGAGAATCTCCGACCCAGCCGGGAATCGAACCCAGGCCCCATTGCGTGACAGACCGACGCGCTGACCACTCAGCTATCGGGGTGGATATGTTTTATGTAATTAACTAATAAACATCAAATGCTGCGTTATAGGCTTCTAACTCAAAAACTGCTGTGAAATGCTGTTTCTAGGGACAATTATCACAAATTTCTCCTACTGGGGCAGTTCCCAAAACCGAGCGGGGTGGCGCAGTGCACACTTAACTTGCATTCGGGAGTACGACGGTTCAAATCACCAACCGGCCATCTAAATTCAGGTTTGCCATGCTTTCACTAATTCGCTCAAGGCAAATGCCGGGACGGTTCCCTCGCAAAGGTTACGGCCAATTTCCTTCCCCATCCTTCCTTGATCCGAGCTTGTGCTCCGTCTCTTAATGACCTCGGTGTCGACGTGAGGTTAAACCTTGTTTGTCCGGTTTTTACAGATCCCAAATACAGCCCTGCGTTTAAAGTGTCCATCAGACTTGGCGTTCCATCGAAAAATGTCACACTGCTGATGTTGTAAACGCATGCTACCACGTTAAGGTGACGCGCTGAATGGGAGCCCTCGGCTGTGCAGGTGGTGTCTTTCCCGCTGGAAGGCGCCAGGCTGTCGCGGATGCTGCAGCTGCTGGCCGAGGCTCGCCGGCGCTTCCCCGACTCCGAGGGCCGCCGCGACCACCACCACCACATGGCCCTCAGGCTGCATCGTTTCCTGCAGGTATTCCTATCTCCTGCAGGAGCAGCTCAGCCACTGAGCTGGTTATACCCGTCAGTGCGGCTGTGAAGGAGCCGTGCAGCTGCTGCATCTCTTTGGCGTTCATCTACATCTACATTTATACTCCGCAAGCCACCAAATGGTGTGTGGCGGAGGGCACTTTACGTGCCACTGTCATTACCTCCCTTTCCTGTTCCAGTCGCGTATGGTTCGCGGGAAGAACGACTGCCGGAAAGTCTTCGTGCGCGCTCGAATCTCTCTAATTTTACATTCGTGATCTTCTTCGGAGATATAAGTAGGGGGAAGCAATATATTTGATACCTCATCCAGAAACGCACCCTCTCGAAATCTGGACGGCAAGCTACACCACGATGCAGAGCGCCTCTCTTGCAGAGTCTGCCACTTGACTTTGCTAAACATCTCCGTAACGCTATCACGCTTACCAAATAACCCTGTGACGAAATGCGCCGCTCTTCTTTGGATCTTCTCTGTCTGCTCCGTCAACCCGGCCTGGTACGGATCCCACACTGATGAGCAATACTCAAGTATAGGTCGAACGAGTGTTTTGTAAGCCACCTCCTTTGTTGGTGGACTACATTTTCTACTGACTCTCCCAATGAATCTCAACCTGGCACCCGCCTTACCAACAATTAATTTTGTATGATCATTCCACTTCAAATCGTTCCTGACGCATACTCCCTGATATTTTAGAGAAGTAACTGCTACCAATGTCTGTTCCGCTATCATATAATCATGCAATAAAGGATTCTTCTTTCTATTTATTCTCAATACACTACATTTGTCTATGTTAAGGGTCAGTTGCCACTCCCTGCGCCAAGTGCCTATCTGCTGCAGATCTTCCTGCGTTTCGCTGCAATTTTCTAATGCTGCAGCTTCTCTGTATACTAAACCATCATCCGCGAAAAGCCGCATGCAACTTCCAACACTATGTACTAAGTCATTTATATATATTGTGGAAAGCAATAGTCCCATAACACTCCCCTGTGGCACGCCAGAGGTTACTTTAACGTCTCTAGACGTCTCTCCATTGAGAACAAAATGTTGTGCTCCGTTTGCTAAAAACTCTTCAATCCAGCCACACAGCTGGTCTGATATTCCGTAGTCTCTTACTTTGTTTATCAGACAACAGAGCAGAACTGTACCGAACGCCTTCCGGAAGTCAAGGAAAATGGCATCTACCTGGGAGCCTGTATCCAATATTTTCTGGGTCTCATGAACAAATAAAGCGAGTTGGGTCTCACACGATCGCTGTTTCCGGAATGCCTGTTGATTCCTACAGAGTAGATTCTGGGTTTCCAGAAATGACATTATACGCGAGCAAAAAACATGTTCTAAAAGTCTACAACAGATCGATGTTAGAGATATAAACCTATAGTTTTGCGCATCTGCTCGACGACCTTTCTTGAAAACTGGAACTACCTGTGCTCTTTTCCAATCATTTGGAACCTTCCGTTCCTCTAGAAACTTGCGGTACACTGCTGTTAGAAGGGGGGCAAGTTCTTTCACGTACTCTGTGTAGAATCGAACTGGTATCCCTTCAGGTCCAGTGGACTTTCCTCTGTTGAGTGATTTCAGTTGCTTTTCTATTCCTTGGACACTTATTTCGATGTCAGCCATTTTTTCGTTACTGACACCTGGCAACTTTTTTTCTCGCAAATGCCTTGTAGCCCATTTAATCCTAGTCAAAACGATTATGCGTATTCGGTTTTTACTTTCTTTCTGCCGGACTGACTCACAGTTGCTTGCAACCGACCTACAACGATTGCGCACGTTCAGAGCTATTTGCTTCTATTGTTCACTGCCACTAAGCGCCAATAGATCACAGAATCTGTAATCGAGTTTCGTCAAGGCGAAAGTATCCACGCCGTTGTCAGGTTAGCACCTCGTAATTAAATTAAACTGAGTTGTGTCAGCGATGATGCCGGAACGATGTGAAGGGGTATGATCATATAAAATTAATTGTTGGTAAGGCGGGTGCCTGGTTGAGATTCGTTGGGAGAGTCCTTAGAAAATGTAGTCCATCAACAAAGGAGGTGGCTTACAAAACACTCGTTCGACATATACTTGAGTATTGCTCATCAGTGTGGGATCCGTACCAGACCGGGTTGACAGAGCAGGTAGAGAAGATCCGAAGAAGCGACACGTTTCGTCACAGGGTTATTTGGTAAGCGTGATAGCGTTACGGAGATGTTTAGCAAACTCAAGTGGCAGACTTTGCAAGAGAGGCGCTCTGCATCGCGGTGTAGCTTGCTGTCCAGGTTTTGAGAGGGTGCGTTTCTGGATGAGGTATCGAATATATTGCTTCCCCCTACTTAAACCTCCCGAGGAGATCACGAATGTAAAATTAGAGAGATTAGAGCGCGCACGCAGGCTTTCCGGCAGTCGTTCTTCCCGGGAACTATACGCGACTGGAATAGGAAAGGGAGATAATGCAGTGACACGTAAAGTGCCCTCCGCCACTCAACGTTGTGTGGGTTGCGGAGTATAAATGTAGATGTAGATGTAGATGTAGATGAAAAGGCTGAAATACTAAACGTCTTTTTCCAAACTGTTACACACGGTAAGACTGTATTACAGTTCCTCCTTTAAACCGCTACACAAACGAGGAAGTGCCCAAAGGATAGAAAAGAAACCGAAATCGCTCAACAGAGGAAAGGCCACTGAAACTAATAGGACACTAATTCGATTCTGCACAGAGTATCCTAAAGAACTTCCTCCTTTTCTAGCAGCAGTGTACCATAGTTCTCTTGCGGAGCGAAGGGCTCCTAATGATTGAAAAAAAGGACAGGTAATTCCAGTTGTCAAAAAGGCTAGTCGAACAAACGCACGAAAGTCCGACGTCGGCCTGTTGACGAACTTTGGAACATCTTTTATGCTTACGTATTACCATAAATCTCCTTTGTAGGAAACAACATGGATTCCGAAAAGAACGTGCAACCTAGCTCGCTCCGTTCGTTCACGAGAGACACAAAGCAACAGATACAAGCGCCGAGGTAAATGCCATGCTCCCTGACTTCAGGAAGACGTTCGATACAGTTCGTCGCTGTCACCTAATGAACAAATTCCAAGCGCACGGATTATAAGAACAATTGTGTAATTGTATTGAAGAGTTTCTGACAAACAGAATACAGCAAGTCATCCTGGGTGAAGAGAAGTCTTCAGACGTAAAAGTATAAGGGGCAGTCAAATGATAACGAGACAGATTGAAAGAAGTAAGTAAACTCTTTGCTATGTGAAAAGCAAACGGCATAATTTTTGAAACGCTAACCCCACTGTGAGACAGGCTGTTCCAATGCCTTCTTGGAAAAATGTTTGCGGTTTCCTATGGAAACATGATTGTATCCATTTGTGCATCTCTTCGTCCTGGGCGGTACCAGGATAGTTTGTGAAAGCTGAATACGTCAAGTCTAAACGCGCAGGAAAGTTGACGGACGGCATCATTCCGTCGCTGGACAGTGCCCGCCCACGAGTTGCCGAGATTTCTGCGACTACACTGCCGAAGTTTCGTTGAGAAGTTCTTACACATCCTCCATACAGTCCCGATCTCTCCCCATACGATTTCCATATTTTTGGACCCCTGAAGGAAGATATTCGTGGCTGTCAATTTGCTTCGGACGAAGAGGTGCACATCTGAGTATAATCGTGATTTCGTAGGCAACCTCAGACACTTTTCCAGGAAGGCACCGGCCGTCTTCTATAGCAACAGGATAAATTATTAACGGTTATGGCGATTACTTTTGAAATAATAAACAGACAAATTACTTTTTTTCATCTCTCTCATTTTCATTTGACCGGCCCTTGTAACTTTGAGTGTGCCCCAAGCAAGTCCTATAGAACCATTACTTTTCAAAATATATGTAAATAACTTAGTAGATAACGACAGAAGTTACACGAGACTTTTATCGAATGATGCTGGTGTATACAGAGAAGTCGCAATGCCAGAAAACGATAGCAAAATGCAGGAAAATCTGTATATGATAGACGCTCTGTTAAGAGAGTGGCAATTGACTCTCTGCATAAACTGACGTAAGGCATTACGAATACGTAGACAGAAAGGCCGTTAATTGTATAATAACGCAATTGCAGGACAAACACTGGACACAGTTACTTATATAAAATATCTAGGAATAGGCGTACGGAGCGATTTGAAACGGAACGACCACATCAAATTAGTTGCGGGTAAGGTAGATGCCAGACTGAGATTCGTTGAAAAAATTCTCGGGACACGTTGTCGATCTACAGACGAAGTGACTTGCAAAATATTCGTTCAACCAATACTTGCATATTTCTCGTCAGTCTGAAATCCGTACGAGATAGAAGAGCAGACCGTTTCGTTACAGGTTCATTTAGTGAGTGCGAAAGCGTCACGGAGATGCTAAGCCAACTGGACTCGTTCCACATTATAACGGTCACCGTGAGTTTGATCAATGGAACACGTAACTAGCGAAGTAACTCCAGTGGCAGATTCTGCAAGAGAGCCGTTCAGCATCACGTTATAGTCTCTTTCTCCTACTTACAAATCGCGAAAAGACCATGACGATTATGTCGGAGAGGTTCGAGCGCACGTGGAGGTTTACCTGCAAACCTTCGCGCAAACCGTACGTGACTGGAACAGGAAAAGGGGAAGGCACACTGGTACACAAAGTAACTTCCGCCACACACCGTGAGATGGCTTGTGGTGTAAAAATGTAGATCTGCGGGGAATTGTTGTTTCGAAAGTAACAAATAATGTTATACAGTCGACAATTATCAGTAATCTCACGTCTATGCTTAGCAGTTTTTCGTCAAATATTTACTAGCACGATTGTACTGGTGGGCAAAGTTGTGTGCTCTCTCTATATCGCTGCTTTTTGTGCAGTTTTTATGGGTAATGGAAATGCCGTGTGGCTAGGGCCTTCCGTCGGGTAGACCGTTCGCCTGGTGCAAGCCTTTCAAGTTGACGCCCCGTCGGCGACTTGCTTGTCGACGGGGATGAAATGATGATGATAAGGACAACACAACATCTAGTCACTGAGCGGAGAAAATTTACGACCCAGCCGGGCATTCAACCCGGACCGTGAGGTATGACGTTCCGTCGCGCTGACCACTCAGCTACCAGGGCCGGAAGGCCTTGATATTCATTAGCATGGTTGTATGCGGGTTTAACAGAAGACATATTCGTTCTCTCTTAGAAGATCCTGATTTGAATGACGTTTCGTCACATACATTTTTGCCTTCTTCGTCAAATAATCCCCAAGTAGGAAAAGCATTAGGTGACGATCTTCTCGCCGAAGAAGTTCCTGAAGTGCAGAGATTTCCCACTGTGTCACAGAAATCGCCAGACAAAAGACCAGAAAGTGTTTTAATCAGTGTTGACGTTGAGCCAAAAAGTAAAGTTATCTGGTAGTGTTAGGAAGGGAATCGATACCTAGACGTACAATGTCTTTTTGTAATCCAAAATTACAGTGGCAACATGATTGGAGTAGACATTCATGAGGATCAGCTTAAGTGTTACCGAGTGTGGTTCAAAACCAGAAAACGGGTACACAAATGTTTACTGCACTTCACTGATCTTTCAGTTGTCAACTGCTGGTTTCTGTTCAAGGAGCACAGTCGTGATAGCCAGTCCGAAAAAAATATACAAAAAGTGATAAAAGGTAAATAAATTATGGATCTTCTGAAATTTAGGATGTATTTGTCAGAGGCTCATTTGTTTTGTCCAGGCGGAAAGAGAAGGGCAGAAGAGTTTGAGTCAATGTTATTAGGTACCTCAAAAAAAGGCAAATATATACAAATTTCATTAAAAATCAGGCTTGGACAAGCGATACGCTGGGTAAGATCTGCAGCCCCACAGCAGAAGACATTATGTTATAGGTGTGTCAACACGAGCACTGCAGGAGGCGCATAAAGTGAAACCAGTACCTTTATCTTGGAAAGGGAAATGATTGTTTCAAACTATTTCACAAAAAGTGAAGTAGTCTGCACCATGTCTTTGTGATTAATAGATTTTTATGATATAGAACATGAGACGTAAATGGTGTAACACTCTGCTAGCATTCCTAGTAAACATCTGTTACTGTTCCTCATAATATCAGATATGTTACTAAGTTAGAGAACAAATAAACTGAAATGAACACTGGCCCACACGATTTTATTAGATGCTGTCCCATTGAATTTTTAGTGAATGAATTTCTTAAATATTTTCCATCACCCAATACACCACATATTTAGAGAATACAACTTAAGTCAGCATTGTCTATAAAAAAAAAATCAGAGTGAAAAGGACTAGCACCTGGGGATATTCATAGCCACCGTAGTATCTCCTCCTTGTGTCACCTATGTTTTCACTTTCGGACCAACGCAATCATGGTGGACAGCAATGGAGCTACAGAACAGATACTCAAGCACTTTGAAGCTTGCTGTACAATTTGTTCGACTTTTGTCGATTGCTTGCGGGGAATAGAGGAAGCAAGATCCGCACAGCCGCCTAGCACACACAATGCTGCGGGGAAAACAGAAAGCAGAGGCATTGTACCCGTGCTTCGTAACGAGCAATTATGAAAGTAAAAGTGGTTCGTTTTACTGTTTACTACATATTTCGTACACTGTTTGTGGCATATGTCATTTAAAACTCACAAATGTTTTTATTGAAATTGTCTTTATTGCAAAAAATTAGTAATAATATTGACGGCTTTCAAATACTAAGCATTCACCATCAGAACTAAAAAAAGGACAGAAAAAACAGAAAGCAATTAATTACTGTAAAAAATGAGATAAGAAGTGAAAATATATTGGAGAAAACATCTACCTCTACAAATTCTCCGCAATCCACCGTACGATGCGTGGCGGAGGGTACCTGTACCAATATTAGTCATTTCCTTTTCTGTTCCACTCGCAATTAGAACGAGGAAAAAATGACTATGTAAATACCTCCGTAGGAGCCCTAATTTCTTGTCCTATCTTCTCGATCATTACGCGAAATATGCGTTGGCAGCAGCAGCTTTAAATCCAAGTTCTCTGAATTTTCTCAATAGTGTTCCTCGAAAAGCGCGTCGCCTACCCTTCAGGGATTCGCATTTCAGTTCCCGAGGCAACTAAGTCATGCTTGCACGTTGTTCGAACCTACCGGTAACAAATCTAGTAGCCCGGGTCTGAACTGTTTCGATGTTTTCCTTTAATTCGACCTAGTGCTAACATACCCATCCGGCTTGTTACAGAGTCAAGTGGCGCAGCAGTAACGCGACGCAGTAATGGTCACGTAACACAAACTGCCTTTCTTGTTTCAGCGCCACGCTTATAACAGAGGGAGACAAGCTACATCTGTAGAGGGCGCACGAGCATTTTTCCTATTCTCTGAATACCTACTCGATCGTGATAGTTTCAGTGTCGTGTCACATGTCGTCAACATGGCCCAGGTGTAGGAGGCGCTCTGATCGTATACTCCAGTTTCATTGGTAATTTTTGGCAAAACAAAAAGAAATATGTGATGGGTTACAGTTCTTGATCACCACAAATTTGCGCCAACGTTGCGGATTGAGTTCTGTAGGTCTTTGCGGTGTTACGTGGTGTGGGGGAATAAGACATGCCATCCCCAACGATATAAAAAAGCCTTCTTCACCTCAATGATTCACCGGTTCTTTCGTTACCTTTGTCCGCCTACGAAATATGCAAAGGACCCAGTATTTTAGAGCTGAGTGCAATAGCCAATGGTTTTTCTGTAAATGATGTTATACGCCCGTACAATAGACTAAAGAAACAAAAAGCAAATAGTAGGCAAATACACACTCAGCCAGAAAAGAGGCAATAATAAAGGAATAATGAAGACCATCCCAATGCAGTTTCACGGCAAATGTCCCAGCAAATAGATACGTGTTTCAGAAAATCTAAAGTTAGATGTGGTTTTCAAGTCAACAACACTCTAAAACTTCGAGTAAAACATAAGTTGAGGAAGTGCACACGACAAATTTAATGGCTGTGGTGTACACAAGAGCGAATGTAATAACTGTGATAAGTATTAGATCGGCCAAACCGGCTTCTCTTTTAATGTAAGTTTTAAGGACCATTTACGGTCTTTGGATTGCATTTTACTGACCATAGTATAGAGAACAGTGAAAAAAGTATGCGTATTCTCCACAGAACGCAAAAGGCCATACTCTCGATTTATTGGAAGAGTCTGAAATTTACAAAGCCACAAAACAAGAGCCAGCAAACGTAATCAATGGGAGCCCGAGTTTGTACCCAATGCCTACTTTGCTTTGATAATGTTTTACAGTATTTTTTTCCTTATTGCTATTTCATCGCCCCTCGCCCCATGTAGGCGGGGTGCGGGGAGGGAGGGTTGCGAGGGTGGGCTGGCAGCGGTACAAATAACCCGCTCTTCAGCCAGTAGTCATTAGTCTCGAACTTAGACGCTAAAACGAAGATACATGGAGACATTTTTCCTAAGAATATAAATTATTTAAAAAGGTGACGTGAATGGGAGATACATAAATAAGATAATGCTGTCTTAATGATTTGTTTAAAAACAGTGACATAAATGTGGACAGAAAGCACAGTTAAAAACACTTTAGAGACACTAAAAAAAGCGCTTGAAAAACATGGAACGCGACAGAAGATAGAATGACCATTAAAAACGGAAAGGAGCGAGGTGGCACTGTGGTTAACACACTGGACTCGCACTAGAGAGGACGACGGTTCAAACCTGCGTACGGCCATCCTGATTTAGGTTTTCCGTGATTCCTTAAATCGCTTCAGGCAAATGACGGAATGGTTCCTTTGAAAGGGTATGGCCGACTTCCTTCCCCATCCTTCCCTAATCCGATTGGACTGATGATCTCGCTGTGTGGATTCCTTCCCCAAATCAACCAACCAACCAGCCAACCTAAAAACGGAACACCGTGTACTTTCACTAACATTGGAAAAGGAGCTGCCCTGAAATGGTAGATTGTAGATTAAAGGGAGGATCGGTACGGAAATAGATCGGAGAGTGGTGGTAATGAGGACTGAGGGCTGATAAGAGGTGGTGACGAGAGAGGGGTGACTGTGAGAGACAAGGAGAGATGGGTAACTGGTATTGGGATCACTAGGAAGGAAAGTAAAATGGGGTGGGGGCGATAGGGAAGGGGAAAAGGAGGTGGTGTGGGAGGAGGGGAGGTGGAGGAGTCTTTGATGGGGGTTGATAGGTTAGGGTGGAGTCAGTGTTGGTAGGTCGGGTATATGTGGGGCGGAGTTCACGGTCCAGAAGAGAGAGGCGGTTAAAATTTCTTCGAGAGAGGACTTGGAGGATGTGTAGGTGAAGGGTTGGTGAAATATGTAGGTTGAGGCATGGCAGCACGCTCGGACTGGAAAGGAGAAGGCGCACAATAGGATTGTTACAGTCGAGTTCATGAATGGCGTAAATTATTTGGAGGTGATCAGTATGAGTGAACAGAGGTGGGAATTTGACGAATTGGTAAAGGATCCTTGTGGGGGAAGGTAAGTGGATGTGGAAACCGAGGCGGCGAGCATGGCATAGGGACTTATAGAACTTAGGTGGGGCGGATATCCATGCAACATATGGATGGAAAATGATAGGATGGATCAAGGAATTCTGTTGGATGGTTAGTAGGTGAGCTTTCGATGTTAGTTGCCAGTCGAAGGTCAGTACGAGGAATTCTAGTGTGTTATCTGGATGGGACATTGTAAATGGAGAGGTAGAAGTCGTGGAGACGGAATATGCGTGTAGTGCATCTTATAATTATTGCCTGGGTATTGGAGGGATTAATCTTGAGGAGCCACTGGTCACACCAGGAGGTAAACTGATTGAGGTTGATTTAGAGAGATCGTTGGGATTTCTGGAGCGTAGAACAGAGGGCAAGGAAAGAGATGTAATCAGCATCTTGAAGGAGATGGATGGGAGGAGATGGTTTGGAGCTATCAGCTGTGTATAAGAGATAAAGGAAGGGGGAGAGAAAGCAACCTTGGAGCACACCTGCAGTGGGGTGGAAGATATGGGAACTTTTGTCATTAACAGTGACATAGAATGGGCGATGGGAGAGGAAGGATTCCATAAGGTGGACATAGTTGATTAGAAGTGCATAAGTCTGGAGATTGAAAAAGAGACAAGAATGCCTTATGCAGCTGCTTGCTTTCTCTAGATCAAGGTAGACAAAGACGGCGGATTTACGGTTGTTGAGCTTTTGGGAAAGGAGTTGACTGAGGTTCAGGAGTTGATCATCAGCAGAGGAGGGACAGAAGTCACACTGGGCAACAGGAGCAGATGGTGATGGATGCGACAGGAGAGTATGGATTCAGAGACCTTGATAAACAATGAGGTGAGGCAGATGGGGTGGTACAAAGAGGTAACAGTGGAAGGTTCGTTTGGTTTGAGGAAAAGTAGGATTTTGGAGGTTTTACACAGGTCAGGATAGTAGCCTGTGGAGGGGATAGTGGTATACAGGTCACAAGGAGATAAGAAAGGAGATATGACATTCTTTGGTGTGGTGACAGGTAATATGGTCATGACCATGAGATCTGTTGCATTGTCTGTAAAGTATTTGTTTTATGACCTATGCAGTGATTGGGGTGTTTAATTCTGCTTCCGGTATGTTCTTCAAGTTCCAGAAGCTGGAAGCCAGGCGAGGGACTGTGGTAGCTGTGCGTTCATGGATATTAGGGAATTGGGAATAGTCAAAGTGAGTGTCGTCAGGGATGGAGAAGATGTCGGAGAGATATGTTGCAAAGTGACTGGCTTTACTCAGATCTTCAGGTAAGAGAAGGTTGTTGTGAAGGATCGGGTAGTGAGTGATGAGATGGGTGCCAGTAAGTCAGTGGGATGCTTTCCAGTACTTGGAAGAGTTGACTGGGAGTGTAGCATCGAGTCTGGTGCATGTGTGGTGCCAGTACCACCGTTTTTTGGCAGTGAGTAAATTTCAAATGTGTCACAGTATATGCTATGGTGTGTGAGAGTATTGTGGTCACACGTTCGGAAGAAGGAGGGATATAAGCGATAGGATTCAGTGAAAAGGAGTACTCGTTGTCATGGGAGAGTAAGGTAATGTGGGTATATGGCTACAGTAGGGATATATGCAGAGATACCATCTGAGGCTGTAGTTTTGGGGACATCATCAGGTTACTGGAACGTTAGGGGCTGGATTCCAATTTGGAAGGAATTTCAGTTGGCACAGGGGTAGTCATGTAGTCATGGATAAATTTTGGACAGACATGGGGATGGGCTGCATGGGGACAGGGTAGTGTCCAGGGTGAGGAGGACAGGTAGGTGGTTACTTTCAATTGGATCAAGGGCTTCTATAGTGAGGCATCCAAGTAAATTGGGAGTTGACAGGACGACAATGAGGGTGGTGTTGCTTTCAGGTCAGGCGTGCTTGTAGGATGCAGGCGACATTGCCTTGGAGGTATTTGGTAAATGACACCACCACTGGCGTTTATGTTGAGGTCTGCAGAAATAATATAGATGGAAAACGTATGGTTGATGTGGGTAAGTAAGTCATAGGGGATGGGTTTGTTAGGTCAGATGTAGATGGCAGCACAGGTATCAATGAGGGTTTTGAAGATGCTAAGGATAAGGTGTACAGTGTAACTCTTGACTAAGGATTGTAGCTGAGCAGGGATGTTCCTGCAATGGTCAACTGCTACTTCACCTCTGGCCAGGGGGAGAGGTTTATCAATATGGTGGAGGACATCAGGAGAGGTACGGATGATATGGTGTGGTTTGAGGAACATTTCATTGAGGATGAAGGTATCGATGTTGTGTTGGGACAGGGTATGCATAAAAAAGGACTTGTTGGTGGGTAGGGAGCGGATGTTGCTGTATAGGATGCTGTAGTGCCATCATGCCTTGATGAGACGCTAGGAAGCAGGTTGCATGGTTAGGACGGAGAGTTTTACACAATGGTATCGAGACAGGTGAAAAAAAAAGTGCACCTAGTTTTAGGAGTATGTGGCCTGGATGTTCAGGTGAAATACTGAGCAGACACCAAGGGATATTTGCTAAGCTAGTGTGGGTTTATTGAAAGGGGAGGATATTTTGAAGGACGATGGTAAAGAAACAGATGATGTTTTTGGCAGTTAGGGGTTGGCAGAAGTTGTTGGGATGTATCGGGTGGTCTATAGTATGGGCAGGCACAGTTAATTCAGGTTTGATTGGTGGGGGGTTTGGCCTTGCACTTGGTGGAGTAGGTAGGGTGAGCATCATTTCATGTGCTGCAGGTGGGGTGTGGAGGACCTAGGTTGGGACATTGCTTAAGGAAGCGAGATTGCTTGCATTTGGGGTGGGTGGGAGGTTTCTCATAATCAGTGGTAAGGAAATCGTTATATATATGAGGCATTCTTGGCATCTATAGGATCGGGGGGGGGGGGGGGGGGAAGGGCGAGATTTGGAGGATTCGACCTTGTGACAACCAAGGTAGATGAGCGCCCCCTACATGAGGAGGCAATCAATGTTGGGAACATGTTCTGTGAATACTCGCATGAGGCAGGTGAGACCAAAGTTATTATAGATGCGACGGGCTGTGAAATGGTGACTACGGGATGGGGTGGGGCTTGAGGAACTGGAGCAGGTACGATATCGCACTGAGCATATCCTTCCAAGTGGCTGGAGGCACTGCGGATGCTGGTGCACGGTATTGTGGCGTCTGATATAGAGATGGTGATGTGGTGAGATGCAATTCTTGTAGTTGTCGCAGGGGCAGTGGAGAGTGTGGGAAAGGTTAGGAGTGGAGGATACGCAAATGAAAAAGTGGAGGATAGGGAAGGTGTTGCAGGGAGAGGAGTGTAGTCAGCTGCAGCAGTAGTGACTGCAGATGGGTAGAAACTGTGGGAGGAGGCGGGTGGACATATGATGGTGGGCCAGAAGGACGGTGGTGGCAGAAGGAGGGTGGAGTAAATGACGGAGATGGCTGAAATGCCCTATGTGGGTCAAGTGAAGCGGGAGACAGGAAGTTGGATGATAATTACCGGCGGCAGAGCGTCGCGTAGATGATGGGGGGTGACAACAGCGATGTCCGTTGTGACGTACGGCATTAGATGAGAATGCCGGGAGCCGCGGCGGTGAAGACCAAGACGGAGGCGGAGGCGGCAGCAGCGAGTAGAATGCGGCGATGGCGGAGGCTATGACGATGACAGCGACAGCGATGCCGATGGCAACGAAAGAGGCGGCTGCGACGATGGAAAGACAGCTGAAAACGACGACGATAGCGACGGCAATAAGAAAACTATGACATGCGAGGAGACCATGTACACGCACAGAAGACAGACTCGGCGACAAATGCAAACTACATAGATAAACAGACACGGACACAAAGCATAGGGGAGTGGTGCCAGGCAGTCTGCGCACAAAAAAATGGCTCTGAGCACTATGAGACTTAACAGCTGTGGTCATCAGTCCCCTAGAACTTAGAACTACTTAAACCTAACTAACCTAAGGGCATCACACACATCCATGCCCGAGGCAGGATTCGAACCTGCGACCGTAGCAGTCGCGCGGTTCCGGACTGCGCGCCTAGAACCGCGAGACCACCGCGGCCGGCGTCTGTGCACAACAAGAGTAGCAACAAACGAAAACTAGAGGCAGATACCTCTAGTCGGTTGGTGCTGATGTGTACAGTAATCACTGAACGCCTCTCATATGCACAGTCGTGGACAAAGTGTGGCAACGAATGATTTTTAACAGAATTTCGTCATGAATCTTCACGCTTTGCTAAATTTGCACACTTTCATGGTAGTTCAGCAACGGTAATCCAGTGTGACTGGTCTGAACGATGACACAGACCGTTTCGTGGCCGAATGCGCGTAATATTTTGCTAATTCGTAACGATGTGGGGTACTTTGTCTTACTAAAACAGTTATGTTATCTCGATAAGCTGGAATTCATTTTTATTTGTACAGTTTATACTAATTAGCGTTTCTTTCATTTATATTTTATATTTACGTGTTGGGTTTATAACACACTAATCAGCGTTAATATAGTTTTACACATGATTGAAAACAGTCTGACAAAGTTCGGATAGTTTTTCAATTTCACGCCTGTGCATAGTATGTTGGTAGCACTTCGTCGCCTTGCCTGTTATGCTGTGTAGCAGACTTCAAAGCTGTGCGGATCAGCATAACGAAAAGGCGAGGGGTCTCGCTCGTTTTGTCCACGACAGTACATCTTGCCCTTCCGTTAACCGGTATAGACGGCATTACATATTTGATCCGTTTTTTTATGTTAATCATATTACTCTAGTGTTTGATTGTTCCTTCTCTGTATACGTAATATATTACCAAATAATCTTGTCAAGTGGCTGGTTCAATATTTTATTATACCTTTCTTGGAACGGCATATCGCAGGGTACGAGAGGTCCTCTGACGGCTAATTTCTCCGACTTCTCGCCTTTGCTGCATTGTGAGTGTCTCGCCAACACAGGGCACTGATTACATACATTAGTCTTTGCTTTCTGTCTATTTCGCTTCTTTCCCTAGTTATTTTACCAAATTTATATTGTTTTATTAGCTCCATAACCTTGTTGTAGTATGTGTTATTATTTTTATCTAAAATGATCACAAGAGTGTCTCAGAATACCACTTTGTCACGTAAGTAATCCCATTTTAACAGTTTTAAATTTTACTTTATTCGTGTTTTTAATTATTACATTTTATCACTGTAATAGCTTATACTCTTGTTAAGCCCGCTACAGACTTTACCTATTCTATTCTTCAATTGATTGCATTCTGTACAATTTTATAACCTACGAAATTGTGTAGATTTACAGTGAGCGACTTCTAACGAATTTACAATACAAACACCTGTTATAATTACTGTACGCTATTTGTTATGAACAGTAGTGCTATTAACAGTATGACTCCTCCGGCTGTAGCCTGGTTTACACCAAATTCTAAATTATGCTAAGCTGATTTTTTGTGTGTTTTGTGACGATGCCACTTTAGCTTCATTATATGACATGTTGTAAAACAGGTATGCCTCCTCACATTTTAGGCACATGTATCCGCACTATACGAGTATATATGAGTAATGCTTCTCATTATGGCAAATTTTATTGTTTTGATATGCAAACTGTCGACTACTTTTGTTTCTTCATTTTCCAAAGTTTTGCTGCAGATCTGAAGATGGTCATTGCTGGCCGAAACCTGCAGTTTCAGACCAGTAGTTTTGTGGTCATTGACGAAAATAAAAGAAATTTATTCTATGCTTTTGAAATCCGTGTCCACGTCGCAGCTTGTGAATGAGACGCTCCTAACGGCGATCCGCCCGCAGATGGGAATGTAAAGCACGGAGGACCCCTCGGTGTTATTCGACAGAAGCAGGCTACCCGCCGGTAGTGGTTTCACTCTCTCTCGTCTCTTATCATCGTCAACAAAACAAACACAACACTATATTACACACATACGCATTAAAGTCACCACCATGAGACGCTTACACTCAATACACGTGGCATTAAAAACCGCCTAAATAGCATAATTAGGAAAGACTTAACACCAGATCTTGTGCTCCTGGAGTTCATTATCGCATAGCCCACAGTTGGCACTGAATGTCGTCAGTGAAGAGAAGAATGGAAAACAGTAAAGAGTAGGCTCTAACTGAATGATGAGCTCAGTCTGTAAATTCGTCGTAATTTAGTATCATAGCCACCAGCGTTAATGTGGGAGAAGTCAAGAGGCGAAACCAGAAGCGCAAACTGATACGGATGAACAAACAGTAGAAAAGGAAACGCTGTAAGTCTCACCGGGTACAATTTCCTTCCAGCTGGTATCCCGGCTAGGGGTGCTGAAGACAGTTGTTACCTTAAATAATGGGCGTTTGTTGGTCACGACGAGGGTTCCAGTGACGCAGTTGTCTCACTTCAGCTGTCACAAACGGTAGCTGGCCACCACTCGTGCGAACTCATACCCCAGCAGTATACTACACTTGGGGAAGCTGAACAAAGATACTCAAGCATGTCGTACCCATTTCGGGAAAGGAGAAGTAACAGCAGTCAGCGCCTTCTGTACCAAACACCGTAAAATAACTGTTAATATTATTTATCCAAAAAACGCAAAGAAACCTCCCTCGCAGCGACACACGAAGGGAGAAGAGCAACGAGCACACTGCGGATAGTTCCGTTGAAACCCGTTGATAATCACCATTAAAAAGGTGCGGATATTTTTGCGAGAATAATGGAATTCTGGCTCAGAATAGAAATAAACAGGACAGAAAATTAATTACTCCTCCCACGAATTATAAAGATATCAATTCTCAACTATCTAACTGCAAGATTTAATATATCCTGTAACGTCCCCTAACAACTGTTCTGCAATGTTCCTGTACGCAACAGAAAACTTACCTCGTCCTGCAGCTGCAACTGTGTGATCAGCAACATGCCGAAATATTTCGAAAAGCAATACTGCAATCCATGCAGAGTGCAGTGCATGGTCTAATTGTAACAATTACTGCCATACTTTTATACTTAGAAATCGAATGATCAGGAAGCGTTTTGTCCATTAACCTTAAACGATGTACAGAAAAATGAAAGAAAGCAATACAAACTTTTAATTTACTATATTAAGAAAATTGATGATTTAAACACAAACTTTACACAGATTTTTAATATTCCGCAATATCTATACTCAATAAACACGTTTCTGAAAACAACAAAGATACGAATATTACTCTGAGTGTATCTATACACGAATTTGACAAAATTCCTCCAATGCGTAAGCAACCAACAACTAAGTGCAGCAAAAAGGCAAATTACCAAAAATCCTCTATTAATACCAAAGTCTCTTCCGACGCTACTAGCACGATCAGGGCAGTCTGCGACCTCTCACGTCGCGCGCCTTTCTCCAACACGACCTGCGTCCGACCTCTTCCGACTCCCCTCGAATACTCCTCGTCCGCTACTACTCGCGACAATAATATCTCAGACTCAGGGTTTGTGTAAGTACACAGTAGAATCAGAGACGTCCAACTTTCACCAGGATACTCTCAGAAATACCTCACGTAGAATTCGCCGCCTGCCCCATGTCAGGGAAAGTGAAAAAGAGAGATTCTAGCCTATAAAATTGCATTTTTTTAATAGACAGTTCCCTTGGCGTCAGTCATGCACTACTGGCCATTAAAATTGCTACACCAAGAAGAAATGCAGATGATATACGGGTATTCATTGGACAAATGTATTAAACTTGAACTGACATGTGATTACATTTTCACGCAATTTGGGTGCATAGATCCTGAGAAATCAGTACCCAGAACAACCACCTCTGGCCGTAATAACGGCCTTGATACGCCTGGGCATTGAGTCAAACAGAGCTTGGATGGCGTGTACAGGTACAGCTGCCCGTGCAGTTCAACAGGATACCACAGTTCATCAAGAGCAGAGACTGGCGTATTGTGACGAACCAGTTGCTCGGCCACCATTGACCAGACGTTTTCAATTGGTGAGAGATCTGGAGAATGTGCTGGCCAGAGCAGCAGCCGAACATTTTCTGTATCCAGAGAGGCCCGTACAGGACCTGCAACATGCGGTCGTGCAGTATCCTGCTGAAATGTAGGGTTTCGCAGGGATAGAATGAATGGTAGAGCCACGGGTCGTAACACATCTGAAATGTAACGTCCACTGTTCAAAGTGCCGTCAATTCCGAACAAGAGGTGACCGAGACGTGTAACCAATGGCACTCCATACCATCACGCCGGATGATACGGCAGTATGGCGATGACGAATACACGCTTCCAATGTGCGTTCATCGCGATGTCGCCAAACACAGATGCGACCATCATGGTGCTCTAAACAGAACCTGGATTCATCCGAAAAAAATGACGTTTTGCATTCGTGCACCCAGGTTCGTCGTTGAGTACACCATCACAGGCGCTCCTGTCTGTGATGCAGCGTCAAGGGTAACCGCAGCCATGGTCTCCGAGCTGATAGTCCATGCTGCTGCAAACGTCGTCGAACTGTTCGTGCAGATGGTTGTCTCGCAAACGTCCCCATCTGTTGACTCAGGGATCGAGACGTGGCTGCACGATCCGTTACAGCCATGCGGATAAGATGCATGTCATCTCGACTGCTAGTGACACGAGGCCGTTCGGATCTAGCACGGCGTTCCGTATTACCCTCCTGAACCCACTGATTCCATATTCCGCTAACAGTCATTGGATCTCAACCAACGCGAGCAGCAATGTCGCGATACGATAAACCGCAATCGCGATAGGCTACAATTCAACCTTTATCAAAGTCGGAAACGTGATGTTACGCATTTTTCCTCCTTACACGAGGCAACAACGTTTCAGCAGGCAACGCCGGTCACCTGCTGTTTGTGTATGAGAAATAGTTGGAAACTTTCCTCATGTCAGCACGTTGTAGGTGTCGCCACCAGTGCCAACCTTGTGTGAATGCTCTGAAAAGCTGATCATTTGCATATCACAGCATCTTCTTCTTGTCGGTTAAATTTCGCGTCTGTAGTACGTCATCTTCGTGGTGTAGCAATTGTAATGGCCAGTAGTGTAGGTGCTCCGAACCTGTGATGGTCAATTGCAGTGCTGTAGAAATTTCAATTTAGTGCCTAATGTCTCCGTAATTAGTACTGGCAGTACTGTACCTCTCTACTACTTGAAGTGTTTCTGCAGTTCCTTTATAGAAGCGGTGTATTTTTTTGTGTAGCTGCTTATGCTCAAAGATGGATAAAAGATAACTATCGAAGTTTAGTTTTGGTTCGTTTGAATTTCCTTTTTTCTGAAGATTTCCTCGATTAGCGGAGTCCAATACAAGCGTCCCTATCAGAGGACACACAGCCACCTCAATTTTCAGCGTTAACCTTACAGCAGATAGGTGCTGAAAACTTGTAGCGAGTAAAGGTGACGCACAAGCTTTATGGCTACAATAACTTGGACACGATTACGAATAGCCAAAACTAACATCACAGGCCGGATTTCCATTATAGTACCAATGCGCTTATGTGTGTCTTATACGTTTTTTCACCATAAACTCGGCAGTGTTATTGTCCAGGTGTACCGTGTTGCAGGTGTCGTACAGGATGAACTCGGCCATGTGGACGGTCGCTCCTATCGTAGCCGGCGCCATCGCCTCGGCGCGATCGGACGGACGCCCGGTGAAGCGGGGCTTCATGATGCCCCTGTGGCTGCCGTTGGACACGCAGTCGTCGCCCACGTACGAGATCCTGCTGGGCGTACAGGTGCCGTGCTGCTGGATCTGCTCGGAGACGTCGGTGCTGCTGGACTGCGCCATGCTGGCGCTGATGCTGCAGGCAGCCGCCGAGCTGGCCGTCCTCAACGACAGGCTCTCCGGCGTCGGCGCGGGGCGGGCCCCGAGTGCCGCGCTCCCCGCCTGCTACAAGGACACGCCTCCAGCAAAAGCTGAAGGAAAACCTGCCGGCGCAGCTGAGGCCCGAAGTCCTCTGTATTCACATGATGAGATGTTCCGCTGCCTCGTGGAGAACATAAATCACCATCAGATCATTATAAAGTGAGTCTCCTTCCACGTGTACAGAACAGCCAGAGAAACTGGTACACCTACCTAATATCGTGTAGGGCCCCGGTGAGCACACAGAAGTGCCGCAACAGGAAGTGGCATGGACTCGACTAATGTCTGAAGCACTGGGTGATCAAAAATTCAGTATAAATTTGAAAACTGAATAATACACTCATTACTCGTGGAAGACATTCTTACCAAGTCCCGTAAGAGTTCGGGTAATATGTGTGCATCCGCACAGAAGAAGAAGATCATTGCCGGTATTGCCGGAACTATATACTTATATGGATATGGTGTCTGTTCTTTCGGGACTTGGTAAGAATCTCTTCCGCGAGTAATGAGTGTGTTGGGTAGGGACACCATGAATGCAGTGTGTGGACATATAAAGTGAGAATGTAGGTCTCGCGGGAGGCGTGATCGAGATAGTCCCTGCAGTCGCACTATCCTTTGTGCGCTCGGTGGCTCAGATGCATAGAGCGTCTGCCATGTAAGCAGGAGATCCCGGGTTCGAGTCCCAGTCGGGGCACACATTTTCACCTGTCCCCGTTGATATATATGAACGCCCGTCAGCAGCTGAAGGTATTAATATATAATTCTAATATCATAATATCTGAAGTAGTGCTGGAGGGAACTGACACCATGAATCCTGCAGGGCTGTCCGCAAATCCGTAAGAGTACGAAGGGGTTGAGATCTCTTCTGAACAGCACGTTGCAATATATCCCAAATACGGTGAATAATGTTCATGGCTGGGGAGTTTGGTGTCCAGCACCTTGCAAGCACTCACCTACATACTTTGCCGTTATTTACAACCGCAATTTGGTATCATTTGGTACGTTGTGTATCGTATATATGAATATTTAAAGAAGACTGACATTGTCACGTAAACCTTGTAAATAGTTGTTAACGCTTATTGCATGAAAGATGAAGGAGTGTCTTTATTATCAAAACGGCGTAATGAATGATTGCCTATACTAATAGAGGTTGGAACGCCAGTGGAAATGAAACGGTAGGCGTAACTCAAGCCCTGGGTGAAAAGCCCACACAGGTGTGTTGGTCCTGCTTCACACTGGAAGTGCCAAGACGGACGGTCTGGACACCTGAGCGCGGAAGCACAATACAGCGACGGCTGGCTAGTATTGTAGCGGGGGCTGGAAAAAAAAAAAAAAAAAAAAACTTCGGAAACTCTCGAAATGTTGGACGTAGCAGAGAGGAACGAGGAAGCATTACCTCGGAAATCGCAGGCTGGGTTATTTCCGAGGATTTTTACTCTGAGACGCGTACCATTGTATGAGTATAGGTATTTCCTCACAAACTTTCCGTGCTGGACGACGAAAGACTAAATTATGGTTGGTCAGCCTTCGGAAGAATCTGTAGAGAGGGAGAATATTCCGTGGTTTCGAGAATATGATTCGCCTCCTGAGTTACGAGGCAGGGGAGCCGAGTTTTGCTGGGAAGCCAGCGATGGAGAGAAGAGGTCTTCCGTTTTGAGTGCCCGGGCTTGGCAGTCGCTCAATATCATGTTTTGTTGGTACAGACGGACTTGCTGTCTTTGCTCTCAGAGATTTTATACTTAAAACGTTTAGGCACTGTACTGTTGCGAACTTATACGATTCTGGACTTCGCCTCTGGGTAGGGAGTCGTCGTTGAGAACGCAGCGTTCAGTGATAGAGAGTACGTCTTCTGCCTATAATCACATTGAGACGTTACCTGAACTCCGTCCTTGTGGCTGGGAGTTCGCGTTTCTCGTCTGTAGAACACAGAGAGGAGAATACATTTTTAGAGTATACTAGTCAGAGGACCGCCTTCTGCAATTCTAGTGTTTGAAAGAGTTTATTTTGTGGCGGGAGTTCTTCCATCGTTCGCAGACGTATACGAGAACCGTCACTCCGACACACCGGGTGCAGTATATACAGTGATATTGCTAATTGTTTCAGCTTATTAGGGCAATAAGGCTATGATCACGTAAGTTTTATTTCCACTGAGGTTACACACCATTGTAGATCATCTTTGAAAGTAGTGTCTTCTAGTGTTTGGTACGTAGATGATGATGGTTATGTCACGTTATTTATATTAGACCGCGTAGCCATAAAAAGGGGAAGATTTGGGCAATTGATCATTGATATTAACTAGGTAATTCATTTGTGTCTCTTTATGTCCATTAGACATTGATATACAGGGAGTACGAAAAGTCTTTCCCTGATTACATAAATTGATAACTCAGGCTAGGAGTAAGATACAAATATGAAACTGGTGTCTAATTATTTACAAACTATCAAAGTTTTTTTCACATATCAGTAAACTTCCGCTTCTATTGCTGCCCAATGACAGTACACGTCGATATGGTTATCTCAGACGGATTGCCTTTTCTGACGAAACGACTTTTTTTGTCAGTGGAGTAGTGAATCGCCATAATGTGCGCATTTGGGGTTCACAACCCCCTGGCGAGGTCATGAAGTGCACCAGTGGCAATCCAAAGGTGAATGTTTGGTTCGCGCTATTGCACGATCGAATTATCGCGTCATTCTTCTTCGCTGAGGCTACCATCACATCTGCAATGTATCTGGACATGTTGCAACTGTATGCTGTTCCTCAGCTGCTTCAGTATCACCCCGATGTCTTGTTTCAGCAAGACGGTGCACCGCCTCATTGGGGTTTTGACGTCCGTGCCTATCTCGATATGACCTTTCCTGGGCGATGGACTGGACGTGATGGGCCAACGGTTTGGCCTCCACGCTCTCCTGACATAACCCCATTAGACTGCTTTTTATGAGGTTATGTCAAGGACGAGGTCTACTGAACACATGTACCAGATCTTGAAACCCTGCGGCAACGGATAACCACAGTCGTTGAATCGATCCCTCTGTGATGTTAGCGAATGTGTGGACGGAAATTGAATATCGCCTAGATGTGCTACGTGCTACCAAGGTTGCTCATGGGGAAGTTTACTGATGTGTGAAAAAAAACTTTGATAGTTTGTAAACAATTAGACACCAGTTTCATATTTGTATCTTACTTCTACCCTGAGTTACCAGTTTATGTAATCAGGGAAAGACTCTTCGTACACCCTGCATAAACATTTGTAATATACAAAGGGGTTTTAATCTACAATAAATGTACAAGAAGAAACAGCATTTATCATTTTATATTTACTAGTTCCTTTAATCATTAATTTATGTTTATGTTGTAATTTTTATGTTAAAGAGCAAGAAGGACGAGATATCACAATTAAGAGATCCTAAGATCTGCTTCAGGGGGTAGTCAGACAGGGCCAAATCTTCATTTTCGCGTTCAGTTTTTCCGTTGCGCACATTCATTTTACACCCGCCTGGAGTAGCATCTTGGACATGTTTCAAGTCATCAACAGTTTAATATCTGTTTTGACGGGCCCAGGCGAGGCGTAAAGCTTTGTGTTGTGCAGTCATCAAGGGTACACGAGTGGGCCTTCGGCTCCGAAAGCCCATATCGATGATGTTTTGTTGAATGGTTCACACGCTGACACTTGTTGATGGATCAGCATAGGAATCTGCAGCAATCTGCGGGAGGGTTGCACTTTCGTCACGTTGAACGATTATCTTCAGTCACCGTTGGTCCCGTTCTTGCAGCATCTTTTTCCGGCCGCGCTGATGTGGGAGATGTGATGTGTTACCGGATTCCTGATATTCACAGTACACTAATGAAACGGTCGTACGGGAAAATCCCCACTTTATCGCTGCCTCGAAGATGCTGCATCCCATCGCTCGTGCGCCTGCTATTACACCAAGTTCAAACTCACTTGAATCTTGATAACCTGTCATTATAGCAGCTGTAGCTGATGTAACAACTGCGCCAGACACTTGGCTTATATAGACATTGCCGACCTCAGCATCGTATTCTGCCTGTTTACACATCTCTACATTTGAATATGCATACCTATACCAGTTTCTTTGGCGGTTCACGGTATTTCCGATGTAGTATGTATCTTTCATATGTCATGATGACTAGTCGGGATATTGCGAATGAAATATACTTCTAAAATTATGGAACGCACTTGAATTTTACAAAAATCGTGAACAATACCATTTGTCTTGTTATCAGTTTATGAATCTTTACTGTTTTAAAAAGGGGTTAGATTCTTTTTGGCGGACAGAAACAGGACAGGTAAATGATACAGAAACTAACTGAACATAAGAAGTTATGTAGCCCGTATAGATTAATAGATTATACATGTTTAGTTCATCAAACAGTTTTTGTGAATTGATAAACAGATGTTTAGAGCATCTACATCCTGACGTCAATGAGACTGACAAGCGTGTGGTTTTGGTTTGTTTCCAGTTACATGCACCTGCTGCAGATGCTTCTCAGTCGCGGGATATCTGTGTTACTCATCTGCAACACCATCTCCATTTGCTTCCACATCGTAGCGACAGTGGCAGTAAGTAGAGAAGGATCAGAAATTGCAACACAATCAGAAGTGCACATAAAATACGTTTACCAGGAAAAAATTTCTTGGCCAGGAAGTGAAAAACCACTCATTTCAGGTCAAAAAGCACGTACTTCTCTAACTTATCCCCCGTCGAGCCAGTGAACTTAGTGCAACGATTTTCAGCAAATATACTCCCCCACCCCGTAAATATACTCCCCCACCCCAAAGTGGGCTTTTCCAGGTTTACAAATCACCCTCTTTTGTACTTCGCCCATTCGACTCCTGCTTGCCTGTGGTAGACTCGGGCAGCCTACACATCAAATTGCACCTTCCGTGTGAGTGAACTGTCCTGAGCGGGGGGTACCCTCGTTATGTCGTAATGCAGGAATTGGCTGAAATGAGAAAAATTTCATATGTAGAGGCCAAGATAAACTACAAGCTCATATCAGTATCTATGCCCTCAACATCGTTTGCTTAATCAAGAAGAATACAGGTTTTCGTGCAAATTTTGCTATACCTACTTTCTACTCAGAGGCAGCAGTATTGGATTCTGCAAGTGTACCTGCAGGAGGGCACCCACGGAAAAGTCCACAGTTCTACTAAACCAGAAAATGCCGAGAATGTTCTATAGAATCAGTTAGTCTCCAGACAAGTTGCAAGCAAAACCAACACGCCTACACATAGAACGATAACAGTAACCCCTCACCGAAGGAGGCTGAAACCAAGTCTAAAAACAGAAGAGGAGCTGGCTGTTCGCTATCGGACTCAGATCATTCATACAGTTAGGTTCTGATAATCCTTTGCCAACAGCGCAAAGTATGAAACTTGATCCAGACCAATGTTCCTGACGGCCAGAAAATCTTACAGCCACACCATAAATGATCACAGTCACTCCATCTAAATGAAAATAAAAGAGAAAATTAAATATGTAGACCACTCCTGAGATGAGTCCATTCTGCCTTTGTACTAGAACCAGTCTATCTGTGCACTGCCTTAGAGTGACTTAAATCATCGTTCAATAAAAATGTTGTAGTGTTACAGTGGGTAGTGCCAGATGGCTTTGACTGAGTCTGTTATTTAAAAATCAGGGTAATTTGCTATTTGAATGTAAGTCAACCATATTAGTTCCACCTAAGTAACAATTCTTACACAACGTAAAAACGAAGTTACCTCCGCTGCACTTCAAGTTCTCTCAGCCGAGATACCTTTTCTCACACTAGCATAGAGGGTGTATCTTGCAGTATTTCCACATCTAAATACGTCACCAACAAAAACACACACACACATACACAAAGATATATCTGTCAACATTGCTGTGTAAAACATGAGTGTGAACTCACAAATCAAGTCCCCAACGCTGTTTTCATGCCTAAATAGTTACAAATAACATGCTAAACAGATAGTTGACATTTCAGGTTGGTCCTAACTGGGGCGATGTGGCAAAACTAACCTGACCAAGCTTGTAACTCCAGAGAGCACATGTCGTCTAAAATACTGTGCTAAGAAGCCAAGCACACAAACAAACAGACAGTCTGAATTACTGACAGCTACTTGAGGAATGTAGTTAATTCCATTTTAGGACTACACTTGGTGCAAACCACAATTTACCCGCAAATATTTCCACATCTAAATTTTTCTGTGATGCTTGTCAAGTGCTTCAATATATCTCCATGTCTAAAATACATAAACTATATTGTCATTTCAGTCTGAGTCTATGTTATCGGTGGTTCGTAGAATAAATGCCATCAGCTGGTTTTTTACAAGTTTTTCAGTAATATCTCACCTTACCAAGCACAATTTTAGGGGGAAGAAGATAACGACAGATGTTTCATTCTAGAAAAATTATAATCAATGATATTGATTGTCAATTATTGGTTTTTATAAGAAAATAACTTTTAAACATGCTTGCAATATTCGCCGATCGAAACTTAAGTGCCAAGTCTCTTTAAAACGTTTACAGATAGAATGTCCTACAAGCAACCACTAAATAATATCAAAAATCTAACCAAAATATGCGATCTAAAAACACACACTATAGCCACAGACATACAAACTCACCAAACAGCGTTATAGGAAGGAACAAGCTGTTCTGACGAGATCTTTATTCCAATGTAACACTTAAACTGCATATTTTTGTAATACACAAAGAGAACTTCATAATACTACTTTCGGTAGGCCTATAAGGAGTGACCCCTGTTCTGTCAATGACCTTGTCAAAGAGTGTAGAGGAGCAGACAGAATTTCAGAGCGACCTCTTGCCTTTGACATGGTAATCTGCCCCTAAAAGAGGAAGAATCCGGGATGATAAATGATATAAAACTGTAGAAGACAATGGAAATCGCTGCATTAAAGACACATAATGTGTATCCACAGGAAATGTGGTGTATAATTGAAGATGTGTCACGATAATCCCTCCATTGGCAATAGTCCCCCTTTCAAGATATCCGGGAGGGAATGCCAAGGGGGAGGTGACCTCGAGAAAAAGATGGAATAACCAACGACGGGATACATTCTACTAGTCGGAGCTTGCAAGATCAGAAGTCTGGGCGTAGTAGAAAAGCTAGGATATCTGCAAAGGAAAATGCGAAGGCTGAATCGACGTGCAGTTGGCGTCAGTGAAGTGAAATGGAAAGAAGGTAATGGTTTTTTGTCAGACGGATATGCGGTAATATCAACAACAGCAAAAAATTGTAAATCATGAGTAGGATTTGTTTACAAAGGAAGGTAGCGCACAGAGAGAGAGAGAGAGAGAGATACTGTGAACAGATAAAGTATATAAAGATATGGAAGGGATAATTCGGGATGTAAAGGAAAATGATCAACTAATAATTATAGGGGATTGGAACACGGTAGTAGGGGAAGGAGTTGAAGACAGAATTACGAGACAATATGAGCTTGACAATAGGAATGAGAGAGAAGAGAAAACCTAAACGAGCTCTGCAATTAATTTCAGATGATAATAGTTAATACACGTTTAAAAATCACAGGGCGTTTTCCTGGAAAAGACCTGGAGACACGGGAAGATTCCTACTGGATTACATTAGAGTCAGAGAGATATTCCAAAATCAGATATTATATTATAAGGTGAACCCGGAGCAGCTAAAGACTTGGCTCACAATTTTGTAACAATGAAGAGTAGACTGATGCTTAAAAGAATCGTTCGGAGAAATAAGCGTGTAAAGAAAAAGGATACTGAATTACTGAAGAATTACGTGATGCATTTGATGCTCTTTTACGCTGTGGATAACGCGATAGTGAATACCACAGAAGGCAGTTCGATTGAAGAGGAATGGACACCGTTACAAACGGCAATCACAGAAACTGTACAAACATATACACTACTGGCCATTAAAATTGCTGCACCACGAAGATGACATGCTACAGACGCGAAATTTAGCTAACAGGAAGAAGATGCTGTGATATGCAATGATTAGCTTTTCAGAGCATTCACACAAGGTTGGCGCCGGTGGCGACACCTACAACGTGCTGACATGAGGAAAGTTTCCAACCGATTTCTCACACACAAACAGCAGTTGACCGGCGTTGCCTTGTGAAACGTTGTTGTGATGCCTCGTGTAAGGAGGAGAAATGCGTACCATCACTTTTCCGACTTTGATAAACGTCGGATTGGAGCCTGTCGCGATTGCGGTTTATCGTATCGCGACACTGCTGCCCGCGTTGGTCGAGATCCAATGACTCTTAGCAGAAGGCAATATGGAACGCCGTTCTGGACCCCAACGGCCTCGTATCACTAGCACTCGAGATGGCAGGCATCTTATCCGCATGGCTGTAACGGATCGTGCAGCCACGTCTCGATCCCTGAGTCAACGGATGGGGACGTTTGCAACACAACAACCATGTGCGCGAACAGTTCGACGACGTTTGCAGCAGCATGGACTATCAGCTTGGAGTGGAGACCATGGCTGCGGTTACCCTTGACGCTACATCACAGAGAGGAGAGCCTGTGATGGTGTACTCAATGACGGTGCACGAATGGCAAAACGTAATTTTTTCGGATGAATCCCGGTTCTGTTTACAGCATCATGATGGTCGCATCCGTGTTTGGCGACGTCGCGGTGAACGCACATTGGAAGCGTGTATTCGTCATCGCCGTACTGGCGTATCACCCAGCATGATGGTATGGGGTGCCATTGGTTACACATCTCGGTCACCTCTTGTTCGCATTGACGGCACTTTGAACAGTGAACGTTACGTTTGAGATGTGTTACGACCCGTGGCTCTACTCTTCATTCGATCCCTGCGAAACCCTACATTTCAGCAGGATAATGCACGACCGCATGTTGCAGGTCCTTTACGGGCCTTTCTGGATACAGAAAATGTTCGACTGCTGCTCTGGCCAGCACATTCTCCAGATCTCTCACCAATTGGAAACGTCTGGTCAATGATGGTCTAGCAACTGGCTCGTCACAATACGCCAGTCACTGCTCATGATGAACTGTGGTATCGTGTTGAAGCTGCATGGGCAGCTGTACCTGTACACACCATCCAAGCTTTGTTTGGTTCAACGCCCAAGCATATCAAGGCCGTTATTACGGCCAGAGGTGTTTGTTCTGGGTACTGATTTCTGAGGATCTAAGCACCCAAATTGCGTGAAAATGTAATTACATGTCAGTTCTAGTATAACATATTTGTCCAACGGTTACCCGTTTATCATCTGCATTTCTTCTTGGCGTAGCAGTTTTAATGGCCAGTAGTGTATATAGGTGGAAGGAAGGTTACTGCGAAGAAATCGTGGATAACAGAAGAAATACTTTAGCTAACCGACCAAAGAAGGGATTGCAAAAATGTGCAGATAATGATAATAAAACTGCTATGTAAGTCACTTAGGAATAAAGTAAAAAGCAAGTGCAGGGAACACAAGGCAAAATGGCTGCTGGAAAATGTGAATAAATCAAAAAAGAAATGATTGTAGAAGGGACTGATTCAGCTCATAGAAAGTTAAAGCAACCTTCGGTTAAGTTAAAAACAAGGGAATCAACGTTACAAGTGCAAGTGGAATTCCACTGTTAAGCACAGAGGAGAGAGCGGACAGCTAGAAAGAGAAGAGCTAGGCGAATGGGTGGACTTGTCTGATGAAGTGATAGAAGAAGATGTAGAATATGTACGGAATCCAACACTATGGTTAGAGTTTAACAGAGTTTAACTTTGGATCAGGTAAGGCAGAAGAGACAGACAGCACGCATTCGAAACTTCTAAAAGTTATTGGGGTAAGAGAATTTTGTCTTGCAACTGTCCGCCTTTTTCGACCGTTCATGTGGTTATCCTGCTCCTCTAATTTACATTAGAGCTAGAAAAACGTTAAAATAAAAATTCCAGAGCAACAAGAATAAGTCACATATGAGACATAAACAATATACAGGGCTATTACAAATGATTGAAGCGATTTCATAAATTCACTGTAGCTCCATTCATTGACATATGGTCACGACACACTACAGATACGTAGAAAAACTCATAAAGTTTTGTTCGGCTGAAGCTGCACTTCAGGTTTCTGCCGCCAGAGCGCTCGAGAGCGCAGTGAGACAAAATGGCGACAGGACCCGAGAAAGTGTATGTCGTGCTTGAAATGCACTCACATCAGTCAGTCATAACAGTGCAACGACACTTCAGGACGAAGTTCAACAAAGATCCACCTACTGCTAACTCCATTCGGCGATTTTATGCGCAGTTTAAAGCTTCTGGATGCCTCTGTAAGGGGAAATCAACGTGTCGGCCTGCAGTGAGCGAAGAAACGGTTGAACACGTGTATCTGGACATGCTGGAAAATTGGCTCATGCCACAACTGGAGACCGACAGCACCGACTTCATCTTTCAACAGGATGGTGCTCCACCGCACTTCCATCATGATGTTCGGCATTTCTTAAGCAGGAGATTGGAAAACCGATGGATCGGTCGTGGTGGAGATCATGATCAGCAATTCATGTCATGGCCTCCACGCTCTCCCGACTTAACCCCATGCGATTTCTTTCTGTGGGGTTTCTACCAAGAAACGTGCCAGAACTGCGAGCTCGTATCAACGATGCTTTCGAACTCATTGATGGGGACATGCTGCGCCGAGTGTGGGAGGAACTTGATTATCGGCTTGATGTCTGCCGAATCACTAAAGGGGCACATATCGAACATTTTTGAATGCCTAAAAAAACTTTTTGAGTTTTTGTATGTGTGTGCAAAGCATTGTGAAAATATCTCAAATAATAAAGTTATTGTAGAGCTGTGAAATCGCTTCAATCATTTGTAATAACCCTGTATTAATTTGTTCTAAACATGTTCGAGAACCAGCTGTTAACGACGCCATGTAGTAGTCGGAAGCGCTTGGGAGTGAAACACCAGGCCATATCTACGTGTGTGGCAACAGCAGGTCGACAATGCACTGGTCACCAAGAAGCATCGTTACACCATTGCTGCTTTTCAAGAAACTATGTAAAACGCCAGTCGTTGTTCTGTATAATTTGCAGACTGATGTAACAGTCTTATGTTGCGCTATCCCAGCCCATTTACTGAAGATAATGTTTAAAACTGATTGAATATTTAAAAAGATGGATAGGAAAAAGATAAGTACGTTACATGTATAATGAAAAGTTTCAGAATATGTTTAAAATATTTTCTAGTTGTTCTCTGTTGTTACTAGTACATTGAGTTTAGTTGTGTGATGGTAATGACAGTGCTAATCGGTTTGAAAAATGATACGAAGTGCAGTTTTTGATTAATTTGAAATGTGTTTACGAAAACTAAAGATCCTAGAAATTGTTTGGAACTGGTAGAAACTCTTAGAATGATCACGTTTACATTTCATGTAGGGGAGAAGTTATCTAAGCACGCAGTCAGATGCAGATCCAGGGCCAAAAACACTGGCAGTTCTAATTAAATATGCGTTGGCTTATTCGGCGATTTGAGTGATAAGATCCCGTCGCAGTTAGTTTCACCTGAGTCGTAACTGAACTGCTCTTTGTGCGCTTAGGATCGGGAGTGTCGAACCAGACAGACAGACAGGTAGTTTAAAATTTATCTGCATCCCTAAACAAAAGAAACGCACAGTCTGTAGAATATGAGACTGGAGAATCAGATCTTTAATACGTAATGGGAAATTTATCGGGATGGAGATGAGATATTACAAAATGTTGTAGATAAAAGTTGTAGGTGGCAAAAAAGGTCACGCATTACTACTAATGGCCGTGACCTTCAACGTGATTTTTCAAGGTGATTAGAAAGTTAAAGTGATTTTTTCAAATTGGAACCTCAACATTTTATTTAAGATTTGAAAAGAGCGACAAATATTATATAAAGCGTACATTATTCAAGGCCATGGCAAGGTTCAGTGAAGGACAAATAAGCAAATATGTTTTTAGTTCTCGTAGGGATTAACTCGGAATAGAGGACGGATACAGCAAAATACAATGTTAGATGCAGAGTGGAACAGACATAAGGGTCACGTATCATTGCCAATAATCATGATTTTAAATGTAATTTTCGAAGGTCAATGGAAGGTTAAGTTTTGTTTCATGGAAACCCCTATATGTGACGTCGAATTTGGAAAGTTTTAATTAACGTATTTATTGGCAAAAATAAATACGTCACAGCCTTTAAATGTTATTGTGGCATTTGCAAGACACAACGAACATAAATAACATGTAGATCATTGACTTACAAGTCGTTGAATGAGTCCCCTCGCCGCTCATGCCTCTGGATGCCCTTTCCAGTTTGTATCTAACTTTGTATTTTGCTGTGTCTCTCCTCTATTCTAATTAATCCCTACTAGAACTAAAAACATATTTGCTTATTATATTCACTGAATTAGCCATGATCTTGAATAACGTATCATTTACGCGCAAAATTTTCCGCACTTTTCAAATCTTGAATCAAATATTACGCTTCCCAATTAAGAAATCACTTCAACCTATAAATCACCTTGAAAATCACGTTTAAGGTCACGGCTATTAGCAGCAATGTGTGATCTTCTTTACCATCTACAACTTTTATCTAAACCGTTTTGCAATGTTTCATCTCCATCCCGATTTATCCTCCTTTTGGATTAAAATGATCCATCGTACGTATATATGTATCAGAAATAAAAAAATTACAAGTAAAAACAAGTCCAGTGACAGCTAATTTTTTTCATATTGAGTACTAAAATTTAGCTTCGTGGGCCCGCAGTTCAACGGAGAGCGTGCAGACGTCACCGTTGTTTCAGTATGAAGTCACCAATTTGCACCAGCCATTTCCAGTGTAAGACTCACCAACAGGCGGGTGATTGTGTCCAGAAATATCGTGTCAAGATATCGATCTCACCTGGTTGCAATCCCAAAAACCCATAGAATTAATTTATTAAGTTGTATTTAGGATGATAGATCTCAAGAAGATATATCAGAATGGGTCTCGTTTTGGCTTAGAAGATCTGTCTGTTGCAGCCATCGCCTGGACTGTTCCCTACGCAACGCTCGTTAGGCAGCAATCAGGCATTCTGGATGCGTGAGTTCTCATGGCTTAAAGCAAAATTGCACATCAGTCATTATTTCACAATCCCTATACTCCTCCCAGGTCATTTGTCAAGGAACACACTTGCAATCACCAACTAAATGCCTCGAGGCCCACGGCAAAAACCCACTGTCATCATTGCCAAAATCGAATGGTCCGTTGCTCATAAATGTAATCCACTGAGGTTCATTTTCACCTAATTGTCGATTTTCAAGGGTTATGTAGATGGGACACAACTTGTGGCATCAAAGAATAAATTTGCCAGTGGAGGGAAGTGTGGAGAGTAAAAATTGTACAACAATGGCAAGATTTAAATATAGTGAGAAGGTTCAATGAACGTACACCACACCTCTCTTCAGACCGTAGACTACAACAATGTCAATCCTGTCAATATTATGACGGAGATGTTGAGTCACAGAAAGGTACAACAAAAAGACGGTTAGCACGTAAGCTTTCGGCCAAAAGGCCTTCTTCCGAATCAGACAATATAAACACACACATTCACGAAAACGCAACTCATACACCTGACAACTGTCTCTGGCTGCTGAGACCAGACCCAGAGACAGCACCCATGTGTGTGTGTGAGTTCAGTTTGCGTGAATGTACGTGTGCGTGTGAGTGTGCATGTGTTTGTGCATGTGTGTGTGCGCGCGTTTTGTCTAACTCGGAAGGCATTTGGCTGAAAGCTTACTTGTTAACAGTCCTCTTGTTGTGTCTATCTGCGACTCAGCATCGCCGCTATATGATGAGTAGCAATCTATCCTTTTCATAATATTGAAATTATTCCATCCTGAATTTTCCATTGTTTGACAATGTCAGCTCTCTTCGTCTGGTCCTCGCACGATGGTAGCCAGTCTCGCATCGCCAGTCCTGTCTTTAACTTGTGGCACTTACTATTAATGACATACGCTGATTAGCCAGAACATTACGACCACAGACATACTATCGATATAGATCGATACAGGCGATAGCAGTGTTACCTGGCTAGGAATGACTGCTAGTCAGACACACAGTGCATGTAGCACCAGTAAGCATGCTGTCTGAGGTTAGAATAGGGTAAGCGCGCGATCTATTTGAGTTTGGCTGAGAGCAGATTGTGATGGCCCGTGAACTCGACACTAGCATTTCGGAAACTGCACGACTTGGGTGTTTGAGGAGCACCGTGGTGTATGTGTCTTCAACACGTGGCGAAAACAAGGTGAAACCACGTCCAGGCCGGCCGCGGTGGCGGCGCTTCAGTCCGGAACCACGCGGTTGTTACGGTCGCAGTTTCGAATCCTGTCTCAGGCATGGATGTGTGTGATGTCCGTAGGTTAGTTAGGTTTACGTTGTTCTAAGTCTAGGGGACTGATGACCTCAGATGTTAAGTCGCATAGTGCTTAGAGCCATTTGAACCATTTTGAGTCACGTTCAGGTGCCGTGAGGTTGGATGGCTACACTTCATTACAGATGTCAGACGTCATAGGCTGGACAGACTAGTGAAATAGGACAGGCGGCGAACTGTGGCGGAACTAACATCAGACTTTAATGCTGGGCAGAGTAAAAGCGTGTCTGAACACACAGTGCACCAAACACTCCTAACAATGGGCCTTAGCAGCCGACTACCCAAGCATGTGGCAATGTTAATACCATGACATCGGCAACTACGATTGAAATCGGCGCGTGACCATCGGCACTAGAAGTTGGCGCAGTGGCAGAACGTTGCATGGTCTGATGAATCCCGATACCTTCTTCATCATGCCTATGGGAGGGCGCGAATCGGTTGTCTTCCAGAGGAATAGGTCCTTGACACCTGTACTGAGGGACGGACACAAGCTGGCGACGGCTCCATTATGCTCTGGGGAAAATTCACGCCGGCGTCCATGGTTCCAGTGGAGCTCTTGCAAGGCACTGTGATGGCCAAGGAGTATCGTAAACTGCTCGCACTTCATGATGATCATGTTTCCCGACGGCAGTGGCATTTTTCAACAAGATAATGCGCTATGTCAGAAGGCCAGGAGTATAATGGAGTGATTCGAGGAACACAGTAGCAAGTTCCAAATGGTGTGCTGACCATCCAACTCGCCAGATCTGAACCTGATCGAACACATCTGGGATGTGATAGAGCTCGTCAGCCCCCTCCCCTAAATTTACAGGAATTAGGTGACTTGTGTGTGCAGAGGTAGCACCAACTTCCTCCAGCGACCTACCAAGTCCTTACTGCTCCACTGCAACGACCGGGTCGCCACTATTATCCGTGCCAAAGGTGGACATACCGAGTGGTAGGTAGGTGGTCATAATGTTCTAGCTCATCAGTGTATTTAGTTGAATAGGAAAGCAAATTTGTTCTGATGCCTCGTCCTTTTATGTCCAGCAATATAGCATGCTTTCCTGCTTATTCTCACAGCCTGAGATAGCTCCTTCTACCTACTTCATTGACATCACTGTATAGCATATAAACCTGCTGACATGATGAAGTAAATGTTTGTTACACTTCAACAATTAGAAAAGCGTTTCCCCATGGAAAGCAGAAAGATTCATTGTATGAACGAATTAATATAAATGCCATAAAAATATAAACTTTCTGATTAGCAATTGCATTAAAATACCTATACGAAATGAAACGTAAAAAATTAGCACACGTAAATTATGCAGATTCTTTCACTTCGGACATTGTTTGGGACTGCATCAGAGCAACATGTTTGTACCAGTCTTCCAATGAAACAATACATTTTAAAATAATTTATACAGAAAATGTTTTATAATTCGAAAAGGGACCTTTGATGGTGAGGTAACACTCGTATGTGATACAGTTGTAATATTAACGTAATGGAAAAGACAGTTAAATGTCTTCTTGGTTTATTTACTGGAAAAACTCCTCAAAACTACATCAGATACGAACAGATGTGAAACTTTTCTTCACACTCTAATCACAAAGACAAGTATACGACGTCGTAGCACTTCCAAGCCATTCATTGATGACGGGATGCTTAACGTACAAGCTAATTTACTGAGCAATTTGTACATCATAACACACGTACAGAGTACTGAAATGTATAGTTTTAAAGTCTGGCGTTAGAAACCAATTTTATTCTTTTCAGATAAAATTGCCACATGCGGTAATTGTTTCAGTTGCTGCAGGAAGATATTGAGCCTGTCGGGATGACAAAGATGGTGCTGGGGTCGACCCTCTATGCTTACCAGACAGCGATTTTGTGTCTGTTGGGGCAAAGGATCACTACACAGGTCAGTGCGATGGATACGAAATCTGCTACAGCCGTGCGATGCCTAAAGCGAAGCGTACTGTTTCATCCCTTAATGCATACTAGCTCACTGATATTCGAGTGCTCATTGTCGTGAGACAGCTGGAGAAAGGTCTGGGCTCGTTATTCATCTAGTACATGGTTTTGATCTGCGCTACTGAACTGCGTGGGTAACGCCGTTTGCTCAGTTTGTTGGTGGCGGTTGTGAGAATTATGTTCTAACTAGGCTGATGTGTAACAACTGGAGTGAAGCTTATGTGAACGCTGTCACTGACATCTGTATTCATACTGCACAGTCATCGTGCCAGCATCGTTCTTTGTAATTTATGTTTCTTTCCCGAAAGGTTCTAATGTTTTAATGTCTATGAACATTCTATTCTACTTGACATTTTTCATGAGTCTTCTTGTTGATACTTGTTGCTAGCAGCATGGTATTTAAATCTAAACCGAACTCTGGCTCTTGAAATTTGAAAGTGACCTCTCTCGCAAGAAAAAAATCGCTATCCTCTTATATGATGTTGTTGATCACCTGTGTAAAGTTCTTCGGCTTATTACAGTGACGCACAGAAATTTTTCTTCTGCAGTTGTATTCAATTAAAAGTTATACCTGTGTGGACAGTATTATGAGCATAGTATAAATGCGGTATTCTCTGAAAGGGGGATTGGGTTGATGAAAGATGTAACAAGGCAGATATATTGAGACTGTTCGTTCAGTTTCTCTGGAATTTCATGAGACGGCATGCTAGATAAAAACATTCTACAGAATTCTACGATAGTTGTAAGTGCGCGCTTAAACTAGGCCTCTAATGCCTAGAACAAACGGAAAGAATAAAATACTATCTGATTACAAGATTAATGCCAAACTCGTTGAGCCGCACGGGATTAGCCGAGCGGTCCGGGGCGCTGCAGACATGGACTGTGCGGCTGGCCCCGGCGGAGGTTCGAGTCCTCCCTCGGGCATGGGTGTGTGTGTTTGTCCTTAGGATAATTTAGATTAAGTAGTGTGTACGCTTAGGGACTGATGACCTTAGCAGTTAAGTCCCATAAGATTTCACACACATTTGAACATTTTTGAATTTGTTGAGCACGTCTTTCCGTAGAAGCCAAAGAAGTTTCTTACCCGAGGACTGGGCGTAGGGTATCAAATGCAGGAATCGTGCACTGTTGTTCTAGACAAAACTCTCGTGGAGATGGTTTGCTGTTGCCTTCCTTCGACATGTCACTCAGTGTCAAATGTGTATCTGTGTCGTGTGGATGACTGCGACGAGTGCTTTACAGTGTCGTGTTGGATTTGTGTTGTTAGGGGTGAAGGAAGCGAGAGGGCGAAACCAGTGCCCGCAAGGAGCCCACTCCTCTTGAATAACAGCAGCGGAACCACTAAGCTTAACGTCCCCAGGCTAAGGACGGATCATCATCAAGAGTGTCAGATGTTCTCTCTTCACTGTGGAGATGTTTGAAATTTAATCCAGTAGTATTAGCCTAAGGACCGGTGACCAGGAACTTTACACTACCACCTGTTCTCCCATTGCGGCCAAATACTGGCAGGGAAAATTTTCGGCGACCAGGATTCGAACAAGCTTACCTCCGCGTCGAGCGCCATAGTACAAGTGTGCGTCAGCGACGTCGGCTACGGATCAGGGTACCGTAAGAAATGTATAGGCGGAACACTATGACGCTGTATGAAATGGGACAAATAAGAAAATAAGTATAATGGAAGGCGAATAGAAGGCCTAGTATTATTGGAAAAGTTCTGAGGGACTGCAGTTCGTCTGTAGGGTAATTGCATACAGGAATATAGTATCAATAATTCTTGAGTCAAACAGGTGGGGTAATACTGCTCCACTGTTAGCGTACTTTTCAAGTAGGCATGACAACAGACACCGAACAAATTCAGAGCCGCGCTGCTGGGACTAAAACTTGTTGGAATAGCCTAAAGTAAAACAAATGCAGTGAAACCTCGTGGATCCGGTCCTCATAAATCCGGATCTCCTCATCCGGCTTTTATTTTTTTAGTACAGCAATTGTACATTATTTGATACCCCGGAAGTAATAGCAACAACAGTCGACGACGTCGATCATTAAATTTAAATTTAGGCAACCGCCATACACGGAACATACACTATGGGGTCAAAAGTGTCCGGACACCCCCAAAAACCTACGTTTTTCATATAAGGTGCATTGTGCTGCCACCTACTGCCAGGTAACTAGTGCTACTTAAACATCGACAAACTACTGATTAATCGATAGGATATGCACTATCGTCTCCATCGGTAGTCTGGTTTAACTATCGATAGTCCTATCGTTTATAATGTAATTCTTTTTGAATTGGCGCCTGAAAAATTGTCGGTTCCTATTACCTCAATGCGTTTCCAGTGCAGAGGGAAAGTAGCTTGTATGGAGGTATTTAATCAACAACAAATATGGGGGTACCTTAACCGGTCTAAATTGTTTATAAACTATGTTGTTAATAGATTGGTCGCTGTGGGGGAGGGTTCGTGAAAGAGGGAATTTTTTTGTTTGTCTTCCAGTGATGACTACTTAAGGTCGCGCACATCTCGTACCGATCAGATGCTTATGGTAAAAACTACACACGCAAATAACATGGATTCATGAATGTGCATTACACAGACTTGCATCTTCAAATGTGTGAGCTTGCTTACCTGTAGCAAGGAATACAAATGTAAATAAGGGTGTTGTAATACAACGCTGTTAGTAGAGGTAAAAACGACATTTTAAAGATTTATTTAGTGTTTCTGATTGCACTGTATAATGCATTCTAAAATAAATACAATCATTTTCGTTATTAATTAAACACAGCTCCTACTGTCCTCTTCTGTTTCTGAGTCCTCATTGTACTTACAAGTGTTTTTAGTTGAACATGTTAGTGTGTAAAGCGATTCGAAAACACCGACGCAATCCTAATGCCCCTGCGTCACTTTTGATATTGCAGAAGCACAAATATCATTCGTATGTTGGTTGCCCATGTTGTGGTCGATTAGCGGAGCTTGTTCCTGCAAGTACACACCAGCTCCCGCAAAACTTAATACAGCTAAAGTACAACCCGTCAAATGTCAAACTTTTTTATTTATATGGTGGCTGGACATAATCATTAAAATATACAGCTGTATTTACATGCTATCTGCTTTCGCAGTGTTGCAGTGCATATTCATAAGTAATTCGGGCGAAATGTTAATGTTTCACTGGATGTGAGACAAAACTAATCTCTTCTTGCCAAGAGTTAACTGTGAATATCCAGGAATGTTTTTTGCAAAACGCCATGCGTTGTAGATATTTCTTGCCCGTTAATGCTGAAACCCCTTGTTTGAAACTTGTGCACCAGGTAAATAAGCTCACCACTATTTCTTTCATTTTTTCGAGTTTACATCATTCTGCAACCTGATTAATAATTTTTCGAGCGTCACGAAGAAGAATTCTGCGTGTAAAGCTTCTAGCTCTACGGGGTATCGTAGGAGGTGACCTCAATCAGCCAACAGTAGCTTCTTCATCACTCATTTCGTTATTTAAATGGCACGCAACAACAGGATTATTCTTCAGCACGCAACTATAGTGCCACAACTGTTGAATCGATGTTGTTGGCAGCAGTAAGACATACAGCAAAGTAGCGAAGAAGTGTTCCGAATGAAGCCGACAAGAGACGATCAGTACTTTTCGCACGATACCGATAGTCTCTGTTGGCTGAGTAAAACCCGCCCTTCCAAGATTATTTTGTTCATATGAAACGTGCGTAAATAACTTTTTTATTACTGTTTTGAAAATGAATTGTAAAAATCAATCATTTGTGTGGATTTTTTTCAAGAATGTGGGGGATAGTAGTCATTTCGTGAAGTGTACCATCTGCATTAAAGATTACAAACATGGTGCCGGCAGGGGTGGCCGAGCGGTTCTAGGCGCTACAGTCTGGAACTGCACGACCGCTACGGTCGCAGGTTCGAATCCTGCCTCGGGCATGGATGTGTGTGATGTCCTTAGGTTAGTTAAGTTTAAGTAGTTCTAAGTTCTAGGGGACTGATGACCTAAGAAGTTAAGTCCCATAGTGCTCAGAGCCATTTGAACAAACATAGTCGGGAATATGAGTAATTTAAGAGACCACTAAAATGAGCACGGTAAAGAAATAGGAACTAGGAATTAGTAATAGAATTGAAAGGCGAGGGATCAACTTGAGAGCTAGAACAAGTGCAAGAGGTGCAACCAAAAGAATCGAGAAGCTTTATAAAAAATTATTTTAACACAAGTCAGTTGTACGGTGCCAGTTGAAATGTAAGAAAAGAACATGATTCTCTTTATGCACAAATGATTGCCATCGATATGCTGCTGTACAGAACTTCCGAACATCAGTGTTTGAAAAAATTTGTTTATGCCTTAGACAGCAGATACGAATTGCCAGATAAGTCACACTTAAATGTTTACTGATCTCAAGACTATAGGAAGAGACAAAAAAATTAGAGACAGCCCTTAGAAAATGTAATTTTTTATTGTTACAACGGACATGTGGTAAAGCAACGCGAATGAAGGCATACTGCCACAGACTTGCCTCTTTATTACAGACGAAAAATTAGTTTCGCCTGTGTTCAAAACTTACAAAAGCTTTAGGTCATCACAACGCTGAATCTAGGCACATGTATCTAACTTTTTTTTTAAATGTTTCTTTCTTTAACTCGTCAATGCGTTGCTGAGTTTCGTTTCGTCCTTGTGATCGGTACACGTCGGTGAAGTCAAGTCGGCGTAACTTGTAAGGTATTTCTTGGCAGTTTCGTCCCTCCCGTCCCCGCCCACATTGCCCCTCACCCCTCTTATAGATAGAAATATGAAGCCATCGTGTCATGTGTTCTGTTTACGGACACTGCCAAAAGTAACAAATCATTGAATAATTGCGTTACAACAGGCTTAATATATTTTCTTATTCATTACTACAAATAAGCAACACATTTGAACGTAGATGCCTCTATAATGTGCTTCCTCAAAACATAGTTACTTCCGCGACCAAAGTTTTCATTTCAGAGTTTGTGCAATAGCAGACTAGCAAGTGATAAACGAACGCGAACCCCAACACCGTCTGAACCAAAATTAATACAGCAGAGAAAAATCAGCTGGCAGTAGCATTACAATTACTGTGTTGCTGTCTTCCGAGTATGTAAACAACTTGCTTTTGTGGCAATTTTTGAGGAAGTACTTCCATTGTGTTAGCGATTCGGAACGAAATTAAAACTTTCGGTGCTTATAGAACAGTATCTATATTAATGCATAGATTTGCCAAAAAAATAGACTAACCATAGCAAGTTGTAAATATATTCCTTAGTAACCTAATCGGAACTTTCCAGTGGTTATGGAAAACTCTCAGCTATTGTCTAATGGAAGCTGTTGTATCGCCACTACAGTGAAGCCGACGAAACGCCATTTATCAGTTTCTGTCAAGTGGAAACTTGAGCGGCGCGGGTATATTATAGGAATATATTGATATGATGGTATGCTGTCCCTCGCCGCACCTTTCCTTATATTTCATTAATACCATATTGTGCTCTTTATACCGCCTCGTGCACTTCCCCCGACGAAGGCCGAAACACCAGACAAAACTTTTACACGCTACACACTTAATGTCGACTGCACTAAGATCACAAGTTCTGCCGGTCTCAGCGATGTCGGTGTAAGGCGCTGCAGTCATGGGCTGTGCGGCTGGTCCCGGCGAAGGTTCGAGTCCTCCCTCGGGCATGGGTGTGTGTGTTTGTCCTTAGGATAATTTAAGTCAAGTCGTGTGTAAGATTAGGGACTGATGACCTTGGCAGTTTAAGTCCCATAAGATTTCACACACAATTGAACATTTTTTTCTCAGCGATGTAGCAGCTGTAGCACTGCAGTAGAGTGATGGCCCTTTTGTTTTGTACTGAATGTCAACTCAACTGAGAAAAAACATAATGAGTGAAGAAGCCACCTTTGATCTCTTCAATGCAGTTTCAATCTTGTTATTGCCATGTGCAGTTTATACCGTATCTGCGGCAGTTCTTCAGCAAGCTTGCACGCCTAAGGTAGCAGCATTGCGTGGCAGACCAATGAACTCTTTCCCTCTCGCATCCCTATTCCTTATGGTATCTTCCTCTTTTCTTCTTCTTCTTCTTCTTTTTCTTCTTCCTCTTCCCGCTTTTCCCGTGCTACTAAGACGCTGAAGCTCAACGTAACATCGACAAGTAATATATTGGCCCAATTTTTATGAGAATTATTTTTTTATCTGTGAAAGTAATTTTTCATGTAATCAGACGTTGAAAAGAGGATTTTTTTGACAATATTGTGCAAAATTTCTTATATATTGGCCGGTTACTTTAACGTTGCATTTTTTCAGCTCGTCAATCAAATCTTAAAGAATACAATATTCGTGATAAGACAGTAGTAGTGGGTTACAGACAATTCTGCAGTTACGAAACACCTGCCTAAATCTTAACAATTTAACATTCACCTTGATTAGCCCACTGCATCAACTTAACAGTACAAAATTGTATCAAAGCAGAAACATTTTTCAAAATTTTATTGAAAAGAAAGGCTATTGTCACTTTCTTTCCTAAATCTACACTAGCCACTTACAAACTGCGCAACGTTCAAAAAGAGCAAACAAAAAAGAACTGAGACTGATGAAAGAGGTGCCGGCTCGATGGAACAGCTCATTCCACACACTCAAAAGAATTTTGGAAGTATGAAGTGGGCTTGAGATTGCGATCAATGGAAGTTCAAAAGCACTGCCTACCCTCACAGCAGAAAATTGCTTAGCTGCACAAGAGATAATAGATCTTCTTGAACCTTTCGAAGTAGCAACAGCAACAATTTCAGATGAGTCACACATCACCACTTCTTTAATTACCTCTTATACGAGGTATTTCTGCAAAGTTTTCAGACTCGTAAAGCACCTTAACAACTAATGAAGGACGAAGTGTTCTGGATTCCTTGATTAAAGCAGTCAACTAACGAGTGAAATAATTTAACACATTGACTGTTAATATGCTTGTGACATTATTAGATCCTAGGTTTAAAAACTTGTTTACGATATTTCAAGAGGCAGAGAACGCTGCAAGAATACTTCACAAATAGTATCCTGCTATCATCGCATAACTACAAGAAAATACCTGAAACAAAAGCATCCATTAGCTGTGATTATACGTTTACTGATACGTCTAACAGTTTTAAACCGGATGATATACTTTTTTTGCCCAATTAGCAAAAGCGTAACGTTGAAGTCGTTTCACCAGTCAGTGATCCATAATTGACCTGCATCAAGATTTTCAAAAACTTGTAATAGACAAGCATGCTTGTGTATTAGAATATTGTTCAAAATGTAATAGTATGTTGCGTGTAATGGCCTTTAAATTTCTGCAGTGTCCAGCGACTTCAGTTGCTGCAGAGAGGGTTTTCTCTATGGCAGTATAAACGATTACTTATAAACACAACAGACTAAAGGAAGGAATTTACACACCTTGAGGGTATCTTTTAATGCCGTATTTTAAACAACAGACTGAAGGAAAAGAATTTAAATACCTGACCTTTTATTAAACAAAATTTGCATATTTTCTGTTCTTGTATTTTAAGCAATAAAAATCCTTAGAAAGGTATTTTTCATTTCAAATACCTGCTCGACGCTATAGATAGTTAATCGAAACATCGTTAGTTTTTAAAAATATTATTGATAATATCGGATGTGTCAACCATCGATGTTTAAGTAACACTGCAGGTAACCAGAGAAATCAGGGCTCGTTGTTCAAAAATGGTTCAAATGACTCTGAGCACTATTGGACTTAACTGCTGTGGTCATCAGTCCCTAGAACTTAGAACTACTTACACCTAACTAACCTAAGGACACCATACACATCCATGCCCGAGGCAGGATTCGAACCTGCGACCGTAGCGGTCACACGGTTCCAGGCTGTAGCGCCTAGAACCGCTCGGCCACCATGGACCGGCGGCTCGCGGTTCTCCCGCGCCGATCGAGAAGGGAACGATAGAGAAACGCTTGAAAGTGGTTCATTGAACCTTCTGGCAGGCACTTCGTTGTGAATAACAGAGTAATCACGTAGATGTAGAAGTAGATGTACTCCATAGCAGCGACCTCAGTAGCCATTAGTCATTGTGAAAGAGCAGAATGGGGCGCTCCGGGGAACTCACAGACTTCAAACGTGGTCAGGTGATTGGGTGTCACTTTTCTCATACGTCTGTAACAGAGATTTCCAGACTCCTAAACATCCCTAGGTCCACTGTTTCCGATGTGATAGTGAAGTGGAAACGTGAAGGACACGTACAGCACAAAAGCGTACAGACCGAACTCGTCTGTTGTCTGACAGAGACCGCAGACATCTATCCAGACCATCACACAGGAATTCCAAACTGCATCCACAGCAAGTACTACGACAGTTAGGCGGAAGGTGAGAAAACTTGGATTTCATGGTCGAGCGGCTATTCATAAGCCACACATCACGCCCATAAATGCCAAATGACGCCTCGCTTGGTGTAAAGAGCGTACACATTGGACGATTGAACAGTGAAAAAACGTTGTGTTGTGTGACGAACCATGGTACACAGTGTGGCGATCCGATGGCAAGGTGTGGGTTGGCGAATGCCCGGTGAACGTCATCTGCCAGGGTGTATAGTGCCAATAGCAAAATTCGGAGGCGGTGGTGTTATGGTGTGGTCGTTTTTTCATGGAGGGGGCTTGCACCCCCTGTTGTTTTGTGCGGCACTATCACAGCACAGGCCTACATTGATGTTTTAAGCACCTTCTTGCTTCCCACTGTTGAAGAGCAATTCCGGGATGGCGATTGGATCCTTCAAAACGATCGAGCACCTGCTCATAATGCATGTCATGTGGCGGAGTAGTTGCACGACAGTAACATCCCTGTAATGAACTGGCCTGCACAGAGTCCTGACCTGAATCCCATAGAATACCTTTGGGGTGTGCCAGGCCTCACCAACTGACACCGATACCTCTCCTCAGTGCAACATTCCGTGGAGAATGGGCTTTCATATCCCAAGAGACCTTCCAACACCTGACTGAACGTATGCCTGCGAGAGTGGAAGCTGTCATCAAGGCTAAGGGTGGGCCAACACCATATTGAATTCCAGCATTACCGATGGAGGGCGTCACGAACTTTAAGTCATTTTCAACCAGGCGTCCGGATAGTTTTGATCACATAGTGTTCTTTAGGTGTCTGTTAACACGCTAATATGGAATTGCATAAAAATGCTCCCGTTTTCTGTAGTGGCAAATAACGTCAAAGAGATGTCCGTGGACAAAAAGTTAGATGCACTGCATATGATGATTAAAGAGGAACTGATGAGAAACGTTGCTACCAAATTTGGAGTTTGATCTTTAACGGTGTGTGATTTGGAAGAAAATTGATAAAATTTGATGAGCTTTGTTTCAAAATAGCGAAAAAGGACAGTTTGGACGTTAGGCAGTCGCAGGACGAACAAAAAAAAATAAAAAACAAAGACTGATCTTCTAGATGGAGCAATTTTCGTGTTGTTTAGTGCAAATAGCGAGAATGCCATGCCGAATTTCGGCCAGATATTGCAGGAAAACTCGATACGTTTATACAAGAAGTTTTCTATTGGTGATCCGAACTTACCAGCCAGCCAGGGTTACATAGAAAGATCGACATGAAATACGTCAGCTGTCAGTGACTGACGAGGATGGCTTTCTATCTGAAGACATTATGACACACATAGAGGCATCAACGCAGCTGGACAAAACAGTAGTTTATTTGGAATGCCAGGCAAAAATAACAACAACAACAAGCTGACGATACGCCTGCCTAACAGTAGTGCGCATAAACGACACACGAATCTGGCTGAAAAGAAACTTGATTGTTTTAGTGTATAAATATCGCCGTGATTTTTCAATATCTTATCAAAATTTGAGTGAAAGTAACGCCTAATTTGTGTATTTATCTGAAAACAAATACAGAGTCTGTGTTTATGGTATTTAACCAGTGTTATTATGTTTCTGAATTTTCGGATTATCCAGATTTTCGATGATCCGAATGACCTTCGGTTCGATCTGGTCCAGATAAACTAGGTTCTACTGAGAAAAATCGACAGATGGCGTAGATACATCTCTCAAGTAAGTGTGACATATCACGTGAGCGTGCACAGGCCATCATTGCAGAACTCAGATACAGAAAACTGTGTGCACAGTAGGTGCCTCGAATGCTCACTCCTGACATGAAACAAAGGAGGCTGGGCGTCTGTCAACAATTCCTTTTGTTTTGTGATCCCGAGAGTGATGGTTTCCTTAAGAATACTGTGACAGGTGATGAAAGCTGGGTTCACCACTTTCATCCCGAAAACAGAAAGTATTAATGGAGTTCCGCACAATGGGTTACCGACGCCAAGAAAGTTCAAGCCCACGCCATCAGCAGGCAAAGTCGTGCTCATAGTATTCTGGGATATTCAAGGTGCTGTGTATTTGGAATTCATGCCTAAAGGCACCTGCTACGCTACACAAGGTACTGCGAGGCACTCAGAAAACAGAAAGCACGAATTCGAAGAGTTCATCCACACATAATGGGCCCTCTTCTTCAGCATGACAGTTCCAGGCCAAAAACGACCGATGCGGCATTCGGAACAATCCCACGCCTTAGGTTCACTGTCATCGATCATCCTCTATATTGTCCTGACTTAGCCCAGTTCGATTTTCATCTCTTTCTAAAACTTAAAGAAAACCTTTGAGGACTTATCCTTGATAACGATGAAATGGTGCAAGCAAGATGAGTTTGGGGCTCTGTCAACAAAGTCATAGATTCTGCAGTAACAGTATCAACAAACTTATCTCCTGTTTGGAGAAATGTTCTCGTTGCCAGCGTTACTTTTTGAGAAATAAATGTGTAGACATGAAGAATAAAGATGCACAATGTTAATAACGTTTGTTTTACAGTGAAGCACCAAAGTAACTGGTATAGGCATGCGTATTCAAATACAGAGATATGTAAACAGGCAGAATATGGCGCTGAGGTCGGCAACTCCTATACAAGTATCTGGCGCAGCTTTTAGATCGGTTACTACTGCTACAATGGCAGGCTACCATGATTTCAGTGAGTTTGAACGTGGTGTTGTAGTCGACGCACGAGCGATGAGACACAGCATCTCCGTGGTAGCAATGAAATGGGGATTTTTACGTACGACAGTAGTAAGTGGGTACATTGGGTGCACTCTTAAACAATTTTTGCAGAGACAATTTAGCGAGAAAACCCACCCACCCGCAAAATAAGATATAAAAAATTAAATCAATAAAAAAAAATCATACAACAAACCCCAGATCGTAAAACTCGTTATCATTATTTTTAGTTTTCTTCATTCCTTTATTTTCTAGTTTAATATAAGCATCTTTAAAAATTGAAAGTCCCAATTAGTTATTATTTTATTAAACCTTCTTGGCAAAATAATTTTAAATTTATTATCGAGTTCGATACAAATTTTCTCTCCATATCTAGTTTTTAAACGTTCACAATCAGCAATGTAATACAATTCATTTACTTCTAGCCCACTAATCTTTTTAAACAAATTAGAATTGCTTGCATTACTTAGTTTCTTCAGTAGAGTACCCATTTATGTAGAATAAAAAATAATTATATTAAAATTTTCAACCGTAATTCTGTTGTGAATCGTATGTCACATTTTTCTTACCATACATTACTAAATATGCAATTGTGTCTTTCGGAATTTTTTCATTAAAAGGGGCAACCAATTTGCTTGTAGTTTTCTGTGTAGCTAACACATTAGTTCTCCTATACATATTTATGACGTATTAGGATAATTTTCAATAAAATTTAACGGATTCGCATTAACAGCGCCATTCAATTCCGTAGTTTTCTTAAAATCTAGGAAAGCGTCATACGCTTTTAGATAATTATTTGGTGGATCTAGATTCCATATTTCTTGAGGAAATCTTCATTTCTCCCTTTTTTTAACATACATATTCTGTAATTTAATATGATCGAATAAGGAAGAGTCAACTGACTGATTATTTTCCTTTTAGTCTGGAAAACAATTAAGATGAATTCTGCATGGTTATAGAAATTTGTAATATCTAACTCGAAATTTCTCTTTTCATCCAATCCAGCAATCTCTACAGTTTGTAGTTCAAAGATAGTTAGGGGAAATTTCGGATTTTTAAGTCTATCTTACTCTAATTCAAGCAAGTATCCTGGTTCAAATTTAACCACTGAAACACGAATTTTCATCAATTCTACGACAATTTTTTCTTCTTTTGGAAGTGTTGTCACATCTTCAACTCCAGCTTGGGTACGGTTTGTCCAACAAAGAATAGAATCTCCAACACTTGACGACCATGTAAAAATTACTGTTAATTCTCCTTCCCACATTGTTCCTTTATAACCTTTAAAAAAATCCCCCAAACAATTGTAATGGATAAAGCACTACATTTTAGTTATTTTTTTTAGCTCTCCATTATTAAGAATATGTCCTTCCATGGTTAGCTCATTGGCTAGAGTGGAAGTCAATCGAATAAGAGCTGATGAAGAAATAAACGTAAATTCTAATTTAGACACAATATTGTTTCCTTTCTTTATGGTGATAACATCGAACAGTTTTTCTACATAATTATCAATTAATTTTTTATTGGATTTACTATCATAATTTGGATAATCTGTACCATCAGTTCCAATAATACTGAAGTTCATGTATAATTGGGCATGATTAGCATGAACCCAACGATCTCCAATATTTATATTAATCTCTATGTTCTTGTTGGGGAGATTCTATTTTCTTTTCCTCATTCACAGGCAATGAGTAAAACTGCTAACTCTTGACGCAGTTCATAGCTGTCACTGATTTATTTAAGAATAAAAAACATTAAGAAATTTCTAAAATAACTGGTGCACAAGCACCATTGAAGTCAATCAAATTATCATTTCCATCGGTTATAGTAATTTCTAAATCTTGAATTGGCTCAAAAATAGGAATATTTACAGAATACCTTGGTTTGTGAATTATTGGCCCACCAAATCCGACACTAGGCTTGAATGAGGCAATAATATTAGTTTCTTGATGAAAATGATCGCTATGCTTTACAAACACCCCATAAACCAAATTAAAATTTATATTTATTAATTCGAATGGAATAATTTTAGGAACATCTTAAGCAACAGTCTTTTCATTAGCTTTAATAGTTTGATTATTAAATCTTAGTACACTGCCAATACTACCTTTTATATGCATCAAAAATTTTACATCACTCGCAATGACAACTCTATTTACAATTTCATCTGCTTTCATGTGAATATTAGGCTTTTTCGAATGAATAAATTTTTCTAAGTTTTCCAAATTACACTGACCTGTTGGAATCTCTATTGTTTCTCCATTGCAGTAAACTTTATTATTTTTAGTGTGATGTTAGGAGTTAAAAAAGTTTAATAAAAACCGACTAATGCAACTTTACTATAGCTGTCCCGTATGGGTACAGTAAATTTTCTTTTGAGAACAGATGATTTGTGGACAGCCCTGCAGGATTCATGGTGTCAGTTCCCTCCAGCACTACTTCAGACATTAGTCGAGTCCATGCCCCGTCGTGTTGAGGCACTTCTGTTTGCTCACGGGGGCCCTAAACGATATCAGGCAGGTGTACCAGTTTCTTTTTCTCTTCGGTTTTACACACTGTATAATCTTTTAGTTTTGTTGCAACTTTAGTATTCGAATGTCACCGTCCTTTCTCCCGAGGAGCATTCGCAGCTGGAGCAGGAGAACGATTAGGTGACATAGTACATAATACGAGGGTCAGTCAAAAAGTAATGCCTCCTATTTTTTTTGCTACGTTTAATTGTCAGGAAATTTAAATGCAATTACATAGGTTGAAAACCACAACATTGAGGATCATTTTGTCATTTTTCAATGTAATCTCCGCCCATCTCTACAGTTTTGGTCCATCTTTGAACAAGGGCATGTATCCCAGCACGGTAAAAATCACAGCTCTGCTTCCTAAGCCATTGACGCACGGATGTTTTGACGGCCTCCTCATCTTCAAAATGAATCCCACGATGAGCTTCTTTTAGTGGCCCGAACAGATGGAAGTCTGATGGTGCCAGGTCAGGGCTGTATGGGGGATGAGGCAAAACTTCCCATCCAATTTTGACAATCTCGTCAGAGGTGTGACGACTGGTGTGTGGTCTTGCATTGTCATGCAAAAGAAGAACATCTGCCATTGATTTTGTTGGGCGAACTCGCTGAAGACGTGCTTTAAGTTTGTTGAGGGTTGTGACGTATTGAACAGAATTTATTGTGCATCCCTGCTCCAAAAAATCAACCAGAATCACACCCTCTGTATCCCAGAAAACTGTTGCCATAACTTTCCCTGCCGATCGCACAGTTTTGAATTTTTTCTTCCTCGGCGAGCTTGTGTGACGCCACTCCATTGACTGCCTCTTTGATTCGGGTTCAAAAAAATGCACCCATGTTTCGTCCCCGGTCACAATTTTTTTCAGAAACTCATCTCCCTCCAAACGGAAGCGCTGCAAGTGTTGGGAGGCTATTGTTTTCCTTGCCTCTTTATTCTGATCGGTTAACATTCTTGGAACCCACCGTGCACAAACTTTTGAGTACCCCAATTGTTTAATAATCGTGATCACACTGCCTTTACTAAGAGAAATAATGCGACACACTTCATCTGCAGTCACCCGACGGTCACCACGAATGATGTCATCAACTTGCTGAATGTTGTGTGGAGTCACTGCACTCACCGCCCTGCCGCTCTGCTTTTCGTCAGTCAACGGTGTTTGCCCTTCAGCTTCCTTACAACGACGAACCCATCGTCTAACAGTGCTGACATCCACTGTCACAACACCATACACCTTCTTCAGTCTTTCATGAATGCGTATGGGCGTTTCACCTTCTGCATTCAAGAATTCAATCACACAACGCTGTCTCAAACGAACATCGATGTCGGCCATCTTACAAACTTCTGCTGTGCTGCCACCTGTTGACACAGAAAGTTACTACTGCAGTGGATTGCAGAAGGAGGTTTGAGGAATGGCGCCAAATTCAAATTTTTCACTTAACTTAATTTCTTTAAGTAGAAAAAAAACGGGAGGCATTACTTTTTGACCGACCCTCGTACATCTACATCTACATGATTACTCTGCAATTCACATTTAAGTGCTTGGCAGAGGATTCATCGATCCACAATCATACTATCTCTCTACCATTCCACTCCCGAACAGCGCGCGGGAAAAACGAACACCTAAACCTTTCTGTTCGAGCTCTGATTTCTCTTATTTTATTTTGATGATCATTCCTACCTATGTATGTTGGGCTCAACAAAATATTTTCGCATTCGAAAGAGAAAGTTGGTGACTGAAATTTCGTAAATAGATCTCGCCGCGACGAAAAACGTCTTTGCTTTAATGGCCTCCATCCCAACTCGCGTATCATATCTGCCACACTCTCTCCCCTATTACGTGATAATACAAAACGAGCTGCCCTTTTTGCACCCTTTCGATGTCCTCCGTCAATCCCACCTGGTAAGGATCCCACACTGCGCAGCAATATTCTAACAGAGGACGAACGAGTGCAGTGTGAGCTGTCTCTTTAGTGGACTTGTTGCATCTTCTAAGTGTCCTGCCAATGAAACGCAACCTTTGGCTCGCCTTCCCCACAATATTACCTATGTGGTCTTTCCAACTGAAGTTGTTCGTAATTTTTACACCCAGGTATTTAGTTGAATTGACAGTCTTCAGAATTGTACTATTTATCGAGTAATCGAATTCCAGCGGATTTCTTTTGGAACTCATGTGGATCACCTCCCACTTTTCGTTATTTAGCATCAACTGCCACCTGCCACACCATACAGCAATCTTTTCTAAATCGCTTTGCAACTGATACTGGTCTTCGGATGACCTTACTAGACGGTATATTACAGCATCATCTGCGAACAACCTAAGAGAACTGTTCAGATTGTCACCCAGGTCGTTTATATAGATCAGGAACAGCAGAGGTCTCAGGACGCTTTCCTGGGGAACACCTGATATCACTTCAGTTTTACTCGATTATTTGCCGTCTATTACTACGAACTGCGACCTCCCTGACAGGAAATCACGAATCCAGTCGCACAACTGAGACGATACCCCATAGGCCCGCAGCTTGATTAGAAGTAGCTTGTGAGGAACGGTGTCAAAAGTATTCCGGAAATCTAGAAATACGTAATCAACTTGAGGTCCCCTGTCGATAGCGGCCATTACTTCGTGCGAATAAAGAGCTAGCTGCGTTGCACAAGAACGATGTTTTCTGAAACCATGCTGATTACGTATCAATAGATCGTTCCCTTCGAGGTGATTCATAATGTTTCAATACAGTATATGCCCCAAAACCCTAATGCAAACCGACGTCAATGATATAGGTCTGTAGTTCGCCACGGCTGTTAAGATGTAATTGTAAATGTAGTAAGATGATGTACCACACACATGATAATCTTGCAGGTTTGACAAAACGTGTGGTAACTCATGTTTGAGTGGCTGAGCTGGTGCACGTGTTACCTGGTACCGCGTTTGCTTCAGAGCGAGCGGCTGCCCGCGTCGGCGTTCAGCTGCGACTGGCCGGCCGCAGACGGCCGCTTCCGCCGGCTGCTGATCGTCTTCTGCGTCCGCTCCTCGCAGGCGCTCGTCATCCGCGTCTGCGGCCTCTACTCGCTGTCCAGGGAGACGCTGCTCCAGGTGGGCACCACTGTCCCCATAGCCTAGTTACGTCGCCCCTCGTGAACCGTTTATTGCTTTCAGCAGCACTGTTCATTCGGGCACGTAATTCAACCACACAAATATTTAACTTGTCATAATTATTACTGATGCAAAAACTTAGTTTTAAAAAAAATATTATTGAAGAACTACTAAAGCACTATAATGTAGCATCTATTGAAATTGGTATTTGACGTCCCGGTTAGATATAAAAAAATAAGTGTTTTTGGGCATTCAACCCATAGGGGGGGCGAAATAGGGAATGAAGACATATTTAAAGCTGAGTCTATGAAAATTTATATTTGTTTTCTCGGTTAGAAATAAGAAAAATACGCGTTTCAGCGTTTTTGGAAATCAGCCCTTAAAGGGTGAAAGTTTTTATGGAAATATTTCATTATGAAAGCATTTTTGAATCTAAATATATGAAAAATCGAAAGTTTCTTCACAGTTAAAAATAAAAAAATACGAGTAAGTGTTTCACTGTTTTCGGAAATTCAACCTCTGGAGGGGGGTGAAATAGGTGATGAATTTTTTTTTTTTTTTTTTGAAAATACCGGGTGATCAAAAAGTCAGTATAAATTTGAAAACTGAATAAATCACGGAATAATGTAGACAGAGAGGTACAAATTGACACACATGATTGGAATGACATGGGGTTTTATTAGAACCAAAAGAATACAAACGTTCAAAGAATGTCCGACAGATGGCGCTTCATCTGATCAGAATAGCAATGATTAGCATAACAAAGTAAGACAAAGCAAAGATGATGTTCTTTACAGGAAATGCTCAATATGTTCACCATCATTCGTCAACAATAGCTGTAGTCGAGGAATAATGTTGTGAACAGCACTGTAAAGCATGTCCGGAGTTATTGTGAGGCATTGGCGTCGGATGTTGTCTTTCAGCATCCCTAGAGATGGCGGTCGATCACGATACACTTGCGACTTTAGGTAACCCCACAGCCAGTAATCGCACGGACTGAGGTCTGGGGACCTGGGAGGCCAAGCATGACGAAAGTGGCGGCTGAGCACACTATCATCACCAAACGACGCGCGCAAGAGATCTTTCACGCGTCTGGCAATATGGGGTGTTTTTTTCGGTTCTAATAAAACCCCATCTCATTCCAAGCATGTGTGTCAATTTTTACCTCTCTGTCTACATTATTCCGTGGTTTATTAAGTTTTCAAATTTATACTGACTTTTTGATCACCCGGTATATTGTTATACTGAATAAGTTTTAAAGCTAAATCAATGAAAATTGGTATGAGACCTCTCTGTTAGAGATGTGTATTAGGGGACGAAAATTTCTATAGAAGTGTTGCCACAGGAAGCCAAACGGCAGGATTAACAAAAAAAACTCCTATTCCAGCTATCAGAATCACTTTTCGGTCAAAAGTACATTCGGAAAATACCATGCTTCTATGGCCTTAATTAGCGTGAAACGTTTAGAAGGTGTTGCAGTTCGTGAACTAAGTCAAAGAAAGCCATTTAACAGTCATCACGACAAATTGGCATAGAAAAAGCAACAGTTCTTTAACACATTCATTTTTGAGTGGTCTAATATATGTTAATAAAATTATTTTTGTTGTAATTGCTACCCAGACGCGTGCGTAGCAGCGGGCGCCAAGATAGTTTACAATAATATTAGACATGTCATCTATATATGCTGTTCCATCTTGATGTCCCAAAATATCTTTTTGTCCACCACAGAAAAAAAATATCAAGCAGATGTCGCTTACCTGCTACCTACCAGAGGACACTAAACATCATGATGCCTTCCTTGTAGCTTTGTTCGTTATGATGATATAAACAGCACTCCGTCTTTTTTAAATAATGCCCTAGATTTTTATTCGGTAACCCACCTTCTCTCTCAAGATCTATCCAATAACTTTGGAGTTACACCCCTCTAAACAATCGTGGGTTTTCGCTGGATCAATAATGTGTGTTCTTGAAATTTATCTGTTCTTCGTCTGAGAATGAACATTCACCAGTGAAAAGAACATGGGAGGAAAATTTCTGGTTTGCTCACATGCGGAATCATTGAAACAGAAGCGGTAATAGTAACTTCGGCGGTTTCGTCTGTGTTTCTACGATTCCTGAAGCGTCACAACAGGACAACAAACCATCTGTCGGGACGTCGGTTCTTGTCAGGATATCACTCTCTTGTAGAGTTCCTCTACCTGAGTAGCGTTAAGCCTGCCTTCAGCCACATTAAGAGAAAAGTGATGATACAGTTCTCAGCCAAGGACTGCAGTTACTGCACACAAAATTTCGTTTGAAAGTACTAAAGTACATTACTACAGTCCACCTGCTTACCTGAGTGGTAACGTGCTTGCCTCCCATGCAGCGGGACTGGGTTCGATTTCCGGCGAGGTTGGAAATTTTCTATTGGATTGGGTGTTGTGTTGTCCTCTTCATCATTTCATCCTCATACCCCACACGCACGTCGTCCAATGTGGTGTCGACTGAAATAAAACTTGTACTTGGCGGCCAAACTTCCCGATGGAGCATTGCGGCCAAAAATGCCACACGTTAATTTCATTTCATTTTTACTTCACTACATGCGTCAGTCTTGTAAATGAGAAAACATTATTGCAATTACTGTTCTGGTAACTTCCTTGCTCCATAGATGAGTTGCATTTGTACGTTCTCTTCGTCGGTGTACACTGTAAACCTTCAACTGAAGATCGCTAACTGAATAACCTGTGTCCATTTTCCTTGTTTCCATTTGTTTACTGTCAGCTCAAGCAAGTGGACGAGTTACGTTACGCCGAGTACCTGCAATGAGGGTGGCGCAGTGGTTAGCACACTGGACACGCATTCGGAGGACGACGGTTCAAGCCCGGGTCCGGGTTTTCCATGATTTCCTAAATCGCTTCAGGCAACTGCCGAGATGGTTCCTCTGAAAGAGCTTGTGCTTCGTCTCTAATGACATCCTTGTTGATGAGACGTTAAACAGTAATCTGCTCCTGCAATGCGTTCTAGTAAGTTTTGTGTTATGTTTGTAATAACGTCATGTTTATGTGAATGGCACGATGTGACACTTCTGTGAACAGGTCTCGAGCAGACGAAGTGGATTACCGAGTAAAAAACATGGGCTGTCACTTAAAAGAGAAGTACTACTGTTCATATCTCCGTAAAGAACAAAGTTACAAAAAAGCTAACCATCTGAGTTCATGACCCCCTGGTATATTTTTTACTTACTTGTGGACAACAAGTTATTTGGGGCGGCACAGATAAATGTGGCACCCTGTGTATATCTAACATACAGTGTTTGTGGGTTCTAACAACCCTACCACAACAAAGGTCAGAATTTAATAACGATTGTGGTGTTGCTCACACTGCTAAATACTGCATTTTCGGGCAACAACAGTCATATTATGTGGCAGGTGTCATTAGAGCACAGTTAATAAAGTCATTTCATGTAATAATCAAAAAACTAGGCACTCATCTTTTTGTGTTTCCCACGCTGGTCTCGTATTATCATGGCTCAATCGTTGAAAATCTAGGTGGTTATGATTCCAAGCTCGGATGCAAAAAGGCCTAGGTTTTATTCTGCTATATTCAAAAGTTTTGTAGATGCGCTTCACAAATCATTCTTGAAGATTACACTTTTGCAGGACAATGGTGATGTAAAAAAAAGCAATCAGCACTCCGAATTTAAGTTACACTTCCTTTTAATTGCAATATTACGTAAACACAAAACATCACTTCACAATACAAAACACACTTGAAAACATCTTCCTCACAGTCACTGTTAAAGTACACATTTTATAAGCGGACTACAATACGCGTCTTTCCTACACGACGTACAAGACTTGACTTTCTCAAGGTCCGACTCTCTAACAAGTTAACAACTAACCTAACTATCGTTTACGCGCCCAAAAGTCAGAGTTACAAGTACGTCAAAGATCATAGTGACAAAAGAAAGAATACACATAAGAATAATATCATTGCAATATAAATATCTATGTATCACAAATGAAATCAAATCAGAATGTTGTCTCAGAAATATGTCAACTACTTTGCAGAAACACAGTAGAATATAGCTGGTATCGAGAGGTTCAGGTGAGGTGCCGTAATGGTTGCGTAATTCAAGTACCATTACAGGGTGAAGTTCACGATACCTACTAAACCAGCCACCACCAATCACTGGTTTTTGTGTCCACTGCTATCCTTGGTTTCTCTCTTGTGCGCTATAGTGGTTCCGTGGTGGTAACTATTGTGACTGTGGTGATAATAACTGTTTTTTGAAGCGGTCGTCGTCACATCGTAGTGGTCACTAGGACATCAACTGTCTCTTTCACATCGATGTATGCCTGATGAAAAAAGGTGAAGCGCCCAGAAGACATGGTTGGATGTCAGTGTAGCTTCGTTCACATGCACATCATCTGCGGGTACGTAAATGATGCAATCCTCTGTGACAGGTAGAACGGTCAATATAGTGCGTTAATGTTGGTCGTCTTTAATGTTGTTAGGGGGCCTCGTAGGGTTTAATATAAGGGGTGCGAACAGAATCAGATGTTGAGTAATGACTGTGAAGGACACGGAGATGCCCCATACTAGTGTGAGGTAGCGTTATCAGTCCCTGGGAGAGAGTGAAAGTGGCCTCGCTGTATATCTCCATTTGGCCAGCTGGTCGAAACGTACAGTATCCAGATTTGTGGGGCATTCGTATGTGACAGTGGCCCACTGCCGAACTGCATGAGAATGTGAGGGCAGGCATACTCGACATCAAGATTCCGGTCAACTACATCTGACACCACAATGCGGTATAGCCATATAGTGCACCAAGCACATCGTAACCTCTACACATGTGCGCCTGCCATCCGAGAACAAGCACTATCGGTTGGAGATTAGCAACAGCCAGACTAGGGAATTACCGTCAGATGTGTCGGCTGCCATCAACACCAGAGTACAAACCTCTGCATCTAGAGTAATGCTGTGACTGGGAAGCATGGATTGCTGATGAATGGCGTCACATCGTGTTCAGAGATGAACTGCGGTTCTGAACTACGCTGGATGGCCATAGTCAGCAAGTATTGCGGGGAACTATGGAGAGGTCCCATACTTTCAATGTTTTGGAGAGGCGCAACAGTGTCACTCCCAGTTCCATCGTGAGGAGAGTCATCAGGTACGAGTAGTGACTAAGGGAACTATGACGGCACACCGGTACGACACGGACTTACTGCGTCCTCACGTGTTACCTCTCATACGAGAGTATTGTGGTTTCATTTTTCAATGGGACAATGATCATACACATGTGACACATATCTCTAAGAAGAACTGTTTGCGTGATGTTGAGGAACTCTCTTTGCTACCAAGATTCCCAGATCAGTCCCTGGTAGAACATACACTGAAGAGCCAAAGAAACTGGTACACCTGCCTAATACCGCAAAGGACCCCTGCGAGCACGCAGAAGTGCCGCAACACGACGTGGTAATGTCTGAAGTAGTGCTGAAGTGAATTGACACTATGAATCCGACAGGGCTGACCATAAATCCGTAAGAGTACGAGGTGGTGGAGATCGCTTCTGAACAGCACGTTGCAAAGTGTACCGGATATGCTGGGAAGTTTGGCGGCCAGGGGAAATGTTTAAACTCAGAAGAGTGTTCCTGGAGCCACTCTGTAGCAATTCCGGACGTGTGGTGTGTCGCAATGTCCTACTGGAACTACCTAAGTCCGTCCGAACGCACAATGGACGTGATTGGATGCACGTGATCATACAGGATGCTTACGTATATGTCACCTGTCAGAGTCGTATCTAGACGTACCACGGGTCCCATATCACTCCAACTGCACATGCCCCACACCATTACAGAGTCTGCATCAGCTTGAACACTCCCCTGCTGACATCAGGGTCCATGGATTCTTGAGGTTGTCTCCATACCCGCACACGACCGTACGTTCGATACAATTTGAAACGAGACTCATCCAACCTAGCAACATATTTCCAGTCATCCACAGTCCAATGTCGGTGTTGACGGGTCCAGGCGAGGCGCTGCTACTGTCGCAGGTTCGAATCCTTCCTCGGGCATGGATGTGTGTGATGTCCTTACGATAGTTAGGTTTCAGTAGTTCTAAGTCTAGGGGACTGATGACCTCAGATGTTAAGTCCCATAGTGCTTAGAGCCATTTGAACCAGGCGAGGCGTAAAGCTTTGTGTCCTGCAGCCATCAAGGGTACACAAGTGGGCCTTCGGTTCCGGAAGGTAATATCGATGGTGTTTCTTTGAGTAGTTCACACGTTGACACTTGTTGATGGTCCAACATTGAAATCTGCAGCAATTTGCGGAAGGGTTGCACTTCTGTTACGTTGAACGATTCTCTTCAGTCATCGTTGGTTCCGTTCCTGCATATTCTTTTTCCAGCCGCAGCGATGTCGGAGATTTGATGTTTTACTGGATTCCTGATATCCATGGCACACTCGTGAGATGGTCGTACGGGAAAATCCCCGCTTCACCCCTACCTTGGAGATGCTGTGTTTCATCGCTCGTGCGCCGACTATAACACCACGTTTAGACTCACTTAAATCCTGATAACCTGCCATTGTAGCAGCAGTAACCGATCTAACAACTGCAGCAGACAATTGTTATCTTATATAGGTGTCGCCTATCGCATCGCCCTATTCTGCCTGTTTACAAATCTCTGTATTTGAATACGCATGCCTATACCAGTTTTTTTGGCGCTTCAGTGTAGCTCGGACCTCAGCTCCGCCGCAGCGCCAGTATCTGGGACTATTGAGGGACCAGTTTCAACAGTTTCAGGCCAGCTTGCCTCAGAAGAGAACACAACGGCTTCCCATCCGAAATCAGTGTATGTATTCAGGCCAGAGGGGGTGCAACGTCATACTGATAAGTGGTCCTAAACGGCCATGTTCTTTGCAAATCTGACTGTTTAGTAATCTTTGGAATAACATCTCATATCGCCTCTTCGTTCCTCCTCCTCTTCTGAGTGTTTCACTTTTTTTGTTAAGCAGTGTATTTTTCAACTGAAAAATTCGAGTGTGTTCTATAATTTTCTCGAGCTTCTACTAATATTCTCAGTTGTTGTCGAATGTTCTGGAATATTCTCGAATGCTGTAGAATACGATTTGGAAACGGCACGTAAGCGTCTTAAATGAAAAGTTGTACAACGTAGAAAAGATTCAAGTACAACATACCCAAAAAAAGTGTATCCGCTTATAGAAACTACGTAAAAGAAGAACGGTTGTGTGAATGAACGGTTTTAGAAACAAAAACAAAAGACATAGTTTAACAAACAAATCAGCGAATACTGAATATGATACCAGAGGGGAAAAAATATTGCCGGCCGGCGTGGCCGAGCGGTTCTAGGCGCTTCAGCCTAGAACCGCGCGGCCGCTACGGTCGCAGGTTCGAATCCTGCCTCGGGCATGGATTAGTGTGATGTCATTAGGTTAGTTAGGTTTAAGTACTTCTAAGCTCTAGGGGACTGATGACCTCAGATGTTAAGTCCCATAGTGCTCAGAGCCATTTGAACCATTTTGAAAAAAATTTAAATCCATTCATACAATGCTGAACCGAGACGAAAGCGTATATTTCCCAAAATAATTTCTGATTTCGCTTGCAGTTCGATGTACGCTCTCGCACAAAATTCCGAAATACTACCGCAAAACCGGGAAGATTAACCGAAAAAGAAGAAGACAAGCCAGTTACTCATACCGAGGATATCACTCATTTCAGCTAACTTACCATTCAGCCTTGAAAGGTTCCAATTTCGTGCAAGGCTAGTGTACATTATGCCTGTGAATAAAATACAAGGACAAATATTCCAATGCTGCCGAGTGAATTTAAAAAGTAATGTGTTTCACGAATGGACAAAATTACGTAGTGTGTTCGCCTGTTGGTCAACCACAAGCCGGAAGCGAAATATCAAATGTAGTTGATAGTAATATACTTAGTATGTTAGATGCTACGTAATGATATGATAGGAGTCTCTTTCCAATTCTGAAATTAAATTTTAGAAAAAGGACCAAGAGAAGTGGATCCTTTTCAGCAAGTACAACAACAAAACATAATTCAAACTACAACAACAAATTCATACTCAACAAACACATACAGAGTGTCACACTACAAAGTATAAATATCTATGGAGTGAGCATTCGGATGTGCAGAACGAGAATTCTGTCCGCAACATCTGCTGCAGCACAAGCCACGTGATTTTGGGACCGTATAGCCCTTAGCGAATTTTGATTGTTATTACTTCATTACTACGGATAGATCAACTTCAGAAGGTCAGAGAAACTTCGTATGCACGTTTTACAGACATCTTAACAATTTGACACAAGGAACTGAAGTTGCCTTAAATATGTGAAGAGAAATGGTACTGTGCATTTTCGTCACAGTATCATAGCACAGATTCCACTTTATTTACGGTTTTTCAGTAGCGGAATAAGAAGTGACAGTTAACAATATTTTTTCACGTTTTCTGTGATACTTATTCATATCGTCGAGTCTCTGTTCTACTTAATTACGTTACAATGACACTGCAGACGACGCCAAAGTGTCAGGAAAAGACAATGCATTTGTAAGTACGAAATTGTTACAGTAAATACGGTAAGCAATTTGGACTACAACATGTTTCCGCCATCTCTTCAGGAAAGTAAAACCATGTGCTACACACAAAAAATTAAAAATACAAGATCAATGGTCGAATTTTGAAGTAATAAAAGACCTGACAGCCGTCAATACTTTTTCACGTTTTCTATTGCAGTGATTCATATTGTCGAGTCTGTTCTAATTCATTACGTTACAAAGACGCTGTATACGAAGCTATCTCATGCAGAAATACTTACAAGTCGACACTTATTCAACTACATGAAAAAAAGGAAATTAGTTACAAACTGCGGCGTGCACACTTAATTCAGCATGTAAACGTCACTATAGATATTCGAATTTAGGTTATGACATGTTCGATATGCCTGTCACCATTGGCGATGATTTCGCGCAGACGAATAGCGAAATTCTGTATGACCCGCTGAAGTATCGGAACATCGATGCTGTCGTTGACCTCCTGAATGGCTGTTTTCAGCTCAGCAATAGTTTTCGGGTTATTGCTGTACGCCTTGTCTTTAAGATAGCCCCAAAATGGAGTAGCATGTGTTCAGATCAGGGGAATATGGCGGCCAATCGAGGCCAATGCCAGTGGCCTTTGGGTAACAGAATGCGGTCTTCAAAGTGCTCCTCCAGGTCATCGAACATCTCCTGCTTCGATGGGATCGAGTTCCGTCTTGCATGAACCACATCTTCTCGAAATCAGGGTCACTTTGGATAACGTACCGTTCGGTAGTCACCGTCACCGTGCCATCAAGGGGTATCGCACCGATTACTCCGTGACTGGATATTGCGTAACACACAATCACCCATCGAGGTGAAGAGATTTCTCGATGGCGAAATGAGAATTCTCAGTCCCCCAAATGCGCCAGTTTTGCTTACTGACGTACCCATCCAAATGAAAGTGGGCTTCGTCGCTAAACCACACCATACATGCGGACACTAATTTCCATCATGCCCCGCTGCCAGGCGTGCAGTTTGAACGTTCTAGCGCAAACCGTTCAGAAGTTATGACAATTTTATTTCATGTAGTTCAATAATTGTCACCCTGCAGGTGCACATAAGATTTGATAACCTGCATAAATTGAAGGAATTGATCAGGCTATCATGTATAAATTTTGTCTGCATATTAACATTACCTTCATACTGACTGGGTTTACTCAGACAGGCTTCCAGATTCGTCTAGTATTAACACGTGTCTCAAAAACACATAGCCGTAAAATCGCAGAAATTGTCTCTACAATACAAGGCTTTCCAATAACATGCCTCGATATTTTTCAACGTACCAGGTGCCTCATATCAAGAAGACATTTACAGTGGTACATTTGTTATACATACCTGTGAAAAGGAACTGGCCCTCGTTTCACATACTTCGATTTACATCCGTAGCAACGACAATACATAGTTGTTACTAAAAATCAAAAATGCAGAAACGTACATAAAACAAGGCGAATAGTGCAATATTCAAGTTTCGTTACTACCGCAAATTGTAGACAATCAACGTCGTTCCAAAACCACGTAACTAGCCCGGTACGATGTTGAGGAAATGCGTAGTAGACTATGCTCACTCCATAGATATATATACTCTAAGTGTTATATGCACAATGCAAGCACTCTGTCCGTCTTAGCGCCATGGTACAGTGGTTAGCACACTGGATTCGCATTCAGGGTCACGACAGTTCCATTCCGCGTTCGACATTGTGATGGCTTCACCCCACTGGAAAAATAATTATCAAAATCTGAACTGTGAAGTCACCCAAAATTCTAGTTGGAAAACCAAACTACTTATGAACTGAGAAACTGAGTGTTTACGAGAAACTGCTCTAAAAATAACCTGAGTCAACGAACTTGTGTATATACCATCCGAAACTTCAAAAACATCAAAGACAATATCTGACAGAATTTAGAAAAGGTGACAAAATTGCGTTATTCGCATACAACACTGTTAATAAGTACATGTAAACTGGGAGGGGGGATTCACCATACATCTACTCACTTTTCAGTATAACCAGCATCTCTCAATACTACGACTCGTAGCAATATAATATAAAAGCTTTTAATAATGTGTAAACATTTCCCCGTGTTTTGCCAACCGACATATGATTCGCGCTCACTGCAGGAAATACGCCAGTGGTGAGGTAGCAGCTTTTATGTCATTGGTCGGATCTCAGGCAATTATGGTGGTCGCTATAATTTACGGGCACAGCCGTATTTCGCGCCAAAATACTTTTATTAGTCACTATCACTTTGCTGTACTCATAACAATATATAAATTCACCTACAATAATGCGGCTGCAATAATTTTGACATGCACGGAGAAATAGTTCTAATGAGAGGAAGAAGTTTATAAAGTTTATATTTACTGGTGTTTCAACAATGGCTACCGTGCAACTATTAGTTCACTAATGGTACTTCTATTTTCGATAGCAGAAAGCAAACATAAACAAGCAAAGAACTGATTTGAATAGAGTCCATAATTCTACTACTTCTAATAGAGAAAGCGCTACGGTCGCAGGTTCGAATCCTGCCTCGGCCATGGATGTGTGTGATGTCCTTGGGTTAGTTAGGTTTAATTAGTTCTAAGTTCTAGGCGACTGATGACCTCAGAAGTTAAGTCGCATAGTGCTCAGAGCCATTTGAACCATTTAATAGAGAAAGAAAGTTTTTAGACCAGGGATAGCGTTCAGCGAAATATCATAACTTTTCGTTGCATACGAAGCGTTGCGCTGGGCAGCTCGTCGGCGGGTTACGATGTTGTGAGCATGATACAGACTGTTCCGCTTGTTAATCTTCTCCGGCGAAACGCGAATGAAGTTTTTGCACAGCTGTATCAGTAACCCAGTCGCGATCAACAAACCACAAGAGGCTGGTATGCGACCGTCGTTGACATGTCCCCTCTTGCAAAACACATTACGTAGACAGCGTTCGTTTATACACTTTGTGCACTGTCCGTGACACTTTCGTCCATAACTACACAGTTCGTCACATTCATATAGCCGTAGCCACAAATACACGGTTCATAGAATTGTTCATTTTACGTGATGCACACCGCAAGCAATGTCCTCTCTGTTCTCGTAGTTGCCGGCCGGTGTGGCCGTGCGGTTCTAGGCGCTTCAGTCTGGAACCGCGTGACCGCTACGGTCGCAGGTTCGAATTCTGCCTTGGGCATGGATGTGTGTGATGTCCTTAGGTTAGCTAGGCTTAAGTAGTTCTAAGTTCTAGGGGACTGATGACCACAGATGTTAAGTCCCATAATGCTCAGAGCCGTTTGAACCATCTCATAGTTCAAACTTCTGTAACGTCATTGAAAGTCAAATATACTACACAGTTCATTAAAGTCTCCACTTTCACAGTTCGATAGGACGCGAAAGACAATAGTTTCACCACGTGAACATCAATGCCAGCAAAGTTGATTCGCATAAGAGCACTGTCCGTGTCGGTCACAACAAAGTCTTGTTCGCGGCACTTTCACAGTCCGGTTTATTTGCTCCTGAAGTTCGCTGGTTATGGCATTACGAACCGCACTGGTAAAGCGAACTGGCATTCTCATAGTTCGGTATCTCTGACCATAAAATTCCGAGTGCTTTTCATAAAAACATAGCATCATTTTCTCGAGCACGCTTCACAGACTCATCGTCCACCATACCTTCTACTACACATCCTCTGTTCGGCTATCGATATCGCTATCGCTGTCCCCTGTCTACAGATGTTAAATCATTATCGTAAATTACATAAATCTTTATAAATGTTCTTGACTGCATTTTTGACAATTAATAATATACCAAAAAAATTTACAAACTTTTCCACAGTTACAAAGCAAAAAATATATTTATCCACTGGGGAACGAAGTAATCACAATTACCTTTTTTCATTTAAAAATCAGAGTAGCCCATTACATCATCATAATTACATATGCCGATAGGAACAAATGAAAAAATAGAAAACGAAAGAAAATCATGGCAAAAAAAATTATAAGCGTAATTAGCAATGCCTTCACAATGACAATACTTAACTTTGACAATAACACAAGCGAAGGGCGACATGCAAACAAGAAATCTCTTCAGTATGTACAGTTCCTAAGTCGCTGGTCTTGATGTGCCTAATCTTGATGCTGCTGTAGGAGTGGGCCGCGACCATTTGGGAGCAGCGCTTAAGTTCTCTTCGCCTAGAGGCCGCAGCTGTCGCGTTGTCGTTCTGGAGAGGTGTCAGTCAGCGTGCAATTGGCTGACGTCTTCTTCACAGCCCTCTCTGCTCGATCGTTTCCGACTGGCGTGCCGGCGCTTGACTTTGCTCCGTAACATTCTCCCCCCCCCCCCCTGCCGCCCACCCCACCCAACCCCCACCAAAGCGACGGACCGTCGTCGTATAGGAAGCTCGACAACAGCAGGGGAGGCATGAGTGTAGATGCTCTGAGGGGTTGAAAGCTGTGGCTTCAGGGTATGTCAGGCTTCCAGCTGTACCCCGTCATCCACGGAAAACGACCACAAGGGTAGACTGCCACTTCCAGACGCGAAGGCTACGTCTGTATGCGGTCGTCCCGCGGTGTCGTGATGACACCATCCGGCGGCTGTTGTGGCCGCGCTGTCCTTGGGATCACTGTGCACATGACAGTGGCGAACTTGATTGTGACGTGGCGCTGCAATCCGTCTGGGCATGAAATGAGATAAACGCATGCGCTAAGTCGACGAAAGGTCTCAACCCCCGCGCCCACCGTCTGCTGCCGCTAAAAAACCCTGAAAAACACAACATCACGCGGCGCGAAGCGATACTTGAGGCCTTCCTTCGGCGCCGGATGCTGAGGAGGTAGAAATGGTTCAAATGGCTCTGAGCACTATGGGACTCAACTTCTAAGGTCATCAGTCCCCATAACTTAGAACTACTTAAACGTAACTAACCTAAGGACAGCACACACATCCATGCCCGAGGCAGGATTCGAACCTGCGATCGTAGCGGTCGCGCGGTTCCAGACTGTAGCGCCTAGAACCGCTCCCCCACCCCGGCCGGCTGCTGAGCAGGGTGGAGCAGTGTCCGATGGCGGCGGTCGTGAAGCAATTCTACGGGCCATGGTCCATCTCGTGGAGGCGGACGATAGGAGGCGAGAAACAGTTCCAATGCTCGATCCCTGGCGTGTGCGGAGCGAAGTTAGGCCATTTGCTGCTTGAAGACATTGGCCAAACTTTCCGCTTCGCCGTTTGACTGTAGATGGAACGGTGCACTAGTTAGATGCTGTATCCCATTACGTTGACAGAATGTTTCAAATTCATTTGACGTGAACTGAGGGCCGTTGTCCGACACTGCGACTTCAGGCAAACCTTCGAGAAAAATATAGAGGACACTGTGACACGTGACGTTGTCGAGTTCATTGGCACAGCAAAAGGAAACCTGCTATAAGTGTCTACCACAATCAACCAAAGAGTGTACCAAAAGGTCCCACAAAGTCTATGTGTAGACGTTGCCATGGTGATTGCGACTTAGGCTAAGCAGAGAATTTTTGTGGTGGAGCAGACTGATTTTCCGCACGTGTGTGACACTGTGACGTTATCTGTTCTATTTGGGTGTCCATACCCTGCCAAGTGCAGTGTCGAAGCGCTAACTGTTTCGTACGAACAATGCCTCAGTGTCCTTGGTGAAGTAACTGCGACACTCACTTTTGCAAAGCTTTGGAGATCAACACACGTGACTGTCCACTGTCATTTTGAACAAGCATCACACCTTGCTGTATAGCGAGGCTATGCCGAGGTGCGAAGAATCGGTCCACTACAGAGTTCTTTATGCTATGCAATGAGCGAGGCCAAGACGTGCGAATGTATTTTAGCAAAATGTTCAGGTCTAAATCAGCTTCTGTGGCTGCGGAATTTTCCGATAGTTCGGAGGAAAGGATTGAAGCAATTCAAAATCCTGAGCTATCATGTGACAACAAGATGCAGTAGAAACGTCAAAATCTGTATCATGGGCAATAGGAAGACATGAAAGTGCGTCCGCATTACCATATTGAGCTGTCGGATGATACTCAGTCTCGTACTGGTATTGAAACAGCAACAAAGCCCATCGTTGCAATTTTTGGGCAGTTCGTACAGGAACCGGCTTCATCGGAAGAAACAAGGACTGCAATGGCTTGTGATCCGTTACTAAGTAGAATTTTCTGCCATACAAATAGTGGTGGAATTTGGTGCCACCATACACAATAGCCAGTGCCTCCTTCTCCATTCGTGAATAGTTACACTGAGCTTTGGACAGCACGTTAGATACTAAAGCAATAGGCCTGCCTTTATCACCAACTCTGTGCGAAAGCACTGCACAGATCCCGTAAGAGGAAGCGTCAACTTGCAATACAACTAGTTTGTCAGGATCAAAGTGAACCAAACATCGATCACTGAGCAATGCATCTTTAAGTTTTGCTTCTTGGCATTCATCTGTCCAAACAAAGGGGACATTCCTGCGACACTAGTGATGCAATGGAGCTGCAATTTGTGCAGCAGTCGGTATGAACCGAATTAATAGTTCACTTTGGCCGGCCGTGGTTGCCGTGCGGTTCTGGGCGTTTCAGTCGGGAACCGCGCGACCGCTACGGTCGCAGGTTCGAATCCTGCCTCGGGCATGGATGTGTGTGATGTCCTTAGGTTAGTTAGGTTTAAGTAGTTCTAGGGGACTGATGACCTCAGAAGTTAAGTCCCATAGTGCTCAGAGCCAGTAGTTCACTTTCCCTAAGACTGACAGCAATTCTGTGACATTGCGAGGAATTGACAGGTCACGTATGGCTAACAGATGTGGCTGAAGAGGGTGTGCACCTTGACTGTTTATGACATGACCAAGATACTGCAACTCAGGTATTAAAAAATCACACCTGTCCAGTCTACATGTAAGTCCTGCATCAGACAACACAGGAAACAAAGCATGCAAATTTGCAATTTGTTCTTCAGGTTTATGACCTGCTAAGACTATATCGTCCAAATAGTTTTAACAGTTTGGTACTTGAGCAGTTAGCTGTTCCAAATACCGTTGGAAAATGGCGGGTGCAGGACTGCCCAAAGGCTAACGCAAATATGTAAACAAGCTTAAATGAGTATTTCGAACACACACTTTTTGAGATTCTTCATCTTGTGGTATTTGAAGATATGCGTCACGCATATCAGTTTTTGAAAAGTAGCGACCAGCACCTAACCTGTACATGAGATCCTCTGGGCGTGGCAATGGGTAAGTATCAATGGCAGTTTGTGGGTTGAGTGTAGACTTAAAGTCAACACAGAGGCGAATGCGACCTTAAGGTTTGGGGGGTAAAAGCAGTGGACTTTCCCATTGACTAGCTTCTATGGGCGCAATGGCTCCGCTATCTTGCAGTTCTTTGAGTTGAGCAGCTACTTTGTCCCGTAATGTAATGGGAAAAGTTCTGGCCTGGCAAAATTTCAGCTTTGCATTGTTTTTCATAGTAATATGCGCAACAAAAATTTTAGCTTTGCCTAAACCTTCAGAAACGAGTTCAGTGAATTCTTTCAGCAATTTAGCTGCACTGTCTTTTGCATTGAATGCAGAAACTGACAACACATTATCCTGAATTTGAAAGCCAAACAAATCACACGAATCAAGGCCAAACATATTCTCACAATCGTGTGATTGGAGCACAGTGAATGGTACAGTTCGCGTATGCATGTGATACAGTGTAGGCAAAGTACATTTTCCGAGAACGGGAATGTCTTGTCCATAATAAGTCGTCAGGTGCATGCCAGTTTTAGACAGGCGTGGGGCGACTAACAGTTCATGTTGCTGTTGTGGTCTTCAGTCCAGAGACTGGTTTGATCCAGCTCTCCATGCTGCTCCATACAGTAAAGCTGCATGCCCTCGGGAAAAATTACGGCTGTAGTTTCCCCTTGCTTGTGTTACGATACAGCAATGTAACAGAGGCATCCGAGTCCAACTGAAATTTCACACGTTTTCCACTAATATGCAAATGAACAAAAAGTTTGTTGGACTGGCGTAGCACTGAAGAAACTGTTCGCTAATGCCTGCAGCAGCCTTTGAATACACTGCATTGATTACATGGAGCTTATGATGAGAATTACATGAGTGGGCAGAATTCTTATGTTTGTTCCGTTGCAAACATATGGATTGTGCTTGTCGAGACGCACAGCACATGCGAACTGTTGCTGCTTATTGGGCTCCTCATGAACAAGGGACGACTCGACCTGACAAATTGGTGGCTGCTCAAGTTTATTGGCCGACACGGTACCTGAATCATACTGATCTAGGATTTGCACTATATGCTGGAATGACGGACTGGACTGTTTCAAAATCTGTTCTCTAAGTTTGACATCATTGACATTGTACACGATCGCATCAGGCAGCATCACATCTGAATATAAAGCACCACAAGCACACTTGAATTTGCATGCCCTGCAGATCCGTTACCAGTGCCGATAATTTTGTACTGACCTCTTCTTGATATTAAAAATGGTTTAAATGGCTCTGAGCACTATGGGACTTAACATCTGAGGTCATCAGTCCCCTAGAACTTAGAACTACCTAAACCTAACTAACCTAAGGATATCACACACACATCCATGCCCGAGGCAGGATTCGAACCTGCGACCGTAGCGGTCGAGCGGTTCCAGACTGAAGCGCCTAGAACCGCTTGGCCATAATGGGTACCCATGCAAAGGACAGCAATGTAGCACAAAGAGTGCTGAGTACATTCTACGTGTGAATTTGTAGTTGCATCAGAGATTCTGACGCAAAAAGCAAACTTTATCATTCAAGACTGCCATCAACAAGTTGCTGCGCAACTTCACTCGTTGTGGAGCTACCAGCAAGTCCAAAGTTGTATGGGAAACTGGAAACTTCCTGAGAAATAGGGCTGCGACTCACAGTAAATGCAGTCCAAGGCCTGTTGTAATGAGCCAAGGGCCAGCACCTAAGTCAGTTCTTCATGCTGTTTCCTGTTCACGTGAGCTGAGCTGTGGCGGAGCGTGCAACTGCAGGAAAGTGGGTTTGAAACGTTCTTCCATTTGTGACAAATGCAGTGGAGTCAACCTTGAAAATGTGCAAGAACTTTTATGAAGAAAGTGAAGAAGTAGTGTATTTTATGGAAATTAATGTGGAAATAGACGTCTAAGTTAATGAACTGGAAGAGGCTGACTCACTGTAAGAAGGGCAAATCGCTCTGGGACCCACTCGGTTTGCTGACCTTAATTCTATTACGCAAGGAATTTTTGGTGAACCGAGGAATCTGAGGCATCAAAACGTCGGAAGTGTCTCACAGATCCAACTCGTGTGTTTCTAAGTTTCCAATACACTGACAGACGTATTATGCATTCAGAAGTGATAATAATAAGTGTTACTAAACGCTAATCTCTTTTTAATTATAATAAAGCTAACTACGTTTCATTTAGTGCATGTTTTCTTTATACAAGTAAAATTAGCTACCAATTTTGGGTTGCCCTATTCAGCTAATTATAGTTGAGTTCTCTGTCGCTGCTTATTTAATACACATAACATAATGAGTAAATGATATAGTATTAGAAATGTGCAGGAGTCAGGCCTGAAATACCCTGGCGCTAAACATCGACTAGTGATGTAGGAATCATTAGATTGCTGCCCAGGAATTATTCGATTACATGGGGAGTAATTAAATATAACAAAGTGAGATGCTGAATTCCAATATATATTACCGTATGAAACGTATTACTAATATATAAACAGAAACTGAAATAAAAGTGCTCAAAAACTAGTTTTTTTGCCATTTTCCTCAAAATTTGGAAAAGTGATATTTTTGACGAACTGTACGTCCTTCGTCTTCGATGCAGAAAAAAGTTGCAGTAATAAGATATGACGAGAATTTAGTGCTCTTCTAAAAAGGAAAACCCGCCAAAGTGCGAGGAGCACAGGGAACCGAGATTTTGTTGATAAAACTTAGTTTTCCAATCTTTCCAACCATATGAACGAGCCAAAAAATAAAATCATCTACCCCACCTTTGGAAGGTACATCTACTATTTGACGAGACGACGCGAGTCTAATGGCACGCATCTCCTTAACATTATCGAGTGATTTTCGTCAAGCGCTACCTGTCATTCCAAGTCCGACGGCAGCGGCGATATAAATTCGTGCTTAGAATACTCGACTATCTGGCAGTACGTGAAAAAATGAAACTAAGAAGAAATATGAGAATGGAAATCTCGAGAGAGAAGGCAGCCAATTCATTTGTCGGAAAATTCCTGCAGGAAGGACAGGGCACTTACCCGATACAAAAATCTCGGTCAAATCGCATTGAAGAATGATTTGTGCAACAACGTTAAAAAAACCTGGACAATTTATCCGCAGATTCTAACTAGATTCATCGAAAGTTAACCGATTCTGAATGGCCTTACTAACGAGAAATTCTGGAGAAGAAACATGGAATAGTCGAGCGACATCCACAAGATTACACAAGACCTTACTCCTGATGGAAAAGAAATATAAATTTCGATCAACAGCGTCATAATGAAAACCAAAGTGTAAACTTACCAACCGTACCTCTGAATTCATTAAATGTGCCATGACTACCGTTCTATGATCTCAAAGTCAAGGTTGATTGGCTGGTCGTTTTCCTGCGTAATCTGAATTCGTCGAAATTGTGCAATGGCAGAAGACTCTATACAAGACATCTGCAGAATAATTTTATCGAGGTCAGTACAACGACCGCAAAGAAAATGATAAAACAGTATTTATGCGGTTAAAACCTTTTATTTCGATCAAACTGCTCTTCAGTTTCAAAATAGTTCAAAACCTAGTATAGTTGGCCTACGGTAGGACAACAAAAAAACTGAAGGCGATCACTTCGGTGTTGTGATATCAACTTGAAGCAATGGTAGTTTTCTCACAGCCAGTTATACGAGGGCTGCCCAGAAAATAATGAACCGCATTTTTTTTTCTCACCCGAAAACAATGCTAAGAATGCGAAAAGTTACGTATGTGTTATCTGAATTCTTCTGAGTGAGCGCGCCAAGTTTCCGTCACTCCCGAAAGATAGCGTAGCAGCAGGACAGCTTCAAAATGGCGTTTGTAGGTGATGTACGTTACAAGCAACGTGCCGTCATTGAATTTCTACTGCAGAGAAAGAAACTGTGGGGAACTCTTACGAACACTTGTGCAAAGTCTGTGGAGCATCTGCCGTCGACAGAAGTACAGTTAGTCACTAGGCACGGAGGGTAAGGTCATAAGCCGGCCGATGTGACCGAGCGGTTCTAGGCGCTTCAGTCCGGAACCACGCGACCGCTACAGTCGCAGGTTCGAATCCTGCCTCGGGCATGGATGTGTGTGATGTCCTTAGGTTAGTTTGGTTTAAGTAGTTCTAAGTTCTAGGGGATTGATGACCTCAGTTGTTAAGTCCCATAGTACTCAGAGCCATTTGAACCATTTGGTAAGGCAGTTCGGCGGAGCTCCACTATTTGCAGTCGTCTAGGAGTCCATCCACGATTCTCACACCCGACAACCTTGACCTAGTCCCCTCGGACTTCCACTTGTTTCAGCCATTAAAGGATGGCATTCGTGGAAGACATTTTGAGGACGATGAGGAGGTGATTCACACAGTGAAGTATTGGCTCCGCCACCAGGACAAAGATTGGTACCGACAGGGCATACACACCCTTGTTTCGCGCCGAAGGAAGGCCATAGAAAGGGATGGAGATTACGTGGAAAAATAGGGTGTATGGATAAAACACCATTCTTTTATTTGTGTATTTCTCATTTTGTTCAGTAAAGAAATGTTGAAGAAAGAAACGCGGCACGTCACTTTCTGGGCAACCCTCGTACGTGAGACGCTCACGATTTGCATCACCCGAAAAATTTAATCAGTTACAGCGAGAACAACAATACCGTGAATATAATACATTGCCTGTGAAAATAAGTGAAGCACCTAGAAGATATGGTCGTATGTCAATGTAATTTCGTACAAATACACGCTATCAGTGGGTATGCAAATCATTAAAGAATTACACTTTTCTGTGACATGTAGAATGGCTACCAAACTGCATTAGCATTTTTTTCGATTTTAGTGTTGTAACCAGGCCTGGAGGGGCATGTAAAGGGAATGAACAGCGTCAGATGCTGAGTTATTACTGCAAAGGACACACAGATGCCACATACTTGTGTGAGACAACATTATCAAGATCCAGTGGAGTTTGGAAGGAGCCTTGCTGTGGGTCTATGTTTGGCCACCTGTCTGAATCATGATGTGCACATATTTTTGGGGAATTCTGATGTGACAACAGCCTGTTGCAGGCTGCACGAGAACATCACACGCATACTCGTGGTCAAGATCCCGGTCGACCAAGTCTGACCAGCACAAGGAGTATCACCGTATTTCGGACCAAGCACACCGTAGCTGCCACCCGAGAAAAAATAACAAACTCCTTGCAACATTCGATGTCATCCCGCATCATTTGTCAGAGTCTTGCTGCAACTGGTGTACACAGTTACTGCCCCATGTGTAAGCTGCCATTAACACCACAAATGGCAGTGTCATGTCCAGAGAGCATGGACTGCTGATGAATGGCGTCACATTGTGTTTAGGGATGAATCGTGGTTTTGGACTATTCTGGCTGATCATCGTCAGCGTGCAAGCAGCGCCGTGGCGAGAGGTTCCATTCTTCAACTGTTTTCGGAAAGCACAGCGGTGTTATTCACAAATACGTGGTTTGGGGAGCCGGCGGGTATAGCTTCAGGTGGCGCCTGGCAGTGATTGAGGGTGACGGTAAAAGGGCACATCAGGGACATCCTGCGTGCTTGGGTGTTATCTCTCAAGCGACAGGATCGTGGTACCAATTTTCAGCAGGACAGTGCTCGTTCACACATGAGCTTTATGAACTGTCTTCATGGTGTTGACGTACTCTCGCGGCCCACAAGATCCCCAAATCTGCCCTCGATAGAAAATCTATGAGGCCAGATGGGATGTCATCCCATCCCAGAGCCAGTATCCAGTATATCAAGGACCAGTTACAAGTGTTGTGGGGCAACTTGCCTCAGGAGGGAATAGAATGACTTTATGACACTCTTCCCAATCGGATCATTGCATGCATTCAGATCAGAAGGGGTGTTATTCGTGGACGATGCTGTTGTCTATAAGAAAACTGGCAAGCCAGAAAACAGTGGGAAATTGTAGGAAAACCTGCAGACGATAGACAATTGGTGTAGGGACTGACAGTTGACACACTGACAGTTGACACTGAATGTGCATAGATGTGATGTATTAAATAAGCGAAGAGATTCACTACTGCACTATTACACTATTGGCGACAAATCATTGAAAAAGTCAAATATAGTAAAATACCTAGGAGTAACCAAAAGTAACATAAAGTTGTAACGTTGTTGCTTTAATTTGCTATGAAAGCGGTACTGATGGACAATAAAAGCGGGTTAAAAGCTGTGAGCTGTCTGGGGAAGTTAACCTTGCATTACTGCGCAACTGTTTCACCAGGTATCCAGTCTAGCTTACCAAATTCCCAACCAGACTAACATTAATTATAATCTTTTAATAGTCATACGACAACCGGTGATATATATATAAAAAAGAGAATTTAAATAAAAAGAAATAAATCAGTTTATATTTGGAAATTTATTTTAACATTGATCATTGAAATTTCAACATATTAAACTTGAGTCGTAACTAAGCTGGTGCCTTATTTAGGATTGTGAAAATGTGAGATTGTAATCTTACGGAACACATCAAATATGGAGCCAAGATTGGGAGACTGCATACAACACTGCATTCATAAAATAACACATGAAGAACGTTGAAACATATGCAAGAGGAAATTAACCACAACCAACCGATTCAATTTTCACCCAAAGAAATTACGTTCGTAGCACAATCCTGTCCGTCATGTAATTACCACACACTGGTATACTAAATTCATACTAACTCTCTGTGAAATCTTCCAAAAAGAATAGCTGAGGGCTACTTTGATGATTACACCACATGCTTCACGTGGTCAACTTGGTTTACACAAAGCGTATAACTCCACAATAATTTTGATAATTAAAATAAATTAGATCGAAAAGCAATTTACAAAAGAAAACCCTCGAACTGGTTACTAACGTCTTACTATTAACCTGATGGGTCGAACAATTATATAAGCACGTGGTAATGGTCTCACAAAGTACACCCCACGTGGGTTGAACATAAAGAAAAGTTGCTATATTGAAAAATATTGTCAAGACGAGACGTTATAATCTCACGCACATTCGCCTTTAAGATTGATGAACTTAGTTAGAGTTACTGATCAGCACGTGGTTCCACTTTACTCACAAAGTAGTGACAAAGCAACTACCGGAATATATTCTGAACTTCACACGAGAATTACACTGCGCTGCAATTTAAGATAACATTAGATATTTTAGAGCTAAACCTGAAATAAAGGTGATTAAATTTTCAGTCAGGCTGAACTTAAGAAATCCATTGTCCTACGGACTTAGCAGACACGCGCTTAGCCGGAGATCTTACCACTTCAGACGCTCGCCACGGACAGACTGACCTGGTCCCTTTCTGAGGGTGGCTCACAAATACAAACGGAAGTGGCCAGAGGGGCAGCTTCCTATACCAACATGACAAGAGACGGACAGGACCATACTAAGGATAGAAACCTCTTTGCTTTTAGAAAGCGTAGCTACCTGTTCCGACGTTGGTCCTACTGTTCTCTAGCAGACAGGCTTGTCTGCTACCCTCAAGCATGCAACTAGAAATACATTTGCTCATTCATCCTCTCACACAGAAGGGAAGGGGGGTGACAGTATCTTATCATATACAGTATATAAAAGAAAGCTGATGTAGGTTCCGTATGAGACTGTGTGACATGAATTACATATAAACTGTGTTTTAAAGTGTAGTAGTGTGACAGATCGTTCTTGTTTATGTGTAAAAGTAACACGTTCCACTACTCAGTCTCCTCCCAGATAGTCAGAAACGCCACAGTAAATTTAGAAGAGGAATTTATGCCGTAAATGGCAACATATTTCAGAAATCAACATGAAAGGAATCCAACAGAGACCTTTCAAAGTATAATGGCCTCATAAAACTAAATGTAGAAAAAGCAGACGCCAGGCTTAGATTCATTGGGAGAATTTTAGAGCAATGTAATTCGTTCACGAAAGAACTGGTTTACAAAACAGTTATTTTTGAGTATTGCTCATCAGTCTGTAATAATTACCAGCCTGGATTAGTTGAAATAGATTAATAGACGAGATGGAGACGGTCCTGTGGAGAGCGGCGCATTTCGCCGCAGGATCGTTTAGCCGACGCGAGAGCATTACGGAGATGAGATTTTAGGTTACTTAACATAAACACTATTCGCAACACTCAGTGTCGATGACAGTGGATATAACTACAGACCTTAAGAACCCAACACAAAAATTTGGCGATATGGCAAAATGTCTTGATTAAATCGACGCCCTTGGTGCAAATGCTCATAGCCGTAATGTCTGTGTTCGACATTTTCGCGAATGAAATGCAGATGCCATTACGACGTGAGAAATAAGACTGAAAAAAGTATACCGTTTCTACTGTGTAACCCAGACTCCACTGAACAAGTTTGGGAGAGGAAACTGACTGTAGCGAGATGGAAGTAATCACCCCGGCTATCACCTCAAGCGGTTTAGGAAAAACACGGAAAACATCAACGGCGAAATGGCGTTAAAATAACCTCAGGGTAATCTCACTTGGTGCAGATCTCAACCGCCTCGTTATTAGTGGATGGTTAGTATATTCTGGGTCATTAGTTTATCCTTCCACACGCGGGATATTAGATTGATAATGCTTCTACCCGGTGCTCCAACACCCTGCTTTTCCCTTCAAATGTATTGCAGCTTAGAGTCTATAGGGTGACCCAAATATCCGTTAACATTTGAAAATCGAATACTTCGCGGAATAATGTCAGTAGACACGTAAAAATTGACACAAATGCTTGACATGACATGGGGTTGTCTTGGAACCAATAAAAGTGTACTAAATGGTGAACAGATGGTGCTGCATATGGTACAAAAGCAATACTGACAATAATTCATTATTAGCAAAGGCGATGTTCTTTATAACAAATGCTCAACATATCGACCTTTCGTTGACGGACAATGCTGTGAACAGCACGGTACAGCATGAAATTGCCGTCGGATGTTCTCTTTCAACGTCCCTAATGAAATGGGATGACCGCGGCAGACTTGCGACTTCAGGTAACCACCCAACCAATAATTCTACAGACTGAGGTCTGGGGATCTGGGAGGTCAAGCATGATGGACGTCGCGACTCAGCACCCGATCCTCAGCAAAGGGCGTGCGCAAGAGATCTTCCACACGTGTAGCAATACGATGCGGAGCGCAATCCTGCACAGAAGTCGTACCCTCCATCAAGTGTTTATCAGCCACGCTACGGATGATCTGATACCTTCTCACAACAGTTCACTTTATACACGATTCTCAGGTGGTGTCACTGACGTGTTCCTGTCCACCGTCTCTATCCGTGAATCCATGCCTACGACAGTAGTACAAGTGTATATGCCAACTAGCTCTGCAGATGATGAAGAAATTGATGAAATGTATGATGAGATAAAAGAAATTATTCAGGTAGTGAAGGGAGACGAAAATTTAATAGTCATGAGTGACTGGAATTGGAGAGTAGGAAAAGGGAGAGAAGGAAACATAGTGGGTGAATTAGGGGAGAGAATTGAAAGAGGAAGCCGTCTGGTAGAATTTTGCACAGAGCATAACTTAATCATAGCTAACACTTGGTTCAAGAATCATAAAGAAGGTTGTATACATGGAAGAATCCTGGAGATACTAGAAGGTATCAGATAGATTATTTAATGGTAAGACAGAGATTTAGGAACCAGGTTTTAAATTGTAAGACATTTCCAGGGGCAGATGTGGACTCTGACCACGATCTATTGGTTATGAACTGTAGACTAAAACTGAAGAAACTGCAAAAAGGTGAGAATTTAAGGAGATGGGACCTGGATAAACTGACTAAACCAGAGGTTGTACAGAGTTTCAGGGAGAGCATAAAGGAACAATTGACAGAAATGGGGGAAAGAAATACAGTAGAAAAAGAATGGGTAGCTCTGAGGGATGAAGTAGTGAAGGCAGCAGAGGATCAAGTAGATAAAAAGACGAGGGCTAGAAGAAATCCTTGGGTAACAGAAGAAATATTGAATTTAATTGATGAAAGGAGAAAATATACAAACGCAGTAAATGAAGCAGGCAAAATGGAATACAAACGTCTCAAAAATGAGATCGACAGGAAGTGCAAAATGGCTAAGCAGGGATGGCTAGAGGACAAATGAAAGGATGTAGAGGCTTATCTCACTAGGGGTAAGATAGATACTGCCTACAGGAAAATTAAAGAGACCTTTGGAGAAAAGAGAGCCATTTGCATGAATATCAAGAGCTCAGATGGAAACCCAGTTCTAAGCAAAGAAGGGAAAGCAGAAAGGTGGAAGGAGTATATAGAGGGTCTATACAAGGGTGGTGTACTTGAGGACAATATTATGGAAATGGAAGAGGATGTAGATGAAGATGAAGTGGGAGATACGATACTGCATCAAGAGTTTGACAGAGCACTGAAAGACCTGAGTCGAAACAAGGCCCCGGGAGTAGACAACATTCTATTGGAACTGCTGACGGCCTAGGGAGAGCCAGTCCTGACAAAACTCTACCATCTGGTGAGCAAGATGTATCAGACAGGCGAAATACCCTCAGACTTCAAGAAGAATATAATAATTCCAATCCCAAAGAAAGCAGGTGTTGACAGATGTGAAAATTACCGAACTATCAGTTTAATAAGTCACAGCTGCAAAATAATAACGCGAATTCTTGACATACGAATGGAAAAACTGGTAGAAGCTGACCTCGGCGAAGATCAGTTTGGATTCCGCAGAAATGTTGGAACACGTGAGGCAATACTGACCCTACGACTTATCTTAGAAAATAGATTAAGGAAAGGCAAACCTACATTTCTAGCATTTGTAGACTTAGAGAAAGCTTTTGACAATGTTGACTAGAATACTCTCTTTCAAATTCTAAAGGTGGCAGGGGTAAAATACAGGGAGCGAAAGGCTATTTTCAATTTGTACAGAAACCAGATGGCAGTTATAAGAGTCGAGGGGCATGAAAGGGAAGCAGCGGTTGGGAAGGGAGTGAGACAGGGTTGTAGCCTGTCACCGATGTTATTCAATCTGTATATAGAGTAAGCAGTAAAGGAAACAAAAGAAAAATTCGGAGTAGGTATTAAAGTCCTTGGAGAACAAGTAAAAACGTTGAGGTTCGCCGACGACATTGTAATTCTGTCAGAGACTGCAAAGGACTTGGAAGAGCAGTTGAACGGAATGGATAGTGTCTTTAAAGGAGGATATAATATGAAGATCAACAAAAGCAAAACGTGGATAATGGAATGTAGTCGAATTAAGTCGGGTGATGCTGAGGGAATTAGATTAAGAGATGAGACTTAAAATAGTTAAGGAGTTTTGCTATTTGGGGAGCAAAATAACTGATGATGGTCGAAGCAGAGAGGATATAAAATGTAGACTGGCAATGGCAAGGAAAGCGTTTCTGAAGAAGAGAAATTTGTTAACATCGAGTATACATTTAAGTGTCAGGAAGTCGTTTCTGAAAGTATTTGTATGGAGTGTAGCCATGTATGGAAGTGAAACATGGACGATAAATAGTTTGGACAAGAAGAGAATAGAAGCTTTCAAAATGTGGTGCTACAGAAGAATGCTGAAGATTAGATAGGTAGATCACATAACTAATGAGGAGGTATTGAATAGAACTGGGGAGAAGAGGAGTTTATGGCACAACTTGACAAGAAGAAGGGACCGGTTGGTAGGACATGTCCTGAGGCATCAAGGGATGACACATTTAGCATTGGAGGGCAGCGTGGTGGGTAAAAATCGTAGAGGGAGACCAAGAGATGAATACATTAAATAGATTCAGAAGGATCTAGGTTGCAGTAGGTACTGGGAGATGAAGAAACTTGCACAGGATAGAATAGCATGGAGAGCTGCATCAAACCAGTCTCAGGACTGAAGACAACAACAACAACAATCCGTGAATTAGTGGATTTTCAGATCTAACGGACTTTGGGGGCATCCTGTATATTGAAAAAGGTTAGATTGCTCTACGATGTGCAATATTAATTTTGGATGTCTGCGTGATATGCATTTGAGGTCCCAGAAATAAAACAGCCCGATATTCGCCGCGTAAATCTACGTCTGCATTCATACGCAGCTTTGAATCAAACTTACACGGATGAAACTAAAAATTACGACCGCCTGCTTAATAGCATGTTGATCCACCTCTGGAACGCAATACAGCAGCGATGCCATAGATTGGGCAAACCTTTGCTAAGTTTCTGGAAGTATGTGGCACTGGGTATCTTCGCATAGACCACGCAATTTCCGTAAATTACGGGCCGGTGTTTTGTGGTCGCTGTGCTGGCACCCGATCACACCCCAAATGTCTTCCACTGGGTGCAGTCAGATCAATTTGATGGCGAAGCATCAACATAAGTTGACTATAACGCCCCTCAAATAATTATAATATGATTCTGGCCTTGTAACACGGACAGTTATGCAGTTGGAAAATACCATAGTCGTCGGGGAAGACAGGAAGCGTGAATGAAATCAGATGGTCTCAATTCTGTTCACATAGCCTGCAGCTGCCATCATCCCCGGTGAATGCACACCATAATACAGACCCTTCAGCCAGCATCAGTGGTGCACTGCACGTTTCGAGAACCTGTTCGCCTGCATGAAGGCGAATCAGGGTACTGTCTTCGACCTGCTGTAACAAAGAACGTGATTCACCAACCAGTCGACACATTTCCATCGATCCACAGCCTCACCTCGATAATCAAGTGCTCTCTCCAATCCTAATTAACGATGTAGTTAGGTCAACATGGGAACACATGTGGGTCGTCTGCTGCGGAGCGTCTTTTTCAATGGCGTGCGCTGAACAGTGTGGTCCGTAACACTTTTGCCTGCAACAGCATTGTAACTTTATCGTAAATAACCCGGATCGTGGCCTATCCTGTTTTACCGAGGATACAAGCCTCCAACAACCACATTCTGTGTTGAGACATGGGTGTACAACATCTTGTCACCTGCTCGTAGTTTCACCGTCTTTCAACTGCTTTCCATGGATGCCCACTAGCGTAGGGCACAACAGCTTCGCCGTTTCCCAGATGCTTGTTCCCAGGGGGCTAGGCCTTAACAATGTGCGCTTCGTCAGAATCAGTGGATTTCCCCATTAGAGACCCGTATCATCGCTACACTGATTCCCCACTGGTCTCTCCTCCACTTGTAGGTGTTTAAAAATGTGTCACATTTTCGTACAGGGTGTTATTGGTCAAAAGTAGTACAAAATATCCTGTAGTTACTGGTTTCCCGACATATCATTAACTTTTCTACTAGTTTTGAACAATACTATCTCCTGTATAAATATGACACTGTTAACACGCTGTACACTTTCCTCACTACGTGACGTACCTGGAACGCCACCAGGCGGCATCAATTCGCGATGGGCTGTGGTCCTAACGTTTTGTCTCTTCAGTTTATTTTAGGAATTTATGCTCTGACGACGTATCTGTCACAACAGTAATAAATTATATATGTGCTTTCTCATCTCTTGCAGGTTTTGAAAGCTGCCTACACCCTATTCAACTTTGTATACCAAACAGTCGGTGCAGAAGAACCATTAAACTAAACGGACTTTCTCTGAGAAAGAAGAAATATTGAGAAACAAGGATTTTTTCATTTTTGTTGTAATTCATGTTCATGGATGTGCACAGATGTAATTTGCAGCCTCTATACTATACTGAAAACTGTTGCCTTAATAATTTGTAAAACGTTGCACATAAGCGTTTAACAACATTTGTAACATACATCTGAAGTAATATTAATTACAATCCATGTTTTTCGTTAGGCAACGTAATAGTTGATAGCATATATTACTTTATCCACGTATTTTTTCGTGTAGCTAGATAAAACGAAGACGTCACATTTATTTAAAGAGCTCTTAATTTGTATTCTCTCTGAAGGAAATTAGATATAAATAATTCATGACTTATGTATAAAGTTTTATTCAGGCAGCAAGTTTAGCCGGTTTCTGGTTCGTAAATTACAAATTTAGTTCCGTAAATTATGTATTCAGTTTCGTAAATTCAATAATAGTAAATACAACATACGTCATATTTTTTAGATGAATTTTTCGTCTCATGGTATATAAGAAAGTTACGTTTGTTCAGACTAAATTAAGCGCGGCGGGGATTCAACTGATTTACTTTCTACTGGGAAGGAAAATTAAAACAATGTTGTTAGCCATTATATTATCTGTTACAACATACTCCGGATCTGGTTTGCCGGCCGCGGTGGCCATGCGGTTCTAGACGCTCAGTCCGGAACCGCACGACTGCTACGGTCGCAGGTTCGAATCCTGCCTCGGGCATGGATGTGTGTGATGTCCTTAGGTTAGTTAGGTTTAAGTAGTTCTAAATTCTAGGGGACTGATGACCACAGTTAAGTCCCACAGTGCTCAGAGCCATTTGAACCATTTTTTGGATCTGGTTTCCAGTAAGTCACGGTGTGAGGTAATACGACTTGTCACTAACAATCGCAGCACTGACACAGTATCTACACTACTGGCCATTAAAATTGCTACACCAAGAAGAAATGCAGATGATAAACGGGTATTCATTAGACAAATATATTATACTAGAACTGGCATGTGATTACATTTTCACGCAATTTGGGTGCATAGACCCTGAGAAATCAGTACCCAGAACAACCACCTCTGGCCGTAATAACGGCCTTGATACGCCTGGGCATTGAGTCAAACAGAGCTTGGATGGCGTGTACAGGTACAGCTGTCCATGCAGCTTCAACACAATACCACAGTTCATCAAGAGTAGTGACTGGCGTATTGTGACGAGCCAGTTGCTCGGCCACCATTTACCAGACGTTTTCAGTTGGTGAGAGATCTGGAGAATGTGCTGGCCAGGGCAGCAGTCGAACATTTTCTGTATTCAGAAAGGCCCCAATAAGACCTGCAACATGCGGTCGTGCATTATTCTGCTGAAATATAGGGTTTTGCAGGGATCGAATAAAGGGGTAGAGCCACGGGTCGTAACACATATGTAATGTAACGTCCACTGCTCAAAGTGCCGTCAATGCGACAACAGGTGACAGAGACGTGTAACCAATGGCACCCCATTCCATCACGCCGGGTGATACGCCAATAGGGCGATGACGAATACACGCTTCCAATGTGCGTTCACCGCGATGTCGCCAAACACAGATGCGACCATCATGATGCTGTAAACAGAACCTGGATTCATCCGAAAAAATGACGTTTTGCCATTTGTGCACTCAAGTACGTCGTTGAGTACACCATCGCAGGCGCTCCTGTCTGTGATGCAGCGTCAACGGTAACCGCAGCCATGGTCTCCGAGCTGATAGTCCATGCTGTTGCAAACGTCGTCGAACTGTTCGTGCAGATGGTTGTTGTCTTGCGAACGTCTCCATATGTTGACTCAGGGATCGAGACGTGGCTGCACGATCCGTTACAGCCATGCGGATAAGATGCCTGTCATCTCGACTGCTAGTGATACGAGGCCGTTGGGATGCATCACGGCGTTCCGTATTACCCTCCTGAACCCACCGATTCCATATTCTGCTAACAGTCATTGGATCTCGACCAACGCGAGCAGCAATGTCACGATACGATAAACAGCAATCGCGATAGGCTCCAATCCGACCTTTATCAAAGTCGGAAACGTAATGGTACGCATTTCTCCTCCTTAACGAGGCATCACAACAACGTTTCACCAAGTAACGCCGGTCAACTGCTGTTTGTGTATGAGAAATCGATTGGAAACTTTCCTCATGTCAGCACGTTGTAGGTGTCGCCACCCGCGCCAACCTTGTGTAAATGCTCTGAAAAGCTAATCATTTGCATATCACAGCCTCTTCTTCCTGTCTGTTAAATTTCGCGTCTGTATTCAGGGTTGAAAGCAACTGCGAGGAATGGCGAATTGAATACAAATACAATGTTTACTTCCATCAGTATGTGATAGCATGTAGAAGACAGTGACTATGTGCTCAGCATGGAATAACCGCCGAGCAAGTCATCTTCGTGGTGTAGCAATTTTAATGGCAAGTAGTGTAGTTCGGTATTTCAAGTAGCATCTTTGCAAAAACGAATTAGCCGGTCCCCATGCTATCACAAGTAACTATCAAATGCTCTAATTATTCAAACCAGCTGTTACTTTGAGTACCCGATTGAGGTAGCCCAGTGGTTAAAACACTGCACTCGCATCTGGGAGGAGCTATTCAAATTTCCATCTGGATATCCAGATTTAGATTTTCAGTGATTTCTCTAAATTGCTTAAGCCAAACATCGGGATGGTCCGTCTTAAAGGGCACTGCTGCCTATTTCTTTCATCACTCTTGTCCAGTCCAAGCCTGAGCCCTGTCTCTAATGATATAGCCGTCGACGGAAGATTAAATTCTGACTTTCCTACCCAACAACTCTACCATTTTTTAAACGACACGTAACTTGGACATTGGCAAATAGCGCCAAATGGCACGACGCTAAATATGAATGGTTTCTCGAGAAGATTAATCAAAGTTCTCAACACCGCATTTTCTATATGAATGAAGACAGAAATTTGGGATGAATTTTCCACATATAAAGTACTACAAAGTTTTTATTTTCAAGACTACCATCCGATTTTACAAGGGTACGTCTTTTACATGCATGTCCATATCACTATGACGTACGCTTCACAGTCACTCTTTTAGGACCAAAGTTTTAGTTAATCCCCCCTCGTCATACTTGTCCCATACTTTTGTGAGCATGCCTGGAGCCACTGCATTCACTGACGTTCCTGCGCGGCATTGCAGTTCACCCAAAGTTGTTGAAAGTGGACGCATGTAGATGAAATCACTCACAGTGCTCCACAAACCAAAACTTCCAGATACTGTGATATCCTGCAGCTTGGTGCCCAATGGTGAAATTCGAGATTTATATGCCCTCATGGCCAATCCAACACTGGGGAAGTTTATTGTTCGGAAATGCCCAAACATGTAGGAGCCAGTGCAGAGGTGATCCCTCCTGCTGAAAAATTGAATTTTCAGTGTGTTCTCACAATTGTGGAAAAAGCCAGATCACCAACATATGCAGGAAAGTGAGTCTTGTAACTGTCTTTTGTGCAGAAAAGAATGCCTCGTAAATGTTTGCCCTGCAAACAGCGCAAAACACAGGAAGTTTCAGTGTGTCTCTCGTGCTCGACTATGGTACGTGGCTGTTATGTTCCCTGTATTCTTACGTTATACCGATTCCGTTTTCCATTTACTGATAAATGAAATGTAGCCTCATCACTAAACTCTAAATATGTAAAGAAATTTCCAGAATGAATTTTCACTCTGCAGCAGTGTGCAATGACATGAAGGTTCCTGGCAGGTTAAGACTGTGTGCCAGACCGGGACTCGAGCCCTGAATCTTTGCCTTTTTGAAACCGTGCTCTATCGACTAAGTTACTCGAGCGCAACTCAGGACGCGTTCTCAGAGCTTTACTTTCGTCTGTATCTCATTTCCTACCTTCCAAATTTCACAGAAATTCTCCTATGATACTTGAGAGACTAGCATTTCTCGAAGAAACAATACTGCAGAGACATGTCTTAGCCACTGTCTTTTGAGATTGCTTCCAGAATAAATAGTTCCGAAAGTTTCGTGGGATTACTTCAATGAAGTATGGAAGGTAAGGGATGAGGTATTGGCGGAAATAAAGCTGTGAGAACAGGTCGTGAGTCGTGCTCAGGTAGCTCAGTTGTACTGTAAGGTGCGGTGTGCCAACATGTCCAGGCCAGCGACTTGAATGTGTGCAAGGGGAACTGCACAGTCGACTGTTTATATTTTTTTCTGGGTTTAAATTTTAGTTCATGTGTTTCTGTGGCCTGATGTCGCAGACCTCATCTCTTACGGCTCCCCCCCCCACCCCCCACTCAACGCCAGGAACCGCCTCATACACCGACCTGCGGCGTAACGCTGGGGAAAAAAAAAAAAAAAAAAAAAAACGCGGGGTTAGCCGAACTGTCTCACGCGCTGTAGTCATGGACTGTGCGGCTGGTCCTGGCGGAGGTTCGAGTCCTCCCTCGGGCATGGGTGTGTGTGTTTGTCCTTGGATAATTTAGGTTAAGTAGTGTGTAAGCTTAGGGACTGACGACCTTAGAGTTAAGTCACATAAGATTTCACACACATTTGAACACTTGAAAGTTCGCTAGCATTGAGTGAAGCAAGCTGCAAATTAATGTACACCTACCTCCGTACAGCGTTCGTTCACCATCCGTTGCTCTGCATTCGTAGTTACTACGTAGACGATGTTAAAAGCAGCGTTGAAGAAAACCATCGTCCATACTTACGATTGAATAGTCCGTGTAACTCAGGCAACAAAATAAACCTGTAAATCTCTAGTAATAACGGGCGAAAGTAGATGCTTCCTTACTTAATTGAAAATGTCTGCTTCCCGATACTAATGTTTTTTTATTATCTTTTAGTTATGGTGTCAACAAGCGCACATTTACGTCGATAGTACATCTACTACTAGTTCATGCAGCTTATATCACACGCAAGACAGCCAGAAATATTACGAGATTAACCTCTTCAGTCCCGAAGGTAAACAAAGAATGGAAAAATGTTTCAGTTGCTTTTTTTGGTGCATCTGATGTCAAAGTAACAAAAAAAACTAATTTTGAAATTTTAATCACGGCAGTAAGCGTAATAACTAAGATATCTATACACAAAACATTTCACTTTTGTTTATCATGAGGTAAGTACATTGACTTCTGCAGAACTTAGCTTTCGGAGGACGATAACTACGACACTTCCACAGAGATTATCTTACAACAAGACGCACAGTTTAGCGCTACAGTACACGTATTTGAGCGATTAATTTTGTACTTAAAACATTTATTTTTAAAGATATTTGAAGTACAATGATACAAAGGTTTTCCGTGATACATTTCATTCCATTGCTGTAATCTGTAACACCTGAGGGTATAATTACATTAATCCTCAGGGGGGTACACGCTTACTTTGTGTACCATGTGTGTGGCAAGCACAAGGATCCCTAGCTAATATGGTATTTGCTTATACAACTTTACACATCGGTACCATATTTCTCCAACACAGAATTACACAGCTATCTGATTATTTAACAGAGAAACAAAAATTTTTTATGTCAGTGACACATGTTTACGCAATTACACAGTTGGATAATTTCACACTAACGAAATTGTATTTTGTCTGTACTTTGTGAACTGTTCATATTTTTTTAGAACCACTGTGATACTATGAGAGCTTTGAATGATGTATTTGGTATGGGATCATGATTTTAAAGTACGTTTGAGGTAGATGACACTATTGAAATGAGCAGAGAATTTTTTTTAGGTTTTGAAATTATTGGAGGAAGCTACGACGATTTTGAGAGTTGACTGAGGTGTTATGATGTTATTACGATGACTATGTGTATTATGCTGTTGCGGTATGTTTATGATCAATAAGCTGATGCTATATGAGTTATTTGATTATGCCACGTATCTGTTATGATGAAATATTGAAGAAGTGTCGACGAATAAGGTAAGGATTAAGGAGTAGTGGTTTGGGACTCTGGTTTGTGAAAAAGGTTGTTGGAAACCAAGAATCGTACTTTAAGAGTTATGAAATGTATGTAAATGCATGAATGTATTACGATGCTGACGAAAATTTTTTGGACCCTGTTATATCAATAGGATTTTGTTTCTACAGATTTGTAACGCAAATTCTTGACCTGTGAAATATTTTTATATGAGACTGTCACTGTAGCGGAAACTGCTGTCGTAAATATTTCCATAAGAAAGTTAAGTGACCACCTGCACGTAATGCGTTGTGGGCACCCAGCTGTGTCAGACGCCTTGAGAAAAAGCCATTAGTGTGTGCCTTTTTAGAGGCACAGGTAGAAAAAAAAGGGGAGGCCATTATCCTCACTATTGACATTCCTTTGTAGAAAGCATCGCAAATACGACACGCTCAAACTTGAAAACATATGATTATACTGTGGAGCTCTTAATTTATGATATTTACTAAAATGCCTAATGAAACGATGAGAAACATTTCACGGCTATTGTCTTGCTAGTTGAGAAAAATGCCATATGGCTTGCTTTATGTATTTATTTACTCATTTTGTTTAATATCTAGTTTCTAGCTGCACTGCAGCATTGGTTAAAATAAAATTTAATAGATGTACTAATGTAAATATTTTATGCCTACAGATCCAGTAAATAATTTTATGATCTATTCAAAAAAAAACGAAGGAGCATAAAAAGACATTTCCCTTCACAGGAATTGCATACGGAATTTTCTTTTCAAGTACTTGGTAATTTTTTTGGTAGAATAACTTCTTGTGGTGCACCACTTTAATTACATAGACATTAAGATGTGAATATACATTTCCCTTGTCTGAATTGTTGTCTTTAATGTAATATTTTTTCTGCTTGAGCTATGTCATGTTTAGATATAAGTTATTTCATTTGCTGCTGCTGTTTGCCAGGCATAGTGTTACTGAATTTGACTTTGTGTTACTCTGCTAAGCCAGTTTACTACTGATTGATTTTTCTTGTTTGCTGCTCATTGCCTTATTTTAGTTGTAATATTGTTGCTTACTTTGCCAATTTGTATTTTTTTTGTCCTTGCTGTTTGTGTTAATTTGTTATGTGCTGCTGCATTGCCTCGTCCCTTGGTATATATATCTGAGCTCAGTAGATTTAAGTTAGCTTAAGAGGGGGTAGACTATATAAGAAACTAACTATGATGAATCAGAAGAAATGCATTGAGAAGCTATAAGAAAATGGTTTGGCCAAAAAAAGTAGTGCACAGTGGAGAAAAACTATTTTTGAAAGAGGATGTGAACAGAATACAGAAAGCATGCTTGGATAGGATTTTTTTTTTGGCTGGAGCATATTTTAAATAAGAGGGACGATATATGGAATGAAGTTTTGGGTTGGACTGCAGTAACAAATGTTACACTGAAAACGAACCCTGTCCTTTCCATTGTGTTATCCCCCTATGTGTTTGTGTACTCTTGTATATTTGTGTTTTTCCTGTCTTTATGTGTTTAGCTAATAAGAGTTATGTTGTAGAATTTTTCTGATAATATGTTATTTTCTTTGTAAAGATGTTTGGACATTATTTATTCTGTTCTGTTTTAATGCTCATGTGTGAAGTTGATGTTTCGAAAGTTACTCTGATCTTTTATGTATGTACTCATGTCATAATTCCTGTAACACTGATGTATATGTATATTTCTATTCTTTTGTAAAGCCTGTATTACTACAAATGTTATCTGTATTGTTATGTTCTTTAATGATGTATTTTGTACCTTTGTTATTGTATTCTCATGTTATAATATTGTAATTGACACCAGTTCATCAAATTAAGTAACTTGTAAGCATTCATTTCACTGCACACATTTCTGTTGCTCATAGTATACGCACAATATGTGAAAAAAAGAGAACTGTTAGTGTCTGGACGTGTGTTGATAATTCAGCAAGGGACTGGTTAACAGCATTGCTGGTTCTAAGGAAAATTCCAAAAACTTTGTGAGTGCACAAGTGGTGGTTATGGACTCGCTATATTATCCGCAAGACTCTTCAATGGTGATTGTGTAGCTGCACAGTCACAACAGATGGCTGCTGGCCATTTCTACAAGGACTACAGCGGGTCTACACCTTTGCTGACTCACCAGTACCATTATTTCTCCAAGGACTGCAGTGGGTCTGCACCTCTGGTGGCCCACCAATACCGTAATCTCTACCAGGACTACAGTGGGTCTGCTCTGTGATGACCTACCTACCAATACTCTTAAAAATTTCGACTGACTCTGCTGTGGGTTTGCTCTGTTGTGGACCATTACCTGTTTGCATGTCAAGAGTCAGCACTGTCTTTCCGTTGGAAGGATAACACTACTTCTTCAAGACTGCATGGAAATCCACTACTTCCGTGTGCATTTTCTTTTACTGCTCAGCCTTTGAGAAAAACACTGTAATTTTACTGTGATAAATGATCAGGACTGTCTTTATGGACTTTGAGAAAATTTTAGCTTTTGACCAACATTGTATCAATAAGTGTGTGCATGTGATATCTTTGTTATTGTAATTATGAAAAATTTTATCAAATCACTATTGGCCACTGCCCAAAACAATTTGTAAAATTTTTTGTGGGGAGCATGGGGGCTATGTAAGTAGGCTGTTGATGTTTTCTTATTGGCAACGTTACGTAGCGCTCTGTATGAAAATCACTGGCTGTGCTGTGTGCAGTCTGTGGCTAGTTTGCATTGTCTGCCATTGTAGTGTTGGGCAGCTGGATGTGAACAGCGCGTAGCGTTGCGCAGTTGGAGGTGAGCTGCCAGCAGTGGTGGATGTGGGGAGAGAAATGGCGGAGTTTTGAAATTTGTAAGACTGGATGTCATGAACTGCTATGTATATTATGATTTTTCAACACTATTAAGGTAAATACATTGTTTGTTCTCTATTAAAATCTTTCATTTGCTAACTATGCCTATCAGTAGTTAGTGCCTTCCGTAGTTTGAATCTTTTATTTAGCTGGCAGTAGTGGCGCTCGCTGTATTGCAGTAGTTCGAGTAATGAAGATTTTTGTGAGGTAAGTGATTTGTGAAAGCTATAGGTTAATGTTAGTCAGGGCCATTCTTTTGTAGGGGTTATTGAAAGTCAGATTGCGTTGCGATCAGAAGATTCCAGGTTCGAATCCTGGCAGGGTCGCCATATGAAACATCCCCTTTGAACAATTATACAAGACTGTGCTTAAACTGACACACAATATTTTTAGCGCAATGCAATCTGACTTTCAATAATCCCTACAAAAGAATGGCCCTGACTAACATTAACCTATACCTTTCACAAATCACTTACCTCACAAAAATCTTCGTTACTCGAACTACTGCAATACAGCGAGCGCCACTACTGCCAGCTAAATAAAAGATTCAAACTACGGAAGGCACTAACTACTGATAGGCATAGTTAGCAAATGAAAGATTTTAACAGAGAACAAACAATGTATTTACCTTAATAGTGTTGAAAAATCATAATATACATAGCAGCTCATGACATCCAGTCTTACAAATTTCAAAACTCCATCATTTCTCTCCCCACATCCACCACTGCTGGCAGCTCACCTCCAACTGCGCAACGCTACGCGCTGTTCACATCCAGCTGCCCAACACTACAATGGCAGACAACAATGCAAACTAGCCACAGACTGCACACAGCACAGCCAGTGATTTTCATACAGAGCGCTACGTAACGTTGCCAATAAGAAAACATAAACAGCCTACTTACAAATGTTTGAGTAATTGAATGTACACGTGTGTACATTGGGTCTCAACAGAGAAAAAAATGCCGATCTCACAGTATTTTCATATTTTTATTGCCAATGAAAAATGTACACATTACTTCTCATTTTTATGTACACATTACATTTTATGAGCACATTACTTCTCATGTTTATGGAATTTAACAAAACAATTGTTTTTTTAATACGCACAAATAAACTTTGCACTTTTTACACATTATACGGGAACGTGACTTGCACCCTGGTAACCGACGCCATGAGGCAAAACTACTCTCAATATATTCAGGAAGGTGGTCAATCCTGCCACATTTGCTTTCTCTAGTTGGCTTTGGTACAATTCGTCTTCGTTTTGTGGGCTGATGCTGTTCATCTTCATCAGAACTGCTGACATACTCCTGTGTCACACTCGGACAAATTTCTTTCGACAGTTCCAGTGCGTCTACAATTTTTGAAGACTTTACCAAGTCGTGGGCCAAGTGAATTCTGAAGTTTAAGAGAGACATCCACTTTTGTTTTGGTATCCCTTCTCTTTGACAACACCTTTTGTACAAAATCCATGAATTAATTATGGCTACACCAGTGAAGTGGTTGAATACTCTGACAGTCCACTTTTTTGTTCTGATGTTTGACCTATAGTATGCCATGTATCTATCACAAAGATCAATGCCACCCATATTGCGATTATAGCTTTTGATGATGGCTGGTTGTTTGACACTAACCTTTGCTTTTTCTGTATTACACCATCGTTTGCAGGTACCCTCTGGTTCGCTCCCTATGCATGAGGATAACAAAGTGACGGGTTTATTGTCCTTCCATTTGAGGGCACAAATTTCTTGGTCCTCCGTTACGTACTCATCCCATTGCCCTCGCTGCAGCTCCTGATCTCTCTTGAACTTAGAAGCTACATCTTTTATTCTATTGGCCATCACAGTTCCTGTCTGAAATATATTCCTGTCTAGTCAAAGCTGAGCAGATTTTGAACTGGTGAAAAATCTGTCACTGTAAATTACATGATTATAATCATTGGGTATAGTTCTAGCCAGTAGTTTGAGTATACCCGCTCCCAGGCCATATTCTTTTTGATCGATGTCAGGAATTGTTCCTTTGCCAGTGTATACAGCAAAATCAGGGACAAGTCCATCTGATGACGCTAAAATAAAATTTTTGAGGCCAAGTGGATTAGGTTTGGAAGGTACATATGTTCGCATCTTACACCTCCCCGTGAATGGAATCATCTGTTCATCCACAGAAAGGTGTTGAGACCTGGGTAAACTAATACATTTATTTCTAAAAACATCAATTAAAGGTCTAACCTTCCAAAGTTTGTCATTTGCGTCATGATCTTCCAAATTATTTACAAAATGCAGATTATTTCGTAATTTGTAGTATCTATCACTTGTCATGGTTGATGATACAAGTGGAATATCCAGTTGCATATTCCAGTAAAGTCTTGCCTGGGGCAAATTCAATGTACCCATCAATATCTCAATTCCGACAAGGGACAAAATTTCATTAGTATTTGTATCCAGACTTTTTGAGTTTTTTTGGCAATGATATAAATTAGTTTGTTCTGCAACATTTTTCCAGAAATTTTTATCGAAGTACTCGAAGAAAAACTGTGAAGGGTTTCTCAGTTCACCATCAGTCTGTTCTTCAAAGTTGTCGTCAGAAGGCTGTCGATTACACATCCTGCAAACAAATAGTACCACTGAAAAATACTGATCTAAATCGTGTCAGATGACACACAGAACTACTCCAATATATTGCTTACTTAGATTGCCTCCATCTTAGTGGACGACAGTGAGAAGATGAAGCTGATGCAGGTGCCTCAGGAGTAACATCCACATTGCATCCTTCAACTTCAAGCACACCAATTCGTTCAGGTGGAGTTGGAGGTTCATCAACAGGATCATCTTCGTCTGACAAGGAACTCAAGTCACTCGTCTCGAGCAGTTTTATAATTTCATCGTCTGTTAGAGCTGAGAAGCGAAAATGAAACAAAGTGAAAGTAACTGTTGATGTAATGGAATAAAGAAATGAAACTGAACCTAATAACAAAATTAAAAATTTTTGAGTTTTCACCAGGATTTTTTTTTTTTTGGACGTATATAGACTTTTATTTACAAATTAACAATTTTCGTTTTACAAATACAGTTTGCAATTAACTTGTAAAGACGAGACAATCCATTCTTTGCTTTTATTTTCCTGTTACTGTACTGTCCAGGTAATTATTTCGTTTGGTGCTTTTTTTTTAAATATTTTTCGAGAGTCTGTCAGCCACAGTTCGTTATTTGTTTCTTGCTCTGTTTATTGTTGCAGTTTAACTTTTCTGAGTCTTTGTACACTACATTTGTACGTGTGGCAGAATGAATTTTGAATAATCATCGATTGTACGATCTAGTTATTAACAGAGAATAATTAGTAAAAATAATTAGTAAAGAAAAAAAAGTTATTTTGTGGAAATTTTTCTTATTACTAGTTATGGTATTATTATTATTGTTATTATTTTATTTTGAGTTGTGGATGTGCTCTATTCATTTTAAAATAATGTTTTATTACTATCTTCTTATTAAATCTTGTGTTGGAAAACAAGAGGGAGGCACTTTACGTTGGCTGTTGGAAACGAGTCCTTAGTGGGACATGCACTAGGCATGAAATCAATTTGACAGAAATATTAACGAGTGTATTAGTTCTCAGCTGTTGTTTGATGAGTAAAGTGGTATCCAAAGGGGGAACACTCGTGAGAAACTATCTTAACATATTAAACAATCCATGACAAAAGAAAAGGACATTACTATTTTAGCGAATTCTTTAACCTATTTTTTTCCGATTGACCAAAGAGCAGTACACTAGGAAGCATTATATAGTGCAATTGTAGAGCTAGTTTAATATAGACGTTGCGTGAGAGTAAGGAAGACTGAAAGGAGGAAAACTATTCGTGGTGGAAAGACAGACATATATAAGCATGTGAATCACTAGTTCGTTGTACTGATAGAAGTGTAATAGTTTTGTGGTACTCACAGTTACGCACACCTCTCGATTGCACACAATGGAGGGCAGAAAACAAAAAAAGCACAAAAACACAAAAAACAAAAAGACACTCGGAGCTATGGTTATATTGACACTATACTGGAAACTTTTACGTGTTCGATCACTTTTCACTGTCACTTTTTTTATTTTTATTTTTTTTATAAAAAGCACTTTAACACACGTATCACTGTTGGTGCTTTTGGGATGTGGGAGGACATCTGCGACTGCGACAAGGGCGTGGGGGGTTTGTGGCAGTGGGCGGCGGCGATGGCAACGGCAGCGGCGACGGCGGCGGCAGCGACGGCAACGGCGGTGGCGGACACGTCACGTGGCGGCAGACAGGGCGTCCCTGAAGGCGGCGGTCAGCGGGATCTCCAGGGAGTTGTGGAAAGCCTCACGGTATTTGGCGTGTTGTTTTGCCTTCTTGTGCTCTTCCCACAAGTCCGTGAGGAACTGCACGCTGTCTGACTGCTTTTTGGTAATGACTGCGTGTGCAGTCATGGCGAGTATCCACATCGTGGCCGTTAGTTTTGGCCTAGGGATCGGTTTCGCCTTAGGGACGGTGAGAGCCGTGACTTGGATGTTTCTTGGGTCGCTTCTGTTCATGTGGGCTACTATCTTCTTGCTTGTCTCCCATATGTTGCTGGTTGCCCTGCATAGGAAACGGTGCTCTACGGTGTCCTTTTCGTTGCACGTTTCACAATTGGGCGATTCTTTTATACGGATTCGCGCCAGCCTCTCGTTGGTCGGTACGGTGTTGTGCACTACTTTGTACCACGTAGATCTGGCGTGCTCCGGTATTGCTTTTTCTGAGATATTTCTCCAGACGACTGGCCAGTCGTGGTCTGGAGATTTTATCTCGATTCTTGTTCTGTGTGTTAGCCCTCTTAGTGCGCCGTAGATGTTTCTCGCCGTCCTTAGTTGCGGGTTTGTTACGGTGGGCAGTGCATAACTTTTATCGAGGATCAGTTGCCTGATGTGTCGCATCTTAAACGGTATGTGACTGGTGTCTACCGGTGCTTCTTCTGATCGTGGCCTGTAGATGTTTATTAGGCAGGCCGTGATGCTGTCTTTGTTTTTGCCCTCCATTTGGATTGCTCTGTGTAGCAGCAGCGCAGCAGACTTTGTCCTGACGTCCACCAGCCCTAGCCCTCCTTCCTCCTTCTTCAGTGAGCACGTCGCCTGAGATACTTTGAATATTTCCCGCCTCCACAGCAGGTAGCAGACGGCTCCTTGTATCGCTCGTGCGATTTCTGTTGGTGCACTCAGTATCTGTGCCACGTACCAGGCCCTCGACAGGATCGTTGTGTTGATCAATTCTACTCTTTGTCCTAGTGTTAGGTGTCTGCTCGAGTGAGTCCTGGCGAGCCCTCGTATTGTATGTAGGGTTGTTCGCCAGTTTTGTGTCGCCATCTTTAGTGGGCATTTTTGGATCAGTATCCCTAGTGTTTTGTGGGTCTCGGTTACTCTATACCACTCCCTGTTGATGGTCAGACTTCCGTTGCCAATGGGGAGCAGCACAGTTTTTCTGGGATTGACCCTTGCTCCCGATGCGTTTTGAAATGTTTTGATTATCGGTTCTATTTCGTCTATCTCCTGCTCGTTGTTGACAAAGATTCCCACATCGTAGGCGCAGGCCATGCATGTGACCTTCTGTTGCCCGATTTTGTAACCATGCAGGCTTGCAGCCAGTTTACGTAGCAGTGGGTCAAGCGCTGCCGCGAAGAGGGCCATGGACAACGGGCAGCCTTGCCTTACTGACTTGCCTAGTTGTATCCTTTTTGTTGTCCATCCATTTACAGTTATTATCGATGTGGCGTTCTTTAGAAAGTTTCTTATAATTTCGCTGAATTTTTGTCCGAATCCGAGTTTGGTTAACGTTTGCAGGAGATATCGGTGGCTGATCCTGTCGAAAGCCTTGTGGAAGTCAACAGAAATTATTGCTGCGGTCGTTCTGCTGGTGGCGGCGTGCGCAATCACGTCTCTGTATGCGCAGGCGGGGTCGAATATGCTCCTGCCGAGCACTGCACACGTTTGCCACGGGCTAATCGCCTTCATTAACGCAGTCTTGATGTTACTTGCGAGGCACTTCGCGGCAATCTTGTAATCTGCATTCAGCAAAGTTATGGGCCTGAACTCTTCGATGTGTTTCGCTGCCTGTGTTTTTGGGAGAAGGATTACCGTCCCTTCCAGAAAGGAGGCCGGTACTGCTGTCCCATTTAGGATTTTGTTCACCATTTCTCTCAGATGTCTTCCTACTAGGTCCCAGAGCTGGCTGTAGAATTCCTTGGGGATGGCGTCGGCTCCTGGTGCTCTGCAGTTTGCGCTGTCTTTGAGGATGGCTCTCACCTCATCCTCCGTCACGTTTTCGGTCAGTAGCGCCCGATCTTGATTGGTCAAGAGCCGACGTGTCTCCAGCAGGATGTCTGCCGTTTCGGCATCGTCCGTCTCTTCGCTGCTGAGGAGATTTTCGAAGTGGTTTTCCACGTGGTCCACAATTTCCCGCTTTGTGGACAGCTTGTTTCCGTCCTTATCGAGGAGTTCGGAGATAACCTTGCTGTTTGCCCTTTGCCTTTCCCTGACTAAGTGGTGCAGTGTGGCAGGCTCATCCTCGACGACGCCGTGCGTTTGACTGCGAGCGATGACGCCTTCCATTCGCTGCCGTTTCATGTTGAGCAGACGTGCTTTTAATCTTCTCACGCGCGTCAGGTACTGTGGGTCGTCAGCAGGGGCGTTCAGTGCTCCCGTTAAGACAGAGTGCGTAGATGTCTGCTGTGCTTTTCTTCCAGTATGCTTTTTCCGCGCTGTATCTGATCAGTGCTCTTCTGATGGCTGGCTTGGCAAGTTCTGTCCACCACTCTATGGTGGAGTTGTATGCGTGACGTCTTTCTGATCATTTCCCTACTGTCTCGGAGATTTCCGACCGTAGTTTCTCGTCTTTGAGGTGTTTGACGTTTAGTTTCCATCTCGCCTTTTGTCCAGCGGTCTTTCTTCTCGGTAGGTGGATTTTGGTTTCGCACGCGCAGTGATCAGAGAAAATCACTGGGCAGACCTCTACGTGTGATACAGAGGCGGCCAACTCTCTGCTCACGTACACCCTGTCTAATCTGCTTTTCCCCCTGCTGTAGTGAAAAGTGAACTCTGTGTTCTCTTTGTTGAGCAGATGCCACGAGTCGTCAAGTTTTAGACGCCTTATGAGCTCGTGCAGCTCCATGCATAGGTTCGGTACCGGGATCTGATCTTCTGGTGCAGCTACGCAGTTAAAATCTCCTCCTAGCACAATGTTGGTGTCATTGTGCGGGAGGAGTTCGCAAATGCGTTCGTTGAAATATTGTTCTCTCGCCCTCTTCTTTTCTGAGCCCGACGGTGCGTATATGTTTATGAACACCGTTCCTGATATTTCTACTGCGATTCCGCTTCCATCTACCATCAGTTTTGGCTCCCCTGTCTCTATTTCTTCTCTTATCATAATCGCTGTCCCTCGTCGGGTTTCGGGGTCGATGTTGCTGATAACTTAGTATCCGGGTACCTCTACTATTTGTGTCGTTACCACCTCCTGCAGGAGAACTACGTCTGCGGTTCTATGCTGCAAGAATTCTGATAGGGCGTCTAATTTAACTGAAGAGCTCATTCTATTGACATTGCATGAGATAATCGTGAGCGTTGTTTTACTGTGCATTTAGAATGAGGGTCGTCGGGCGCTTTGCTGGGGCGGGTCGGGTGTGTGCTGTGGCCGGTCAGGCCGTAGGACGACGTCTTCGGGTTTGCTCGTGTGCGTTATGGTTTTTGCGGGTGGTGCGTCTCATGATTCTCCATCAGATGTTTCCATCCGTTCTACGTTATCGTGGCTCCTCCTGGCGCCTTTCCTTTTCGGTTTTGTCGGCTTTTGCTGCTCTGTGTTGGTGTCCTTCCTCTCGCGTCCGACTCTTTGAGTATGCGCGCAATTTTGTTAACAGATTTCTTGATGCTGGCCTCGCGCATCTCGCTAAACGTTTGTGGCGTGTTGCTGCTGGGTCCGGCCGTCTGGCTGGCCACAGCTGCTTCCTGGACGGGGGCGTCGACCATCTGCCGCCGGGCGGCAGGGGAGGGGGCGGGGGCTGCGGCCGGCTCGCTCTCCATTGTGTGCCTTCGCCCTCCGAGTCGGAGCTCAGCTGGCGTTTCTCTCCCGCGCTACCTGCGCTGGTCACGGCCGGGGCCGGGACGATGACAGGGGGCGGGGGAGCCGCTGGGCTCTCCGTGGCGGCGGCTGTCGGAGCTGCCGCTTCCGCTGTCGCTTCTGTGGCTGCTACGGCTACGACCGGCTCTTCGTTTAAACGTGGCGCTTCACCAGCTACAGCTCCGGCGTAGCTGCCCGTAACATTCTGTTGCTCGGCATTCGTATTCGGTTGCCATGGCAGTTGCGCCGGTCGTTTGTTTCTTGGGCAGTTTGCGCGCATATGCTCTGTGGAGTTGCATATGGAGCACGTCTGGGGATGGCCATTGTACTGCACCACTCCCCTGTGCCCTCCAATCATCACTAAAGATGGCACATGTTTCTTTAATACCATCGTGACACCCCTGACGCCCGAGTCGACCTTGTATCTGTGTCCCGCTCCCCAGAACTCGCGGTTCACCGACAGAACTTCTCCGTACAGTCTGATACATCGTGCAACTTCCTCGTCCGGCACTTCGAAGGGCAGATTGTAGACCTTCAAGTGCCTCACACCGTAACCAGCGTACTAGATCTTTACGTCACTCATGGCACCGTTCCTGTGCGTGAATTTCCGTATGCCACCGTGGGTAGTCACCAAGGTTCCACATCGTACGAGCGTTTTTAATTTAATGAAAAGACTGTATACTGTGAAGTCCAGCATCAGTCCCTCAAGTTCATCCTCTTCTATCCTCAGTTCACTAAACATCCAATCCTCAATTTCAAAGGACGTTGGCCTAACGAATTCCCGGTCAAAATGCAACTGCAGCGTCGTATTAGATCGGTTGTAAGTAGTCATTTTGACTCACCAAATAGTTGAAGCTCACGTTAAGGCGACGAAACTGCTACGGCTGGCGCGCCGCGGGAGTCGGCAGGTGGCGGGCGCGGGCGCGGCGCGGCAGGAGCATATTCGACGCCGCCTGCGCATACAGAGACGTGATTGCGCACGCCGCCACCAGCAGAACGACCGCAGCAATAATTTCTGTTGACTTCCACAAGGACCTATCTGTTCCGAATCCAACACGCTACCCATTACACCACAACAACCACGATAACTTAGGTGCTCTCCTAGAGTATTAGTAGCTAAACTTTCGACTTCAATTTAGATTACGTTTTAAATTACGATTTCACAATGAGATCAGTCTTAGCGTTAGTACCACTACATTCTGTGAGCTAAGACCTGATGTACACAAATTGTACTTCAAATTCAACAGTCGATGTTTGTAAAACTACGAAACTATCGTTTTCATTGCATACACATATAACTTTCTTGATGTCTAGTTTGGAGTAAGACACGATAAAAACAGTAACACAATTCAAAAAGGATTATTGAAACTGAATTTACCTTTCTCGCGTGTCGCAGATGAAGCCATCCTTCAGATCGGAAGTTTCAGGATGCAAGAAAACCCGCCAAAACTGACTTGCGCACGACCTAGCGGCAGAAACAGAAACCGCATGATGTGCACAGTCCTGCACATCAGGTCTCAATTCAGGAAAACGTCATTTGGCAGGATGACACTACAAAGACCTGATGTGCACATATGTGTACGTCGGGACTGAAGAGGTTAATACAGTCAATATTCTGCTACGAAATGAGTTTCAAACTCGGTCCTTTTGAGTGGATTCTTCAAAGGAAGATGGTCGCCAAAAAATGTTCTGTAAATGCATACTGAACACGCCATGCACGATTCTTCACAAAGGCCGATAATTTCACGCGCGGTTTTCTCTGTACCAAACACTCCAAAATCTCCCAAACTTCACAGAACTGTCCGTAAATGCATCTGCTTCCACGGTGATATAACCCGAACGCGAAATAACAGTCACTTCCTCATTTTACAAATAATTTTTTCGGACACGTCTAACATGACCTTCTCGTTAGCCAGTTAGTACACAACTCTCTCAATGCCGCTACTCACAGCGCTTATAGTACTTGATAGAGTGCGAGAAAGACTTCACTCTGATTGGTTGATCAAATGAACAGCCAATCAGATCAATCTTTCAAGATCATATTGGTGCCTAAACTGTTTTACTCCAATCTACATTCACAGATACATTTACGTCATTTTATGCTGCAGATACTGATAAAATGTTCCACCAAACCAAACCAAACGAAAACTAATACTGAACCAACTTTAGGTAAACATTACTCTACAAATAACTATTCTGGCTACCTTCTTACAAATACAAGTACGCTTGGATATACGTCTTCAGCAATGTGAGTACAAACATCTTACCCGTGCTATCATTGCGTAATGCAATACATAAAATTAATCTCGAAATTTAACGTATGTCCCACATACACACTGTCATTTACTCCACAATGACATAAAACACACATAATAATTTTGTCTGAATTTTATATTACGAAAATGAAAATTAGAGTTTTAATGTGAAAATCTGAATTAATTAATTCTGCACACTGAGAGTACTGTTTACGTTTTCAAATAATACCAAAAGATAAACTATACTCAATTCACCGAAACAAGAGACGTACTGTAAACACGGCAAGGCGCGTGGCCACAGCGCTGCCGTCGAGGGGTGTGTGTACAAGGCAGGGCGTCAGAAGTTAAAAAATGAAAGTCGTGTTTTTTATAATTTGGCACCTGAACATGATAAAGTGATCCGAGATCTACTTTCTGACACCTTTTTTAACATTACATTAAAAATTATTGTCACTGAAAAAGAGAAATATTTAAGCATTCAGGAAAAGTTTTTTCGTGTTACTCTATATTTATCACGTCATATCTCCAAAACTGTGTGTGGCACAGCAAAATAATTTTATAATTGCCTTTAGTACTGTATGTTGATGACGTCTGCAAATTTTCTGCCCAATAGAGACCGTAATAGTGAAGTAATAAATTAAAATCTCACGTCTGATGCAGAACTTTTACAATATCATCATCCGAAATATAGCAAGCGACAAACTTTTCCCCTTTAAATTTTTTTGTGGGAGTGTAAGTGAGAAAAGTTTCAGAAAGGTTTGAATTTAATTTTGTAGTTTGTTCGAATGCGATGGGTGCAACCGTTTGTCCTTTATGAGCGGTGCATTGTGCGGTTCGCAGGCGCGGCGCTGTCAGTGTGGCCGTCTCAGTTGCAGGTGTGAGCTCGTTAATGGGTGTTGTACGAGGTGCATTCAAGTTCTAAGGCCTCCGATTTTTTTTTCTAATTAACTACTCACCCGAAATTGATGAAACTGGCGTTACTGCTCGACGTAATCGCCCTGCAGACGTACACATTTTTTACAATGCTGACGCCATTATTCCATGGCAGCGGCGAAGGCTTCTTTAGGAGTCTGTTTTGACCACTGGAAAATCGCTGAGGCAATAGCAGCACGGCTGGTGAATGTGCGGCCACGGAGAATGTCTTTCATTGTTGGAAAAAGCCACAAGTCACTAGGAGCCAGGTCAGGTGAATAGGGAGCATGAGGAATCACTTCAAAGTTGTTATCACGAAGAAATTGTTGCGTAACGTTAGCTCGATGTGCAGGTGCGTTGTCTTGGTGAAACAGCACACGCGCAGCCCTTCCCGGACGTTTTTGTTGCAGTGCAGGAAGGAATTTGTTCTTCAAAACATTTTCGTAGGATGCACCTGTTACCGTAGTGCCCTTTGGAATGCAATGGGTAAGGATTACGCCCTTGCTGTCCCAGAACATGGACACCATCATTTTTTCAGCACTGGCGGTTACCTGAAATTTTTTTGGTGGCGGTGAATCTGTGTGCTTCCATTGAGCTGACTGCCGCTTTGTTTCTAGATTGAAAAATGGCATCCACATCTCATCCATTGTCACAACCAACGAAAAGAAAGTCCCATTCATGCTGTCGTTGCGCGTCAACATTGCTTGGCAACATGCCACACGGGCAGCTATGTGGTCGTCCGTCAGCATTCGTGGTACCCACCTGGATGACACTTTTCGCATTTTCAGGTCGTCATGCAGGACTGTGTGCACAGAACCCACAGAAATGCCAAGTCTGGAGGCGATCTGTTCAACAGTCATTCGGTAATCCCCCAAAACAATTCTCTCCACTTTCTCGATCATGTCATCAGACCGGCTTGTGCGAGCCTGAGGTTGTTTTGGTTTGTTGTCACATGAAGTTTCCTGCCTTCATTAAACTGTTGCACCCACGAACGCACTTTCGACACATCCATAACTCCATCGCAACATGTCTCCTTCAACTGTTGATGATTTTCAATTGGTTTCACACCACGCAAATTCAGAAAACGAATGATTGCATGCTGTTCAAGTAAGTAAAACATCGCCATTTTAAGTATTTAAAACAGTTCTCATTCTCGCCGCTGGCGGTAAAATTCCATCTGCCGTACAGTGCTGCCATCTCTGGGACATATTGACAATGAACGCGGCCTCATTTTAAAACAATGCGCATGTTTGTATCTCTTTCCAGTCCGGAGAAAAAAAATCGGAGGCCTTAGAACTTGAATGCACCTCGTAGAGCGGCGATTTCAGGTTCTCTTCAGTTCATCTGTAAAGACACGTGAAAGACTAGTTGTTGATTATTAGAGTAAGTAAATGCTTTTGTAGTCACGCTGAGCATTCACTGTTTATGTGTGCATCCAATAGCATCACATCGTTTCTTATTTTATATATTCACTTATTTCATTAGTATCACATATGGCTGTCCTCATTATGTCATCCACAGATTCAGCGAGCGAGGTCGACATGTCGGTTGTGAGTCCACCAAAGAAGCGAGCAAAGAAGAAATCATTAAGTTCTTCTGAGAAGCACATGGTGCTCAATGTGTATAAAACGGAACTGTTACATCCAGAGCAGTCGATGAGTGACATTGTTTCGAAAACAGCTGCAGCTACAGGTGTTGGACGTTCTTCAGTGTATCGTGTGATACATGAGCACAAGGCTACACACTCTTTGAAGTCTCCCAAGAAAGGAAAATTACGACAGAAACTTTCTGAAAGTGTTGATGTCTTCGATAGAAATGCGATACGAAGGAAAGTGCACGAATTTTTTTTTTCATAACGAATTGCCAACAATTGACAAAGTGCTTACAGTCGTAAATGAAGATGCAGATCTGGGCAATTTTCGGAGAACTACATTTTTTTGAGAGAAATGAATGGGCGCGATAGCATGCTAATAGACAGGGTGACATCATTTTATGGAGGCGGCGTTATCTTCGAACCATTAAACGGTTGAAAGATGAAGGCGGACCCATTTACTATTTGGACGAGACATGGGTGAACGCAGGACATACCCGAAGTTACGTCTGGGTAGATGACACTATAAATTCCTCAAAACAAGCTTTTCTGTCCGGATTATCCACCAGAAGCAAGGGCCCATCAGGTAAAGGGAAACGTCTGATTGTCGCACACATTGGCAGCAAAGCAGGGTTCGTTGAAGGATGTTTCTGGACTTTCGAATCCAAGAAAAGTGGAGATTATCATGAGGAGATGTGCGCCGAAACCTTCGAGAAGTGGTTTCATGACGTTCTTCCTCGGCTTCAGGAAAATGCAGTTATTGTTCTTGATAACGCGCCGTACCATTCTCGGAGAAAAGAAAAAGTTCCCAATGCGAATTCCAATAAGCACGAAATATCAGAGTGGCTAAAATCTAAAAACATCGATTTCGAAGACGGTATGTTGAAAAAAGAACTTTTAGATATAGTTAAAAATCACCGAACAGTGCACAACGAATACGCAATAGATGAAATGGCGAAGAATGCAGGGAAAACTGTTCTCAGAATTCCTCCGTACCACTGTGAATAAAATGCCATCGAGTTAGTGTGGGCTAGAATCAAAAGCTATGTTGCAGCGAAAAACAAAACATACAAAATGCCGGAAGTTAAAGCACTGCTAGAAGAAGCAGTAAGAACAGTGATTGCAGAGGATTGGAACAAGTGCGTCCTCCATGTCGTAGAAAAAGTGAAAACTCAAATGTGGAAATTAGACTGCATTATAGAGGAGCGGTTTGTTATAAACCTCAATGAAAACAGTTCAAGTTCGACAGAGTGAACCTCGTTTCGTCCTTTATCATTATTCTTACTGATATTGTTATTAAAATTAACAATTAATTGTGTTTGAATGGAGCGTTTTGTTAGAAACCTGAATGAAAATAAATCTGCTTCGACAGAATGAACTCAGTTTAACATTATTGTTAAATTTATTTCGTACATTGTTGCCCAGGTTTCTGACGGTCCGCTGTGACAGCTCGGCAGCCAGCCGAACGCCGCCAGCTGCAAAGCGGGCGCCAAGGATTTTCCACACCCCTACGTATCACGTGAACACCGAATGCTTTCTCTGGAAACGAGCGTAGTCGCTCACGTGACACTGTTTATATTTCGTCCCAGCTCTCGGTGAATAGACTTTAGTATAGTTCCTTACTGAATGTAATTCCCTAAGTGTCGGTTTTTTTTACTTTTTAAGTAATTTTCTTTATCTCCGAAACTATTATAGGTAGCGGTATTAAATTTTGACACAAAGTTCGTCTGAATAACATTAGGTCATTACCAAATTTGGAATAAAACAGATAATATTTAACATAGTTATTTAGTTTCTTAAGTGAGGTGAATAAGTGATTTTAGTACTCGTCACAGTGAGCATTCTCACGGTCCGCTTTAGCGACAGGTGACGCATACGGCAGGCCACAAGTCGGTCGCCGCCAAATGCTACTATACTGCAGGCTTCCAAAACAGCTTGGCATAACGTAACAAAACTTACTGCAAAAATATGCAGTCGCGTAATAGCTGCGACGCTACAGACCCACGCTCATCTCGTTTATACAGGGTATCCCACATAAAACTGGTGAGCCTCATGCCCGAGATTCTAACTAAAACAGAATAGATAACAGTAACGTTGAAAACATCCAGTTATCTGTTTATAAGAGATGCTGGAAGTAGTACCCATGGGCATCCAGGCATCGCTGACTTCATATAATAATGTTACCAGCAACATGCTGCAATTCTGCAGGCGTTATGTCGCTAATTTCTCTAGTAATGTTCCATTCAAGATCATCTATTGTGCGAGGATTGTCAACACACACTTTGCTTTTTAATAATCACACGATGTTAAGTCCAGGAACCTCGGGAGCCAGAGGCCTCTATTGGTCGCAGGGTATACGTTGGTGATGTGAACTGTGTGCTTTGGTTGGATGTGTGAGCGGTTGCTCCATCTTGTTAGAATACTGCACGCAGCTTCTATGCATCGAAATAGTCACAGATCTCTAGATATATGGCACTGTTTAAGGTATAATACATATCCATCGTGGGGATGAGGGGCCGATGGGGGGGGGGGGGGGGGGGGGACACGTTGCAGACAAGCCTCAGGTTGTGACCCCTGCCCACTTCACCCTGCTGCTGACCCCGTCACGACTGAGTTTTGGGATCAGGCTCCCAAAAATTAAACGTCTTAGATTCAAGTCCTGATCTGGCACACAGTTTTAATAAGCCAGGAACTTGAAACAAATTGTCATCTTGCAGCTCCACACCCAGAATAAATATTGTTTACATACATATATGTAGCAAATTAGTCCTCTATGGTTTGAAACATAAACATCATCGCAAAACACGTCAGACACAGGAAGAATAACTAACTCTCAGATGGCATGACAAGTAGACTTCTTGGACTATATGCAAAATGTGGTGAATGCGCTCTATGTCTTGACCGAGCATACAGGAATAACCTGAAACTTCTGTGGTATCATCTAACGCTTTGAGTTCAAGGAGGTACATTGCCATCCTCTCGTCGAAAATTGTATCTCACAGTTGTAACTGAATTCCACCTGTTCAAATGGAGAATGCAAAACGCTTTTGTCAATGAGTTGCCTCATATCCTCACATCGGTTCAATGCATGGTGGGTAATGAACAAGTGAGCAAACTAGCTGCAGCAGGGAGACCTCTTACCAGCAGTTACATAAACTGGCAACTTACAACTGGCATTAAAGTAAACGCCTTGTTAAAATTTACTCAAAGTGTCTGTCTTCATTCACGTAGAAGACACAGTTGTTTTTTTTTTTAAACATCCTGTACTACCAAAGTGCTGAAGACACCACGCCTAGACTTCCATTCCTACAGCAAGCCTGTCTCTTAGTGACAACATTAGACGAGCTAGAGCTGTGAATTAGTCGTCCTGCAGGAATTGTACTTCAACTACAAATCCTTAGCGCAGACAACATGCTTGCTGCAGATGTTGCACAGTTGTGTCATGGAGGTATCTTCACTACAGCCTCAGAACACGATGTGAAAATCCCCCTTTTGCAACATTTGACGAAGCTTACCTTAATAGATGTTCCACCAAACAGAATATCCCAACATCTTGGAATGTCAAAGGGAGTCACAGACTTGTAGAATCTTTTAAAGTTACCCAAGTTTCAGATTAATTAGCTGCTGGGGACCAAAAACACTCACACACACACACACACACACACATACACGATATTCCTAAACTACCACATGGCCAAGTTACCTTACTCATCACATTTCCTAGGATGTCAGAAAAGCATACAGAGCCAAGATACTGCAAAGACAGTTAACTTTACCAATGTAATCTGAAACATTAAAATACTAATAGTGGCTGAGCGGTTCTAGGCACTTCAGTCTGGAACCGCGCGACCGCTACGGTCACAGGTTCGAATCCTGCCTTGGGCATGGATGTGTGTGATGTCCTTAGGTTAGTTAGGTTATGTAGTTCTAAGTTCTAGGGGACTGATGACCTCAGATGTTAAGTCCCATAGTGCTCAGAGCAATTTGAACCATTTTTGAAAATTCTAATAATAACATACAAATCTGGTTTAGTATGCAGAAAATCACACATCACCAGCTAATAATCGCACTGGTGCTAGCCATAGCATAAGTTAATCCACCTGGTGTAGCGTAAGCTAACAGCAGACTATCTCAGACAATGAGTGTATCCATGCACGCACGTGTGTGAGTGAAAGTGAGCTATAAAGAGTGAGACATACGCAGTTTCGATGTGCAAGCATCGCATGGTATGGGAATTCTACGATCCGACCAGTGGTGTCACCTCAAATCTGAAGGATGATAATCCTCTCTGTGTCAGCAGTATTTCTGGAACTACATGTGCATCCTGACCGGTATCAAATGGCGAACAACCCAGTCTTTAGTTGCTGAATTCATATTGGGGATTATGGGCAATGCAAGTAGAGGCTACTCTGTGACACCAGTAGTGTCCTCTATAACCTTAGTGCACATTTACTCATTTCTTAAAGGGTGCAACAAAACATGCACTAAAGTAAAGGAGAAAAGTCGCGTGTGTTTAGACATGGCACAAACTGCAGTTAGTAGACCCTACTTTATGCACAGAGAGCAAGCTGTCATCATGTCGAGTGCTAAAAGGGAACCAGCAGTTCCTGCTGTCTATGCAGTCACTGCACGTAATTATCGATTCCTAATTTCTGTGGTTGCTGCACATAACTATTGATTCCAACTGGACCCAGCAACATAAACTAATGTAACTGGATGCTGTGGTGAGAATAATAATTATTTCTTCAGAGAAGGTATCAGCTACTCTGATTCCATGCCACCAGTGAATCGAAGTCAGTCAAAAAACTATACTTCTGGTACATAAACAGCCTCACAGTCAGCATCACTTCTCTTGAATCTCAATTACTTGTCATTTTTGGCACTACTGTGAATGCAGTTATTATTTTATTTTAATTTTCCTCCACTGTTGTCTGCAGCCAGCATTCTTACTGTATAGTATATTATGATTAAAGCTGTATCATCTTTGTTTTTATTGTGATAATCTTTACTTCTGTTGTTAATAAGAGATGGCTTCAGATTATATTGTTCAGTTAAAGCACTCTTATGTTCTTTGCATCAAGCTGCTATATTTTACCTTCATTCTTCGTGAAATCACATACTCGGTGCACTGCAGGGGCTGTCAACCGCACAGCTGCAGGCTCATCTCCTGTGAGTGAGTGCTTTGGGTTTTGTCATCAGCATTCATGTGTCATTGGAAATTCTTTCATGCATGGATATACACTTGCATTCAAATCAGTGAAAAATACTGCAATAGGTTGTGGGTGGCTTGCTTAAGCCATTTGTACAACTGTGCAGATTCTTGTTCTGTGCTAAAAAGAATGCGTAAAGGGGCACTTAATCTATAGGCATGCTGCAGAAACCACCACAATTTACTACTTTGGGTCGTTGTGTACCAATGAGAACACTCAGATGGTACAAATCTCTACAAAAATCCTCAACCTCAAGATTTGCTACATGCTGATGGGGCAGATTGCTGTTTTGGTGAAACAGTTATCAGAGGGCAACCTCTGGGCCATTTGCCACATCACAGTTGTGCGACTCTTATGATGCAAATGGAATTAAGAAATTGAAAGGAAACCAGGTCCAGCAGTTTGGATAGACTGCGAGGGAGAACCAATGCTCAGCAATCTTAGGGGGTCTTACTATTGTGGCCCCCTTAACCATTTATTTGTTTACCATCATAATTAGTGGCTATGGTAAAATAAGGATAACAGTGATAGAATACTACCTATTTCCACTAATGTATTTATCACCACAAAGAGCATAAGAGGCATTTTCTGAAAGCACTTGAAGGTAAAGCTGATACACTGACATCTGTTAAAAGGCTGTGTACTCATATACCAACGATTAAAATGGAGACAGCAATCTGCCCCCCCCCCCCCCAGCCCCCCAATGGTTTTGGGGGCTAGTAAAGACCCACAGCCCACACCCTTCCTTGCCTGTTGTAGGAGGTAATTAATAGGAGTCTTTTTATTGGGTCAAGATTTTTTCACCTTGGTCTTGTGACTTTCTTCAGACTTTTGAAGGTTTTCACTCTTTTCAATTTTTTAGTGTTTTTTCTTTCACCTTTTTTGGCTTTTTAAATTCTCATTCTCTTTTTGGGTTTGACCTCCACTTTCCAAATTTTACTGAAGGGCAGGCCACTAGCGGAAGGATGCCTTACTGTGGTGCATTAACTTTCCACTGTGCAGTGTTATCTTTTGCACTTACCAATCAAGTGGATCTACCTCTGCACCTGAAATCGAGTGTGGTAGCCAGTCTGTCATGGTGTAGTTGTCATGTATCCTCTTGGTGGTAGCCCCCTGACAATGCAGGGATCATATTGCTGATGTCTGAGCTGTAACCTCCCCATATCACCCAAGGAGTTGGAACCTGTCCACTTTGGGGTACTGAGACTCCAAACAATGGCTACTTTGCCAGGTGGCCTTTGCCTTGGTGAGGTGGCACCAGCAGGGAGAGTCTTTGTTTAGAGTGAGTGGCATCGGGGCGGATGATCTGCAATGAAACAGATCAAACCTAATGGTGGCTATGCCAAAACAGCTGTTTCATCAGTCAAGAACAGTGATTTTAACACAGAAGTTTACAATCCCATGCCATTTCTGTCATTGGCAATGCCTCAAGACCAGAGCCAGGCATGAAGAAATGGAAGTGGACAGTTTGCTGAGTTCTTGGTTTGTTCCTGCACTGACAGCAGCTCTTTCAGTACAACAAAGCCAATGCTTTTCCTTGAAAACATTAAAAATCGGTTTAGGGAGGTTGTGGCAATCGAGAAATGGATCTTTACTGATCAAAACATCAGACAACAACTAATCATGGGCACCACAGGCCTATGTCAAGTTAGGAGATGTAGCAGTCATCATTTCTCCTCATAACAAGCTCAAATAGAATTCAAAGTGTTAGCTTCCATCTGGACCTAACACTACAAACAAATGAAGAGCTGCATACTAATGTGGTGCAGCACAAAGTCAATTTAGTTAGCCACATCCAGAAAGGACCCAAGGACAACTGAATGGACATTGGGGCTTTTTTTTCCAGCCTTCAACAGCGACATTTTTCTTGAGAAGAATAAGATCATGGTTTATAGGTGTGATGTCAGGTCATACTTTCCTCCTCTAATGAGATGTTTTAAATGCCAAAGGTTTAGGCACATGTCCTCCCACTGTTCTAAAGAGGGTGTCTGTAGGGCATGTGGATGGACGTTCCATGAGGACAGCCCTTGTGACCGACCCCCTCAATGTGTCAGTTGTCTAGAACCACACCCTCCTCATTCACTGCAATGCTCAGCATTCAATACGGAGAATAAAATTCAAGAATATAAAAAACTTGACTGCCTGTCTTACCAAGATGCAAGGAAAAAGTTTGAAAGACTTCATCCAACTAATATGGTCTTCAATTTTGCACCTGTCGTATCACTGTCCACACCTCACACAATGACTGTGTCTTGCATGATACCTCCTGGCCCGGGTTGTATTCCATAACACGCCCTGCAGTTGGGAGAGGGAACATCAGCTCCCTCATCCCCTAGACCTATAGCACTGGAGGTTCCCACATCATCAGTGCAGCCAGACATGCTGCAGAGATGAGGACGCCCGTCCAGGTACCTCCTCTCAAGACAAGAACCAGCAGCCACAGGCTACGGGCCATCTTGAGGTTGTTACAATGGAACAAAGAAAAGCTATTATATCAATGTACTGCCATTATACCTCCACACCAAATAAAAGAGAAAGTCTTCTACTGCCACCTCCAAAGATCTCCCTCCAAAAATGAATGTCCTCTTAATTTTACTAAACTCATTGGCAAGGTGGCCACTTTGAAATCTCTCAAAAAGTGGTGCAAATCAGTGACCTTGCAGGGCCTATATACATACATATTTTGCAATAATGTCATTCATTTCTCTTTTTAACACAGCAAATTAATAAAATACATTTGATTTTGACAGTGTCAATTGCAAACTGCAGTGCCACCAGATAGCACGTCAACTTAAACTTGAAATAACCTTCATCACAGTAAATTCATGAAATATACATATACAATATTTCACAGGTACAATATTTCACACAGTCTATGGATTATACTTGTCAGTTTGGAATTATCATAACAAGACTCAACGTATATTTTTAATTTAAAGTGGGTGGGAATCTGTTATATGTTACGTTTCACACACCCCTTAAGGACTTGTACAGCCGGAGACTGGATGAGACTTTTGAAGCCTGTTTGAGTAATGTAGTGCACAATTCTACAGTGTGGCTGTGAACAGACAATATTAATTTTCTGTTGTGTGTGCAATATAACATAATCAGTGTACCAATGGCACAAACAGTTTCTGTGATACTTGACTGTAAGACAAAGATGGATTGCAAGTTCATCAACTTTTCACAGAATTCAAAGGTGAATAGGCTTGCATCATAGTAAATATTGCACCACTTGCATTATCTGTTCTTAACTAATTTTGGTCAGCAGGTGAAAATCTTGGTATTTCAAGCTTAAGCTAAGTAAACATTTTGTATTTTTAGTACATAAATACGAAACAAGTAAAAACAATATTCAAGAGAAAGAAATAATTAAATGTGATTACATGTTCTGTTTGTGCATACATATTTTCAAATAAGAGGACACAGTTGTTTCAAAAAAGTATTTACCTGTGCAGTCTCTCAGCTACTGAGTGGGACAGAAGTAGCATCTGTTACTGTCATTCAGGTGACAAAACATTTCAATATTTTAGCAAAGATCATAGATAGCCTCGGAAGCTCCTGGATTTCACACCTACAGGACAGAGACCACCAGGGAGACCCAAGGAGTGTTGGAGGGATGGCTTCCATGAAGATTTCAACAAAGCATGTGGACGGATGGCGGATAGCAGCAATGGACAGAATACAGTGGAGGAGGAAAGTTGTAGAAGCATGCGGTCCACTGGGCCTGATCACGTAGAAGAAGAAGAAGCAAACACAAATCACATGTGTAACATAAATTATTCATAGAAATGTGGCTTATATGTTGTGGCATACATAATAAATCTTTACATTATAAAATGACATATTCAAAACAAATTTCAAAGTGATTCTGTTCACACACTGCCATTCAGATGATCTATAGTTACAATGGCAGTCCTAGTGTCGCAGTTTACACTAAATATAAGTGATGATTGCATCTCAAATGCTGTAAAAGCACATTTCGTCTTGTATAGTGCACTGCTGGTTGAGTAACAACTCTTCATAAACCTAACTTTACATCTTTTATTATCAAATATCAGATGAGCCAAATCCTAACGCTAACTTTCAGTTTCTGTGTGCTCTTACATTTCATGTCATTGTGTAAGGGTGGTCCACTCAAAATATACCGAGGGTCTCACTGAAGCCTTCATTGAGCGTAATTATCCTCCCATCCTTGTACAAAAACAAATCTCCTGTGCCTTATCTTCCCAGTCTCCCACCACCTCCCAAAGTGCGACAGTCCAGCCACAAAGGAGCATTAACCTCATAACTCAGTACCATCTGGGACTGGAGCAACTGAATTACATTCTCCGCCAGGGTTTCGATTACCTCTCATCGTGCCCTGAAATGAGAAAGGTCCTGCCCACAATCCTTCCCACCCCTCCTACCGTGGTATTCCACCATCCACCGAACCTACACAATATACTTGTCCATTCTTACACAAACCCTGCTCCCAATCCCATACCTCATTGCTCATACCCCTGTAATAGACCTAGATGCAAGACCACTCCCATACGTCCTCCTACCACCACCTACTCCAGTCCGGTCACTAACATCACCTACCCCATCAAAGGCAGGGCTACCTGTGAAACCAGTCATGTGATTTACAAGCTAACCTGCAACCCCTGTGCTGCATTCTATGTAGGCATGACAACCAACAAACTGTCTGTCCACATGAACGGCCAGCAACAGACTGTGGCCAAGAAACAAGTGGACCACCCTGTTGCTGAACAAGCTGCCAAACATGATATCCCTTATCTTAATGACTGCTTCACAGCCTGTGCCATATGGATCCTTCCCATCCTACGTTCCCGTAACCCTCCTGGCCTCAACCTTTATTAGTCACTGTCCTCAGCCATCCAGCTCCTCCCTGTTCCCATTCCAGCAGAACACAGCCATCATTTCACTGCTGCACCCAGTCTTTTAATTTCTTTTATTTCTCTCCTTTCCACTACTTATCCCCTCCCCCTCCGCACCTTCTCTCCTGCCCTCTGTCTCAACTGCAACACCCTGTCTGCCACTCCCACCATACTATGCCTCCCCATCCTAGCCTCCTCCTTACCCCCACCCAGTCGCCACTACCATCATGCACTGGTGCTGCTGTTCGCAGCGTAGTCTCAGCTCTTTGAGACTACAGATGTATGTGCAAGTTGTGTGTGTGTGTCTACTGCTGACAAAAGCCTTAATGGACAAAAGCTATAATTGTGTGAATCTTTTCATTGTGCCTATCGTGACTCAGCATCTCCGCTAAATAGTGAGTAGCAACTTTCCTTTTCTGGTATTGGTAAAATAATTATGTTACCATGGAATATGGGTCTCCTAAGCAATGTCTGAGACTTGGTAATAAATCCAAAATGGTTTTAAAGCAAAAATAAAAAATGAATGCCTTCAGTAACATCCCTCAAATATAACAAATTTCATCACTCTGAGAGAACACTAGTGAATTTTTCACTAGACCTGGAGCAGTGTACACTGGTTGACTCTGAAGTAGGGTATGTAGTAACATACATGTCAAAGCATTCTGCCTTTATGTCCAGAAACTTATACTCTGCAAAACGGGATTCTTCCAAAATAATTTTGATGAGTAGACAGGGTTTTTGCTATCTTATCAAATTTTTAATCTGTGTTTCAAATTAAGAATAAAGTGGTGTATCTAAAAACAGAGATGATGTAACTTACCAAAAGAAAGGGTTGGCATGTTGATAGACACACAAACACACACACAAAATTCAAGCTTTCACAACCAACGGTTGCTTCGTCAGGAAAGAGGGAAGGAGAGGGAAAGACGAAAGGATGTGGGTTTTAATGGAGAGGGTAAGGAGCCATTCCAATCCCGGGAGCGGAAAGACTTACCTTAGGGGGAAAAAAGGACAGGTATACACTCACACACACACACACACACACACACACACGCACACACACACACACACACACACACACACACACACACACACACACACACACACACACACACACACACACATATCAATCTGCACATATACAGACACAAGCAGACATTTGTAAAGGCAAAGAGTTTGGGCAGAGATGTCAGTCGAGCGGGAAGTACAGAGACAAAGATGTTGTTGAATGACAGGTGAGGTACGAGTGGCGGCAACTTGAAATTAGCGGAGGTTGAGGCCTGGTGGGTAACGGAAAGAGAGGATATACTGAAAGGCAAGTTCCCATCACTGGAGTTCTGACAGGTTGGTGTTAGTGGGAAGTATCGAGATAACCCGAACGGTGTAACACTATGCCAAGATGTGCTGTCCGTGCACCAAGGCATATTTAGCCATTGCCATTGCCATTGCCAACAAACACTGTCTGCCTGTGTCCATTCATGTGAATGGACAGTTTGTTGCTGGTCATTCCCACATAGAAAGCTTCACAGTGTAGGCAGGTCAGTTGGTAAATCACGTGGGTGCTTTCACACGTGGCTCTGCCTTTGATCGTGTACACCTTCCGGGTTACAGGAATGGAGTAGGTGGTGGTTGGAGGGTGCATGGGACAGGTATTACACTGGGGGCGGTTACAAGGGTAGGAGCCAGAGGGTAGGGAAGGTGGTTTTGGGATTTCATAGGGATGAACCAAGAGGTTACGAAGGTTAGGTGGACAGCGGAAAGACACTCTTGGTGGAGTGGGAAGGATTTCATGAAGGATGGATCTCATTTCAGGGCAGGATTTGAGAAAGTCGTATCCCTGCTGGAGAGCCACATTCAGAGTCTGATCCAGTCCCGGAAAGTATCCTGTCACAAGTGGGGCACTTTTGGGGTTCTTCTGTGGGAGGTTCTGGGTTTGAGGGGATGAGGAAGTGGCTCTGGTAATTTGCTTCTGTACCAGGTTGGGAGGATAGTTGCGGGATGCGAAAGCTGTTTTCAGGTTGTTGGTGTAATAGTTCAGGGATTCCAGACTGGAGCAAATTCGTTTGCCACGAAGACCTAGGCTGTAGGGAAGGGACCATTTGATGTGGAATGGGTGGCAGCTGTCATAATGGAGGTACTGTTGCTTGTTGGTGGGTTTGATGTGGACGGATGTGTGAAGCTGGCCATTGGACAGATGGAGGTCAATGTCAAGGAAAGTGGCAAGGGATTTGGAGTAGGACCAGGTGAATCTGATGGAACCAAAGGAGTTGAGGTTGGAGAGGAAATTCTGGAGTTCTTCTTCACTGTGAGTCCAGATCATGAAGATGTCATCAATAAATCTGTACCAAACTTTGGGTTGGCAGGCCTGGGTAACCAAGAAGGCTTCCTCTAAGTGACCTATAAATTGGTTGGCGTACGAGGGGACCATCCTAGTACCCATGGCTGTTCCCTTTAATTGTTGGTATGTCTGGCCTTCGAAAGTGATGAAGTTGTGAGTCAGGATGAAGCTGGCTAAGGTAATGAGGAAAGAGGTTTTAGGTAGGGTGGCAGGTGATTGGCGTGAAAGGAAGTGCTCCATCGCAGCGAGGCCCTGGACATGCGGAATACTTGTGTATAAGGTAGTGGCATCAATGGTTACAAGGATGGTTTCCGGGGGTAACAGATTGGGTAAGGATTCCAGGCGTTCGAGAAAATGGTTGGTGTCTTTGATGAAGGATGGGAGACTGCATGTAATGGGTTGAAGGTGTTGATCTGTGTAGGCAGAGATACGTTCTGTGGGTCAGTTCTGTTTGCAGATGACACTTCTGTTTTAATTGAAGATGGTGCAGAAAAAATTCAGAGCTCCATTGTGAGCACAATGGGTACCCTAGAAAACTGGTTCCAGTTAAATGGCTTGAAACTGAACATGGCAAAAACCAATATGGTACATTTCAAAACCAAACATTTGAAATTTGTGGATCTTAAAATACATCATCACAATCATCCTATGGAAGAAGTTAACACAGTCAAATTCCTAGGACTAAATGTGAACAACAATTTAAACTGGAGTACACATATTGAATTCCTATCAAATGAACTAAGCAGCTTTGCATTTGCAATGCAAATACTAGCTAACTCTAATAACATGAGTACGCGAAAAATAGCATATCATAGTTATTTTGAATCTGTCTTTAGGTATGGTATCATTTTCTGGGGAAATTCAAGTAGTGTATCTCGAATACCGAAACTGCAGAAGAAAATTATAAGATACATGTGTAGACGTGTAGTGCACAACAAACAGAATCTTGTTGCCCATTATTTCGGAACCTTTTTTTTACCATCATGGCGGCTAGTGACTAGAGTAAATCGTGTCTTAAGTGCAATAAATTAATAAAAACCACGGAAATGTTCGGGATCTGTGGATTATGGTGTAGAAAACAGTTTCACAGTGATTGTGTTGGTCTAAGCAACAGTGAAATACATCTTGTGAGAAATTCGAAAGAGCGAATTACGTTTTGTTGTGAAGCATGCGAGTCTGCCTTACATGTTCAGCTGACGAAAGAGGTAGGAACTACAACGGATTGGGAAGCTGTAAAATATTTAAGGGAAAGCGCGTCAAGTGCAGAAGTGAGTAATATTAACGAGACAAAAAGCTACAGCTACGTTGTAAGAAATAGTGTTTGTAATAATGGTAAAGGCGAAATCGAAAAGTTAAATGAACGATTAAAAAGTCTTCAGCTAGTTGCTGATATACTGAGACGAGATATAACTAAACTTGAGAATGAAAACAGTGAGTTAAAAACATTGGTTGTGAGCAGTAAACGCCAAAAGAGCATAAACAACTTAAACACGCATTCCACTGAAAGTAATGGTCAAAATTGCATAAATAGGCCGAATTCAAATGCCAGTGAAAGTAATGGTCAAAACTGTGTAAATAGGCCTAACTCAAATGCGCTTCAAAGTGAAAATAGTGGCCTAAAGTGTGTAAACAATTCAAAAACTATTTCTCGTGTAATGCCAAACAAAGTGACTAAAAAAGTGCCCTGCTGACAATGAAATACATGGAATAAACCTAATCTCATGAGCACAAACAAGTACAGTGCGTTATCAGAAAGCAGCAGCAACTCCATAAACACTGAAAGTGAACAAACCACCCAACGTGAAGATAAAAACATGGTAAGAAGCTGCAAAAACATTGCCAACAGCCAGAAACACTGAATAAAGATACACAATGTGCTTTTTCTAGTGGACAGCCACAGAAGAAAGCTAGCAAATATTCTACAGGATGTGAATATGGATCTTCGTGCAACTGGTATCATAAAACCTGGTGCGAGGACAGAAAATATTGTTGAAGACATCTCAGAACAGAAGAATACAACAAGGGACAGTGACTTTGTTGTTTGTGTGACTGGTGCAAATGATGTAGCACATAATGAAGCCAAAAAGTGTATAACAGGTTTGAAAACTTTTTTAGATGTAAGATGGAAAACACTATTGTTGTGATGATTCCTCATAGACATGACTTGATCATTAGTTCATGTGTTAACAAAGAGATTTGTAAAATAAATATTAAAATCAAACAACTATGTTCCATTTATGCTAAATGCAATGTAGTGGATATTAGCAGACTTGAAAGAAATTTGCACACTGAACATGGTGAGCATCTAAATTACCATGGGAAAACATTTTTGTATCAGGAAATAAACAAAGTTGTAAATTAAATACGAGCACGCAGCAGCCTTGTCTTAAAAGACAGTCCCACAGAGCATGAATATACCCTCCACGACATTACAGATGAAGGAAAGTTAGAAACCACATTAAGTGGAAACTGCAGCAGTCTAATTCATTCAGATAATTGTGCAACCCTAGATCATGTAGCGAAAATAAATGAATACAGAAGGTTCTGTGCAAGTAGAATACCATTATGTAGCAGTGACAGTTTCCTCCTCCTTCATATAAATGTACAATCTCTTAGGTGTCAAATCAATGAATTACAATACTGGCTCAATAAAATCAACTGCAGTGTTCTATGCATCAATGAACACTGGATGAAAGACACTGAAATAGACTTGTGTTCCTCTTGGATATTCGTTAGTTACAAGCTACTGCAGAAAAAGTATTACACATGGTGGGGTCTCAATATATGTCAAAAGTAACCTTGAATTGCATTACTCAGTTATAGACCTTAGTAGAATATGCCTTGAAGCTACAATAGAAGTAGCTGGTGTCGTAATGCACGAACATAAAACTGTAATTGTCTCAATCTATTGAATCCCAGGCTCTGATGAGATATTATTTATAGAAAAAATTAATACTTTAATATTGCTGTTGTCAAAATATAAACAGCATAGAATTGTAATTGTAGGTGATATTAACATAGATATAAGGGCAAAGAGAAAAAATGTAATTCATATGATTAACACTTTGAAGTCATTAAACTATTACTGTCTCAATGAAAAACCCACTAGACTGAAAGCATGCCTTGATAACATAATTAGCAATGTACAAAGAGACTCCAAATACTGTAATGTAATAGAATTAGGAATATCAGATCATGTAGGGCTATGGCTTCAAATAGAAAATTCAGCCTTCAGTTCTACAGAGAGAGAAATGACATATAGAATTCTAGGTGAATCCAATGTAAACAAAATGATAAACCTGTTAAAAGAAATGGATTGGACTCATGTAATGGATAACAAGAAAACAATTAATAAATGTTTTTCCATTTTCCTGACAGAGATCAAGCATATAGTAGATATGAAATGCCCCTTGGTAACCAAAAGGTACCAGAGTAATATTACTCATAAGCAACAAAATACTAACAAGTGGTACACCCCATAACTTAACAAACTCAGAATACTACTGGTGATTATGAAAGACAAATCTCATAACAGTGATAGGGACAAGGAAAATCACACTAAAATGAGAAACCTTTACAGATCAGAAATAAAAAATGCTAAGTGCTGTGCAAATGAGGAATATATTTTAAATTCTAAAGATAAATGTGAAGCTGTCTGGACTGTCATTAAAAGGGAAATTAATAATATCAATAAAGTAAGGAGTATCCCTACTGACTGCAATATTCTCAATGAATATTTTGTAAATAGCGTCAGCACCCCACCCATCAATTCTGCCTCTGATGCAGAAGCATTGCTCACTTGTGCAAAACAGACAAGAAGTGAGAAGTGCACTTCGGCCCAAATCACATTAAATGATATTCATAAGTCAATAAACAAATTAAGTAATTCCAAAACAGAAGACTATTATGGACTCAGTAATCTCATCATAAAATGTATAGCAAAAGAAATTAAAATGCCACTTCTCTCACTATCAAACAGAGTACTTGATGAAGGAATATTCCCCAACTGTCTAAAGCTCACAGTTACATTGCCTGTATATAAAAAAGGCGAAAGAAACCTCCCAAATAACTACAGACCCATTTCAATAGAGCCAATCATATCCAAGTTAGTAGAAAATTGTGTGTATAAGCAGATATACAGGTATTTTGAAACCAACAAAATTTTAAATGAACAACAATTTGGCTTCAGGTCACACCTATCAACTGTAAAAGCAGTAGAAGCTTTGGTGAGCAATGTTTATGAAGGGTATGAAAAAAGGGTATCAATGTCTGGAACACTTATTGACCTAAGTAAAGCATTTGACTTGGTGTCACATGACATACTCATCAAAAAGTTAAATACTATGGCAGTGAAGATGATACACTCTGTCTATTCAAATCTTATCGAAGCAATAGGTTACAACTTGTATATGCAAATAAGCAGAGGTCAGAAATACTCCCTATAGAAAGAGGAATACCCCAAGGCTCTGTTCTTGGACCTTTTCTGTTCATTGTCTATGTTAATGACTTCTCGAATTACATACCGTGTAAAAACAAACTATATGCTAATGATATGACATTAATAAGTATAGGAGAGAACTTACAGAGTGTACTGGACAAAAATAGAGAAATGATGCAAATGGCTAATTACTGATGTCAGGCTAACCAGCTGTGCATAAATCAAACAAAAACAGAAGAAATAATATTTAATCTCAAAGTAACTAAAAATGAAAACAAAACAGTGAAATTACTTGGACTAATCATAGACCAAAAGCTCTCATGGGAAGGACACACCAATTATCTATGTAGTAAACTAGCACGAGAAACAGTGTGAGCAAGCAATTGATACTCCACTCATACTATGCTTTTTTTCATTCCCAACTGCAATATGGAATATTGGTTTGGGGTAACTCCCCAGGGGCTGAATGTATTTTCAGATGGCAGAAGAAAGCAATCAGGTGCATGGAAGGGTTAGCACCCAGAGAGTCCTGCAGAAATTATTTTAAATCTCTTGGCGTAATGACAGTGCCAAGTATGTACATATATAACTGTTTAATATATGCCAGAGAAAATCTGAAGAAATTGAACATGAGATGTGATGTGCATGCACACAGTACAAGAAACAGTCAGCTGCTGGACTTGCCTTCCACAAGACTTGCTGTAGTCCATAATAACTATAAGTACTTAAGCATAAAATTTTTCAATAAGTTACCATGCTCAGCTCGTACAGTACCACTAAATAAATATAAGAATACATTGCAAACCTGGCTAAAAAACAACGAATTCTATACAACTGAAGAATTCTTAGAAACTAATCATCAAAACATATGTTTTACTTACGTCATGAAGAAATGTTTTGATATTATATGAGCTAGTTATTTACTGTGATTCTTTTCTTATGTGTGTATTTAATTATTGTATAAAACATTGTTTTACATAATGCTGAAGAAAAGGTCCTTAGTTCCTTTTCTCCCCTTTCTGTAACTATTTGAATATCGTACTGAAACTACAACCCTCTGTAAACTTTGACGAAGCCAATTGTATGAAAAATACTGAAAGGTTAATAAAAATATTCTAATCTATTCTATTCTAACAGTTCCCTCCATATACATTTATGAAATTATAATCTTTGTACACAGGAGACAAAAATTATTCGAGGAAAATCATTTTAACCACCTATACAACACAAGAAATAAAAATAATTTTATGTTACCCACACACCATTTGAAATTATGTGCACGAACTCCACAGTATATGGGGATGACAGTATATAACAAGCTAATGGACAAAAACATATTTCATATGAAGCCAGAGAGCCTAAACATAAGGCTACAGCAGATTCTGTGGGAGAAATGCTACTATTCAGTAGAGGAATTCATAGAGGATGACATGATAATTTGAGCAAGGGGTAATTCATTGTTAGTCTTTTATTGTATGTGTAACAAAATTGTATTATTATTACGATACCATTTGTTAAAATCAGTTGTAATTGATTATTAGTTTTTTTATTGTATGTGTATTGTTATATTGTATTATTGTTATGGTACCATTTGTTAAAATTAGGTGTTGTATGTATATGGTAAAACTTTACCAAAATTTTGACGTGTCTCCTGTACCTGAATCAAATGATTTAGATTAAGTACGTTATGAGACTAATAAACCACAATTCACAATTCTCGCAATAGCACATGAAATTCAACCAGTATTACCTTTATGTTACCCACACACCATTTGAAATTATGTGCACGAACTCCACAGTATATGGGGATGACAGTATATAACAAGCTAATGGACAAAAACATATTTCATATGAAGCCAGAGAGCCTAAACATAAGGCTACAGCAGATTCTGTGGGAGAAATGCTACTATTCAGTAGAGGAATTCATAGAGGATGACATGATAATTTGAGCAAGGGGTAATTCATTGTTAGTCTTTTATTGTATGTGTAACAAAATTGTATTATTATTACGATACCATTTGTTAAAATCAGTTGTAATTGATTATTAGTTTTTTTATTGTATGTGTACTGTTATATTGTATTATTGTTATGGTACCATTTGTTAAAATTAGGTGTTGTATGTATATGGTAAAACTTTACCAAAATTTTGACGTGTCTCCTGTACCTGAATCAAATGATTTAGATTAAGTACGTTATGAGACTAATAAACCACAATTCACAATTCTCGCAATAGCACATGAAATTCAACCAGTATTACCTTGACACCATGTTCTCTGGCATTCAAATGCTACATGGTACCTGCAGGTCCTGTGACTTTGGCCACTAACCAAGTGTTAACCACACCTGGCAAGACTTGGTAGTGCACCAAAACAACTGCTCCAAAAAGAGCTCCAGTGACATCTGCTACTGTAAAATCTCATGAAAACTGGCTTAATCCCAAGTTTGACTCTTCTCATTGTGTGCCATACTTTGAAGTGGCAGAATTGTTTGCAGCCGACAGACAAAATGCTGTTGGTAGCCCACAACACACTGATTCCTGGGCAGGATACTGAGGTCAGAACCTGTACATATTAAAATACTTCTAGGTAGATACTCTGTCAGTTATAAACAGGTACCATCACAAGGTTGGACTGCTGGTGTTGTCTACAACAAAACGCTGATGGCTTTTGGGTATGCACAGAGGCTAGTGGATTTCTTAGCTTACTTGCCAAATCTTCTATGGTACCAACAGACTGTCTGGTATCTGATGTACACTGCAATGAGGAATGGCTCCTAGATCATCTGTGGTTACATTCTTTGTAGTGTTTGGTATCACCTTGCAACAATGATGTGCCAGAATGAGTCCACTGTATATCCACCTTTGTTGACAGAGCATCAAAATCCACGTGCGAGATTGTAGATTGCACAATCGCGCTACTACATGGCACTGACACAACAATAATCTGGCTCGGAGTGATGGCGACTGCTCCAGCAGGCTTGTAGAAGATTGTTTGGTACTGTCTCAATATCTGTTTCTGGAGGTGCCACAGGCACTGCAATGGTTTCTATCATCAGTGTCCTCCTGCATCAGTACTTGCTGATGCAATGCTCCTAAGATGTGAAAACTCAACAAGTTAGTTCTGCTTTTAGCTTGTCATGGGTGTTCCCTAAAGGCAAAGCCATAATGAGATCTTGCACTTCTGACGTATAGTGTTGGTCTAATTGGCTCACTATAAATGTGAATCTGCTTGTGTTGGCTGTGATACCAGTATAACAGAAACTAGCCTCAACCTGAGCAAACCAGAGTTCCAGGTTATGTGCCAAAAATGGGGGAAGACGAATGGCCAGTCATGACACTGAGGTTTATTCCACCATTCCTGTACTTCTCCAGAACCGGTATATCATGTTAAGGTCAAACTGACAGTATAACTGTACCTGCAGCTCCCTTATTTGAAATAATGTTCAGTTACATGCATCAAAAATATACTGAATGTATCTTTATTGTAACACTGATGAATTAGAGAGCTGGACAGGTTTAGTTGTCAAAAGTGACTCCAAAACCCAACAAAAGAACATACAAAAAGATCACAAAAACACTCCAAAGACTAAACAGAAAGCATATAAAACTTAGAAAATAACAATGCTCCTGGTGGGAAACCCAGAACTGCTGTGATTCACTTGTTAACACGTCATAACTTCAAAGACACCATATGACTTCCTGGCAACAGCAAATGATGTTTATGTGGATGACTATCACTAAAGACCAGATTATAAGCATTTGCATGTTGCATATGCATTTGCACATTCGGCTCCTTTTCATCAGTTATTGCATATTTGAACTAAAACTAGTTGGTTTTGTTTTATTTTAGGGCACAAAAACAACTGGGTCATATGTGCCCAAGTCAAAACTATGGAACAGAGAGACACAGAGCAGTTAAAAAATGACTATACGTCAGTTCCAATTGGCGTAAAAGAAGACAGCTAAAAACCGAACTGGGAACGTAAACGGCTAAAAAATGGACATTCTGTCAGGAAGTGGCAGACAGTTAAAACTTGAGCGCAATTTGTACAAAGTGGTGGGGGAGTGCCACTTACCTAATGATGATGGCTAAAAAGTCAGTGCCCAATACGCAACCTATTTAAAATGACCTCCTCCCGGCAGGAGGGCTGAGAGGAGGTCATCCAAGCCATTATGAGAGGCTTAATAAGCTGGAGCTTATTCCCATGAAGGGAGGACCAATGGCGATGCCAAAGGGACACCACCTCCTAACAGGTGGCATGACAGAGATCACTGGAGGGAATATAGGAACTAGCGGACAGAAGGACTGCAGCCTTGGCAGTAGTGTCAGCAGCCTCGTTTCCTGGCAGATTGACATGACCAGTAACCCACATAAACATCAGATTGGTTCCACCAAGAGTGAGCAAGTGACAGTTTTCCTGGACCCATTGCACTAAGGGATGGGCGGTGTACAGTGGACATAGACTTTGAAGGGTGTTGAGAGATTCTGAGCAGAGGACACAATTGAAAAGTCTGTGTTACCATATGTAGCTTGGCTGTAAATATTGAGCACTGTGCAGGAAGCTGATAATGAGAGATGTGTGCACCAATGACAAAGGCACACCCGACACCACAATCAGTCCAAGAGCCATCAGTGTACACAAAGGTACTATTGTGAAGTTCCATGCGAAGGTCATGACTAAAAACTAGTAACGACGCATATTTTCGCTCCATGTTTACAGTATTTTAGAAATTTAGATGGGTGTTCTCTAGCTCGATCTAGTTTTGATGTCTTACAGATTGACTGCGACACAGAACTGCATGCAATCGCTAACTGAGTGGCCACTGCCTAGCGAAATCATTACAGAAGAGGAACAGGAACAGGCAGACAGTCAATGCTCCTGTGCCCGTGCCTCTGGTTAATCCCCTCTGGTGTCATATCGTATGCATCGGCAACTATTAAACTACACAAGCTTTTAGTCTCATGTCCATTGTTTCAGTTTAGCTCTCTATTTACTGACCATTCTAGAACATTTACATATGATGGAACTGTTTTATATTGTCAAGTTTGTGAGAAAAATGTTCTGTGCAAAAAAAGTTTCAAAGAGACCAGCACATCAAGACAAGTCTTCATATCGCAGGAGTGCAGAAGAAAGGATCATGACAACAACTTCTGACAACAGCAAGTTGCAGTAGCAGGGATTTGTCCAAAGGTAACCAAAAAGTCGGGCTAAGATATCTCAATAATTTTATTTTTACATGAAAGCCTGTACCTTAATCTACAGTCTGATTCTTCCATGTTTACATTGTGTACTGAGTGTTTAAGATGCCTCTGATAACCGTGAGTCCCACCGACTGTGAAGTACGGGCTGTTATAAGATTTCTTAGTGCTAAAGGCCTAAAAGCGATCGATATTCATCGTGAGATTTGTGCAGTTTACGGAGAAAACCTTATGAGTGATGGAATGGTAAGAAAGTGGGCGAGAGCATTTAAAGATGGCCGCACAAATGTGCATGATGAACAACGGAGTGAGTGTCCTTTGGTCGTTAATGAAAGTTTGGTGCAGGAGGTAGACAATAAGGTGAGAGAAAACAGACGCTTTACGATTTCCTTCTTGCGGGATGACTTTCCTAATGTTTCTCATAGTGTTTTTTATGGCATTGTGACCGAGCACTTGAATTATCGAAAATTGTGCGCACGTTGGGTACTGAAAATGTTGACGGATGTGCACAAAACTGAGCGTTTGGCCAGTGCATTGACTTTCTTTGAGCGGTACCACGACGACAGTGATGCTTTCTTAAGCCAAATTGTTATGGCCGATGAAACATGGGTGGCCTATGTCACACCAGAATCAAAGCAATAGGCCATGGAAGTTGAGCAAGGGCATCATTTTGCTGCAAGACAATGCCCGTCCACATGTGGTGAATCAGACCAAAGATCTCATCACATGTTTTCGATGGGAAACTCTAGATCATCCTCCGTACAGCCCCGATCTTGCGCCCAGTGACTACCATCTTTTCCTGCACTAGGAGAAACACCTGGGTGGTCAGCGTCTTCAAGACGATGACGAAGTCAAAACAGTGATGATGCAGTGGTTAACAAGTCAGGTGGCAGACTTCTATGAGGAGGGTATTCAAAAACTGGTACAACATTATGACAAGTGCCTCAATATTGACGGAAATTATGTAGAAAAGTAGATTAAGGTAAAGGCTTTCATGTAAAAATAAAATTATTGAGATATGTTAGCACGTCTTTTTTTAATTTCAAAACAGTACTTACTTAAAAAACACGCCTCGTATGTAAAGCATTCATTGCAAGCAATACTCCTCTTCACAAACTTACAAACCCTATCTTCAAAGGCTTCCTGTGCAAATATTGCTTAAATAAAAATATACCAGATGAATCAATATTGTGTAAAAATTACATACCAACAATTTATGTAAATTTTCTGGAAGAAATACACAGTGGACTCAAGGACAGCATTATCTGGATTTCAGTTGATGGAACTACAGACACTTGTGGCCATTACATTGCAAATTTAATTGTTGGTGCTTTAAAAGAAGGGCCTTCGTCTTCCTATATAGAGGCCTGCAAAGAAATTGAAGAAGTAAATCATTCTACGATCACTAGATTTGCGAATGAGGGTATTAGAAAAATATTTCCAGGAACTTCTGCAGACGAAGGGGCATTTGTGTTTATTTCAGATGCTGCTCCCTATATGATCAAAGCAGGAAAAGCCCTCCGAGTATTTTATCCTAATTTGATTCATGTGATGTGCTTTGCTCATGGGAGTACATCGCCTTGCCAAAGAAGTACATTCCATATTTGTGAATGTAAATAAACTGATTTTGTTCACAAAGAAAGTGTTCCTCAAGGCTCCTGCACATACCAAGACCTACAAAGAAAAACTACCAAATGTGTCTTTACCTTTCGAACCAGTGGTAACTCAGAGTAAGTGGGTCGAAGCTGTGTTGCTTTACAATGAACATTTTGAGGCCATTAGAGGGGTAGTAAATGACTTCAATAGTACAGAGGCTTTGGCAGTTTGCCAGTGTGAGGAGGCTTTTAATGATTCCAGTATTAAATAAGACACTGTGATTAGCATTCATTTTTCCCATATACCAGCAAGTACTGAAAAGCTTGAAACTCAAGGTTTGGTGTTGAATGAATCTATTCAGTTAATGAATAAAATTATTCTAGTAAACTCCTCATTGCTGGAGTATTTCCAAGAAAACATTTTAAACAATAACCCAAGCTTTCAAGCCTTGTGCCAAATTGATAATTTCATTAATGGGATGGGTGAACTTTTACAAGAAACATAGCACCCAAATTCAAATACAGCCAAGTTAACTCAGTTGATGTAGAATGGTCCTTTTCTGCTTATAAAAATGTTTTGAGTGATCGAAGACACAACCCTACTACTGACCATTTGGCACGGTACTTGGTCATTTATGTTTACAGCAGTAGGAAAATGCAAAAATAAATTGTAAATAATGCTTTGGTCCAATAGTATTAATTAAAAGTTCATGCTGTTCAAAAAAATTCATGATTGTATGTTGTTTTTTAAATAAAATAATATGGAGTTTCTGAACATGTTCCTCTGCGTGCCATATATATCTCAAAGTAGGTCCTGTAATACCGACTGTTTTGCTGCAACTCGCTCACATAAAATCTGTTTGTTACTGACAACTATAGCAAAGAAGGAACAATTCTTGAAATATCGTGTGTGCCCCAATTTTTCAGATTTTTAAAAAATAATCCCAGAAAGTCCTCCTTCCTAACCTCTACTAGGAAGTATTCAGAAAATGATATCAGTGTTCCAAATATACCAATTTTTCACGTGGCTGGCACTCTTCCACGTAATTGATATGCACAGTTTCGACTTTGAGATATAATACACGCAGTAACCACCATGTGTTTTTGTTATTTGATCTTGCATATTTCAACACTTTTCATGCATTTCATAAGCTTCTTCATGCATGTTTTAAGACTTTTATGATGCACATAATCGGATCTCTAACTATGACAATCAACACATGTTGTGGTTGCTAAACTATCATTGTAATCGGAAGGCTATAGGCCAATGCATTGTAGCACACTGGCATAATTTTGCATGCACCACCACTGACATAATGTGATTTTCTGCGTTTTCCCTCCACTCACTCAGTTTCTCATCAGCCACAGTTAGGATGTTGCTGTCCTTGTTTATGAGGAGCCCACTTCCTCTGCTGTTTCTTTATTTTCTTGTACATGCTGAATGAATCATACTTTGCATTCAGTACTTCTATTTTGCTGCATCACTCAGGACTATCAATGAAGAAATAAAATAGGCGAACATCACAATGTCTTACACACACTTTCTTATAGAAACTCTTTTCTATCACACATATGAAAGAGAGTTTGAGATCTTACTGATAAAAAAAGTTGTAAAATTGGACTGGCCACCACAATAGTTTGCTGAACTGCTAACACACTCCACTACAATAACAAAGTGACCAATGTTTGCCTAGTTGGATGTTTCTGTCACAGGCACTCAGTCTGTTCTTAGTTTGTAATGGAAAATAGCTATTTTGAGTGTCCTCCAATCTGACTCCAACCAACACCATTAAAGTCTACAGAGAAGCAGAATGTTTGTAGTGCTTGTTAAAAATCCGTATCTGAAGTTGCATATTAATTTCGGAGTCTGATGCCTCAGAGAATAAACACAAGTGAGCCAATAGCAAGTAAGTCTGGCAAAAAATTGTTTCACACATAAAAGTATAGGTAGAAATGGTATGACATAGCCTAAAGAGTGAGGATTTTAAACTTCTCAATTTGATTTGTGCCCACAGTCATGAGATTTTTGTCCTATTGAGCACTTTTGAGGAAGCACTGCACGAAGAGTGGATATGCATATCTTGCAAACTGAAAATGTGTATCACTATATACACGGCTGGGGGAAGGAGGAGGGCAGGGGAATGCAACATCTTCAAGACTGTGTTCAGCAGCTCCTGTGTGAAGCTGGGTGGGCATATCGAGAGATTGCTGGTGATATTGGGCACTGTGTCTCGTCAGTGTGTCGGTGCTTTCAGCAGTGCTCTGTGGAACATTCCCATACCCTCAGACCAGGTTCTGGATGTCCGCATAGTACAGACACATGTCAAGACTGATGCAATGTGCAAGCAGTGGTGGCCAACTGAACACTGTCCAGGGAAGAAACCTGAGCACATGTTAAATTTGCTGTGTCACCAAGGACCAATGGGTACCATCTGCCTTCAGCAGGACTTAGTTGTGTGCCACTGTTCAAGCTACCGCTGACACCATGACGCCATCAAGCACAGCTGCTCTGGTGTCTGTAGGTATACAAGTGATGGACATATATGTGTATGGCATAGACCTGGTAAGCAGCCTACTGTATTTACTCTAATCAAAGCCACACATTTTTTCCGGTTTTTGTAATCCAAAAAACTGCCTGTGGCTTAGAATCGAGTGCAAAGCAAGCGAAAGTTCTGAAAAATGTTGGTAGGTGCCGCCACAACTAACTTCTGCCATTGAATATATGTACCGCTGCACAGGCATGCTTTGTAGGCACAAAGATAAATACTGGCATCAAAACCTCTGCGTCAGTAAAAAGCATTTTCATACATTATCCAACGAAGTAAATACAAATTCCGTATTGTTCATCTTCGAATGTAGCAGAATTTCAATGTACTACGAAAATCCGACTGGCAAGACTGTTTGGGATGTTTGTCAATATAGCCAACTCTACATTCTGAATTTTTTCCTACCTGTGAGAAGAGATGGTTGCTAATAGGAACCTGATGAAATGTGAATCACATGCAGTATTCTCTTCACCATAAGAATAATATTAATATAAACATTTTGCCATGTATTCTTCTGTGTTTGCTGCTATCTCATTTAAATCCTGTCTGCCTAATAAACTACGAAACTAGAGTGACACAACAGCAAACGCAGAAGAATATACCCATCGTGTCATGTTTATATTCGTATTATTCTTATGCCTAATAGTGATACAGTCAGAAATGAAGCACGGCAACTGACTAGATATTTAAATCTAAGATGACTAATTTCTGTGCAGAATTTGATGTACTAAAGAAGCAGCTGCAAAGATTTTCAAATGGAGAAAAATTTTCGCCTAACTCTCGTTCAGAACATTTTCTATCATATGCAGTCTATTATTTGGTTCTTGTTGATCATTATCAAAGAAAGCAGCAGTGTAAGTAACAACAAATAGCAGTCTCTTTCCATTGTTTCACTAACGAGACAATTCCTCTCTCTCTCTTTTTAATTGTAAGCGGCGGTAGCGCGCACAAAAGCAAGCCATGCCGTGAGCGGCGACCGGCCGTAAACACGCCCTATCAGAATGTGACAAACAATGCATGACACAGTACAGTAATACATTTTCAGCTTAGAGTGACATAAACACATATAACAAAGAAAACGGCACTTAGATCAAAGCAATATAAACAATCGATTCAAACCAGACGAAGCACGTGAAAAAGGAAGGGTACCCGTATAAATACGGATGGAGCGCTGACGCATAGCAATGGCTACCTGGTAAAGCTTAACTGCTAAGCTTACGACTCGAACCAAACTACTGTAGCTGTATCATCATTCATTCGACCTAAATTGTGTCTCGCATTACAATGGACCAACTTTGTTTCGATTTGGAGGTGCGGCCTAAAACTTTTCTCCCCCCTTGAATTTCGAGTCTCAAATTTCAGGTGCAGCTTAGAGTCGAGAATTTTTTTTTCCCCTTTATTTCGAATCTCATTTTTCAGGTGTGGCTTGGATTCGAGTAAATATGGTATTATGTAGTGCATCTGCCTATGACACACAGGTCCTACCCCAGGCTTCATGGTGTGGGGGGACCATCAGTTACAAATCGGGCTCACATTTGGTGTTACTGCAGGATAAAGTAACCAGTACTTGCTACATTTCACAGGCTGTTATCCCCATGCTACTGTCCTTTCTTCATCAGGAAGGTGATGCGCTTTTTCAGAAATACAATGCATATCCACATATGGCTGTGCTCTTTGTTGTGTACAACTTCCCTTGTCAGCAAGAGCACCAAATTTCTCACCAACTGAAAATGTATGGTACATACTGAAATGGGAACTTACTTGTTCTCCAGAGCCTGTGAGAATCCTTGCTAAATTGCAACAAAAGGTGAAAGATGCTTGGGACAATATATTGCAGGATACCATTCAGCACCTTTATGTTTGTTTGCATTCAAGAATGCACAACTGCATTGTCACCACAGGATGTGTATTGATGAGACTGTTTGTACACCATTTATTGTGACATATGTTTTTCATTTTGTCTGAATTTGTAATCATGTACTCTTACAATGATGAAGTATGCATCACATCATTTGTCAATAAAATGACCTTGTCCTTGAGAGTGCTGCATTTTTACTTTCTAGCAGTGCAGATTCACATGGATGATTGATACTGTAAGTGTTTACATATCTTCAAGCTCACCAAGGTTGGTGAGCACTACTGAATGTGTTTGCTGATTTGGATCAAGCATCTGATATGAAGGTTGCTAAAATTGTTTGTGAGTCATTGAAATTGTATTCTGAACTGCTCTAAGTGACATTGAACAAAACAATACAGTAAGTTGAGATGACTAACATCTGTTAAAGAGTGTTTACAGGTGGCACCACAGCACTAGAGGGTAAGTACTTTACCTACGGTTGCAATGTTACGTTACCAGGGTTAAGCTTTGAGTGGATGCTCATATTCACACTGAGGAAGTTCAGGTAATATGGAAATCCCTCTGATATGTAGCAAATAATGATCCTTCAGGTCACTTATCTCTAATGTCACATCAAGAAGTAGAAATTCTGATTTTTACTGGCTCAGTATATTTTTGAAACTCTTTTTGTATTTTCATTCATCAATCTGTTTTTGTCATTACTAGGGAAGTTCCTGACATTTCTGTGTACAAGCTGACTTCTCTTATGGCTAAAAACATGATTGTTAATGTGTTGTGATGTGGAATGTTAAGTTTTGACTTACATGGAAATATCTTGGAGGGATAAAAAGATAGGATCATACACAACATTGCAACCTGAAAAGAAGATGATGTAGATTAGACTGACTGAAATGCCATAGTGTCTCAACACTGCCAGCTGTCTGGTGACTCAAGAGCTTTTATTCAGTAGTGGCATTGTTGTTGTAGTCTTTAGTCCAAATAATGGTTTGATGCAACTTTCCGAGCTAGCCTATAATGTAGAAGGCTCTTCATCTCTAAATAACTACTGCTACTTACACCTATTTTAATCTGTATACTGTATTCATGCCTAAATCTGTCTCTACAATTTTTACCTCACAATACTTCTGTACATTACCAAAACAACTATTCCTTCATGTGTTAGGATGTGTTCTATCAAACCAGTCTCTTCTGTTAGTCAGGTTGTATCATAAATTTCCTTTCTCCCCAGTTTGATTTAACACTCCTCATTATTAATTTGATGTACACATCTAATCTTCAGCATTCCTCTGAGCACTGCATTTCAAAAGCTTATATTCACTTCTTGCCTGAACAGCTTTTTTCAGAAAAGCTATTCTTGTGATACCAGTCTGCATTTTATATCCTATTTTGGCCATCATCAGTTATTTTGCAGCCCAAAGTGCAAAACACTTCTACTACTTTCAGCATCTCATTTTCTAATTTCCTTCACACTGACTAATTTAATTCAGCTACATTACATAACGTGTGTTTTATTTTTTGTTGATATTCATCTTGTAATCTCTTTTCAAGACAGTATCCATTCCACTCAATGGCTCTTCCAAGTCCTTCACCATCTCTGACAGAACTACAATGTCACCGGTAAGCCTTGCAGTTTTTATTTCTTTTCCCTGAATTCTAATTTCCTGTCCAAATTTCTGCTTCATTTCCTTTAATACTGATTCAAGGTATAGATTCAATAACATCTGCTATCTACAGAACTTCAAAGAGTGTAATCCAGTTGACATTGTTAAAAGTTTCTTCTGAATCTACAAGTCCTATAAATGAATGTTTGCCTTTGTTCAATCTTTCTTCTGAGATACAACACAGAGTGAGTTTCGCCTCATGTCTTACCACATTTTTCTGGAACCCAAACTGATTTCTGTGAGGTTGGCTTCTGCTAGTTTTTCCATTATTTTGTAAATAATTTTATCAAAATTTTTTCACCATGATCTATTAAAATGATGGTTCAGTAGTATTCAAACCTGTCTTCTTTGGAATTGGAATTGTTATATTCTTCTGGAAGTCTGAAGCTATTTCCCCTTTCTCATACATATTATACACTACATGGAATAGTTCTGTCATGGCAGGTTCTCCCAACTTCTGTGAGAATTTTGTCTACTACAAGGGTCTTGTTCCTACTTAGGTCTTTCAGTGCACTGTCAAATTCTTCTCACAGTACCATATCACCTTTCTCCTCTTCAACTGCTTCCTCTTTTCCTTTCTACAATATTGTTCTCAAATTTGTTTGACTTACACATTCCCTCTATATACTCCTTCCACCTTTCAACTTTCCTTCTTTGCTTACTACTGGCTTGTCTTTTCTACAAAGGTTTACCTAATTTCCCTCTAGGTGGCATCTATCTTTCCCCTAGTCAAGCATGTTTCAGCACTTGCCCTCTAGCCATTCCTGTTTGGCCACTTTGAAATTTCGGTCAATCTCATTTTTTAGACGTCTTCATTCTCTTTTGCCTGCTTTATTTATTATATTTTCTTCTCTCATGAATTAAAATCAATATTTCCTGTGTTACCCATGGACTTCTACTACACCTTGTCTTTCTATCTATGTGATCCTCTGCTGCCTTCACTATTTCATTTCTCACAGCATTTGTCTTCTACTGTGTTTATTTCCCTTGTTTCTGTCCATCTGTATAAAATTCTATCAGTTGTCTTCCTATTTCATCCCTATCCTCTCTTCCCTCAGTCCATGTACTACCATTTTCCTTCCCCAAAATGGAAAATCCAGGATGGAATAGTTACAATATTATGAAAAGGATTGTTTGCTACTCACCAAATAGTGGAGATCTTGACACAACAAAAAGACTGGTACAAATGTAAGCTATTGGCCAGAAGGCCTGTCCCTGGCTCCTGGAATCAGACTGATTATGAATCCTACTCCTGCATTACCCCACTTTGACTTTGTGTTGATAATCCTGTACTGACCTGACCAGAAGTCTTATTCTGCCTACCACTGCACTTCTCTATTTCCCATTATATCTAATTCAAACCTAATTTCCCTTACAAAATTCTCTAACCTTGATTATGGAATATAACATTCTGTGCTCCAATTTGTTAAATCCCACTATTGTTTTCTCTGATGATGAAGTTGTCCTGAGATCCGAAAGGGGGACTATTTTATCTCTGGAATTTTGTACCCAACAGGATGTCATCATCATTAAGCCATACAGCAGAGCTGCATAACCCTGAGAGAAGAAATAATGGTTGTAGTTTCCCCTTGCCTTCAGCCCTTCACAGAATCAGGACAACAAGGTTTACTACTATTACACAGCCAGATCAGATGTCCATACTGTTGCCCAGCAATAACAGAAAACAGTGCTGCCCCTCTTCAAGAACCATGTGTTTGTTTAGCCTCTCCACAGATATCCCTCTATTTTAGTAGCAGTTATGGTATGGCTATCTGTATCACTGAGGCATACAAATGACCCCAACTTGCCAAGTGGTGCATACATTGAGAAAACCTACCTTCATACTTACTCACTGCTCATTTTATTCCTTTTCTTTGGCTATCAACTGTTAATACGTAATTTCCTTTTGACAGGATCATGCTTTTGTATAAATTCATCTCATTCAAGTAAAACAAATATAGTGAAAGAAGTATATTACACTTTATGATGGACCCAAATGGTGTAAGGCTATAAGAAAATAAAGCCCATAAATTTTGAGAGTGAAGAAACTGTATATTATACTTCCTGTGAACAGTTAAAACTACTTCTGTCCCCTAAATGTTTGAAAATCCATTGACCCAAAAAGATAGGGCAATCCAAACAAGGTCCAACAGTATTAACCATTGTTCTTCCCCATTATTGGGCCTTTGTCTTAGCATATACTTATCTTATGGCATCTGTAAATGACAAATGAAAAATCTTAAAGTCTTTCATAAAATTCAACAGTAAAGTAGTCCATTTGAAGTAGGTACTCATCCTTGCCCTAAACAGCTTTGAGATCTCACCCATTACAAGAGTTTGATTATACCATGTTATTCATATTTCTGAAAATTCCTTCCTACTTAGTGTGAAAAAAGACCTTCATTCATCTAGTTAAAGTCAGTTAAATTTGAGCAGCAACCCAGTTACATAGTTTTGTAGTATCACATCTGCATCATTCACCATCTCTTTGTCCATCATCAGCACCAAAGCCAACAGAATCACTCTGAAACTTAGTTAGCCATAGACTCCCATAGTAACTGCTGTCATAGTCTTTTCTCCCCCGAGTCCATTGCTAGTCTCTGTTTACACATTGTGCAACTTGTTTTCTGGGCTGTTTTATAATCCAAACACAGCAATGAAACATGTATCATTTGTCTTCATTTAATCTGCAATCTTAGGCAGTATACAGCTTTCCCTGTATTTTTGATGAAAACAGATTAAAAGAAGTGTCCAGTCTCGAACTGCATCTGCCAGTTTTTGGGTAGGATACAATACATACCAATGTGGGGATACAATTGATAACATGTAACAACAAAAACAATCAACCTTTGATAAAATAATTTAATTAGATAGGTAAAAAAAATCTACTCACCAAGCAGCAGCAGAACACACACATAAAAGAAGGTTGTAATTAGGCAAACTTTTGGAGCCTGTGGCTCCTTCTTCAGGCAAGATGAGAAGGAAAGACTCGTTTCTTCTCATCCTGTGTGGTAAGTCTCTCCTGACATGTGGATATGGGTGACTTTCCTGAAATCTATCCCTTTTCCTTGACATCTACATTCATTTTTCTGCACCCCTCTTCCTTCCCCTTCAACCCATCTGTCTGAAGAAGAAGCCATTGGCTCTGAAAGCTTGCCTAATTGCAACCTGTTTTTATGTGTGTGTTCTGCCACAGCTTTGTTAATAACAGGTGATATGAGAGGACCCCTCAGTGCCAGTTGCTATGGTGTGCTACGCAGCTCAAAGCATAAGACACCATTCTGTTGATTTTCTTTTTATTAATATGACTCTCATTCGTGAAATAAAAATACTGCTTGAGTAGGTTTGTTTGCAACTAGCCCTGTGTATGTAGCTGCAGATAAACATAGGTAATCTGGTGCTATTTCCAGATTGTGAAATGTACATAATTGGTGACACACAATTTTTTAAGAATTTTATTTCATATCTGCATATTCACAATGTCTCATACAAGGATGGTAGCTGTCTAAGATTAGCCCACTTTGGCATGACATAGTGTACTCTCAGCTTTTAATGGGAACATATGACAGATGACACATGTACATTTTCACAATGAATGTGGTTCTACTCCATAAATGGCTACAGCTTAGTCTCAAGGTACACTAGTGATAAATATGCAGACAAGTCAAATATCCAGTATGTGAAGGTGTAACAACATTAGAAGTGCCTTGCTAGTGCACTTATTTTTCGATTGTCTCCTTCTGATGGCAGTGATTAAACCAAATATGAAAATATAAAAAGTCAAAATCTATATAAACAGAAACCTATGAAGCTAGTGCTTCCAAAAGGTTCAACCTACAATACAGGTTTTAGGTTTTCTGTTCTGAACATCATTCATACAATAATGCTTCACTAAGCGCTATAAGCATACTTGTAAAAATACAACTGTGAAAACAAAAAACCTTATTTGCAGGGTATTAATTTACCATTTCCATCATGAAACAGCGTCATTAGACAGCTTTGTGAAATGAGCTTTTTTACAGCTGTTGTGTATAGCACTGGTAATTCACAGCATAGTACAACATTTTTCTGTTAGCTGGATGCACGACATGGAAACTTCACATAATTGGGCATGAAAGGTACAAATTCAGAAGTATAATATTTTAACAGGACAAATCCTTTGCTTATGTTTTTGCTTAAAATTGACAGAGCAGATATACTGATATACCAGAAATGTGATCATGTGTCAGAAAACCATAGATCACTTAAGCAATATTTAGGCCAACTCCCTCTTGGCCCATGAAGTAAAGACAATTCGATACATTAAGCAACAGAAAAATTTAGACATTGAAGCATAGATCACAACAAATTTCATAATGGACTCAATAAACATTTACTTCTTCTGTGAAAGAACTTTCCAAGGAACTTAATCTAAACTGGATGCTAACATGTATGAAATGCCTATCCATAGCAGGCACTGGTCAGACTGGATAGCTGGACACTTGCAGATTCACTTATCATCAGGCTGTCATGACTAATAGTGGATGCCACTTGCAGGATACACTCATGGCAGCGGTGACAAGAGGCCGGACTCCAGCCGGGGCATCTTGATGGGCAGCAAATCACATTCCTCCTCACTGTTATCCAAAGCACTCCTGTGCAATAATCAAAACAAGCTATCACCTATATGTGAGTTGTGGGAATAAAATATTATATGACTGCAGCAAGCTCTGAAATAAACCTGTTACCCAGATACTTAGTTTTAACTACAGCTAGTTATGGCAATGTCTAGTTGTAGTTTTGGCAGTGGCTCACCATAAGACCGTTGTACAAAATTAGTGAACACTGTGTGACTTGTGTTTTTGTTTCGCAGTTGTGTTTTAAGAAGTTCCACGCTGCAGTCATTTGCTCTCATACAATACAATTATATCTATTTCCTTGCGTATCTGCCTTTGTTACTGATGTCTCATATGTACATTAGTGTGGAAACAAATAACTCAAGAGGTAGATGGTTCAAATCGTTGTAACAGAAGAAATTTTCTTCTCAACAATTTATTTGGAAAGGTAAGGATTGTTGACACACAGTTCCTGATCACTAGACTGTGCACCCATGGTGTGAGCTAGGTTCCAGTCCTGCCTGCAATATCACTTAATAAGAAAGCAGGTGACAATGTCTGAGGTGATCCATTTGCCAAATGAAAGCATTAAGCTTGGTTGACCGATGACCTCACTGTTTGGTCTCCTTCCTCAAGCAACCCCAACCCTAACCTTGGTTGCCCTCTTGGTGGCATTCACAAAGGATGACTAGGGCAGCTATGAGATTTACCTCTTCCTTAATTTTCTACAATGAACCTATAACAACACATAGCCTTTATACAAGTTCGGGCATTTCATTGTGACCATTGCCTATGTTCAATATCAATGACCAATAAACTCACAGACAACAGGTGGCAGCATTAGCAGTGAAGGGTACATAAAGCATGTTGTGGGAACACGGAAAACAGTACAGCCATTGCCGTAATGCAGAACTGGAGCAAATTATCTGACATCCAAAAGGGTATGATCTCTTGCTTTCAGAGATGAAGGATGCAAGCATTTCCATAATGGCTAAGTTAGTAAATCATTCACATGCCACCTTAGTTAAAGGGTACTGTGCATGGCAAAATGGTGCTATCCAAAATTGGTGCTGAGGCAACTGTTGTGCCCCCACAGGCCACAGATGACATGGGCAAATGGTGGCTACAGAGATGTGTATAAGCGACAGATATGCATCTGTTGAGCAAGTGACCACTGAGTTGAAACATGGGCTTATCAGCAGTATCTCCTCAATGACTGTTCAATGAATGCTGCTGCGTATGGGCATCTGCAGCAGTTGCCTGGTTCATGCAGGTGGCCTTTTCAGATGAATCATGTTTTATGCTCCATTGGATAGATGGCTGCTGACAGGTATGGCATGAAATGTCTGAAAGCAAACAGCCTGCAACAATCATCGAAAGGGCCCAGGCTGGAGGAGGGAGGGTTATAGTCTGGAGAATGTTTCTGTGGCATTTCCTGGCTGATCTCATCATTATGGAGGTTACTATGAATCAACACAGGCCTGCATCTATCCTTGGGGACCATTTCAGGCTTTTGACAGGCAGTCATATTAATGTGACTGGCAGTGTATGTATGTATGTATAAAAGTCACCTGTACTTAAAGATATACACGTAAGGCAACACTTGTAAACCTCGAATGAAAGTTGGTGTGGAAAGCAAAGGAAAATATCTTTTATAATTAGCTACTGAAGAAGCCCACAGGGTCTTTTCACCCAGCGATGGCACTTACAAAACAAAATACTGCAATAAGTGGATACTTAAAGAAAAAGGTAAAGAAGAAACAAATAAGAAAACTAAGAGTAGAAAAATTTATGAGGAGCCAAATATTTTAAAAATTGTTCTGGAAGCTGCTTTATAGTGTGTTGTGAAGGATACACTGTATATCACTATCATTTACCCTCTTCATATTACATTTGCAAATCATTCTTGGAAAGAACAAACGCTCCTAAGATGGCTCTCCTGTAACATTCACATTTGGAAGAGCTTCTCTGTGATTCATGTGTCAAGACCAAATTAAAAAATATGCAGCTCTTCTCTGAATTTTTCTCCTCTGTTCATCAAACCTCCTATAGCTACCACACTGACAAGTAACATTCAAGAATTATTTGAGCAAGGACACTGTAAGGCATCTCCATTGTGCATGAATTGCATTTCTTTATGATAATTTCAATGAATATCAGCTTGGGAAATGTTTTTGCTGTAACTAATTTTATTGGAAGTTATTCCGATTGCAAATGACTGGATATTTTTCTATTATGAATGTTTAAAATGTCTGATTGCAACTCGTTTAATCAAACAATATTTGTAAGTGTCATCTATTTGTGACAATACACAAACTGTCTCATTTAAACATATATATTAATAAAACATGTAATAACTTGAGAAGTAATTGAGATATTTGTAGATGTCATGTTTCTGTAAGTATCAATTTCATTTTATTTTATTTTTTAACACACACCTAATACATCTAAACATGCACACCATTAGTGGCCCAATGGACATCTAATCTGTGTTTCACTTCCCTAGAAGTGGAACATGGCATTGTACACCATCCTGTTGAAAGATCACACAACAAGGAAGTTGTAAGACAGCTTACAGTTCGGTGTTGCAGACTTGAGCTCTGTGTGGGGAAGCACACAGAACAGCTTCTACTGTTGAATACACTACTGACTTGCATTTACATGAACAAAGGAGTTATGCCCACGCATGCACACTCAGTAACAACTGCCGCAACTAAATACAGAAAACGTTTTGAGATGATATGCTTGTAGAAGAAAATTGTTAATGAGTATCTTAATTATGTATCAAGTTAATACATTTTATACTATTATACACTTAACCCAGACACCCCGCATTATATTTGTATATGCTGAGAGTCAACAAACAGTACCTGCACTGACACTAAGCCATTTGGACACAGTGGTCATTGCAGCTGCTTGAGTACCCTAGAACACCTCCGGTCACATCCAAATTCATAACTTATCACATGCTACTAGTCGTGGGTACATATGGAGGGCGCGCATTGCCACCCGCACCACCCCCGCTAATCAGCCCACACACTATTCGTTCATTTCTTTCATCAGTCGACTCAACTGAATCAAAGTAATTGAGTAGTTGTACTTTCCTATGTAGCACGCATGTCCGCGTCGTCATATTTTATAAGTTTCTGTCTGGCACATTATATAGCTAACACATACCTACAAGAAAAATTGTGGCCATTCTAGTGATCTTGATATGTTATTGCCTGGTATTTGTTCAAGAAAAGTCGTGAATATTCTACTGTTTTCTTGTACAGAGAACATTCGATACACAGCATTATAAATATGGACTATTCTCCAAATAGGAAGCTAGTTTACACTCAGAAGCAGAAATATTAAGACTGAATAATAAATAAGTAAAAAGTCCTTGTTGTAGCAAGTGCAAGTGTGAAGATTAGTCGAGAGTGAGTGTGATCAGTTGATGGTGAAGTATTAATAATAGTAATTCGTAGTAATTTCTCAGTAAAAATATTGTTACGAGACTCGTAACAATATTTTTAATAATAATGCAACAATAGTAGAAGTAAAGCTAGCTCAAGATATCTTTAGTGGCTCCTCCTTGAGGCTTCTTGTATCCACCACTGTACACTATTAATGTAGTGCCCCTTGCCCAATATCATCATTACTCTCAGGATTCCGTGGATTCTTGTAAGAGTTCAAGCCTCGGGTGCATTTGCACTGGTGAGATCACTGGCTGTCTCCCCTTAATTATGTATATACGTGATGCCTGTTTTTTTGGTCATGTCCTGATTCACATAAATGGGGGAAAGTCCAGCACAAACTTTCATCTTCGCTATTGATGTAAATCAGTGCCCACTTGCAGCTAAATGTCATTTAATTCCTTTGTATCTTGATTCATAATGGCTGCAGGATCGAAATGGTGTCTGCTCTTTCAGACAAGTCTGAAAGAACAGACACCACATACATAATTAAGGTGAAGCTGGCCAATGATCCTTTCAGTGCAGATGCACACCAGGATTGAACACTTACGGGAATCAGTGAAATATTGTCAGTAATGAGGATAAGGGGCAAGGGTCACTAAATTAGTAATATGTGAATAAGTTGAGAATTTGGATCTGATGGGAGTTGTGCTAGGGTAGCCTGTGCAGTTGCAATGGCTACTCTGTCTGGATGGGTTAGTGGTGAGAGCATCTGCCTAGTAACCAGGAGACCCAGGTTCAAATCCAAATCCAGCACAAATTTTCAATTTTCCACATTTATTTCAACCAGTGCCTGCTCTCAACCAGTGTCTGTAATTCCTTTGTGTCTTAACTCAAAATGGTTGCTGAATTGGTGTCGGTTCTTTCAGACATGTCCAATTATACCTCTGGTGATTCCTACAGATAGAGGTATCTCAAAAAAAGTCTGAACAAATTTATATGATACTGTGTGACCAGAAATATGTTAACAGTTTTTGATATAGCAGAGATACAACTGTCTTCTTTAGAATGTGCAGATTTTATTGCATCAAAGATAAGGTCACAATTCCTACTACAAAGTCAAAGATTTGTCCAAACAATAACTTTGGTGGGTATTATAAAGATATTTGCTTGACAACTGTACCTCAATACTCTCCAATGCAAATATTTTGGGATGGTTGTAGTCTGGTAAAGATACTCACATGGTTCTGACAGTAGCATGTGGTGGTGATGCATATGCATCAGGATCTGGAGGTTCTGCCTTGACAGTAATGGTGGATGCAGCGCCAGTTGTATTAGCTGGTATGGTGGCTGTACGGAGTGACACTTGGGATGCCGATGACCGCAGCAAGCGTTGGAGACGTACAGACATCGGCATTGGAAATGGCCCAGCACACAGCTGTGCCGGCACCTGTCAATATTTTTTTAAGCATTAGAATACTAACAAAAACTATACATGAACCATTAACGTAAAACACACACACACACACACACACACACACACACACACACACACACACACACACACACACAGACACCTTTCAACAGTTACACATCTCTTAAGTTTTCTAATCAAAACATTTCAACATTGGATTATACGCTCCTGATCTAAAGACATTTATTTGTGCTATCAGAGATCCACTGCAGTAACTTTTATTTTGGTTAAATAAATATATTCAACTAGTTGCGAAAGAGTATCTGCGGCGTAACTTGAGCAAAAGCTAGTCATCAGTTGTGAAAGACAGTAGACGATCTGGTATAAGAGAAAATATGTTGAGAACAGAGTAAATCTCACAAAAATCCCAAATGTACTACATAATACCATAAAGAATCATTTTGGTGCAAAAATTTAGTAAGATTACACTGTGCTGATGCTAGTCAAAATATGATAACTGTTAAAATTCAAGCATGCTTCAAAATAGCATTCCAAAGAATACTTTCTTAAACCTGCTTTTATGCACTGACCTACAGAAACCTTATAATGACAATGTTGTGAAAAGGAAAGCTGTTAATCAACCTATTGGGGGGATGCTGAGTCGCAGATGGGCACAACAAAAAGACTATCACAAATATAGCTTCCAGCTAGTAAGGCCTCCATCAAAATTAGACGACAAATATGCATACACAACTCACACACACATGACAGCAGTCTCCTTTTCACAAGGTTGTTACATTCCATCCTGGATTTTCCATTGTTTGAAATCTTATACCAGACAGAGCAGGGCTTCATACATAATGTGCTCTGTAAGCAGACAGCAAGTGCAGGCCTATGAGCAGTGAGTACTGTTGCCCTTCCATCCATCCCGCCCCCCCCCCCCCCCCCCTTCTTTACAGCACAGGGGCAGGTGGTGGGGAGCCATGTGGAGACTTGAGAGGGGACAAGACATATTTCTCAGGCTTATTAATTTTGCAATCACAAACATGTAGGTCACTCGAAATGACATTTCACTGCCATAAAGTAACTGGATAAACTAAAAGTGCAATGTCTCCATATACTTTTATTATTAAGTAGTTACTTATTTCTCATTTTATTTAATCAGATATTATACATGTAATAATTTGTAATCAACTCTTGCAGTCTTGACCTTCTTTCTCTTTTACCTGTAGGAAATAGTGCCTATATTTAGCACAATCATTTGTGGGCATTGTACACAGAGCATGCAACTCAGGTTATCATCAGACAATGTTTCACAAATGTGTATTATTGCTCATCATGGAAAATAGTTGTTCACAAACATGCATGGAACTGAACACTGATGTGCCTGCATTTGACTTGTGTAAATGAGAAAATCAATCCCAAGGGAAATGTTAGTAGAAATCTAGATTGTTTCTCTTATTATTAAATTTATCTTTACCTTCCCCATCACATTATAGAACAATTACTTCAAGCTGCAAATCAACCTAAATGTCATCAATATTCAATGGAAAGGAAAACATAAAAATCATCTTCTAGTATCATTGCATCATTAAATCGAAACTAGAGTCCTTTCTTAAGATCACATGAGCATTTGGAAAGTATTTGAAGCTTATGTTAATACCAGAGTCCTTCAGTGAAGACAACTTTGGAAAATGAACTGTAACTGCTTTGTCCAGCTGATCCTCCCAAATGACAGTTTCATTCTGAACGCTTGCATATGCTTGACCAAATGTGTTATCAACAATTCTTTACCCTGACATGTTCTAGCTATTCAGACAGCTGGTTATATCAGCTAGGAATGCAAGGTCACTTTTCCATGAAGGTCATTTCAGTTCAGGAACACACACACTTTATTCATTGCCATAAAATGTGTATTATTGTTCTTCATATATCCATCTCATCTAAAAGACAAAAATCGATTTACTGTTGGTCCCTAAGCCAGTGCACTTCAGTGTAATAAAGCAGATTTCTGTACTGGCTGTTGAGTTCTTCACAAAAATTCTCAAACTTGTGCTGTTGAAGTCATGCTTCCATGTATGATTAGTCATACGAACAACTGCCACCACATCTTTCAAAGAAACATTCTTTGTACAGCAATTATCCTAATGAATCATGCAGTGAACATCCCTGATTTCAATGGATACAGGTACTGGACATTTATCCATTTTCCCTTTCAGAAGTGTTATAAATCCCAATGTGCCAGGCACTCTGTCTGTAGGTATAGAAACAAATAAATTCTATGACAAACCAATATTTGCTACTCTCTTTTAAACAGTACTAGGAATGTCACATCCATTTGTCATTCTGTTAATACCTACTATGTCCAGGAGTTGTTCTCTAATCTCAAGTTCACTATTTGTACCTCTGATAAAAATAGCTAGTTGATCTGCACCCATGATATGTACACTTTTATCGTAACAAACTGTTTTCAAAAATTTGCAAACTGATCTTTAACATCATCTATCATATCATGTATGTGTATCATAACTGTCATGTTTGGTAATGTCACCATCCTTGAAAGAGTGCAAGAACTTTGCTAAAAGTAGTGCAATTTTGTAGCTGACTCAAATGGCAGACTCATTTGATTTTTCTTTATCTTCGTCCTCATCTTCAGAGAGCTTCCTTTTACGCTTTAATACCTCTAGTGTATGCTCCAGTTGATATTTTTTGGGGCCAAACTGTTTAGCATGATTGAGACATTTAGCGCCTTTGCAGCTGAATTCCCAAAAAGTATTCAGTGTCTTGCAACATTTTAAACATTTTGGGAGCCCATCTTTTTGTGTAAAAGTAAGATTCCTCCCACTATGGACTGAAGAGCAAAGTCACTGGTGGTGATACAAAATGCTGGCTCAACACTCCAGCTATTAGGCAGCATCACTGTCAAAACTGACCCTCCCCCACTTCAGAGTTGTTGTAACCATGTGCTACACACATTTCCCTCACTTCCTGGCATATTACAACTGGTCCATTTGTGGGTAGGATCCTGGACTAGAACAAACGCTCCAGTTCAAAGTAAGTGAGTTTTTAAACCCTGAACTAGATGCTGCAACAAGAAATGTATGATGTAACAAATTTACAGGAAGTAAAAAAGTGATCAAATGAACTAAAGCCCATCTTTGTTGCTTGAGATATCTGACTCACTGAGGTATTTGAACATTGCTCATAGAAGAATATTTACCAACTGGATTTGACCTACAGCAAAGGTAAAATTATCAGCATACAGTTCCTGAGGACCAGATAGTGAGCCAAAGACTGACATACAATCTACACATCTTCACTGTCTCTTTGCAGTGAAAGAATAAAGCACTATGGTAGATATCAATCTGTGGATAGAGATTTTAACACTGGATAGTGCATGTATTTGACTTGAGAGCTAATTTCAGTCTCTCCCTTCCTTCACATTACCAGCAAAAACAAAACAAATGATACACATAAACAAATGGTACACAAAAGTCTTCAATCGCTTCTGGCAATTCAGCTGTGTAAAATCAAGCAATATTTCAGCAAACTGACTTCGTGACTGATGGGGTGGAAGAGATGTGTCTTTCTGATATTGCCTCAGCCTTTCAATTAAGAGTGGTGTGGGTGATTTTTTGAACTAGCTGGTGTTTTTTGAGTTGGCTTAAAACTAGGTCCCATGATTTACTAAACCAAAAATTATTTTAACTGTTTGAAGCTCCGAGCTATCGAGTTGGTAGTCATGTGTGCGTGAAGTGTGCTTGCTTGTGTGAATGAATGGTGTGTGTTTCTCTTTCTTTTCCTGGCAAAGCCTGTGGCTGAGAGCTAATGTGTAAGTGTTTTTAATTGCGCCTGTCTGCAACTTAATGTGTCATCTTTATGGTAAGTAGCAATCTATCTTTTCGTTACATTGTTTGATCTCTACTAATTTCCTTTTGACACAGCCCCAGAAAGTATTGGTTTATTGTAACAATTTGCTCCTGCCATACTTCATGTTATGCCCTGTGAAGAGGCAATGCTCTGCAACAGCCAATTTCATTAGCTGTTACTTACTAGTGTGGCACCTGTGCTCTGTGCACCTCTCCTATACAATCTGAATGGTCAACCTAGTTAAATGTTCTTTCACTGGCATGGGATGATGCAGATTCCTGGTTTTTCAGAGTTTCATGTTATCATTCACAGAGTTTATTAAAGCTTTATTTTTTGGCAGCAAATTGAATATGCATTGAACTTTTTATATCCAGTGAATGTTTCCAATTTCATCCAAAGTATTTGTGATGTATGGAAAGAACTCTGTCACTGTAGGTTTTTTTCTTGTTTCTCTCCAGCAACATGTGGGACAAGCTACATCAGTTTCAGGGTACATCAGATCTGGTGATTGTTGTAACCTTTCATTCATAAGTCTGAGTGTAAGTGTTTTAACTTCATTACCAGGATTTCATCAGTGACTTCCTGAGCTCTTTATACCGAAATACTTTAAGACAACATGCTGTTGTGATGGATGATGGCAGTTGGAAGAATGGAAGCACAAAAGTGTATGTGTAGGATTACAGTATGCTACATTAAGTTGCTACATTGAGCCTAGCTCTGCAGATGATGAAGAAATTAATGAAATGTATGACGAGATAAAAGAAATTATTCAGGTAGTGAAGGGAGACGAAAATTTAATAGTCATGGGTGACTGGAATTCGTCAGTAGGAAAGGGGAGAGAAGGAAACATAGTAGGTGAATATGGATTGGGGGGAAGAAATGAAAGAGGAAGCTGCCTTGTAGAATTTTGCACAGAGCATAACTTAATCATAGCTAACACTTGGTTCAAGAATCATAAAAGAAGGTTGTATACCTGGAAGAATCCTGGAGATACTAAAAGGTATCAGATAGATTATATAATGGTAAGACAGATTTAGGAACCAGGTTTTAAATTGTAAGACATTTCCAGGGGCAGATGTGGATGCTGACCACAATCTATTGGTTATGAACTGCAGATTGAAACTGAAGAAACTGCAAAAAGGTGGGAATTTAATGAGATGGGACCTGGGTAAACTAAAAGAACCAGAAGTTGTAGAGAGTTTCAGGGAGAGCATAAGGGAAAAATTGACAGGAATGGGGGAAAGAAATACAGTAGAAGAAGAATGGGTAGCTCTGAGGGATGAAGTAGTGAAGGCAGCAGAGGATCAAGTAAGTAAAAAGACGAGGGCTAATAGAAATCCTTGGGTAACAGAAGAAATATTGAATTTAATTGATGAAAGGAGAAAATATAAAAATGCAGTAAATGAAGCAGGCAAAAAGGAATACAAACGTCTCAAAAATGAGATCGACAGGAAGTGCAAAATGGCTAAGCGGGGATGGCTAGAGGACAAATGTAAGGATGTAGAGGCTTGTCTCACTAGGGGTAAGACAGATACTGCCTACAGGAAAATTAAAGAGACCTTTGGAGAGAAGAGAACCACTTGTATGAATATTAAGAGCTCAGATGGCAACCCAGTTCTAAGCAAAGAAGGGAAGGCAGAAAGGTGGAAGGAGTATACAGAGGGTTTATACAAGGGCGATGTACTTGAGGACAATATTATGGAAATGGAAGAGGATGTAGATGAAGACGAAATGGGAGATAAGATACTGCATGAAGAGTTTGACAGAGCACTGAAAGACCTGAGTCGAAACAAGTCCCCGGGAATAGACAACATTCCATTAGAACTACTGATAGCCTTGGGAGAGCCAGTCATGACAAAACTCTACCATCTGGTGAGCAAGATGTATGAGACAGGTGAAATACCCTCAGACTTCAAGAAGAATATAATAATTCCAATCCCAGAGAAAGCAGGTGTTGACAGATGTGAAAATTACCGAACTATCAGTTTAATAAATCACAGCTGCAAAACAGTAATGCGAATTCTTTACAGACGAATGGAAAAACTGGTAGAAGCGGACCTCGGGGAAGATCAGTTTGGATTCCGTAGAAATGTTGGAACACGTGAGGCAATACTAACCTTACGACTTATCTTAGAAGAAAGATTAAGAAAAGGCAAACCTACGTTTCTAGCATTTGTAGACTTAGAGAAAGCTTTTGACAATGTTAACTGGAATACTCTCTTTCAAATTCTGAAGGTGGCAGGGGTAAAATACAGGGAGCGAAAGGCTATTTACAATTTGTACAGAAACCAGATGGCAGTTATAAGAGTCGAGGGGCATGAAAGGGAAGCAGTGGTTGGGAAAGGAGTGAGACAGGGTTGTAGCCTGTCCCCGATTTTATTCAATCTGTATATTGAGTAAGCAGTAAAGGAAACAAAAGAAAAATTCGGAGTAGGTATTAAAATTCATGGAGAAGAAGTAAAAACTTTGAGGTTCGCTGATGACATTGTAATTCTGTGAGAGACAGCAAAGGACTTGGAAGAGCAGTTGAACGGAATGAACAGTGTCTTGAAAGGAGGATATAAGATGAACATCAACACAAGCAAAACAAGGACAATGGAATGTAGTCAAATTAAATCTGGTGATGCTGAGGGAATTAGATTAGGAAATGAGACACTTAAAGTAGTAAAGGAGTTTTGCTATTTAGTGAGTAAAATAACTGATGATGGTCGAAGTAGAGAGGATATGAAATGTAGACTGGCAATGGCAAGGAAATCGTTTCTGAAGAAGAGAAATTTGTTAACATCGAGTATAGATTTAAGTGTCAGGAAGTCGTTTCTGAAAGTATTTGTATGGAGTGTAGCCATGTATGGAAGTGAAACATGGACGATAAATAGTTTGGACAAGAAGAGAATAGAAGCTTTCGAAATGTGGTGCTACAGAAGAATGCTGAAGATAAGGTGGGTAGATCACGTGACTAATGAGGAGGTATTGAATGGGATTGGGGAGAAGAGAAGTTTGTGGCACAACTTGACTAGAAGAAGGGATCGGTTGGTAGGACATGTTTTGAGGCATCAAGGGATCACAAATTTAGCAGTGGAGGGCAGCGTGGAGGGTAAAAAACGTAGAGGGAGACCAAGAAATGAATACACTAAGCAGATTCAGAAGGATGTAGGTTGCAGTAGGTACTGGGAGATGAAGAAGCTTGCACAGGATAGAGTAGCATGGAGAACTGCATCAAACCAGTCTCAGGAGTGAAGACCACAACAACAACAACATTGAGCCTATACCTCCTGGGCTGCACCTGAAAGTAATCAATGGAGAACCAGCTACAGGATTATAAATAGACAATGGTTTTCAGCTTACTCAAGTGACATCTTTTAGCCTCCTTAAAGCTCAATGTTACTCAATTTGAAGACACCATAACACACACAGCAGTGTGGAAAGAGCAACATGTAATGGTGTTTTCAACAAGAATGCAACACAATTTTCATGGGTATGGCACAACAATGAAATAATTTTTCAATTACCTGACATTGTCAATTATGTAGGAGGTGGTTAGTAATTATCAGTGGTGTAGTCTTCTTGCATGATCACATTATTAGCCTTGGTTGCAAATATGAGTACATTGATAAGTAGTTTCAGCAAATTAAATTGCAATTTTCATGTCATTTAATACAAGGCAGTAAGGCAGTAGTGTATCTACATTGATTTCTGTGGGTAAACATTCTGCCACAACTGTGTTTTTCAGTTTTTGTATAGTACAATTGTTTGGCAATTTCCAGATAAATTTGCTGAAAGTAGTTACCTATGTCCAATCATTTGGGACGAAGGCTAATAAAGTGCTCCTACAAGAAGAATGCATCACTGAAATAGTTTTTTATGTGAAGTTCTGTGTATAGAATGAAAAAAGGACAACCTATATGGGAATTTAGAAAGTTAGCTGCTAACACAAATGTGTTAACTTCGTGTATTCTACCAATAATGTCATTCTTCGGAATAACGGTGAGCTAAATGAAGTGACCATATGATCAAGAATGGACTGAAAGGCATTACAAACAATCTGAATGAACGATTTGGCTATCCAGACTGACACACGGAAGTACAGGGTGTGTATGTGGACAAGGAAAAAAAAAAAAAAATCCTCAGATTTTTCCCGGATAAAAATACACTTTCTCCTGGGTGAAAATACACCACTTCAGTGTTAAGTGATAGTATACTTTCCACTGGAACTGTAAAACTTATCAATCCTTTGAATCGTTATGGTTTTATACATCATTGTAGAATTTCCCGGCACTTTAGCAAACGAAACTGTGGAGAAAAAAAACTCGATTTGGAAAGATCTTTGTTGTGCAGTAACATGTACGCCGCATAGTTTCATATAACAAAAGTTTCAATTTGAATTCCACTAAACATCATGTTACTTTCTGAAACATTTAAATCGAGACTGCAATGCACTTTAGTAAGCCAGTCATAGCTCATGTCACATGATCTTGCCAGTCAATGACAGTGGATATTCAAAGCATAGGACACATGATGTAGGCACCCAATAGCAACATCACTGTCGAGTAGTGCGAACACACAAATAGAAAAAGTTAATGGTTTAAATTAATATACATAGCGTTGCTCCAATAAAAGCAAAGCTTTCACATGTAATATTGGTCTCGAAAGATTAATAAGCTGCAAGAGAAGCTTTCATATATAATGTTAATCTTTTTTGCACATGTTGCACTTTACAATACATCACACAAATGTGCCAGTAAAATTTTTAATAATGACATAAATGTCTGATCTTCTGGGCTCAAAATTCTTCTAAATAGCCCCTCATCAAAGAGCTGATTTTTAAAGGAGAGTCAAATGCTCTGTCATTTAAGAAATTCATCGTACATTCTCACACGTAGTTCATCTTGGGTAAAAGGAAATTTACTTTGAAAGTAATGCTTCTCAAACCACCATCTGCAATATTTTCCCGTGACCTGTTAGAAACAAGTTTGTTCCAGCAGTTGCTCGAGAGCACCAGATAACAGGTGTCACTGTGCTTGTGCAGCTGCGATGATGCAGGAAGCCCCGAAGATCTTACATTATGCCATAAAAGAAACAAGACATCAGAGGATATTCCAAGGGCATTGGAATTTCGTGAACCATATTAAAATGCATAATTCGGCTTAAAGTGCACATTTGTATATCCAATACCCAATGAAGTAGGCCTCAACCTGATTTTAAGTTTATCAGCGTAGGTTTTGGGATGTAAATTTTCTTCGAGTACCAGTACTGTATTATCTCATGTTTGGTTCTTTATTATGGCATGACACCATATGTGCTAGAAGATGAAAACATGCACTTGAAATGTAGCAAACAGATAAAACTAGCCAATAGTGTGGAATTAAACACTTTGTTTCAAATAAATTGACTGCCTCAGCAGTAAAGATTAATAAAAGCCAAATTTCTGTAACAAACCGACAAAAAAACACCCTTCGTTCTTCAGCAAGGTGATTAATGCTGATAACACATTTTAGCCTTCCATAATTATGTGAATGTATTTTAATTCATCTGATAACTCCCAGCCACAGAAATCCATTCTGGTTTTATTTGACATGGGAGAAGTAAACGAGGAGGAAACAGCAAAATCACTAAACATAAACATGGATCACGTGAAGGCTATCCCACCTCCCCACAACAACTCAGATTGCTCTGCACATCAACTCCAGATTTACGATATTTCTGAGCCGGGTCGATACTAGATAGTGCCCCCTCACCCATCAGCGTTTGAGATAGGACTTTTAAAAATATGTCCTTTCTGACGAGTCTGAGACAAAACATACGTGTTTGACAAAATGTAAGACATGTTATTTGATCTTAGGTGTGTAGAAATGCAGCGCCATGCCTCTTCACACAGTATTCGTCTATTGCACATCACTGATTTCATTCTGTCGAATTCAAACATGTATATTTTGTAATGGATGCCATCAAACTATATTCAGGACAGTGGAAAATAAAATGTCCTGTGGTGCCTCTCCTGCTCCCGGTCGGCTGGTTTGACTTCTAACCATCTTAAAAAAAACTCACAATTAATACTAGATGGGATTATTTGTAACCAGAAGAACAAGAACTCTTCAGAAAATTTGCAATCTTTATTGCCTATTTTCTAATAACTTGCTGTTTTGTGTGACATGACATTAAATAAAGGATACATAAAACCAGTAAAGACAAGATACAAGCAAGCCAGTAGACATTTCTTCAATCCTTAGGTCCTAGCAATTTTTTCTCTCTAATCTTGTTACAGCTTTACATGATGCACTTTCCTTTCTGCAAAAGAATCTATTACCTAATCAAAGTTCATCAAACATTTTCCTACATGAAAAATCAAAATGTCATTGTCTAATACTGAAAAAGCTGTTAATACAAATAGTACCCAAGACTGGTGTGGTTTCTTGATCTTATTACGCCTAGTTTGTCACTGCTAGATAAAACAAAATAGGCCTTTCTAATATTGCAGCAATTGTAACATACATCAAATAAACGAGAGTTTTTTGGCACAAATGGTCATTTTTATACACGACAAATATAATTCACAAAGTACCCATATTAAATGTCTAATACACCTGGGGCAGATACCCAGTTTGCTTCCCCCTCCCCCCCCCCTCCAGGCCTGCTGCACATGGTGAATCTGGCAGCCTGGGTGAGCAAGTAAAATTTTTCCAGGTAGCATCAGGCTGCTTGCTGCTACTGCTTGTACAGCTAATAGCCGAACATCTGTATCCAGAAGTGGGAGAAGGTACTACTCATATGCAACTCAACTGCACATGCGCAAGAGCCTGCTCGCAACTGCTCAAACAAATCTAATGTCAACGGTTGTGATGTCACACTCACTGGAGGCAATTTATTGTTATGAAGCATTGCATAGTCTTCCTAAAGCCTTTGACACATTTTGCTGTTGTCAGATGATTGTATGAGTACCTGTTTGTTGTTTCATACAGCGCATTTCCTTTGCAACTCAAGTTTTATTTTTGTTTTTTCTCTCGCTCATGTTTTATTGCTGCAGTATTATTCTGCAGTAGCAGGATACAGTAATATCCCTCAGAGTAATGGGTCCTACCAGTCAAAATTAAAAAAATTTAATTGAAAACTAAAGCAATGAAAATTCCCAGAATTCTAAAAAATTCCCAGGTTTTTCCCAGTTTTCTCCTGGATGAAAAAATTCCTGGGCTTTTCCTGGACCTCCCAGTTGTCCTGTGTCATAAACACTGCAGTGTAATCACACAATTTATCTTTTTATAAATTTTCCATCTGCTGAAATCAACCTTCTGTAACTGATTGCTTAGAAACAATACTATTTAGTTGCATGAAAGCACATATTTCCCTGTGTGTTTCAACAACTAACGCAGTATTAATAGTGTCTAGTGATTGCATTTTGCTAATTTGTAGAAGTTCCTACATCTCATTAGCAAATTAAGTCATGATTTTTGGAGTCTCAGAGTACAAATTACAAAGCTGTCAGTAGCTCATGGTCTTACTGTCACCATTTCTGGTTCTTGATCATGGGGCCCTGGGTTTTCTCTGCTTGGGACTGGGTGTGTGTGTGTTGTGCTCTGCGTGATTTTATCATCATTCACGCATAAGAAGCCAAACTCCACAGAAGTGGACTCCCAGCCAAATATACCATATGCACATTCTTTACAAAGAAGGATGGTCTACTCAAGGAAAATTTCTATATCTCATAAAAAAATTAAACTAAATACTTGAATTTTTCCAGGAAATAACTTTCACGTCCTTATTTCAGCTGTAGTACTACAACATCTTAATGTTTGTTGTGGGTGCTAGATGCTATATGCTTCCGTTGTGGGTGTTGGTTGCTGCATAATTCTGATTACTGCAACACAATCAACATGTTCTAATATGGATTACATCAAATATTTATAAAACTGATCTTAATTCGGTCTCAAATGAAACGGTTGACAGTAAATGTCACAATGACAGAAGCAGAAATTTGCATTTTTAACGTAGTTATTGTGGATTTTCTAATAAACCTTTCACATAATCTACCTCACCACAAATACAAAGTGTGTTTGCCTGATATGACATGGAAAGACTATGTTTATAATTATAATATAATTTCTCACTGTAAAATGTGAGAACACCCCGATCATTTACATGACTGCATTTCACATTAGTTATAACCTACATTTAATGGCTAAATTTTGAAACACCCTCAGAATATTCTAATTGTATGTGTTAATAACTTTGTTGTGTATGTGTTTTGACATTTAAAAAATTCAAAATAGTGGCCATTTCTTGAAATGTATTAGCAGTGACCATGCTTGTGGTATCTGAAAAGTGAATGATGCAAAAACAGATAGATCAAGGGCCGTATTAATCGGTGGATGTTATGTGAAAAAGTGTCCCTACATTTGATGTAATTATAAAGCTGAATTAAGAAGCATTTGCAATACCTACATTAACAAACACAACAAATGTATTAATAACACTATATCAATTTTCAAGAAATTATTCTGTAAAGTGAGAGCACATAAAGCTCCATGCAGACACTGACTGATACTTGTGGTTTATTTTTCCCATTAAAATATTGGTGTATGGGCACCATTCAAGGTGCCACAGTATTAGATGCACTATTGAGTCCATGTTTATTTATTTGGTCTATGTGATCTGACATCACACAGTGTGTTACATGTGTAAGACAGAGTATGTCAATATTTACACTGGATATATTATAGTTTTTTACAATACTTGACAACACTTTTATATGAAATTTGCTGCACTGAATATTTCATGTGCTGTACTCAACCATAAACAGCACATTTACTGTTCTAGGTATTCTTTTATAGAGTAAAAACAGTGACAAAGCACTGAATAGAATAGAGTTGCTGTTTGTTTGCGTACATCGACCTTCTGTAACTGATTGCTTAGAAACAATGCAATCCATTTGTTTGTCAGTCCTCCAATAACACACTGTTCAAATTTTGTGAACAATATTTTAAGATCCACTATCACAAAGTATTTCATAGTATGTAAATTGAAGGGGGATTACTGCTATGCCTGTAATGGGTTGTTTTGTATGCAAAACATCTAACGTCAAGTTAATACAGTTATATACAGCTGTTTGTGTTGACTTGCATGTCTAAATCTGTTTAAGATGCACTCAGTATATCTTTATTGTCAATGAAATCTGACAGTTTTTCATATATACAGGTGGCACTTCAATTTTACGTTTTCTGATTTTATGTTCTTCACGATTTCATGCCATAAATTCATAGCCCCTGTCAAAAGCCCATACAATAAGGACTAAAAATTCACCGATTCTACATTTCTTCCTAGCGCAGTTTACCTCAGTTCCACTTTCTTACTCAACATCTTGCTTCACTTTGTCCCATTTTCTTCCTATTGACATTTGTTGTGACTGTAACGAGTTATAAGAGGCACAAAACACAGACGGTTCGCACCACAGGTGGTGGCAGAGTTAAGGGAATATTTTAGGCCATTGGAGAGAGAGGGGAGACACGAGAGAGGAAATGCTGACATAATCCATGATCAGTGTTGCCAACACAATTTGCAATGTTTAGCTTCATTGTGCAATTATGATACAACTACATCCTTCCAGGCTGCAACAATAATGGAAAAGCACAACAGTTGATGTGAAGAGTTCTGGACTGAGTCAATACATGATGAAGGGGCCCAACTGCCACCTTTTCTTGATACACTTACAACGCAATCTCATGTTTTTTTAACTTCTGATGTAGTGTATTCAGCAACAATATCAATCCTCAGTCTTTTAAATTCAAACACTGAGTCTCAAGGAATATGCTTGGTTAGAATCAAGGAAACATCGGCCATTTTCCAGCTTGTGATCTCTTATTGGCTGGCGACTTGTTTCATCACACAACAGCCAGCACAGCAAACACACCACATGAAAGACAATTTGACATGAGTGACCTTCTGGTCAAAATTGATTACTCAAAGTGCATGTGCCTTATGTGTCCTCATATAAACCAGTAAACAACTGTGATGAAATTTCCAAATATGATGCATACTGTGCATTTGCAGAGACAAGGGACTATAGTGGCATCTGCTAACACTGAACGTTATAACCTATTCTGGTTGAGCCCATGCCTATTATAGAATAGATTTTGTGCTTTTGTATAATCTTAATCTTTGTTGTGTTGTTTGCTTTGTTTTCTTGGCACACTGAAAAGTTACACAAGGTCTTGATATTTTTTCTTACCTACTATAGTTCAATTCTTTTCTCTTGGCGGCTCGCGCATGCCCGCCCAGACGCGGGAGATTGCTGCGTTGCCAGTTGCAAACGACGCATGTGCCTAGAGATGCAGTGCTGTAGTATAGTATAGTTTGCAAACTTAACGTTTGGGGAGGGGGGGGGGGGGGCGCAGTTTATGAAGTAAAGCCACCATGGTTGCATTAACCCTTTCGCTGCTACAGAGACATGCTTCCCACATTCCACGTTGTGCGCGATTTTGTCATCACTGCACTGCTCCCCTGTGCAGACCCATGGTGTTCCGACTGCTTTGACACACTTATCATTTGATTTCACAAAAACTGTTTGGCCCAAAAATTTGATTTTTACACATCTTCTTAACTGATACCTTCCCCCCATAAATGACTTAATTATGTTACGATGTTGAACACAGTCAATATGCAGCATTAAATGTAGTAAACCATTGCACGAAATTTTGAAGAGTTTGCAGAGGTAAAAAGCCATGGCGTATACTTTCCGTATGGTAGATTTTAGTTGCCACAATGCTGAGAATGAAATGTGGACAAGATACCTTAATTTCGTATAAAATTTACTGTATAACAACATTTCATTTAAGTACCAGATAGGTGTCATATGTAATACTGAGAAATATTCTGCCTTTCGCGACTGTAATAAAAGTTTTATTTGTACCAGAGTCATTTTGCTTTTTTCTAAAAAGTTCTGATTAAAACAAAGTTGGCGAAGTACACAAAACTGAACTGTGGACGTAATAAAACATAGAAACCAAAATATATTGTCAGTGAGGCACAGTGCGCGAACAATTTGTGTTGCCAAAACATAGATCAGTCGACAAAAACATTGAATATGATGATGATGCCAAAGCAGCGAAGCAACGAATTGCGTCAGACAATCAAGTAGCTCGGCAACGTACAAGCCAAAATTCTGCTATAAATAATACTTTTAATACTGTTGCAAAAGAATATATCTCAATACGAATAGTAAAACAGCGACTGCGGAAGAGAAGATATACAAACAAAACAGATAACATGAATATTGTATGTATGCCTTTTCATTGTTTTTAATTGCTGTAAAAAGAAATATTGGAGGACAAAATTAGAAAAACCAAAAACTTATTATGATTATAATGAAGAGACGAAGCACTAGAAATTTCAAAGAATTACATTCAAACGAATAAAATTCATGAAGTAAGACACTTTGATAATGTTTTTAAATAAAGAAAATATTGAGCACCGAACAAGGTTTGAACTGAGAACCTATCGCTTAGCAGCCAAACACCTTAACTCTTATGCTAATGCAGCTCATCATTGAGCAGGAGTCCTGGAGGACTCTAAAACATCATGCAAAATACCGACAGACACTGTTGGTATGACTATGAATTACTCACGTTTCGTCGAAGTACAATAGGAAATAAACAATTACCGCTGTTTTTTATTGCGAAAAAGCGGTTCATGAGAATGATACAAACACCTTTCCTTGCTATTGCCTGCATTAGGAGGCTTATTGCTTGTTTGGTTTAATTGATTAATAGAATATGAAGCAATTGGTATAAAGCAGGGCTTCCCAGCCTGTGATCCGCGGACCCCTTAGGGGTCCGCCGGCCCTTTCTAGGTGGTCTGCGGCCACCTTTCACCAAATCGTGTAAAATAATGAGTAAAATTATTGAATAAAAATGTGAAAATCAAATTCATCACTATTTTTTTTTTCGTGTGAAAAACATGTGTACTTTTACTTCAGGTCGTATCCCCAAGCAGCCTTTGCAGTTCCTAAGTGAGAAAGTATACACAGTTTAGTGCCAGAGAATGCGGCTTCTCTGATCGACTGTTTAGCAACAATATGGGAGTCGTTTGTGTGCTGGCTCATGGTGCTAGATGCGCTGAATCCTTTTATGCATGCATGGAGCGAGCTTTGTTTACAGCTCTCGCTGGCATGTATGCGGCCCCAGTCAGTGCACTACCTGTTTCATAAGTCAATTTTTGACCAGTTTATTACTTCTAACATGGATTGGTGGCTGGAATCAGGATCGTTGAAGAAGCTGCAAGGTTCGCAGGAGAGCTTCTGTAAAGTTTGGAAGGTAGGAGACGAGGTACTGGCAGAAGTAAAGCTGTGAGTACCGGGCGTGAGTCGTGCTTCGGTAGCTCAGTTGGTAGAGCACTTGCCCGCGAAAGGCAAAGGTCCCGAGTTCGAGTCTCGGTCGGGCACACAGTTTTAATCCGCCAGGAAGTTTCATATCAGCGCACACTCCACTGAAGAGTGAAAATCTCATTCTGGAAACATCCCCCAGGCTGTGGCTAAGCCAGGTCTCCGCAATATCCTTTCTTTCAGGAGTGCTAGTTCTGCAAGGTTCGCAGGAGAGCTTCTGTAAAGTTTGGAAGGTAGGAGACGAGGTACTGGCAGAAGTAAAGCTGTGAGTACCGGGCGTGAGGCGTGCTTCGGTAGCTCGGTTGGTAGAGCACTTGCCCGCGAAAGGCAAAGGTCCCGAGTTTGAGTCTCGGTCGGGCACACAGTTTTAATCCGCCAGGAAGTTTCATATCAGCGCACACTCTGCTGCAGAGTGAAAATCTCATTCTGGAAACATCCCCCAGGCTGTGGCTAAGCCAGGTCTCCGCAATATCCTTTCTTTCAGGAGTGCTAGTTCTGCAAGGTTCGCAGGAGAGCTTCTGTAAAGTTTGGAAGGTAGGAGACGAGGTACTGGCAGAAGTAAAGCTGTGAGTACCGGGCGTGAGGCGTGCTTCGGTAGCTCAGTTGGTAGAGCACTTGCCCGCGAAAGGCAAAGGTCCCGAGTTTGAGTCTCGGTCGGGCACACAGTTTTAATCCGCCAGGAAGTTTCATATCAGCGCACACTCCGCTGCAGAGTGAAAATCTCATTCTGTAAACTGAGAATGTTTCTGTTTGACAACTTCTCCTGCTCTGCAAAAGACTGTCTATTACTGTAATGTGTAAATGGCTACTGGTAGGAATTACTAATTAACATCTGTCTGTCTTTAATTAAGAAACAAAAATCTAATAAATGATCAGCATGGAGGCACATTTACAAAACAACATTAATTGAGAATAAAATGACTTGCTCCACATCATTATGAGTTATCATGCAAATGATACATGGGACATGAAATTAACAAACCAACAAACCAACTATTGGTACATCACGAAGAATGGTATAGACTTATATACTTTGAAAACCTCAAAATGAAATTCAAAAGTAAACTGAAGCAGACAATCAAAGTAGACACACATTATAGTTGGGATATGTTCGGTTATGCCTGAAAAACTGACAGTTACCGGCAAGAAATATTCCCACAAAATAAACAAATAGACTACTGTTGGAGAGATAGGTCTTTGTGTTACACAAGTTAGGCTATAATTACTTTAAAAAATTACTTACAAACATGTTAAAGCAAAATATCCACTTTACAGGGTCTAAGTGCTTGAGACCATTCTCTTAATCACATTTATAGTATTGCACAAAGCTGGAACATGCTTAAAAATCATATTGTGTTTTTATCCTGTAAATTGCTATTATTGGTCACACACTGAATGACACCCCACAAGCAAGTGAAAAGCTGTGTAAACTACAGTGAAACTAATGTCCTGACAATCTAATAAAGCAAGAACTCTACTCTGCATGGAAATAACCTCTATGCTGTCCTGTTTCTATGACACTTCAAAAATCGTTCACTTTGTTGACATGCAAAAGACATCATAGCATGCCTTCTGTCCTCTGTCACTGCACATGTTTATGGGCTTAAAAAAGAGACTTTTGTGTTCAAATCTGACACGATACTGTTGAAACAACTGCATGCAGTACTCACATATATACTTTGTATCACACAATGTAGATCGTAAAGACTGGCACCAGAGCTAAGAGGCACGAAGTGAAACTGTAGGGCCTGAGCTTTCTTTGAAATTTACATTTTATACAGTGCAAAGAAATTCACATCCCCACATGTTAAGACTCCAATGCCTTTCACCGTATTTCACAGTTTTCGGTTTAATTCACCATGTTGATCAATTCTTGCTTTTATTTGGATGTGCACAAAGGAAAACTCTCTTAAAAACACATGTTTTAACATATAGTTTGTCGTATAGCATGTTGGGAAATAGCTCAATTACCTTATACCGAGACATCAATTTCAATTTTTTGACAAGTTTTTACTTGCTGTTACACATCTGTGATTTTGTAAGAACTGATGACATTCATTATCATAAATTATGTAAACATTGTATTGTACATTTAATTTCCTTCACTTATACAGATATTGTACAATGTATTTGATATGATTAAGGTTTTTAATAATATATGCCAATTACACATGTTTTGTATTATTCTGGAAGTTTTAACATTTTCCTTGATACTGTGTTTTCCTCAGTTTTGGGTTCTTAAGTCTGGACCACACCAAAATGTAAAATAGGGGTTTCACTGTAGTTTTTAAAAAATACTTTACACTGTGATAGTTCGATTTTTGTTCATATCTTCTTCCCTACTTTTTTTTGAGAACAGTAACACTTTTGAGATCTTCAATGACTCAGCAATAGTATGCATACAGTTCTTAATGACAGATTTTGGAATGTCATTAATGTCAACTGTGTAAGAATTTTGTAACGTCCTAAGGGAGTTTATATAATCATTAGTGACTGTACTAATACCTACTGACCCTGAGAACATGCAGATCTTCTGATTTACTGGTTGATATTTTGTGTTTCAGTTATTTAAAACTGATTCTTCAGCTATGCCTCTAAAGAGATTGTTGAATGGGTAATAACAGCTTCATGTTTGGTAAAAAAATTGTCGTCGTTTTTAGTTATTCTGTTTTTTTGCATTGCTTTGTTTTCCCCTCCTTCCCATTTTATAATATTTCACACTGATTTTACTTTGTTACTGGATTTTTCAATATACTCATCATTCTGCATCCTTTTAGCCCTTTTTCATTTACCTAGTATGCTGTTTTCAATACTTTGCAGTTACTTAGAGGGCCATCTAAAGGGTGTTGCTCTTTGTGTGATTTTTGAGCTATAAACTTGTTTGTAGAATCTGGAAGCAGCAGCATTTTGTTGCAACTCTGAGGGTTTCAGAGAGCAAACCATCCTATCCCATACTAAGTCATGTGAAATGCGGTTCTAAGCTTTCCTAAAGGGGCAGTGATGCACTGCACTATAAGATCAAAACTGTACTACATCAAAGGCATATGGGATGTTACAGGACCACAAGCTGGTTATATGGAATTTGCCTGCAAAAAAACTTCCTCCATTTTCAGCTTTTAATTTGCATATAGAGTGATAGACATCTTTTTAATAATTATCTAGAGTTTCTGAGATGAGATGCTGCTTCTATTTCATTCCATAAAGCACTCCTTCTAGTGTATGTTATCAAGTTCTTAACTTTCAAGTTTTACAGTCCATGCATTTCATAAGGTTTATGCTTTCCTCAAGCATTATCAATATTTTCACTTATTTTCAGTATTCTATAGAGACACTGCATCGCACACACTGCTATCTGTTTTCTTCTCTACTATCACAAATTGACTCATTTCATTTTAACTTACAGCACACACAAAAGATCAATCTTATCAAGTGTCTATTATGACAATTTGAAGCAAAAAGATTAGTATTTTATGAATTTGGACAGTTAGTCTGGTACAACTTCAGAACAGTTGTTTGCAGTCCATGAAGTATTTCCCTTGCATATTCTGTTCTGGAAGCAGCTGTACGCACCACTTATACAGCACTGCACATCAATTTTTCACTCCTGAGTTTTCCATTTGCCATGTTACCTCATTGTTTTGACAGCATTCCAAGAAGGAATGTAATGGTTGGCACATCAACTTGACTGCATATCTACTGAAGAATTGACCGTTAACGCCTTAGTACTATCACTTCTTTCAGTTTCGGAGGCACAATGAATTATTCAACGGCCAAATTTCATTTCATCATCTTGTAACAACTTAAAACTATCTTCCAATCCACAGCATATAACATTTTTAGTGTAAATTATCACTTCGTTCAATAGCAGCCTCTCTCTTTCCTCTCTTTTTCTGAAGTGGGACTGCTAGCTTCAGTCAACCAAGTATTATTGTAAATAAAATCTGAGCCTCTCAGTAAATATCTTTTATTGTATTTTTGCTGTTTCAAGACAAATTCCTAAGTTATTTTGAAGACATTAGATAAAACCTAATGGCAAAAGTCACTCTTTTTTTTCTTTTCTAGTATCTGCTTCCATTCACTTTCTTCACAGTAAAAAAATCCTGGATGGAGTAGAATGGACATACTGGTAGTTTCAAGTCTCTTTAAAATTTTGTTCTTGAGCATCTCCAGTGGCAGCAGCAGCATTTCCACTGGTAGTGATCCGAACATTCTCAGGGCAATGTTCAGGAAGCTGTTTTTGACAGTTGATAGGTAATTTTTTTTAGCAATAATACTTTCTTGTAGCCAGTAGAGTGACCCTATAGTAGCTGGCCACAGCTGATATGGCTGTGAAACAATGAATAACATACTATTAGGTTATACGGATCAGTTATCACATGTTTCAATTTTCTCAGGAAGCATATGACTTGTGACAGTTTGTCACATACATGTGTAGTGTGGTCATGTCAAGTGGGTTTTCTGTTCACTGTGAACCCTGGGAGTTTCACAACTCCTACCCCATTGTTTTAAGATCTTTTCACTGAGCCTACATATCAATTTTTGCGTTTTTTTCTTCACTGATTTTCATTTCAGCCTCTCTCTTTCCTTTTCTGAACTATTACAATATAAACATAGAATTTTCTTAACATACACACGCACACACACACATGTATGAAATGCATGTAAAATATAACTGTATGATTAATCATTCATTATACTTCTGGTTTCAAAAGTTCTACCGCATGTCTCATCATCAGTTAAAATAGAGGGTATGTCCCTATTTTAGTTTGCTGCTGTTCAGGCTGTAGGTAAATGACACATTCTTCAAGTCTACTACTCTCCAGGCCTCCTGGCTGCTACCTGACTGCTGGTTTCCCCTTATTCCTGTGTGCTCTGTTACTCAGCATACTACATCCTGTTTCCAATGCTTTGATAGTAAGAGAATTACCGTATTTACTCGAATCTAAGCCGCACCTGAAAAATGAAACTCGAAATAAAAGAAAAAAAAAATTTCCCGAATCTAAGCCGCACCTGAAATGTGAGACTCGAAATTCAAGGGGAGAGAAAAGTTGTAGGCCGCACCTCCAAATCGAAACAAAGTTGGTCCATTGTAATATGAGACACAATTTGGGTCGAATGAATGACGATACAGCTACAGTAGTTTGGTTCGAGTCGTAAGCTTAGCAGTTAAGCTTTACCACGTAGCCATTCCTATGCGTCAGGCGCTCCATCCGTATTTACACGGGTGCCCTTCCTTTTTCACGTGCTTCGTCTGGTTTGAACCGATTGCTTATTTTGCTTTGATCTGATAAGTGCCGTTTTCTTTGTTATGGGTGTTTGCGTCACTCTTAAGCTGAAAATGCATTACTGCACTGTGTCATGCATTGTTTGTCGCATTTTGATAGTGCGTGTTTACGGCCTGTCGCGGTTTGCGGCATGGCTTGTTTTTGTGCGCGCTACCGCCGCGTACAATTAAAAAAAAAAGAGAGGAATCGTCTCATTAGCGAAACAATGGCAAGAGACTGCTATTTGTTGTTACTTACACTGCTGCTTTCTTTGATAATAATCAACAAGAATCAAATAATAGACTGCATATGATAGAACATGTTCTGAAAGAGAGTTGGGCGAAAATTTTTCTCCGTTTGAAAATCTTTGCGGCCGCTTCTTTATTACATCAAATTCTGCACAGAAATTAGTCATCTTAGATTTAAAAATCTAGTCACTTGCCGTGCTTCATTTCTGACTGTATCACTATTAGGCATAAGAATAATACGGATATAAACATGACACGATACGTATATTCTTCCGCGTTTGCTGTTGTCTCACTCTAGTTTCGTAGTTTATTTGGCAGACAGGATTTAAATGAGATAGCAGCAAACATGAAAGAATACATGGCAAAATGTTTATATTCATATTATTCGTATGGTGAAGAGAATACTGTATGTGATTCAAATTTCATCAGGTTCCTATTAGCAACCGTCTCTTCTCACAGATAGGAAAAAATTCAGAACGTAGAGTTGGCCATATTGACAAACATCCCAAACAGTCTTGCCAGTCAGATTTTCGTAGTACACTGAAATTGTGCTACATTCGAAGATGAACAATACGGAATTTGTATTTACTTCGTTGGATAATGTATGAAAATGCAGTGGTCGAAACTCGCGGCGGAGAAAAAAGCTCGTCTTCAACTTTTTTGTTTTTTAATTTATTTACTGACGCAGAGGTTTTGGCGCCAGTATTTATCTTTGTGCCTACAAGGCATGCCTGCGTAGTGCTACATATATTCGATGGCAGAAGTTAGTTGTGGCGGCATGTACAAACATTTTTCATAACTTCCGCTTGCTTTGCACTCGATTCTAAGCCGCAGGCGGTTTTTTGGATTACGAAAACCGGAAAAAAACTGCGGCTTAGATTCAAGTAAATACGGTAAGTCCTTTATGTTCCCCTACATTCTTCTCCCATATAAAACACTTCAGTGCTTGAAGAACATTAAAGAAATTAGAAAATTGTAAGCTTAATTTCTTGGTATTTTGTGAAGCACTATTTTTAATTTAAGAATGCTAATTGGCATGCATGACAAGCCCTTTGTTCTGAGTGAGCAATTACTAATGTTGTTTGGTCATAGATTGTTTCAGTCAATGAGAACAGAGAAGCAACCAATGCTCTGTAGAACCAGAAAAAATGAAATGAAATGGTCGTGTGGCATTGTTGGCTGGGAGGCCCCAACCAAGGAAGTTTGACCATTGAGTGCACGTCTTATTTCAGTTCACACTACAATGTGTAACTTGCATGCCAGTGATGAAGATAAAGTGATGATGAGGACAATGCAACACACAGTCCACAAGCAGAGAAAATCTCCAATGCAGCTGGGAATTGAACCCAGGCTGGCTGCACAATATACATGCACATTACCACTAAGTTAAGTAGGCAGAGGTGGGACAGGGAAGTTTTACAAAGGCAAATCTCTCGTAATTGCAAAAATGTTCAGATGTGTGTGATTTCCTAAGGGACCAAACTGCTGAGGCCATTGGTTCCTGGACTTACACACTCCTTAAACTAACTTATGCTAGGAACAACACAAACCAATCATCCATGCCCAAGGGAGGACTCGAACATCCAGCGAGAGGGGCCGTGCAATTCATGACATGGTGCCTCGAACCATGCAGACCCTCCATGCGGCAGGTAATTGCAGACACAGCATGGTGACAGCAGGACATGTTTCACAATGCTACAAGAAGTTTTGTGAATAACAGCAGTAATATGTAAGGAGTTGAACCCTAAGTTGTAGGAAGACAGAAAGTTATTACAGATTGTGAACATTTAATTCATCGGTGCTGGAATATTTAATTGTTATTAACTTTTGAGACTGCCTGCTTGACATGACATGAAGGTGAGCAATCCAAATTACTTAATGTTGTGTAAACAATGTAGTTTCCTGATTCTTGTCCATATGCATTTGTTTAAATGAACATACCAAATACCAAGGTTTTTCAGATGAAAACACTTTCTTTTGAACTGTACAGATTCTACCAAGAAGTAACTATGCTATCAAGCATGGACTCAGTAGCAATGTTTTGTACTGATGTTTACAGAACAGTACAGCAGAGTTATGTTACCAAACTATCATCCATGATAACCAGAAAAAGGAGCTTGTATGATACCTAGGAAAAGAGTTAAGATTAGTGTTTACCATGGCCCAGAAATGTGTGATTTGCAGGTAGCTTGTGGCTCGTGTTTTCAGAATGCTGCTCACTGTCATGGAGTAGGGATCAGAAAATCAGAAGTAGGTACGAAACCAGAGAACAACCTCTGATCCTGGCCCAAAGCACAACGTACAATATCATTGCAACACCTTTCCTTTTCTCATACCTGAAATACTTCATGTACTTCATCTGTAATTACTCCCAAAGATGGCAATGATATACTGATACAGCATATATACTGATATTTTGTAGAAATAATTCCCTTGTTTATATACTGATATTATACTATCAATAAGAGTAAATCAGTCTATTACAATTCTATTGTTATGTACCTTTATAAGTAGTCAATATTTTTCACGCATACCATCAAATGTTATTGTCATTGTCTTCAGTACAAAGACTGGTTTGATGCACCTCCTACTGAGCAAGGTGGCACTCACATTCGGAAAGACGACAGTTCAAATCCCTGTCCAGCTATCAAGATTTAGGTTTTCCATGATTCCCCTAAATTGCTCCAAGCAAATCCTGGGATTTTTCCTTTCAAAAAAAGGTACAGCTGATTTCCTTCCCTAACTTTAACCAATCAATGCTTGTGCTCCATCTCTAATAACCTCATTGTTGATGCGATGTCCCACTTTAAATCATCTTTCTTCTTCCGATTTAACTCCTGTGCAAGTATCTTCATTCCTGCATAATATACTCCAACATATGACCATTTGAACCTGCTGACTGTATCAGAACCTTAAGCTCTCTCTAGAAAATTTACAAACTCTTCTTTCTGTTACATAATTATGCTGCACTGACTATATATGACAAGTTATGAGTAAATAAACACTGAGCAGAGAGAGAGAGAGAGAGAGAGAGAGAGAGAGAGAGAGAGAGAGAGAGAGAGAGAGAGAGAGAAATTAAGGGAATGGAAACTGGCTGAGCAAAATACATTGCAAGTGTCTCATCCAAGTGAAAGTTGATGCCTTTTACCTGCACAGTAGGAGCAAGCTTTCCATCAACAGTAAACATGGGATCCCGACAGCTGGGTGCTGTGGGGCCAGAGGCACAGCTGTGGTCACTGTGGGCTTTCTGCTCAGCCTGGCTGCTGTCCTCCAGATCTATGCACAAAATGCAGCTCTCATTCTTTTATCTCGAGACCAAACTTTATTTTGACACAGAATATAGGTCATAACTTGCGGATATTAGTTCAAAAGGGCATGAAGCATTGTGAAGAAGATAACAACATGTAGGTGCACATTTATGAAGTTGTGTATGTTTACAAGATTCAATGGTTTGTTTTTCTATCATTCAAAGTATTTGCTTGTATGACAAATGTCATGAGCTTATCTATGTTGAAAATGGTTTATCATTCTATTCAAATCTATTTATCATTTAGTTCAAACTTAAAATAAATATATATGTGATCTGAGCCTTTATCAGTCTATATGCTGATTACATGGTTCTTTGGTGTATTAAGGTCCATGATATTTTGGCGAATAACTATTCATCAGACATTGCTGATAGAATGATGCATCTGCTCCATGATGGCAGTATTTATGCTTGCTGGCCCAGAGTTCAGGCCTCACCGACCCCACACCATGCTTGTTTGTCAGGCCACATGCACCTAAACAACTACAGAAATTCTTAGAATATCTGAATTCCATCCATAAAAACATCCAAGTTTAGAATAGGCCTGATGGCCCACTTGCCCAGGCGTACAACATAAGCCAATGCATATGAATTTACATCTCCAAGGCTCCAGCTGCCATTATCCTTCACAGAACAGCATGCTGAACACTCTAGTACACAGGGCATACTCCATATCAGATGAACAAAGCCTGACAACAGAGCTGTGGCACCTGGAATCTGTCTTCCATGAGAACGGATACAGTAACTGACAGATCTGGATGGCCCAGCAACACAGGAACCCCAAGAATGACTCAGGCCAAAAATACAGAAGAAGGTGATAACAACATTTTCATACCCTTTGCTGGCAATGTATTGTCAAAAATTGGCAGACTACTGTGAAAACACCACATAACGCCAGTTTTCACCAACTAGAGCTTTATTACGGACAGTGAAAGGCAACCTATGACTCAAAAAAGTTGTGGTGTACCAAGTTCTGTGAGAATGCAGAAAAATTATTGAACAAACAACCCATACAATCAAAAATCAATGTACAGAACACAAGCACCACATCTGCTTCTTGCAGCCCAACAAGTCTGCAACAGCAGAATACCGATTTGAAAATGTACATAAAAATGAATTACCAGAATTAGAAAGTTCCTGAATCTTGGGACTCAAATTTCAAAGAAGCAATTGAAATGTGTGACTGATAATCTAATCAATGTGGACACAGGCTTCCAACTGAGCAAGGCACGGGAGCCAATACTAAGCTCCATCTATGCAGAGTGCGAGACCTGGACATGAGATGCAACAAGGATGGTGGGTGGAAGGCAAATGAGACTCCCCCACCACCAAGCAAGCATGGAATGGGGTCGGTAAGGCCCAAACTCTGGACCAGCAGGCATAAATAGCACCAGCACACAGCAGACATCATTCCATAAGCATCACCTGATGGTGGCAGAATGGTTATTCATCAAAATATTGTGGAACTGTATGATTGGATCTGGCAGTACATGTGAGAACTTCAGATGCTAAATGCTTTTGCTTAATATAACAAAAAACATATAAATAAATGATTGAAAATGAAAATCATTTACTAACTCTGAGGGCAGTATGCAACATGGAGAGGTTTATTATCTAATACAGGGCAGAAACTGTCTCCCATGACCTCTCCTCAACTTATAAGACAAATTTTATTGAGAAAAGTATCCTCCAAATACAGATTAAAATTACACATCAAATTTTGTCCAACTAGATACTAATAAATGTTAATGAATACATAACAAACAGCAGATGTTAGTCAAATTCCACATATAGCAATTCTTGCATAATGACAAATGACAGTTGTGCAAAACAACTAGAAGGTGGTGTGGCAGTGAATTTGGTAAAAAATTGAAATTTTCATAAAAGTTTCATGAAAAATGAGTCCAGGTATTCATTATATCTACAATTCAGTGTATATCTGACAAGTTATAATGAGGACATGTGCAATGTGGTATACTGAAATTTTTACTAACTTTTTTTTTTGGATTTTGGGACACATCCATACAGCCATATCAATAATGTAACACCAGTTATGAAGATACAAACATAAGGACAGTACAACACCCAGTCTCTGAGCAGAGAAAATCTCTGACCTGGCTGGGAATTGAGCCCGGGCTCCTTTGGTTAGCAATCCACTGCGCTGACCACACAGCTACCAAGGCGGGCATTTTTACGCTTTTGGATGATGTCCTCCTCTAGGGCTAGTAAGTACTGCATAAAACAACTGTTCAATTTCAGTGCCCATACACTGTAATTGACTGGGGCAATGTTGCCATGCAGGCATACAAGAGTTGTATGTGTATGTCATTCTGTCTAGGTATCTACAAAAAAGGAAATCATCTGAAATCTTAGCAATGTCTATTTGGCTATTGACTGCTGAACACCTGAACTATACAAAACAGTATAGCCAGCTGGGACAATGTAGCCATGGATGTGTGTATGTATTTTCTGTACTACATACAGGTCTCTGAAAAAGGCCATCATTCAAAAGTGTAGAAATGTTTTCAGTCTAGTTATGAGCCACTGACAGCTCAATGCTTCTACTATATGTTGAGTTGTTATGTTTTCTTGTTCCATTATTTATATTCCCTACAGGATCTGGCATCTTTACCACTAGACAGATTTCATATTACGTACTTCTAAATGTAATTACAACAAAGATTTCATAATTTCTATTGGTGAAAATGTAGTTCCGTTTACATGTATGTTGGTGTGTTACACAAAATGAAATACCTGTTCCTGAGGAGGGTCCTGGTGGGGGCTGTACACCTTCAGAGCTACCAGTCTTGACAACTGTCTCCAGTGTGGCGTCCAACTTCAGCAGATAGGGAGTCAGCCTGGACATCAGCAAAGAGTAGTGTGCACCTGCTATGTAGCCTGACAGACGTGCAATGGCACACATTATCTGTCAATCATAAGAGAAGGAAAAGAGATGTTGTAACACCACACAAAATTCCACCATTTCAATTTTCTTCTTTAGAAACATTCATTAACCTGAAACGGTACACAGAAAAATTGGTTCTCAATGCTACACATGAGTGTTGGAGTACACCAACAAAAACATTTTTTTGCTTGTAATTCTTTTAATTATATCATTACAATGATGAAGCGTTTCTTTAAAGAATGAAGTAAAAAAATTATTTTATTGCACAGCATGGCTATACTTTCGTTTGATGTTCAAGACACAAGAACTGCAGTGCTGTCACAATTTTTTGGGCTTTACTTTGGAAGTATTGCAGTGTAGCACTTGCAGAAGCTACAGGTAGCCAACAAGTGCAGGTACCCATGGGCATGTACACTCCTTGGACAGCTGTCAGCAAACCAACTGACAGCTGCTCAAGAAGTGCACATGCCTGTGGGAAAAAAAATCTTCTAGACCAGTTGACAGTGCTACATTTGTTTGTAACATGAGGGTTATATACACAGGCCTGCAGATGACATAATGTAATCTCGAAACTGGTTGGCTAATAAATGGTATTGTACTATTGGAAATCGCCCAACCGAAGTCCTGCACTTCAGACATAGGACGGAGTTACATTGATAGGAACTACTGTGAAAGATAGACTTATTAACTATTTAAATAAATAAGCAACAGCATATCACTAAAACGGTGTCCTAGAAGCATTGGATAAAGTGAACTATACAAAAGGTATACTAATCAATCTAACTAAATCATTGGATACAATTATCACAAAATACAAACTGGAAACAAGGGGTGGGGCACTGGTGGTTGGGGGGTGGTGGCGGGAGTGTGTGTGTGTGTGTGTGTGTGTGGGGGGGGGGGGGAGGTGGGGGGGGGGGGGGCAGATTAGTGAAGAAGTGGTTCCAGTCATATCTAGAAAACAGAATACAGCTGACTGAAATTACACTTACACCAAGTAACTCTAACTTTACTGAAAAACATACTTCTGGGGCGCACCACACGGTAGTGTGCTAGGCCTAGTATTGTTCCTAATTTGCATTAACGATTTCCCACAAAGTATCAAACATGGACAAAGTGCTGATCTCTGACTGGTCACTGGAAGTCTAAGACAGAATGCTGAAGAAATGCTTAGCAGTGTATATAAGTGGGTAACAAACAGTGAAGTCACACTTACTATAAAGAAAACATGCACTATGAACTTCATACAATGTATGGAAAACACCGAATTTCTTGGAATACTTGTTGACTGTTGATTAAAGTGTGAAGAGCTTGTAAAAATACTCAGTAACAGAAACTCTACAGCATGATATGCCCTCGAAATTCTTTCATCAGTACGAAATATTTCATGTATCAGATGAATTGCTTGTATTTATTCTGTTATTAGTTATGACATAATTTTTTGGGGAGTGGACAGAAAAATTATTCAAGCTATAGTCAGATTGCAGAACAAGGCAACACATTTAATAACCACGAGTAGCAGTATGGCTCACAGCTGTGAACTTTTTAAAATGCTGGAAATCTTAACTGTCACTTGTGACTATATTTCTTGTTTGGAAGGTGGGAGACAAGATACTGGCAGAAGTAAAGCTGTGAGTACCAGGCGTGAGTCGTGCTTCGGTAGCTCAGATGGTAGAGCACTTACCCGCGACAGGCAAAGGTCCCGAGTTCGAGTCTCGGTCGGGCACACAGTTTTAATCTGCCAGGAAGTTTTATATTTCTTGTTTTTTATGGAAAAAATAACAATTTTCTATTGTTTTTATTTTCCTTTAGTTGTACCATAAAACCTTGCTTCTTGCCAACTTTCAGGATTCTAAGTCATCGGGAAGTACCCTATAGCTTTTAATGGTTCAAATGGCTCTGAGGACTATGGGACTTAACATCTATGGTCATCCGTCTATAGCTTTTAATGAATGAGTTTGCGAGTATCAATGTTCTTATGTAACGCAAAAGGCTGTATCTTTTCATGGCATTGTCTTAGAAGCTTAAATTTATTACACCAACAATGGACTACATTGTCGCAGAAGAAGCTGAGTAGCACACTCACCAAGGTGAGTTATGATACTAGACTGTTGCATGGAGGGTTGAGAGTTCAAAACATGGTGTATATGCGGACAAGGGAAAAAAAATTCCCGATTTCCAAGTTAAAAATACAATTTCTCCCGGGTGAAAACATACTTTTTCCGTGTTAACTGACAGTATATTTTCTCTCGGAACTGTGTAACTTATCAGTCCTTTGAATGATTATGGTTTTATATACAGGCGTAGAATTTTCCGGCGTCGAAAACTAAACACAGGGAAGAAACTCATTTTGGAAAGATCTTTGGTGTGCAGCAACATGTACGCTGCATATTTTCGTATTACGAAAGTATAACTTCGAATTCCACAAAACACCGCATGTTACTTTCCAAAGCATTAAAATCGAGATTGCGATGCACTTTTGTAAGCCAGTCATAGCTCATGTCACATGGTCTTGCCAGCTGATGTCAGCGGGTATTCAGAGCTTTGTAGTCAGCCAATAGCAACATCACTGTTAAGTAGCGCAAACACACTAACAGAAACACTTAATGGTTTAAATTAATATACATTGTGTTGCGACACGAAATGCAAAGCTTTCACATGTAATATTGGCCTATAACATTAATATGCTACAAGAGAAGCTAATCTTTCGCATTTAATGTTGGTCTTTTATGCGAATATTACAATTTAAGATATATCACACAAATGTACCAGGAAAATTTTTAATAACGACATAAATTTCTGATCTTCTGGTCTCAAAATTCATCTAAATGGCTCATCGTCGAAGAGTTGATTTTTAAATGAGAGTGAAACACTCTGTGATTTAATAAATTCATCGTACATTCTTGCACATAGTTCTGGTGTAACTGCCAGAATGGTACTTTGATGGGAATGCTTTTCAAACCACCATTCCGAATATTTTCCCGCAACCTGTTAGAAATAGGTTCATTTCTGCAGCTGCCAGAGAGCGCCAGACAACAGGCGTCACTGCGCTTGCACAGCTACGATGTCATAGGGAGCCTGTATGTTCGTTCGTGTAAAACATTAAAAGATCTTACATTATATAACTTAAAAAAAAAACAACAACAACAACAACACATCAGAGGATACTCCAAAAGCATCGGAACATCGTGACCCATACTAAAATGTGCACATTGAAAGTGCACATTTGTATGTCCAGATTCCCAGTGAAGTAGGCCACGACCTGATGATAAGTTTTCAATGTGGTTTTCGGGATGTAAATTTTCTTGGGGTACCAGTACTGTGTTATCTCATGTTTGGTTCTGTGGTGTCACCGCCAGACACCACACTTGCTAGGTGGTAGCTTAAATCGGCCGCGGTCCATTTAGTACATGTCGGACCCGCGTGTCGCCACTGTGTAATCGCAGACCTAGCGCCACCACCAAGGCAGGTCTCGTGATACGAGAGAGCACTCGCCCAGTTGTACGAGAACCTAGCTACCGCCCAGTTGTACGAGAACCTAGCTACCGCCCAGTTGTACGAAGCCTTTCTCTCTCATTAGCCGAGAGACAGAATAGCCATCAGCTAAGTTAATGGCTACGAACTAGCAAGGCGCCATTAGCCATACAGTGATTGTACTTAAAGTCTCCTGTGTATCGTCAAGATCGATGTACCACAAGGATTAATTAAAGTTAAGTATTAAACCTGCTCCGTACTTTTCTTCCTAACATTAATTACGTATCCTGTTCCAGTACTTCACGCCCGTCTGCATTAGTCTAGCGTGCCTTTTTCAGCCATCTCAACTTCACGGTGTCGGCCCAGCTACCGACACAACAGGTTCTTTATTACGGCATAATGCCATATGTGCTGGAAGTTGAAAACGTGCACTTTCAATGCAGCGAACAGTGTGTGGAATTGTTCAAATATATTGTCTGCCTCAATCGAAAAGATTAATAAAAGAAAATTTCTTTAGCAAACCGACAAAAATTTCTTCATTGTAACCGACAAAAATGATTTCATTGTTCTGTAAGACAATAAATGCTTGACTGTCAGAAAGGGGAAACAAAATCAAATCTGCAACTAATAACTCATTTCAGCCTTCCGTAATTATGTGAATGTATTTTAATTAACTTGATGGCTCCCAGCCACAGAAATCTTTTGTTTTCATTTATCATGAGAGCAGTAAACGAAGAGGAAACAGCAAAATCACTAAATGTAAACACAGGTCATGTGGAGACTACCCACTTCCCCACTAACTCAGACTGCTCTGCTCATCAGCCCTGGATCTACGATATTTCTGAACCAGAGCAATACCCCGCCACTCACTCGAGTGTTTGATATAGGACGTCAAAAAGAGTAAATCGTATTTTCAAAAATAAAACATATGTGTTTGAGGAAATGTAACATGTGTTATTTGGTCGTAAGTGTGCCAAAATGCAGTGTCTCGCCTCCTCTCAAAGCATTCTTCTATCGCACATCACTGTACTTCGCTCTGTGGAACTGAAATGTGTATATTTTGTAATGGATTCCATCAAACCATATTCAGGACAGTGGAAATTAAAATGTCCTGTGGTGCCTCTCCTGCTTACAGTCGGCCGGTTTGACATCTTGTCTCTCTCTCTCTTTCTCTCTCTTTTTTAAAAAAAGAAATCTTCAGAAAATTTGCACTCTTTATTCCCTATCAGTTAACAACTTGCTGCTTTGTGTCAAACAAAGGTGTGCGGCCAGACCCAGAAAAGGTGAGACGTATAATGAAATTTCCTATTCCTAAAAGTATTAGAGATGCGAGAAGCTTCCTCGGATTATGTTCTTATTACTGTAATTTTATCAAATACTTTTGTATCAAAGCCAGGCCACTCCAAGAGTTGTTAAAGCCGATGCTAAATTTATCTGGGGTGGTGCTCAACAAGATTCTTCCCATGTGCTGTGAAAATCTCTGACAACTGACCCCGTACTTGGTCTGTATGATGAGAGAGTACCTACAGAGCTACACACAGATGCTATTGGGTATGGGATTGGTGCTGTTCTGCTGCAAATTTTGGATGGAAAAGAGAAGGTTATGGCCTATGCTTTTAGGACACTTACAAAAGCCGAGAGAAACTACTCAACTACAGAAAGAGAACGTCTTGGTGTGATCTGGGCCATGTGCAAATTTTGACATATCTCTATGGAGAACCATTCACAGTTGTCATAGACCATCATTCAAATTGTTGGTTGACAGGTCTTAAGGATCCAACGGGACAACTCACCCGGTGGGCACTACGTCTTCAAGTGTATGACATTACCACAGTGTACAAAAGTGGAAGAAAAAAGGTGCCGACTGTCTCTCAAGAAACCCTGTGCAAGAACATCAAGACTTTGATGAAGATAGTGACTGTCTCGCTGCACTCCAGAATCTCTCTGCTGAGCAGAAGGACGCCAAGATATCTCAAATTATCCTTGCCTTAAATCGGTCAGAGGATGTGAAAGGACAATTTAAGATAGTTAATGGATTACTTTGCAAGAAAAACTTTGATCCGTTTCGAAAGAGGTGGCTACCAGTGATTCCTAAACACATGCGCGTACATGTTCTACACAAATTCCATGACAAACCTGAGGCCAAACATTTAGTATTTATTAAGACATACGGTAGAATCAGCAAGAGATTTTTCTGGCCAGGTTTATTTAGGAGTGTCGCACTTTTGAGAGTGTCAGAGGAGAAAGGCAGTTCCTCAGAAACCACCTGGCCGACTCATATCAATTCCACCAGCCAAAACGCCTTTCCAGTGTGTTGGGATTGACCTCGGATGATTTCCAACATCTGCTAGTGGCAATAGATGGATTATCATTTACACTGATTATCTGACACACTATGCCATTACAAAATCCATGAAAACAGCTGACACATTCAAGGTAGCCAAATTCATCGTGGAAGGCATTGTATTAAAACACAGTGGCCCAAGGTTGTAAATTACGGATCAAGAGAAAGTTTTTCAATGGAATCTTGTGACAGAGGTCAAACATCGGTGCAACATTACTCATCACATGACAACTGCCTACCATCGGCAAATTAACAGGCTCACTGAGTGCCTTAATAAGACCTTGGCTGATATGCTATCAATGTTCATCATTGTTGAGCAGAGCAACTGGGATGAGGTGCTACCTTTTATAATGTTTGCCTACAACACCGTCAAACAAGACACCACAGGATTTACACCATTTTACCTGGTGCATGGGCATGGGGCGACTACAACAATGGACACTGTGTTCCGTTACATCCTGATGACGTGGACAATGACTACATCAGCCAGGTGTTAACTAGTGCTGAGGAAGCTCAGCAGTTAGCTCGACTCCGCATGCTACAGGCTCAAGAAAATGATCGCTGAAGGTATGATGCGAGCCACCACCCTGTTGTCTACCAGCCTGGTGACCTCATCTGGGTCTTCACTCCTGTTTAAAAGGTTGGTCTCTCTGCAAAGCTCCTCAGGCGCTACTTTGGACCTTATTAAGGTTGTAAAACAGTTGTCTGATGTTACTTATGAAGTCGAAGATTTCGACCCCAACACAAGACAACGAAAGATCAGAGATACAGTCCACGTCCTTCGAATGAAGCCCTATAAGGATCCTGCAACCCAGGGTAAATTTGAAGCTCCAGCAACAGGCAACAAGCAGAAAGGCGACGAAGAGCATAGCGGCAAAGGAAGTTCTAAGGAGATCACCGCCAGGTCGAACCTCAGTCATATTTTAGTCCATGACATAAATTTCACTTGATACATCTACTACTTCCTGAGAAAAAGCGGTCTTACAGATAGATGGACAGACAGACAGTCGGGGGAAGGGATGATGATGATGATGATGATGATAACAATAATAATAAACCCTGTGGAGGCCCGGGAAAAGAATAGGCCTCCGGTATGTTCTGCCAGTTGTAAAAGGCGACGAAAAGAACAAACCACTAATAGGGCTAACCCCCCTTTTAGTGTGATTAGTTGGTTCAGGACAGAACTAAAGAAGCCTCAGACAAGCGCTGTCATGGTCGGGGACGACGCTTGAACCCTATGCCCGCCCACAATGGTAACGACACTGCTAGCCAACTGGAAAATGATTTAAATCCAAATAGAGGTGTTTTGCAGGATATGCTTCCTGCAACCACCCTAGAAGGAAAACAAAGACAGAGGATGAGATGGTCAGATGAAGTTAATCGACACCTCATGTTCTGTTATTACCAAGCAACTAACCTAGGAACCAACACAACTGGATACAGATCATAAGTATACACAACATTTATTACCAGATACCCAGAATTAAAATTTTTAACAGAACAACAACTAGCTGATCAGATCCGTGTAATAATAAAAAATAACAGGATACCCCAGTCAGGATTAGAAAACATCAAACAACAAGTACAACAAATACTGGAACAAAATAATGTGCAATCAGAAGAAGAAGAAAATACAGTAATGGACTCTAACATCCCAGAGCAAACAAACAAAGAACAACACACATCAATTAAACAATCAGAGGAAAACGAAATCTTAAGACAGCCACCAGAACAAGCACAAATAGAACACGAAGTGACACACATGTTAGATATAGAAGAAAAATTTCAGCTGACATATATAGAATACAAAGACACAAATACAGACATTAGACCATTCTTGCAAAGACCGCCAAATAACCAACAAGTCGAAACAACAATAAAAACTATCAACACAATCATACACAACAAAATAAATGAAAACACAACTATGGAAGAGTTACAACTACTGGTTTATATAGGAGCACTCGCTACACTAAATATACACACTAGGCAGAGATCAGAACCAACCAACAAACAGAAGAAACCCACAAAACCAGCATGGCAACACAGGCTACAGATCAGAATAGAAAAACTGAGAAAGGACATCGGACAGCTAACACAATTTATAAGAAATGAAATGTCAGAAAAAAAACGAAAAAGGTTAGGTAAAATCTCACAACAAGAAGCGATAGAGCAATTAGATGAAAAGAAACAGAAATTACAAGCATTGGCCAAACGACTTAAAAGATAAAAAAAAAGTGAAAATAGAAGGAAACAAAACCAAACATTCAACACAAACCAAAAGAAATTTTACCAATAGATAACACACACATTAAAATAGACAATCCACCAAACATAACAGACATGGAACACTTCTAGAGCAACATATGGTCAAACCCGGTACAACATAACAGGCATGCACGGCCAAGCAATTAATTCTACTCACAATTGGAAAGCCCCTGGAAAAGATAAAATAGCAAATTTCTGGCTAAAGTAGTTCACCTCAACACATTCACATCTAACTAAATTATTTAACAGTTACATTGCAGACCCATACACATTCCCTGATACAATTACACATGGAATAACTTATCTGAAACCTAAAGATCAAGCAGACACAGCAAACCCAGCAAAATATCGCCCCATAACATGCCTACCAACAATATACAAAATATTAACTTCAACCATTACACAGAAATTAGTGACACATACAACACAGAACAAAATTATAAATGAAGAACAAAAAGGCTGCTGCAAAGGAGCATGAGGATGTAAAGAGCAACTGATAATATATGCAGAGGTGACATATCAAGCTAAAACTAATCAAAGGTCACTACACTATGCATACATTGATTACCAAAAAGCTTTTGATAGTGTACCCCACTCATGGTTACTACAAATATTGGAAATATACAAAGTGGATCCTAAATTGATACAGTTCCTAAACATAGTAATGAAAAATTGGAAAACCACACTTAATATCCAAACAAATTCAAATAATATCACATCACAACCAATACAGATTAAGCGTGGAATATACCAAGGAGACTCATTAAGTCCTTTCTGGTTCTGCCTTGCCCTGAACCCACTATCCAACATGCTAAATAATACAAATTATGGATACAATATTACTGGAACATACCCACACAAAATCACACATTTGCTATACATGGATGATCTAAAAGTACTGGCAGCAACAAATCAACAACTCAACCAATTACTAAAGATAACAGAAGTATTCAGCAATGATATAAATATGGCTTTTGGAACAGACAAATGTAAGAAAGATAACATAGTCAAGGGAAAACACAATAAACAAGAAGATTACATACTGGATAACCACAGCGACTGCATAGAAGTGATGGAAAAAACAGATGCCTATAAATATCTAGGACACAGACAAAAAATAGGAATAGATAACACAAATATTAAAGAAAAACTAAAAGAAAAATATAGACAAAGACTAAAAAAAATACTGAAAACAGAATTGACACGATCACAATGCCACAAATATAGAATACATCACATACATTCAGCAACAGAAAGATTCACATTAAGCAGAAAGGAAGGAGGAAGGGGATTTATCGACATAAAAAACCTACATTATGGACATTTTATATAAAAACAAAGATGAGGTGACTTACCGAACGAAAGCGCTGGCAGGTCGATAGACACACAAACAGACACAAACATACACACAAAATTCAAGCTTTCGCAACAAACTGTTGCCTCATCAGGAAAGAGGGAAGGAGAGGGGAAGACGAAAGGAAGTGGGTTTTAAGGGAGAGGGTAAGGAGTCATTCCAATCCCGGGAGCGGAAAGACTTACCTTAGGGGGAAAAAAGGACAGGTTACACTTGCACACACGCACATATCCATCCACACATACAGACACAAGCAGACATATTTAAAGGCCTATTTAAAGGTATGTGTGGATGGATATGTGCGTGTGTGCGAGTGTATACCTGTCCTTTTTTCCCCCTAAGGTAAGTCTTTCCGCTCCCGGGATTGGAATGACTCCTTACCCTCTCCCTTAAAACCCACTTCCTTTCGTCTTCCCCTCTCCTTCCCTCTTTCCTGATGAGGCAACAGTTTGTTGCGAAAGCTTGAATTTTGTGTGTATGTTTGTGTTTGTTTGTGTGTCTATCGACCTGCCAGCGCTTTCGTTCGGTAAGTCACCTCATCTTTGTTTTTATATAAAAATTTTCCCACGTGGAATGTTTCCTTCTATTATATTGATATCATTAATTTGAATCCTACATTATGGACAGGTAGACAATTTAAGAAAATTCTTTATAGAACTAGCAGAAACTAGGAAAATACACAAAGCAATCACTCATATAAATACTTCGGCTACACCACTGCAACTTCATATCCATTTCTACAACCCTTTAGATCACATAACATCAACAGACACGAAGAAAATAAATTGGAAAAAGAAAACACTACATGGCAAGCACCCGTATCCTCTAACACAGCCACACATCGATCAAGACGCATCCAACACATGGCTAAGAAAAGGCAATATATACAGCGAGACGGAAGGATTCATGATTGCAATACAGGATCAAACAATAAACACCAGATATTACAGCAAGCATATTATTAAAGATCCCAATACCACAACAGATAAATGCAGACTTTGCAAACAACAAATAGAAACAGTAGATCACATCACAAGCGGATGTACAATACTAGCAAATACAGAATACCCCAGAAGACATGACAATGTAGCAAAAATAATACATCAACAGCTTGCCTTACAACATAAACTTATAAAACAACACGTTCCCACATACAAGTATGCACCACGAAGTGTACTGGAGAATGATGAATTCAAATTATACTGGAACAGAACCATTATAACAGATAAAACAACACCACATAACAAACCTGACATCATACTCACCAATAAAAAGAAGAAATTAACACAACTAATCGAAATATCCATACCCAATACAACAAATATACAGAAGAAAACAGGAGAAAAAATTGAAAAATACATCCAAACTCCCCCTCCATGAACCATGGACCTTGCCATTGGTGGGGAGGCTTGCATGCCTCAGCGATACAGATAGCCGTACCGTAGGTGCAACCACAACGGAGGGGTATCTGTTGAGAGGCCAGACAAACGTGTGGTTCCTGAAGAGGGGCAGCAGCCTTTTCAGTAGTTGCAAGGGCAACAGTCCGGATGATTGACTGATCTGGCCTTGTAACAATAACCAAAACGGCCTTGCTGTGCTGGTACTGCGAACGGCTGAAAGCAAGGGGAAACTACAGCCATAATTTTTCCCGAGGGCATGCAGCTTTACTGTATGATTACATGATGATGGCGTCCTCTTGGGTAAAATATTCCGGAGGTAAAATAGTCCCCCATTCGGATCTCCGGGCGGGGACTACTCAAGAGGATGTCGTTATCAGGAGAAAGAAAACTGGCGTTCTACGGATCGGAGCGTGGAATGTCAGATCCCTTAATCGGGCAGGTACGTTAGAAAATTTAAAAAGGGAAATGGATAGGTTGAAGTTAGATATAGTGGGAATTAGTGAAGTTCGGTGGCAGGAGGAACAAGACTTCTGGTCAGGTGACTACAGGGTTATAAACACAAAATCAAATAGGGGTAATGCAGGAGTAGGTTTAATAATGAATAGGAAAATAGGAATGCGGGTAAGCTACTACAAACAGCATAGTGAACGCATTATTGTGGCCAAGATAGATACGGAGCCCACACCTACCACAGTAGTACAAGTTTATATGCCAACTAGCTCTGCAGATGACGAAGAAATTGATGAAATGTATGATGAAATAAAAGAAATTATTCAGATTGTGAAGGGAGACGAAAATTTAATAGTCATGGGTGACTGGAATTCAAGTGTAGGAAAAGGGAGAGAAGGAAACATAGTAGGTGAATATGGATTGGGAGACAGAAATGAAAGAGGAAGCCGCCTGGTAGAATTTTGCACAGAGCACAACATAATCATAACTAACACTTGGTTTAAGAATCATGAAAGAAGGTTGTATACATGGAAGAACCCTGGAGATACTAAAAGGTACCAGATAGATTATATAATGGTAAGACAGAGATTTAGGAACCAGGTTTTAAATTGTAAGACATTTCCAGGGGCAGATGTGGACTCTGACCACAATCTATTGGTTATGACCTGTAGATTAAAACTGAAGAAACTGCAAAAAGGTGGGAATTTAAGGAGATGGGACCTGGATAAACTAAAAGAACCGGAGGTTGTACAGAGATTCAGGGAGAGCATAAGGGAGCAATTGACAGGAATGGGGGAAATAAATACAGTAGAAGAAGAATGGGTAGCTTTGAGGGATGAAGTAGTGAAGGCAGCAGAGGATCAAGTAGGTAAAAAGACGAGGGCTAGTAGAAATCCTTGGGTAACAGAAGAAATATTGAATTTAATTGATGAAAGGAGAAAATATAAAAATGCAGTAAGTGAAACAGGCAAAAAGGAATACAAACGTCTCAAAATGAGATCGACAGGAAGTGCAAAATGGCTAAGCAGGGATGGCTAGAGGACATATGTAAGGATGTAGATGCTTATCTCACTAGGGGTAAGATAGATACAGCCTACAGGAAAATTAAAGAGACCTTTGGAGATAAGAGAACGACTTGTATGAATATCAAGAGCTCAGATGGAAACCCAGTTCTAAGCAAAGAAGGGAAAGCAGAAAGGTGGAAGGAGTATATAGAGGGTCTATGCAAGGGCGATGTACTTGAGGACAATATTATGGAAATGGAAGAGGATGTAGATGAAGATGAAATGGGAGATATGATACTGTGTGAAGAGTTTGACAGAGCACTGAAAGACCTGAGTCGAAACAAGGCCCCCGGAGTAGACAATATTCCATTGGAACTACTGACGGCCGTGGGAGAGCCAGTCCTGACAAAACTCTACCATCTGGTGAGCAAGATGTATGAAACAGGCGAAATACCCTCAGACTTCAAGAAGAATATAATAATTCCAATCCCAAAGAAAGCAGGTGTTGACAGATGTGAAAATTACCGAACTATCAGCTTAATAAGTCACAGCTGCAAAATACTAACACGAATTCTTTACAGACTAATGGAAAAACTAGTAGAAGCCAACCTCGGGGAAGATCAGTTTGGATTCCGTAGAAACACTGGAACACGTGAGGCAATACTGACCTTACGACTTATCTTAGAAGAAAGATTAAGGAAAGGCAAACCTACGTTTCTAGCATTTGTAGACTTAGAGAAAGCTTTTGACAATGTTGACTGGAATACTCTCTTTCAAATTCTAAAGGTGGCAGGGGTAAAATACAGGGAGCGAAAGGCTATTTACAATTTGTATAGAAACCAGATGGCAGTTATAAGAGTCGAGGGACATGAAAGGGAAGCAGTGGTTGGGAAGGGAGTAAGACAGGGTTGTAGCCTTTCCCCGATGTTGTTCAATCTGTATATTGAGCAAGCAGTAAAGGAAACAAAAGAAAAATTCAGCGTAGGTATTAAAATTCATGGAGAAGAAATAAAAACTTTGAGGTTCGCCGATGACATTGTAATTCTGTCAGAGACAGCAAAGGACTTGGAAGAGCAGTTGAATGGAATGGACAGTGTCTTGAAAGGAGGATATAAGATGAACATCAACAAAAGCAAAACAAGGATAATGGAATGTAGTCTAAGTTGGGTGATGCTGAGGGAATTAGATTAGGAAATGAGGCACTTAAAGTAGTAAGGAGTTTTGCTATTTGGGGAGCAAAATAACTGATGATGGTCGAAGTAGAGAGGATATAAAATGTAGGCTGGCAATGGCAAGGAAAGCGTTTCTGAAGACGAGAAATTTGTTAACATCCAGTATTGATTTAAGTGTCAGGAAGTCATTTCTGAAAGTATTCGTATGGAGTGTAGCCATGTATGGAAGTTAAACATGGACGATAAATAGTTTGGACAAGAAGAGAATAGAAGCTTTCGAAATGTGGTGCTACAGAAGAATGCTGAAGATTAGATGGGTAGATCACATAACTCATGAGGAAGTATTGAATAGGATTGGGGAGAAGAGAAGTTTGTGGCACAACTTGACCAGAAGAAGGGATCGGTTGGTAGGACATGTTCTGAGGCATCAAGGGATCACCAATTTAGTATTGGAGGGCAGCGTGGAGGGTAAAAATCGTAGAGGGAGACCAAGAGATGAATACACTAAGCAGATTCAGAAGGATGTAGGTTGCAGTAGGTACTGGGAGATGAAAAATTTGCACAGGATAGAGTAGCATGGAGAGCTGCATCAAACCAGTCTCAGGACTGAAGACCACAACAACAACAACAACAACAACATCCAAACTGGCTGAGGAAGTCAAGGACATGTGGCATCAGGATAAAGTTGACATTATACCAATTATACCATCAGCTACAGGAGTCATACCACACAATATCCACCAGTACATCAATGCAATACAGCTACATCCAAACTTATATATACAACTACAGAAATCTGTAATTATTGATACATGTTCAATTACCCGAAAGTTCCTAAATGCAATATAACACATACCATACAGTTAAAAGGAAGTGACGCTTGATCAAGGTCCGCGTCACTTTCCATTTTTAACCAGACTTAACGTCTGAGAAAGTAAAGAAATAATAATAATAATGTTCATGAAAAGATTCCAGAAGACCGAAAAATGGCTCTTATCCATCCTTTGCACAAGAAAACTGATAAGCATGAAGTACAGAACTTCAGGGGTGTATGTCCATTGCTAACAATATTACTAAACAAGGTAGTAATAGCACTTGACAGGTGCTTGGAAGAATATCAGAGTGGATTTACAAAGGGCAGATCTTGCTCAGAACAGATTTTCAACCTAAAGTCCATAGTCTGTCATATATTAACAAAATCTAAAATGGCTCTGAGCACTATGCGACTTAACTTCTGAGGTCATCAGTCGCCTAGAACTTAGAACTAATTACACCTAACTAACCTAAGGACATCACACACATCCATGCCCGAGGCAGGATTCGAACCTGCGACCGTAGCAGTCGCTCAGCTCCAGACTGCAGCGCCTAGAACCGCATGGCCACTCCGGCCGGCAACAAAATCTAAAGACATAATTGTAATATTTATAGATTTTAAAAAGACATTTGATTTGGTTGATAGGTAAACACTAGATAAAGTGATTTGAGAATGCGGTATTATATCTAAACTAGCAAACCTTATTCATGAAATCTCATACACACCAAACCAAATATAATGTTTCGGGGTTAAATACCTAAGACATTCGAAATGAAAACTAGTGTAACACACGGTGACAGCCTATCTCCACTCCTCTTCAACTTGTCCTACAGAAATAGTAAGAGAATGGAAACATAAACTAAAAGAACATAAGCTATCACCAATTAAGACTGGGAACTAAGAACAGAGGTACTGAAATCTACTGTCTAGCATTTGTGGATGATTTTGCCATTATTTCTGAAAACTTAACAAATGCAGAAATACAAATCAATCTCATAGAAGAAATAGCCAACAAAGCAGGTTTAAGAATTTCTGTAGAAAAAAACAAACAAAAAAATGCTACAGAAATGCTAGTAACAGATATTGGACAGATAAAGAGGTGTAAATAAATTTACATATAAATTTTCTGTACCAGAAGAAGTACATAAAATGGAGAGAGCATATGGTATAATCAGGAACATTTACAACAAAAGGCCTCTCTCTAAAAAATTGAAAATACAACACTACCACTCAGTAGTAAAACCAGACTCTCTCTATGCAAGTGAAGTTTAGTACTGAATTACAAGTTACACAAACTAAAAAGTATATCACAGGACAGAAAACTTAACTGGAAAACTATGAAAGAGGTGACTGCTATTTTTTCGACATTTATACGGAATTAATGGCAACAGGTTAACCAAACAGATTTGTAAATATCTTTGGGACAAGAAGTCAACAACAGCCTGGATTCAGGAAGTTAGTAAAGATTTGGAAAGAAACAACATAAGTGAAAAAGATGCAACAGAAAGTGAAATTTTTGAGATAAAAGTGTTAAAAATGGAAAGATTCCAAGGCAAGAGGGAGGAGAACACAGGGTCAAAATTGTCTCAAGACAGAAAAAGAATAGATAGTAAGATGATGAAAAAATATTCGAGGAAGAAGAAAGAAGAACAAAGGCAGACACAATGAAATTGGTGCTTGGTCATGAGACGACTCAAGTGGAAGAAGAAGAAGAAGGGGGGAGGGGGGAAGAAGAAGAAGAAGGGGGGGGGGAAGAAGAAGAAGAAGGGGGGGGGGAAGAAGAAGAAGAAGAAGAAGAAGAAGAAGAAGAAGGAGTTTATGTGATATAATTACAAATTAACAATTCTGGGATTTTTCTGTAGTTTTACTGTGAAACCTTGCTTCATGCAAAATTTCATGAATCCACGGCAATAGGAAGTACCCTGCAGGTTTTGATAAGCAAGTCTGTGAGTATCAAATTATTTGACATAAATGGCTGTATCTTTGGTTTGCACTAACTTCGAAGGGTCAATTTTTTACTTCGACAAGGAACTGTAAACCTTAGTATGTGGCAGAAATTTCACCTTGATATGTCTACCTGTTCTTGAGAAAATAGTTGGACTGACACACAGGTGGACAACAAAGTTATCCATAAGAGTTCTGTTTCTACCGACTGAGGTACGGAACCCTAAAAATATTGACTACACTCTTAAGAATTATTTAGTACATGATTTTGAAACTAGAGACAGCCATAATGTGCAACTCAACAGAATAAAATTAAGTGAAAACTCAGCAGGGTTTATTGTACAATGCCATTAAATTACATAACAAATTACCACAATATATAACATACATTGCTGCTACCTGCTCTTTCAAAACAAAACTAAAAAATTATTTACAAAATAAATGTTTTTATATGACAGTGGAGTAACACAATTAAAATTGGTTACTTTATTTAAGGAGTTCTGTATTCCAAAATATATATAAATAATAATTATTTAAGACTAGAAAAATAAATGTAATTAGATTAAAAGAGATTTTACTGTCATTTATCATGTAAAAATTAATTTTAAACTGTTAATTTTTCAATGTTTCAAATGACAAATTCCATACAATTAAATTGTTTCATGGATTAATAAAGAAATAAATAAGTCACTCAATATATGTAAAATAATTATTAAGAGACCATGTGGTATTTACATTATTAGAGAGAATTGCTTCAAATTAATGTTTTTGAATCATCATTTGATATCTTTGAACTTAGAAAACAATGTTCACAATAAAGTATCTTGCCTGTTGAATGTCAAGTGATATAATGGCTTGGTTGGTGCCATAACAAGCATGATGTAAATATCTACCCAGAAGAGGTGTCTCATTTTCCTAAGCTGCATGTATATTACCGTATATCTAATATGCTTACCTCGTTATAAAGGTAGGCAGCATGTCTTGAACATAGAAAATGTGCTGTTATAGTCTGAAATGTATATTTTGTTGAGTCTGCTACATACTGTGTCTTCTCCAAGATTGTAGACAGTGTAATATCTGCAAAATAGGAATAAAGCCTCATTGCAATTGAGTTATGTTACATCACCCATGTAAGTAATTCTACCTTACTTTCATAACAAACATTAACAGTAGCATTATCACATGTCTGAATGTGGGGAGGGGTGGGGGTGGGGTGATAGCTCGGTGGGTCATTGGGTGTTGGGGGGTGAGGGAGGGCAGCTAGGTGACATAAAAGTGATAAAAAAAAATGACAAATGTTAGTGATATATCCATAACAGTTGGGTTGCTAGACTGAATGGTATCAATACTGATGACAGCTGATCCATAGGGGTGAGTGGAAAATGGATTGTATGTAAAGTGTCAGTATAGAATGTGTGATACAACTTCAAACAAGCTTGTTACACTTATCACTTAGTATATGGAAAATCAGTGGGGCAAAGGCTTGCCGCACATCGCACTGTAGGGGTGAGTATGGGACAGTTGTGAATGAAGGGGGGAGAGGGAAGTATTGACAGATAACAGTGTCATATTCAAAGGTCTTCAGGTCTGCTGATTAACTGGTGACATTTCACTCCTATTGGAGGGGCAAGAGTAGAAATATGCTGACATAAATAGGCAACATTGAGTTTTCAGCTAGTATACAATAACTAACATACTGTAGGGCTTCGTCGGCACATTCCTCGAAAGGAATTAACTTCTGTTCAGTACAGAGATAGATAGCACAGTACTGCAATAAGAGAGGGTGCATGGTGAATGGCTCCCATGCCCATAGCTCACCTTCCACCGAATGGTTCCTGATGGTCCTAACCAATGCTATGGTTTTGAAACTTTCTGGCAGATTAAAGCTGTGTGTCAGACTGAGACTCAAACTCAGGACCTTTGCCCTTTGCAGGCCAAGTGCTCCGCCAACAGAGCTACCCAAACATGAAAAATGACCCATCCTCACAGCTTTACTTCTGCCAGTACCTCGTCTCCTACCTTCGAATTTCACAGAAGTTCTCCCGAGTCATTCCATGTCAAATCAACACACTTTAAACAAAAATTTTACCTCACCCTCTTAGATTTTGCTGAAAGTTGGTATACTTATAGTGGGTGCTGAAACTAAGAAAAATACCAAATTTCAATTTTTTACCTCAAACCATTCCTGAAATATGGTCATGTAAACTTTTCAAAAACCGGCCAAAAATGTGTGAACGGACTTTTTTTAAATTGCTCTAGGAGCTGCCCTAATTGAGCTAGAGAACTGGGATAGGTGTCATTTTGCAGCATTTTTCATGCTCTTTCCAGTGATATACAACAATTCTAATTAATAACCTTTTTCAAAATGGTAATTAATATTTTGATTTAATTTTTTTGCAAAAAGTACATAATTGAAAATTTTCAAAATATTTCCGTAACTACTTCATACTGTTGTAAATCACATGGCAAAATATAAATGTGGGATGATGATGGGTTCATTGTTAAAAAAAAATTATTCCGGACTCTTGTTTTTCACTAACGGCCCTAGTTTGACCAAACTGACCTTTAAGGGAGTTCGTCAGTAGAGGACCATATACATAGGACTTGGTGTCTGTACAATAATTCAGAGACTGGAGCCATTGTTGAGATGATGTAGTCTGCATTGTTACCTTCGAAGGCTTTGTATGCCTACAGCATTCTTGTGCACTGTGGTTTTAGTGCAAATCAGTTGTTACCTCTGTGTTGATCAGTCTGAATCTATCATATTTAATAGTTCATTTTCAAGTAAGTCTATACATTGGAGGACAGTTTATAAGTGGTTTTCGTATAAATACGGAACCAAGTAAAAAGTGCAGTGCTGTAAGGGTGCAGTGTTGTAATCCATTGAAGAAGTCAAATCATTTTATTAGAGACAGAAAAAAAAACTGAGAAATGTCACAACTTGGATGCCGAAATTATTTCCTCAAATACCAAGTGGTGCCAAGATTTGTGATAAATGTAGGAAAGATGTAACCAAATTGAAAAATACACCAGAGCCCATGAGTGATGAAAGTGTTGAAGAAGAATCTTCTGGATCAGAGATAATCATCCGAGACCAAGACCCTGACTTCACTCCAACTTCAGTAGCTGTTAAAACATTTAACACAACACTTCAAGAACTAGGTGAGTCCCCAATTGACAAAAGAAAACTAACATCTAGGCATTATGCCAAATCAAAAGTGAAGAAAATCTCATCAATGACACGTAAACTTTTTGTTGCTCCTGAAACTTCTTCGTCAGATACTGATACTGATGAATCCGTTCTTGAAAATCTTAAAAGAAACTTAAAAAATTCTATAAGTAGAGAAAAAAAACTAATGATTCTTACAAGTTTACCTGAAAAGTGGAGTGTCAGGAAAATAATGAGGGAATTTAATGCTCCCAATTACACTGTTCGGCAGTTCAAAAAAATTTTGAAAGAGAGGATTCATGGAAGGTCCAAACCCAAAACCAGGGAAGTGTTTACCAACAGAAACTGTCAAAACTGTACATTCATTTTATGAAAATAATGAAGTTAGCAGGGCAATCCCAGGTATTAAAGATTGTGTGACAATTACAGAAACAAGTGGAAATAAAACAAAAATATCAAAAATACTTATTTTGTGTAACCTTAAAGAAGCTTACAAACATTTTAAAGACAAGTTTCCTAACATAAAAATAGGTTTCTCTAAATTTGCTGAGTTGAGACCAAAACATTGTGTATTAGCTGGCCGGAGTGGCACACACACTGTCTGCTTGTGCACAACTCACCAAAACATAAAATTAATGATAGAAAATACCAAACTAAATACAGTAACAAACAGCAGCTTAAGCAATTATAAGCAGTGCATTGCAAAAATGCTTTGCAAGCCATCATCAGTTGATTGCAACATGGGAAACTGTGAATACTGCCCAGGAGAAACTGTCACACGTAAAATTTTAAGACACTTTTCATGAAAACTTAATTGAACAAGTTCAGTTCCGACAGTGGATGTCAGTTGACCAATGTAATCTGGAAATTGTTCAGAAAACTTCTGAAGAATTCATAGATTTATTTTGTAGTAAGATGTCGACTTTGATTCGGCATGACTTCATTGCTGAGCAACAACGAACATTCCTTAACTCCGCAAGAGAAAACCTTATGGAATCTGTATTTGTTGTCATATGTGATTTTTCAGAAAATTATAGTATAGTTCTACAGGATGAAGCTCAGAGTTTCCACTGGACAAGACAACAGATTACCATTCATCCTTTTGTTATATATTACAAACAGGAAGACAAAATTGAGCAAATGAGCTTTGTCATTGTTTCTGATTCCCTGGAGCACAATACAACTGCAGTTTACACCTATCAAAAGAAGCTAATTTCATACCTAACAAATAAATTTCAAAAGATTCCAAAAAAGATATACTATTATTCTGACGGTTCTGCCGCTCGGTATAAAAATAAGAAAAACTTCCTGAACGTTTGCCTTCATGAGGAAGACTTCAACATAAAAGCTGAGTGGCACTTTTTTTTAACAGCCACAGCACATGGTAAAGGGCCTTGTGATGGAGTAGGGGGTTCAGTAAAGAGACTGGCAGCTCGTGCAAGTTTGCAAAGGCCATACCAAAATCAGATTCAAACCGCACGAGATCTATTTGAGTGGGCAGTAGATAATATCGCAAATGTTGATTTTGCATATTCCACTCAAGAAGACTACGCTGCTTCAGAAATATTCTTAAAAAGCCAACTTGAAGAGGCATTGACAATCAAAGGAACACAGCAATTTCACACTTTCAGTCCCAACACTACATCAAAATTAATAGTCAAATACTTCTCAGGTGATATGTAGAGTTGGGAGAGGGAAGTAACTACATCACCAGACAAACTGAAGTTACAAGATGTACCAGGCTATGTCACCACTGTGTATGGCAGAAACTGGTGGCTTGGGTACATTTTAGAAAAAAAACGAAGAACTTGATGAAGTGAAAATAACTTTTCTTCGTCCATGTGGACCAGCTAAGTCATTCTCTTATCCTGCACATGCAGATGTCCTGTGGGTGTCAGTTGTGGATGTTCTCACAAAAGTGAATCCATTTACTCTCACAGGAAGAACATACATTCTTAATGAAAGTGATGTAAACCAAACCCAGTCAGCTTTATTAAAATGTAATATGTGAAGTTCCAAGACAATTTATTGGGAAACTGCTTTCAACTCAAAACTTAATTTTTGTCTCAGGTTAGTGTTAATGTATATTTTATAGAAAGTTGTTTCAAAATTATTGTTAGTACCTATTGTGTTAAATTTAGCTATGTACAGATACCTGTTACTCAAAAACAAGCATTACATATTTAATTTGTTTAATAGTTCCATTTCAAACATCATGGACCAGCACTATTATGTAAATACTTGTTCTTATTCATACTTTATTTCAGTTTGTAGTTAAATGCTCAATTTCTTGTTTTTGTTATATTGGTTAATATACTGTTAGTGAAGTTGTATGAAATTAAAATAAGCAATCAACTTAATTATAAAATATGCTGATTAGTTTTGGTTTAATAAGGTAATGTTTTGATATTTCTAATACTTTTTTTACTTACCTTTCAGTATATTTTAAAGAAATTCCTGTTTGTTAAAAGTCAATTTGGTCAAGCTAGGGCTGTTAGTGAAAAACAAGAGTCCGGAATAATTTTTTTTAACAATGAACCCATCATCATCCCAGATTTATATTTTGCCATGTGATTTACAACAGTATGAAGTAGTTATGGAAATATTTTGAAAATTTTCAATTATGTACTTTTTGTAAAAAAATTAAAATTAAATCAAAATATTAATTAGTATTTTGAAAAAGGTTATTAATTAGAAGCTATGTTTTATTTTATATCCCTGGAAAGAGCATGCAAAATGATGCAAAATGACACCTTTCCCAGTTCTCTAGCTCAATTAGGGCAGCTCCTAGGACAATTTAAAAAGAGCCCATTCACACATTTTTGGCTGGCTTTTGAAAAGTTTACATGACCATATTTCAGGAATGGTTTGTGATAAAAAATTGAAATTTGGTACTTTTCTTAGTCTCAGTGCCCACTATAAGTATACCAACTTTCAGCAAAATATAGGAGGGTGAGGTAAAATAGGTGTCTTGATTTGACATGGAATGACTCTCCTGCGGAACTTGCGGAATGGGACTCCTCGTAGGAAGGATATTGCAGAATCATGGTCTAACCACAGTCTGGGGGATGTTTCCAGAATGACATTTTCACTCTTCAGTAGTGTGTGTGTGCTGATATGAAATTTCCTGACAGATTAAAATTGTGTACAGGACTGAGACACGAGCTTGGGACCTTTGCCTTTTGGGGGATAGTATTCTACCAATTGAGCTATCCAAGCATGACTCACAAACCATCCTCACAGCTTTAATTACACCAGTACCTTGCCTCCTACCTTTTAATCCACAATATCCTTTATTCCAGAAGTGCTAGTCCTGCAAGTTTTGCAGAATGTCTGTCAAGTCTGGAGGGTAGCAGATGAAGTATTGGTGAAAATAAAGCTGTGAAAGTGTGTTGTGAGCCACGCACAGGTCCCTCAGTCGGTAGAGCACTTGCCTGCAAAAGGTAAAGGTCCCAAGTTTGAGTCTTCGTCTAGAACACAGTTTTAATCTGCCAGAAGTTTCATATCTGCACACAGTCAACAGCAGAACAAAAATTTCATTCTAGAATGTAATGGTCTTATTCAATAGTGAGCAACATTGGTCTGAATTTGTGCTGCAATCACTTTGTGATCAGCAGCAAAGAAAGATAAAAGCAGTAAGGAGTAACAGAAATGAGATCAGCGACGAACTTAACATCAAAAGTTGGGAATACAAAGCAGATGAGGTGAAGGAATTCTGCTACCAAAATAATGTATGGTGGATGAATCAAGGAGGATATAAAAAGCAGAATAGCACAGCGAGTATTGCTTGCCAAATAAGCCTACTAGTATCTAACATTGGGCTTTATTTGAGGAAGAAATTTCTGAAAATGTACACCTGGTGCTGAGCATTGTATTGAAGTGAATCGAGGATGATGGGGAAACTGGAAAAGAAGAACACTAAAGTATCTGAGATGTGGCGCTAAAGAAGCTTTCTGAAAATTAGGCGGACTTATGAGAAATGAGAGTGTTTCTGTTCCAATGGTTCAAGTTGTTGCCAACTGGAATCTGGATGATGAACACATACACCATGAAATCAGGGAAATTCAGTTACACAAATTATGGAGTCTTATTCATTGTGGCAAGTCTACTATGTTTAATAACACAATATGAAACTCAAAACAACAAATCTGCACTGTACATATTATGCAGTTATGTAACTTTGAATCATTGCTATTCTTAGAAATGTTTGGCTTTTATTTCCTAGTAATACGTGTGGATCTAATTCTAAAAACATTTCTAATCTGCACTGACTGTTTCTTTCAGCAAGCAGTCCATTGAAGAGTGATATATTCCATCCAGAACCAAACATTCTTTTTTCCAGACAATATGAAAAGCCAAAATGTAAATACTTCAATACTGTCTGCATGTAATCTACACATTCAATGATATACTTTAAAAATTACTTTGATTATCAGGCTAAAACATAACCAGTAGTTATAGTTATTGTGATAAAAGCATGTAGTAGACCATGCACTTCTGACCAACTGCTGTGTCACACTCTGCCTGAGGCACCATTTGAAGTCATTATGAAGAAATAATTGGTTAAAAAACCACTTTTCCAGCCTTTAATGATAGCTTTCATTTGATCATTTTATTTAGCAGCTTTGGATGTTCATATAGTGATCAGATCAAAACAATATTTTCATTTCCAGCTTTACAAAATAATAAGTACATACACTATTTAATAATTATCAGAGATACATCATTTTTTAATACAATAATACCTTATGTAATTGTGGCTATTACGTGTTGAAGGGCAGTAATACCACACTTTAGATGTCGAATAGACATTTATATAGCACAGAAGTAAGTGAATACAACATAGCAGTACAAACGTAGTGTGCTGAGAGAACACAGAAGAAGATAAATCAAAGATGATCGAGCCCAAAGATATGGCACTTAACGCCAGAGGCACCACAGAGCACTCCGCCCCCCCCCCCCCCCCCCCCAGACAGTATAGCCTAGGAATGTAACTGATGTAAAACAGAGTTGAGATTTATTGTGGTTGATCACCACACCGTTGGCCATGAGAGATGAACGAACTGCACCAAGGTGAAACTGGTGCTCCTTGGCAAAGGAGGAAAAAATCAGAATGCCATCCAAATAAGCAAAAGTGAAAGGCAGAGGTAGCAAAATGGAATCAATGAACCTTTGCCACATCTGTGCAGCATTTTTCAAGCCGTAAGGCATGTAAAAGTATTCAAATAGGGCAAAGGGTGTGATCTATATCTACATCTACATGGATACCCTGCAAATCACATTTAAGTGCCTGGCAGAGGGTTCATCGAACCACGTTCACTATTCTCTATTATTCCAATCTCGTACAGCAAGCGGAAAGAATTAACACCTATATCTTTATATCTTTCCGTACAAGCTCTGATGTCCCTTATTTTATCATGGTGATCATTCCTCCCTATATAGGTTGGTGTCAACAAAATATTTTCGCATTTGGAGGAGAAAGTTGGTGATTGGAATTTCGTGAGAAGATTCTGTAACAACAAAAAATGCTTTTCTTTTAACGATTTCCATCCCAAATCCTGTATCATTTATGTGACACTCTCTCCCATATTTCGCGATAATACAAAACCTGCTGCCTTTCTTTGAACTTTTTCGATGTACTTCATCAGTCCTATCTGGTAAGGATCCCACACTGCACAGCAGTAATCTAAAAGAGGACGGACAAGCATAGTGTAGGCAGTCTCCTTAGTAGGTCTGTTACCTTTTTTAAGTGTCCTCCCAATAAAATGCAGTCTTTGGTTAGCCTTCCCTACAACATTTTCTATGTGTCCCTTTCTACGTGTTGTTCGTAATTGTAATACCTACGTATTTAGTTGAAATTATGGCTTTTAGATTAGACTGATTTATCATGTAAATGAAGTTTAGTTCCTTTTAGCACTCGTGTGGATGACCTCACTCTTTTCATTATTCAGGGTCAACTGCCACTTTTTGCACCATTCAGATATTTTTTCTAAATCATTTTGCAGTTAGTTTTGATCTTCAAATGACTTTATTAGTCGATAAATGACAGCGTCATCTGCAAACAACCGAATATATAGATAAGGAACAGCAAAGGGCCTATAACACTACCTTGGGGAACGCCAGAAATCACCTCTGTTTTACTCAATGACTGTCTGTCAATTACTAAATGACTGTCTGTCAATTACTACGAACTGTGACCTCTCTGACAGAAAATTGCAAATCCAGTCACATAACTGAAATGATTTTCCACAAGCATGCAATTTTACTACGAGCTGCTTGTGTGGTAGTGTCAAAAGCTTTCTGGAAATCCAGAAATACGGAATCGATCTGAAATCCCTTGTCAATAGCACTCAACACTTCAAGTGAAGAAAGAGCTAGTTGTATTTCACAGGAACGATGTTTTCTAAACCCATGTTGACTGTGTGTCAATAGACCATTTTCTTTAAGGTAATTCATAATGTTCAAACACAATGTATGTTCCAAAATCCTGCTGCATATTGACGTTAACGATGTGGGAATGTAATTTAGTGGATTATTTCTACTACCTTTCTTGAATATTGGTGTGACCTGTCCAACTTTCCAGTCTTTGGGTACACATCTTTCTTCGAGCGAACGGTTGTATATGATTGTTAATTATGGAACTAATGCATCAGCATACTCCGAAAGGAACCTAATTAGTATACAGTCTGGACCAGAAAACTTGCTTCACTACTCTTTGGCTTTTCTACCAGGTTTGGAGACAAAGTTTCACCATGGAAACTGTTATAGGCATCTCGCATCGAAGACCGCGGTAAATTTTGACCTTCTGTAAAAGATCGCCAATTTGGGGATTTTGTGTCTGTTTAAATTTAACATGTTTTTTTCGTTGTTTCTGCAACAGTGTTGTAATCCATTTTGTGTACCAAGGACAGCCATCTTCGGAATATCCAGCAGGTGCATAGGAATTTCGTGATACGCCTTCGAATAATCCAAGGCAGAGAAGAACTTCGAGCCATTAGTAATTGCGTGAATCCTGGATTTAAGGAATGGGATAGTTATCAATAATTGTACCAGCAGTATGGGACCTCTAGTCCCTGCACATGCGTAAGGAGCCACCCGTCTTAGGAACAAGGTGGATAGGTGAGGACCAGTTGCTGCTCGAGCAGAGATGCACATGTGGAAAGTGTAGCCAAGGAGGTGGAGAGCAGAGTCGTGCTGAACTTGCTTGAGCACTGAAAGGTAGAGCCAGAGGCGTGGCAGAATGCAGGTCTGGCTAAAGTTCATAATGGTGTAGGATGTCCAACCCAATCACAGGTTCATCCACATCGGTGACGTGGAAAGTTCAAGGGAAGGTGGGGGAGGGCGAGGGAGGGAGGGCGAGGGAGGGAGGGTGGGGGGCTGGGCTGATCCGGTATCCTGCACCGGCGGAACGCGCAGTGGCATAAAGAAAGTGGGCAGAAGGTGACAGTGGTGTGACCACAGAGCGATGGTTGTGGAAACCAGCGTGGTCAAGGCAACCGGTGTTGCTGAGACAGTGTGCGGGGGAATGGGGCGGGGTGGTGAGTGTTTGCGATGTTAGGCATATAAGAATGCATGATCCCGTGCATTCGAATGTTTGAATTACTGTTCTCGAACTTCGTCGGCACATCAAACCAAACCAAAGGAGACTGCATAGCAGAGGGGTGAACCACAACGTTCTTCACTGGACTATCGTTCACAATGTCACTAAGCAACGTCCACTGTCCATGTAGCAGCTGTTTCTGCATAGCTGCACTTGACGGTGGCCATGTTGAGCTGGTTAAAGTTAAGTGGCTGCCGGCATGGCTGGGCATAGGTAATTGTTCACTTTTAACAAAATGCACATTAGGTACACTTGTAAATATGCAAGCACAGTTAATAGGGTGGGAGGCACTAGTGCAGAAAGACACTGGTAGATCCATTGTTCCGAAGACAAAGTGAGTTGGCACACGAAGTCTATTAATGATGAAAAGGAGCACAAAATAATTCGTGAACATATGACGATGATGTCAGGGTCACCACTGTCATTATTATGTGTCATAGGGCGGTAATAACACACTTTATAGACATCCAATATACATTTATGTAGCACAGAAGTAAGTGAATACGAAATGGCAGTACAAATGTTGTGCACCGAGAGAACACAGAGAAAGATAAATCAAAGCTGATCGAGTCCAAAGATATGGTGCTTCACGCCAGAGGCACTACATAATTACAAATTTTGAATCTACTGTACAATTTACCTATACACATTTTAGTTCTAATACATCATATGTAGGCACATATCTTGAATCTACTAACCTTATGTCTACACTAATTCTAATTCTATTACACTGCCTGCATATTTCCAATGTTTTGCATAAAGCACACAGTCACTGACTGAGTAGAAAGAACTTTATGCCTATTTCCAGTGTGTTGCATATAGCACACAGTCACCGACTGAGTAGAAAGGACTTTCTAATGAATAGTTTTAGTGTGAAATTTAAAACTTTTTAGGCATATAGATTGTCTCACAAAACTTCGGGCAAACTGCCAAATGTCTGCAACTTGCTGCCACGAAATTTCGGAACAGAGTCTTTTGCCCATCTTCATGTGAATACCGGTGAAAATACACTGAGCTCAGTGTGTTTTTGCCAGTATTCACCTGAAGATGGCCAGAAGAGTCTGCATCAAAATATTGTGGCCACAAGATACAGAAACCCGACAATTAGCCCAAAATTTTATGGAAGAATAGTTTTATTCTTTGGTTAAATGTCTCTTTCAAGGTGATGTTTGAAATATAAGTACTGTACAGTTTTATGGTTCTATTGCCATACAAGTAATGCTTCTTTCAAGTTTGGCAGTGTTCTGTTGAGGAGCTTTTAACTTTATACAGTTTCTGGTAACATGGCTGTGTATGTCTCTATTTTTATTGAACTACTTCATATACTCCCATGCAAATAGTAACATTTTATATACAGAGTGTCTCATGAGGAACTGTTAAAATTCAGGAATATGACAGGAATTAACTTCTAAGCTAAAAAGTCATTGCTTTTGATATTTTGAGATGTGGTAATACGGATCAAAATAAGATAAAAATGTATGGTAAACATGGGCTCTAAAGTGGACACCTTATGAACTATGAGCACTTGTTCATGTTCACTACTGTGAATCACTTTTCTTCTACTGAACAAGTGTACATAGCTTTTAAGTACATACTTTCAAGCCCATTTTAAGTACTGGATTTTTTCACTTGATTTGGTCCACACTAACACCTGCCAAAACATGGAAAGCAAAGAGCTTGTGGAAGAAGAGATTTGTTTCACAGTATCGAAGATGAAGAAATGCTCATAGTTCTTAAGATAAATATTTGTAGAGCCCATACTTACTAGGCCTTTTTGCTATTAATTTTGTTCCTGTCATATCCCTGAATATCATTCATCCTGGGGAACCACATATATATTCAATGTAGAACGTTAGAATTTGAAGTTTTTTGAATAGTGGCTTATAGCCACCTGATCATCTTGCATTAGCCACTATTTTGATTGATACTTTTTGCAGCTTGAACATTTTAATTGTATCCCTCAACTTAACCAATATTTCTACCATGTAGGTCATTACAGCATTAAAATAAAAGAAACGCACCATTTTCATAACCTTATTTGCTACTAGTGGGTCAATGTTCTGGAGAACAAATATGGAGAACTCAGGTTGATAGTTTCGGTAGCAATGTAATCTTTCTGCAGTTATCTACAGTGAGTCCTAAGAATTTTTTATTTTGAACTGCATCTATATCCAGTACTTGTAGTTGTGAGGACACCTCCATTCTTCTTCTGCTGTTGCTCCTAAACAGAATACGTTTCAAGCCACTGAGTAATAGATTCAAGTATCATTTTCCTTTTTTTATGGTACTTTATAAATTTGTGTCAATGGTGATGTGGGTGGCATCATCTGCAAAAAGAATTGTTTCACTTTCAGTGTTTTGTACACTATGATTTACTTGTTCAAATTTCGATTAATATTTCTTTATACTGCTTGTTTTCTATTTTCAGGTATGATTTAATGATACAAAGAGTTTGTTCCTCTAATTGTGTAGTGCTCAAGTTTCTTTATAGGTCAAAAATTTTAGTTAAGTCACAAAATATATCATGAGGATTTTGGTCTTGTTCTAATAATGCTGAGATTATATCTATACATTCAAATCAAGCTGAAATTGTTAATTTTCCTTTCTTTGAATCCAAACTGTCTGCCATTTGTAATGACATTTCTTTCAAAATATGACATAAATCTAATGTACATTTTTTTTCAATGAATTTGTTATAATGGGTAGTTGGCTAACTGGTCCGTAACTGTCAGAGCACATTGGACAGTTTCAAGACTCTAATTGTTTTCATTCTATCTGGAAAACTATCTTCCTTCAGCCAGAAATAAACTGAAGTCACTACTTCTGCTGTAATTAGCACTTCAACTGGACTCACAAGACTGTGTGCACCCTGTTCCAGTCCCTACTTCCAAGAAAAATTCTTGGTCATACTGGGCATTGAACTGAAGTCCTTCACAGCTATTGCTTAAAAACAACAGTTATTTTTGTTTTTCAGTTAGTCCTTATTCCACTTTTTCCAAACAATTTTATAATTTTCACTGAAGTCAATGCTAGTCTCCATTAATTCTAAACCATAATTTTTACCACCTACAATGCTCCTCTTCATCCAAGATCACATGTCAAATTACTTTTCTCATGTTTCTTTTGAGATCTAGACAAGGCCACTCACAAATTCACATTTACAGAAAGCTGTCACGCCAACTGTGGTTTTCTCAGAAGTGGAAGTCCAACCAGAGTGATACGGATATGACTGATATTAACTCTCAGAACAGTTTGTTGATTAGGACTTGGCAGTGTTCTACATATCACTTCATAGAGATTGTACTGGAAACTGAGCACTACACACATAATCACTGCCATGAGAATAGGCAAGACAGTCATTATTCTCTTCCTCAGAAAAATTATTACACTGCTGTGAGGTTTCCCCAGTTTTCACTTTCAATGAACCAGATTTTGATGTGTCTGTAGCAATAAAATTATTGCTGCTGTAATCATGTATTATATTATTCTATAGATTTCAATTTGGTCTTACAAAGTTAACACTTTCCTAGATAATGCCATATTGACAAAAAAAAAATTTACTTTTTGTTATTTTTCTCCATTTTACCTTTTACATTTTCCTTATTTTCCTAATATTTGCAAAGAAAAGCTGATGTTGTCTGTTATTAATTACTTTCTTTCCTCAAGATGTGAGTTCTCTCGTTTAATGAGCATTACAACCTGAAGGTGAGCAACTGACCACTTTGTGGAGACTCAAAAGTACTTGCCATCTGGAACTTCTAATTGGTCTTCCATTATGGGAGGCGGAACAGCAAGAGTTATGTGCTCTATCTGTAATAGTATTTGGAGAAACCTACTGGCTACATATATAAAAGGTATTTTCACACAGAAAATAACTTCATAATCATGGAAACTTCCCTGCCAGCCCAGATAACTGATCGAGTTAAAGTGTCGTTTCTAGGACTGGCAGGTGCGCTGACCCTAGATTGAGTCTGCCAGGCAGATTAACAATTAGGGCGGGGTGCCAGCCAGCCTGGCATTTAAGTCCTGCCTCAGTTACACAATTTGCAACCATTCAGAAAATTTTCACTCCTTTAATTAACCATGCCACATCAATTAATAACTGTGCCAACCCTGTACAGATGTAGGACAAACACACAAGAAAAAGAACTATGGAAACTTCTCTAATTTAACTGAAGCATCAATAGTAACCGCGAATGAGATTTTCACTGTGCAGCGGAGTGTGCGCCAATATGAAACTTCCTGGCAGATTGAAACTGTGTGCCGAACCGAGACTAGAACTCGGGACTTTTGCCTTTTAATAGTAAACATGTTCACACAAGTGCTTAACCAGTATTAGATCTAATTACATTTGTTACAAAGATTTTTTTTCAGTACAGGCATTGCTTTACTGTCTTGGTAAATGAGAACTATAGGTAGCTTGCAGCTGATGTGGTTGGACATAGGAAAACATTGAGACTGAAATATTTTCAACAGTTCAGTCTGGAGCCAGCCTTACACAGGAATGCAATAAATATTCTTGCCTTGAAGCCAATTACAATAAATGATGTTCTCTTACACTATGCTATTATTGGAGAAGAGATGTTTTCCTTTGAGAAATGGTTTGATAGGACAGTATACTATGAGCAAGCTCTTGACAATTAAAACAAAAAGGTAATCAACTACCATGTGAGCTGAACTTCAGATATTTCTGAAATACGCATTTGGAATTTTAGTATCCATATTCCAAATGTTTGAAAGTAAACTGAAAATCTAATACTAACTTGAAAATCTTCTCAGATAGCTGCTTACACAATTTTCTGAGTCAGTATATTGAGCAGAAAGTGAAATAATCTGTAGATGCAAGGAGGCATTTCTTAACTTCTAAGAGGATTAATCACATGATGCCCTGAGAACAAGAGACCATTTCAAGAATTAATTTAACCCAGTAAGTCATCACTTGTAGAAGCCTTACTACCTGACATACAAGCAATGGTTGTATTTGCCATGATTCTTTTTTTTGTTAGCATTACAACAATGTATTCAGGATTCTCTGGCTATAATATTGCAATTTAGATTGTGAGAATTTTTTGAGCACTTTCTGGATTATCCAGAAAGATGATGTGGCATCTGCTCCTCACTCAAGAAAGATCCAGCTACAAAGTCTACCAGAATGGAAATATCCTAAAAGGTGAAACTGCTTGGTAGTTGTATTTATTCTATCACAAATCTCCTGATGCCAATTAAAAAGTGTTATTTGAAGACTGAAAAAAAGAACTCACTCTCATAGATATCCTCCATATATGAAAAGATCTGAACATGTACAAAATATGACTGTTTATTGAACCCTTACAGCCTCACAGTGTACCATTTTCTTACTGTTATTTTTACATAGGTAACAATGAGAATCTAATATTCAATATGGTTCATATTCCTGAATTTCTATCATTCCATGCATCTCAGAAGCCTTTTTACTTTGGAAAGGGTTCTTAGGTAACCAAAATTTTTGCACCAAAGGGCAGTTTTAAAAAACATATTTGATATAAAAATATTAACTATTCTGTATAAATATAATAAATATGTTGTTGTTGTTGTTGTGGTCTTCAGTCCTGAGACTGGTTTGATGCAGCTCTCCATGCTACTCTATCCTGTGCAAGCTTTTTCATCTCCCAGTACCTACTGCAACCTACATCCTTCTGAATCTGCTTAGTGTATTCATCTCTTGGTCTCCCCCTACGATTTTTACCCTCCACGCTGCCCTCCAATACTAAATTGGTGATCCCTTGATGCCTCAGAACATGTCCTACCAACCGATCCCTTCTTCTGGTCAAGTTGTGCCACAAACTTCTCTTCTCCCCAATCTTATTCAATACTTCCTCATTAGTTATGTGATCTACCCATCTAATCTTCAGCATTCTTCTGTAGCACCACATTTCGAAAGCTTCTATTCTCTTCTTGTCCAAACTATTTATCGTCCATGTTTCACTTCCATACATGGCTACACTCCATACGAATACTTTCAGAAATGAGTTCCTGACACTTAAATCAATACTGGATGTTAACAAATTTCTCTTCTTCAGAAACGCTTTCCTTGGCATTGCCAGCCTACATTTTATATCCTCTCTACTTCGACCATCATTAGTTATTTTGCTCCCCAAATAGCAAAACTCCTTTACTACTTTAAGTGCCTCATTTCCTAATCTAATTCCCTCAGCATCACCCAACTTAGACTACATTCCATTATCCTTGTTTTGCTTTTGTTGATGTTCATCTTATATCCTCCTTTCAAGACACTGTCCATTCCATTCAACTGCTCTTCCAAGTCCTTTGCTGTCTCTGACAGAATTACAATGTCATCGGCGAACCTCAAAGTTTTTATTTCTTCTCCATGAATTTTAATACCTACTCCGAATTTTTCTTTTGTTTCCTTTACTGCTTGCTCAATATACAGATTGAACAACATCGGGGAGAGGCTACAACCCTGTCTTACTCCCTTCCCAACCACTGCTTCCCTTTCATGTCCCTCGACTCTTATAACTGCCATCTGGTTTCTGTACAAATTGTAAATAGCCTTTCGCTCCCTGTATTTTACCCCTGCCACCTTTAGGATTTGAAAGAGAGTATTCCAGTCAACATTGTCAAAAGCTTTCTCTAAGTCTACAAATGCTAGAAACGTAGGTTTGCCTTTCCTTAATCTTTCTTCTAAGATAAGTCGTAAGGTCAGTATTGCCTCACGTGTTCCAGTGTTTCTACGGAATCCAAACTGATCTTCCCCGAGGTTGGCTTCTACTAGTTTTTCCATTAGTCTGTAAAGAATTCGTGTTAGTATTTTGCAGCTGTGACTTATTAAGCTGATAGTTCGGTAATTTTCACATCTGTCAACACCTGCTTTCTTTGGGATTGGAATTATTATATTCTTCTTGAAGTCTGAGGGTATTTCGCCTGTTTCATACATCTTGCTCACCAGATGGTAGAGTTTTGTCAGGACTGGCTCTCCCACGGCCGTCAGTAGTTCCAATGGAATATTGTCTACTCCGGGCGCCTTGTTTCGACTCAGGTCTTTCAGTGCTCTGTCAAACTCTTCACGCAGTATCGTATCTCCCATTTCATCTTCATCTACATCCTCTTCCATTTCCATAATATTGTCCTCAAGTACATCGCCCTTGTATAGACCCTCTATATACTCCTTCCACCTTTCTGCTTTCCCTTCTTTGCTTAGAACTGGGTTTCCATCTGAGCTCTTGATATTCATACAAGTCGTTCTCTTATCTCCAAAGGTCTCTTTAATTTTCCTGTAGGCGGTATCTATCTTACCCCTAGTGAGATAGGCCTCTACATCCTTACATTGTCCTCTAGCCATCCCTGCTTAGCCATTTTGCACTTCCTGTCGATATCATTTTTGAGACGTTTGTATTCCTTTTTGCCTGTTTCACTTACTGCATTTTTATATTTTCTCCTTTCATCAATTAAATTCAATATTTCTTCTGTTACCCAAGGATTTCTACTGGCCCTCGTCTTTTTACCTACTTGATCCTCTGCTGCCTTCACTACTTCATCCCTCAAAGCTACCCATTCTTCTTCTACTGTATTTATTTCCCCCATTCCTGTCAATTATAGCTAATTAAATTTAAGACTACCGTACTTTCAAAGAAACTCTTAAATACTTTGTCACACATTATTTTCATTATGCTCAACAATGAGAAACTGTTTTCATGCAATGTACATGAGCTTTCTACAAACCCCTACAACATGTAAATAACTTGGCACACATAATAGTTCAAATGGGAACCCAAGTTTGAGACAAATTGTTTCTTTTCCACAGAAAATGACATACTTTTGTGTTTCACTCTTACGCCTTTGCTGCCTGAAAGTATCTCTATGACATAAAAGAGATATGTAAACCATGTTAGATAGTCATGTTTATGCATGCTATCTTCAGAAATCCTACCACAAGGAAAAATTTAAAACATCTCCATTGTTCCTTAGCTGAGTGTGCTAGATACAAAGGGTAGGCAACTTCTCTTCAGTTACTATACAAAGCAAACCTGTGGATGGGAGCAGATAGGAAGAAATATCAACTGAATAAATACATCTCATTATATCCGGCTAGCAGTACTGCTTTGTAATTGACACAAACTTTTTACCTCCACGCAATTTAAAAAAACAGGTTCGAGTTGACTGAGACATTAACACAGCATAACTGATGCCCTTAGGGTTGCATACTGAAGAAGTACTGTGTTTTCCTTTCGACTTATGGGCTCAAATAATTGCTACATTTGTTACTATTAATGAAATAATAAAACAATTACTTGGAGATGTTCTGCAGAATATAGGAAGGCTGACAGATTCTTGTGCAATTTTTTCCTCTGTCGCCTTCCAGTTCTTGGTAGTCTGTATCAAGAAATTACGCATGTTATTTTTTGTTCTGTCCTGCTGCTGCTGATCACTAAGTGCCCACAAATATAGCAGTCTATTGTTGATGGAACTGTTGCATTCATTGAAAACTGTTTTTCTGTGCATAAATTCTTCTTCCACATTACGAAGAAGCTGAGCCTCTTGATATAAAATGCAAAGCTGAAAATGGACAGAAAATAAATATGTTGAAAGCAGTGGCTAGTGTAATTAATAGATTAAGGCTTAAGTAATGTCTTACAACAACTGTTACACCACTATAAACAAAACGACGTTCCACATATATATATTAACAGAGGGAAACATTCCACATGGGAAATGCTTTCGTTTGGTAAGTCACATCATCTTTGTTTTTTAACAAAAATGATGCGACTTACCAAACGAAAGTGCTCGCGCTTCGATAGACACACAAACAAACACAAACATACACACATAATTCAAGCTTTCGCAACAAACTGTTGCCTCATCAGGAAAGAGGGAAGGAGAGGGAAAGGAGTCATTCCAATCCTGGGAGTGGAAAGACTTACCTTAGGGGGAAAAAAGGACGGGTATGCGCGCGCGGCATACAGAAGATACAGTCGCCATCGCCATGCAAGACAGACTATATATAAAACAATTGAAGACGTCGAAATGACCACATCTGCCGCCGACAAGAAAAAGAATACCATCAAATCTGTCGCTGCACACTCTCTATTGGACGGACCTGCAGTGTTTTGTGGTTGCAGACTGAACTTCAGCATCGACATCAATGATTCGTTTACCCACGGTAACGGATGGTTAACAGTCGCTGTTGTACGTGGTGGTACAGGCGTACCCAATGTATCCAGACTGGAAAGCTTCGTTGATCGTGACATCATAGCCTATCGAACATATCATGTTACCGAAAATGCAAATAAAGACTTTGGGAAATCAACATATATGTCACCCTCACCCTTTTCCTTGTATACACGTAGTAGACGTAAGATATCTGTTAATGAAACTGTTTTTATATGGATTAAAGGTAAAGGTACATGTGAATATGTTAAATTTGTAGGAGATTGTACATTGTATTTTCACAAATAAAGTGAACTGTAGCGTAGCTTAAAACCGGACAAGGGTACATCTAGAATCTGTCGACATAGAGTATGCAACAGCATGTTACGTCAGCTCTCTGAGCGCTTGACCTTTGACCCCGCCGATAAGGCGGGTGAAGTCCATCTTGGCAGCGCGCCAGCCGCCGAAGACTGACAAACAGCGGACGCGAGCGCGAGCCACCCCCCCCCCCCCCCCCCCCCCCCCCACACACACACACACACATAAAGACAAAGAGTTTGGGCAGAGATGTCAGTCGAGGTGGAAGTGCAGAGGCAAAGATGTTGTTGAATGACAGGTGAGGTACGAGCGGCGGCAACTTGAAATTAGTGGAGGTTGAGGCCTGGTGGGTAACGGGAAGAGAGGATATGTTGAAGAGCAAGTTCCCATCTCCGGAGTTCGGATAGGTTGGTGTTAGTGGGAAGGATCCAGATAACCCGGACGGTGTAACACTGTGCCAAGATGTGCTGGCCGTGCACCAAGGCATGTTTAGCCACAGGGTGATCCTCATTACCAACAAACACTGTCTGCCTGTGTCCATTCATGCGAATGGACAGTTTGTTACTGATCATTCCCACAAAGAAAGCTTCACAGTGTAGGCAGGTAAGTTGGTAAATCACGTGGGTGCTTTCACACGTGGCTCTGCCTTTGATCGTGTACACCTTCCGGGTTACAGGACTGGAGTAGGTGGTGGTGGGAGGGTGCATGGGACAGGTTTTACACCGGGGGCGGTTACAAGGGTAGGAGCCAGAGGGTAGGGAAGGTCGTTTGGGGATTTCATAGGGATGAACTAAGAGGTTACGAAGGTTAGGTGGATGGCGGAAAGATATTCTTGGTGGAGTGGGGAGGATTTCATGAAGGATTGATCTCATTTCAGGGCAGGATTTGAGGAAGTCTTATCCCTGCTGGAGAGCCACATTCAGAGTCTGATCCAGTCCTGGAAAGTATCCTGTCACAAGTGGGGCACTTTTGTGTTTCTTCTGTGGGAGGTTCTGGGTTTGAGAGGATGAGGAAGTGGCTCTGGTTATTTGCTTCTGTACCAGGTTGGGAGGGTAGTTGCGGGATGCGAAAGCTGTTGTCAGGTTGTTGGTGTAATGGTTCAGGGATTCCGGACTGGAGCAGATTCATTTGCCACAAAGACCTAGGCTGTAGGGAAGGGACCGTTTGATGTGGAATGGGTGGCAGCTGTCATAATGGAGGTACTGTTGCTTAATGGTGGGTTTGATGTGGACGGACATGTGAAGCTGGCCATTGGACAGGTGGAGGTCAACATCAAGGAAAGTGGCATGGGATTTGGAGTAGGACCAGGTGAATCTGATGGAACCAAAGGAGTTGAGGTTGGAGAGGAAAATCTGGAGTTCTTCTTCACTGTGAGTCCAGATCATGAAGATGTCAATCAATAAATCTGTACCAAACTTTGGGTTGGCAGGCTTGCGTAACCAAGAAGGCTTCCTCTAAGCGACCCATGAATAGGTTGGCGTACGAGGGGGCCATCCTGGTACCCATGGCTGTTCCCTTTAATTGTTGGTATGTCTGGCCTTCAAAAGTGAGGTAGTTGTGGGTCAGGATGAAGCTGGCTAAGGTAATGAGGAAAGAGGTTTTAGGTAGGGTGGCAGGTGATCGGCGTGAAAGGAAGTGCTCCATCGCAGCGAGGCCCTGGACGTGCGGGATATTTGTGTATAAGGAAGTGGCATCAATGGTTACAAGGATGGTTTCCGGGGGTAACGGATTGGGTAACTATTCCAGGCGTTCGAGAAAGTGGTTGGTGTCTTTGATGGAGGATGGGAGACTGCATGTAATGGGTTGAAGGTGTTGATCTACGTAGGCAGAGATACGTTCTGTGGGGGCTTGGTAACCAGCTACAATGGGGCGGCCGGGATGATTGGGTTTGTGAATTTTATGAAGAAGGTAGAAGGTAGGGGTGCGGGGTGTCGGTGGGGTCAGGAGGTTGATGGAGTCAGGTGAAAGGTTTTGTAGGGGGCCTAAGGTTCTGAGGATTCCTTGAAGCTCCGCCTGGACATCAGGAATGGGATTACCTTGGCAAACTTTGTATGTGGTGTTGTCTGAAAGCTGACGCAATCCCTCAGCCACATACTCCCGACGATCAAGTACCACAGTCGTGGAATCCTTGTCCGCCGGAAGGATGACGATGGACCGGTCAGCCTTCAGATCACGGATAGCCTGGGCTTCAGCAGTGGTGATGTTGGGAGTAGGATTAAGGTTTTTTAAGAAGGATTGAGAGGCAAGAATGGAAGTCAGAAATTCCTGGAAGGTTTGGAGAGGGTGATTTTGAGGAAGAGGAGGTGGGTCCCGCTGTGACAGAGGACGGAACTGTTCCAGGCAGGGTTCAATTTGGATAGTGTCTTGGGGAGTTGGATCATTAGGACTCCCAGATTCAACCAAACAGCCCTCGTCAAAGATTTACTGTCCTACACTCGTACTCTCTGCTGGAAGTATCACTTTGCCACGAAGAAAAATGATCCTAATCCTACTCCCGTCCTTTTTTCCCCCTAAGGGAAGTCTTTCCACTCCCGGGATTGGAATGACTCCTTACCCTCTCCCTTAAAACCGACATCCTTTCGTCTTTCCCTCTCCTTCCCTCTTTCCTGATGAGGCAACAGTTTGTTGCAAAAGCTTGAATTTTGTGTGTATGTTTGTGTGTCTTTCGACCTGCCAGCGCTTTCGTTAGGTAAGTCACATCATCTTGGTTTTTTGATAAATTTTTCCCACTTGGAATGTTTCCCTCTATATATATATATATATATATATATATATATATATATATATATATATATATATATATATATATATATATATATATATATATATATATTGTAAACATGTATTATAAAAATGGTCTTGTTCTCTTAGTAAATACTAAAAAAAGACAATTTAGGAATGGGAAGTAAATAAGCGAATTCCTGACTTGGTCACATATGAGGGTTGAATGAAAAGTAATCCCTCCACCTTCTTTAATCGGGTTTGGATGGGAATATTTTAATAAATCAAACGCATAAATAATCCTTAGAATGTGATCTTTAATTACCAATATTCATTTTTCCACATAATCACAAGCCAATTGGATACATTTCTGCCAATAATGAGCAATTTTTCTGAAGCCATCATGGAAGAAGTTGACACACTGTTTGCGCAACCACAGTCTCGCAATTCTCTCAGGGTCATCAGAAGCATAATAATGTCCCCGCAGATTGGCTTTCATTATCAGGAACAGATGGAAGTCAGACAGTTCTAAATCTGGACTGTATGGAGGATGCCATATGGTGGTTAGAGTCAGGAGTCAGCATCTGGGGTACCCATCATGCAGAGCAATAATGTGACCCACATGTTCTTGTGAAATGCTGATTGTGCTTGGAAAGTCAGTGGTTGCTGTCATAGGATGTCCAACTCTTTGTTTGTCATGCAGGTCAGATGTTCCTGCCTCAACATCTTTAAACTTACTCGCCCAAAGATACACAGTACTCACATCAACACAATCACCATAAACACTGGTTTCATTCTCTGATGAATCTAATTTGGGGTGACATCATCTGCTGTCAAGATTTCAATGACTGCATGTTGCTTAAATCGCACTGACCAACCATCTGCGCAGGGTTCCATACTTTACATGTAACAACATAACCATTCAATGCTAAGACTACCCACCAACTGGAGCTGTAGAGAAGAGGCTACAGAACAAGCCAGTTCCTGCCGTATACTAATGCTGCCAACTGTTGAAAAGTTATGAAGATGGAGGCATTACTTGTCAGTCAACTCTCATATATCCTTCTGTGTGAAGTTGAAATTCATGTCGGTTGTGAGCAGACTTCAGGTGTGACATTCTTATATGTGTATGCTGGTTTGAATGGCTGTGTCAGGAGTAATTTAGTTTTAAAATGGAAGCTGAAATCAAGTCAGGTCAGATTACATATAGTAACCAGCATTCCAACATCAAAATTGAAAATCTTTGTGGAAAGAACTCAATGGAAAATCACAGCACTTGAGAGAGGTGAGAAGGAATAGTGTAGTGGATCATAGCACAGTCTTACAGTGGTCTGCTCATTTCTGTGAAGGTCGAGTAAACATGGAGGAAACCCAAAAAGCAGAATGCCATCAACTGCAACAGACCACACTTCTCAGGTTACTGTCCATGAAACTTTGAGAAAGGATCAACAAAACACATGGGAGGAAATTGTATTTGAGGTCAGAATGTCTGTCACTTCAGCTTACAGACTAATAACTAGGCAGTTAAAGATGAGAAAATTTGCTGTGAGGTGAGTTCCACATGCTTGCAGCTGGTGTCCTTATTTTGGACAATGGAGCATATACCGTCCTACCAGTGAGAGAAATGCTTGACAAATCTGGACAAGAAATACTTCCACAATCATCATATGGTCCTAATATGAACCCACCAGAGTTTTGATTTGTTTCCCAAATTGAAGGAAGAGCTCTGTGGAAAATGTTTTGATACACTTGATGAAGCCTCCAGTTAGGTGACCAGATTGCAGACAGTTGAACAATGAAGGTGTGGAATAGCGAAGTTGCCAAAATGTTGGACGGACACCATAAGCAAGAATGGAGATTAATTAGAAAGCCTGGAAAGGTATTTTGTAAAATATATTATGTTTTTCAACTCTGTATTACAGTGTGCAGAACTTTTGAAATGATCCTCAAAAAATAATTTAACTAGTGATTTAATAACAATTTTTGCATTTGGTGGTAAGACGTGCTGTACCTTCCATTTAAATCAATAAACATTTTTGTGTGAACTGTACATATATTGTAAAATGTGATTTCCAATTTTTTCTCTGCATTTTAACTTTAATGAAAATATTAATTGTGGAACATTACATAGGAGTACTTGAGTACCCTATTTATCTCAGCAAACTCTGGAAGGCAGTGCTAAATATTGCGTGTCTCTGTACTTCCATATCTTCAGTTACAGATCAGGACAATGTGTGAGACAGAGCAAAAGGACTTACATTTTCCATGTAAATAATGGTTTGAGGAGCACCAGTATCTCCATATAACAGTTGTGTTAAGTATATTTCTTTTTCTTTCTTTTTTTTTTCTTTCCTTTGATGGTTTTCAACACATATTGCTATAATGTATGTTAATTGTCAGAGCCAATTCAAGAGAATTTTCCCCACACACATGATTTTTTGCCCCTCCGCCCCCTTTCCCTGACCCCACCGCCCTTTTTCCCTTGAACACTTTCACCCATATCAGTTTTCGCTACAAAACGTGATACGCACTGTGTATAAATCTTGCACTCGGGTTCCCCTGGTGCCCTCTCACCGAGATGCACCAAGTGGCTGCTACTAATTGTGATACACTAAGTATCGAAAATTTTCAGTTACCTCAAGCACCCACTTAAGCTTGGTGCCCGAAGTTGTTCGAGCTTTAAAGAAGACCCTGTTAGTAACTGCCTCTTGCATATACACATTCCTAGCAGTAGTTTTCTCTCTTTAGGCTCAATTTCTTCTGTAGAAAAAATTTATAGCATTTTGTTTGAAGAACACTCCAGTGAAGTTTTGGTAAAGCAGAAAGTGCAATGTAAGTATTTTACAAGTAGAACAATGATGTTAACAATGGAACGTATACATAACAATTGCATCTTGATCATCAACCATGTGGCTAACAACAATTGCATCTTGATCATCAACCATGTGGCTAACAACAATTGCATCTTGATCATCAACCATGTGGCTAACAACAATTGCATCTTGATCATCAACCATGTGGCTAACAACAATTGCATCTTGATTATCAACCACGTGGCTAACAACAATTGCATCTTGATCATCAACCATGTGGCTAACAACAATTGCATCTTGATCATCAACCATGTGGCTAACAACAATCGCAGCATGAAAAATTTTCACTTTGCACACAAAGATAATCAGCTATTTATTTCAGTAGGAAATCAGTCTGATCTCCCTTCTGATCGAGTGGAGTGGAGTGGAGTGGAGAGGAGCGGAGCGGAGCGGAGAGAAATAACAACATTCATTCACTAGGCATGTAAAAATCTTGTGAATGCCTGAAAAAATGAGAGAATGACTTCCAGTGGAGTAACTAATAAGAAAAAAGTCATCAAATGCCAGTGGTAAATCTTGTCATTCATATTACAAGGAATAAAAGAGCTACTGTACGTGTGAAAAGTCTATTGTAGCTTAATTATTATTATTAATCATTTATTATTCATAAGGAAAATATGTAGATCTTTACAGTGAGTACTCTCATGGAACTAATGGGCCTAATGCTGACCCTTAAATCATTCACATATACACTCTACATGCAGCACCACATACATGAAAATTCTGGAACACATTTCATACTACAATCTTCTCAACATTTGATCATTCTCAATATAAATGTATTATATTCCAACACATGTACTTACATTAATATCACAATTAAATTACAATAATGAAGCATTCCTTGGACAGATTTACCCTCACAGCTACTTACATCGCTGCAGACATGGTCTGTGGCCATATCTTACAGTGTGTCATGCACAATGCGCTCCTTGAGTTGCGACTTATTTATTCAAGTCAAGGGCTCCAGACCTAGGTTCACTTCTCCCACTGTCGGTTGTCTCTAATGTTCTCTTGCTTGAGACAGAGGTGAATAATTACCACGTTGCCATCCTGCCTACCCAGTGCCTTTACGTTTTCCAACATGGGCACTAGGATATGTCATGGATGAAAGCCCTCCTATGGCAACAGGCCTACTGTCCAGGACTAAATGAAGTTGTGGAGGTCATGGGGCATAGCTAATATGCTTTTGCCTGCCACCAGGCTGCTCTGGCCCAGTCAGGCTCACTCTGTTGCGCTTTGGACTGCATTTATTTGGATTTTTCTGACCCCTTTCTGATATCTAGATACCTCACAGTCATGGATGTTTATTCTAACTTGTCATCAGTATGAATCCACCACCCCTTATGCCACCCTCAATGCACTCATCCAGATTCTAGCCACTGAAGGGCTTCCCTGCACCACTGTACCCAACTTGGGGTGGCAGCTTTCAGACAATTCTGCACCTACAATGGCAATAAGCACATGTTAAGTCCAAAGTTTTATCTGTTCTCCAAATGAAAATCAGAGCAAATTGTGTGCACATTTAGACAACAAATATTAAAAGTGTCGGGCACTTCCACCACTACAGCTAAGCTCACAATCTTTCTGAGCACCTACAGGACTACCCCTGATCAGATTGCAGTACTGCTGTATCTGTGAGCCCTGATGTCACAGTTGCAAACGCCGCCATGAGGAAATTCCTCCTTGCCGGCCTATCAATGCCCATGGCTGTCCTCTAAAGCCAGCAGCTTTGCAATTAGTCATGATTTCTCTGTACTACTGTACTGATCTCATTATTCGTCATTCTGAATTCACTACTTCTTACAATTTTGATCTTTGTTTACTTGCTGGACTTGTTATTCTGCTGTGTCATCTCCATTATTTGTATTCCTCTCATTCTTTTTCACCTGGCTGCTCTCAGGTGACTTGTTCTGATGGCCTTGGCCAGTCAGCCACTTTCTACTGTTTCTTGGGTCATTCCCAGTCTTGACAGATTCGGTCACAATAATTATCTTTAGAAAATTTTTTTTGAGATATTGCCGACATATACAATTTTATGGTTTCCTGTTGTTTTAGCATGATTTTCTATTCATGCCTTTGACGTAAAATACATTTTTCTTTTTAATTGGAATCATTTCATCATAAACTGGAAAATAATTAATAATATTTCTCATTTTTGTAGCTCCAAAAACTTTTCCATCTGAAATTTTTGAATTTACAGGCTCTTTTCAAGTTATACAATGAGAAAAATAATTTTCATTATTAACAACATTACCTGTGCAACCACTATCATATAACCAACCGATCTGTATGTTGGCACCTGACTTAACATTATTGCATGCTATTGTGAACCACACCTCATTCACAAAGCTGCTCATGCCAGTTCCCTTCTGTTCACATCCTCAATATCAACCATACCTCTTGAGCCACACTGTTCACCTTTAGTACGTGACAACTTGCTGTTGCTGCTATCCTGATCATTTTGCCCATGCTACCAGCTGCTGTGCTGATTAAAATTTCCTTGGTCACCTCCTTGGTGAAGTCTGTCACGTGTCCATCAATCACTGCTTCTTCCTGACCAGTGACAGTCCCTCTTGAAATTCGCTGGTTTGTCACATCTGTAACACAACTGCTCCTGGTAGTTCACAATGGATTTCTTTTCAGCATCAACTGCATTGGATTTTACACCTTCACTTCAGCTCTTATCTTTAAAATCCATCAACTGAATTTTACATTTAACTTATTCAATTGTCTGATCTTCTTTCAAAATGTAGACCAAGTCCCCAATATAGCTCAAAGTGTCTGGCAAGATCCTCAACACATACTTTGGCTTCTCCTTTTCTGTCACTTTCACACCAGCTAATTTTAATTAATTCATTCATTGTTTTTCTAAAAATTTGGTAAGAATATTACCATGTCATTATAGCCTTTTAACTTCAGATTGTCCAACTTGTTTCTGCAGTTCAATTACTTCGAGCATAATTCACTGGATGGCAATACTGACCCTCTGACTTATCTTAGAAGATAGATTACGGAAAGGCAAACCTACATTTCTACCATTTGTAGACTTAGAGAAAGCTTTTGACAATGTTGACAGAAATACTCTCTTTCAAATTCAGAAGGTGGCAGGGGTAAAATACAGGGAGCGAAAGGCTATTTACAATTTGTACAGAAACCAGATGGCAGTTATAAGAGTCGAGGGGCATGAAAGGGAAGCTGTGGTTGGGAAAGGAGTGAGACAGGGTTGTAGCCTATCCCCGATGTTATTCAATCTGTATATTGAGCAAGCAGTAAAGGAAACAAAAGAAAAATTCAGAGTAGGTATTAAAATTCATGGAGAAGAAATAAAAACTTTGAGGTTCGCCGATGACATTGTAATTCTGTCAGAGACAGCAAAGGACTTGGAAGAGCAGTTGAACGGAATGAACAGTGTCTTGAAAGGAGGATATAAGATGAACATCAACACAAGCAAAACAAGGACAATGGAATGTAGTCAAATTAAATCGGGTGATGCTGAGGGAATTAGATTAGGAAATGAGGCACTTAAAGTTGTGGATGAATTTTGCTATTTGGGGAGTAATGATGGTAACATAAAATTAAGAAGTTTGTACAGTCAAATGACAGAAATATCATTCAAACAAACGGCAAATTAATTCACCTCCTACAATACAATGAATAAAAATGTTGAATGAATATGGAATAACTATTGTTGGTACCATTGGCGGCTTGTAGCTACATTTAGTAGGGGTGATGCCCTGTGCAAAAAGATCTATGATTTTCTCTTTGATCTGCGAATGATGTCTGGGGAACTTGTTCTCCATTAAAAGCACTGCAAGTGCATTGAGCCTTTTTTTAATTTCTAATGCTTTTTAGAATAGTTCTTTTATTCTTTTCAGTGTAGAAACATAGCATTCTGTCTCTGATGTGGTTATGGAAATTCCCAAGAGGATTTATGTCACTTTTGTAATTTCGTTACCCCCCATGAACCATGGACCTTGCCATTGGTGGGAAGGCTTGCATGCCTCAGCAATACAGATAGCCGTACTGTAGGTGCAACCATGACAGAGGGGTATTGGTTGAGAGACCAGACAAACGTGTGGTTCCTGAAGAGGAGCAGCAGCATATATCACTATGGGTAAGATAGATACTAACTAAAGAGACCTTTGGAGAAAAGAGAACCACTTGTATGAATATCAAGAGCTCTGATGGAAACCCAGTTCTAAGCATAGAAGGGAAAGCAGAAAGGTGGAAGGAGTATATAGAGGGTCTATACAAGGGCGATGTACTTGAGGACAATATTATGGAAATGGAAGAGGATGTAGATGAAGATGAAATGGGAGATACGATACTGCGTGAAGAGTTTGACAGAGCACTGAAAGACCTGAGTCGAAACAAGGCCCCCGGAGTAGACAATATTCCATTGGAACTACTGACGGCCGTGGGAGAGCCAGTCCTGACAAAACTCTACCATCTGGTGAGCAAGTTGTATGAGACAGACCAAATACCCTCAGACTTCAAGAAGAATATAATAATTCCACTCCCAAAGAAAGCAGGTGTTAACAGATATGAAAATTACTGAACTATCAGTTCAACATTATAACACAAATTCTTTACAGATGAATGGAAAAACTGGTAGAAGCTGACCTTGGGGAAGATCAGTTTGGATTCCATAGAAATGTTGGAACACTTGAGGCAATACTGACCCTACGACTTATCTTAGAAGAAAGATTAAGGAAAGGCAAACCTACGTTTCCAGCATTTGTAGATTAACGAATGCTTTTGACAATGTTGACTGAAAAGCTCTCTTTCAAATTCTGAAAGTGGCAGGGGTAAGATACAGGGAGTGAAAGGATATTTACAATTTGTACAGAAACCAGATGGAAGTTATAAGAGTCGAGGGGCATGAAAGGAAAGCAGTGGTTGGGAAGGGAGTGAGACAGAGTTGTAGCATATCCCTGATGTTATTCAATCTGTATATTGAACAAGCAGTAAAGGAAACAAAAGAAGAATTTGGAGTAGGAATTAAAATCCATGGAGAAGAAATAAAAACTTTGAGGTTCGCCGATGACATTGTAATTCTGTCAGAGACAGCAAAGGACCTGGAAGAGCAGTTGAACGGAATGAACAGTGTCTTGAAAGGAGGATATAAGATGAACATCAACAAAAGCAAAATGAGGATAATGGAATGTAGTCAAATTAAGTCGGGTGATGCTGAGGGAATTAGATTAGGAAGTGAGACGCTTAAAGTAGTAAAGGAGTTTTGCTACTTGGGGAGCAAAATAACTAATGATGGCCGAAGTAGAGAGGGTATAAAATGTTGACTGGCAATGGCAAGGAAAGTGTTTCTGAAGAAGAGAAATTTGTTAACATCGAGTGTAGATTTAAGTATCAGGAAGTTAACTCTGAAAGTATTTGTATGGAGTGTAGCCATGTATGGAAGTGAAACCTGGACGATAAGTAGTTTGGACAAGAAGAGAATAGAAGCTTTTGAAATGTGGTGCTACAGAAGAATGCTGAAGATTAGATGGGTAGATCACATAACTAATGAGGAGATATTGAATAGAATTGGGGAGAAGAGAAATTTGTGGCACAACTTGACTAGAAGAAGGGATCGGTTGGTAGGACATGTTCTGGGGCATCAAGGGATCACCAAGTTAGTGTTGGAGGGCAGCGTGGAGGGTAAAAATTGCAGAGGGAGACCAAGAGATGAATACACTAAGCAGATTTCGAAGGATTTAGGTTGCAGTAGGTACTGGGAGATGAAAAACTTGCACAGGATAGATTAGCCTGGAGATCTGCATCAAATCAGTCTCTGGACTGAAGACCACAACAACAACAACAACAACAATTACGTTAAGAACATTATCAGGATTTTGCGTAAGATAAATTCAGAAGATTGGTTAATTTACAATATCTGTGAATATCACACCCTACAATATGCTTTTAGTTCAGTTTCACACTAATTTTGTTATCAGGGGATATTCTCAGTCGTCATACTATCTTTTGTGTAGGATGTAGGATATTCTCAAAAGTAGCAAAGCATTTCTTGTTGAGCAGTTTAGCAGCTGCTAAGTGTTTAGTGGAAGCATATTTGTCCATTATATCAAGACATGTACAATCACACACCTTCTTTGTTTCTACCATGAGCATCCTTAAAGGCTTCCCACAGTACTTAGAGTTTCTTAACTCCAAAATAGCAGTTTTCAATATTGTTAATTAACTTTCAACTCACAAATTTCTCCAGAGTGTGTTCAGTTGTAAATTATTTCAAAATGAGGCATAATCTTGTGAAAAAGCTCTAACCAAAACTTGATATAAATAGCATTAAGGTATCTAGAAATTCCTGTTGCTTCTGCGATTGTTTGATCGGCATTTGATACTAAGCGGATTTCAATAGAGCTGTTTTTGAAGGTTGCAAAATTTTTGTGACCTATGTTTGTGGTCTGTATGTAGAAGTTCCACTTTACAGTCCCCCCTGTCCTGCCCTTCCTCCTCCAGTCTTCTGGTTCGATGTGGTCTGCCAAAAAGCCATCACCTGTGCTGTCATATACCCCTGAGAGAACTGTGATAAATAATTTCTTACAGACAGAACATTCCTTAAAACTGATAACATAGATTAATTGCGTTTATACTGTGTGAGTCAATTAAAATTCCAAAATTGAATACTGAAGGACCAAATATAGTAAACTGGCCTGGGCTCACATGTAGTTAATAACTGTGAGTTGCTATATCAATGAAATAAACGAGACCATGTTGAGATGATATTGCGATCTTAAACATTGTAAAAAACTTTAACCCCCATGATTGACTTTCAAGATAGAACTTGTGTTCTAATTAAGTATCATCTTTAGAGCTGTACAGTGGAGTGCATCTGTGGACAAAATTAAGCATTTCCAAAGTAGCATCTCATACTAGACAGGTAGCACATTCAGTTATGGCATAAGAAGTACATTGGCACAACTGTACAGTGTACACCGCATCTTAAACACTTCAGTTCTCTTCTGCTCCATTTTCCCACTGTCCACGATTCAGTACCATAATTCACTCCAAAGTTCAATGGCTGCTCACATAAAATTTTACCAATGTGGTACAATGTGGTAGCCTACAGCACTTTGAGTTACAATTGTATTAACTGTAACCAAAATGAATACATTCAATTTTACTTGTATAAATTGAACTGTTTAAATAATTTAAGTTCTGTAACTAATCATTTTACATTGAGAGGAATAAAATAAAATGATAAATAAATACAGTGATAGCAGTGGGAATCAAACCAAAGCCAATGAATAGGCAGTCAGTACATTTGACCACTTTGCTCTGGCACTTATACATGAACTGCTGCTTGAAAATTCTTTCTATGCTATGTGTAAATCTCTAGAGAATTTAAGCACTATTGACTTGTTTACATGTCCAGTCTCGTCGATCTTCTCAGTGCTGCAGACATGTTACTTCCATATCTCGGTGAACAAAAATGAGCCCCTTTGCATGCTATCATTCGCAAAAACCTTGTTTCAGTATCTTGAACTGTTTATAGGATACGACAATAGTTGTCACCATGATTCCTTATGCACAGGGTTGGAAAGGGGAGAGGGAGGCTGTGCATGACTGTCCTCCAGATATAAAAACCAATAAATCAAGAAGAAAATGACCTATCATTCTGCTCTCAATCTTAAATAAAATTTTGAGGTCTTATCTACATTTCATACATAGCAATGTATGGCTAAAATCAACCGCAGGCCAAGTTTACACAATATGTTTTTACCTCTACAAATTCTTAAAAATTTCATGCAATGATTTACTTAATTTGATGCAAACAGTAACTAGACAAGTAATGAAAAGAAATTCAATCCTTTATTGAACAAAAATGTCAAAATATAAGTTGTGCAAAAATCAAATTAGCTTTCTTAAAATTAGATGATAAGTATTTCATAGTGGCTGGAATGCTCTCTCTCAGCATAAGAAGGAGCAGGAGCATAACTGAGCAGTACAGCAATAAAACAGCCGCTCTCAGAACGGAACGTAGAGAGCAAATCTGCAGCGGTCAAAGGGTTAAATTTTATAATTAATAGTATAACACTGCAAAGAATGAAATAATATGGACAAAAAAGTAAATAAATAAAAAAATTTTAAAATGTTGGTAGCAATGGGAATCCAACCCGAGCTGACTAATTGCCAGTGTGCTTTAGCACTCTACCACAGGGCCACTAGGACAAATGCCCCTCTAAAACCCCTCACACTTCATACTTGCACAATAATTTATGTGCAGTGTTCAAAGAAAAATAACGACCTGTTGTTGTGAGCAATGTAGCATCCTCAGTGCTGGCAGGGATGACTTCACATCAGAGCATTCACTGTTGAAAACAGCTGCGTCCTTTCTCTGAGTTGATCGTAGAACGGCTGCCTGTCATTTCAGCACTCAACACTTGTTTCTAGTTATCATAGAGAGAGCAATACAAAAAAATGTTTCATCCATTTTATTTGCATTCCAGCATACATTTTAAGAGAATAAAAGCAATTTTAGTGCGTATTTGGTTCATACTCAATGAGAAATAGCGTAATTTTAGTGCTATTTCTGGCTTGTATTTGAAGAGAAATGGCTCAATTTTAGTGTTGAAGCATTTTAGCACATGATTACCAGGTGACACTGCCAAAATTACATTTTCAGAATTTCTTCCTCGAATGAAGGCTGATGTTAGACACGAGTAGATTTCTTCTGGCCAGGAATGCCTCTGCACCTGTTCTAGTCTGCTTTTTATGTCTTCCTTGCATCGTCCTTCATGAATTATTTTGCATCTAAGGTAGCAAAATTCCTTAACTTCGTGATTATCAATTTTGATGTTAAGTTTCTTGCTATTCTCATTTCTACTACTTGTCATTATTTTGGACATGTCCAAAAGAACAAATACCACGCATATAAATACATCTGCTCTGACAGCAAATAAAACCATCGGAGTGGATGCACTCCTTGTTTGATCTCTTGTGGAAATTGGGTGAGGCTGTGAGCATTGAGTATAATCGACAGGGACATGTAAGTAGTGTGTCTGTGAAATATGAGAATTTGGCTTGGATTGTTCTTTCAGATACGTCCAAATAGAGCAGATACCACACACACAAATCAATGAAGTATTTCTTTTGTTACTCCAGGTTTCTTTGCAGTTATCTTCCTTGTATCAATGTTTGTCTGTATGACATTTGTGATTTCCCTTTTTTACTCCTCTTCAACTGAACTGCCTACTCTGGTATTCCTTATTCACACTATCCACATCCTTAGCAAACTACGAATGAGTCATCATTCCTCAGTGCTTCAGTATTCCACTTCCTTCCATGCAGATTCTTCCAGATGTTTCTCTTAAACTTCAGACTACTCTTGATCATTACTAAACTGTGACCTGAGTCCATATCTGCACCTAGGTATTCCTTACAACCCAAATCTGATTTCGGAATCACTGTCTGACCATTATGTAATGCAGCTGGGTTCTTCCCATGTCTCTGGGTCTTTTCCAAGTATAATTCCTCCTCTGTGATTCTGAACAGAGTATTTGCTGTTACCATCTGAAATTTATTGTGGGATTCAATTAGTCTTTCCCCTCTCTGACTCCTACTGCCAAGCACATATTCTCCCTTAACTGTTTCTTTTATTTCTTCCCCTTCAACCACATTCAAATCTCCCATGTTTATTTTATTTCCACTCTTCTATACACACTGAATTACCCATTCAGTACCCTCACATACTATCTTCTGCTTGCGTTGTTGGCACGTACACCTTGACTATCACTGGCGGCATTTGTTTGCTGATGAATCTGATGAGATCAACCCTACCAGTGAACTGTTCACAGTAGCTCATTCTCTGCTTTACTAGTCTGCTACCATTATATATTTCTACCGCTGTTGATATTACCCTATATTTGTCTGACCAGAAATCCTTATCTTTTTCATGCTTCACTGCACTGAACCGCACTATATCTATCTACAAATAGACATTTTCGAAAATACATTTTGAGAAGACATTTGCAGTTTGATTTTCTAAAATAAAAAATCCCCAAAAATGCTCAAATATTTCTCCACTCAATACATAAGGTACAGCAAGAACCATATGAGTGTGTTCTGAAACATCTGTTGTGCCATAAGCCATGAAAGTCACAAAGGAAGCTTTTCTAATTTCCATCCTTATCTCTTTTGTAGCAGGCAGTCTCATATCTAATTCTGAATGGTCTTAAAAACACCTTTCAAGACTTCACTGGTTTCTAAGTGATTCTTCAAATCTGAATCTAATTTAGGTGCAAAATTTACTAACCCTCTGAATACCCCCGGATTTACTGAGTTTTCTGTTTTGTCATGTCCAAGTGTGGGAGTTTCAAGTTTGCACAAAGGAAAATGCAGTATATTATTTTGCACAAAATTTCATGGCTCTTTCCAACCTTTATAGTATGCTCATTGATTGAAAGTATATATGCCCCACTAAGTTTCTCCCTTATACTAAAGGTTCCTAAAACTGACTGCAAAACTGTATTATTGTCATCTCCTTTCAATTCCTATGCTTTTCAGTTTTTCTTTCCTTTTGTTTAAATTTATAAAACCATCTTTGTCCACATTACATCATCTCCAAACAGCAAACATGGAAGTAGAACAATGCGTTTTTTACTTCATAGCCACAGAACCAACTTTTCCATTCAAACGATTCAGAACTAAAGCTACGAATATATTTCTTCTTGTTGCCTATGTGTGGGTGAGACATCAGAATACCAGGTGTTGAATGACCTCTTTTCTTAACTATAAGTTCCTCATGGAGAGACAGTTGTGAAGATTTAAGCTTTTGAAATTCACTCGCTGTCACACAACTTACTTTTTGCTGATGCATGGCCATATTTACATTATCTGTAAAATAAGAGAGCTGAAAAAAGAATCAAATGGTATAGCTGGCAGCAAGATAATAATCTAATTCCACACTTTACATCATTCAAGGAAATGGTACACAGTTAAGCATGGAAAACGTGTGGGGAGTGGGGGATGGAGGGAACTGTCTTCCACCAGCATGCTAGGGTCAGCACTGTGGGAGTGTCAGTGCTTCCTCCCCTTAAAGCCTCAAATGCTGTGTACAACAGCCAAAGACCATGCTATGGGAACTGTGAAGTGCACTGTTCCATGCAATGACTTTTGTATTTTTTTCATAAACTGGGTGATGGCTACTGAAATTAAGTTAATACATTATACACTGAAGAGCCAAAGAAACTGATACACTGGCCTAACATCATGTAGGTACCCCACAACCATGCAGAGGTGCTGCAACACGACATGGTATGGACTTGACTAATGTCTGAATTAGTGCTGGAGGGAATCGACACCATGAATCCTGCAGGACTCCATAAATCCATAAGGATATGAGGGGGTGGAGATCTCCTCTGAACAGCATGTTGCAGGGCATCCCAGACATGCTCAATAATGTTCATTTATGGAGAGTTTGGTGGCCAGCGGAAGTGTTTAAATACAGAAGAGCCACTCTGTAGCAATTCTGAACATGTGGGGTGTCACACTGTCCTGCTGGAATTGTGAGAGTGTGTTGGGATGCACAATGGACATGAATGGATGCAGGTGATCTGACAGGATGCTTACGCATGTGTCATCTGTCAGAGTCGTATGTGGGGATCCCATACCATTACAGAGCCTCCACCAGCTTGAACAGTCCCCTGCTAACATGTAGGGTCCATGGATTCATGAGGTTGTCTCCATCTGTATATGTCCATCCACTCGATACAATTTGGAATGAGACTCTTCCAACCATGCAACATATTTCTAATCATCAACAGTCCAATGTCAATATTGACAGGCCCAGGCAAAGATGTAAAGCTTTCTGTTGTGCAGTCATCAAGGGTACATGATTGGGCCTTAGGCTCCGAAAGCCCATATCGACAAGGTTTCTTTGAATGGTTCACACATTGACACTTGTTGGCCCAGCATTGGAATCTTCAGCAATTTGTGGGAGGGTTGCAACTTCGGTCATGTTGAATGATTCTCTTCAGTCATCATTGGCCTCGTTCTTGCAGGATATTTTTCTGGCCACAGCTATGTTGGAGATTTGATGTTTGACCAGTTCCTGATATTCACGGTACACTTGTGAAATAGTTGTACTGAAAAATCCCCACTTCATCACTACCTCGGAGATGCTGTGTCCCATTGCTCATGTGCCAGCTATAACACCGCGTTAAAACTCACTTAATCTTGATAACCTGACATTGTACCAGCAGTAACTGATCGAAAACCTGCGTGAGACACTTGGCATTGCTGACCATAGCACTGTATTCTGCCTGTTTACATATCTCTGTACTTGAATGCACATGCCTATACCAGTTTCTTCAGTGCTTCAAGGTACATTGTGCAGGTATAAAAAAAGAATTAAAGTAGAAAGCACTCATTATAGTAACTTATCAATAATACCAAGTGAAAATCAGGAGGAGGGGTGGCTGCAGTTTCACAGTGCCTATATGCAAGCTGTCACTGTTGGATATTATTGCAAAAAGGTCATTTATCTATAGGGCTCTTCAAAAAATCACTTCAGTTTTGATATTATTAAATTATGAACTTTGTTTTTAAAACTCCTTAAAAAAATTACATAAACATGTTCATCACACCTTACCATTTCCAGTATGGAAAATCACGTGACCACCTCTACTGCAATGGCTTGCAACAACTCTGTCTGTGAAATCCCCTACGACAAGACTCCACTTGCATTTCATGAACTACAAGTAGAATTTCCTTCTTTACCTTAAAGATGTTTTAGGATTCATTAACATACACCACTGATTTGAGATAACCCAAAGAAAAAAATCGTAAGATGTTAAGTGACATGAACTTGGCGGCTGTTGATGGGTCACCATTACGGGAGTTGAGTTAATTCAGGAATTGCACTTGGAGCAAGTAAACTGTTTTGTGAGAAGTGTGACAGATGGCATCATCCTTCTGATACCACAGCTCTTGGATGCCAATTCCACTGAAATGAGGCAAGAAAAAGTCTTATCACCAGACATTATTGGTTTGCATTAACTGTCACAGCTGTCCTGCCTCATCTTCAAAACATAAGGGCTGATGATGACACACACCCAAACGTCACACCTAACCAACACTTGCAGTCAATACAATACCCTCTCTTGAACAACACAAGGTTTTTCTGACCCCCTGATATGGCAGTTCTGTCTATTCAGATCTATTTACTTGGAAGTGTGCCTAGTTGCTAAAGATGATGATCCTTGCAAAACAGTCAACTTCTTGTCATCTTCTCAGAAACCAGTTGCCTTTCTGCAGGATCAGCTACTTTCAGCTGCTGTGTTAACTGAATTCTGGAAAGGTGGTAATGGAGATCATGCCAAAGAATCCATTGTACAGGAGATTTTCTAATGCTGTGGTGGGTGATGGACAAATGTTTTATAAAACTTGGTAAAATTAGAGTCAGTCAGTTCACCTTTCCTCTATAAATCAGCTCAGAGCACCCACATGCTAATGCACAATAATATTACCCACACACAACCCAAGCACAATAGACCTCCATAGGATGTGGTTGAACTTAATAATGCAGCTACATTTTACGTTGAAAGGACAAACTCCCACCTGCCACACTGTACCTGGAATACTTTTTTAATAAATGCAGGCAGGAACTGATACCCTAGAAATTAGGTACACACTCACAGTTAGTTCAAGTTTTTGTAACTGAACTTTACTGTTTCTCCGATAAACACAAAAAAATTAAAAATAAATATAATTCACAGTTTATCCTTGAAACCTCACAATCCAATTGAAGGTTTACATATCAGTGCAGGCTATCACCAATTCATGATAAGTTCTGCAAGCTTTCCCCAAGAAAATCATTAAAGTTCCACACCTTCAGTTCAGACTGCACGTCCCACACTGACTTCCGACTAAAATTACTCTAAACCAACTTGTAGCTGGGTGCAACAGTCTATAATTGATAAAGTCCCCATGAGCTTATCCTATTTGGAACTAAAACACAGCGGACTTATCTGAGTCCAGATTGGATACTTAGAATAATGCTGCACAAACAAACAAACAAACAAAAAGTCACAAGTTCCTACAAACGACCCATCACGAAATTCTCTAAGTCTTACTAGGGCCTTAGAATAATTCAGTGCTCACAAACCACAGCTATGTTGCTGCTCATCAAACATGACTCACAGAGGCTGCCTCCAAGGCAAGTCTATACTGAAGTCTTCATTTGAGGATGGCTGCCACTGTTATAAACCTTCAGTCTATGACCACTGAAATCAAATCAACAACTTCGTAAGACAATTGCTGAAATTCATAATTTAAACATTTGACATACCTATTACACATAAATTTATATGGGAATTTTCTGAAAAGTCTCATGCTACCATTTGTTTTCTGCTATTTGATATAGTTTCTTTATGAATAATATTTTTTTGGCTGTCTCTGGTTTTTCAGATTTTTTAGAAGTAAGAATTAATAAATCTTTTAAGCTATTCATTCTAATAATTTACTACTCATTTCTAGTTTATTGTACCGCAACTACTTTTAGGATTTTTTTATAGTTATTCAGCAAGAAAGACTGTTTTTACTGTGAAAAATGCAGATTTCAGCCTGGCATTTAAAAACTCTACATTTTCAGTGAGTCTACTGTGATTGCCCAATACACACTACAAGATGTATCCACAGACACCTTATTTGTTGTAGTCGCATAGTGTGTTGTCAAGATATTTGCTTTTTTGCTTCAGAAAATATACATAACATTTAATTTACAGTAACTTATAAACCAATACAGATAGTGACAGTGCTTCAACACTTGCATAACTCTCTTTTCTGCTTAAGGTGAGCCTACTAGCTTCTTAGTGAGATAAACAAATAAAGAGTTATTAATTTCTGAATAAGTTTATTTTTCACATAGTTGTGCAAATGCACCCTCAGAAGGTCTCCATTGTTTCTCCAAACAGCATGGGTTTTTCCCATCTGGAAGCAGCACATCTCTCTCCTTGGGCTTTTTATATCTCAAAGACACCGCCATCTGTGGAGAAAAGTCTGAACGGCCCTCCCTTTGCTCCTGTCAAACTGATCTTAGCTGTCAAAACACATGTGCATTGATTTTGACTGCAACTTAGTCAATCATGGACACATGTTTATGTCCAAAATCAGGGTCTCCTGCCTCCCCAATGGACTTTCTCCTACATCAACTCTTGGAAAAGAGAATGAAACATGGACTAACAACCACAATGTCAAAAACCACCACAATGTTTTCCACAGATTTTCTTCCAGAATGAAGACAATAAGAAGTCTTAATGTTCGCTGTTGAACACACTCAGTTGAACTTTACAATACATCTGCAGGCTGCTGATTCATCTGGTGCTTCACTGTACACTAGAACCGCATGAAGATGTCTCACAGTTGCTGCATAAATGTCTCCATTTTCATAAAAGTCTTCATTATTACCATATGCTGTGCAATAGTAAACTGCCCCATGGCTAGACACCCAATGAAGAAATTTGAGAAATTCAGAGTGAAGCAAAAATCAAAATTACACACAACACCTTGATTAACCGACAAACAAAATTATACTACACAATTCAAAACCAGCATACTTTTCGAATGACCCATTACTTAGTGTTTAATTCTCTTGAACAGTCACAAGTGCACTTACACATATGAACCAAAAATTATAGAAACCAGTAACATAAGTGAAAGGAAAAATTAAAGAACAATGTCCAATTTTTCCAACCACTCACTTGGTTTTATCGAAGTCTTTTCACAGATCCATCAGAAGTACACAAATGCCAGTCCTAAATGGTATGTCACAATATCTGTACCACTTTGCAGCAGTCTGATCTAGGAGCTGTGCAGAGTAGCCAATGAGCTTCCACATCTGATTTTGTCATGTTTGCACCTGGTGTTGCAAGGAAGGTTGAATATATGAAATTCAGAATTCCCTATCAAATGGGATAACTGTATGTAATGAGGAAGATCAACACTCAGCTGTGCTTTCACAAGAAATCCTACGGAAATCAGGCAACTATCGATGACAATTATGTGCAAACTGATGCTACTCACCATATAGTAGAGATGATGAGTCGCAGATAGGCACAACAAAAAGGCTGTCAAACAAGTAAGCTTTCAGCCAAAAAGGCCTTTAAAGAAATTAGACAACTCTCTCATGCAAACAACTCACACACACATGACCACAGTCTCTAGCTGCTAAGGCTAGACTGCGAGCTGCAGCGCATGATGAGAGAAGCAATCCAGGTAGTGGGGTTAAGGAGGAAGCTGGAGGGGGGAGGAGAAGTGATAGCAAAGTAGGAGTGGGGGACCATAAAGTGCTGTTTGTGGGACCATACAGGGATGAGGTTAAGAGAGTTTAGGGTAGCTAGATGAAGTCAGGAGGTTAGATGAAGGGCAGGGGGGAGGAGGAAGCAGCGGAAAAGGAGAGAATTAAAAAGACTGTGGGTGTATTGATGGAATAGAGGGCTGTGTAGTGCTGGAGTGGGAACGGGGAAGGGGATAGATGGGTGTAGGACAATGACTAATGAAGGCTGAGGCCAATAGGGTTACAGGAACACAAGATATACTACAGGGGCAATTCAGAAAATCTGATGTTAATAGGAAGGATCCAGGCACAGGCCCTTTGTCAAACTTTAGACTGCACTTAGCTTCTCTACCTTCTCTCCACCTCATCTCTGTATGCTCCCACATGCAGAACTTTATTGATAGTCTTTTTATTGTGCCAATCTGTGACTCAGCATCTCCGGTATATGGTGAGGAGCCATCTATCATTTTCATGATATTGTCAAACTACTGAATGAGAGAGAAAAAGTGTTTTACAATCACACAAAGGAATATTTGGAGGACATTAACTCTTTCCAAAAAAATTTAACGTATGTGGTGATTTTTGTATCAAATTCTAGATATGTAAACTATTCAAAGATGAAATAACAGATTTGCTGAAACTCTTCAACACAAGCCCAACTGTAAGACAACCAAACAGGAAAATAAAAACTTCATCATCTAGCACTAGCCAAATTTTAATAAATACACAACAGAACAGATGCCACTGGTGGTACAGCAGCTATACACAACACATTATTAAGAGAAATCATGATCTCAGCAGCCTACAGGCATTGAAATAACTCACTGGTGAAAGCTGAAAAGTTTTTGCAGATCCAGGACTTGAACCCAGATGGTTGCTTCTCTAGAAATCAATGAGGATGGCTCTGAGTACAGTATTTTCAGTACAGATGCACCATGTCTTCCGAACCCCTGTGGTGGGGCTAGTGGATGGGTGTTCTACTTGTGTGTGACAGGTTGAGAATTTGAGTTGGATGGAAAGTCTGGTGTCACCGCCAGACACCACACTTGCTAGGTGGTAGCCTTTAAATCGGCCGCGGTCTGTTAGTATACGTCGGACCCGCGTGTCGCCACTATCAGTGATTGCAGACCGAGCGCCGCCACATGGCAGGTCTAGAGAGACTTCCTAGCACTCGCCCCAGTTGTATGGACGACGTAGCTAGTGATGCACACTGATAAATTACGCTCTCATTTGCCGAGACGATAGTTAGCATAGCCTTCAGCTACGTCATTTGCTACGACCTAGCAAAGTGCCATTACCAGTTACTATTGATGCTGTAAAACATGTACCGTTGAGAGCGATGTTCACCATTTATGGATTAAAGTTAAGTATTCCAACAGCTACCCCCTTTTTGCTGAAGTCTAACTTCCTTCTCCTGTTCCAGACCTCACGCCAGCCTGCGTGAGCTAAAACGCGTGCCTTTCGGCTTCCTCTCATAGTGGGTTGGCTCTCTTGCCAATCCACAACATTTGGCAACGAGGCCAATTCGCGTTCGTAACTATACTGCCCTGATTTACTTGTGTAATGGCTTCGCCACAATCTCCAGATGTACTGTCCAAATTTTATCGCTTACAGAACCAGCAGACACAGGCCTTGCTGGATGCCCTTGGAAAGCTCGTCCAGGGTCAACGTGCAATGCATAACGATGCAGCGGCCGCCACTCCACCGCTCACGCAGCCACAACACGCAGTTGCACCAACTTTTCGACCTTTTGATGCTGCACTGGAAAGCTGGACGGAGTGGTCACACCAATTTAGATTCCATCTCGCCGCCTACAGAATTCAAGGTAACGAGCGGCAGCCTTTTTTGTTAGCATCCGTCGGGGTGCAAACGTACCGTGTGATAGTCAAATTATTTCCCCGACGCGACGTAGCAACTCTGTCCTACGACGAAATTTTGTCTGCATTAGATGCATATTTCAAAGAATCAGTCAATGTAGTTGCCAAACGGTATACCTTCTTTCATACAAAACGTACGGCAGGTCAGACTAATAGTGAGTGGGTTGCAACTTTGCAAGGCCTTACTAGGGATTGTGCTTTTGAGTGTCAATGTGGACTCCCTTATTCAGATACTATGGTACGTGATGCAATTGCACAGAACGTTTCTGATGTTTGTATAAGGGAACAGATTTTGAAACTAGTCAATCCCTCCCTTCAACAAGTGATGGACATATTGGATCGACAGGACACTTGAATTTGCTCAGGAATCATTTGAAGCTTCGCCACCCGTGTGGCAGGTTAACCGGCCTGCCGGGCAAGCTGCACGGAACAGTTAACAGTCCTCGCACATGACCGCGCCGCTGCCGCCTGGCTCTCAGTCACGTGTACCGCGCCGGCAAGCAAAGGCAGTGCTAAAATCACGCCCGCGGTGTGCTACTAGACATTCGCGTGAGAATTGCCCGTCACGCCAAGCTATTTGCTTTTACTGTAATAAAAAAGGACATGTTCAAAGTGTTTGCCAGAAAACGCTCCGATAGGAAGCTCAAAACAATTCCAGGCCCTTTGCTTCGCGCCGGAATTGGAATCGAACCAAGGATACTCAGGCTCGCGACACTTCGCCCATGGAAATTCATGTAGTTAATTCCACTCCACCCAGTTCCACTCTAACAGTGACTGTGTTCGTCCCACAAATAGTGTGCGTCGACATCGACAGAAATCCCATCATGTCACAAGTGATTTTGTACCAGTGTCAGTTCACGTTGCACGAGACAGTCGCTCTTGTCATCAGCCCGACAACCTTTTTGTAGACTTGGACATTAACGGCAAAGTGATACCATTCCAGCTCGATACCGGAGCTGCAGTTTCACTGATCAATCAAGACACGTACAAACATCTGGGCACACCTCTATTGCGTGCCGCAAATGTTAAGCTAACTACATATTCAGGTCACGGGTTCCCTGTGTTAGGGCAGTGCAGCCTTCTTGCAACATACAAGGGACAAACAAAACTTGTGTCATTGTACGTCCTTCGTTCTTCTTCTGCAGTGAACTTGTTTGGTTTCGATTTGTTTCAGTTGTTTAACTTGTCTATAGTAAATCAGGTCCTATCAGTGAACCAGACTGTGCCTTCAGACAGTGTTTCTCGTCTATGTGAAGAGTTTGCAGACATTTTTGCACCGGGCCTTGGTTGCGCTAAGAACTATAAAGCACATTTGGGACTGAAAGTAAACGAAATTTTTCAGAGCGCGCAATGTTCCCCACGCATTGCGTGATGAGGTCGCAAAAACATTACACGATTTGGAATCACAAGGTGTAATTGAACGTGTGCAGGCTTCTCTCTGGGCATCACCCTTAGTAATTTTGCAGAAATCTTCCGCAAAATTGAGACTTTGCGTGGACTTCAAGGCAACAGTGAATCCACAACTAGTGACTGCAACATTTCCTTTACCCCACCCGGAAGATCTTTTTGACAAACTGTGCCCGGGTAAATATTTTTCGAAGTTGGACCTAGCAGATGCGTACTTGCAAATACCGGTGGACGAAGAATCCCAGCGCGTTTTGGTGGTTAACACGCATCTTGGTTTGTATCGCTTCAAACGACTGCCATTCATTCATGTGAGCATCCGCCCCTGCATTGTTTCAGCAATATCTACAAACTGTTTGTGCGTCGGTCCCTACTACAGCAAACTATCTGGACGATATTGTGATCTCCGGAAAGATGGAAGAACATTTAGCCAATCTCGGAACATTATTTCAGGTCTTGCGACAACATCGTCTTCGCTTGCGGAAGGACAAATGTGTGTTTTTTGCTCGTGACTTACCCTATCTGGGACATGTACTCAATGCCCAAGGCATACATCCCAGTCCAGAGCACCTCCGTGCCATACAAGACTTGCCTTCGCTGCAGAATTTGAAGCAGCTACAGAGTGTGCTGAGAAAAATAAATTACTATAACAAATATATTCCCCATGCCTCTTCCATTTCAGCTCCGCTTCATCGCTTACGCCGTAAAGGTGTTCCGCTCGTCTGGATGATGAAATGCGAATGCGCCTTTCGCCAGTTTTAAATCGGCGTTGCTTTCCAATACTTGCCTTACGCCATTCGATCCCCGGAAGCCCCTTTTGTTGATGGTGGATGCATCGTATTTCGGGATCGGTGCTGTGCTTGCGCACAAAGATGGTTCGCACGATCGCCCTATTGCATTTGCGTCCAAATTGCTGTCGTCTACGCAAAGACATTATTCACAGATCGAGAAAGAAGCATTGGCTCTCATATTTGGTGTTACAAAGTTTCATGATTTCTTGTATGGTCGTCACTTTACCATCATCACAGACCACAAACCTTTGACATTGCTTTTTCATCCGACCAAGCCTGTACCTCCACCTACAGCGCAGAAATTAATTCGCTGGTCTATTTTCCTCTCGCAGTACCGCTACGATATCTTGTATCGGTCCACTGCTAAGCACGGAAACGCCGATGCGTTGTCCCGTTTGCCTGTTGCTGAGGATAGAGCATTCGATTCCTCCGAACTTGCTTGCATGTTCATTGATTCGGAAACCGATGACGTGGTCGACTCGTTTCCGATTGATTTTCGTCGTGTAGCTACAGCCACAGCTGTCGACCCTGTCCTTGCTACCATTCTGTGTTTTGTTGCTATACAATGGCCCTTGTCAAAGTCACAGATCGGGGATCCGTTGGTTCGCCGATTTTTTGCTCACAAGGAGAGACTTTTTGTACGACGTGGTGTTTTGCTGTTGCGTTCTGATAATGATCAGTCCAGGGTCGTGGTCCCACGTTCTTTACAGTCCTCTGTCTTACGGCTTCTCCACCATGGACATTGGGGTATGGTGAGAACGAAACAACTTGCTCGTCAGCACTGTACTTGGTTCGGAATCGATGCCGCGATTACGAAAATATGCTCTTCTTACGTGGTGTGTGCCGAACAACAATCAGCACCACTGCGGAAATTCTTTGCATGGCCAAAAGCCACTTCCCCTTGGCAACGCTTACACATTGATTTTGTTGGTCCATTCTGGAATGCTCGATGGTTGGTTGTGGTAGATTCATTCATTCAGTAATTTTCCTTTTGTTGTCCGGATGTCTTCCACGATGTCATCTGCCACCACCCAAGCGTTATCCACTATCTTTTTCATTGAAGGTCTTCCACAGACTATTGTTTCCGACAATGGCCCACAATTCATGTCCGCCGAATTTCAGTCATTCTGCAAGGCCAATGGTATTCAACATCTGACTTCCGCGCTGTTTTCGCTACAGTCAAACAGTGCCGCTGAACGATTGGTCAGGAATTTCAAGTCACAGATGTTGAAGTTGAAAGAGTCGCATTCTCGGGAGGACGCGTTATTGCTCTTTTTGTCCTCGTATCGCTCTCAGCCTCAAGATGGTCGCTCGCCGACTGAGTTGCTGCACGGTCGCTCTCATCGCACCTTGATGTCTTTGCTACATCCGCCGCATCAGGTTCCTGTGCAGCGGCAGACACCTGCTTTTGCTCCAGGCGACGTTGTCTACTATCGCAACTATCGAGGTTCACGGCGTTGGCTCGCTGGGCGCATTCTTCGCTGCCTTGGCCGCGCTATCAGCTGCGCCTCTGTCGTCGCACGGGATCTGCCGCTCCCCGTCTGCTTTCAGCGACGGTGCCGTCCGGTCAGCGCCCTGGGGACCCATCTACTGGCTCGCCTCAGCCCCAGGTGTTACCGACGCTGCGTTCCATTTTGCCCCACGGCGACGCGCCGCCGAAGGTGCCTGTTCTCCCGCCGGCGACGCCTGCAGTGGACGCGTCGCTGCGACTGCCGGGCGCCTCCCTGGGTCATGCGCCGCCGATCACTTCCCGTGACCAGTTGTCCTCCGACATGGAACTCTTGCCCGCACTGGACCATATGTCGTCTTCGCCCGTCGGGTGCCACGACCCGATGGAGGTCGACCCTTCGGCCCCTCCTGTCTCTCTGCGGGCGCATACACCGCATGTTGGCGTGCACCCTGGAGCAGGTTTTCAGGCGTTTCCTAGCTCCCCTCAGTCCGAATGGCAGGGTGCGGGTGGCACAGCCTCACCTGTTGTTAGGCTCCCCACCTCGTCGCATACGTCAACATGGGGTCCTCCCCATGGCGGGCGGAAGCCTTATAACACAACCGTACGCCGATTTGCGGGGGAGGAATGTGGTGTTTGAACAAGTGTTATATGTGGTGTCACCGCCAGACACCACACTTGCTAGGTGGTAGCCTTTAAATCGGCTGCGGTCCGTTAGTAAACATCGGACCCGCGTGTCGCCACTATCAGTGATTGCAGACCGAGCGCCGCATGGCAGGTCTAGAGAGACTTCCTAGTACTTGCCCCAGTTGTACAGCCGACTTTGCTAGCGATGGTTCACTGACAAATTACGCTCTCATTTGCAGAGAGGATAGTTAGCATAGCCTTCAGCTACGTCATTTGCTACGACCTAGCAAAGTGCCATTACCAGTTACTATTGATGCTGTAAAACATGTACCGTTGAGAGCGATGTTCACCATTTACGGATTAAAGTTAAGTATTCCAACAGCTACGCCCTTTTTTGCTAAAGTCTAACTTCCTTGTCCTGTTCCAGACCTCATGCCAGCCTGCGTGAGCTAAAACGCATGCCTTTCGGCTTCCTCTCATAGTGGGTTGGCTCTCTTGCCAATCCACAACAGAAAGCATGTCCAGATGGGCAAGATGGTTAATGGAGTCATTCTCGAGAAGCAGGAGCACCCCTGTTTGATAACTGGTCTGGCACAAGTTTTCAACCTTCACCACCGATTTATTTCAATGCCTGTAGGCAGTTGAGATCCTGATATCTGTTGATAACACACACAAATATGCCTGTAACTAGAGTTGTGCTGTACCAAAACTATGATTCAGTACTTTTGGTACACTACATAAATTATGCAGTAAATGATAGGATTACCAGTCGTATTGGTAGAATTGGCAAGGAAAGAAACATAAATGAATGTGTAAAAGAGAAAATGGGAGCCGATGGCTTCTCTTTGCTTTTTGTTTGTTTTGCACAGAGTTAGAACTGCACATCATTTGGTGTTAGTCCATTGTGTATTTTATATCCGTACAGAATATAAACTATATTTTATAAGTAATAAAAATTAGTTGATTGAGTAAATTCTGTGCTTTTATGTAACATTACTTTTGATACAGGTACACTTTACACACACACACACACACACACACACACACACACACACACACATCTGTACTCAATAGTATGTTCATCACAAACAAAAGCAAGAATTTTCTGTTATTATTGAGAAATGCAAAAGTCCTTTATGAGTAACAGAAACATGATTTATATAAGTTTAACGAAGCATTAAGGTGATGTTTAATGTATTTTTGTTTAGCTGTGTTTCGTATTTTACCTTTTTGTTCAGGAAATTGTGTTTCTTAGTGCTATATGATAAATCTGTATCATTTCCTTAATTTTTACAACAATATCCCTCTGTTTCACATTGCAATCAACAATTTTCGAATAAAAGCTGAATTAAACATTGACAATTTCAGTTTTTCTGTAAGTACTATTTATTCTGAAGTAACAGAAAGTAGGATAACTATATAGAATGAAAATATTCCATAGATTACCCAGCCCTTTATATATCATCATTCAGCTTCATGGCAGATCACCACTTCTGGTGTTTAAGGGAATCTAGTAAGACACTGATTGCAAATGTAAAGAAAGTGGTCATTGTGCAGTAATATCTGATTGGTATGCAACCCATCCAATGTACAGATAAGATGGGTATGACCTTAACTAAACAAAGTTACTAGGAAAACTAGCATGACCTACGCTTACTTATTGCAGTCTACAGAAGCCTATGCTAGTTTTACAACTGTGCCTATAACACACATGTGAAAAACATGGGGTCTTGTGGCAACTAGGCTTAAATTCTTACGATGACTACTGCAAGAAACTCAGAACTCCTTGGACTAAGAGACACTATAAAGAATTTCAATACTGATGCAGAACATTTTGTTTTTCTCCTAAAGGCAGCAATACTACGAAAAATCTCCATCTTGCAAAGTCTGTTTCTTTAACTGATGAAAAAGGTCTCAAATTTCTGTGATATAAAATTTGTGGGAATAGATGTTCAGGTGGGCTAAAGTGGGAGATATGCCTAAGCAATCAAAATAATTTAAAAGCTGATATCACTTACGTATGTTGTTAGAATTCACGCTCAAAATACAAGCGGCTTTTTTTATTTTTTATTTCATTGATCACATTCAATGTTTTTGGAGTCTCATCATTCATGATTTAAATAATGCAAATAGCGCCACTTAAATTATTCTGTCATGCTTAGCACAATGTGTTTTGAGAGTTTATTATTTTGAAGTGCGTAAATATTTTTGTGATATGAAGAGAAAAAAATCCTGGCTTCTTACAAGGGACCATACTCAAATGTATGACCAGCTTACCTTAAGCAGGTAGTGTTTCTCAAAAAAATAGCAACCTAAAGTGAATGTAGCTTTCTCCACAAACAACAAGCTACAACAGAAATTAATCCACACCTTAAACAGAAAAGATAAATTCCCAGACTCAGCATTATACAAAATCACATGTAAAACTTGCTCAAGCTACTACATAGAACTAACTGCCAGGAACCTTCAAATTGGATACACTGAACACATCAACTTTACCACATAATCAGTAACAGCAACACATACAGGGTGTTACAAAAAGGTACAGCCAAACTTTCAGGAAACATTCCTCACACACAAAGAAAGAAAATACATTATGTGGATATGTGTCCGGAAACGCTTACTTTCCATGTTAGAGCACATTTTATTACTTCTCTTCAAATTACATTAATCATGGAATGGAAACACACAGCAACAGAACGTACCAGCATGACTTCAAACACTTTTTTAACAGGAAATGTTCAAAATGTCCTCCGATAGCAAGGATACATGCATCCACCCTCCATCGCATGGAATCCCTGATGCGCTAATGCAGCCCTGGAGAATCGCGTATTGTAACACAGCCGTCCACAATACGAGCACGAAGAGTCTCTACATTTGGTACCGGGGTTGCGTAGACAAGAGCTTTCAAATGCCCCCATAAATGAAAATCAAGAGGGTTGACGTCAGGGGAGTGTGGAGGCCATGGAATTGGTCCGCCTCTACCAATCCATCGGTCACCGTATCTGTTGTTGATAAGCGTACGAACACTTCGACTGAAATGTGCAGGAGCTCCATCGTGCATGAACCACATGTGTCATACTTGTAAAGGCACATGTTCTAGCAGCACAGGTAGAGTATCCCGTATGAAATCATAACATGCTCCACTGAGCATAGGTGGAAGAACATGGGGCCCAATCAAGACATCACCAACAATGCCTGCCCAAACGTTCACAGAAAACCTGTGTTGATGACATGATTGCAATTGCGTGCAGATTCTCGTCAGCCCACACATGTTGATTGCGAAAATTGACAATTTGATATCGTTGGAATGAAGCCTCATCCGTAAAGAGAACATTTGCACTGAAATGAGGATTGACACATTGTTGGATGAACCATTCGCAGAAGTGTACCCATGGAGGCCAATCAGCTGCTGATAGTGCCTGCACACGCTGTACATGGTACAGAAACAACTGGTTCTCCCATAGCAATCTCCATACAGTGACGTGGTCAACGTTACCTTGTACAGCAGCAACTTCTCTGACGCTGACATTAGGGTTATCGTCAACTGCACGAAGAATTGCCTCGTCCACTGCAGGTGTCATTGTCGTTCTAGGTCCTCCCCAGTTGCAAGTCATAGGCTGGAATGTTCCGTGCTCTCTAAGGTGCCGATCAATTGCTTTGAACGTCTTTCTGTCGGGACACCTTCGTTCTGGAAATCTGTCTCGACACAAACGTACCGCACCACAGCTATTGCCCCGTGCTAATCCATACATCAAATGAACATCTGCCAACTCCGCATTTGTAAACATTGCACTGACTGCAAAACCAGGTTCGTGATGAACACTAACCTGTTGATGCTACATACTGATGTGCTTGATGCTAGTACTGTAGAGCAATGAGTCGCATGTCAACACAAGCACCGAAGTCAACATTACCTTCCTTCAATTGGGCAAACTGGTGGTGAATCGAGGAAGTACGTTACATACTGATGAAACTAAAATGAGCTCTAACATGGAAATTAAGCGTTTCCAGACACATGTCCACATAACATCTTTTCTTTATTTGCGTGTGAGGAATGTTTCCTGAAAGTTTGGCCGTACCTTTTTGTAACACCCTGTATAACAATCATTGGACATCCTATCAAAAACATAGAAAAAGATCTTAAAAGTTCTCCACCACTTGCAAAAATCACATACTATGGGGGCTGCATATTTTTGTATACCAAAAAGGCAAGGAGAAAAAATTCTTAATGACAAACTACATTGCAAATAAGCTAATTTTTTCCCAATGTTTCTCCTTCCATATGATAACTGTAGAAACCTCCTAGACTCTACACAACACCTACAAGAAAACAGAAACCTAATCAATGCTTCAGTAGTCAATAATGGTAAAATAAATTTTATAACTGATAACTCCCCCCTTGAACCATGTACCTTGTCATTGGTGGGAAGGCTTGCGTGCCTCAGCGATACAGATAGCCGTACCGTAGGTGCAACCACAACGGAGGGGTATCTGTTGAGAGGCCAGACAAACGTGTGGTTCCTGAAGAGGGGCAGCAGCCTTTCAAGTAGTTGCAAGGGCAACAGTCTGGATGATTGACTGATCTGGCCTTGTAACAATAACCAAAACAGCCTTGCTGTGCTAGTACTGCGAACGGCTGAAAGCAAGGGGAAACTACAGTCGTAATTGTTCCCGAGGGCATGCAGCTTTACTGTATGATTAAATGATGATGGTGCCCTCTTGGGTAAAATATTCCAGAGGTAAAATAGTCCCCCATTCGGATCTCCGGGCGGGGACTACTCAAGAGGATGTCGTTATCAGGAGAAAGAAAACTGGCATTCTACGGATCGGAGCGTGGAATGTCAGATCCCTTAATCGGGCAGGTAGGTTAGAAAATTTAAAAAGGGAAATGGATAGGTTGAAGTTAGATATAGTGGGAATTAGTGAAGTTCGGTGGCAGGAGGAACAAGACTTCTGGTCAGGGGACTACAGGGTTATAAACACAATATCAAATAGGGGTAATGCAGGAGTAGATTTAATAATGAATAGGAAAATAGGAATGCGGGTAAGCTACTACAAACAACATAGTGAACGCATCATTGTGGCCAAGATAGATACAAAGCCCACACCTACTACAGTAGTACAAGTTTATATGCCAACTAGCTCGGCAGATGAAGACGAAACTGAAGAAATGTATGATGAAATAAAAGAAATTATTCAGGTAGCGAAGGGAGACGAAAATTTAATAGTCATGGGTGACTGGAATTCGAGAGTAGGAAAAGGGAGAGAAGGAAACATAGTAGGTGAATACGGATTGGGGGTAAGAAATGAAAGAGGAAGCCACCTGGTAGAATTTTGCACAGAGCACAACATAATCAAAGCGAACACTTGGTTTAAGAATCATGAAAGAAGGTTGTATACATGGAAGAACCCTGGAGATACTAAAAGTTATCAGATAGATTATATAATGGTAAGACAGAGATTAAGGATCCCGGTTTTAAATTTTAAGACATTTCCAGGGGCAGATGTGGACTCTGACCACAATCTATTGGTTATGATCTGTAGATAAAAACTGGAGAAACTGCAAAAAGGTGTGAATTTAAGGAGATGGGACCTGGATAAACTGAAAGAACCAGAGGTTGTACAGAGTTTCAGGGAGAGCATAAGGGAACAATTGACAGGAATGGGGAAAAGAAATACAGTAGAAGAAGAATGGGAAGCTTTGAGGGATGAAGTAGTGAAGGCAGCAGAGGATCAAGTAGGTAAAAAGACGAGGGCCAGTAGAAATCCTTGGGTAACAGAAGAAATATTGAATTCAATTGATAAAAGGAGAAAATATAAAAATGCAGTAAATGAAGCAGGCAAAAAGGAATACAAACGTCTCAAAAATGAGATCGACAGGAAGTGCAAAATGGCTAAGCAGGGATGGCTAGAGGACAAATGTAAGGATGTAGAGGCCTATCTCACTAGGGGTAAGATAGATACTGCCTACAGGAAAATTAAAGAGACCCCTGGAGATAAGAGAACGACTTGTATGAATGTCAAGAGCTCAGATGGAAGTCCAGTTCTAAGCAAAGAAGGGAAAGCAGAAAGGTGGAAGGAGTATATAGAGGGTCTATACAAGGGCGATGTACTTGAGGACAATATTATGGAAATGGAAGAGGATGTACAGGGTCTGGCATAAAAAACTCCCCGATTACAAAGTAACGTGCAGCGGACAGTAGAAGGAGCAGAGTGGTGGGGGGCGCGTCGTTAAGTAGCTGCCTACGTGCCGTTTTCAGTGTACGCCATGGCGTGGTCTGGTGAACATCGTGCCTTCGTAGTGGAAGATTTTATTCAAAATGGCGAATCGCCTATTAATACTCAACGTGCTTTTCGCGTTCGCTTTGCGCTCGGACGACGGGACCCTGTTCCCGATAAGAAAACAATTTGTTCTTGGGTTGCTAACTTTCGTGAGACAGGTTCCGCATTAAAAAGGAAACCACCTGGACGACCACGGACTGCAACAGGCCCCGGGAATGTTGATGCAGTTAGAGCTTCAGTTCAACAATCTCCTCGACGATCCGATAAAAAGCATGCGGCAGCATTACGGATATCTGATCGAAGTGTGAGAAGAATCTTGCATCGAGATCTTAAAATGCATCCTTACAAAACTGTAACTACGCAGGAACTGAGTGAACGAGACTGTGGTGTCCGTGTCAGTTTGTGCCAAGACCTTCTTCGGAACATTCGTCCCAACGATATTGTGATTTTTTCTGGTGAAGCACACTTTCACCTTGCCGGAACAGTGAACAGCCAAAATTGCAGGTACTGGTGTGAACACAATCCCCAAGAACTTCATCAACGACCACTTCATAGCCCTAAAGTAACAGTATGGTGTGCTGTTTACAATTCCAGAGTGATCGGTCCTTACTTTTTCGAAGAAAATGACAGGAATTTAACCGTCAACAGTGAACGCTATTGTGCCATGCTCCGCGACTTTCTCCAACTGCAACTAAGGGAGCTTTTTGGTGAAATAGAGAACGTGTGGTTCCAGCAAGATGGTGCTACTGCCCACACAGCGCGGCAGTCACTGGCATTGGTGAAGGAAATGTTTCCTGGACATGTGATCTCGTTGCGTGGAGACATTGGCTGGCCCCCACGATCGCCGGACTTAACGCCCTGTGATTTCTTTCTTTGGGGCTATTTAAAAGCAAAAGTTTATGAACAACGTCCACAATCTTTACGAGCCCTGAAAGAAGCAATTACACAAGAGGTTGAAGCTATTCCACCTGAAATGACTCAAAGAGTAATGAATAACTTCAGGGAAAGACTCAAAACAGTGTGTCGACAGTGCAGGAAGCCATTTAAGGGATGTTTTATTTAAAAAGTAAGACCATAAGAGTATTTTCTAAAATGGCATAATATGTACTTTTATTTAGTATAAATAAAATTGTTCAACCTTATTTGGTTTTGTTTTTATTAGCTTTCCTTAAAAGGGAGGTTTTTCTGCCGGACCAATGAAATGTGAGATATGATGCTGCGTGAAGAGTTTGACAGAGCACTGAAAGACCTGAGTCGAAACAAGGCCCCCGGAGTAGACAACATTCCATTGGATCTACTGACGGCCTTGGGAGAGCCAGTCCTGACAAAACTCTACCATCTGGTGAGCAAGATGTATGAAACAGGCGAAATACCCTCAGACTTCAAGAAGAATATAATAATTCCAATCCCAAAGAAAGCAGGTGTTGACAGATGTGAAAATTACCGAACTATCAGCTTAATAAGTCACAGCTGCAAAATACTAACACGAATTCTTTACAGACGAATGGAAAAACTAGTAGAAGCCAACCTCGGGCAAGATCAGTTTGGATTCCGTAGAAACACTGGAACACGTGAGGCAATACTGACCTTACGACTTATCTTAGAAGAAAGATTAAGGAAAGGCAAACCTATGTTTCTAGCATTTGTAGACTTAGAGAAAGCTTTTGACAATGTTGACTGGAATACTCTTTCAAATCCTAAAGGTGGCAGGGGTAAAATACAGGGAGCGAAAGGCTATTTACAATTTGTACAGAAACCAGATGGCAGTTATAAGAGTCGAGGGGCATGAAAGGGAAGCAGTGGTTGAGAAGGGAGTAAGACAGGGTTGTAGCCTCTCCCCGATGTTGTTCAATCTGTATATTTAGCAAGCAGTAAAGGAAACAAAAGAAAAATTCGGAGTAGGTATTAAAATTCAGGGAGAAGAAATAAAAACTTTGAGGTTTGCCGATGACATTGTAATTCTGTCAGAGACAGCAAAGGACTTGGAAGAGCAGTTGAATTGAATGGACAGTGTCTTGAAAGGAGGATATAAGATGAACATCAACAAAAGCAAAACAAGGATAATGGAATGTAGTCTAAGTTGGGTGATGCTGAGGGAATTAGATTAGGAAATGAGGCACTTAAAGTAGTTTTGCTATTTGAGGAGCAAAATAACTGATGATGGTCAAAGTAGAGAGGATATAAAATGTAGACTGGCAATGGCAAGGAAAGCGTTTCTGAAGAAGAGAAATTTGTTAACATCTAGTATAGATTTAAGTGTGAGGAAGTCATTTCTGAAAGTATTTGTATGGAGTGTAGCCATGTATGGAAGTGAAACATGGACGATAAATAGTTTGGACAAGAAGAGAATAGAAGCTTTCGAAATGTGGTGCTACAGAAGAATGCTGAAGATTAGATGGGTAGATCACATAACTAATGAGGAAGTATTGAATAGGATTGGGGAGAAGAGAAGTTTGTGGCACAACTTGACCAGAAGAAGGGATCGGTTGGTAGGACATGTTCTGAGGCATCAAGGGATCACCAATTTAGTATCGGAGGGCAGCGTGGAGGGTAAAAATCGTAGAGGGAGACCAAGAGATGAATACACTAAGCAGATTCAGAAGGATGTAGGTTGTAGTAGGTACTGGGAGATGAAAAAGCTTGCACAGGATAGAGTAGCATGGAGAGCTGCATCAAACCAGTCTCAGGACTGAAGACCACAACAACAACAACAATTGACAACTCTGTGTATGTAATGTAGTCCACAGAAAATCTAACACCTCTGACTGCAAGCAAATGCTCTGGTGAAACCACACTGTCATAATATTTCTATAGTGTGTTTTGATTACAAAAATCAACAATGTAAATGATGATCTGCGTGTGTGTGATATGTGTAATGGAGGAGGCACAATGCTTGTAAGGAGACAAACAAGAAGACTATCTCTAATTTCAGCATATAAAAAGTGTCCACAATTCATTTTGTCCGATTTTCCACTTGCAGTGTAAGTGCAAAAAGACAATTACAGTGCAAAGAGGCAGAAAATTGCACATTAAAAGTCACAAAAAATATTTATGCACTTGAAAGTAGAATAAATTCTCAAAACATGATGTGCTAAGAGTGAGGGTGTGGTGGAAGCAACTTGCAAGTTTTTGTTATTTAAAGCTGCTTTTCACTGGTGACAGTGTACCACTACAGTATACAGTAACTATTATTCTATTAAATTATTTTCTGTGGTAACTGGGGAGAAAAACTGACTCTCACAATGACTGAGAAAGCTAAATGCAATTTAGGGAATCCTATGGACCATTATTTAAGCGTCTGAAAGAGTTGCCTCTGCCTTCTTTGTATGTAAACGAAATATACTAGCCTTTACAAGAGAGAGCATTTTAACGTAACTGAATCATTTGTTGTTAAAGAGGCATGTGGCCACAGGAATCAACTTTACAGAAGAGACAAAAAAACTGAAATCACTTCATATAAAATTATTTTTCTATTTTATTTTATTCTTTCTGTTTAGAGTATGGTACATAATGATGTTTACAATCATATGCATAGAAATATTAAAGTGTTCTTCCCAATCAGGGGTGTTTAAGTCAGTCGACATGTGTTCTTTTAAAAATAAATGAAATTATTTTTCTGAGTAGAACAATAAAGAGCTGCTACTTAATAGGATCAATGTTCATCAAGTTCGTGATCAGTTGTTGGCAATTCTAGAGTATCGTAAAATTCTTCATTCTTGTGAGGGCTATATTGCATCATCATGTTGATGTCTTGCAGTTTCTTTGAATTGATAGGTATTTTCTGAGTTTGAGTCTCCAAAGTTGGTAACTGCATCTTATCAGCATTCTCTTCAGAGATTTTTAGCAATCTGAATGTGTTCCTTAGAAGCCCATTGATGTACATGTATGACACTACTATTCCCAGTGCTTTTTGGCTGTACATGAAGTATGAAAAGTGGCTGACTGCAAGAGATTGATTTTGTTCTTTAGGAAAACTTTTTCCCAAAGACTCTATAGAAAGAACATCTTTTTATAACATTTTGTCACTATCGTTTGTAATCTTTGATGCCTTCTTTAGTTTTCATCAGTGTTATAAGGAATTTACCAAATTTACTTGATTTGCAATCTTTCTAGCATAATCTTCTGGTTTGTAGACTTGGTTGATTTTTCATGAAGCTCTTCTTATAATACCAAAATTTTGATCACATGACAGGAATGTGTGTCCCCTAATTGCAAAAAACTGTTACATGGATTTGAATCTGCAATAACTTTTGAGCGGAAAAGGAAAATGACAGTATGATTACCACCATGTTGTCCCAAAATCTCTCATCTGCAAAATGTAAAGATAGCTCTCTAGGCTGTCCTTCAAGGTACAGAAATACTGCAATTTTTCCTTTCTTGAGCTTATGTATTCCTAATACATTCCCCTGCAGCTGCCAATAATAAAATATTTCCTGACTTGGAATTTTTGGTAATGGCAAGTTTTGCGTATAATCCAGAACTATTCTGCACACATCATCAGCATTAGAACAGAGTTCCTTAATATCTTTGATACTGGCAAGGAATTTGAGCATGCTTCTTAAGAACTTCTTGTTCAGCCATACTGGCCACCCTGGCCTTTTTAGTCAATGAAGTGTTTTTCAGTCTTACATTTCTTTCTTCACATTTTAAACAAACATCAGTTTGTGGTCTCCCAAATCAGTATGCCCAGTTATCTTTGAAACATTTATAGTAGAAGGCATAAGTTACTCATATCTGGATGTTGCGACAAAAATAGTTCCTGCATTGTTGTGACAGTTTAGCATCGAGATATTTCATACGTAAGCTACCATAGTGGGTTTCTTTCACTCAAAAGTATTCTGTGTGATCTTTCACACATTCATAGATTTCACCAGGCACTGTGTGCCTTTTGACAGTCTTTTCTCTTAATTTATTCAGAAATTTATTCTGATGCAAGAGACTAGACAATTGACAAAGTCCCTTTGCAGAAATATCATAATGGCACATTGTAACATTTTTACACACTTTAAATATACACCCTTTCCTGGAGATATAATAAAGAAAATTTGAAGACATAGGTTCATGTAATTCTACACGAGTTTCTGGGTGTGAACATTTTTGGCATACCGTTTCTGACTCAATCACACTTTTAGAAGTATGTCTTGTTTGTTTTTTGTAGTCAGATTGTAGAAATTAGGAAACATTTGAAGTTTTTCATCATCACTGAACTGTGTCAAGCAGTGTTTGTTACATCTGCAAAGAAGGAACCTAAAATGTTACCTATGACACTTATTTTCCATATTACCATGGAAACTAAGTTGACAGTCGGTGTGGTGGTTGATGAGAGTGACTGTAAATTGGAAATGCCTTTACGCTGGTTCCCATCAGCCACTTCACTGAATTTCAACTTTGTTTGCACATATAGTATAAACTCCACTTACCCACAAGTATTCCTTGGTGTCTCCTCTGCTACATGTTTCCCTCTTTAACTAATGTACTCAGCACCAGATGATCTCACTTTCTTTACAACATTCACTTATAGGAGTCTTCATTCCTAATGCCAAGTTTCCTTTTACTCAAAGAATTGCTGCTATGCTAAATTATGCCTTGAGGTGAAAAATCTTCAGCTTCACTGCATCACACTTGCAAACACAGCTTCTGGTGACAGTGTCAGGGACCATTCTATCATTAATTTGTTTTTAAAACTGCATGAACGCGTAAGAGGTGCACTTTTATGTTGTTTTCCTGTCATTCACAAGCACACAAGGGATGCAGGTAGAAGTGCCATATCTTCATAGAACATGTATTTAAAGATAAAATGCATGCTGAGCGTAATAACTCAATTTTGCAAAATTGTGGACAACTGCCCTTTAAAAACAAATGATTCAATTATGACATTTACTCTTATGAAACTAGGCATAAGCTTAACCTGCATGTACACACAGTAAGTACAAATATATTCAAAAGATATATATGCCATGCTGGAGTTATGTTACACAACCACATGCCTGCTTACTTAAAATGTAAATTAAACATATTTAAAATGAGGCTGAAACAGTTTGCTTTTATTCTGCCTATGCATTATTGGAGCACAAATAAATCTGATTAACCAAATATTGTGTTATGTCCACTTTGCATTATCTTTATATTATGAGTATCACTTATTAACTACTATAACTACAAATTAATTGTATTAATCCTGACTTGTCCTGTATCATATGTACAAACAATGTACTAAAACTGATTTACCAGCTCAAATTAAATAAAGATGTGATTAATAGCATGTCAATACTGTTTAAGGTGGTAATAAATACACGTAACTTCTAAAAGCTGCTGCTTTTTGTATTTATTTTATTTTGTATGTCTGATTTGCATAATTTTCATCAAATAATACACAGCATTAAAGCTAATGAACATTGCTAAGTACATTTTGCTGATACATATTTTTGCCATCCTTGACAGGCCATTTACCTGTAATATATAAATATCTCTTCATACAAATATAATGAACAATTTTCTACAGAGAGTAAATTGTGTGTAAGAAAGGCTGATGTCATTATTGTATATGTTTTACACATTGCATGTACTGCTCCAAAATATGACACCCAAAGTTGTATTGTGAACACCACAGAACTTTTCTAGTGCTGGAGCTAGTAAGCCATTTCCTTCCTCCGACCTAATTCCTCCAGTTATGAAGTTCGACGTGGGCTCCGAAACATTGTGGTGTTTTGCATTTGTCAAGTATGCACAACAATATTACTGCTGTAAGTAGTGACACTTGAAACAAAAAAAATCCTAGTACTAACTGGGAATCAAATCCAGCTTTGTTGATGAATGTTCCTGGTGAGAATGTGAAATGCAGCCAACATAAACACTTAGCTTCATGATACAACAACATTTATTTCTGGGACATTAAACATCAAAGATGTGGTTTCTTGTGGTTTCCCATACAGAGGAGACAGTGTAAAAATGGGCACAGGTGTAAATATGGGCACCACTTGCTGCAGACTGATGGCAAGGTTTGTAAATGATTCCACTTATTCATATATTATTGCAGTGAGCAGTTGGAACCATCCTTTCAAGCAGTGTGGACACAGCATCAGTTATAGTGTAACGATGTTTATTCTGGATTGCAAACCTTTGGCAGATATGTAAAACAATTTTCTTTTCATATACTTGTGTTTGTTTAAAATAAATTCACAGTGATATCTGAAAAGCATAATTCCAAGCTATTTATGGAAACATGTCTTTAGTCATCCATGCCCTTACATTAAATATGATAGTAGCCATATTCCTTAGGAGGGGTTGGTGTAAATATGGACCCCCATACACAGATTCTCCATTCCACATCTCCCCAATATTAAGAAGAAACTACCATTCAGGGACTCAGATTACCAAGTACCAACCTCTTCACAGCTGGAACGCTATACAAGAATCAGTTGACAAAAACTGATTTTTGTTTGAATAGAAATAATTGATATTAATCATTGTTTTGCCTTCTATCATTTAGTAAACCTGTTATAGCTGTTAATCAAGGTCAAAAATTGAGACTTTTTTCCAAAAAGAAGTATCTTCCAGTCAAAAACATACAATGGTACCTGTATTTACATATTTTCCTGTACTGAAATCTGAAGTGGAAAGATTTCTTCAACAAGTCCATGACTAATTCCCTCATTTACCACTCCCATAAAACCTAGCACTGCCCTGCACCTCTGATGACCATATTGATAGCAGACTTGAACTACACCTTCACTTCTTTCTGTTAAAAAAAAAAAAAAAAAAAAAAACTGAATTGGGGGTAGAAATCTGGGAATGTTTGTTCATATCTCCATGCCTAAAAGGAACAACTCTCCAAAAAAGTATCATTTCAGTCTGAATCTACTTGGTATAATTATCTAAGTATTTCTCTCCAAAGAAGTAGGTATTATATGCAATTTTATTTACTGTCTCACTTAAACGTACATAATTTTGACATTATGACTGACTTTCCAATTTTGATGCTGGTTTTCTAACTCATGTACCTTCATATTTCCATGTTTCGAATATCTTGTATTTATGTGCTGTAGCCATATATTATTGTTTGAAACATAAAAAATAAATAATATCTATAACCTTCACCCACTGCAAAAAAGATGTAAATATAATATAAATGAAGATCTTGTTTGCAAACTAAATAAAGAAGACAGTAAAGACAATGTAAATGTGGTGCTTTAAGGTAAAATATGTGCATTAAATCGCAGATATGATGAACTTTAAGGGAAAAACAGCGAAAGTGGGAGATGGTTATACAATGAAGTGATTCCAGATTCTTGATTCCAAGATAACGAAGTTGTATTAGTAGCAGTACTGGTTATTAGTAATTTTGCCCAATGGAAATTTGTAGACACAGGTAAGAAGTCACAACAATAGGCACACAACCAAGCTGAAATCTTATGAAATGATTTTAAAGTGAAAGCATGTGGATGTGTTAAACCTGGTGCACCTCTTCACGAAGTTACCAAAAACATGGAGCAGGCTGTTGACCTCCACCTCAAAGATGGCAACACAAGTACCTCCATTCATTTAAAAACTAACCACCAGCAATGCCTCCATTTTGACAGCTGCCACCCATTCCACACCAAGAAGTCCCTTACCACGATGTCCCTTCTTTACAGCCTAGCCGCCCATGGTCGTCGCATCTTCAGTGATGAGTTGTCCCTCTCAAAATATACCATGGGTCTCACTGAAGCTTTCACACACTGTAATTATCCTCCCAACCTTGTGCAAAAACAAATCTTCCATGCTTTATCTTTCCAGTCTCCCACCACCTCACAAAGTTCCACCATCTGGCCACAGAGGAGCATTCCCCTCGCAACTCAGAACCATACAGGACTGGGGCAACAGATTTACATTTTCCACCAGGGTTTCGACTACCTCTCATTGTACCCTGAAATGAGAAATGTCATACCCACTATCCTTCCCACCCATGCCAGTGGCATTCCACCATCCGCCGAACCTACACAACCCCTGCTCCCAGCCCCTTACCTCATTGCTCATACCCCTGTAATAGACCTGTCCTATACATCTTCCCACCACCACCCATCCCAACCCCGTGACAAACATCACCTATCCTATCAAAAGTCGTGTGATCCACAAGCTAAGCTGCAACCACCGTGCTGCATTCTGTATGGGCATGACAACTAACAAGCTGCCTGTCCACATGAATGGCCACTGACAAACTGTGGCCAAGCAATAAGTGGGCCACCCTGTTGCTGAGCATGCTGTCAAACATGACATCATTTCAGTGACTGCTTCACAGCCTGTGCCATATGGATCGTCCCACCAACACCAGCTTTTCTGGATTGCACAGGTGGGAACTTTCCCTGCAGCATATCCTATGTTCCCGTAATCCTCCTGGCCTCAACCTTCATTAGTCGTTGTCCTCTCCCATTCAGCCCCTTCTCTGTTTCTGTTCTAGCACACTACACAACCCCCATTCCTTAATTGCACCCAGTCTATTTACTTATCTCCCACACACACACACACACACACACACACACACACACACACACACACTCCCCACCTCTCAGCTGTCCTCCATCTAACCTCCCAACTGCACATAGATGCCCTTCCCTCTTTCCCCTTCATGCCTGTGCACTCCCAAACAGCACAGGACAGCACTATCTGCCACCACTATCCTACTATCCCCCCCCCCCAGCCTCCTCCTCAACCCTGCCCAGTCACCACTCCAATCATTTACTGGTGCTGTTGCTTGCAGTGTGGCCCCAGTTGCCTGAGACTGCAGTCGTGCGTGTGAGTTGCGTTTGCATGAATGGGTATGTGAGTGTTTGTCATCTAATTCTGACCACAGCCTTACTGGCTCAAAAGCTATATTTGTGAAATCTTTTTGTTGCGCCTATCTGTGACTCTGCATTTTCCCTATATTATAGTATGAATATCACACAGACATGTTTTCATGCCTACTTCTTGTGTAAATTCTGAAATTAAAAAGCCAAACAGGCAGTTTCATAAGATCTGTAAAACGTACACAAATGCCTATTTCCTTAGTGTGGACTTTCTGCAAAGCTGCAATTATACAATACATGGAATGCATCTGGACAGAAGTAGCAAAAAAATTAATCAGGGGAAAAAATCACTCAAACATCAGAAAAATTCAACCGGCAAGAAAAAAGTCTGTACAAACCCGCCACCCCAGTGAGGTATCCAGGAACAGAAGAGCTGCCATCAACACCAGTGAACAACCATAATCCAAAAAGCAGTGGTACAGAAAACACACTCCCACAGAAACAAAAACAGCAGAAGCAGTAGTTCTAAATGAAATGGTGAAGCAATAACAGAAGAAGCATCTGCCTCACTCTCAACAGAAATAGCTGAGCTGCCATCAACATCAGGAAAATCAGAGCAGACACCAACAGTAACTACAAAAGCTACAGTTTCAGAAACATGTACAGCAACACCACCTAAAGGAGAGAAGACATTCAGAACAGCAGAAACAGGATCAAATAAAAATAATATTTTAAGTAACAAAATTAAGAATTTAGAGGCTGTTGTAAAGGTTTCATCTCTATGTTACAAAAGACTACAGAAATAAACCTCAGGTAAAGAGAAATTCAATGTAGTTGACAGGAAAATAGCTGGTAAGGGTTCTAAAATTAAATTACTTCACCAAAATGTGCAATGTGTTTCCAATAAACCAGAGGAAATTTAGGTACAATTAGTGATTGTGATGCCAAATGTTTTTATTATGGCAGAGCATGGGCTAAAGGAAAATTAAGTAATGGATTATATCCTAAAGGGATATAAAAATGGCACATTACTGTAGAAGTAAACACAAAAGTGGGGGTGTGTCATATATATTGTATTTTTTTAGAGTTTTCTGTGTGTTGAAGTCGTTTAGTAAATTTTGTGCTTTAGTTTTCAACTGACGTTCCCTATTGTTTCTAGTGAAATATTTCAGTAAAATTTTATTCAGTGTTTTAACTTCGTTTAGTGTTCCAGTGGTCATTTGAATTTTTTGGTTTTAGCAAATAATTTTGTGAAGTTTTGTTGGCACTGGTATTAGCTGTGGTGTAGCAGTATTAATACAAGTAGTTGCTTTCTTAGTAGGCACAGAATTTCGAGACCATTATTGTCAGTTCTATAAATAGTTCTACTGGTGTAACTGAACTTTGGTAATGTAGACATATAGTTTTTCTCAGTAACTGTGAAATTTTACCATGAGTGAGAAGTGCGGGCTCTGTCGTAGGTTTGTGAGTAGTGGGTTATGGTGTGGGATTTGTTCAAAGTATTTTCATTGGGGGAAATGCAATGGGGAAGCCAGTGGTCATTAAGTGGAATTAAGCTAATTATTATTGTATTGTCGATTGCGTTTACTTAAACTTTGGACAGACTTTTTTCGGGTTCATAAACATTTATTTTTATCTGTTATTACTTTTATGTTGCAATTTCATGTACTGACACATTCCATGACCTTTGAGATTTGCTCCTCAATTTTGTCCTACAGAACTTCATGTGTAAATAAATAAAAATAATGTAACTGAACGTACTGCGTATAACATACCTAACTGTGCAGAACTACTGATTGAAGCAATCTAATTACAGCTCCTAGGAAAAAAAAATGTTCAACAAGCTCAACACAGGATAGCTTCCTCTTAGGATTTGAGATACTACTAGGCAGAATTATCAGAGAATTCACTTTTTTAATAATAGTATATGATTTTAATATTAATACAATGACAGGAAATGTTTGTGCAAAAAGCTTCCTTGGTGTCTTAAGCTCATTCAACCCGCAGATATCCATTACGAGTCCTACAAGATGTACAGGTGCAGTAGACACAATCATAGATCATGTTATCAGCAACATACCTGAGAAAAGATTGATTGTACAAATTGTAAACACAGTAATTGCTGAACATTATGGCCAGTCAATTGAAGTACACGATAATGTCATGGAGAATGAAGATACAATGACCAAACCAGGCAATCTAAACGCCTTGGAAGTTTCACTGAGAAAAGAAAACTGGGAGGGCATTTATGGTAAAAAAGATGTGCAAAAGAGTTGAGAAATTTTCTGTGAAACTACAAATTATTAGATAAATGTTAGCTGTCCAAAAGTATCTATTAGGGAAAAAAAAGCTCAGTAAAAATTTGATCACAGCAAAAATTATTCAGAGCAGGGAAGAATTAAATGAAGTATATAAAAATTATCATCAAGAGGATAAATGTTTGGCAAAGGATAAGGTCTAAAAAGACATGAAGAAATCCTACAGCAGGATAATAAGGGAGACAAAAGCCAGCTACTAGAAACACAAAAATTGAAACTTCCTCAAATGTCTCCAAAACGATATGGGACCACATACACACAAGCAGGAGAGAGACATCAGTACCAGCTCATGTAAATATCACACTTACAAAGGAAGGAAGATGACTAAATGATCCGTATGAAGTATCTGATAGTTTCAATCAGCACTACATAAATGTAGTGGATGGGTTGGCCAGAAACCAAAATATCAAAATAGTGAATAACACAAAAAGAGATTGTATATTTCTATCACCTACAGATGAGTCAGATGTCATAGATACAATCAGATCCTTAAAAAAGAAAAATTCAGAGGGATTGGATGGCATCTCTCCTAAAATAATTAAGCATATTTCTAAATACGTAAGTAAGCCTCTCACATTCCTTATAAATCAAATACTTTGGGAAAGAATATTTCCAAACTGCCTAAGAAAAATGAAAGTGATTCTCATACATAAAGGGGGAGACAAAGGGAATCCCAGAAACTACAGACCTATTACAATCACATATATACTGTCTAACATTGTAGAAAGAGCCATGAAGGATAGGAAATTTCAAAAATACCAAACCAGTATGGCATAAGAGGCAGAGCAAACAATTTATCAAAAATAAGCAGCAATGCATAATGATAAAATATAGAAAGGGCAACAGACTGTAGGGAAAAATGGGTTCTCAGCATTCAAAGAGGTAAAACATGGTGTACTGCAAGGTTCAGTATTGGGACCATTACTTTTTATTCCTCCAGGTGGTTATAATTAAATTTTCCGTATTTAACATGCTATAACACAGAAACTAATTACCACATGAGGACCAAACTTGGTAGCATTAAGGTCAAGAATATGGGGAAGAAAATCGCACAGTATCAATTCAGTTCAAACACTTTTCTTGTGTTGCTACAGTGCAGCATATCATTACATACTGGTACCATTACTGCTACAAAACAGGCTTGCTCAATATGGTGCCCATCAGTGTCTAGAAGAGTCTGAAAGTGTAGGATTGCATTCTGCACAGCAGAATGAAGCACCTGGCCACCTCTCTTGATATGCTGCACTTCAGATCGGCACGTGTGGATGTTCCCCTGGTAAACATTGTCCTTCAGGTAGCCCCACAATCAGAAAACACAGGGAGTGAGACCAGGTAACCATGATGGACAAGTATTTGAAAATGATCCCCATCTTGCATGAAAACTGTTGAGATCAGTGCGTCTGTCTTCTGTAGGGCGTCATGCTGACAAAGCATATCGAAGTAATGCTGGCCAGTCACACTGCACATCTTTGGTCCTTGGGCACCAATCTGTTCAAAAAGGAATGGGCCAATGATGAGCGTAGCCATGAAGCCACACCATACTGTGACATGTTTACCAGACAGAGGAATTTCATGCACAGTGACTGGAGAAGAAGATCGCCAAACTTCTTAATTCTGTGGGTTCACCTCACCCGTCACAGAAAAAATGAGCTTCATCTGTCCATAGGATGGTCCATGGCCAGCCCTCATCTACTTCAATCCTTGCAAGACAGTGGAGAGTGAAGTCAACATTCCATTGTGCATCCTGTGCTGCAAGTTGCTGTACGATACGGATCTTGTACAAATGCAATTTGAGAATGGTTCGAAGCACCTTCCATAGAGTGGACCACAGGATGTTCAACTGTCATGACACAGCACACACGCTGTCTGACGATCGGGAATTGGTGCGCAGTATTGTCTGCCATAGCACCAGCAATTTCATGAACCTCCTGTGGTGCAACCTGTTGTTGGTCTCTTCCCAGAGCGATGCCCAGAGAAAGAGGACCCTTCCATAATCCTTTCAGCTGGCAATATTCTTGAAGTGCAGCTACAGCATTACTGTTGTTTTGATAACAGAGCTTCACCAATAATGCCCTGCTCGTTTTGCCCAAGTTCATGTTGACACATCAACAAGTGCACTGCGAGTGGTCGGATGTGTGAGACTATGAATCACAATGACTGATCACAGCACCTCATGACATAGTTGGAACTGGACGGTGGTGCTGTGACAAGGAAATCATGCTCCCCATACTCTGGGCATTAATGCTACCTAGTTTGGTAATCTTATGGTAATGTGTTACATAGGGAAAGCTTAATTATAACCACCCAGTACATGTAAATGACATGCCAGAAGCTGTAAATGAAATGGTGATCATGTATGCTGATGACATGTCTCTACTAATCACAAGGAAATTTGCAAAAGATCTTGAAACCAAGACATGTTTAGAGATGGATAGGGCATACAAATATTTTGGAGGGTGCAATCTTTTCATAAATGGAAGTAAAACAACTTATATCAGAATACAAGCAAATAGGGCAGTCAAAGTAGATGATCTTGATATCAGGCGTGGGGACTCCAGCATTTCAAAAGTTCAGTGCAGCAAGTTTCTGGGATTGATGGTGGACAGTCTCATGGGACACTCATGTAGACAAAATATGTTCAAAAATTAACATAAATGTATTTCTCATGAGAACTGTTAATCAAGACACTTTGCTAAAAATGTATTATGCCTAATTTATCTTATGTTGGGTTGTGCATCTAATATACACATAAGCAGATTACTTAAATTCCAAAAGAAAGTGATTAGGTGCACTGGAAACCTGTCACCACAACAATCATGCAGAAATAAATTCAAAGAATTCCACATACCGACAGTGCCAGCTCTGTGCATATATGAACCCTTTATGTACCGGAAAGTAAACTGTACAGCTTTGATGAATAAAAATATACATAACTACAGTATTCAGTGTAAAGATAATTACCACATGTATTGAAATAGATAAGTGACAAAGAACCTAAAACAGCTGGATGTATATTATATAGCAAACTTCCAAGCAGTATCAATAACTTAAAAATACTGTCTGCTTCCAAACAGAAACTAAAAGATCATCTGGTCTGATTGTTGTTGCAGTCTAAAGGAGTTCTTAGACGCAAGTGTAACAGTGTAAAGGAGTTTCTTAGATGCAAGTACACAACATTCTTAAATAAGAGATTCTTCTGCAAACTCCTTGTAAATAATGTATAGAAATCATTCTGTTACTGTATGTCAGCACAGTTGTACATATTCTTTTTCACTCTGTTTGATATACACTCCTGGAAATGGAAAAAAGAACACATTGACACCGGTGTGTCAGACCCACCATACTTGCTCCGGACACTGCGAGAGGGCTGTACAAGCAATGATCACACGCACGGCACAGCGGACACACCAGGAACCGCGGTGTTGGCCGTCGAATGGCGCTAGCTGCGCAGCATTTGTGCACTGCCGCCGTCAGTGTAAGCCAGTTTGCCGTGGCATACGGAGCTCCATCGCAGTCTTTAACACTGGTAGCATGCCACGACAGCGTGGACGTGAACCGTATGTGCAGTTGACGGACTTTGAGCGAGGGCGTATAGTGGGCATGCGGGAGGCCGGGTGGATGTACCGCCGAATTGCTCAACACGTGGGGCGTGAGGTCTCCACAGTACATCGATGTTGTCGCCAGTGGTCGGCGGAAGGTGCACGTGCCCGTCGACCTGGGACCGGACCGCAGCGACGCACGGATGCACGCCAAGACCGTAGGATCCTACGCAGTGCCGTAGGGGACCGCACCGCCACTTCCCAGCAAATTAGGGACACTGTTGCTCCTGGGGTATCGGCGAGGACCATTCGCAACCGTCTCCATGAAGCTGGGCTACGGTCCCGCACACCGTTAGGCCGTCTTCCGCTCACGCCCCAACATCGTGCAGCCCGCCTCCAGTGGTGTCACGACAGGCGTGAATGGAGGGACGAATGGAGACGTGTCGTCTTCAGCGATGAGAGTTGCTTCTGCCTTGGTGCCAATGATGGTCGTATGCGTGTTTGGCGCCGTGCAGGTGAGCGCCACAATCAGGACTGCATACGACCGAGGCACACAGGGCCAACACCCGGCATCATGGTGTGGGGAGCGATCTCCTACACTGGCCGTACACCACTGGTGATCGTCGAGGGGACACTGAATAGTGCACGGTACATCCAAACCGTCATCGAACCCATCGTTCTACCATTCCTAGACCGGCAAGGGAACTTGCTGTTCCAACAGGACAATGCACGTCCGCATGTATCCCGTGCCACCCAACGTGCTCTAGAAGGTGTAAGTCAACTACCCTGGCCAGCAAGATCTCCGGATCTGTCCCCCATCGAGCATGTTTGGGACTGGATGAAGCGTCGTCTCACGCAGTCTGCACGTCCAGCACGAACGCTGGTCCAACTGAGGCGCCAGGTGGAAATGGCATGGCAAGCCGTTCCACAGGACTACATCCAGCATCTCTACGATCGTCTCCATGGGAGAATAGCAGCCTGCATTGCTGCGAAAGGTGGATATACACTGTACTAGTGCCGACATTGTGCATGCTCTGTTGCCTGTGTCTATGTGCCTGTGGTTCTGTCAGTGTGATCATGTGATGTATCTGACCCCAGGAATGTGTCAATAAAGTTTCCCCTTCCTGGGACAATGAATTCACGGTGTTCTTATTTCAATTTCCAGGAGTGTATGTAATTTCATGAGTTTGGTGTGAACTGTTAATCTCTTTTACAAATGTTTGGAAAATTGTATATATCTATGCTTTTATGTAATACCAAATACTTTGTAACATACCCATGTATATCCTGACGTATCCAGTATCACTACCAAAAGTGATCCCAGGATGAAAAATAAATAAAACTGCCTAATACAAATTCAGAACTGTGTTTGTAAATTATTGTTTTGTGACTTTCGATGGTGTGCTGTTACCCAGCACTCTTTAAATACTAATAAGAATTCTGCTTGTGTGTAGTTGGCTCCTTAGCTCCAGTTTTCACTACCTAGGATTTGAAGCAGAATTATTTATGTCTGCAACTGTACAGCCCATAATTCTGTAATTCTACAGTTGAATGCTGCAAGATGAGGAAATGTGTGTGCACTGCAGTTTGAGATGTTACTTATCACTTTTCTGCCAACCGGAAGAAGGAATAGCATCCTTGCTTCGTTGGATAACTTTCTTTCTTAGTTCTTCTGTTAACATAAAATTAAAACAATAAGTAGATTAATGATTCATGTAACGCATGCCAATACATTTTTAGACTCCTCATTTGTTTTCTTAAAACTGTAGTAAACAATGTGAGTGCATCTCTCTTTGCATTTGCTCTGTGCAGCATCCGCCAGGAGAAGAAAAACCACATCTGTCTCTCTCTCTTTTTATTTCTCTTAAGACAACTGAAATTGAGATGTCAATAGAGATAAATTTGCTGATTGATGATAGACAAAGATGAAAACATTATACAAAACTACAAAGCTAAATGGAAAGAGTTAAGTTGCAGCCACTGGAGTTGTGATATATTACAACCAATAGTTAATATGGATAGTTTTATTTTTTTCTTCCTACTGTCCTTACTGCTCGACTGAGGCGAGCATACTAATAGCACAGTCTAATAACAGCCCCCCCCCCCCAATGAACCATGGACCTTGCCGTTGGTGGGGAGGCTTGCGTGCCTCAGCGATACAGATAGCCGTACCGTAGGTGCAACCACAACGGAGGGGTATCTGTTGAGAGGCCAGACAAACGTGTGGTTCCTGAAGAGGGGCAGCAGCCTTTTCAGTAGTTGCAAAGGCAACAGTCTGGATGAATGACTGATCTGGCCTTGTAACAATAACCAAAACGGCCTTGCTGTGCTGGTACTGCGAACGGCTGAAAGCAAGGGGAAACTACAGCCGTAATTTTTCCCGAGGGCATGCAGCTTTACTGTATGATTACATGATGATGGCGTCCTCTTGGGTAAAATATTCCGGAGGTAAAATAGTCCCCCATTCGGATCTCCGTGCGGGGACTACTCAAGAGGATGTCGTTATCAGGAGAAAGAAAACTGGCGTTCTACGGATCGGAGCGTGGAATGTCACATCCCTTAATCGGGCAGGTAGGCTAGAAAATTTAAAAAGGGAAATGGATAGGTTGAAGTTAGATATAGTGGGAATTAGTGAAGTTCGGTGGCAGGAGGAACAAGACTTCTGGTCAGGTGACTACAGGGTTATAAACACAAAATCAAATAGGGGTAATGCAGGAGTAGGTTTAATAATGAATAGGAAAATAGGAATGCGGGTAAGCTACTACAAACAGCATAGTGAACGCATTATTGTGGCCAAGATAGATACGAAGCCCACGCCTACTACAGTAGTACAAGTTTATATGCCAACTAGCTCTGCAGATGACGAAGAAATTGAAGAAATGTATGATGAAATCAAAGAAATTATTCAGATTGTGAAAAGAGACAAAAATTTAATAGTCATGGGTGACTGGAATTCGAGTGTAGGAAAAGGGAGAGAAGGAAACATAGTAGGTGAATATGGATTGGGGGACAGAAATGAAAGAGGAAGCCGCCTGGTCGAATTTTGCACAGAGCACAACATAATCATAACTAACACTTGGTTTAAGAATCATGAAAGAAGGTTGTATACATGGAAGAACCCTGGAGATACTAAAAGGTATCAGATAGATTATATAATGGTAAGACAGAGATTTAGGAACCAGGTTTTAAACTGTAAGACATTTCCAGGGGCAGATGTGGACTCTGACCACAATCTATTGGTTATGACCTGTAGATTAAAACTGAAGAAACTGCAAAAAGGTGGGAATTTAAGGAGATGGGACCTGGATAAACTGAAAGAACCAGAGGTTGTACAGAGATTCAGGGAGAGCATAAGGGAGCAATTGACAGGAATGGGGGAAATAAATACAGTAAAGAAGAATGGGTAGCTTTGAGGGATGAAGTAGTGAAGGCAGCAGAGGATCAAGTAGGTAAAAAGACGAGGGCTAGTAGAAATCCTTGGGTAACAGAAGAAATACTGAATTTAATTGATGAAAGGAGAAAATATAAAAATGCAGTAAGTGAAACAGGCAAAAAGGAATACAAACGTCTCAAAAATGATATCGACAGGAAGTGCAAAATGGCTAAGCAGGGATGGCTAGAGGACATATGTAAGGATGTAGATGCTTATCTCACTACGGGTAAGATAGATACAGCCTACAGGAAAATTAGAGACACCTTTGGAGATAAGAGAACGACTTGTATGAATATCAAGAGCTCAGATGGAAACCCAGTTCTAAGCAAAGAAGGGAAAGCAGAAAGGTGGAAGGAGTATATAGAGGGTCTATACAAGGGCGATGTACTTGAGGACAATATTATGGAAATGGAAGAGGATGTAGATGAAAATGAAATGGGAGATATGATACTGCGTGAAGAGTTTGACAGAGCACTGAAAGACCTGAGTCGAAACAAGGCCCCCGGAGTAGACAATATTCCATTGGAACTACTGACGGCAGTGGGAGAGCCAGTCCTGACAAAACTCTACCATCTGGTGAGCAAGATGTATGAAACAGGCGAAATACCCTCAGACTTCAAGAAGAATATAATAATTCCAATCCCAAAGAAAGCAGGTGTTGACAGATGTGAAAATTACCGAACTATCAGCTTAATAAGTCACAGCTGCAAAATACTAACACGAATTCTTTACAGACGAATGGAAAAACTAGTAGAAGCCAACCTCGGGCAAGATCAGTTTGGATTCCGTAGAAACACTGGAACACGTGAGGCAATACTGACCTTACAACTTATCTTAGAAGAAAGATTAAGGAAAGACAAACCTACGTTTCTAGCATTTGTAGACTTAGAGAAAGCTTTTGACAATGTTGACTGGAATACTCTCTTTCAAATTCTAAAGGTGGCAGGGGTAAAATACAGGGAGCGAAAGGCTATTTACAATTTGTACAGAAACCAGATGGTAGTTATAAGAGTCGAGGGACATGAAAGGGAAGCAGTGGTTGGGAAGGGAGTAAGACAGGGTTGTAGCCTTTTCCCGATGTTGTTCAATCTGTATATTGAGCAAGCAGTAAAGGAAACAAAAGAAAAATTCGGAGTAGGTATTAAAATTCAGGGAGAAGAAATAAAAACTTTGAGGTTTGCCGATGACATTGTAATTCTGTCAGAGACAGCAAAGGACTTGGAAGAGCAGTTGAATGGAATGGACAGTGTCTTAAAAGGAGGATATAAGATGAACATCAACAAAAGCAAAACAAGGATAATGGAATGTAGTCTAATTAAGTCGGGTGATGCTGAGGGAATTAGATTAGGAAATGAGGCACTTAAAGTAGTAAAGGAGTTTTGCTATTTGGGGAGCAAAATAACTGATGATGGTCGAAGTAGAGAGGATATAAAATGTAGGCTGGCAATGGCAAGGAAAGCGTTTCTGAAGAAGAGAAATTTGTTAACATCCAGTATTGATTTAAGTGTCAGGAACTCATTTCTGAAAGTATTCGTATGGAGTGTAGCCATGTATGGAAGTGAAACATGGACGATAAATAGTTTGGACAAGAAGAGAATAGAAGCTTTCGAAATGTGGTGCTACAGAAGAATGCTGAAGATTAGATGGGTAGATCACATAACTAATGAGGAAGTATTGAATAGGATTGGGGAGAAGAGAAGTTTGTGGCACAACTTGACCAGAAGAAGGGATCGGTTGGTAGGACATGTTCTGAGGCATCAAGGGATCACCAATTTAGTATTGGAGGGCAGCGTGGAGGGTAAAAATCGTAGAGGGAGACCAAGAGATGAATACACTAAGCAGATTCAGAAGGATGTAGGTTGCAGTAGGTACTGGGAGGTGAAAAATTTGCACAGGATAGAGTAGCATGGAGAGCTGCATCAAACCAGTCTCAGGACTGAAGACCACAACGACAACAACAACAATAACAGTCGCGACACTTTGCCTCGATTTTGTTACCTACAGCGCCAGCAGCACCCCAAGCGGCCGGTAGGTTGAACTGTGAGTTCGGCGCGATGGTGAAAGCGAATAGTGATTGTTTATTTTCATTTATACAATGGTTTTTACCATCGGGAGCATTTTTAGTGCAATAAATTGCAGCAACAATAGGAAGAAGCCACCACAGCTGTCTTTTTTAGGTTTTCTAAGGATCCTGAGAGGTATATACCATCATGTTACTAAACTGTATCGCAGGATTCAATTGCAAACTATATCTGTATAAATGATGAATGTTTTGTTTTAGGAGCAGAAAATGGCTAGTTAATAACAGACGGGAAGACCTTACCCAAGGAAAGTGCCAACAGACAGCACAGGAACTGTATCAGAAGGATCAAGTGAACTAGGACAAACGAATGTTGAAGATCTTTTTTTTAAAGATTCCCTTGACTTATTGTTAAGCCAGATTAGCATGAGAAGAGAAGAGAAATGTGCTGCAAGATGGAAACTGTTGATCAAGATATTTGTTAAAGTGAGACTCGTTTATTGGTTCAATTATTATAATCAAGACTTAGATTCTAACAACAAGAAAGCAAATAAGAAACTGAAGAAGTTGGCTCATTTGGGCTACTGATTTCTTTGGTATGTATTTCATTCACTTCTGTTAGTCACTTAATTTTCCTTGCTTCTTTCGTGTGATGACATTTTGTTAGCACCTTGTTCACTGACAGATTGTTTGAGAATTATTCAAATATTTGTTTATTCATGAAACGTAATGTTATCAGCTCATTATAATGCTTTCAGCATATTTCTCCCACTATTTGGCAGTTGCTTGTCCCACTTAGAATAATATACAGATGAAGGTCATACTTATGCCTTCTGATATTACACAAACTCTTGGAGGCAAGAAAATAACTCAAATAATTCGGAAATTACGTAGGAAATAGATGCAAACAAACATTATGCTTACGACGCGTCTGACGTTCACCTTACCTGCCGCTTGGAGCGCTAGTGTCGCTCCATCTGTCAAACGGCAACAACAGCAGTGAGTGTCGCGACTTATGTTAGACTGTGCTAATAGCGTCTATTCCCTGGTCACTTTCTGATATGCCAGACTACTAATTTAAAGATTTGGAAATAGTCCTCAGTTGGCCCTAGATTGATTACCGGTAATAGGATTTAACATTCCACCTATGGTGATAATTTGTGTAAGTAGTTAGACCCTAGAATGATCCATGGGATTTAATCTTCCACTTTCAGCTGTAATTTGTGTAGGCAGAAAGCTCAGTTTCCTTGAACACATCAACAGGAGTCTAAAATTCAGAACATTCCACGTGCAACTAAGCTGCTGAAGTTTTTGAGGCACTCTTTTGCAGTGGCAGTGTTCAGCCTAGTTATGGTCAGTTCTAATCCTGGGCGTGGAAGAAATTTTAATCACTGATATTTTCTTGGCTCAAAAAAGAGAAGTGCAACAAAAATTCCTCATCAATGAACTTGGCATAATACTGTTTTGGTTTAAATCCTGACCCCTTGGCAGTGTCTCGCAGATGAGGCAGTTTTGTGCCACTACTGATGGCCATTCAGCCACTGTCTGTGGACAAAAATTTTAGTAGTCACAATACTGATACTTTACAGGAGTAGGCTATGTGCTAGCACCTAAGTTTAACACTGTCACTTGAAGTCAGCTACAAAAATGCAACATTACACTTGCTGTAAAACCATCAGTCATCTACAATGAAGGTACACCATATTCTGTGGCTCCCAGTCAACAATGTTAAATAACTACTCCATAACATAAAAGTTTATTAACATCCTTCTGCATTATACTGAATGTTGAGCCAGGACATAAATATTATATTTTTTATGTATGAGCAATGCTGAATCAGTTCAGCTGAAGGTCAAAGTTCGAGTTCTGATACAACACACAGTCTTAAAAACTCTGAGGGAGTTTCACTACAGTGAATAATTTGCTACAAGAGAAATATTCTGGTGGAATTATTATCACGAAGAAATATTTCTTGACCAGCAATGGTCCAAAGAGCAGCCAACAGATTCCAGTATATTCGCTGAGGAACTATCTCAAACCTCTTCCATATTATTCACTGTCAGCGAGACTGGGTGGGCAATGGAGAATATTGCTGCCACAAGACAGCTCTGGGCTTTTTCTGCTCAATTAACTGACAGACACTGTTGGTGGATTCGAGTCATGTGTTTAAGTCTCTTGTGAATAGCCTCATCTGTAATATGGATGACATACACAATCCTTCACCTATAATGTAGATCATGAGAAATTCAACATGATATGGAACTTCTTCTAATCTACAAACCATTCGCAATTCCAACATGTGCTGCCTTTTTTTCTTTTTCTTTTATTTATTTATTTTCTCCTCCCTGACTGCAATCATCTAATTGCATAGCACCATATTTTATGAGGCCAATATTGGTCACTGTTGTGTCGGCCGCCGAGCCGACACCGTGAAGCTGAGGTGGCTGAAAATGCACGCGAGACTAACGCAGACGGACGTGAAGTACTGGAACAGGATACGTAATTAATGTTAGGAAGAAAAGTACGGAGCAGGTTTAATACTTAACTTTAATTAATCCTTGTGGTAGATCGATCTTCAGATACACAGGAGACTTTAAGTACAATCACTGTATGGCTAATGGCGCCTTGCTAGTTCGTAGCCATTAACTTAGCTGATGGCTATTCTGTCTCTCTCGGCTAATGAGAGAGAAGGCTTCGTACAACTGGGCGGTAGCTAGGTTCTCGTACAACTGGGCGGTAGCTAGGTTCTCGTACAACTGGGCGGTAGCTAGGTTCTCGTACAACTGGGGCGAGTCCACTCTCGTATCACGAGACCTGCCTTGGTGGTGGCGCTAGGTCTGCGATCACAGTGGCGACACGCGGGTCCGACATGTACTAAATGGACCGCGGCCGATTTAAGCTACCACCTAGCAAGTGTGGTGTCTGGCGGTGACACCACAGTCACCAGCCATTTTGGCTGTTTTTATTCAAAGGTGATGTACACACTAACAGAATATAGTTGTCTATAAAATGTAGAATTGATATGCCTTCAGACAAGATTCTGTTCTCCAGCCACAAGGCTGGGAAAGGATGGAAAACGATACAAGGCACTAGGGTGCGTGGAATTTCAGGGATTGAATTAGCAGATATGTTAGTTAAGGAAGCATGTACAGCAAATTCTGTGGCATAATTTGTCTGTACAGTTCTATGCTATATCTCACTGTTCAGATACAAGAGTCTTTCTTGTGTCTGTAGATAGAAAAATGATGTATACTGTGACTTATGAAGCTAAATGTATGTTTAAGTTGTAGCTCCTTTATGCCAGTCAGTTATGATAAAGTTCGTCTTACAGTTCTAAAAAAGCTTTACTTCCAGCTTTGGCAAGAGGGAACATTTATGGTGTATCCACTGTATTGTATTGTATATTCATGTATGATGGCAGAGATTGGCTTACTGGCTGATACACCTTCTGCAGAACATTACACATGTCACAGTGTTGAAGACTGTGAAAATATGATTACAATTAATTTATTTTGAAATCTATATGCAATTGCTTTCCTATATGACAATACACATGGCAGGAATACATGGAATTACACAAAATGAGGTTTTATTTCATGTCTCCTTAGCGGTAGAAATGACAAATAGATCTCAAAAGTTAACTTCTTATGATATGGTTCATCTTTAACCTAACTATATTAACACCCAAGTTAATTGCATTATACCCTCCCCCTCCCCGCCCCAGCCTCCTCCATGCCCCCACCCAGTCACCACTCCCATCATGCACTGGTGCTGCTGCTCGCAGTGTGGTTTCAATTATCTGATACTGTAGACCTGTGTGCAAGTTGCCTTTGCATTGAGTGTGTGGGTGTGCATGTGTGTTTGTGTGTGTATTGCTGACAAAGGCCTTAATGGTTGAAAGCTATAATTATGTGAATCTTTTTATTGTGCCTATCGTGACTCAGCATCTCCGCTATATGGTGAGTAGCAACTTTCCTTCTCCAATAGTGTTACATTCCATCCTGGATTTTCCATTGTTTGATTTATACCATGATCTAACATATTCAGTTGCAAAACGTTTGCTAATTTGTGTTACACACTGCAGCAGCAGTGCTCTTACACTGTTGAATACAATATTTGAAAAACCAAATAGCCAAACGGTATTGCTTAAACTGGTTTGTAACAGTCTGTACCAAAGAGAGCAAACATATTATAATAAATTGCAGCAATAATAATAATAATAAATAATAATAATAATAATAATAATAATAATGTGAATGAAAAAGCAACACATTTGTCATTCTTTTTCCTACGGATCATGAGATGTATGAAACAGCATATTACAGCACTGCTTAGTTATGATTATCTCGTAATCTACAGACATTTACTGAAAAATAATGTTTCTTTTGAAAAACAAGAAATGGATAGTAAAAGCAGAAGACAAGAACTACTGCAAAAAGACATCACAGATCCACACAATAATGTGAGGTTCTGTTTGCTGTGCTTCAGACAGACCCAGTTTATGAAAGTGTAAATAGGAAACTGGTGTAGAACATTGCATTTACACAATTTAACATACTAGATAAATCACCACAACTGTAGCTGAAAAGTAAATTATCACACAGATGTGACAATAAAACATCAAAAGCAATGTCAAGTGAAGTGTATGAACATGTAAAAAATCATTGGACTCCATGCAAAACCACTGCATGTCAAATGAAGTGTATCATGAAGATAAAAGTGAACAACAGAAAGAATTATTTCCTTCTTGGGCATGAAATACTATGTTTATGCTCTCCTGCTTTCTTCTGAGCATATTTTTTCATGAAGACATTGTAGCTTATGACATTTAATTCATTAGTTTTGGCTCTGTTTACCTTTATTTGATGACCACTCAGGTCTCTTGATTGTTTACATAGGGGCACAAAACTGTAACAACTATTTCAAAAATTAAGTAGAGAAATAATTAAAAACTAACATTAATCCTATGTTTAAGTAATGGCTGGCTTTTTCACTGCTAGGGACACTTAGTGTCTCTCCTTCTGCTGGACGATAAGAAATACCACTACAATGTGTGTTGCAACTGTGTGTGTTAGATGACGATGGTATAAAGGAAATTATGTACACTCATAACTGAAGGAATTATAATGTTTAGTGCCCCATCAATGTCAAAGCCATTAAGGTTGGAGGATCAGTCCATGTCAAATTACCTAATAATTCTAGGATTTGTAACCCTCCATCTCAGATTTTCGTGAAACTTTGTATGTTTGCTTATAGGTATAACTTAAGAACATCTGGAAATTCCTTTTGGCAGAAGACAAACTTTTTTTATGCTGAACGTTCATTATCGTGATGTTCTAATAATCTGGGTCTGTGAGAACGCCTATACAAGAAATACTTATCTACAGAAATACTCGTAACTTTAGTGTTTATGAAGCTTTTGATTTCGTGCATGTAGTTAACCAGAAGGCATTCATTTCAGCAGTAAAATTACAAAGAAGACTACAAAAATTGTTAATATCTGTCAGTTTCCAATTTCTGAAAAAATTACAAGGATGTTGAAAAACACTTATATCACATTTCTGCAGCCTGCTGGGAATCTAGTCTTGGTCTTTAGAAATTCTTAACATCTTAACATTGTAGTCCCCCATGAACCATGGACCTTGTCATTGGTGGGGAGGCTTGCGTGCCTCAGGGATACAGATAGTCGTACTATAGGTGCAACCACAATGGAGGGGTATCTGTTGAGATGCCAGACAAACATGTGGTTCCTGAAGAGGGGCAGCAGCCTTTTCAGTAGTTGCAGGGGCAACAGTCTGGATGATTGACTGATCTGGCCTTGTAACACTAACCAAAACGGCCTTGCTGTGCTGGTACTGCGAACGGCTGAAAGCAAGGGGAAACTACGGCCGTAATTTTTCACGAGGATATGCAACTTTACTGTATGATTAAATGATGATGGCGTCCTCTTGGGTAAAATATTCCGGAGGTAAAATAGTCCCCCATTCGGATCTCCGGGCGGGGACTACTCAGGAGGACGTTGTTATCAGGATAAAGAAAACTGGCATTCTACGGATCGGAGCGTGGAATGTCAGAGCCCTTAATCAGGCAGGTAGGTTAGAAAATGTATAAAGGGAAATGGATAGGTTAAAGTTAGATATAGTGGTAATTAGTGAAGTTCAGTGACAGGAGGAATAAGACTTCTGTTCAGGTGAATACAGGGTTATAAATACGAAATCAAATAGGGGTAATGCAGGAGTAGGTTTAATAATGAATAGGAAAATAGGAATGCGGGTAAGCTACTACAAACAGCATAATGAACGCTTACCACAGTAGTACAAGTTTATATGCCAACTAGCTCCGCAGATGACGAAGAGATTGGTGAAATGTATGATGAGATAAAAGAAATTATTCGGATAGTGAACGGAGATTAACATTTAATAATCATGAAACTCGATAGCAGGAAATGGAAGCAATGGAAACATAGGAGGAGAATATGGAATGGGAGTAAGGAATGAACGAGGAAGCTGTCTGGTACAATTTTACACAGAGCCTATCTTTATCATAGCTAACACTTGGTTCAAGAATCATGAAAGAAGGTTGTATACATTGAAGAAGCTTGGAGATACTGGAAGGTCTCAGATACATTATATAATGGTAGGACAGAGGTTCAGGAACCAGGTTTTCCAGGGGAAGATGTGGACTCTGACCACAATCTATTTGTTATGAACTGTAGATCAAAACTAAAGAGACTGCAGAAAGGTGGGAATTTGAGGAGATGGGACCTGGATAAACTGACAGAACCAGAGGTTGTAGAGAGTTTCACGGTGAGCATTAGGGAACAATTGACAAGAATGGGGGAAAGAAATACAGTAGAAGAATGGGTAGCTTTGAGAGATGAAATAGTGAAGGCAGCAGAGGATCAAGTAGGTAAAAAGATGAGGGCTAGTAGAAATCCTTGGGAAACAGAAGAGATACTGAATTTAATTGATGAAAGGAGAAGATATAAAAATGCAGTAAATGCATCAGGTGAAAAGGAATACAAACGTCTCAAAAATGAGATCGACAGGAACTGCAAAATGGCTAAGCAGGGATGGGTAGAGGATAAATGTAAGGAGGTAGAGGCTTATCTCACTAGGGGTAAGATAGATACTGCCTACAGGAAAATTAGAGACACCTTTGGAGAAAAGAGAACCACTTGCATGAATATCAAGAGCTCAGATGGAAACCCAGTTCTAAGCAAAGAAGGGAAAGCGGAAAGGTGGAAGGAGTATATAGAGGGTCTATATAAGGGCAATGTACTTTAGGACAATATTATGGAAATGGAAGAGAAAGTAGATGAAGATGAAATGGGAGGTATGATACTGCCTGAAGAGTTTGACAGAGCACTGAAAGACCGAAGTCAAAACAAGGCCCCAGGAGTAGACAACATTCCATTCGAACTACTGATAGCCTTGGGAGAGCCAGCCCGGACAAAACTCTACCATCTAGTGAGCAAGATGTATGAGACAGGCCAAAATACCCTCAGACTTCACGAAGAATATAATAATTCCAATCCCAAAGAAAGCAGGTGTTAACAGATGTGAAAATTACAAAACAATGAGTTTAAAAGGTCATGGCTGCAAAATACTAACACGAATTCTTTACAGACGAATGGAAAAACTAGTAGAAGGCAACCTTGGGGAAGATCAGTTTGGATTCCGTAGAAATATTGGAACACATGAGGCAATACTGACCCTATGACTTATCTTAGAAAATAGATTAAGGAAAGGCAAACCTATGTTTCTAGCATTTGTAGACTTAGAGAAAGCTTTTAACAATGTTGACTGGAATGCTCTCTTTCAAATTCTGAAGATGGCAGGGGTAAATTACAGGGAGCGAAAGGCTATTTACAATTTGTACAGAAACCAGATGGTAGTTATAAGAGTTGAGGGGGCATGAAAGGGAAGTAGTGGTTGGGAAGGGAGTGAGACAGGGTTGTAGCATATCCTCAATGTTATTCAATCCGTATATTTAGCAAGCAGTAAAGGAAACAAAATAAAAATTTGGAGTAGGAATTAAAGTCGATGGAGAAGAAATAGAAACTTTGAGGTTCACCGATGACATTGTAATTCTGTCAGAGACAGCTAAGGACCTGGAAGAGCAGCTGAACGGAATGGACAGTGTCTTGGAAGGAGGATATAAGATGAACATCAACAAAAGCAAAACGAGGATACTGGAATGTAGTCGAATTAAATCGGGCGATGCTGAGGGAATTAGATTAGGAAATGAGACACTTAAAGTAGTAAATGAGTTTTGCTATTTGGGGAGCAAAATAACTGATGATGGTCGAAGTAGAGAGGATATAAAATGTAGACTGGCAATGGCAACGAAAGCATTTCTGAAGAAGAGAAATTTGTAAACATCGAGTGTAGATTTAAGTGTCGGGAAGTTAATTCTGAAAGTATTTGTATGGAGTGTAGCCATGTATGGAAGTGAAACGTGACGATAAATAGTTTAGACAAGAAGAGAATAGAAGCTTTCGAAATGTGGTACTACAGAAGAATGCTGAAGATTAGATGATTAGATCACATAATTAATGAGGAGGTACTGAATAGAATTGGAGAGGAGAGAAATTTGTGGCACAACTTGACTGGAAAGAAGGGATTGGTTGGTAGGGCATATTCTGAGGCATCAAGGGATAACTAATTTAGTATTGGAGGGCAGCGTGGATGGTAAAAATCGTAGAGGGAGACCAAGAGATGAAAACACTAAACAGATTCTGGAGGATGTAGGTTGCAGTAGGTACTGGGAGATGAATCTTGCACAGGACAGAGTAGCATGGAGAGCTGCATCAAATCAGTCTCTGGACTGAAGACAACAACAACAACAACAACAACATTGTAACAGTTCTAATAAAATAAAAATAGTGATGGGTTTTTCTCCAAATGGACACACAAACAAATCAGAAATCAAAAAACTTTTTATTCTGATGAAAAATAAGACACCCCAAGTAAGTTCAGCCAGGTCTGACACCCATTGCCTCAGATGCAGGGGTCTCAGATTAGCATATTTAAATAGCAATTATTCTAGGTAAAAAAATTAAGTTTGGAAAATTTATTTAATTTTATTTATTAACTGATTTTTGAAAGAATATAATGTATCACATTTGTTTGTGCAGCTAACCATCAGCTCACGGTGATAAAGTCTTCTGTGTGTTTGCAGTAGCTTGCCTGAAACCTGTACATAAATGAAAACATTGCAACGTAATTATCATGTACTGCTGAATGTTACTGATATGCAACAATCAGTCCGTTTGGTCTCAGTTGTTCTTTGACTTTCTGTGAGATAGGTCATATGCAGCCATTTATCATTCTGTTAGTGATGTAGTGTGTTTTTAGCTGAAATAGTTCTCAGTTACTTACAATGGAAAATATGAATTTATGTAGTGCTGGAAAATTATTTACAACACCATGTCATTTGACGACTTACAACTCAGTAAAAACACTTGAAAAATTTTCAGAGCTGAGTGAAGACCAACAAGATTTGGCAGTGTTACAATCCAATATAAATTTTTCAGATCATCAAGAAGTAATATCACAGTTACTATTGCTTAAAGATTTACAAAAGCTGTAAAAGAACTTGTTGGGATCCTTTCAAAATACACGGGCAGACAGTTAAAAAATCATTGAGGTCAGTAAATTTGGCTTTGTCTAAATCTTTTAAGTGGTAGGAGAATCAATGTCAAACCAGACAAGGAACTTGGTTCAACAAGTCGTAAGATATGTGAATAAAAAATTGAAATCAGCGAGGGACATTAAAGTGTTGCCAATGACCTAGATGTGACATTTTATGAGTCAGTGCTAAAAAGTCAAAATATCAAGGATGCAAATAAAACTTTAGATGATTTGGGGTGCTCTACCTTAAAACTTCATTCCATTCCATATCACAGCAAGGTCTCAATGACAAATGGAAACTAGAGAAAAATGAAGCCTGGTTTGAAACAAAAAGTGTACAAGGCAATGCATTGCAATGTTAAAATTTCTGACTGTAGGAAAGATAAAATGGATGATGAAATTGTTAAGAAAGCCAAAAATTTTAATGCCATGATATTGTTAATGAAAGAAAAAGTGCCTGGTGTAAAGAGATCTGAAAAATTCAAATTTTAACTTTAGCTCCTCCCTCTTGGTCAAAAGAAAAAAATAATGTCAGATTTCAATGTTAGTGAGTATGTAGTTTGAATATAATAGAGGGAAACATTCCACGAGGGAAAAATATATCTAAAAACACAGACGATGTGACTTACCAAACGAAAGTGCTGGCATGTTGATAGACACACACACACAAACACAAACATACACACAAAATTCAAGCTTTTGCAACCAATGGTTGCTTCATCAGGAAAGAGGGAAGGAGAGGGAAAGACGAAAGGATGTGAGTTTTAAGGGAGAGGGTAATTCCAATCCCAGGAGCAGAAAGACTTACCTTATACCTGTCCTTTTTGCCCCCTAAGGTAAGTCTTTCCGCTCCCGGGATTGGAATGACTCCTTACCCTTTCCCTTAAAACCCACATCCTTTCGTCTTTCCCTCTCCTTCCCTCTTTCCTGATGAAACAACTGTTGGTTGTGAAAGCTTGAATTTTGTGTGTATTTGTGTGTTCGTTTGTGTGTCTATCAACATGCCAGCGCTTTCGTTTGGTAAGTCACATCATCTTTGTTTTTTGAGTATGTAGTTTGACAGACAAGGAAACTGAAAGCAGAAATGGGAATTTTATCAGTTTCTAAGCCAAAAACAGGTAAAATGATAATTGATGAAGCTGTAAAGTTTGTCACTGGTTTTACGAAAATGACGACTATACCCGAATGTTACCATGAGCAAAAGACAAAGTTAACATTGAGAAGGATGTGTATGTGCAAAAAAAGACTTATTTGCCACATACTAAGGGAACTATATTATTTTAAATCGGAGAACCCAGACATTAATATTGGATTTTCTAAATTTTTTTCACTAAGACCAAAGCGGGGTATTTTAGTCGGTACTGCAGGCACTCATTCTGTATATCCATCAAAATGTAAAATTGCTTTTGGATGTGGAACACTTTCAAGAAATGTATAAAGAACTTATAAAATTTTTTGTATGTGACTCAGAAAACTATGAATGCATGCTTAGTCATTGTGATGATTGTCCCAGTGCTGACAAACTGTTAAAATTTTTGAAAGACTAATTATCTTAAAAAGATAATGATGGTGAAATTGAGTACAGCCTGTGGATTAACACACACCATCAAACTGAACTGGTACAGCAATCCACAACAGTTGATGAACACACTGATTACAGGTACTTAAACTACACCCATTTATTTCTAAGTGACAGGCAATGGCCCTGGAAAATTTGAAAGAAAATCAGACACCAGTAAAAGCAATTATGTTAACAGACTTTGATGAAAACTACAGTTTTGTAATTCAGAATGGAATCCAGATTTACCACTGGACAAGAAGCACCTGTACAGTCCATCCTGTTTGTGTTTACGTGACAAATGAGGAAAATACAAAAAACAATAAACAATAGCAAACCACTGCTTTATAAGTGATGACATGGATGACGCAGTAAGATTTGTAAATGCTGTTAAGAAAGAAATGATTAATTGCTTAATACAACCCATTAGTCAAGAACGTGTGCTATTTCACTGATGGATGTGCTGATCAATATAAAAATAGAAAACATTTTAAAAACCTGGGGGAATGATACTGAACGTTATTTTTTTGCTACTAGTCATGGTAAATCTGTGTGTGAGGGATTTGGAGGAATTGTAAAACATGTATTGAGAAATGTTAGTCTTCAACTAGAGGATAATGTACAAATAACAACTGCATCTGGTGTATACAGTTTCTGCAAGGCTAATATTAGCAAATATTTTTCCATTTCTTAGAGAAAATCAATGTAGATTTCCTATGAAAGAAACTCAAGAAGAGACTTGACAGCTGCCACAATACCTGGTACCAGAAATTTTTCATAATTACAAACTACTTTCCTGTGATTCATTAGAAATTAGAAAAGTAACTTGTTCTGAAAAGCCTTCCTTGATTTTCTCACTCAATGAAAATGCACTGCAATGGACACACACCTATCCTCAACAAAATTCTTGTGACAGCTGTATATGATGGCAGGTCGTACATTGTCTTCATCAAGAATGTGTGGGATGAAAAATGAGATGCTGAACTAGTTTTTCTCCACCCACTTGGACCACCAGTGGCATTCTTTTGGCCTGGGAAGAAAGACTCTTGTTTCATGCCTCTGGAAAACATTTTATGTACTGCACCAGAACAGGCACATTGGGAAGAACATACAGTGAAGAACCAAAGAAACTGGTACACCTGCCTTGTATCATGTAGGGCGCCAAGAACATGCAGAAGTGCTGCAACACGATGTGGCATGGACTATACTAATGTCTGAAATAGTGCTGGAGGGAAATGACACCATGAATCCTGCAGGGCTATCCATAAATCCATAAGAGTATGAGTGGGGGTAGATCTCTTCTGAACAGCACCTTGCAAGACATCCCAGATATGCTCAATAATGTTTGTGTCTGGGGAGTTTCATGACCAACAGAAGTGTTTAAACTCAGAAGAGTGTTTCTGGAGACACTCTGTAGCAATCTTCAACGTGTGGGGCATCGCATTGTCCTGCTGGAATTGCCCAAGTCCATTGGAATGCACAATGGATATGAATGGATGCAGGTGATCAGCCAGGATGCTTACGTATATCACTCCAACTTCACAAGCTCCACACCATTACAGAGCCTCTGCCAGGACGAACAGTCCCCTGTTGACAAGCAGGGCCCATCCATGGATTCATAAGGTTGTCTCTATACCCATACATGTCCATCCACTCAATACAAGACAAACGAGACTCATCTGACCACGTAACATGTTTCCAGTCATCAACCTCTAATGTTTGTTGACAGACCCAGGCAAAATATAAAGCTTTGTGTCGTGCAGTCGTGAAGGATACACAGGTCAGCCTTCAGCCCAAAAGCCCATAGTGATGATGTTTTGTTGAATGGTTCACACACTGACACTTGTTGATGGCCCAGCATTGAAATCTGCAGCACTTTGCGTAAGGGTTGCACTTCTGTCACACTGAAAGATTTTTTCAGTTGTTGTTGGACCCGCTCTTGCAGGATCTTTTTCCAGTTGCAGCAATGTCGGAGATTTGACAGTTTACATAATTCCTGATATTCACAATACTCTTGTGAAATGGTCTTACAGAAAAATCCTCACTTCATCGCTACCTCAGAGGTGCTGTGTCCCATAGCTCACGTGCCAACTAAAACACCATTTTCAAACTCGCCTAAATCTTGGTAACCTGCCATTGTAGCAGCAATAATCAATCTAACAACTGCGCCAGACACTTATGGTCTTATGTAGGTGCCAAACCCAGCACCTGGAAACTCCAGGTAGGAATGTTAACAATTCAGGAAAAGATAGATTGCTGGCTTAATGAGGATAATTTGACGTTAATGCCATTTAATTTCTCACAATGGATTCAGATGAGATATGCTATTAAAACTTTCACTTGAGAGGTCCAAGGATCTTCACTGCTGAACATGTATGTTTTAAATTTAACATTTGTCTGCATAGAATAATTACCATTTAAACTGTTAATGGTACAACATTAATGTTATCTTATGGAAGCAACACTGTGTCTCTTTGATTTGTGTTATCTTCCCCTTTTAGATGCTTTGGCTTTTACTGTTTATTCTTTGTGTGTATTGTTGTCTGCCATTATTTATAAGCTGTTACACATTACAATGAACTCTACACAAATAGGCTATTTTTGAGCTTCACTTACTGCACCTGATCACAGGTTATGGGCCGAGGTGCAGAAGTCTGTTTTTCAGTGTAGTGGCAGAGATTTGTTTGGTGGTGTCATGCATAACTCCAAAATTTGGCATGGCACAATGGAACAATCCACGCATCAGATTCAGTGTTTAAAGTTGTCTGGAGGGGACAATTAGGACAGTGTGGAAATTCCAAATGGAAGTGACATTCAGAGTAAAAGGCCTTTTAGACATTGCCAACTGCATTGATATTAAGCCACCAAAGGAGAAAGAAGCTGGAGTAAAACCATGGCTGGAAACGGATGCAAAAATGCAGGAACTTATTGTGACGTAGACGGAAGCAGCAGCACTCAATCATCTACTTTCATGTATGACGTCATCCAGCATGTGGATAAAACTGAACTGTGTATGAAAAAGAGTCCGCAGTGAGTACTTAATTCAGCAAAAGTTACCTTCGCTCCAATTTGGTGATGCCTCTGTGGTTACAGTTATGTCAAAAATAGAAGAAATTGACACAAAACTGAAGCAAGCAGGTGAACCACTTTCAGATAAAATGATAATAACAAAAGTGTCAATGTCATTGCCAGAGCCATATAAACAATTCCATTCAGTATTGTAGTCTGTCCCCTTTGAGAAGCAGATGCTTAATGAGTTAACTTCAAGATTGCTCCGATCAGCTAGAAGTAGCTTTGGCCAATGTAAGCAGGCAGCAAAGAATTACCTGTTATGCTTGTGGTAAAGAAGGTCATTATGCGAAGAACTGTAAAAGTAAAAAGTGCAGAGAGAAATGAGATGCTGCAGTTATTGTAAGAAAAAAGGTGATTTGAAGTCAGATTGCAGGCTGTTGAAATTGAAGGAAGGCAAGAAGGCTCAGGATGTAAATGCCTTTATGTGTATGAATCAAGGATTTGATCTAGAAGATAACTGGAACACGGATACAGATGCTAGTGAGCATACGTGCAATACGAGAGAACTGGTTACAAAACTGGCAGTGTGCAAAGCTCAATGAAAGTTACTGTGGTTGATGGTGGAACTGTATGCATGGAACAGAGTTAAATTTATCAAAACAGTACTTAGTGGAGTGCTTTTTGTGCTTGAACTGAAATTCAATCTGTTTTCTGTAGAAATTGTGTTAGACAAAGATAAGTGTTTAGTGTTAAACAAGGAACAATGTGAATTCTTGAACATTAAAGGTGAAGTTCATACATTATGCAAATGTGTCAACAAAATGTATCACATGTTTTCACTAAATGGAAAACAATCAGAACTGTTAATAGTTACTTTGACATGTGCGGATAAAACCCTATCTGTGGTTGACAGTAATGATGCTAGTGAACTTTCATAAGTCAGTATTGATACTGGCCTGATCAATTTGTCTAGACATGTTTAAAACTTCAATGTCTGGCACAAAAAATTGTGGCATCAGAGCATGACAAATATGAAACAAAATTTTTATGTAAAGGAGTGAACTTCATTGATGACTATCACTTCTGAAGAATGATTGGCAGGTAAACAACATTGCTTAACTTTCCCTGTCAGTTCGTCAAGAGCTAATGCTTCACTTGGAGGAGCAAGCAATTTTTTATGAAACAGAAGAAGGAAGTTAAAGGTTTGATTAGGAATTTTATTGCAAAAACTGAGAGAGAAACTGGTCTCAAAATTAAAGTTCTAAGGAGTTATAATGGACTGGAGTTTATGAATACTGACTTAGGTACATTTTCGAATAAAAATGGCATAACACATCAAAGAAGCATTGTGTAAACACCACAACAAAATGGAAGAGCTGGAAGGGAAGTGTACACCTTGGTTGCAGCTTCTCATTACATGATTTCAGGAATGTCCAAACATTTATGGGCTGAAGCAGTTAATATGGCAGCTTATATGTACTAAACTGGAATGGTCCAAGTCCTGTAGAAGATAAAACTCCTTTTGAAGCTTTTTATGGGAGACAGTTACCCTTAGCAGATTTGAAAATATCTGGAACTTGTGTGACTGTCCTTGTACCCGAAGAAAAGAGACTGAAACTAGGCCCAAAAGCAAGATACATTTATTTATGGGTTATGATGAAGATACATTTATTTATGGGTTATGATGATGATGTGAAGAGGTTCAAAATATTTATACCTCCCACAAAGAGAACTGAGGTGCATCAAGACGTAATTTTCTTGCCACCAGCAGTATTTGAATGGGAGAAGAAAACCGATGTTCAAGTAGAATAATAAAATACTATTTGTTGTGATTAAGAGAACACAGATAAAGCTTCAGCTTCAGAGGAACATGAAGAAATGAGGACTGAGGTCATGGAAGAAAATAAAAGTCAGCCTAGAGAAGAACAAGAAATCAGTGCAGACACAGCAAACAGAGACATTTCTTTTGGGGATGCAGAGGAAGATGCAGTTTTTGATGAGAAGAAGACATAGAATCTTAGATTCAGGAGGAAAATTCAACACCTGAATTATTTGGAGGATTATGAGTTGGGCCTGTTGACAACAGTGAATGATAAAGACCCCAGCACCTACACTGAAACAATGTCTTTTAGTGAAGCTAAAAATTGGAAAGATGCCATGACAAGAGAGATGCATGCCGTGGAAGAAAACAATTCATGGAATTATGTAGTAAGCCAAATTATTGTGAAGTTACTGACACAGAGTGGGTTTTTAGGCAAAAAAGGGATGAGAAAGGTAATCTTGTTTCTTATATACCCTGTCTTGTAGCACAAGCTTTCAAACAAAGCTTGTCTTATTCAGAGATTACAGTCCAGTAGCAAAATTAACTTCAGTGAGACTTTCTGTCTTATTTTTATTATCATCATTTTCTCTCTCTCAATGAAGATAACTTTCTTATCCATCAACTGGATGTTTGCAGGTCATTTCTCTATGGAGAGATAGTCGCAAACTTTTATGTTGAATTACCTACAGGATGTTGCAGTAAAATGAATGGTAAAGTTTGTAAACTTAAAAAGGCTGTGTTATTTAAAGGACTGACCATAAATTGGAATGTTACTGGCCTAGGATTTCTAAGAAGTGATTTTGACTACTGCAGGTATGCAAAGACAGAAAACAGCCATAAAACATACATACTTATTTACATTGATGATCTGCTGATAGCTTCTACTTCCCAGAGTGAAACTGGCAATTTAAAGCTATTATCAAGTGATAACTTTGCAATGAAAAATTTGTGTATGATTAAGAACTATTTGGGAATGAATATTGCCCAAAATTTAAGGGAGGGTACAATTACTATTTGACAAAGAAATCATCTTGAAAAAGTGTTGAAAGTTTTTGATACATTTGAATGTAATTCTGTTTCAACCTCCATGGAGGAAAACTTTGATCACAGTATGTTAAAAAGGGAAAAATCTGAAACTTAAGACACTGAGAAGAGGTGTAGAAAATTAATAGGGTCACTGATGTTTGCTATGTTAGGTTCCAGACCAGATATTTGTATAGCTGTAAGTATTCCAAGCAGGTACCAATCATGTGCAAGTCTGGATTTATGGAATACATTAAAATGTCTTTTGTTACATTTATAGAACCCTAAAACTGAGTCTCTTCTATGCTCGGGATGTAATTGGTTATGTGGACTGATTGGGCTAGTGACAGTAGACAGAGTTAACAAGTGACTATCTTTTCAAAGTTTTGGGTTGTAGTTTTTCATGGGCATCTAAGAATCAACCCACAGTGTCTCTAATCAACAGAATCTGAATTTGTAGTCTTAAGTGTGTCAATAAGTGAAAACTGTTGGCTCAGTAATTTGTATCATAGTCTTTCTGGTAGTGAAAGAGCTGTTGTACTTCATGAAGGCAATATGCCAATAATAAGCCTTTGCAAGAACTCACAGTTCCATCATGAACTAAAAAGCACATAGATGTGAAAATTTTATTTGTGAAAGATGATGTGATGTTTTTACTAAGAAAGTTGTGTTAAAGCACATTAGCACAAATGACCAACAAGCTGATGTTCTAACAAAGCCACAAGGTAAAATAAAAATTGCAAAATTTAGAGCCTTGTTAGGACTTACTTCGAGCTTGTAATTTGTTTTTGTAACACTGATAAGTAACACTGATGGAGGGTGTTAATGGTACAATGTTAATGTTATCTTAAAGAAGCAACACTTTTTCTTTGATTTCTTTAATTTTTTAGATGCTTTAGTTTTGCTGTTTTTTCTGTGTGTATCATTGTCTGCCATTACTTCTAAGCTGTTACACATTACAATAAATTCTGCATAAACTGACATATTTTTGTGCTTCATTTACTGTGCAAGATCACATAAATAACAATATATGAAAAGTGTCAATATTAAAAGAAAAATGAAATATATTGTAATATCTGTGTATTGCGAGTTTTTCATATAATTGTCATTTGTGTACAATTAAATCTTTGGACAGTAGAACCAAGAGTGTTCATCTCTGTCACAGAACTGATCCTTTGTGTGTGTGTGTGTGTGTGTGTGTGTGTGTGTGTAATGCAAAGTAATTGTTTTCACTCATGACTAAAATAACGTGAGTTTACTCATTGTTAGTGTGTTCAATGAAAATGGCAGCCAGTGTTGGTGATTACAAAATACAATTGGAACAACTTGAAGCACCTGAAGACTGACAAACTGGAAGTGGCACATGTTGATGCTGTTGCAAACATATGCACTTGAAGGTGTCATAAATGATACATACAAGTGTCCTGAATTGCCGCACGATGCGACCGCTGGGAAAAAGGCGGCACATCAGCAGTGTTGAAGGATGATGTGAAAGCAGCAAGTTTACTAGCAAGTGTGTTAAGAAAATCTGTTGCCGAGCTCGTGTTAACATGGACCCATGCAAGTGAAATTTGAAATAAGTTACATGCATGATTCAAATGAAGCAGTACACAATGCCTGAACATATTGATAGTAGTACTTTTTTGTGTTCAACATGACACCAAAGAGGACATTAGCACATGCATCACAAAACTACAGAAACCTTTTGTGGATTTGAATGATGAATTGCAGAAGGACAATGAAAATGTGATGTCTGAAATAATTTTAAATGGCTGGATTCTTTCCACACCAGGCAAAGAATATGACAATTTCAAGGACCTGTGGGACACAATTCCACCTGAAAATCAAAGTGTGAGCTGTTTGATTGAAAAATTGTGCACAATTGATTGCATGATCAAAGTATGGTTGAATCAGTTGAGTTTGCTACACACAGTTATCCTAAAATTTAATTCAGTGAAACAAAAGTAATGACACCAGTAGTGAAAAATCGAAAAATAATGTTGAATGCATGAAATGAAGATTTCCTTGCCACAAATCTGGGCAGGTAGGCCATTGGGCGGCAGAGTATCCAATGAAAAAGACATAACATTTGCATCAATTATTCTGAAAAGAACAAGGAAAAGAATGTTGCATTTTTGTCATACATTTTTAGTGCTTCAGTCGAAAATTTTGTTTGAAATGGCAGTTGGTACTGCGAGAGCGGTATCACAAATCACATCACTGCAAATAAACAATATTTTGTATCATATATGAAGTTCACAATCCCTGAAAAGATTTCTATTTGGAAACAGGTAACTGTGAAAAGTGAAATGCAGTTGAATAATGTCACGAAAATTGGTGAACTGAAAGATGTAGTTTATATTCCTGAAGTGAGTGCTCACTTGTTATCTGTCAAAGCAGCTGCGCAAAGGGGTTTTTGCACTAGACTTGATGACAAAAGTGACAAAACTGAAGACACAGTGACTGGGCAAACAATGGTGACTGGTCATGTCAGCCATGGTCTCTTATGTTCTCAACATAGGTGTCGTAAAACCAGTACAGCCAGCTCAAGTGTATTTGGTGACATTGTCAGATATGCCGTAAGTTTACCATGAGAGATCTGGACATCAGCACAAACAAAATGTGAAATGCATCTTGAAGCAGATGAACATCAATGTGGATGGGTGCAAAGAAGAAATCTGTGATGGATGTGCACTCGGAAAAATGCATAGACTGCCATTCAGAAACAGAATGAATAAACCAATGGTTACAGGTGAACAAACCCATGCTGGCATAAATGGACATATATCTACAGAGCTCTCGGAAAAGCTTGCTATTACGTATGTTTCAAAGATGATTTTAGCAAGTTCTGTAAAATTTTCTTTCTTAAGCAGAAAAGTGAAGAGAGCACAGTCCTGGAACAGTTCTTGAATGAAGCCAAGGCAAATGGTCATGTTGTCAAACAGTTCAGGTGTGATGGAAGAAGACAGTTCGATAACAAGAATGTCTCAGAATTGCTCGCAAGCAGAGGCATAGAGCATTGCATCACTTCACCTTACACACCACAGCAAAATGGTGTTGCAGAAAGAGAAAACTGCACGATTGTGGAGTGTGCACATTCTATGTTGGACCCCAGTAAATTGCCAAAGGAACTGTATGCATAAGCATGCAATACTGCTGCATATCTTTTAAATCGCACTGGGAAGTCCACTACTGAAAACAACCTCCATATGAACTGTGGTATGGACAACCAGAAGGCAACCTGAATCATCTGAGAATCCTTGGAAAAAAATGTTATGTGCATGTAAATAAGAGTTTTTGTTCAAAATTTGATGACAAAGCTGTGCTTGGACATCTTGCGGGGTACATAAATGACAGAGATGGCTTTAGCGTCTGGATTCCATCTCAAAGAAAAGTCATGATGTAAAATTCAAGCCTGAAGTTGTATGCAATCTGCACACCAGTGATGCTGAATTTTAAGTTTCTTGTGAAGACACTGTTCAACAGAGTCAGCCTAATCAGACTTCTGATGAGAAAAAGGAATCAGAAGCTGTCAGCCATGACGAGAGAACAGAAAGAGTAAGTGTAGTGGAAGAAGGCTTGGAGACAACATCAAGTTCCAGGGGAAGTAGTGAAGAGGAAGAAGATTTGGATATGGTATCAAGTTCTGGAGGAACCAAAGTTTTGAGTGAAAAACAAAGAAGCAAATGAAAGAGGGAGAAACCGGAATGGATGAGCAGTGGAGATTATGTGTACATGGCTGGAACTCCTATCATCAGGGACAAGGATCCAAGTTCATATGCAGAAGTTTTGCAGTCTAGCAATAAAAATCAGTGGCTGGAAGCCATTCATGAAGAACTGAAGTCCCTGAAAGACAATAATACTTGGACATTAGTTGAGCATCTAAGTGGTGTATAGATTTTACAGAAGAAAACTGCAGAAAATGGGAAAGTTCACTTCAAGGGTTGACTTGTGGCTGAAAAACACATACAAAGAGAAAAAATTGACTACAAAGAAAACGTTTAGCCCTGTCATGCATTATGATACAATTTGGACTCTATTGGCAGTAGCTGCTGCATAGAAATTGAAGCTTGAACCGTTTGATGTCAAAACAGCTTTTCCAAATGGTGTACTCAAAGAAGATGTATACATGGAAAAACCTGAAGGTTTTGAATATGTATTGGATGTTTGTTTGCTGAAGAAAAGTCTGTATGATCTCAAACAAGCATCACGTTGTTGGAAGAAACGTTTCGTAGATTTCATGATGAAGGCTGGACTTAAACAGTGATGCTGATCCGTGTCTCTACTACCATTGGAGCAACAAGAACTGTCTACATGTTGCAATCTATATAGATGATGGTTTAGTTGTGGGCAGGAACAGCTCAGATATTGTAGTGTTCATGAAAATGTTAAAGCTGGAGTTTTATACAACTAAAGGGTCCCTCAACAACTTCTTGGGTTTGAAGATACAGCAAAATGAAGACAGGTCAATAGCAGTGAACCAAGAAGACTACACAGAGGAAATTCTGAAAAGATTTACAATGGTTGAGTCTAATGGAATTTCTACTCCAATTAGACATGAAGAAAATAATGTCAAAGAGAATATCACAGCCAAAGTTCCATATCGAGAGGCTGAGGGTTGTGTGACATATTTGACTACAGTCTCATGTCTGGACATTGCTTTTACAGTGAACAAAACAGCTAGAAAGATGGAAGATCCTACAGTTCAAGACTGGAATCAAGTAAACGAATTTTTAGGTACTTGAAGAACACAGTGGACTATATAATTAAGCACAAAAACAAAGAGATGTTGAAAGTCTACAGTGATACTTATTATGCTAGTGACAAGGTCAGGAGGCATTCAACGACAGGTGTCATCACAACTATCAGTTATGGGGCTGTATCATGGACCAGTCAATTATAAGACACAGTGTCAACATCTGCAATGGAAGCAGAAATAATATCAGCCAGTGAAGGAGCATAGGAGCTAATCTGGTTCAAAAGGTTGTTGTATGAACTGACTGGAACTTCCAAACAAGTAAAACCTCCTACCCAGTATGTTGACAATGCAAGTACAGTAAAACTGTAGTCAAATATCATCGAAAACCAAAGCACATAGAAGTCTGTCACTTCTACACCAGGGAAAAATTCTTGAATGGGGATCTTGCATTGCAACACAATGATGGGACCAACCAGTTAGCTGACCTACTAACCAAGCCACTGGAAAAGATTCAACTTGAGAACACACTTAGGGGATCAACCAGCCAGCTGTCCTACTAATCAAGCCACTGGAAAGGATTCGACTTGAGAAAGAACTGGAGAGCAAAAGATTAAATCCATGTGAAATTCAGTACTCACCTTTTACTTTTCTTTGGAGGAAGTATCGATATTAAAAGAAAAACGATATACTGTTCAATATCTGTGTAGTGTGAGTTTTTCATATCTTTGTCATAAGTGTACAAATGAATCTTTGGACAGTAGAACGGAGGGTGTTCGTCTTCGTCAATTGTTGTTGTTGTTTGTTTTTGTGTAAAACAGTTGTGTGAGGAACCACATTATGCACACATTATGCACTTCGTAATCTGTTTTAAATAAATAACTTAATAAAAAGGAAAGTTGCTACTCACCATATAGTGGAGATATTGAGTCGCAGATAGGCACAACAAAAAGACTGTCACAATGTAAGCTTTTGGCCAACAAGGCCTTTGTTAAAAATAGACACACACACACACACACACACACACACACACACACACACACACACAGGCATGCAAATGCAACTCACGCATGACTGCAGCCTCTGGCAGCTGAAGCCACATAAACACACACACATCTGATACTTTTAAAGAAAGTTAGTATTAATAATGAAAATATTTCTGTTAAAATTATAACTTTTGGCTCTGTACTTTTAATGTTTTAACCAAAAATGAAATTTGTACTAAAGCTTGGTAGTTACACAACGTGCTTTAAAAGACCGTTTAACAATGTTACAAATACTTTAAATTAACATCCTCTATCTGTGAAAACCCAGGCAGTTTTTATTTGTTTTTAATCACATCGTATTTGAGTTTCAATAAAAAACTGGCCTGATAACAGCTCTATACAAAAGTATTTTGCAATTTTCGAGATCAGTGTTTCAGCCATAACAACTGAAGTTGATTTTCTATAATACCACAAGTCGAGGGGAGTCATTAAATGTTTTTCAGATAAAGATACATTCTTTTTTTGGTATTGGGATAAATATGATAACAATTTGTTGAAAATTAACTAAGTTCTAGTTTTTTCCCTAAAGTAATGCAATTCAAATGGGAAGCTTTAGTCATAGCGCAAGCTTTTTGAAAAGTTTTACCATATTTTTCTTCAAAAACTATATGAAATACATGGAAAAAATTTTGCACTTGTTATAACCATGGAAAAGTAACAAATACAAAAAAATTCATGAAAATCTGAGACAGTGGGAGTTAGAACCTGATGAACTTACTAGGAATGACCTGTTTTTCATCACAGTAAAAAGCTTTTTTCACAGAAAACTCATTGATATTTTTTATTTTATTAGAAATCCTACAACCTAGGGAATTATTTGGGACCAAAACTAGAATCCCAGCAGGTTGGAAGAATCTCTACATACACATGAGGCTGACTGACTCATCATCGAACATCCCAAACTGCTAAGGATAGAAACTTGAAATTCAGGAAAAATGTCACTGTTAAGGCAATTTTGAAGCTAGACTTATGGAAATCGGTATTTGGTTTCTTGGTCAGAAATAAAGAAATACATGTTTCAACAGCAATTTTCGAAATTTAGCCCTATGAGGGTGAAATACTGGGTGATATTTCATTGTGAAAGCATTTTTAAAGCTAAATCTACGAAAATTTAAATGTGGCTTTTCAGTTGGAAATAAAAAAAAAAATTGCATGTTTCACTGTTTTTGGATGGGAGTGAACGGGGAATTAAAGTTTTTATGGACATATTTCATTGTGCAAACATTTTCATTATTAAATCTATAAAAATTTGTACTTGGCTTCACAGAAATAAACCATACATGCCATTGTTCTCGGAAATTCAGCCCCTAAGGTGATGAAAGGATTTATGAAAAAATTTCATTGCAAAAGCATTTTTAAAGCCAAATCTTTGAAAATTGGTGTTTGGCTTCACGGTCAAAGATGAAAAAATACGTGTTTCACTGTTTTTGGAAATTCAAACCCTAAGGGGTTGAAATAGTGTTGAACTGATTCCCTGACTCATCATCACCCAGTCCAAATTGCTAAGGACAGAAGCTTGAAGTTTGGAGAGGCTGAGGATCTTATACTGCAGGCATAGTTTAAGAAAGGATTGTCTTAAATTCCACTTCTAAGAGGGTGAAATAGGGAATGAAAGGCTATTTAAAGTTTGTCGCTATTAAGGGAATTTTGAAGATAGAACTATGAAAACTGGTATTTGATTTCTCAGTCAGATAATAAAAAAATAAATTTCAGCATTTTTGGAAATTCAACCACTAAGGGGTTAAAATAGTGGATGAAAGTTTTTTGAAAACAAAAAATTACTAAAGAGCTACTAAAGGATTTGTAAGGCTACATCTATGGCAACTGATATTTGACTTCTCAGTTAGAAATAGAAAAAAATATGTGTTTCAGTTGACATTCAACCTCTAAGGGAGTGCATTAGGAACTAAAATTTAAGAAAATATTTCATTACATTAAAAAAACTGTAAAGTTTAAATTTATTAAAACTGGTATTTCACTTCACAATTAGATACAAAGAAATATCTGTTACGGTATGAAACTTGCTATGTAATTATCTCCACAAGAAAGCAAAAGGCATGATTAACAAACACTTTGGACTCCAGCAACCAGAACTGCTTTTTGGTCAAAAGTACATTCAGAAAAGATCATGCCTATATGGCCTTGGCCTTAATCAGCGTGAAAAGCTTAGAAGGTGGTGCAATTTGTAAACAACATAAAAATTTTATTATAATTAAATAAAAACAAAAAAATATCTGCCGGCCATACAGTCGATGCAAGCAAAGCAATGGGCACTAAGCTACTGTGATATAAGTGTTTTTCAACATCTTGGTAATTTTTCTAGAAATTTGAAAGTGATCTATATTAATATATTTTTGTAATTTTCTTTCTAGTGTTACCCTTAAGTAAATGTGTTGTTCTTAACTATATTCCTGTCTTAACTTCTGAAAAAAATTTCAAATTAAAAGCTTCATATACAGCTGAGTTATGAGTATTTCTGTATGTAAGTACCACTTTACATGGACATTCTCATAAAGCCAAATTATCAGAGCATCATTATACAGAAAATTCAATATAAAAAAGTTTTAGACTGAGACCAAAAGGAATTTTCAGAAGTTCTTGTATGTATAAATTTAAGTGGTGTTCAAAAAGAAACAATCCAGGGGTATAATTACAGAAACCAATACCTGTATGTAAAATGTATTGACCCTGGCCATTGAGACACTTGTCCCACTGTGACAAGGCGGTGAATGGCTGTCTCATAAAATTCCCAGGGCTGCAATGTTAACCAGTTACACGCGTACAGCTGGATGTCGTCATCTGAGGTGAATCGTTTGCCCCTCAGAGCCTTTTTAAGGGGACCAAAAATGGCATAATCACAGGGAGAGAGGTCCAGACTGTATGGAGGGTGGCTGAGAACCTTGCATTTTAATTTCTGCAGGAGTGCTGCAACTGTGGTGGCCATATGTGGCTTTGCATTGTCGGAGAAGAATGTCCCCAGGGGTGAGATTGTCTGGTCGTTTTGATTTGATCGCTTGGTGAAGGGTGGTCAAGGTTTGCGAGTAACGCTGAGAGTTCACTGTTGTCCCATGCTGCAGGAATTAGGAAGTGAATCAGAAGAGGGCCAAGAGGGCCATCTTGGTCAAAGAAGAATGTCAGCATAGGGGCAAACAATTCACCTGGGATGACGACGTCCAGCTGTATGTGCACAACTGGTTAACATCGCAGGCCTGGGAATTTTATGAGACAGCCATTCACTGCCTTGTGTCACAATGGGACAAGTGTCTCAACAGCCAGGGTCAATACTTCTAACATACAAATACTGGTTTCTGTAATTATGCCTCCAGCTCGTTTCTTTTTGAATGACCCTCATATATACAAAGTTTCATGCAAATCTGAGATGGCAGTGACGTGACCTGGGTAATTTGAAATGGAATGGCCCCAGAGAAAGGAGACAATGAATGGACATTATGTAGTTCCAATGACAGATTTAGAGGAATTATGGGTGAAGTTTAAACTTATTGTAAATAGTGTTCTTGACATGTGTGCCAAGTAAATGGCTTAAGGATGGAAAAGACCTTTTATGATTTCATAATCAAATTCAGAAAATGCTGGGGAAACAGAGATTGTTGCACATTCAGTTAAAAAAAAAAAGAATGTACAAATGTCAAGAGGCAAAAGTTAGTAGAAATTTGTGCATCTGTAAGTAGATCAACATGTGAAGCACTCAACAGCTTCTACCGTCATATTTTGGTGAAAGATCTTGTCAAAAACATGAGAAAATTCTGGGCATAAAAATCACTAAGCAGGACAGAGGTTTCTATCCAGTCACTCATTGGTGAGTCTGGGGTGGCAATAGAAGACAGCAAAAGGAAAGCAGAAGTTTTAAATATCATGCAATTAGAAATCATTCACGTAGGATGATCATACAAACATACCACTGTTGCACAGACTCCCAAATGCAGGATTTAGAAATAGGCATCCTTAGCATAGAGAAGCATCTGAAATAGTTGAAAACAAATAAATCAACCAGGTGCAGATGGAATTCTAATTTGGTTTTAAAGAAGAGTACTCTGTGACATCGACCCTTACTTAGCTCAAATTTATCATGAATCTCACACAGTGAGAAATCCCATGTGACTGGAAAATGGCACAGGAGACTCTTGTCCTTACGAAAACTAAAAGAACAGACCTACATAATTACAGACCAATATCCTTAATATTGGCTTGCTGCAGAATTCTTGCACACATTCTGAGTTAAAATATAATAATGTTTTTGAGACAGAAAAGCTACAGTCTACAAATCAGCAAAAATTTAGAAAGCATTGCTCATGCAAAACTCAGTCTGCCCTTTTCTCACACAATCTCCTGGAATCCCTGGATGGAGGGCAAAGGGAAGACTTCCTATTCCTAGATTTCCGGAAAATGTTTGACATACAGCCCCCACTGCAGATTACTGATGAAGGTCAGAACATATGGATTGGGGTTCCACATGTGTAAGTGGCTCGAAGACTTTTTAAATAATCGATCACACTATGTTGTCTTGCACAGCAAGTGTTCATAAGAGGTGAACAGCAATTTACAGCTGCTTGTTCATGACGCTGTGGTAAGGGAAGGTGTCATTACCGAGTGACTGTGGAAGGACACGAGATGACTTAGACAGAATTTCTATTGCTGTGATGAATGGCTACTTGCTCTAAATGTAGAAAAATGTAAATTAATGTGTATGAGTAGGAAAAACACTCCTATAATATTTGAAATATTTGAATACAGCTACTTGACACAGTCACACTGATTAAATATCTAGGCATAATGTTGCAAAAAGATATTAAATGGAATGAGCATGAGCACATCAGATAGATAGTAGGGAAGGCAAACACACAGTTTCATTTTATTGGAGAGAATTTTGGGTAAGTGTAGCACATCTATAAAGGAGATGGTGTATAGAACATTAGTGCGACCATTTGTTACCAGGAGGTCTGACCAGAATGCAAGTATTACAGCAACGCTTCTCTAACTCAAGTGGAAATCCCTGGAGGGTAGATGATGCCCTTTTTGTGTTGTGCTACTGTAGAAATTTAGAGAAATGGCATTTGAGACTGACTGAAGATCGATTCTACTGCTGCCAATACACATTTTGCATAAGGACTGCGAAGACAAGAGAAGAGAAATTAAGAGCTCATACAGGGGCTTTTAGACAGTCATTTTTCTCTCACTCTGTTTGTGATTGGAACAGGAGATCATATGACTAGTAGTGGTCCATGGTATCCTTCATCATGCATCATATGGTGGTTTGTGGAGTATGGATGTGGATGTAGATGTAGAAGAACAGTAAGGCAGAAATGTGGCACATAGACAGAGGGAAAGAAGAATAAGGCAAACAACTCATTTAAAATGTAGGAGTGACAGCAATTGGAACACAAAAAAATTACAATGGAATATTAATTTTTACACACAAAAATTAGCCAGGACTTAATAATAATAGATCAGTTCTTGGAATTAGAACGCATATGTCACAGTGCCAGGCATATGGAAGAATCCTTAGCCAAAAGGTCATCCCCACACCTAATGTTCGGCCATATGTCATGAAACGGAACAAACCAACAGTTGCTGGGGACCAGATAAACCATCAGTCACACCGTTGTCCCCGATGTACAGTATACCCCTTAGATAAACGTAAATCACACTTAAACAGAGCGATATGGACCCTTTGTAGTGACCAGTACGTCTAAATGTGATAAAGAAATAGATGTAACAAATCATCTTAAATCCTACAGAAAGAAAGAAGTAATAGATTTAACTCTTCAGACTCTACAGCATACACAGAAACGACATGGGCTGGGTTTTGGTAGAAGACAAAATAATAGTACGAGATGATTACTGAGGTCCCTGCACATTAGGTGGATACAAAATCTAGATTTTCAGGTTGTCCTATCACAATATTTAAACATAAGTGAGGAGAAGGGGTTTAAAATTAGTGTCTGATCACCTTGCTTTAGATTTTTGTGGTTTCCATAAACTGTATGGGACAAAAGCTGTGGCTAGGACTGTCTTTCATGACATCATTGTCGACAGGACATTTCTTCCTGTTTACAGTGGCTAATGTATATGCTGGTAGAAGATAACTCTTTGCAGCTGTGCTTGCCAAAAAGTGATGAGCCTTTGATTCTGAGCACTATGATGTTCTTCTTTGAAAGTTTATTGTGAAGCAAAGTGCAGTGTTGCATGCCAATACCTCCATTTGAAAGTTTATTGTAAAGCGAAGTGCAGTGTTGCATGCCAATACCTCCATTTGAAAGTTTATTGTAAAGTGAAGTGCAGTGCTGCATGCCAATACCTCCAACAACACCTGATGGAGTGCAGCCACCTGTAGGATGATGCAGAAAAATATTCAGGCCAGCATTCTGCTGGGCTCTGTTAAGGGCCTGAGAATGAATACTTAGCATATAGCTATCGGTGCAGCATGTATGGTATGCATGTGACATGAGAATCTGCATGTAGGCTGTAGCCACATATAGGATATTTTAAATGATTTAGAGATGCCTTCAGCTGCCATTCTCATTATTCGATGTACAATTGTAAAATTTTGGCCTTAGACCATTTTCAAGTATTTTATGGACAATTCTTTAATGGGACATTACGCCATGTGTGTCCTTGCTCCCATGACTGCATGAAATTGTCACAAAATAATTTAGAAATAGTTTTTCAGTATTTTAGGAGCACATTACTTTTGAGCAGTTGTACAATCGTACATCAAATATCGAGAATTGATGCAGAAGACATCATCACGACATCATTCAAAAGATTCATTGCAGCTACAGACCCTATTACAATGAACATACACAGGATGTCCAAAACCTTTATGGTCAAAGTTACAGTGATAGTACCAAATCCTAAACTGTGTAATTCGAGATGGAGACAATGGTCAATATGGATATTTTAGGTAGTACAAAGTTTTAAATGAGCAACGCATGTAAGGCATATACTTATAAATTACTCTCATTTCATGACAAACAATGTCTGCCACATCAATGTTTGTGACACTACCTTGAAAAACTAGACTCAGTCATCTGTAATGTGTAGAATTTACGCACTATGATGGCTTGCTGCCATACATAGATCATTACTTGTTGCCGGAACTCACAGGATGTAGCTCCCAGAAAGTTAATGAGCGTATGTGGGAAAATTTTGCAATAGCCTTCATCCTAATTTGAATAAATTTATCACTGCGGACAGAAACTTAGGAAAAACAAGTCATTCAAACCACAGGGACTTGGCCAAGACCCCAACAAATATTTGTTAACATATTAGAATATGATTAGACATTGTTGGATTATCTACGAAAAGGGGACTACCTAGTGGGTGATGATATCTCTGTGCTGCCAGCACCTATGTTCCTTACATACTGTGCTAGGTAACTTAACATTTTGTGTGTGGGCGATTTTGTGTCTGACAATATAACTTGTATTATACTGTACCCCAACTATATATATATATATATAAAAAAAAAAAAAAATCTCTGTATGCAGGGGGCCCGAGCAATCTGAACCCAGAGTACAATTTTGTCTACAGGTTACCTAGTGCAGTGAAGTGCTGAACTTCCTACAGTTTATGTTGTTCACATGAGAGACCTTTTGTAACAGTAATGATGTTTTCAACTGCTGCAGTAGCTCTGTTGGAGTAATAAAAACCTGCAAGCCATGCTCATCTTATAGCATTGGGAATGGTTTTCTATAAACTTTTCTACTGAAATTGCTCAAGATAAACCAATAAAGCCTTATTTTCCAGCCCTCATTTGAAAAGTGCATGTTATCTGGTGTAATCTGAGATAAGATGCCACAGTTGTTGGAGACAGTACCTCTTCTCTGCAAGAAGAGTGATTCCAACCCAACTGTGCACCATCCCACTTTGATATCACTGTCCATGAGCACCTGAATAGATGCGGGAGGTTCTGTCCCACAGTCAGTGTGACTGCTGGTTCTCCCTCCTACATATTTTCGTATGAGGTTACATGAAATCCTTAGTGTATAAAACCCCTTTAGAAACTGAACATGAAGTGGTTGGCAGAGTCCTGGCCATCTGTCTTGTAGTACTACAGACAGAAGGAATGTTCAATAAAGCTTTTTCAGGTAATGTAATGTTCCACTCCTACATTTTAGCTATGTAAGTCCATAAAACAACATGGTGCAGTCAGATAGTCATATCCCAAGTTTCACTTAGCTGAAAACCATTGTTATTTGTGATTAATCATGTAACTTGAGCTGATATGTAGACAGTAGTTCCCAGTTAAGTCTTGGTTCAAATGGCTCTGAGCACTATGGGACTCAACTTCTGAGGTCATCAATCCCCTAGAACTTAGAACTACTTAAACCGAACTAACCTAAGGACATTACACACATCCATGCCCGAGGCAGGATTCGAACTAGCGACCGAGCAGTCACACGGTTCCAGACTGAAGCACCTAGAACCGCTCGGCCACACCGCCCGGCCAGTTAAGTCTTGGGACCCAGCCTTGAGTGTGCTCGATGTACAATGACAGGCTGTGGGAAGATCCACTCACATCACACAACAGAGAAGCTTAGATCACACCACACTGACATGCCTCATCTGCATAAGCAGGATTCCAATCACTGACAGACTTAGGATTGTGACTCATGTCCTAGCAGTGCACATTGCTCTCCACATTGCCAGTGGAGCCATCCGCCGGTGGAGCCACCCACAGGTACCACCGCCCAAGCTTGACAGATGGAGGAAGGGGTACAGAAGATGACCACAGCAGAAGACAACTTAGTCATCAGAAACACTTGAAGATGGCAAAAACAAGTCATCTAACTGAAACTGACCATATGAATAACATTACACGGCTGAAAACCTGGGAATGTTTCAAAGGCATCTTACACCAAGAAAGCCTAAAATCATAGACAAATTATTAATTCATCACGGGATCTCAGCACAAAACTTTTAAAAAACAGTTCCTTCAGGAGGAAAGTCTCCAACATTTTGCAGGAATTATAAGTCAGCAATTGGCAACTTGAGGCATCCAAATTAGTGATTGTACACTTTGGTAGGTCTTCTTCACTTGCTGAAACTACCGTAACTTCAAAGTAACAGTATGACAGGTACTTGCAAAGATAAACTTTAGCTGTGCACATCTAAAAAACAATAAACCCAAAGGTAATAAAACCCGCAGATATTATAATAAAGCCACTACCCAACAATGTCACATACGAAGAGCTTTCCAAACCAACCACCTGAAGAGATCGTGTTACTTAAACTTACAAGATTTGTCATGACAAAATTTATTGACAGGTTTGCATGCTATTTGGGCAAAAAATTGAGAAATAAAAATGTAAAACTTAAGGAAGATGCACAATGCAAACTGTTCAACCATCTTGCTAAGTTTTGCAGTTCGCTGAAATAAAACACTTGACCCAAGTTTTTTAAATGTTTCAGTATTTTTTGCACTCTTTACTTATGATGATCCTACTAACACTGAAATCTGTGGACTACTAATTCCTTTATTTTCCTTTGATGTCCTAGCAAAATTGCACAAAAAATTTGAACAAAACCTGAGATGGTCAAGTAGAGACCCTCAGAACACTTGATATGGTATCACCTGAAACTTAAAGGCCCAAGGGGGCTACATAAAGCCCACTAAGTGGAGAATAGGAAGACTGGTATTGATTAAGGGAGTAACCCCTTGTCAAGGTGCCTCATTCTACTGTTACTACACCAAAACACAGCCTTAAGATGGTGTGACAGCTTAATACCTGTACCTGCTAACAGATGAGAAACTTGTTTCTGTACTTGTGTTTCTTACAGACCATGCTTTCCATAGCAATTTGATATTTGATTTGCTAGGATAAAGGGCTCCAAAATGTGTGTGGATGCACCCAGGCCCAAGTTAATATTTATTACGTTTTTGTTCATGAAATGTTCATTTAAATCTGTCTGTGGTAGCAACTGTGGAAAAAAGAGCACTGATTAAGGCACTAGAACTCACTCTTTTAAAACCACAGTGCTGTGAGCTCTCTGATATAACCTTAGTACAGTGAAATCTCCCATAGCAAGCATAATTCATTCAAGTACCTTACTCCTAGTGTGAAACACTCAAGTGAAACATAATGTGTTCTATGCAGAAAAAGTACTACAAGTTTTTCTCTTATTCATGCCATTTATTCAAATAAAATTATACATACAGTATTGTATACTTTATTATCACACTACATAACTAATTCTTTTTCACTATGAAACCATCTATAGTCATTTGTTTCTGCCAATGCTCCCACTTGTCAAAAATATGACAAAGCATTATCGTAAAATAAATTTGTAGCAAGCATACCCACTGCTTTATTTGGGTGATGACATTCAATGTATGACAACAGATTCCCATGCTTTCAGCATTTCTCTTATTGTGCCAGGAGATTGATGTTTTGCTGTTACAGGGTGTATACGTGGATGAGGAAAAAAAAATTCCCGGATTTCCCAGTTAAAAATACACTTTCTGCCGGATGAAAATACACTTTTCCATGTTAAGTAACAGTATTCTTTCCTCGGAACTGTAAAACTTACAGTCCTTTCAATGGTTGTGGCTTTATACATCGGCGTAGAATTTCCCGGCACTTTAGGAAACAAAACTCAAGGGAAAAAACACGTTTTGGAAAGATGTCGTATTACGAAAGTATATATTTGAATTCCACCAAACACCCACATGTTACTTTCCGACAAAAATAACGTCATTTTTCTGCAAGGTGATTAACGCTTGAATGTCAGAAAGGTGGAAACAAAATAAAATCTGAAACTAATAACATATTTTAGTCTTCCGTAATTGTGTGAGAGTATTTTAATTCATTTCATAGCTCCCAGTCACAAATCCGTTTTGTTTTTATTTGACGTGAGAGCAATAAAAGAAGAGGAAACAGCAAAATCACTTAACGTAAACGCGAGTCACGTCGAGACTACCACCTGCCCATTGCAACTCAGACTGCTCTGTGCATCAGGTCCGGATCTACGATATTTCCGATCTGGGGCAATATTAGATAGTGGCGCTCCCCCTCCCTCTAGCGTTTGAGGTGGGACGTCAAAAATTTAAAAAATCGGCTTTTCAAAAATATCTTCATTTTTTAGTGGACATCTTTCTGAAGAGTGACAGATAAAACATATATGTTCGAGGGAACGTAAGACATGTTATTTGGTCTGTGTGCTGAAGTGCAGTACCACGCCTCTTCACACAGCATTCTTCCATCGCGTGTCTCTGTATTTCGCTCTGTGGAATTCAAACGTGTAATATTTTGTAATGGGTTCCATCACACTATACTCAGGCCAGTGAAAATTATAATGTCCTGTGGTACCTCTCCTACTACCAGTCAGCCGGTTTGATATCCTTCCCCTCTTTAAAAAATCTCGCAATTAATACTGGATAGGATTATCTGCAACCAGCAGAACAAGAACTCTTCAGAAAATTTGCAGTCTTTACTGCCTATTAGCTAATAACTTGCTGTTTTGTGTGACTTAAAATGAAATATAGGATACATAAAACGAGTAAAGACATGAGACAAGCAAGACGGTACACATTTCTTTAATCCTCAAGTCCTTGATTTTTTTTCTCTCTAATCTTGCCACAGTTTTATATGGCGTAGTTTCCTTTCTGGAAAAGAATCTATTACCTCATCAAAGTTCATCAACGTTTTGCTACATGAAAAAACGAAATGCCATTGTCTAATACTAGAAAAACTCGTAATACAAATAGTATCCAAGACTGGTGTGGTTCCTCGATCTGTTTACGTGTATTTTGTCACTGCTAGATAAAACAAAATAGGCCAGCCTAATAATGCAGCAGTTGTTACACACGCCAAATAAACCCGACTGTTTCGGCGCAAATGGTCATTTTTATAACACGACAGAATATAATGAACAAAAAACCAATATCAAATGCCTATCAGGCTTACTACAAGCAAAAAGTTTGATGTTAGGAAATACTTTCACATTTCATTCATACTATCTAGCTTCTGAAGAATAATATGAATTTGCCCCCCCAAAACTGCCACGTGGGGCAGATACCCCCCCGTTTGTCCCCGCCCCCTAGTTCCAGGCCTGTTGCGCATACGTGGATCTGGCAGCTTAGGTGCATCAGTAAAATTTTTCCGGGTAGCATCTGGCTGCTTGCTGCTATTGCTTATACAGCTAACTGCCACACTTCTGTAGCCAGAAGCGGGAGAAGGTACTACTCACACACGACTCAACTCAACACGCGCATAAGCTCGCTTGCAACCGCTCAAACGAATCTAATGTAAACAACAGTTGTGACGTCTCGTTCATTGGAGGCAATTTGTTGTTATGAAACATTATATAGTCTTCCTAAAGCCTTTGACACATTTTGCTGTTGGCAGATGCTTTTATGAGCACTGTGTTTTGTTCTTGTATATGGAACATTTCCCTTGCAACTTAAGTTTTTTTCCCCCTCTCGTGTTTTATTGGTGCAGTATTATTCTGCAGTAGTGAGATACAGTAATATTCTTTCTCAGAGTATATTGGTTCTTACCAGCCAAAGTTACAAAAATTTAACGGAAAACTAAAACAATGAGAAATTCCCGGAAATCCAAAAAATTCCCGGGTTTTTCCCGAATCTCCCGGTTGTCCCGGGTCATTTACACCCTGTGTTTCTTCTCCTCTGAACTCCTCTCCATAACTTCCTGTTGTGAAACACACTGCAACTCTGTAAGCTCTTTGGTGGTCATTTCTTGGCTGTATCTTCCAGAAGCTCACTGATATCATTGTCATCCACTTTAGTCCCATGCTCTTTGTGGAAGACACAGTCTCGTTGACTACAGGCTCCACAGGTACTGACTCAAATGCCTCAGTGTCACATTCGACAACTCACTCTGGCCAAAGCTTCTTCCAAGTGGAAGTTAGAGTTTTCTTGGTAACCCCTTCCCAGGCCTTTTTGATCATCTTGACGCAGGCAACAATGTTGAAGTGATATTTCCAAAATTGTCTGAGAGTGAGATTGGTAGCTTCAGTCAAATCAAAGCAATACTTGAAACATGCTTAAATGTGGAGCTTCTTAAAGTTAGAAATAGTCTGTTGGTTCATAGGCTGGAGGCAGAAACTGGATCTTGATAAATTGAAATTCTTCAAGGATGTGGTCTTGTAGGCCTGGAGAATGGGCAGGAGTGGTGTCCATAACAAGCAAGACATGGAGTGTCAGATTCATCTCGAGCAAGTATTGTTTCATTGAAGGATCCAATACTTCCAATCACAAGAAAAAATCAGATGCCACCCAAGCCTTGCTCAGTCTCCACAGCATATTTAACCTGCTCTTCTGGACTTTACACTTCTTGAATGCTAGTGGAGTTTCTGAATGGTAAACAAGCAGAGGTTTAGACTGTTTTTTATTGACTTGTGACCAGGCAATGCATTCTCCTGTGTTGTTATAAACATACACATTGGCATCTTTTTCCAGAATAGACCCATCTCGTCACAAAAACCAGTTGCGGCAGATAATCCTAAGAATCTATGAGCATCTTTATGTTGCTGATGAAGTTCTCTGCTGCCTTTGTGTCAGAGCTGGCTCCTTCACCATGCCTCACAATGCTGTGGATACCAGTTGTCCTCTTAAACCACCCAAGGCTTCCCTTTGGCCACTGATGATCCTGGAACCTTCTTAACGAGGTCAGTGAAAATCATTCTCATCTTCCCACAAATTATATTCTTGCTAATAGTGTTGCCTTGCAATTGCTTTTCATTTATCCATATAAAGAGCAACCTTTCAACATCGCCCAGAATACAAAACCATTGTGTAGATACCCTTGACACTCCCTTTGAAGCATCTGTCTCCATAATCTTATCCCTGTTCTTGAGGACAGTGCAAATAGTTGATGTACAATGATTGCATGTGCATGCTAAATCAGAAATGCTCACACAAAGTTTGCATTCTTCAAGATTTTACATTTAATACTAAAGACATTGTACATATGCTGCTGCCGATAATGAAAGGTGTTCATATTGTTGAACGTTTCCCCAGCTGTGCACATACGGCTGGTGCCGTCACACTAAACTGTCGTCACTCATTATGTAAAACATCAAAAGTTAAGCAAGGTTCCACTGTACTACTAATTGAGAACCTACATCCCTCTGTAATGTAATCTGTTTGGGTGCCATACTGAAAATACCACAATGAGACTGTAATGAATTTACTTTTACAAACACTCTGTTTAGCTGCAACCACTAAATTAGTGTTTACACAGTATAGCAACTCTTACAGAACTCTTCCTCTCTTTATACCACCACCTCTGGGTAATTTGAAGACTGGTATGATGTATCATGCCGTGTAACTTGCTGTGACAGTGCAAGAGAGAGAGAGAGAGAGAGAGAGAGAGAGAGAGAGAGAGAGAGAGAGAGAGATATTGTTTATTACTCTGTGGTGGTCAGCGCTCACATAATTATTCTGAGGAGATAGAACTTTTTTTGTTCTTAACGGTAAAAATTTTAGGAGAAGAGAGCCATTCTTGTGATGTAAAAATCGACGCCATTGCGAGTTTTTGATTCACATTGTAAAATATAAGTGTATATGGAAGGAAATCAGTTAATAGAACAATAAAATATTGTTCATTTCAAGAAGATACGTGTCATTATACACCCAGCGATATACTTCTATTGTGATTTACTAATAAACACCAGCTTGAGACAGTTCCGACGGGAGCGTTCAGTTCTAGTGAAATAGTTCGATGTTTTCTTCGGAAAAGATTTCTACAACAGCGGAAGCGCGTAATCACTATCAGTTTCACACATCGCCCTGTGTACGCTGTATGTATTTACCCTCAACAGTGAACATACAGTTACTCACACATATAGAAAGACAATACTAGGTGGTGTGGGGAAACATTAAAGTATAAAGGCCCTGTAGAGCTAAACAGTAATTAGCCTAGTAGTAGTAGTGGTAAACAAAAAAGTTTTTTTTTCAAAGGAGTCTTTATACTGGAAGACACAATCACTGTTCTGATCTACCACTGCCTGGTCAGTCAAGAAAAGTAAACTCCAAGTGGCACTGAGCATGAGTAGATGATATGTCATCTCTTTCAGCTTTTCAAAAAATCAGATTTGAGATTACAGTTACCTAAGGTTAACCAAGGATAAGTCAATGGATGAGTATGTCACAAGTACTTTACAGGGGATCACGCACTCTTATCAGAGTTACTGGTCATTAAATTCGTTGCCCTTGTTTTAAATTTTGCCTGAGGCAGGAACATTTTCAGAAACGAATGATCATAGATGTCAAGAGCACCACATACTTAAGAAGCTGTGGAAGAATGTACATGAATGTTACGGAGGAGGATTGTCATATCAGCTTTTTAAGTAACTTTGCAACTGACATTTCAGCGAGTTGTCTGGTATGGACCACATGCCAGCTCACTGTAGTATTTTCTCAAATGCCACATACATGCTGTGTAGCTTGTTTTACTCTCTGTGTGTCTGAGAAGTCCTTGTATCCTTAAATCAAAATTGTGTACTGTATATCAGAGTAGTTACATATAAACAATTATGTATTGGCCTGTACAGAGTTATCCATGAATAAATGAGTTCTATTCCCTTTGAATTACAGAGAAGCACAGTTATTTTTCAGCAGAGCAGTTGAAACGTCAGTGACAGATATTTTGTTAAGGTACTCTGCTACAAAACCCTAAGGTGTTCTGCTAGTGTTCAATGGTTGGTGTCATATTTCCACTCTCTTTGTATGTTACACAAAAACTACATATCACAACTATTACCCTAAATATCTTTTTTCAGTGTGTTATGAATTTTCTTATTCAATTTACATGTGTGTGTGTGTGTGTGTGTGTGTGTGTGTGTGTGTGTGTGTGTGTGTGAGAGAGAGAGAGAGAGAGAGAGAGAGAGAGAGAGAGAGAGAGAGAGAGATTTCATCTGCTTAAGCATTTTCTTATTCAATTTTCTTACAAGTAATTCATAGTAACTATTGTTTCATGCTGTTTGAGTTATGTCTAGTTCTTGCTATTGTCATGCTTGTCTAGTGGCACTGTTTTTAATCTGTAGAGCGTGAATCTGGGTTGTGATTATTCATGAGACTATGGGCAGTTTGATGTTTTGTGTAGTATTGTGTATGTTGTGATAGTTTTCCTGTAAATGATGATTAAGTGTTGGCTATATTTCTTTGTGATAGCTCTATGTAAGAAGCTTATTTGTTCTATATGCACTTTTTCTATGGTCGCTGTTATGTTATCTTACACCATGTATATATCAAGATAGGTATGTCAAGGCACCTGGCATACCAGATTTGGCGACTACTCTTCGAAAACAGTGGCAGTAAGAATCAAAAACACTTTCTCAGCCATATTTTCTACAAATGCTAGTATGTAACAAGGTTTCATTCTCTCTCTACTATTATTCACTGCATATAGTGAATACATTATGAGGTAGGTTCTTGATGACTGGTATGACAGCATCGTTGTAGGTGGCACAAAAATTATCAGTCTTTAGTTACGCAGATGACACACTCTGATAACTGCCACATTCGAACATCGACTGCAAATCATCATGTGAATGTTGGCTGAATAAAGCAGACAACATGGTCTGGAAATTAACAACCAAAAGACCAAAGTGATGACAGATCATATTCATGACAACAGACATGACATCACAAGAACTGCTAGCTATGAGGTCGTCATTGATACGGGAGATTGCAGGCCTGAGATCTATAGCTGCATTTTGATTGTGAGAAAGTCTACAGCAAAACTTGCTTGCATCTTGAAGAACATCTCCATCAGTGCCAGGACAAAGTTCACCCTTGTCTGAACTCTAATCTTCCCTGTAGACCCACACATCAGAAACTTGAACAATGAAGATGATGGATCATTGCAGGATTGATGTTCTGGAAATATAGTGTTATGGAAGATTATCTTGAATACCATGGACTAATGAATAGATCCTGAGGTATCTTGGGATCAGAAGAAGACTCTCAGCTCCTGTCAACCAAACTCAGTTCAAATATTTGGGCCACATTGCCACAAGGCTAGTGGCAAAGGAAAGAAGAGTCACTGTGGAAAAGTCAATGGCCAAAGACCTAGAGGACATGCACCAGCACAGTGGATAGAAAAGGGGAAAGGCTTGCAGCAATCAAGTTACCACACCCAAGACAGAGCTTCGTGGGTGCAGGTCTTCAGAGGGCTTACCATGTGATGTCACTACACCCTTGCTTAGGGTTTGATCAGAGAGAGAGAGAGAGAGAGAGAGAGAGAGAGAGAGAGAGAGAGAAGAAGAAGAAGAATAGAGAAAGTGGAGAGTGTCAGTGGGTGGGTGGGTGGGTGGGGGGAGTTTATATCTAGGAGTGGTTGGTCTGTCTTTGCTTCTGGTTCCTCTACCAAATAAGAGGATGTTCTTGCTTTCAATGTGAAGGAGTATCATTGGTAATATATTTAATTTTGTGTTCTTGCGTGAAACTGTACAAGCTCTTTCATGATGTATTTGTGTGTGCTGGTGGACGCACCCTCCATGAGGCCTCAGGACCTCTGCCAGTCAATCAACAACATTTGTATTGGCTTGGGTTGTTTAAAGTGAGAACCATACGTCCATAGCCATAAACTGTTCAAATAAAGCAAAACCCTGTTAGGAAACTACTCTATCCACATAGTGGAATCCTAGTGATTTTCTCGTGTTGTGAAGTGACGGGAATTATTGTGTTGCTGTTTATGTTAGTCCAAAATAGTCAGAGGGTAGATAAACCTCTCTTACAATGACTATTTGTATTGACAACAAACATGCTTGAAAATTACAATTCTAATCAAGGAATATTACTATTAATGGAAGAATTTATGCAAACTTCTCTAAGCACACTCCAAGCCCACCACATAGTTTCCATACATTTCCAGTGTATCGAAGTCGGATATGGAAAGCTTCACACAAGATGTACGCTGAGTAGTCATTCAGTGCAAAGACTGCAGTCACAATGTAACCGACCTCAGTGAACAAATGTATGTATTTCGGACAACAACCGGTGAAATTCAAATCAGTGTGTTTTCTTCGGTCTTAATGGCCAACATGACTTGGAACAAGAACTGTGAGAAACTGATAAGTTTAGTCAAAGATGGAGATTTTGGCATCCTGAGATAAAAAATATAACCAGGACACGGTTCGGAAGCTATGGATTGAAACTGCAGATGATCTACGGAGTGAAACTGCAGGTTTATTGGAAATCACAAGTGGGCAAAATCTTTATCAGAAATTTTAGGGGTTGATTATGACCTGGAAAAATAATTTGTTCAAATGACAAGGATGGCTTATCTTTTGCTTAAAGCTACTATAGTGGATCTTTTTGGGTTGTCATAGACGAGCAACAGCTGTCTACAAATTATTATTACTGCTTACTGGCATCATTTTTATGGCTGTAGGGCAGTGATTCTGTTATAGGGTGGTGATCCTGTTACATGAAGTAGTTTGCAAATGTGGTGGACGTATGTGTTACCATTTTTCAGTGCTTTAGGTGTTCAGAGAATCTTACACTAAACTTTGTGTTTGTCTTCCACTCTCACACTGAATGACAGTCATTGAAGGTTAATTGACTTGTACCTGTACAACATTAAATAAATTCAGCAAAACAGATTTCAAGTAGGTCTCTACTTGTAGAGGTGTAACTTGAGGTCTATTAAAAATCTGATTCTCACGTTAACTATGCAGTTCTGATTCAAGTAAAACTAGGAATGACACTTTGATATCTCTCAATTACATCTTTCTAATAATTAGGCCTAATACCATGTTATGGAAAGTACAGTTTCACAGTTTTTGTGTGATGTGTTGGATGTTACTTATGTCACTCTAAATACTAATTTAAAATCTAATATTTTCACTCTAGCACCTCAAATACCTGTACTACATAATTTTTAATTTATTCTATACTGAGTTTTGGAGTGGTGCAAGTGCACTAAAAGACACTGCAATGTTGCTGATTTTCTTTATTAAGAGCAACACTCAATCTGAAATAATACTGCCCCCAGGAATATTGTTACTTCCTTTCTTAGATCCACAGGGGAAGTGTTTAGAGATCAGTAAAGTGTTTTAGAATAAAGTGAGCTGCCGTGAAACCAAAACCTCCCTTTCATCCTAGATAATATTTGCTTACTTACATACATTATTTTATCCTTGCATCATATAATAGAAACTTGTACTTTCACCATGTAAATTAACCATTCTGTACTCATAACCTTATTGACAAAAACTTTACACACTGAAGTCTCATATCCTGCCACTATAGCACAGTAAACCACACTCTGAAAGATGTGTTTTAGGGAAGTCATTAGCGCAGTGTATCACTGAAACTACATGTTTTCGTGATACACACATGCAAATATGAAAAACATCAATTATGGACTTTGGTTTCTAAGGTGGTTGTCCCTTCTGATGCTAAAGTCCGCATCATGTAGGAAGGCGGCCGAATTTTCAGATGTTCTTTGCATTTCCCTCCACTAGTCACTGGCAACCAATAATGTTCATTTTCTTTCCAAGCAGCTAGCACCGAGTCACAGCTAGACAGCGAGAATCTCGCTCCTACATCTTGCACTGTTGCCATGCTTTGCAACAACCAAATTATTCATTCTGCTCATGGGCTTGAAAGCTATATGGGAGAAGAGGCAACAAGCCACGTAGTTCCTTCCAGGCCACTAGAGCCCCTAGGGGTCAAACAAAGCTGGAATTGACCAATGAGAGCTGTCCAATGGCTGTTGTTGATATTCTATCATCTTGCTCTGTGCTGAAGTCTATGGTTACAGATGCCTTTGTATTTGTTTTGTATTTACCTATTACTGATCATTATAAAAAGATTTTTTACTTTACATTTCATAAGGTTCACCGTGGGAGAGAAGAGATTTCATGCTGAAAAAATGTTGACAATTAATCCTAAGGTAAGGCATTTAATTTCCAGTAAAGAATCTCAGCCTATAAATGAAATGTAGTCTCTTCTATCATGAATTAAGCTATGCTGTTTCCGTTTGTTTATTTAAATAGCTTTGATATGGCAGTATAAGTTTTATTTAATGAAGAATTTTATGTTTTTTCAGAATATTCAGCACAACAAACTGACATTGAAATACTCCTGAAAACCGCCGGTTGTTCATCTGGATATTACAGGGGTTCAATGGAGAAAGTTAGCCACAAGTATTTCTACAGGTTTCCAAAACAACCTGAAGAGTTGCTTCTGAAATGGAGAAGTGTTTGTAAATTGTCACCTGATGTGAACTGTGCTACTTACTTTGTTTGTGACGATCATTTTTACAAAGAAGATTCTATGAATAAAACTAGGCATAGGCTAAACAGAGGGGTGTTCCTTGTGAAATTGCTAATATCAGTAGTGAATCAGGTGAAACTGTAGTTAATAGTTAATTAGGCCAACCAAGCACTAGTGGTGCCATGGAATATCTTTATTATACAGGTGCCAATACCAGAAGTGAAACTGGTGTTAGTGAATTACGTAGCACTAGTTATACTGAGCAGAGTAATTCAGAGTGATACCCCTCTTAAATTTTTTATCTCCCCTCAAAATGTATCTGCGATGTTGAGTACACATTCTTATCTGAAACATTTTGTAATGATGAAAGTGGGGCTTTAGGTACAGGGGTTTCAAAAGCAGACTTAACTCCAAGAAACTGAAAAATGTACAAGATTCATAGGAATACTCTAACAAGGCTATCAAAACTGAAATCAAAGCTACATCATGAAAAATCAGAACTAAAAACACTCAAAGATTTATATGATAGTAATACTTTCTCTTTCATAGAAACTAATTTAAATTCTGTTGCCAAAAATTTCACAAATAGCCACATAATAAATGCTCATCGATCAGGAAATGCAAGGCAGTGGACATCTGAAGACAAACTGTTTGCTTTACCCTTATACAAACAAAGTTCCCGCCTATACAAATATTTGTCAGTTCATTTTTATCTTCCTTCTGTGAGGTATCTGAAATCTCTGTTGCCTTCTATACCTTTTGAACCAGGATTGAACTCTTCTATGAAAAATTTAATAAAAGCAGAAGCTGAGGCAATGAACAACATTAATAAATATTGCGCTTTGTTGTTTGATGAAATGTCTTTGGAGAGAGGGTTGTATTATGATGCAAAAAACCAAGAAATTCCAACGTTTCAAGATTTAGGGCATTTAGGGAGGTCAAATGTACAAAGAAACCATGCATTAGTTTTCATGGTTAGAGGCGTACATAAAAGCTGGAAGCAGGTTGTTGCTTATTACTTCACTCAGAACTCAGTTTCAAGTATCATTTTAAAAAGTCTTATTACCTATGTCATAAGGCAATTGCAAGAAATAGTTTGTGCAGTTTATGACCAGAGTGCAGCCAACCAGAGAGCACTGAAGGAAGTGTGCCACGAGAAATCTACTGAGTCCAGTCCATTTCATTTTTTAGTCAGTGATGAACCTATTGCAGTAATTTATGGTGTCCCAGATCAGATTAAAGAATCCTAGAAATGCTCTGCAAGGAAATAAAAGGATTCTTTTACTAAAATGAAAAATAAGGTAGCTGCAGCCCAGCTTAGTCATACAGTTGCTGCTGCTGCTGCTGCTGCTGCTGCAGTTACTGAAACTTACATGGTGTTTAATATATTACCTACTGAGGCAATATACAGAGCAGAATTTGCTGAAAAGATGGATTGCTTATTTGATTCACTGAACAGTTCCCATTATTATCCACAAGATGGCAAATCTTATAAGTGTGCCCTCTCTGCAGAGTCCCAACATACTGAAATGTGGTACAGTCTGTTAAAGGAAATGGAAAATTGGAAAGTGTTGGAGCAAGGCACAGGGAGAGATAAGACAAAAATGTCAGTTTCATAAGTGGGTGGCAGACTGCAATAAGACCACTGATGTTCATTTGGAATAGATTAAAAATATTGGTTTCAATTTTTTAACCGTGAGGGTTTTCAATCAAGACCAACTGGAGAATGCATTTTGTTGTGTGAGGCTGCATGATGTTGCAAACACCAACCCAACTTGCTTTCAGTTCAAAGCAGCATTGAGAACAGTTGTAGTCAATAACATGTCCACACCTATAAATTCACTAGGTAATTGTGAGGATGATAGATGCATGCCATTAAGAAATTTAAGGCAATTTTTGGTAGCAGGTGATGACAGCTATCTTGACTCCACAACAGACCATTCCATTATTGATCAAAGCACTTTAGACAGTGCCCTTGCCGATAATGAAGCTGCTGCTGGTGAAGAGGCTTATGTAATAAATTACAGACAAGCACGAGCATATGTAGCTGGTTACATTCTACGAAACAAGGATGTAACACCTGAAACTAACTGTAGTGACTGTAAAACAACTCTGTTCGCACCAACACCCACAGAGCATCATTTACTTACAACAACAATATGATGCTTTAAACCCACAATTATCAATTATTATATGGTAGTGGATACTTGCCAAAGGCCTTGCCGCAGTGGTAACACTGGTTCCTGTCAGATCACTGAAGTTAAGTGCTGTCAGGCTGGGCTAGCACTTGGACGGATGACCATCTGGTCTACCGAGCGCTGTTGGCAAGTGGTGTGCACACAGCTCTTGTGAGGCAAACTGAGGAGCTACTTGATTGAGAAGTAGCGACTCCGGTCTCGGAAACTGACATACGGCCAGGAGAGCAGTCTGCTGACCACATGCCCCTCCATATCTGCATCCAGTGATGCCTTTGGGCAGAGGATGACACGACGGCTGTTCGGTACCTTTGGGCCTTCATGGCCTGTTCGGGAGGAGAGTGAATGCTTAATGTCCTTTATAGCAAATGTTCATAGTCAGTTGTATGCAATTTTAGATAAATATGAACATCAGGAAAAATTGGAGAATACATTCTATTCACTGTTTAAGTTTCCAGAGGAAATTACATTTTGCAAAACCTATTTTTCTGAAGAGTATATCTTAAGAAAACGTGTACCTCTTGATTTACAAGCATGTGAGCACTTGGAAACACACCATTGATAATAAAAGACTTAATGTTGTTAAAAACAAAATTAGTACAAGGTTCAAAGCTGTATGATGGTTAAAAGAAAAATTTTATTGTGCACTTGAGAAATAAAAAGTAAGTTTTGTTTTCATTTCAATGTTTTTATCCACCTTTCCTATTTTTGGTATTTAATACTGATGTCTCCTTTTCGTGTTGAAGCATTTATACTCATAAGGTGCAGGAATATTTTTTAAGAAATTAATAGTCCCTAGGCAATTACTCAGAAATTACAGTCCTGAAACATAGTTATAATAAATTTTAGAATTCTTCAGTAGTTAACACTATGATAAAGATTTCTTTGTTGAATATCTTTAACTGCTGATTATTCTCTTAATAATAATTTTTTTTCTCCATTGACCCCACAGCTTGTAAGATGTGAAAGTATGACATTATTCAGGAATATTTGTAGTCCAATTTAGCTGCTAGAATTTTTATTTAGCTTGTGACACTTATTTAGACTAGAAGCTTGTTCCAACTTACTGTCAGTATCAAGTGTTGTGTCTTTCTTATGACACACAAGAAGTCCTGGAGCTTTTATATATTGATAGAAAACAATATAGGTGTGTCGGTTTGCACATCTATTTTTGACATTTGTGTCTGACAGTCCCTGCTCAAGAAAACATCATAGGAGCGGCAACTTTCAGACACAAACGTTAAAAATAGACTTGTAAGGTGACACACTTATACTGATTTCTATCAACGTGTAAAAGCTCCAGGATGTTTTGTGCGTCAAAAGAACTAGACGTAACACTTGAAACTGACAGTAAGTTGAAACAAGCTTGTAGTATAAATAACTGAAGCTAAATAAAATTGTTGCTGCTAAATTGGACCACAAATATTCCTGAATAATAGGTTTGTCACTGCTGTATTGCAATGTACTACAGCTGTGTTTAAATTATTTTAGTACGACGCTAGCAAAAATAGTTTCTTAGCGTGCCCAGAAAACAGATAAGAAAATTCCAAGGGGGGAAGGGGGAGGGGGGGGGGGGGGGCGGAAGACCTACAATTTATGTAAGCTAGGAAGGCTGCAACCCTCAATGTTTATTCTTTTTTAGTTCACCCCCATACCACTAGAGGTGCTGCTATCAGTCTGTTTTTTCCTCTTTTAACACAGCAGTTGTACTTCTCTTTTCTAGTTGTTCTGTGATTCAGCTGTCAGGTTTTTTTTTTTTTTTTTTTTTTTTTTTTTTTTTTTTTTTTTTTTTTTTTTAGCAGTAGAGCTGTGAATGTGTATCTGTAAATGTTGACATGCAATTAAAAATAATCAGGTGATGGCAATAAATGTGAAGTGCTTCACACGCAGGCGAACGGGATTATTTACTGCATTTATAGCATTTTCAAATGTGAAATTGGAAGCAGGTCTCCTACTATTGACATCTGAAGACACAAGAATGGACACCATAACCTTATGGTGTAAGCAAGGGAACTGTAATGAGAATTTTGAACGAAAGTGTCAGAACTGTAGAATCCATAGATAAAGTTGGTTTCATGTCGCCTGGGAAGCATCAAAACCACAAGGAACCTGTAACACAAATGGATGGTTTTAACAACGATGTTTCAATGTGCTCCATGTGAATGCTGAATGTCCGACATCACAAAAACGTGTTACAGTTATGCAGGAGAAAATTGGCTTCAATGGTAAGCACTTTGTCAATGTAAAGAATTTTAAGAGACTATGGTTGCAGATATGTTAATAAGAGTTTTTAGTTCAAAGAAGTGACTTAAGTGCAGCATTAACTACATCCCATATAAAGATTTACAATACAAAAGGAGGAGACAATTCAACAGTGTATTAGCTTGATGAAACGTGTCAATTAAAATCATTCCAGGAAGACATGCTGGAAAATGAGTGATGGTACTGGCATTTTTAAAGTTCTCACAGAAATAGCTTCTCAGATAATTATTCTGCATGCTGACTTCTTCTGGTTTTGCTTCTGAAAATAAACTTGTATTTACATGTAAGAAAAACCGCAGTGGCTACCATTCGGAAATGAACGCTGTCAGTTTCGTGATGTGATTCACAATTCTTGTCATACCTTGCTTCATTGCCAGTTATAATTCAACTGTTATAGAAAAAACACCAAGTACAAACACCTGAAAAGCGAATATTTTTCCCTGGCTTAAAAATAAAAATATTAAGCACAGTATAAACCAGACTTGTGCCGATCTATTGATTGATATGGTTTTGAGCCTCGCTACAATGATCTTGGCGTTCACTAATCCCTGTATCCATCATGACACTCTCCATTAGATCAGGATTATTTGTGGCTAAGAGGTCAAGTGCGTTTTAGCGACCATTTACAATTCGTGTGGGCTCATGAAGTAATTGTTCATAGTAATTCTCAGAGAAAGCATTTAGTACAATTTCGGAAGATGTTTTCTGTCTACCACTGGCTCTGAACATGTATTTTCGCCAAAAATTCTAAGGTAAATTGAAGTCTCCACCAATTATAACTGTATGAGTGGGGTACTTATTTGTAATGAGATTAAAGTTTTCTTTGAAGCGTTCAACTATTATATCATCTGAATCGGGGGGTCGGTAGAAGGAACCAATTATTATTTTGGTATGGCTGTTGAGTACAATCTCTACCCATAGTAATTCACAGGAACTATCTATTTCAACTTCACTACAAGATAAACTACTACCAACAGACACAAACACACCACCACCTACTTTACTCAATCTATTCTTTCTGAACAAGGTTTGCGCCTCTGTAAAAATTTCGGCAGAATTTATCTCCGGCTTCTACCAGCTTTCTGTTCCTATAACGATTTCAGCTTCACTGCGTTCTATCAGCACTTGAAACTCTGGTACTTTTCTAACACAGTCAGATGACAGAGGTAAACAGATATCTTACGAAGGGGAGGATGAGGATGGTGATGACAAACGCGTGATATTTTTTCTCTCCCCTTTTACAGTGTCAACCATAGTGTATGCAAATTATTTGTTTGATATTAAGAAATGTAATAAACAGTTTCCCCTCTGATTACAAGACCAAACAGTGTTTTCCTGATTTACCGTGATAAAATGTGATTTTTAGAACATGTAACAATTGCTATCACTTATCAAATTCTTCAGGGATGAATAAGGTAATTTATTTAATGAGTACAAAGAAATATTTATCTTAAAATTGCCTGTTTCTGATTATTCAATTTACCTGACCCTAATGTCCAAAGGGCCGATGTCAAATAATTTAAGAGTGTTCATGATGTTAAAAAGGGCCAATGTCCTCTTAAGTCCTTTAGTTTAAAGTTGAAAATTCTAGAAATTTATTATTTAAAAATAAGCTTTAGTTAAGTTGATTTACTATAATGATAGTAACACATAGCCCCAAACATATTGTTAATAGTTTCCAGAAAACGACAGAAAATATTCGGAAGCTATTGACATTGGCCCTTTTAGAACTAAGCCACAGATTTATGCCTGGGGCCCATCAGTTAGAGCTCTACTTTTGTGGCGAACATGACACCATTCGGTGATGTAGAACTCTAATGTATTTGCGATTGCAGTGGCTACGGGCTGCAAAGGGAAAAGAAAAAAGAAGCGGCGATAGGTGAAAAGAGGTTTGGAAGCTCTTCTATGTGCAGCTATGTGAACATCCTAACAGAACTTGCAGCAGTGCCAGATGACTATCCCGACATCTTTTTAACTTTTAAATATAACACTTATTAGACTATACAAGAATATAACCTTGGGGTCTCATGGACCACAATGTATTTCTTCTTATATTTACCACACTTTTTTGAAAATATTTTGTTTACATATTTCTCATGTACATTTAATCATGCTGAAACAATTTTTGGCTGGAAAACTTGTCTTGTCGAATTTTAGTAGTAATTTTCAAAAGATGTTACACTTATTTACTAAAACGTATAGATTTCAAAATAAATAAATAAATAAATAAAATTTGAAATTTTAAAAACTGGATTGAATCTACTTATATTTTCAGAAAGTACACAAAAAGTAGAACAATTTAGTGTTTTTGGAAAAGTGAAAGCATTTAAAGATTTTCTTATAATAACACACAAAGAAGATACTTTTTACTACAAAAATTACCCAAATCCTCTTAAATCATAGTTACAGGCTCTTACAAAATAGGTATAAATTGAAAACTAATTAAATCTGTTGACAGGACTTTTATTTACACACTATAAACTACATTTATTTCACATATGTTAAATAAATTTTAGATCATTGAATTAAAAAAAAAATTAATTAACCATTAAGTGAAAAATGTAAGAAAAATTGATTATTTGCCTTAAACCACTTCAAGTTCTTTTCCTACTTCGTAGAATCTCTGCAAACCATTGCACGGTGTTCCTCACACATAGCAGATCGGCATGATGTACAGAGGAGTTTTGTTTTCCGATCTCTTGCTCGAGGGCAGAAAGAGCAGCGTTGTTTTGTAGGTGGTTTGACGTCATTTGAAACTTGACGTTCTGCTGGAATCTGCAGTATTTCTCGAATAGCAAGCCTGATTCCTCTCTGAATTGTTGGAATTTCCAGTCGTTCATAGAGCCATGGTTTTATCAAGTTCTTTGCCAATATCTGTAAATACTACCTTCGGGTGAGTTTAGGATTTTTTTTCATTCAAAAGGTACAGAACCATAGAGTTCACGTCACACTGACCCAACATCCCGAATAAGAATCTTACCGGCCATTGTTTCGTTCTCCGGCTGACACTAACCATGGCACAATTTGCCAAAAGTATCAGTCTCTCCTTTTGTTGAGTAATAGATAAGAGCTATTTAGGGTTTCTTGGCCTCCGCATCTACATTTGCATTGTGATGCATTGTCGAGAGCAAAATAACGTTTTTCTTCTCTTTTGGGCCATAGGAAACTAAGGTCTTGTTATAGTCTAAAGCGAATAAAGATTCTCCTGCAGCTTTAGATTGCAAAAGTTTTGCAGGTATCTCAGTTTTGTTAGCCCTCATTGTTCCAACCATTGTTAGTTTGTGGTCGACAAGCATTTTGTTTAACAATATTACAATTTGTCCCACATATTGGCTCAGATAGCTTCCTCATAAAATACGTGGGTACAGGTTCCTGTTCAGGGTTTTTACTTTTCCAATGTAAGGAACTGCGTTTAACATGTAACTGGTCTTACAATCGTTCAGCATAACTATATTCAAACCATACCTGCCTGGCTTTGATTTCATGTATACCCTGAATCCACATCGACCACTAAAGCCTAGAAGTTGTTCATCAATGGTGCAGAGCTGAAATGGTGTGTAATAAGCACGACAGTGTTCCACAGAAGTGTCCCACAAATATCGTATCGCAGCCAAACGATCATCTCTTATTCTCTCTTGCCTAGTGGCTTTGTCATCAAACCGCAAGCAAGTACTTATAAAGCGAAATCGAGGTAAGGACATAGTAGCTCTGTAAATAGAAAACCGTAACTCAGTTGACCACAGTTCTTCTAAATTCCTTTTTTGAATCTTTGGTCACACCAGCCAAGTACGAAAGCCCTATGAACGCAATCATTTCTTTTTTACATGTATTCCGCTGATATGGTTGCCTTACAATGTTACATACTTGTCTGTCTATTTCTTCATTAGTTCGCCTGGTTATCTCTTCTAGCATCGCATCATCAATTAGAAGCTTCCAAATATTTTCAGGTGTTCCTCGTCTTTAGCAGCTCCCTTAGGACCAGGTAAACGCGTTACCAGCTTTCTTTCTGCAATTCTTCCACGGCATACTGGCTCTTTGGTGGACCAAATATATGGCGTCTTTTTGTTCCTCCCCCCAATCAGATGTCTATTTCGTTGGTGTTCGTCATTTTCACTGCTATCATCTTCTTCACCATCTTATTGACTATCTTCATTTTCTATTTCACAAGGCTCACCGCTATTCAGCGCATCATTAGGTTCACTAGCAACCAGTTCATCATCTAAATCCTCATCTTCAAGAACGACATCTAGATCAGAATCAGTATCACCACCAAATAGGCTTTCTGAATCTTAATCCTCACTTGCTTCTAACAAAGCTAGAATTAAGTCTGGCCTATCACGTAAATTTTCTGCCATTTTGCTAGTACAAACTGATGAAACTCAAACGTAAACAAAAACTTACAACTTAAAAAACGCACATGTTAATATAACACTGGGGTCCAGCAGATCCCACAGCAGGTTGTTTGCTCTGCGGGCAGTCAGGAGCAGACTGACAGCTGGCAGGCAATAGTGCAAAATCATCACATGGATGCCAACAGAATTTACATAGGAGTGAAATATCAATTACTTCTGTTTTCAAAGAGAAATAACTTAAAAAGAGCGGACCCCAGGGATGTATTTAAAGGTTAAGAGAAGTTGCAGCAGAGCCGGTTGACTATCTGAATTTTTAAAGGATGAACGGAGAATCTTTCAACGAATCTCACACACACACACACACACACAGAGAGAGACATGACTTAGTTTTGAGGTTATTTGCTCTTAATGTGAATGCTATTTCTTTCATCGGTTTTCAAATGGCGAAATTTCGCACAAACACGTGCCGCCACCACCGAACACGAAATTGTAAGAAGTGCAAGAGCTGTGTTACAGTACGGAAATACAGAATGACGCCAGCCAGCGCTTCTAGTGCCGTGGCAGTGAACTTCGAATACGGAAAAATAAACACGGCGAAAATTCGTATTCTTGCTTTGCAAAATTGAGTACTGGATGATAATATTTACCATTTACACTTTATGGAGTGCAAATCCCAAAAGAGTTCAAGGCGAGATTTTAGATTTTCTGCTTGGGAAACTGCAGCGATAAGGCTGGCAATAAATTTCGTTAGCTAGTAAATGGCGACTAATATACCAGTTTGAACCATTTATTTCTCCTCATTGCAGAGACTATTCCTGAAACTGAGAAATATTGGAGGGAAGTTCTTAGTCATTATGTGAAGGTTAATTAACTTTCAATGCGTCATTTGTATCTAATTTGTTTAAATAACTTTAATCATGAAAGATGATATGTCGGTTAATATTCTCGCATCCGAGAACTCTGGGAATTTCATAGATGCCAGAATAACTAGAACAGAGGTTGTATTGTTCAATTTTGTACTGTATGTGTACCACTGTACTTCATTTCAATATTTAGCAGTTCTTTGAGGAGCTAAACATACCACATCAATTCTTTTGTTCAAATGTCAGGTTTCCTAGTTGTGTTTTAAGTCGCCACAGTTTTCATACAAGAAACTTTTTGTAAATTTTTGGCTTATTCTTCTCAATTTTTATATTTCTAAGCTTCACTGTATCTCCTTCTACAAAAATGTGATCGGTGACCTCTTGTATGCTACTTGACGCTCAGGGCAACAGATCTCGAATTTTTATTCAAATAACCTTCAGAAGGGGCACTCTATTCGACTTTCTTTTTTGTCTGTAATCATCTATAAGACTAAGCGTGCTTCCTTTGGAATCAAGAGACATTATTGCACATAATTCGCTTCACGGCATAAGCTGAACACTTTACACTATCAAGCACATATGGGCCTCAGTTATCTGTCGTCTGCTAAAAAGCAACAACGATTCCCCCGAAAGAGGGTAGCAATGCTCTTTAAGCACGGCCTCGATTTCCAGGAAATTACGCATGCATTACGCGTAATGTTGAAGACGAAAAAGGCATGGTGTGGACGCATCTTTAAAGCGGCCCCTGCACGGTCAATAATTGCACAACGATATTGTGCAATAATACTGTGGTTCATACTGTTGACGATAAAGACGCTGCTGCTGTGATAAAGGCTCTACTTTGTTGCAAGGTGGATGAAGGGCAAGAGTTAAAGATCTCTCACGAAAACTTGTTGATGGAATTGAGGTTGAAAAAGGATTATCATAACTTCGTGTGTTTTGATGTTCCAACATTTGACACATCACTGGAAATGGTTAGCAACATACTTAACCGTCCCCATACATATGCGTTTGCTCCTCCCCTTCCCTCTTGGAATCTCTCTACAGAGTTTTTGTTCATTACAAAATTCTTATACATTTGCAGAGGTAATTTCCTGTGATTCCGCTAAACCTCTCGTTTAGTCAAATGTGACACTGCGAGGCTTATTTCAATTACAATACTACCGCTTTAGCAATTGCTCAATGATCGATTATTTATTGTTATAAGTACGGTATCGAAATAATGATCGTGTAACAGATACTGCGTGGATAACCAGCACTGGTTTTCTGGGATGTAAAGTTTTTCAATCAAAACTGACCATCTCTTTACGTGAAAAATATAAATTTTAGAGTCCTTTAGCGCCCCCTCATTCCTGGTTAAATATCCACGGACGCTAAAATCCACGTGATCAGAAAAACAAATTACTATAATGAGAGACGTAATTCCACTACAGCAGCGATTGCCTATCAAGCTACAACACCTTGCCATTGGAAATTCTTTCGAAGACTTTAAATTTTCAAGTGCAATATCAACTTTAAGTATTTGACACATATTTATAGAAACGTGTCAGCAAATAATACGATCATCTGTGTGCAGGTAGTGCACACACACACACACACACACACACACACACACACACACACACACACAATTATCCATATATTTTTTTATAATTTTGTATTAATTATTTCAGAAAACAGTCATTTGTGGCCTTTCCTTGTATTTTCTGAGTATGATTCATTCTTAATATTTCTATTGTTGTACTCATCTGCCCTGACATCTCACAATGCTAGCAATTATATACACATTTCGATGTACTCTAATTATAAAAGCTCTTTCGTCTAGTTTTGAACTCACTCGCAACACCATATCAATAACGAACAGTGAACAAAAGATATCCGGTGTCTGTAGCACGAGCGAGACTTCGATGGCTACTGCGCAACACTTCCCATTGACGGCACGTTTCCGGAGATCACATAATATTTCAGAAGTTTTTAATATTCTCAATTTCATGGCGCGGTCTCTCAGTTTCACACCTACACGTTCAATGTTACTGCGCTTCCGGAAAAATTGCGCAATATTATTGACCGTCTAGAGGCAGCTTTATGCACGGTCTTCACATCCAGAAAATTGCGCATGCGTAGTTGCGCTATTGGAAGTTTATACGCATGCGCAAAGTTGAACGCGAAAACTGCATGTGTGGCACAGAACACCAATGTGTGAGCGCACCTCAATACGAACACCAAGCGCTCTGTCTTGCCAGTTCGGGAACATCGCTGGCAGTAATTCAACAAACACACCTGCTTAGCATGCTTACTGGTTGCTCAATACGATACTATTCGTTACTCAGCAACTAGTTTACTTCTCAAAGATACTTTATTTCTGTAAATGTACCCTACGTTATACAACATTTTCGTGATTTTTTTTTAAATGTTTAAGCGGGAATCACTCACTAATATACATACGGATCAACGAACTTCACACCCAGAATTACTGGTAAACAGTGCGGTACAGAATTAGAGCAAAAAATATCAAGTAATCTACACCTGACGGACTGGCTGGCTCACGAAAATAGCGTCGTACGTACCTTAACTGAAGTAAAAACCCCGAAATTTAAATAGTCACATGCCAAGATGTCAATGTTTAAACATTATGAAGCAAAAAAATTATACAACTACGGAGCAGATGTTTGCAAGTGCCTTAGTGGACCGTCAGCAATAAGCACGACTATAGTGATTTGTCATCGAAACAAAATGAAACGATTCATCTGTATCCAAATCAAAGACAGTTACGTGCAGCTAAATAAATCTTGTAGCAAAATACAGTAATATCAGTCAGTATCTTACTTTGTTAATTATATATACAAGAATAACACAACGAAATTTGAAATAAATCACACAGTCTCGAAAATAAGATTTAATTTGGGTGACTCACGTGCTTCTTCAGCTGCTCCAATAGCACACAACAGTACTGGACAGATGGCCCCGAATTAACAGGAACTATCGGCTTCTGTTCCATAAATGCGAGTACTGTCCAAATAACAAGAAAACACTATTTCCTTTCTTTTTAAAAAGCCGTGTTATGCTAATCAGAGTGACCTATGACATACGAACAAGCGACTGTGACACTAACTGTTGATTAAACGACGTATAACAATACAAACATTCGCTTGTAAACACAATAATCAGTAAAAGCATTGTTACTCGAGGCTGCAAGACAAGGATGTAATTGAGAACGAATAAGAATTTATATCTCTGTACAGAGATGGGTATTATTGTAGTCGTAAATTTTCAGAGAAGTTTAATACAAGCAAAGAAGAAACAACTGAAAGCAGCATTACTCTCGAACACCAGGCTGTTCAACTTGCTGGTTATTTGTCAATTAAAACTGAAGGTCGGCGGAAGTGTGTGTTAAACGTGTGATCTGTTGTGTTTTCGAATTCACCATATAAACCGTTAGAAAGCGTTGTTTACTACGGTACCGTATATGCATAGTTTTATTATAATTATGTTCCTGTCTTTGAAGTTAACCCAATGTGCAACATGCAGTACTCGAGTTCTCTGAATACACTGTTGTGTGTTTACACTTCCTTTCGCCACACCTACAGCCGTCCGTAGAAAATGTGGCCCATCGCCCCCTCTGAACTGCTTATAATCAATTGCAGGGCTTTTCTTATTGGTATGATTCAATCTATTGAAGAGTGAATTTTTGGAGCATAAGCTTATCAGCTAAACTACCGGTAGTTAGAAACATTATCTGTTAGCAGAGCATGCTCTGAAAAATAGAATATAAGATATTGAAATGTGTTCACAACAGAATTTTATAAAATCAATAAACAGAAATTTGTCGTCTATCTTCTGGAGCGATCTTGCCGCAGCTATAACACCGATTCCCGAAACTGAAGGTAAGCGCTGTGGATCCTGGCTAGTATTTGGATGGGTCTGCCGAGCGGGGTGCACTAAGCCTTTGTGACTTGCTTGAGAAGTAACGGCTCCAACCACGAAAGCTGATAACGGCCGGAGAGTTCACTTTTTACGTAAGTTCCACAATCGTACTGTAATCATACGCGGAGACTTTAATCATCCAACAATTAATTGGGAAAATTAAAATTTCATTAGTGGTGGGCGTGATAAAACACCCTGTGAAACTTTACTAAATGCCTTCTCTGAAAACTAGCTAGAACAGATAGTTAGGAACCCCACTCACGATGGAAATATATTGGATCTAATGGCAACAAATAGACGTGACGTCTGAGGATGCCCACATCGTAACTGGTCTCAGTGACCATGATGCAGTTGTAGCAACAGTGATTACCACAATACAAAGGAACAACTAAAATAATCAAGAAGATATATATGTTAAGTAAACTAGATACAAAATCAGTAATGTCATATCTCATTGAGGAACTTGAAAACTATCCGCACCGGTCATAAGCATGTAGGGGAACCCTGGCTCCCACACTGACCTCACACTGGATAGATATGTACCCAGTAGAACAGTTCATAATCCTGCAGAACACACTTTTGAATCATTTTCTGTACGAAAAATGCTCGATAACAATATATTTTTTCCTTTCCATGAGAGTTGGAGGGGGCTAACATGGAAAGCTTCATGACACCATCTGTAGAAGCGGTTGTTTATAGGAAATGTATGTCATCTCAGAACTGTGTTCCTAGGGAAACACAGGAATAATGATGAAGGATTGATTCATGGTTAAAGGATTTGCAGTTAACTCTCAACCTAAATAAATGTAACACATTTTACATATACATATAGAATGACCCATTACTGTTTACAATATTGGCAATTAATCACTGTCTAAAACAGTAATAATCATGAAATATCTAAGAATTTCCATTTATAATGACCTAAAATGGAATGACCATGAGGACAGTGTAAAACAAGTTATGGGAAAAAACAGTTTCCTGGACAATGTTCATTGTAAGAATCCTAAGAAAATGCTGCTCTCATATTGTTGCTAAGAAAACGTAATTCCTCCATGAAGGAAGTGGCTTACAAAATGTTGTGGATTGGCAAGAGCCAACCCACGGAGTTTGGAGGAAGCCGAAAGGCACGCATTTAAGCTCACGCAGGCTGGCGTGCGGTCTGGAACAGGACAAGGAATTCAGACTTCAGAAAAAAGATGGTACTTGGTGGAATACTTAACTTTAATCCATCAATGTTGAACGTAGCTCTTGTCTGTACATTCTTCACAATATCAATAGCAACTGATAATGGCGCCTTGCTAGGTCGTAGCAAATGACGTAGCTGAAGGCTATGCTAACTATAGTCTCGGCAAATGAGAACGTATTTTGTCAGTGAACCATCGCTAGCAAAGTCGGTTGTACAACTGGGACGAGTGCTAGGAAGTCTCTCTAGACTTGCCGTGTGGCGGCGCTCGGTCTGCAATCACTGATAGTGGCGGACCGCGGCCGATTTAAAGGCTACCACCTAGCAAGTGTGGTGTCTGGCGGTGACACCACATAAAACACTTGTTCAAACAGTTCTTGAGTTTTGTGCATCAGTTAGGGACTCTTAGCAGTTACAAGTGATAAAGGAGGTAGAGAAGGTATAAGAAGAGTGTCACATTTCATCACAGATTTGTTTAATAAGTGTGAGTTACGGAGATGCTCATGAAACTACAGTGTCACACACTACTAGACAGAATTGGGTATCACTGGGGATGTTCAGTTTTAAAATTTCCAGACTGGATGTTCCAAGAAGTGCTAGGGTATCTGTTACTTCCCTTCACAGAAAACACCAAATGTAAAATGACTCATTTCACATCATTACGATTAATCATACACAATGATCCATGGATTATAAAACTATCCAATTAGTGAAATCCCTATGATGGGAAAATTAAAAGCTCTCACTGAAGCTCAACAACAGTTATTCTTCCCACAAACCATTCATGAATAGAACAGGAAAGGAGGAACATGATAGTGGTACTAGAAGTATCCTCTGATACACACTGTAAGATGACATATAGATGTAGAGGTATATCTTGTTGACAGTGTGTGTAACATAATGGCCATCATGTACCTGGGACTGACTTTGTTTAAGTTTATTCTATATTGTATGGTCACACTTTTCTATGTTAACTTGCAGATGTGCATGTATAGTGTCTTTGTTTTTATGAATAGCTACTTCCTTTAAGGGCAACGATACACAAAACACTGCAAAAAGTAGCTTAAGTATTTTATAGATACTTGGATGAAACAACTCTTCTTACCAAAATGATGTAGGCCTCTTTCACAACTATCAACTAAATCAGGATGGATGAAAAGAAAACTAGAAGCCTCAACATAATAAGCTATATTCTGACTTTTCCATTACACCTTATATGCATGAAGAGAATTAGTTTATATTAGTAATGATTGGACACAAATAGATAATATCTTCTAGTGACTAATATTACCTGTTTGCACAACAAGAAGAATTTGACTGTTGCATCAACTTGACCTGCTGTGTCCTTAATCATAGGGGCCCAACTTCATAGCTGGTTCACTTTGCTCTCCAATTTTTGTTTGAGTTTCTGCTGCCCAGCCTTATCAAACTCCACTACTCTTATGGTATTACATATCCTGAACATATGATCTTTGATGGTATTGTTCAGTAACAATTTAAATACTCAGCTCTTTCTACAAAGACTTAGAAGAATATTAAATATGAATGCACAAATTTTCATTGACTTGACAGTTCACACACTCAGTGTGAAACTGGTAAATCATAACATTCCAGAAATAAAAATAGAATACCTACTATTACTATATTATAAGAATATTCTGAAATTATGTGATGTGAATGTCACATTTAGTGTCATTTTTTGGGTTTCAGCAAGATTCCAGGAAGGAGTAAACTTTAAGCAGCATTAAAAACGGGTCTGCCCCTGGGTGACACATCTCCCATCAGACTGCATATCACTGGCTTCAGGAGGTTGCTCTACTAGACTGTGTGAGACTCCAAATTGATACCACTTGCACAAAATAACCTTGTGTCTTGGTGAATGTTTTCTTTACAATTGTGTGTGGATTCAAGAACAGTGGTACATTGTCTACTTTGTGGATGAATCACAGTTAAGCCAGGGGAATTATTCCACTGCATATTCAATGGGACACCCCTGGTAAAGTGACAAATCTGCCTATATTGTGAAAAGGGGTATATATGATAACACTAGTCCTCTCCTCTTGAGTAGTATCATATTAGTAACTATGAAGACTATGGTGTGTGGGGGTGCAGTGTGGTTCATATGGATCTAGGCTCCTGTTGGGTGATAATACCCAATCACACAGATTTGACAAGTACTTGCAACATGACATCATTTGTCTCGAGAGACCAGTTTGCTACCCAAACTTAAACTCAGTTGAACATGTGTGGGATGCTCTAGACCAAAAAATTGCCACCATGCCATTTCTGACCTATAGATAGCACTCATCCAATAATGGGAAGTGTTGCTGAAAGCTATTCTGGACAGTCAGATCCATTGTATGGGGACTCGTTGTGTGTCCAATATTGTCATGTTAATGTAAAACATAATGTATTGACACACTGTATATCTTCAGCACAGGGATGACATGAACTAGGAATAAACTATACATTTTTGGAACTACAAGCCTCAGTACATTTCATGTTTAACTTCCTTCACCATAAAAGTCTGCATTAATGGAGATTTGAAGTGGCCGTTCTCTTTTATGTACTGGTACTACTCTTCCCATTACTTAATATCTACTTGAAGCAACTTGAAAACGAGATATCCTGAACTTCTAAGAGTCACATCTGCCTCTATTCTCAAATATTCTTCTAGGAAATCTTCCTTATGCTACTACCCTGATTTCAGAATCAGTAATTCATACGTAATAATTTATATATAATTGTTATTTCAGGCAATTTTCTTATTTAAATCAACACTTTCTGCTGTTCAGTGGCAATCTAATGATATCAAACCTGTTTCTTCAATTCATTCACTTGGTTCATTCATCCATTAATTTGCTATGTTTTGTAGCTTTCATCTTAAAAAAAAAGAAAAAAAACTTCGCTTCAGGGATTTGAAACTAATCAGGGTAGAGTGTGACTTCCATAACTTCCCCAGTTAAACATAATATTGTTTTATTTTCAGGTTTGGTACCAGCTCCTGTATTCAGCCAAACATGATATTTCATTAGTCCACTCAAATAATTATGAACCTGTATCTACATCTAGAAGAAATAATGTGACCATTTCACAGAAATCTCTGTTATGGCTTTCAGTGACAAGATTTCTGAGCATACCAATGCAGTGGCTGTTGTACTCTGCCAGTCCAAAAAGTTTCAGTATTGGATTAATAACAAGTAGAGAAAAGATAGGGTGGAGGTTTTAATGTTTCAAGCATTGGACAGTCTCCTCCCACTTCATACAACCATGTGAAACTGTCAGGTGATAATTTTTTCCAGAATAGAATTGTCTGCATTTTGTATTTCAGTCTAATCATGGTAGGCATCCATGATTGTCGTTTTTTTTTTTTTTAGGGGCTCAAGAAGTGAGACACACATTTTACACACTCTTCTCTCTTCTTCAAAACATTCTCGAGAATGTCCTGATACTTGATTTAGTGACTACCTGACACTGTATGCTTACTGCTGACTGACTGAATGCACATCTGTTGTTTGCAGTCATTAATTTAAGCTGGCACTGTAATTACTGCACTGATGTTGCTTATGCACTAGGAATAAAATCAGTCTCAGAAGTTTTTGGGCAGGTGGGGTAGGTCCTTTATTAGCCATAGTTGTTTTATTTTAAGGAGGATTCTTAGGGCAAAACACTGATGACAACTTTAAAACTAACTTAAACAATGTAAACCTCAGATTAGAATATCAACAATATTACAAAAAGGATAGCTTGCTACTCACCACAAAGATGAGATGATGAACTCAGACAGACACAGTGCAAAGAGTATGACACACTGACCAGTTGACCAAGCAGTCACATCTCACACATACATGACTGGTCCCTCTGGATGCTGTGGCCAGAATGCAGTTGTTTCATGTCAAGCAGGATAGCAATCTCAGAGTAGTGATCTGTCCTTTTCATAATACTGTTGTTAAAACTAAGTTGTTTCGGAGATATATGCTGATGTATTCATGATCTGTTCATATGACCTTAACTGGTTTTAATTCATTTGATACCAACATTACATTTGTCTTGTAAGTTGAAAGTAATAGAAAGCTCTCATTTTTGACTGTAGTGGTTTTAAGATGAAACTTTAGAACATTGCAATTAACATGAGTGCAATCTTCTGTATTAATGCACTGTGATCCATACTATGTTACCACAAAGAGTTATTCCACCTCTGGCACTGACAATTTAAGAAGAAAATTATACAAACTATCTGTATAAAGAAAATTGATATTGTGAGAAGCAGATTTGAGCCTTGCAGTTTGGACCATTGTCAAAAGCACACAAACATCACTTTTATTCCTACTTTATTCCAATAATGTGTCTTCAAAAAATGATAGGATTTTTAAAAAAGATTTCCTATTTCATTTGCCAGTTAAACTTAACCAGATTATTTGCAATACCTGGGATAGGTGTTTGGAATATTGTAATCTCCAAAGGTTACAACATCCTTAGAAATCCATAGTGATTTATGCACTGTTGACAGAGAAATACAGGACGAGATTTGTTGAAATGTAAATAATAGCCCCACTTTTGAGATCTGTCTTAAAATAACCAACTGAAATTATTTATTTTATTTATTAATTTAATAACCCTCCCAGAGAGCTATGTGCATTAGCATTCTCATTTGGGTAGGCTGGATTGAATCCACCTGGTTGATTAACAATGAGGGCCAGTGTGCTGGGCAACATGGATCTGGTTTTTAGGCAGTTCCCCACATCTGACTAGGTGAACACCTGGATGATACCCATCTGCCACCTCAGCTACATGATTTGCAGGCAATTTGAAACTGTACTTACAATTTCACATGAATAACACATTGGGTTCACAAAACTTGTCTTGGGAGGAGGGTACAGGTGACGACAGGAAGGGCATCCAGTCACTCTCTACCACTAACAGTGCCAAATCCAGAGTAACATGCTTACTGCATGAGAGGTACAGGATAAGATTAGGAAAAAAGAAAGACTTACTTATTTATTCTTTCATCCAGAAATCATCCCACAGTCACAATCATATATTATATGATGTGCCATCATAACAAAATAAAAATAAATAACTCAAAACACACAAACACAGAATATATAAGTATGCTTCTCTCAGGATAGGATGAGTGGTCAGCTAGTGAAATACCTGGGACAGAATGAAAACAATATGAAAAAGATAGGTTGCTGCTCATCATATAGAGCAAGCATTGAGTATTGGACAGGCACACTGAAAAACACTTCTAGATGTTAATATAATGGAAGGAAACATTCCACGTGGGAAAAATTATATATAAATTATATATAAATACAAAGATGAGGTGACTTACCGAACAAAAACGCTGGCAGGTCGATAGACACACAAACAAACACAAACATACACACAAAATTCAAGCTTTCGCAACAAATTGTTGCCTCATCAGGAAAGAGGGAAGGAGAGGGGAAGACGAAAGGAAGTGGGTTTTAAAGGAGAGGGTAAGGAGTCATTCCAATCCCGGGAGCGGAAAGACTTACCTTAGGGGGAAAAAAGAACAGGTATACACTCGCACACACGCACATATCCATCCACACATACAGACATAAATATATTGAAATTAGATTGAAAAATAATATTTTTTTAAGAGATAAGGTCCTCTCTTCGAGTAAGATATGGACTCTTATTTTACTAATCCCAACACATAGTGTTGTTTGTGTCAGCCAGCAGGCAGTTTTAGTAACCGTTTTTGGTGACAGTTGATCTGTCCAGGATTTATTGCAGCTTGGTGGAGAATGACACCACTAGGGGGCAGCACTGATGCACAAAATTTACGTGGCAATGAGATAAAGGTGCAGGATGGGAGGGACCATGACTACATCTACAACACCTTACGTCTGCAGAGAAGAGAGCCCTTTTATCCTGTACTTCTGTCACTATGTCAACCTCTTCCCACTTTGTGGCCACCCTGATGGTGGTAGCCATCTGCTTCAGGGTTCCTGTAAGCACCCTTCTTCACATAAGGGTGGCAGCCCCTTAGGAAACCATCTAATGCTCTATGTTCTGCTTTCTTGGGGAATAACTTCGTCTGTCTCATCATTCCCCGTCAACTCATAGGTATTAGCGTTTATCTTCCCTACCCTGTACACAAAAGCTTCTAGCAATTCATTTTGCCTCTACAACACCCCATAGAAATGTTCACAAAAGAATCTAATGTTTTTTTGTTTTTATAGCAATGTACAGGATCCACCTGAAGCTGCTCGAATGTAAGCATATTCATTAAGTATTTGTGATACATTTTGTAAGTCTTTGCCTCACCTATTAAATGGAACTTGGTTATTTGTAACAGTTGCTCATCCACCTAGAAACCTAGCCTTGTGGCTACTACTAGGTCACACACCAACACATCCTCCTTTGTTTGCCTGAAAAGGTGTTAACAAAACTGGCAGCAGCTGAATCTAATGAAGGGTTGCTTAGACTAAATGAAGTCGTACCTTCTCTTATAGAAGAAAGTTGCCTATGCACTTCCTTGTTGTCTGCTTTCAACTGAGCTACTTGATTCACCAAAGATTCAGTTGATTCTTCCAAGGAACACCCTGCGTGTCTGATTACATCATCACATTTTACTATTGATGCTTTAGTTTTCTGATGAAAGCTAACCAGTTGCGGTGTACCATTTGGTTTATAGCAACACAAAATAAGATGAAATTATTTATCAGATGAACAAATTTGTTGTACCTAAGAACTGGTGAGCAAGCACACAATCATTTAAAAAATTTAGTGGCTCATCTGCTAATACAGGGCTCTGACTGTATGCTGTAGCATTGTGCTTGTAAGAAATTCTTTAAATAATAATGTCAGCCTAAAGAGCAGTCAGTGAATAGATTGAAAATCACAAATAAATATGAAATATTAAATAAGTGAAGTGGGGATTGTTCTTTAGGACAAAGAATTACTCTGAGACCAGACTTGTGTTCAATGTCAATTTTATTTAAGTCAAGAAAACAAGTTATTTAGAATGGTAGCCTTTCAAAGGCTGATAATATACATGATAATTAAATACAATATGGAATAGCTGTACAAGTAAAGAGAGCAGAGCATACACAGGCGAAATTTAATTTTTTGCCAGTTGGCCTGCCCAATGCACTAATTTTTATTCTAAGCATATTTCCCTCATGTCACTAAATAATTGAAATCTGTTGAGTAACTCATTCTGAAAATAAAATTCATTAGAACTACATGCTATGAAACACATTTCCAGAATTTCAAACTGTTGCACTGAAATGACAAAGTTCAAACTATCTGCACACCACATTATCTCAAGCAGTCCGGGCCTCACAACCCTGTACCCAGTCCAAGGACAGTGACCGAAAGATTTCTAAACATGCTCTCCTCAATGTTCCCTCAGAACTGTCAAATTATTACTACCTTTGTTCTGTTAACTCTTAACTTCTAGACCGTCACTTTAAATCGTTTACAAATTTTAAACACATTTCAAACTAAACAAACAAGATCTATCTTTATAATTCGCTTGCATCTCATTATTATACAGGTTAGTTTTATACATTGCTGGAATTATTTCTTTGTTTTTCCATTATGGGTCGCAAATGCAAGAACCTAGTCAAGTTCACAGCTTATTTCTTCATTCTTCTGCAGTACTGCTTAAGACATATGATTCTCTTATAATACTCTATTATCAAATTTTCTTACTAATGCACATCACAATATAATACAGTATTATTGTTTATTCTACTTTCCTCTTATGCTCAACGTTACATCACATAGGCTCATTACATAGCTAACTTCATTATCTTTCAGATAGTATGTCATTTGTCATTGATTCTCTCCCTCTCCCCCTCTCTCCCCCCCCTCTCCCCCCTCTCTCCCCCTCTCACCCCCTCTGTGTGTGTGTAATCATAAATATACTTTTATATGAACAGTTTAACATATTAACATTGGTAATATACACTCCTGGGAATGGAAAAAAGAACACATTGACACCGGTGTGTCAGACCCACCATACTTGCTCCGGACACTGCGAGAGGGCTGTACAAGCAATGATCACACGCACGGCACAGCGGACACACCAGGAACCGCGGTGTTGGCCGTCGAATGGCGCTAGCTGCGCAGCATTTGTGCACCGCCGCCGTCAGTGTCAGCCAGTTTGCCGTGGCATACGGAGCTCCATCGCAGTCTTTAACACTGGTAGCATGCCGCGACAGCGTGGACGTGAACTGTATGTGCAGTTGATGGACTTTGAGCGAGGGCGTATAGTGGGCATGCGGGAGGCCGGGTGGACGTACCGCCGAATTGCTCAACACGTGGGGCGTGAGGTCTCCACAGTACATCGATGTTGTCGCCAGTGGTCGGCGGAAGGTGCACGTGCCCGTCGACCTGGGACCGGACCCCAGCGACGCACGGATGCACGCCAAGACCGTAGGATCCTACGCAGTGCCGTAGGGGACCGCACCGCCACTTCCCAGCAAATTAGGGACACTGTTGCTCCTGGGGTATCGGCGAGGACCATTCGCAACCGTCTCCATGAAGCTGGGCTACGGTCCCGCACACCGTTAGGCCGTCTTCCGCTCACGCCCCAACATCGTGCAGCCCGCCTCCAGTGGTGTCGCGACAGGCGTGAATGGAGGGACGAATGGAGACGTGTCGTCTTCAGCGATGAGAGTCGCTTCTGCCTTGGTGCCAATGATGGTCGTATGCATGTTTGGCGCCGTGCAGGTGAGCGCCACAATCAGGACTGCATACGACCGAGGCACACAGGGCCAACACCCGGCATCATGGTGTGGGGAGCGATCTCCTACACTGGCCGTACACCACTGGTGATCGTCGAGGGGACACTGAATAGTGCACGGTACATCCAAACTGTCATCGAACCCATTGTTCTACCATTCCTAGACCGGCAAGGGAACTTGCTGTTCCAACAGGACAATGCACGTCCGCATGTATCCCGTGCCACCCAACGTGCTCTAGAAGGTGTAAGTCAACTACCCTGGCCAGCAAGATCTCCGGATCTGTCCCCCATTGAGCATGTTTGGGACTGGATGAAGCGTCGTCTCACGCGGTCTGCACGTCCAGCACGAACGCTGGTCCAACTGAGGTGCCAGGTGGAAATGGCATGGCAAGCCGTTCCACAGGACTACATCCAGCATCTCTACGATTGTCTCCATGGGAGAATAGCAGCCTGCATTGCTGCGAAAGGTGGATATACACTGTACTAGTGCCGACATTGTGCATGCTCTGTTGCCTGTGTCTATGTGCCTGTGGTTCTGTCAGTGTGATCATGTGATGTATCTGACCCCAGGAATGTGTCAATAAAGTTTCCCCTTCCTGGGACAATGAATTCACGGTGTTCTTATTTCAATTTCCAGGAGTGTAGATATTGCATTGGTGGTGAGATGCAATTAGAATTACTGTAGCTATTCTGGAACTAATTTTACTTTTCAGTGTATGTTATAAGTATCATATATCACTACTGACACTCCCTTGCCATCCTGACATTGCTTGTGAGTTGACCAGCAGAACGGGCACTTACTGGGTTGGGAATTCCAGACAGGGTGCACTGCCAACAGCTGCTACCCTAGCCCTTGGCACAGCTCTTTACAGCGCTTCATTTACACGTTTCAGCTGCCTCACTGTATTGACCAGCAGCACAATACAGACTCAGTCTCCCTTTCGATGATCTGTATACAACTTACTGCTTGTAATGTCACAATATTCTGATGTTGTGGAACCTCTATCCATAAGACAAAATACAACAGAAAAAAACCCACAGACACAACAACAATATAGCAAATGTAATACTAACACAGTCTTTCTATTTTTTTTTTTTACACCTAATCATAAGTCATCTTGACTCAGTACACGGTTAAGCAAAATGACCACAGCAACAACAGCATGTGTAACATTTAACCTATGCTGACTCCACACACAGTGCACTGTGGCCTGACAAGTCACACTATGTGCACCTCACTAGGTGCATGCACAGAATTGTGCCAGATTAGTGGGTTCCTCCAGCTCACAAACTCCGCACCCAATTTCTGTGACAGTCTTGTTTCCCAACCATTTCCCTTACAAGTCAAGCAGAGAGGAAATAAAACAACAATCCTATCACCATCTATACTCTTGAAGCTATAAACTGGAGCTGCTTATGACATTATTGATCAAGTAATCTGTGGCAGCTATACTTCTCACAGCAGTTATAGAGGTGTCAGAAACCGCTTCTTCATATGCAGATGGTGGTTGAAAATGTTAGACATCATTTCTGATACCACTTGCAAAGGCATCAGAAAACCACTTCTATCACCACCTGGAGAAGGTGGGTGACCTCTGTTGTGGGTGGTTGAGCTGGGATGCTAGTGTTCAGGATAGCTTGTAATTCATGAACCTAGGTGTGGATGATGGGATGTAGTTGGCAGATTCCAGTTTGTTATTGATGTTCTGTCAGGGACACAAAGTTATTAAGTATACTATTTAATCCATGAAAAACTGCAACGGTGATGATGAGACTGCAAGGTGGCCAGTGCCCCCCAAGACGCAGGATGGTCTAGGCCAGTGACAACATACTTGTATAGCATGGACAGAGCATGGTGTTGGATGAAGCAAAGTCAGCAGCTCAACAGCAGTGGTGCTGACTCAGGGCTCCAAGCAGATGCCAGTGATGGTGGCTGTGGTGATCTCCAGGAGGGATGACTGCTCGGTTGTATTGGAAAGCAACTTTGAGCACAGCATGGCAAGGCGTGCAGAATTAAAGTGTGGACCCAGTGCAGATGGCAGCAGCACACTGCAGTGATGTGTGTCCACACAGGCAGTGATGTTCGGGTGGCCAGATGGCTCTGGCTTCAATCATGGATCACCAGATTAGGTAGCCAGCAATGGCTGGAAGGTAGTTAACAGGTGACTCACCGGTTCGGGGATGCCGAGTTAGCAGAATTCAGATGGAGCATGAACTATAGGCCACAGCTTGTAAAGACAGAGTCTGCCACTGACATGGCTTATTTAATCAGTTCGAACCATAGACTAGTGTAGATCATCCTTAAGGCCAGTGATGACAATATACATTTTCTTGCATAAGAGCACCCAGCTGTTGAGGTGTGTTGTCATCCTTCCTACGACGATTTTTTGCTGAGACAGCTGCAGGAGCCTGTTGCTATGTCAGATGGGATTGTGGCGCTACACTTTGAACAGATGCTGGCTCTTAGGTAAATGAGAAGTCAGAAGGCCGTGATGGGTCACAGTTACTTCTCTCAGAAGGTCAGTATTTTGTAGTGAGACTGGCAACCTAATTATTTACAGTTATTGGTGTTAGGAGCCAGAAGCGATTAACTAAGTAAAGGACTGGCACGTCACAGAACATCATGCTGTGTGTCAGATGTATGCATTGGTCAGGGCAATGGTATCTGTTATTCTTTGAAGAAGAATTAGTCATCACATATAGCTGGGCATTGTGCTGCTGGAATGTGGCTTGCAGAGTCACGTGATATGAGGCATCTAAAACCTGGATTTCAATAGCATCCAAAACCATCTGACATTTGTCCACTGTGATACATCCTCTGGCTGATAATTTGGACAGCATTTCTCATGTGTTTGCGATGGTAGTAATGGTTACTGCTGAGTAGTTGCTCTTCCAAACTGCATCCCAGTCAAGTCTTTACCTGCGATTACTCGTACTTTAGGTACTTGGTCTGTGCATGGCTCTGTTTAAAAAAGCTTTCATGCCCCACAGCTAATTCATTGCAAATAGTAACCTGTGGCTGTGATCCTGCAGTCAAATAGTCTGTGCATTGGCTACAATTTCAAGTTAAGAAAATAGACGGAAGTACGAAATAAAATTTAAATGAATAATTTAATTACATTGGTTTTAAATTTTTATTCAAGAAAAAACATCACAAATAAGTGGAAAGTGGTCATATGATATTCAGTTAAAATGGAGACAGAAAATACCCTTATCAAATGCAGTAAAGTTACATTGAAAGTGCTACAAGAATGGTAGCAAAACTCCCGAACTAAACAGTCATCAAAGATACGCAAAAACTAAGCTCATTTCGCAATCACAATACACTAAATATTCACCAGCCCAAAACAGTTTAGACTTCAACATGACGATTCATAAATTAACACAAGCGATACAAAGAATAGTAACTCACATTCTATTCTCAATTCCATAAATCAAGCGAAAAGAGTGGCCTATTTTGGAAAACATTCAGACCTCTCCAAATATAAAGTCCCTTCAAGAGTTATATTATCGTAGAGGCCATTCAACGCCCAGAATCAATCGCCTGTGCAACGGAATAATGCACAATGACGTAGGAAGGCCTGCCTCCTTCCAGAACTTGACATAAAGTGTCTAGAATCATTCATTTGAGCTCTTTAAGCGAAAAGCACCGGTCTACACTTAACTCTTATACTGTTCAGCGACTGTCCGCTTTTCCATTGGCTGAAGGCCATCCTGACCAAAAATACATCGTTCTTATGTGCTACAGACATGATTTAACCTGACCCATCCTGGACTAGACTAATAAATTACAACAATATTTAAATAAAGAATTGTTGTAAATGTTAGGTCACACACAGATAATTCACAATAATAAAAAAATAAAGGTTTGTTCATAAATAAATAATCTACTATTCTTGCATTGCACTCACATTAAATGACATCGAATTTTTGTTAAATATTATTTGAACAATTATTTATGACTTCTTGACAGAGGCGTCTTTTGGTTCTCTTTTCAATTGTGGTGCTTGCTAACATGTGATTGACCACTTTTAAATCAGCACAGTTTTTTACGTAGTAGCACTTGGAATAAACATTTAAATACAGTTACTTTCAAAATTGTAAACTGTTCATTAAATAACTTCACAAGTATGACTATACGTGAGGTATTCATGCTGTATTCATCAGGTGTGTAAGTGTGGAGACTACAATGTTCTGACAAACGTTTGCGTAACGAAAAAGTTATAAAAGACGTAATAATAACGAAAAAGTTATAAAAGACGTAATAAGTGACTACAATGTTCTGACAAACGTTTGCGTAACGAAAAAGTTATAAAAGACGTAATAAGTCAACATGTAAATTACATACAGATGAGTGGCTTTCAGGAACGATAGCTATCATGCAGTGCTAAAATCAGAGATATCGCATGTTGAAATTGCATGAAGCGTTTAAAAGTTGTTGATTCACAGGTTCATTCGTGAAAATGATTGTTAGCTGTGAAATATTAACTTCTATAGCTTTAAAGATATTGAAACACTGATGTGTCATTGTATGTGCCTCTTTTTTTGAGATTGCTGATGTGTTCAGATTTGCGTTAATATTTGATTGTAAATTATTATACACTCTGAGAGAACTCTAAGATCCTATCGCTCAGTTTGTCACATTCTGCTAAGCGAGAAACCACTGCACGGCTCCCCTCTAGCGGGACTTGCCCACATCCCGTCTTCATCTTGGCTGGCCTGGAGCAGCCGCTATGGCCCACACTGAGCCCTGTGCCCACTAGCGTCCAGCTGTACATCAAATACACCTTACCTCGTAGCAATTCTAGGTGGCTGATGAGCTTGCCTGCATACGCGTATGTTACATGTTAAGTGTGGTGGATGTGACCTATGTTAGAAAGCTCCATGACATTATCTTTCAACAAGATAATACAATACCACAAGTTGTCGATGCTGTCCTGAACTACTGCAGTGTGGACGGTGCTGTACATAATATGTACACAATAAGTAAAATTTCGTTATTTGGTATCCTACCAGGTGTTATAATTTTAACTGACATCAATAAATGATGATCCCATCCCTTTGAACCTCAAAAAGAAACTTGTAGAAGAGCTTGTAACTCCTGTAGTTGGTCACAGTAATGTTATCCTGCAGTATTTTTTGTGGGAATTTTTAGTATTTAACTTCCTGTCAACGAAGAAGTCATTAAAAACTGAGCGCAAGCTCAAATTGAGGAGCGGTGGGGAAGGAAATTAGTCGCGTTTTTTTTTTTTTTTTTTTTTTCAAGAAAGATCATGGCAAGTGGAGCAAGCTATGAACTGCATGTACTATATCTGAGACAGTCGACTACTTGATGATATTTCACGATTTTATGTACAGTTATTCTGGCTATGTGCAGACAAGTCCATAGATTTGCTTATGCTCTGCCTGATTAGCAGTCTGATCTCCATAGATTTGCTTATGCTCTGCCTGCTTAGCAGTCTGATGAACATTCGAAGTCTCTCATAAATCTCCTCAACCTTAAAAACATTTATGTGAACCGCACAGCAGAAACACTCATTACCATTAAAATAAAATCTCTTACGTTCTGTTGCATCACATGGTGCTTCCACGAAATATCCCTCACAATATATCACATTTCTTGTTTAAAAAGACAGGAAATCACTCGTACTCTGAAACAAGAGTAATATCTGCCATTGAAACTTGGTGTCAGATTAAAACTCTGTTCTGGACTGTGAGTCGAATCTGGGCCTCTGCCTTTTGCTAGCATTTGGGAAACGCCTATTCGTATGCATGTTTCAATTAGTTACACTCCTTCACCACCGAACATTTCCTATTTTGTTGGGAAAGTCTACCTCAATTTCTGTTAGAAACGGCAATGACATAATACTCAGTTTCGTGCCCTTATTCATGATGATATTTGCATTTTGTAAAGTAACTATTCCTCTTCTTTTCGTATTGGCCGTCTCCGGACGACGCTGTTTCAACTGCACTTTTTCATTTACTTGTGCGTGGTCTTTAACGTAAACCCAGTATTCCCGCTTCCGTTCCTATTCTTTTCCTTCCTTGCTTCATTTCAAGTTTTCCCGGCTTTTAGTTTTGATTTTCTTGGAAACCAAGATGTTCTTCGAGATTATTCTCGAGTGGAATGTGAAGTATCTGCGCTAGCAGAATAGAAGTGCTGGAAACACATGTCCGGAAACAATTTATTGGACCCACCAAAACGAAACAATAATACAATCTCCAAAAGCACAACAGACTCGATCCCAACTGCGGATCGTCACATAGAAAATAACAAATAATAGAAAAGACACGTCTCTTCACGAGGAGAGACCAAAATAAAACAATTTTACAATGTGAAGATGTTTGTCGACTATGCAAAGTTCATCTGCAAGGAAAAAAAAAGGTTCAAATGGCTCTGAGCACTATGGGACTTAACTTCTGAGGTCGTCAGTCCCCTAGAACTTAGAACTACTTAAACCTAACTAACCTAAGGACATCACACGCATCCATGCCCGAGGCAGGATTCGAACCTGCGACCGTAGCGGTCTCGCGGTTCCAGACTGTAGCGCCTAGAGCCGCTCGGTCATTTCGGCCGGTCATCTGCAAGAGATCGGTCTGCTGGAAGAGGCGTCTGGCAGTGTCTGCCGGGTTGGCGGCTGTGTATACTTCCAAGCGGTGCGTCGAACTGCCCCTTGCCGCAAGTGCACCGCCCTATAAAGCCCGTTTGGTGGATGTATCTGCCGGAACTATTTGTGATCACATGCCTGGCGTATCAAAGTAGTTCTTGGGCTCACTGCGACCTCTGGTGAAGCTATTCTGCAGGCTCCGCGAACGGGTAGCGGTGCCTGGCGGCCGTTGGTGGAGACCTGGTATGGTATGGTGTTGTGGCTGTCGGTAAATATTTGTGTTGACAACACAGGCGACTTAGGTTTTCCTGGTGAATATGAGCCCTGTGATGCAGGCATCCCATGTTGGTTAGTCGTGAAGTGGGATGCCAATGCATTAGGCGCTACGATGTATGAAGTGGGCAGCGACAGCAGAATGGATTTATGGATACCCTCCAGTGTTATCCCCACTCTTTGCAGGTCTTTTTCTATCTCGATGAACCACACTTCCTTGATTTTCTTGTTGAGAAAGTAAAGGAAGAGCCGATGACTCAACCATATAGGAGTCATGTAGGCGATGTGTCCATATAAACAATCCTCCTCCTATGAATGGAGTCTGTGATCTTTTATACAAGTCTATAGAGTTCATGGTTGCGCCATCACCTGAATTCATCATCTTTTGTGATCTGGCCTAGAATTTTTCTCAAGATCTGTCTTTCTCTCATTTCTGATTTCTCGATCAGATGTTTTGTATCCTTAGCAAGGCATTCTGCAGCATATAGGGCCTTCAGTCATATAACTATGCAGTAGTGTCTTATCTTGGCATTAAGTGATGTTGACTTCTTCCTGTAGACACATTTAGTTGTTTGATAAGCAGCTTCTATATTTATGATCCGTGATGCAAATGCTTCTTGGAGGAGTTTGTTCCTATCCAATCTCCTAGATATTTAAACCTCTCCGTCCATTTGATTTCCCCTTATTCTACCTCTAGTTCTCTGTGAAGACACTCTTACAGTACTACTGCAATTACTAAAATTATTATTATTATTAACATTGTTGTTATTATATCTATTATTGTTAGTTGCTAGTCAGACTGTTACTCCAAATATCTTTAGATATATGTAAATCTGGCTTCATATTTTGCTTTCACTACTATTATTAACGTCATTATTATTCATAATGTGACAGTTAAAATATGATGCAAAAATAGATTCTAAGAGAAAAGAACGACACACCACGAAAGATTTATTCGAATGAGCCGGAAATCGGTAGATGTGATGTATATGTACAGACAAGCAAATGATTGTAGTTTCAGAAAAATTCGTTGCTTTATTCAAGAGAAAGAGCTTCTCAAACTGAGCAAGTTAATAACGCGTTGGTCCATCTCTGTCGCTTATGCAATCATATATTCGGCTTGGCATTGATAGATAGAGTTGTTGGATGTCCTACAGAGGGATAATGTGCCACATTCTGTCCAAAGTTCTCAACTGGCGAGAGATCCGGCGACTAGCTGGCCAAAGTAGGGTTTGGAAAACATGAAGATAATCAGTAGAAATTCTCGGCATATGCAGGCGGAAATTATCGTGGATGACAACTGGAGGTCCTGCTATGAAAAGAAATACTACCGCAGACCATCACACCTGGTTGTCGGACCGTATGGCGGGCGATAATCGTATTGGTATACCACCGCAGTTTTGGCCGTTTCCATACATGTCTTCGGCCTGGAATCTGATTGACTGGAGTAGAATTGTCTTCAACGATGAGTCCTGCTTCAAAGTGAGCCCCGACGACAAACGAAGATGTGTCTCGAGATGTCCGGGACACGGTGGTGGGATATCAACATGACTATAGTTCGCCGTGTGGCCCGACAGCCAAGACTGATGATATGGGATGCAATTTTTTTACGTAGCAGGATCACTTTGGTCGCCATACGCTGCACCCTTACAACACAACGTTTCGTCGGCAATATTCTACACCCCGTTTTGTTGCTGTTCATGGCAAGCCATCCTGGGCTTACATTTCAGCACGATAATGCCTACCCGCACACTGCGAGAGTTTCTACCGCTTGTCTTCATGTTTGCCAAACCCTTCCTTGGCCAGTAAGGTCGCCGGATCTCTCACCGTTTGAGAACGTTTAGAATATTATGGGCAGAGCTCTCCAACCATATCGGGATTTTGAGGATCTAACGCGTCAATTGGACTGAATTTGGCGCAAAACCCTTCAGCAGGATAACCAACAACTCTATCAGTCGATGCGAAGCCGAATAAATGTGTGCATAAGGGTGAGAGGTCGACCAGCGCGTTATTGACTTACTCAATTTGTGAAGCTTTTTCTCTTGAATAAACCATCCAGTTTTTTCTGTAATTGTAATCATTTATTGGTTTGTACATGTACATCGCATCTACCGATTTCTGTTTCATTCGGATAATTCCTTTGAGGTTCGTCATTTCTTTTAATCGTCTTAGAGCGTATTTATATATGTAAAGCCTACGAGTGAAGGCCCCTAATCAAGTGAGACTGAAAAATTTATGAAGTTCTTTCAATGGAATAATTCGTTATTCTCGCTCGAATGGTTTACGCACACCTGTTCACATAAGATGGTTGTGTGCCAACTGGTCCAAACACCAATAATGAAATAATGTAAAAAAAAAATCGAACTATGATCCGTAAAGTTCTTCTCACAGTAATAACTGCATTTTAGTATTCAAGGGGAAATAGGATATAGCTCCAGACGTGACGCATAAGATAAATGTAGGCTGGATTTTAGGTCTCGTCGATAGCGACGACATCAGATATGCAGCAGACGATAAGTTGGAGGAGGATGGAGAAACATAACCGTGGACTACTGCAGCATTCACCAGAAGTTATTTACAAAAGCGACGGCAAATCTAAATCAGAATGTCGGATGGCAATTTGCAATCACCGCAATTCGACAGCTCGCACGTTACTTCTGTGGGAGTCATTACTGCGTCGCGCCGATGACTGGAGCCACGTGTTGATGGAAAGACTGGAGGCTCGAGAGGTGGCCATGTTCTCACGCAGTCTCGTGCAGATGGAGGCGCGGTGCGCAGCGGTGGGTACTTTTTGCCATCGCAAGAGCTGGTACAGGGATAGCCCAGTGCTAATGGACAAACTGGTTCCCTGGCACGCAGCTGTTCTCTGACGGAACGCTGCACCTCTGCTGCCGCCTCCTTTGAAAAAACGTGGGCTTCAAGGCTCGTTTTTGGTGGTATTAACCTTCTACCTTTGTTGAGCCTGAAAATATGTACGACGATTACTTGCTCCATCGTGTGTTAAAAAAAGATGGAGGTTACCTCTCTGGATGTTCTGTAGACACTCGCACGGGAGATAAACTGCACTCATATTCAGTTTTGTTATCAGAGAAGCATTTATAACGTTGCAATTTACTGCTTGGACGTAAAATGATGAAATCGGCGAGGAGCGAGTAGGACTAGCGCACTGAGGATTCCGTACAAAATTATGTATATAGATAATTCATCCATTCCGGAAATCGATGATCTCGACGATTTTTGCCTGCTATCGAAATTGATAATGCAAGATATCGACCCCAGGGAGTTCAAGACTTTCGAGAGTGCTCTGATTTCAAGTTTGAAGTCGCTTAAGAAATGACAAAAGAAATAATTTTACCATATGACGTAATTATAAATTAAGAATTTTCTGATCTTTTCCTTTACTTGTACTGTGAAACCTTTCGTCTTTCCAAATTTCATGATTCTGTAACACCAAAAGAATATAGACGTCAGTACGTGGCATAAATTTCAACTTGATTCATCTATAGACTCCCTAGAAAAAGGGGCCTTAACAGATGGATGGACGGACACACAGCCTGATAACAAATGACAAATCTGTTTTCCTGTGATATAATTACAAATTAACAATTTTCGGATTTTATCCTTCGGTTGTAGGGTGAAACCTTGCTTCTTACCACATTTCATGATTCTAGGTCAGCAGAAAGCAACCTGTGGTTTTGATGAGTGAGTTTGTGAATATCGAAGTATGTGACATAAATGGCCATACCTTTTTATTGCAGTGACTTAGAAACTTTACTTTTTCACATTGCCAAGTGACTGTAGACCTTAATGTGTGACAAAATTAACCTTCATACGTCTATCCGTTCTGCAGAAACAGAGTTTTGAACAGTCGGACAGACAAATAGGAAGACAGACGGACTACAGAGTTATAGCGTGATCCTATAAGGATTCCGTTTTCACCGATTGTGATACGGAACCCTAATAAATATCATTGTCTCTTTATGGGCACAGAGTAATCCTTCGGCATTGTGTACTGCAAATAGACGATTTGAAAGTCTGGGATGAGTAAGGATGAAGCACTGGTACAAACTAGTGATAATATACAATATCGTCGAACATCTTGTAAGAATAATAAAATTGGTGCTTGAGGAGAGTCTAAGTGTAAGGCAGAGTTGTAACGGTTTGGCAATGTTGATTAAGTTGTTTATAGATAAGCTGAAGAAGGGAAGAGGGAAGTGAAAGTAAACTTCACAAGAAAAAGAAAGGAAGGAAAATGAAAGTTTAACTTCCCGTCGATAGCGAGGTCGTTAGAGATGTAGCACAATCTCTGATTACGAAAGGATGGGGAAGAAAATCGGCCGTGCCGTTTTCAAAGGAAACACCCCGACATTTGGGTGGACCGATTTAGGGAAATCAAGGAAAACCTAAGTGTGGATGGCCGGACGGGCATTTGAACCATCATCTTCCGAGTGCGAGTCCAGTGCGCCAACCACCGCACCACCTCGCTCGGTAACTTCAGAAGAGTGATGGGAACGAAAAGGAAAGGTTCACATATGTCATAGTGCTTCTGGTTAAAGACGTAAAGACTTGAATTACCTGTGAAATAGGCAGTTTATATATCTAAGTTTAATGGTTATGGACGAACTAAGTTAAATCGACATTGAAACTTGGAAAGCTGCTTAACATCGGCATTGGGAAAGTTTCTGTAGTAAAAGAAATGGAGGACCAAAAGGCGGCATTGTGATGTGGTCTTGCTTTTTACGTTTGCTAGCTGACAAAGCCCATGATTGTCCAGGTAATCATTTTACCAATTTTCTGTTAGGAATGGAAACAAAAAATAACGTTGTTTGTAGTGTAATGTCCCGGACACTTCCTACACGCTGGACGCAGCTGCTTCGCATGTCTGCAACCAGAACTCTTAGGAGCTGGTGCTACAACACGATTTTACGTCTCAATGGCAACGTCTCTTCATAGCTTTATGGATGGTGATTGTTATCGCCTTCAGCCTTTTACGTTCCGCAGTTGAAGCTGTCAAAAGCGCTACCAGGTGTCAAAGATTTCACCAAGTTGACTCGACTGCAGGGGGATATAAGCAGTAAAGAATAAATGTATTAAAACATCATGCACGATGTAATATTTTTTCACGTATCTCAATGTTTATGACGTCATATCTTCTGAACTGTGTGTAGTACCATGATATAATTTTGTACGTGCATTTAGCTGTATATATGTATCCTTTCTGCGAAATTTATTGGGCGTAGAGTTAGCAGCACAGAAGTAATAAATTTAAACGTTATACTTGATGCGGCAGTTTTTCTCGCATCTCATTGTTTATCACGTCCTATCTTCCGAACCATGATAGGTACATGGTTCTTACAGCAACAGCGATTCTTGCCAGACAGTAAGAGATATGTGTACCAAGTTTGGTTGAAATAGGTCTAGTGGCTTACGAGGAGATGTGTAAAACACACACACACACACACACACACACACACACACACACACACACACACAATATATACATCCTTTTCAACACTGAAGAGCCAAAGAAACTGGTACACCAGTTTAATATCGTTTGGGCCCCCACAAGCTCGCAGAAGTATCGCAACACGACGTGGCGTGGACTCGATCAATGTCTGAAGTAGTGATGAAGGGAATTGACACGACGAATCCTGAAGGGCTGTCCATAAATGCATAAGAGTACAAGGGGGTAGAGATCTCTTCTGAACAGCACGTTGCAATGCATCCCAGTTATGCTCAATAATTTTCATGCCTGCGGAGTTTGGTGACCAGCGGAAGTGTTTAAACTCAGAAGTGTTCCTGGAGCCACTCTGTAGCAATTGAACCTGTGGGGTGTCATATTGTCTTGCTGGAACTGCCGAAGTCCGTCGGAATGCACAATGGACGTGAATGGATGCAGGTGATCAGGCAGGATACTTACGTATATGTCACTTGTCAGAACCGTATCTAGACGTATCAGGGATTCCATATCACTCCAAATGCACACGCCCCACGCCATTACAGAGCCTCCACCAGCTTGAATAAGCCTCTGATGACATGCAAGGTCCATGGAGTCATGAGGTCGTCTCCATAACCGTACACGTCCATTCGCTCGGTACAATTTGAAACGAGACTTGTCCAACCAGGCAACACGTTTCCATTCATCAACAGCCCAGTATCGGTGTTTGCAGGCCCAGGTGAGTCATAAAGCTTTATGTCATGCAGTCATCAAGGGTACACGAGTGGGTCTTCAGCTCCGACAGTCCATATCGATGATGCTTCATTGAATGTGTCGCACACTGACACTTGCTGATGGCCCAGCATTGAAATCTGGAGCAATTTGTGGAAAGGTCGTCGTTGGCCCCGTTCTTGCAGGATCTTTTTTCCGCCGCAGCAATGTCGAAGATTTGATGTTTTGCCGGATTCCTGATATTCATGGTACACTTGCGAAATGTGTTCCAGCGTAACTACAAGTGCCGGCACGATGATCAAGAATGGAAGAGCAGATAGGGCTGTGAGACTACGTCAGCCAATAGTACGTTGACGAACCCCTCTCTAGGACGACACCAAGACAGGAGCGGCATCTATACGAATAGAATATAAGCGCCGTGTTGCCTAGCTGCAGGCGGAATGGAAAACGAGCCGTCATACGAGTACAAACGTTACAGCAGTGACTTATGAACTGTATTGTTTTGGTTGCAATGAAATTGTATATACCGAAGGACATTGATTATTTGCATGTCGCCATTTGCTTGCGACACACTTTTGTGAATACGCAAAGATAAGTATTGCCAATTTAACTTACTGTAATAAACTCCATTAATACGATTTGCTTGAATTGTTGTCTGGCGTTCCGAGAAAACATCTTCCTAGACACCCTATATCAGACGAGTGGTCGGAGCACAATATCAATGACGAGAATTATAAAAAAAAAAAAAAAAAAAAAACCTCGCGCCTCGCCGCCATGGAATTTTCTTTTGTGTTTTGCTTGCGCCTTAATTCTCTCTTTCTCTCTTTTCTTTCCTTTGCAGAGGTATTTACTTGCTTTAACAGTTTCTTATCGTGTTTTTGCTAATCAGTGTTTTCAGGTGGGCGTTGCATAAATTTTCTTTGCTTTTGTACTTATTTTTCTTGCTTGCCTAGTCTGTTTCTTGCATTTGTCTCTTTCAACATGCCCACCCTACCCCTTTCCCACCCCTATGCTCAGGCGCCACAGCTGTCAGCGTTAGATGCAACGCAGCTAATTCAAATGTTTTTAGCTTCAGAGCCAGCAAATATCCTTGCTGCTAAACATGGTACAGCAGCTCCTGGTGGACTGAACTGCTAATGCAGCACAAGCAACACCAACAGCAGCTCCAAGTGCTATACCGCCTTTTCACCAGTTTCATGAACAGAAAGAGGAATGGCTCAAGTAGTTGCAACAATCTGAAGCCCACGTAATCGCTCACAACGTAGCGGGTACTGTGAAACTCCCGCATTTATTGCCCACGGAAGGAAGAGCATGTTCAGACTCACTTAGAAGTTATTTCCGAGCGTCACTCTGAGTGAACTTTCGTATGAGCAGGTTGTGGATTCGCTAACTAGCTATTATAACCAACAAGTGAATGTGGTAGCAACTAGATATCAATTCTTTAATTGTAAAAAATGGTCAGAACAAACTTATCATGAGCGAGTAACAGATTTGCAGGGTATGACAAGGAAATGAATATTCAAATATGCTTGTGGGGCTTTATATTCTGATGTTATGTTGCGTGATGCGATCGTGTACATTGTAACTGATGTCAAACTCAGTGAAAAGATTTTAAAACAGTCTGATCCATCATTTCAGCAAGTGGTGTAAATACTAGATCAGTCGATTCAGGTGCCCTGTTGGCCAATAAATTTGAGCAGTCAGCAATTTGTCACGTTGAGTCCCTTGTTAGCATCCGGCCCATTCGACAGCAGCAGCTTGCACTCGCCACGCCACGTTAAGAACTCCCCATGCCATGTAAGCAGTTCGGTAAACAGGCGGCTACACAGTAGAACAGAATTAAGTCATGCCCTCGGTGTTGTTAGTAGTAGTAGTAGTAGTAGTAGTAGCAGCAGCAGTTTTATTCATCCGTAGATCTCTTTTTACAAGGATATAGGACATGTCAAAGTATTTACAAGTTAAGCCAATTTAAAATAAGCTAATTCGTTTGCACATACATTTACAGACTTCTAGTTGGAGACAATCATTAGATATACTCCTGGTATACAATACTTTTTTTACAAATAACTTATTAAATAATGTAATGCCACACTGTTCACTCATATCTCATTATGAGTCAGTGAACACACTATACACATATTGTTTCATAATACTTCACTCACCACACACACACACACACACTGGTGATCTGTGGGGAATTTTCTGTACCACAACTTCCCATTTGTTATCCCGAAACGTGAGTCTGCATCCTTCCATAACGAGTGAGATGTTGAGCTCAGAAAGAGGAAGAGGTGTTAGTATTGTGCTGTGCATACCTTGGGGATAAGTATTTCTATAAAGGAAAAAAAGAAGGAAAAAAACATAAAGTGAAGGTGTTATGTGGAATGTTGGCTGTTTTATAATAATAATAATAATAATAATTATTATTATTATTATTATTTATATAACGTTTCTTATCAAACCCCTACTCCTTCAATGTATAAAATGTATTGCATAACAGGTACTTTTTAGCTGCCTTTTTAAATAAGTGTATTTTTGCAATTTCTTTAATCTCTTCTGGCAATTTATTGTACTGTTTTATTCCTTGGTAGAAAATGCGGTTTTGAGTTTTATGTTTATTTTTTCTTCGTAAATGTAAGTTGAGTCCAGCTCTTGTTGCATGGTCACAGACAGAGCTGTTTGTGCAGTAATTACCAATGTTATATTTGATGTGTACAACTGACTGGTAAATGTATGGACATGGAGCAGTTAAAATCCCCAGTGTTTTGAATAGATCTTTACAATGAGATTGACTAGTATTTTTTGTTATTATTCTTATGACTCTTTTCTGGAGTTCGAAAATTGTGTTCATATTTTGTGCGTTTGTTCCCCAAAAAAGAATGCGATAGCTAAGAATTGAGTGTACATATGAGTAATATGTAACTAAAAGACATAGCATGTTACACACTGATGATAGAATTCTAAGGGCATAACATGCTGATGACATTCTGTTTGCAGATACCGTTGTGTGTTCACACCACTTCAACTGAGAATCAATGTTCATTCCTAGAAATTTTGCATTTGTTACAGTCTATAGGAGTGCCATCTACATTTATTGTCATTTTTGCTCTTCAAACTGAAATTCATGACATTAGTTTTCTTTATGTTCAATGTCACGTTATTGCTTATTGACCAATCATAAACTTCCTTGAGAGTTTCATTTGGATTCTCTGCAAGGAGTTCTCTTGTTTCCTCAGTGACTACAATATTGCTGTCATCAGTGAAGAGAATTTTTTCACCTTGAATAACACTACTGGGGAACTCATTGATGTATATCAGGAATAGTACTGGTCCTAATATCCTACCTTGTGGAACCCCTATACTAATGTATTTTGGTGGTGATAAGCGTTTTACTAAATGTTTAGACCTATTTGAAGTATGTGTTATCTCTACTCTTTGTACCCTATTTGCTAGTTATGATCGAAGCCAGTAATTAGCTACCCCTCTTACATTCGCGACACAATCGCCAAGACTGCCCTTCCCAACAAGCATGATGTTACATTTATGGCAAGAAATGACATGTACAATCCGTATGTTTACAACAAAACAAACATAAGAATTCAGCCAACTCACAAAAATCTAGTCACAAGGTCCATGTATTTAATGCCATATATTCAAAGTCTGCAACGGCCTTATCAAAACTAGCAAGTGAACAGTTTCTTCAGTGCTACGCCAGTCCAACAAACGTTTTGTTCATTTGCTTATTTATGGGAAACGTGCGAAATTTCAGTTGGACAAGCGTGCCTCTGTAACATTGCTGAATCGTCACACATATGAAACGTTAGGCTCGCCACGCCTGTCTAAAACTAGCATGCACCTGATGGCTTATAATGGACAAGACTTCCTATTCTCAGAAAATGTACTATGCCTGCCATGTATCGCTCGCATACGCGAACAGTGACTTTTACGGTGCTACAATCACACGATTGTGAGAACGTATTTGGTCTTGATTAATTTGATTTTTTTGGCTTTAACATTCAAGACAATGTGTTCTCAGAGTCTGCATACAATGCAAAAGACAGTGTGGCTAGCTTGGTGAAATAATCCCCGGAACTCTTTCCTGAAGGTTTAGGCAAGGCTAAAAATTTTGTTGCACATATTACTCTGCAAGACACTGCTCAGCCAAAATTTTGCTAGGCCAGAACTGTTCCAATTGAATTACGGGACAGTGTCACTGCTGAACTCAAAGAATTGCATGATAGTGGAGCTATTGCATCCATACAAGCTTGTCAGTGGGCAAGTCCATTGGTTTTGTTCCCCAAACCTTCAGGTCGCATTTTCCTCTGCGTTGACTTTAAGTCTGCAGCAGCTAAGGTCTTCTACATCTGGTTATTGGCGTCGGGAGGTTGGCGTGTACACTTCTGGTCGTTTTCTGGGGGACGCTTCCACCAGAACGAAAGCCGGATGCCGGGGTATGACCAGAAGCTTGATGTCTCCTGCAGCCACAGCTTCTGGTCCAGCAAAGCGTCCACACTCCTGCCTCCCCCGCCATTGTCGCGCTCCCTACATGATGAGGGTCCGTCGTTTTGGGGGGCAAGGGGGGGGGGGAGAGAATGTTCCAGCGTAACGACAAGCGCCGGAAGAATAGAAGAGCAGAGAGGGCTGTGAGACGACATCGACCAGTACTACACTGATGAACCCCTCTCAAGAACGACACAAGACAGGAGCGGCTTGTACACGAAGAGAATATAAGCGACGCTCTGCCTAGCCGCAATCGTAGAGGAAGACGAGCTGTCATGCAAACGTTACAGCAGTGACTTATGAACTGTATTGTTTAACTTGCAATGAAATTGTATCTACCGAAGGACACTGATTATTTGCATGTCGCCATTTGCTTGTGACACCTTTGTGAATATGCAAAGTTAAGTATTGTCAATTTAACTTACTGTAATAAACTCCATTAATAAGATTTGCTTGAACTGTTGTCTAGCAATCCGAGAAAGCAGCTTCCCGGCGCCCTATATCAAATGAGTGGGCACAACACAATAAAATGGTCGTATGGGAAAATCCCCACCGCTACTTCGGAGATACTGTGTTCCATCGCTCGTGCGCCGAATATAACACCATGTTCAAACTCAATTAAATCTTGATAACCTGCCATTGTAGCAGCAGTAACCGATCTAACTGTGCCGGACACATGTCCTACATAGGCGATGCCGACCCCAGCCCCATATTCTGCCCGTTTACATATATCTGTATTTGACTACGCATGCCAATACCCGTTTCTTTGGCACTTTAGTGTATATGTGTGGATGAACGAAGTACCGTCTAGATCACGCAGTCTTTCGTCTAATGAACGGTTCCTGCCAAATGAGTCACGTTAAGATCTAAAATATGGAGAGGGTTGTAGTTGTCATCAGCATCAGATGGTGCACATCGTCAGAAATGGGTGTTGCGGTTTTTGCGATGCGCACCAAGTGGTGCCGGTGGTAACTGTCATCTCTCTGTATTTTACTTCTGAAGGTTACCTAATTCGGCCAAAACAGCTAATTACAATAATAAATAGTTGACCTTGATTATAATATGTGTGTTTGTATGGCTATCTTCTATAGTAGCTGTTGAATCAGTTATTATCACGTGCTCTATCGTAAGCCTACTACAATTAATTAAAGAGGGTTTTACACCAGAAGCATTTCGCTTTTATTATTCTCAAATATGGATACAGGTGTTTGTACACTTTTGGTTACAACCAGAGGTAGGTTTGAGACAGAGAAGCCAATAATGATTGACCTTTGATCTTGATTAAGCTTTGTTGATATAAACGAAAGTGTTCGATTTTCTAGAAAGCAAAATTACAGTGTTTTCCATTAAAACTGAAACACCAGGAAGGATATTCTGAGTGTTGTAACATCGTCGTTAAATTTAGGGTATTACTGATTTGAAGACACACCCTGGCAGCCAAGTGTGAGGCAAGCAGGCTGGCACAGAAACACCTGATAGGTAATTTCACAAGTGAACCTTCATGTAAATTGCGAGGCGGCCGTGTTAAACCGTGCAATAAGGGTAACACCAAAAGAAAGGCTTTGAAATGACGAACTGGCCTGTACTTTATTTCCACGCTGTTGTGACAGTGTAGTGTTGATTTATAGGTGCTTGGAAGCAGTGTAACGGCACAAGTGTGCTACTAATCGCTGTGAATACTCTCTGATTCTACCACAGTTATGCACAGTCTGGCAGCACCCTCCACGACGTCGGCTCCACGTTGATTTCCAGCATGCTATGGGCCAGCCAGCAGCCAACTCCGATCTGGGCAGCCACCTCCATCAGACCAGCTAACGATTGAAAGTCCACTACAATGGGCTTAGGCGACAACAAGGAGTTATTCCTCAAGGGCCACAGCAGCACCGAACTTCTGCCTTGGAGGGTAGCCGTTCGCAGCCACGACGGTACTGCCGCCATCCTTCCACACCAGGGCGAGCTCCTAACCTAGTAATCGTGGCTGCCTACGACAGTTCAGAAGATGTACATGTCGGTGGCACTGTTCATTCAGGGCTGTTTAGTGCAAACTCAGGCACAATCTGCTGAATGAAGTAAACTGTCAACAAAGCAGGATGCGGACGTCAGTCCCCATCATACTGCCGCAGCTTTCCAGTGTCATTGACATTGCGTGTGGACCACGCGCGTTCAGATGTCTTATCCGAATACGCCATATACTCCGATGTTGTAATCCAAGGTAAATAAAATGTGTTGTATCTTGCAGCAGAGTTTTTCTGGCCATTCCCCACCAGCACTTCCACCTCCACAACCTACCACTCCACCACCTCTTTACCGAAGAAGCCTCGCTCACCTCCAGATAGCTATAGTATGAAGAATACATGATCAAATTTGTAGGTGATTTTGGGATACGCAGGGAGGGAAATTTAGTGTACAGAGCTGCCACCTTTGGCAGCAACAGTGTCCATAACCTGGCTGGACAACATGTCAAAACGAGCTTTGATGACAGATATGTGTACGTAATTCCAAGCTGCTTCAACTCAATGCCAGAGATCATCACTCATAGTGGATGGTAAGCAGTGGCTTGCCAGTCTCTTGGACACTCTTGTCCTACATTTTCAATGTGTTGGCCACGACAACAGTCGAACGCACAGGGAATATGCAGTCTTGTGTTATCTTGTCGAAAAATAAATGTCAAAGAGACCTTGACTATAGGGCACAGACACCGGCCTTAACATTTCAGAAATATAATGGCTATTGTCCAAATTACCAGCTAAGCGAACGAGAAGCGATCATGTTGTGTACACTGTGGCACGCTGTACTCTCACACCAGGTACAGGGCTCGTATAACAATGACGAATGCAGTCTGGCATTATTCGTTCATCTCGAAGCCTCCACACAAGTATACATCCATCGCAATGCTATACACACAACTGGGACAAGTCTGAAGAGACGCTTCGGTGGCCATTGTTATCGTTGGGCGAGCCAGTGTGGATGCACCACTCTCTGCTGCCATGTCAAAGGATTTGCTGAATAAGATGTTGACTATCCACTAAACTAAACTTCAGAAGATGACAAATTAGTTCGTCGAAATCGATATAAAGATAATAATAATTTATTTGCAACGGATGACTGAAATTTATCCTGAAAAAATAATGCTGCATTGTCGAAAATAACAGCTCGAATAAAATAATGCTCCAGACGTTGACGAAGTGTCCATGAGGGTACTTGTCCTGCGGTAAAAAACCCAATTACAACTCAAGGTAGACAATGTCATTGTATAATCCTACATGGCCAAACGGAAAATATGTCTGTCCTATCGGGTGTTAATAGAGTAAAGCCACTGAAATGCTGCATGGTGTTAAGTATGGCCCTCGTGGACATAATCGATTCCATATAAGCTTGGCAGTCCTGGGCTACCAGACAGTGCGAACAGCAGTATCACTGAATTATGATACGTTTTTTCGATAGGCCACGATCTGTTCTTGTCGAATGCTGAAACGTGCTGGGAAACGTTTCTCCATTTTATACGAGACATAACACAATATTCTCATGAACAACCAAATGTATATTCTGAATGAGAAACTCACTGCATAACCCTTGCTTATACAAGAGATGTATTTTGTGGTGGAGTGCTCAAACGCCAATCATTTGCATATCCAGATACATTATACACTTCGTGCTCATTTTGCATTTGTTGCATTACATAGTAGACAGTCCATTAAGTAAGATACTGATGATAAACTGACTAAGGGGAAGAGAGCTTCCCATGACAAAAGAACTCCAATGTTGTCAAATAAAGATATGGTATTGATGAAATTTCGGAAAATGTACGTGTGGAACACAAGTTCCTGTGATACTGAAGAAAACAGAAAGGGGTAGAAAATGGAAGCCTTTCAAATGTAAAGAGATAAGATGCTAAAATATCAGGCTTACAGCACGTGAGATGTAAAGTACTCTGGAGTAAGTTGGTGATATAGTTTATACCGCCACTGGTAAATTTAAACTGCATCGACTTAATGAATCGTCTCTAAACCACACCTGTTTTATGAATGGCATTGTACTGTTTGTCTCCAGTGTAAGCAAACTTCGACGACGAACTGAGTAAATTCATAAAGAAAATTTGAACATAGGTCTGATACTAAGACAACATGTTAAATGGTTATTAGTGGGTGAATGTTTATTTGGAAAGTGATTTGCAAACAGAAACCGGGGGAAGTTAGAGTGAAACTCTGCATTGTACTGTACGTTTCGTTTGCCACAAAATTTTGCTGGGTCACCACCCAGTTTAGCTAAAGCTGGGAAAATTTAATGTAAGAACTGAAAAGAAAATCTTAGGCGCGCATGGGAAAAGTTCACACAAACATACTTGATTCACAGACATAAGAATAGAGATAAAAATAATTTTTCCCGTCGCAATAAGTCAAAGGCTCAGAGGTTCATCCCTATTCTATGATTGAATTATTGTGACTACGAATACCATGGAACACTCTGCTATAAAGAAATTTATTTTCATCACCTTGCACATGAAACTAAACTACGCTGGCGTGAAACACCCGCAAATGCCTTGTATATTGATGAACAAAGCAAAAGTACTAAGAACTGTGAAAATTTCAAGAACACAAATGTAAGTTGTGTAGATACAAATAGCAAAAAAGTATCTAGCGCAATTAGAATAAAATGTATTCAAGATGGTACTAAAATTACACACGGTGATATGACCACCACATGGGATGAAAGATACACAATCTTAAAACAGAAACGAAATGAAAAGTAGAACAAATAAAACACATACTCTCGAGAAAAGTTCACACATACATCCCAGTTAAAGGAGCAGACAAAAGGAATTTTAAATCTGTGCTATAGTAACGAACTTCCCTGCTTACACAAAGCAAGAACCGGAGAAACTTACAACATACAGAAAAATATACTTATGACCATACTCTGAAAAATATAAGAATTCGACTACCAAACTTGAAAATGAACTAGTAGATCAAACGTGTGCAGCAGTTAAAATAGCTACACACCGTCACACATCAACACACTCACTAGTGCCAGGTCGCTCTTAAGAGTACCGTCATCCCTCACCAAAGATCCAATCCTGAGTGCTGAGAGCACGCTCCCCCTTCAACGAACTTTCCCCAGGTAGCTGGAAGAGACCAGCAGGGCCTTATCCGCCACCAGCTTTACTGTCGAATGACAATCGAAAGGGTAGAAATCTCTCTGCCGTCACTGTGAGAAATCTACGTTGGGTACACTGTTGCTACCACAGCAGACAGCCAGATGCTGTGCTGTTATCATATAAAAGCCAAATTCAACGTACACACTCATACAGAAGATAAAGAGAGAAAGTACACTACCGGCCATTAAAAATACTACACCAAGAAGAAATGCAGATGATAAACGGGTATTCACTGGACAAATATATTATACTACAACTGACATGTGATTACATTTTCACGCAATTTGGGTGGATAGATCCTGAGAAATCAGTATCCAGAACAACCACCTCTGGCCGCAATAACGGCCTTGATACGCCTGGGCATTGTGTCAAACAGAGCTTGGATGGCGTGTACAGGTACAGCTGCCCATGCAGCTTCAACACAATACCACAGTTCATCAAGAGTAGTGACTGGCGTATTGTGACGAGCCAGTTGCTCGGCCACCATTTACCAGACGTTTTCAATTGGTGAGAGATCTGGAGAATGTGCTGGCTAGGACAGCAGTCGAACATTTTCTGTATCCAGAAAGGCCCGTACAGGATCTGCAACATGAGGTCGTACATTATCCTGCTGAAATGTAGGGTTTCGCATGGATCGAATGAAGGGTAGAGCCACGGGTCGTAACACATCTGAAATGTAACGTCCATTGTTCAAAGTACCGTCAATGCGAACAAGAGGTGACCGAGACGTGTAACCAATGGCACCCCATACCATCACGCCGGGTGATACGCCAGTATGGCGATGACGAATACACGCTTCCAATGTACGTTCACCGTGATGTCGCCAAACACGGATGCGACCATCATGATGCTGTAAACAGAACCAGGATTCATCCGAAAAAATGCCGTTTTGCCATTAGTGCACCCACGTTCGTCTTGAGTACAGGCGCTCCTGTCTGTGACGCGGCGTCAAGGGTAACCGCAGCCATGGTCTCCGAGCTGGTAGTCCACGCTGCTGCAAACGTCGTCGAACTATTCGTGCAGATGGTTATTGTCTTGGAAACGTCCCCATCTGTTGACTCAGGGATCGAGACGCGGCTGCACGATCCGTTACAGCCATGCGGATAAGATGCCTATCATCTCGACTGCTAGTGATACGAGGCCGTTGGGATCCAGCACGGCGTTCCGTATTACCCTCCTGAACCCACAGATTCCATATTCTGCTAACAGTCATTGGATCTCTACCAACGCGAGTAGCAATGCTGCGATACGATAAACCGTAATCGCGATAAGCTACAATCCGACCTTTATCAAAGACGGAAACGTGATGGTACGCATTTCTCCTCCTTACACGAGGCATCACAACAATGTTTCACCAGGCAACGCCGGTCAACTGCTGTTTGTATATGAGAAATCGGTTGGTAACTTTCCTCATGTCAGCACGTTGTAGATGTCGCCACCGGCGCCAAGCTTGTGTGAATGCTCTGAAAAGCTAATCATTTGCATATCACAGCATCTTCTTCCTCTGATTAAATTTCGCGTCTGTAGCACGTCATCTTCGTGGTGTAGCGATTTTAAAGGCCAGTAGCGTAAATTTGGGAACACAATGTAGGTAAACTGCATAGGATGAGGTGCTTTCTGGAAAAATTGATACTTTAATTGTGTACCACTGAAAGGGAACAAACGCGAGTACAAGACTAAATTACAAATGATTGAGAGTGACAGCATGAAATACGAGTTAAATAGTATGAAACGAAGCTAACAGAGACGCTTCAGTATAACCAACATATAGTATTGGAAATCCGCCACGCATGATAGCCGCGCGTGTCTCGGGCGCCTTGCCACGGTTCACACGTCTCCCCTTGTCGGAGGTTCGACACCTCTCTCGGGCATAGGTATGTGTGTTGCTCTTAGCGTAAGTTAGTTTAAGTTAGATTCATTACTGTTGTACGTACGCCAGTTAAAGACAACACTTGAGATGCCAAAAAAAAAAGTAAGAAAAATTGCATAGAGGGATTGTGGTAAAATAAAAAGACTTTTCAAAACTGTGTTTCCAGGTTTTTTTTTTTTGAAAAGGAATCTATACAATCTACTTTCGAATTCAATGAAAACTTCACGTATAGCTCTCCAAAAGCATCCTGCCAACAGATCGCACAAATAGTGGGCTGTAGTGCCGTGACAGTTGGACAAGTGGTGACCAAATGGACGCTGAACAACAGTGTGGCGTGAAGTGTGACCATTAGAGATCAGAGATGCGCTACGTATACTTAGACTTTAGACTTACCAGCGAATCCTGTGACGTCATCGCCGAACTCGCAGACTCGGTTTGCCAGTAGATGACTCCTGACTCTCTTCCGCTACCCACTCGTGACCTGAGCACTATGCGACTTAACTTCTGAGGTCATCAGTCGCCTAGAACTTAGAATTAATTAAACCTAACTAACCTAAGGACATCACACACATCCATGCCCGAGGCAGGATTCGAACCTGCGACCGTAGCGTGTACAAGTGGACTGGACCCGCTCAGAAAGGAGAGCCAGTACACGAGTTCGCAAGTGTAGCCGCCGACTCGCAGCATTACTGGTATATGTGCAACTGTTTTGAAAAAAAAAAAATTCCACCATTAAACTGTACGTTACTATTCATTTATTCCACACAATCACGATTTCGGCTTTATAGCTATTCTTAAATGCGAGTTGAAATGTGACGAAATGCCCGATCTGGCTAAATGACAGAAGCAAGTTACGTACCAAAAAAGCGACTCGTCGGTTAGCAGTGAATATTGTTCTGTTTAGCATACATTTACATGGATAAAACGTTTTCGAAGGCTGTTGTAAAATTATTTTAATATTTAGTATTTATTTGGAGAATGTCTAACAATTACGTTGACATATACACACTTTCGAGTCATTACCGAGTATGTAAGTACCAGAAAACGTGACATGAGGATTAAGTGCAATCTGAAAATGGTGATTAGTTATTAAAATAAATTACAGAAGTGAGTGATAAGCTACACTATTCGCTATTAGCTCATAAACGCAAGTTGCAATGACCAAATGAATACAGAAATAGCACGCTTTTTTGTCGCAAGGATCTAACAGTAACGTTGCTCTGTGTCCAGTTTTCAATTGGCGCGGCACGCAGGGTGTTTCATCTACATCTACGTGATTACTCTGCTATTCACAATAAAGTTCCTGGCTGTCTCTCTACCGTTCCACTCTCGAACGGCGCGCGGGGGATAAACGAGCACTTAAATTTTCTGTGCGAGCCCTGATTTCTCTTATTTTATTGTGATGATCATTTCTCCCTATGTAGGTGGGTGCCAACAGAATGTTTTCGTCATCGGAGAAGAATGGTGATTGAGAAGATCACGTCGCAACGAAAAACGCCTTTGTTTTAAAGATTGCCACTCCAATTCACGTATCAAAGGTGGCACTATCTCCCCTATTTCGCGATAATACAAAAGGATCTGCCCTTCTTTGTACTTTTTCGATGTCATCCGTCAGTCCCATCTGGTGCAGATCCCACACCGCACAGCAATACTCCAGAATAGGGCAGATAAGTGTGATGTAAGCAGCCTTTAGTAGACCTGTTGCACCTTTTAAGTGTTATGCTAATGAATCGCAGTCTTTGGTTGGCTCTACCCACAACATTATCTATGTGCTAGTTCCAATTAAGGGTATTTGTAATTGTAATCTCTACGTATTTAGTTGAATTTACAGCCTTCAGATTTGTGACTTATCGCGTAATCGAAATTTAGCGGATTTCTTTTAGTACCAATGTGAATAACTTCACACTTTTCTTTATTCAGGGTCAATTGCCACTTTTTGCACCAAACAAATATCTTATCTAAATCATTTTGCAATTCGTTTTGGTCATCTGATGACTTTACAAGACGGTAAATGACAGCATCATCTGCAAACAGTCTAAGACGGCTACTGAGATTGTCTCCTATGTCGTTAATATAGATCAGGAACAATATAGGGCCTGTAACACTTCCTTGGGAACGCCGGATACTATTTCTCTTCTACTCGATGACTTTCTGTCTGTTACTACGAACTTCTGACAGGAAATCACGAATCCAGTCGCACAACTGAGGCGATATTCCATAGGCACGCAGTTTGGTTAGAAGATGCTTGTGAGGAACGGTGTCGAAAGCCTTCTGCATATATAAAACTTTGGAATCAATTTGACATCCCCTATCGATAGCACTCATTACTTCGTGAGTATAAAGAGGTAGTTGTGTTTCACAAGAACGAAATTTTCTGAATCCGTGCCGACTACGTGTCAATAAATCGTTTCCTTCGAGGTACTTCATAATGTTCGAATACAGTACATGTTCCAAAACCCTACTGCAAATCGACGTAAGTGATATGGGCCTGTGAATCAATAGCCGGCCGGGGTGACCGAGCGGTTCTAGGCGGTACAGTCTGGAACCGCGCGACCGCTACGGTCGCAGGTTCGAATCCTGCCTCGGGTATGGATGTGTGTGATGTCCTTAGGTTAGTTAGGTTTAAGCAGTTCTAAGTTCTAGGGGACTGATGACCTCAGAAGTTAAGTCCCATAGTGCTCAGAGCCATTTGATTTTTGTAATTCAACGGATTACTCCTACTTCCCTTTTTGGGTATTAGTGTGGCTTGAGCAATTTTCCAGTCTTTACGTACGGATCTTTCTGTGAGCGAGTGGTTGTATATAAATGCTAAAATATGGAGCTATTGTATCAGCATACTCTGAGAGGAACCTGACTGGTATACAATCGGGACCAGAAGCCTTGCTTTTATTAAGTGATTTAAGCTGCTTCGTTACTCCGATGATATCTATTTCTATGTTTCTCAACTTGGCAGTTGTTCTTGATTGGAATTCAGTAATATTTACTTCGTCTTCTCTGATGAAGGGGCTTCGAAAAACCGTTTTTAATAACTCTGCTTTAGTGCCACTGTTATCAGAGACTTTACCGTTGTTATCGTGCAGTGAAGGTATTGATTGCGTCTTGCCACTGGTGTGCTTTATGTATGACCAGAATCTCTGAGTTTTCTGCCAGATTTCGAGACAAAGTTTCGTTTTGGGAATTACTGAAAGCATCTCGCGTTGAAGTACGCACTATATTTCTAACTTCTGCAAAATTTTGCCAATCTTGGGGATTTTGCGTTCTTTTAAATTTGGCATGCTTTTTTCGCTGCCTCTGCAACAGCGATCTGACCCGTTTTGTGTACCATGGGGGGATCAGTACCATCACTTATTAATTTATGTGGTATACCGGGTGATTAAAAAGTCAGTATAAATTTGAAAACTGAATAAATCTCGGAATCATGTAGATAGAGAGGTACAAATTGACACACATGCTTGGAATGACATGGGGTTTTATTAGAACCAAAAAAAATGCAAAAGTTCAAAAAATGTCCGACAGATGGCGCTTCATCTGATCAGAATAGCAATAATTAGCATAACAAAGTAAGACAAAGCAAAGATGATGTTTTTTACAGGAAATGCTCAATATGTCCACCATCATTCCTCAACAATAGCTGTAGTCGAGGAATAATGTTGTGAACAGCACTGTAAAGCATGTCCGGAGTATGGTGAGGCACTGGCGTCGGATGTTGTCTTTCAGCATCCCTAGAGATGTTTTTTACAGGAAATGCTCAATATGTCCACCATCATTCCTCAACAATAGCTGTAGTCGAGGAATAATGTTGTGAACAGCACTGTAAAGCATGTCCGGAGTATGGTGAGGCACTGGCGTCGGATGTTGTCTTTCAGCATCCCTAGAGATGTCGGTCGATCACGATACACTTGCGACTTCAGGTAACCCCAAAGCCAATAATCGCACGGACTGAGGTCTGGGTACCTGGGTGGCCAAGCATGACGAAAGTGGCGGCTGAGCACACAATCATCACAAAACGACGCGCGCAAGAGATCTTTCACGCGTCTAGCAATATGGGGTGGAGCGCCATCCTGCATAAACATCCTACGTTCCAGCAGGTGCTTATCAGCCACGCTGGGGATGATGCGATTCTGTAACATATCGGCGTACCTCTCAACCGTCACGGTAGCAGTTAGAAAACCAGAATCACGCATTTCCTTGAAGGAAAAAGGCCCGATAACGGTAGATGTGATAAATCCAACCCATACCGTGACTTTCTCGTCGTGCAATGGAGTTTCCACGACAGTTCTAGGATTTTCGGTAGCCCAAATTCTGCAGTTGTGGGCGTTGACAGACCCTCGGAGCGTGAAATGAGCTTCGTCGGTCCACAACACGTTACTCAATCAATCGTCATCTTCCGCCATCTTTTGAAACGCCCACACCGCAAATGCCCTCCGCTTCACTAAATCACCAGGTAACAGTTCATGATGCCGTTGGATTTTGTACTGATAGCATCGGATGGTACGCCTAAGTGCCAACCAAACGGTAGTGTATGGAATGCCGGTGCGACGTGCGACTGCACGAGCGCTGACTTCCCCGTGCATAGACGAACCCGCTACAGTCTCCATTTCTTCCTGAACTGTCCCAGCTGGATTACGCCTTGTGCTCGGTCGGCCGCTACGGGGTCTATGTCTAAACAACACGTGGCTTAGAACTTCGAAATCATTCTCGCCACAGCTGCATTTGTCAACGGACCTTTACCCGTTCGAATCCCGTTCCTATGGCGATAGGATCGTAACGCTGAACTAGCACATTCCCCATTCTGATAATACTGCTTCACTAAAAGCGCCTTTTCATGTAACGTCAGCCGGCCAGAGTGGCCGAGCGGTTAAAGGAACCGCACGACCGCTACGGTCGCAGGTTCGAATCCTGCCTCGGGCATGGATGTGTGTGATGTCCTTAGGTTAGTTAGGTTTAAGTAGTTCTAAGTTCTAGGGGACTTATGACTACAGCAGTTGAGTCCCATAGTGCTCAGAGCCATTTGAACCATGTAACGTCAACATGCTACGACTGCTGGTGCATCTGATTCTCTCTTTTTTTCTGTATTCTCGTTTTATATCTCATACAAGGTGGGCTGGCTGCGGCAACTTTACTCCGCTCTTCAGCCACAGGCAGTACAATAAGAGAAAAACCAATGAAGACAAAGAAGTAACATAACGGTGTTTAAAAAAGAGTAGACACAATAATTAAAAAAAACATGAAGCCGTTCACACGCGAAGAAAAACAAGGAAACTGTCAGCACTGTACACAAACACTGATGATTTAGACGACACACGTGAACGAAGGAGCGTGGGCTGCGAAAACACCGAAGCACAAACACGACGGCACACACAAAACTGATGGCGGGGATCTCCGGCGCGAAATTCTCTCTCTCATTACAGCTCCTTTTATACACGATTGTCATGCGCAGTCACTGACGTTTTGCTTTCCAGCGCCATCTGTCGGACATTTTGCGAACTTTGTTTTTTTTTTTTTTTTTTTTTTGTTCTCATAAAACCCCATGTCATTCCAAGCATGTGTGTAAATTTTTATCTCTCTATCTACATTATTCCGTGGTTTATTAAGTTTTCAAATTTATACTGACTTTTTAATCACCCGGTGTTGTTGTTGTTGTGGTCTTCAGTCCTGAGACTGGTTTGATGCAGCTCTCCATGCTACTCTATCCTGTGCAAGCTTTTTCATCTCCCAGTACCTACTGCAACCTACATCCTTCTGAATCTGCTTAGTGTATTCATCTCTTGGTCTCCCTCTACGATTTCTACCCTCCACGCTGCCCTCCAATACTAAATTGGTGATCCCTTGATGCCTCAGAACATGTCCTACCAACCGATCCCTTCTTCTGGTCAAGTTGTGCCACAAACTTCTCTTCTCCCCAATCTTATTCAATACTTCCTCATTAGTTATGTGATCTACCCATCTAATCTTCAGCATTCTTCTGTAGCACCACATTTCGAAAGCTTCTATTCTCTTCTTGTCCAAACTATTTATCGTCCATGTTTCACTTCCATACATGGCTACACTCCATACGAATATTTTCAGAAATGACTTCCTGACACTTAAATCAATACTGGATGTTAACAAATTTCTCTTCTTCAGAAACGCTTTCCTTGCCATTGCCAGCCTACATTTTATATCCTCTCTACTTCGACCATCATCAGTTATTTTGCTCCCCAAATAGCAAAACTCCTTTACTACTTTAAGTGCCTCATTTCCTAATCTAATTCCCTCAGCATCACCCGACTTAATTAGACTACATTCCATTATCCTTGTTTTGCTTTTGTTGATGTTCATCTTATATCCTCCTTTCAAGACACTGTCCATTCCATTCAACTGCTCTTCCAAGTCCTTTGCTGTCTCTGACAGAATTACAATGTCATCGGCGAACCTCAAAGTTTTTATTTCTTCTCCATGAATTTTAATACCTACTCCGAATTTTTCTTTTGTTTCCTTTACTGCTTGCTCAATATACAGATTGAACAACATCGGGGAGAGGCTACAACCCTGTCTTACTCCCTTCCCAACCACTGCTTCCCTTTCATGTCCCTCGACTCTTATAACTGCCATCTGGTTTCTGTACAAATTGTAAATAGCCTTTCGCTCCCTGTATTTACCCCTGCCACTTTTAGAATTTGAAAGAGAGTATTCCAGTCAACATTGTCAAAAGCTTTCTCTAAGTCTACAAATGCTAGAAACGTAGGTTTGCCTTTCCTTAATCTTTCTTCTAAGATAAGTCGTAAGGTCAGTATTGTCTCACGTGTTCCAGTGTTTCTACGGAATCCAAACTGATCTTCCCCGAGGTTGGCCTCTACCAGTTTTTCCATTCGTCTGTAAAGAATTCGTGTTAGTATTTTGCAGCTGTGACTTATTAAGCTGATAGTTCGGTAATTTTCACATCTGTCAACACCTGCTTTCTTTGGGATTGGAATTATTATATTCTTCTTGAAGTCTGAGGGTATTTCGCCTGTTTCATACATCTTGCTCACCAGATGGTAGAGTTTTGTCAGGACTGGCTCTCCCACGGCCGTCAGTAGTTCCAATGGAATATTGTCTACTCCGGGGGCCTTGTTTCGACTCAGGTCTTTCAGTGCTCTGTCAAACTCTTCACGCAGTATCATATCTCCCATTTCATCATCATCTACATCCTCTTCCATTTCCATAATATTGTCCTCAAGTACATCGCCCTTGTATAGATCCTCTATATACTCCTTCCACCTTTCTGCTTTCCCTTCTTTGCTTAGAACTGGATTTCCATCTGAGCTCTTGATATTCATACAAGTCGTTCTCTTATCTCCAAAGGTCTCTTTAATTTTCCTGTAGGCGGTATCTATCTTACCCCTAGTGAGATAGGCCTCTACATCCTTACATTTGTCCTCTAGCCATCCCTGCTTAGCCGTTTTGCACTTCCTGTCGATCTAATTTTTGAGACGTTTGTATTCCTTTGTACTCACCCGGTATATCTCTCAATTGCTGTCAATACTATCTCTTTAAAATTATTCCACAATTCTTCTACGCGTACATGATCAGATCGGAAGGAATGGAGAATGTCTCTTACAAAGGCGTTAAGAGCATTTTATTAGCTTTTTTAAATAGATATACTTTGCGTTTCCTTTTGATGGTTGTAGTAGTTACGATATTCAGCCTAGCAGCTACTGCCTTGTGGTCGCTAATCCCTGTATTCGTCAAGATACTCACTATTTGTCCGGGATTATTTGTTGCTAAGAGGTCAAGTATGCTTTCGCAACCAATTACGATTCGAGTGGGCTCATAAACTAATTGTTGAAAATAATTTTCTGAGAGAGCATTCAGTACAATTTCGGATGACGTTTTATGCCTGCTGCCGGCTTTAAACGTATAATTTTTCCAGCATATCGAGGGTAGATTAAAGTCACTACCGACTATAATTGTATGAGTGGGATACCTATTTGAAATGAGACTCAAGTTTTCTTTGAACTGTTCAGCAGCTTTATCTTCTGTATCTGTAAGAGCGTGCAAAAATTTAACAGGACATAGAGAATGGTCCATTGAACAATCTGAGATAGGGAACCTGGGCTCGGAGACGCCAGCTTAAGGAGTTATGGAAGTAAACTTGTTTACCGCTTTGTCTAGCGTTAATGTTTTCCAGCTTATTTGCAGCTAACATTCGTACAAGTTTACAAGTACTGTGCTGTTTATTTACATGTACGTTCTTTATTTCCTTCAAGGAAACAAGGAGGACGAGCCTGACTGCCGGATGTCATGATGTTGGTTCTTTACCTGTCCATAAGGTGGCTCTGTTGTACAGATTTCCATTGTGCCGTGATAGAACCTGCTATGAATCAACGACTTATCCTTTCATTATTCAATGCTATTGAGAGACGTACAGCACAATACGATGGAGCAGTACCGGTACAGTATTTCCTGGTCGCTGGATTGGAGGTTCTATTCCATGACATGCGAGGTCACCTGACCTGAATCACCTTGATTATTTGCTGTGAGGGTATCTATAGTCACTTGTGTAGGAGACTCCAGTGGATACGGAGAATGCATTATCTGTCGTAATTGTAGCTTACTGTGATGTGATTCGAAAAACATTAGGGATATTTGTCAGGATGGTCTAAAATGGTTCAAATGGCTCTAAGCACTATGGGACTTAACTTCTAAGGTCATCAGTCCCCTAGAACTTAGAACTACTTAAACCTAACTAACCTAAGGACATCACACACATCCATGCCCGAGGCAGGATTCGAACTTGCGATCGTAGCGGTCGCGCGGTTCCAGACTGTAGCGCCCTTAACCGCTTGGCCACCTCGGCCGGCTGTCAGGATGGGTCAGAATCTTGTTCGTCGATGTCGTGCTTGCGCTGAGGTTGATGGCTGTCAGTTTCACCACATTTTGCAAGATACAGTACAAATGGTACGTTCATTGTGCCAATGTTTGCTGTTAAGTAATGTAAATAAAAAAGTACACAGTAATGTGATATTATTCCTATTATCTCCTTAAGCTGACTTCTAGATTCACTATCTCAAATTGTTCAGTTTTCCACGCTCTTGCGGAAATACCCTGTATGTTTTCTTGTGGTGGAGGTGGAATAAACAAGAATACAACCATTTTGTTTGCACTGGACGAAATTTGTATGTTTTTGTTAGATATCACTTCTCTTCTAATGTAACACATCTGCAATTCTGTCCTTTGCGTCAATTAATATTTGTCTTACACCCTCCACAGAGTCACAAAATAAAGCTTCGGTAATGGGCATATGATACCGACGTTCGGTTAGTTCATGTTGTCAGTGATACTGTACAGCAACCAGGTCGTGTACTCGTCTTATGCACTAAAAGTAAATCACGATTAGCATTACACTCTTCCATGCTTCATTAGAGGGAACCAGTCGACAAGCAGAAAGCGACCGCGGCGCCACAGTTCTCAGACTCGTCATACTCGCGGAACTACGGCGGGACCGAAGTAAGCTCGTTACCACTGATGTAACAGCGGCGCCTTGATTTGTGAAGTACGGAACCAGAACATTAGTCTCGTACTCGCTCCGTTTAAGATATCTGACCAGCACGGGTCCGTCGAGAAGGACCACACCGCGAGAAGATCTGAGGGTTATTCGACTGGCTTTGACACACAGACAGATACTGTTGTTGTTGTTGTTGTGGTCTTCAGTCCTGAGACTGGTCCTACTCTATCCTGTGCAAGCTTCTTCATCTCCCAGTACCTACTGCAATCTGCTTAGTGTATTCATCTCTTGGTCTCCCGCTACGATTTTTACCCTCCACGCTAACCTCCAATACTAGATCGGTGATACCTTGATGCCTCAGAACATGTCCTACCAACCGATCCCTTCTTCTGGTCAAGTTGTGCCACAAACTTCTCTTCTCCCCAGTCCTATTCAATACTTCCTCATTAGTTATGTGATCTACCTATCTAATCTTCAGCATTCTCCTGTAGCACCACAATTCGAAAGCTTCTATTCTCTTCTTGACCAAACTATTTACCGTCCATGTTTCACTTCCATACATGGCTACACTCCATAAAAATACATTCAGAAACGACTTCCTGACACTTAAATCTATACTCGATGTTAACAAATTTCTCTTCTTCAGAAACACTTTCCTTGCCATTGCCAGTCTACATTTTATATCCTCTCTACTTCGACCATCATCAGTTATTTTCTCCCCAAATAGCAGAACTCCTTTACTACTTTAAGTGTGTCATTTCCTAATCTAATACTCTCAACATCAGCCGACTTAATTCGACTACATTCCATTATCCTCGTTTTGCTTTTGTTGATATTCATCTTATATCCTCCCTTCAAGACACCATCCATTCCGTTCAACTGCTCTTCCAAGTCCTTTGCTGTCTCTGACAGAATTACAATGTCATCGGCGAACCTCAAGGTTTTTATTTCTTCTCCATGGATTTTAATACCTACTCCGAATTTTTCTTTTGTTTCCTTTACTGCTTGCTCAATATACTGATTGAATAACGTTGGGGAGAGGCTACAACCCTGTCTTACTCCCTTCCCAACCACTGCTTCCCTTTCATGTCCCTCGACTCTTATAACTGCCATCTGGTTTCTGTACAAATTGTAAATAGCCTTTCGCTCCCTGTATTTTACCCCTGCCACCTTTAGAATTTGAAAGAGAGTATTCCAGTCAACATTGCCAAAAGCTTTCTCTAAGTCTACAAATGCTAGAAACGTAGGTTTACCTTTCCTTAACCTTTCTTCTAAGATAAGTCGTAGGGTCAGTATTGTCTCACATGTTCCAACATTTCTACGGAATCCAAACTGATCTTCCCCGAGGTCGGCTTCTACTAGTTTTTCCATTCGTCTGTAAAGAATTCGTGTTAGTATTTTGCAGCTGTGGCTTATTAAACTGATTGTTCGGTAATTTTCACATCTGTCAACACCTGCTTTCTTTGGGATTGGAATGATTATATTCTTCTTGAAGTCTGAGGGTATTTCGCCTGTTTCATACATCTTGCTCACCAGATGGTAGAGTTTTGTCAGGACTGGCTCTCCCAAGGCCGTCAGTAGCTCCAATGGAATGTTGTCTACTCCAGGGGCCTTGTTTCGGCTCAGGTCTTTCAGTGCTCTGTCAAACTCTTCACGCAGTATCGTATCTCCCATTTCATCTTCATCTACATCCTCTTCCATTTCCATAATATTGTCCTCAAGTACATCGCCCTTGTATAGACCCTCTATATACTCCTTCCACCTTTCTGCTTTCCCTTCTTTGCTCAGAACTGGGTTTCCATCTGAGCTCTTGATGTTCATACAAGTGGTTCTCTTATCTCCAAAGGTCTCTTTAATTTTCCTGTAGGCAGTATCTATCTTACCCCTAGTGAGATAAGCCCCTACATCCTTACATTTGTCCTCTAACCATCCCTGCTTAGCCATTTTGCACTTCCTGTTGATGTCCTTTTTGAGACGTTTGTATTCCTTTTTGCCTGCTTCATTTACTGCATTTTTATATTTTCTCCTTTCATCAATTAAATTCAATATTTCTTCTGTTACCCAAGGATTTCTGCTAGTCCTCGTCTTTTTACCTACTTGATCCTCTGCTGCCTTCACTACTTCATCCCACAAAGCTACCTATTCTTCTTCTACTGTATTTCTTCCCACCATTCCTGTCAATTGTTCCCTTATGCTCTCCCTGAAACTCTGTACAACCTCAGGTTTAGTCAGTTTATCCAGGTCCCATCTCCTTAAATTCCCACCTTTTTGCAGTTTCTTCAGTTTTAATCTACAGGTCATAACCAATAGATTGTGGTCAGAGTCCACATCTGCCCCTGGAAATGTCTTACAATTTAAAACCTGGTTCCTAAATCTCTGTCTTACCATTATATAATCTATCTGATACCTTTTAGTATCTCCAGGGTTCTTCCATGAGTACAACCTTCTATCATGATTCTTAAACCAAGTGTTAGCTATGATTAAGTTGTGCTCTGTGCAAAATTCTACCAGTCGGCTTCCTCTTTCATTTCTTAGCCCCAATCCATATTCACCTACTACGTTTCCTTCTCTCCCTTTTCCTACACTCGACTTCCAGTCACCCATGACTATTAAATTTTCGTCTCCCTTCACTATCTGAATAATTTCTTTTATTTCATCATACATTTCTTCAATTTCTTCTTCATCTGCAGAGCTAGTTGGCATATAAACTAGTACTACTGTAGTAGGTGTGGGCTTCGTATCTATCTTGGCCACAATAATGTGTTCACTATGCTGTTTGTAGTAGCTTACCCGCATTCCTATTTTCCTATTCATTATTAAACCTACTCCTGCATTACCCCTATTTGACTTTGTGTTTATAACCCTGTAGTCACTTGACCAGAAGTCTTGTTCCTCCTGCCACCGAACTTCACTAATTCCCACTATATCTAACTTTAATCTATCCATTTCCCTTTTTAAATTTTCTAACCTACCTGCCCGATTAAGGGATCTGACATTCCACGCTCCGATCCATAGAACGCCAGTTTTCTTTATCCTGATAACGACGTCCTCTTGAGTAGTCCTCGCCCGGAGATCCGAATGGGGGACTATTTTACCTCCGGAATATTTTACCCAAGAGGACGCCATCATCATTTAATCATACAGTAAAGCTGCATGCCCTCGGGAAAAATTACGGCCGTAGTTTCCCCTTGCTTTCAGCCGTTCGCAGTACCAGAACAGCAAGGCCGTTTTGGTTATTGTTACGAGGCCAGATCAGTCAATCATCCAGACTGTTGCCCTTGCAACTACTGAAAAGGCTGCTGCCCCTCTTCAGGAACCACACGTTTGTCTGGCCTCTCAACAGATATCCCTCCGTTGTGGTTGCACCTACGGTACGGCTATCTGTATCGCTGAGGCACACAAGCCTCCCCACCAACGGCAAGGTCCATGGTTCAGGGGGGGAGACAGATACTATCAGCTGGAATTCGCGTTGATCTTACAGGCAGATGGACAACGTGAACGGTCTCAAAATGTTAACTGAAAACTGGGCTGAGCTCTAGTTTCCATGTGCTGTTTACTGCTGACACTACACCACAACACAGACAACAGGGACTGACGTGGTGTAGAATCAGAGTCAACTGCAGAGTTGCGTGGCGTTATACGCTGAGGTGATAAGTCATTAGATACCCGATAATATAGTGTCGGACCTCCTTTTGCCTGGCGTAATGCAGCAGTTCAAAGTCATGGTCTCAACGAGTCGTTGGAGGTCCCCTGCAGTAATATTGAGACATGCTACCGAGCGGTGTAGCGGAGTGGTTAGCGTACTGGACCCGCATTCGGGAGGACTACGGTTCAAACCAGTGTCCTTCCATCCTGATTTAGCATTTTCCATGATTTCTCTAAATCACCCCAAGCAAATGACGGGATGGTTCCTTCGAAAGGGCATGGTCAGTTCCCTTCTGCATCCTTTCCTAATCCGAGCTTGTGCTCCATCTCTAATGACCTCGCTGACTACGGTACCTTAGACACTAATGTCCTTCTCGTCCTAGTTCTCCTCTTTAACTATGTTGCCTCTATAGCTGTCCATAATTGCGAAAGTTTTGTCAGTGCTGGATTTTGTGCACAAACTAACCTCTGGGTTATGTCCAGTAAATGTTCTATGGGATTCATGTCGGGAATCTGGATGGCAAAATCATTTGCTCGAATTTTCCAGAATTTTCTTCAAACAGTCGCAAACAAATGCGGCCCGGGGACATACTGCATTATCACCTATAAAAAATCCATCGTTGTATGGGAACAAATACGCGAGCATTACCATTCTCAGTCAATAATCGGTTCAGTTGGACCAGACGACCCAACCCATTCCACGTAAACACAGCCTACACCCTTATGGAGGCAAGAGCAGCTTGCACAGTGCCTTGTTGACAGCTTAGGTCCATGGCTTCATGTGGTCTCTTACGAACTGAAATCGAGTATCATCTGACCAGGCCACAGTTTTCCAATAATCTAGTGACCAACCGATATGGTCACGAGCCCAGGAAAGGCGTTACCGGCAACGTCGTGCTATTAGCAGAGGCATTTGCGTCATGTGCCTGCTGGTGTAGCCTACTAACGCCAAATTTCGCCGCACTGTCCTAACAGATACATCCGTCGTACGTTCCACATAAATTTACGCGAGTATTTCATGCAATTTGCTTGTCTGTTAGAACTGACAACTCTACGCAAACGCCATTGCTTTCGGTCGTTAAGTGAAGGCGTCGGCCACTGTGTTGTCCGCGGTGACGGGTAAAGCTGAAATATGGTATTTTTTAAAGCTGCGAGGAAGGTAGAATGTAGCAGCTGGTGCCCCACTTTTCTGTCAGTCTTTTAATAAAGAGGAGCATTTTCGCCTGTTTTGTTCTCCGATAGGAACTTTTTCCGCTGGTTCCCTTCTTTTCCGTCCCACAGCAGGGCACGCTACTAATATGAAAAGAACTTTATGAATCAATAAAATTTTGGTAGTTTACTTATGTGAAATTGAAATAATACAAAACTAATTTTACACTTCAGACTGGATTTTACGTGCACAAAAATGTTGCGTGTGCTTTAGTACTACAACATTGCTTCCTGGAGCCCTTCTGATGATAGCGGAGACACTTTAAAGCATATTTCTACGTGCTAAGTCACTTTATAGACTACGCTTTCGTCTCACGCCGGACTTTACGTCCCTATTTTACGTTTACAAGTAGGGCAACGTTGAATATCTGTATCTCGGAAACGGATAAAGATATCAAGAAAATTTTCAAGGTTGTTCGAGCTCTGGATCTCTGGAATCTGTAGCAAAAATCACACGCATTTGCAGTGCATAGACGTCTTGGAATCGGCGGTTCGGTTCTGCTACGAAAAACTGGTAAAAGAAGCCTTTTTTGGGGAGGGGGATTTCTAAGGAATCGCCTATGAACTAATGGTGCCTCTACAAGCATTTTAAGGTCCACCGTAGACCACATCAAATGCAACCAGAACCAACCAATACACTCCATTCGCTCGAATTGTCCAGACTGTTTCGCCATGGCGCATTGCCATCCATAACAATTCCATCGTTGTTTGGGAACATGAGGTCCGTGAATGGTTGCAAATGGTCCTCAAGTAGCCGAACATAACTATTTCCAGTCGGTGAGGTGTAAACACAACCCACACCATTGTGGAGCCACGACCAGCTTGTACAGTGCCTTATTGACAAAGTGGACCCATGGTGCCATACTCGAACCATACCATCAGCTGTTAGCAACTTAAGTCGGGGCTGATCTGACCAGGCCAAGGTTTTCCCAGTTGTCTAGGATGCAACCGATATGATCGCGAGCCCAGGAGTGGTGCTGCAGGCGATGTCGTGCTGTCAGCAAAGGCACTCGTATCGGACGTCTGCTGCCGTGGGCCATTAAAGCCAACTTTCGCCGCAATGTCCTAACGGATACGTTCGTCGTACGTCCCTAATTGACTTCTGCGGTTATTTCACGCAGTGTTGTTTGTCTGTCAGCAATGGCAACTTAACGCAGACGCCGTTTTGTGAAGGCCTTCGGCCACAGCGTTGTCTATGGTGAGAGGTAATGCCTAAAAGCTGGTATACAGGGTGGTCCATTGATCGTGACCAGGCCAAATATCTCACGAAATAAGCGTCAAACGAAAAAATTACAAAGAACGAAACTCGTCTAGCTTGAAAGGGGAAACCAGATGGCGCTATTGTTGGCCCGCTAGATGGCGCTGCCATAGGTCAAACGGATATCAACTGCGTTTTTTAAAAAATAGGAACCCCCATTTTTTATTACATATTCGTGTAGTACGTAAAGAAATTTGAATGTTTTAGTTGGACCACTTTTTTCGCTTTGCGATAGATGGCGCTGTTATAGTCACTAACATATGGCTCACAATTTTAGACTAACATTTGGTAACAGGTAGGTTTTTTAAATTAAAATACAGAACGTAGGTACGCTTGAACATTTCATTTGGGTTGTTCCAATGTGATACATGTACCTTTGTTAACTTATCATTTCTGAGAACGCGTGCTGTTACAGCGTGATTACCTGTAAACACCACATTAATGCAATAAATGCTCAAAATGATGTCCGTCAACCCCAATGCATTTGGCAATACGTGTAACGACATTCCTCTCAACAGTGAGTAGTTCGCCTTTGTTAATGTTCGCACATGCATTGACAATGCGCTGCCGCATGTTGTCGGGCGTTGTTGGTGGATCACGATAGCAAATATCCTTCAACTTTCCCCACAGAAAGAAATCCGGGGACGTCAGATCCGGTGAACGTGCGGGCCATGCTTCGACGACCAATCCACCTGTCATGAAATATGCTATTCAATACCGCTTTAGCGGCACGCGAGCTATGTGCCGGACATCCATCATATTGGAAGTACATCGCCATTCTGTCATGCAGTGAAACATCTTGTAGTAACTTTACGTAGGAAATCAGCATACATTGCACCATTTAGATTGCCATCGATAAAATGGGGGCCAATTATCCTTCCTCCCTTAATGCCGCACCATACATTAACCCGCCATGCAATTCCTGGTGCATAGAAATATGGTACGGTTGCAATCGATGTTGATGTAGCATTCTCAACACCGACGTTTCTGAGATTCCCGATTCTCGCGCAGTTTGTCTGCTACTGATGTGCGGATTAGCCGCGACAGCAGCTAAAACACCTACTTGGGCATCATCATTTGTTGCAGGTCGTGGTTGACGTTTCACATTTGGCTGAACACTTCCTGTTTCTTTAAATAACGTAACTATCCGGCGAACGGTCCGGACACTTGGACGATGTTGTCCAGGATACCAAGCAGCATACGCAGCACACGTCCGCTGGGCATTTTGATCACAATAGCCATACATCAACACGATATCGACGTTTTCCGCAACTGGTAAACGGTCCATTTTAACACGGGTAATGTATCACAAAGCGAATACCGTCCGCACTGGCGGAATGTTACGTGATACCACGTACTTGTACGTTTGTGACTATTACAGCGCCATCAATCACAAAGCGAAAAAAGTGGTCCAACTAAAACATTCATATTTCTTTACGTACTCCACGAATATGTAATAAAAATGGGGGTTCCTATTTACAAAAAACGCAGTTGATATCCCTTTGACCTGTGGCAGCGCCATCTAGCGGGCCAACCATAGCACCATCTGGCTTCCCCCTTCAAGCTAGACGAGTTTCGTTCTTCGTAGTTTTTTCGTTTGATGCTTATTTCGTGAGATACTTGGCCCGCTCACTATCAATGGACCACCCTCTACTTGGCACATTCATGACTCTGTGGGTATCGGAATACTGAATTCCATAACGATTTGTGAAATGGAATGTCCCATGCGTATAGCTTCAACTCCCATTCCGCGCTGAAAGTCTGTTAATTTCCGTCGTACGGCCATAATCATGTCGGAAACCTTTTCACGTGAATCACCTGAGCACAAGTGATAGCTCCACCCAAGCAGTGCCCTTCTAAACACTGCGCATCTGATACCAGCGTCATCTGTAAATGTGCATATCTCTATCCCATTACTTTTGTCACCTCAGTGTATTCTACCATCAGCTTCATTTTAGAGCAGTCTTTACAACAGAGCAAAAGCTTTCTGTCTGGGTCGGGAGGTGTGTTGTTCTCGGACATCGTTATTTTCCGAAACATGATGAACTCTGCGGAGGAGAAATCACTGCTTGCAGGATCGTTAGGCTATGAACTTATTTGGCTAAAGAGGCAAAAGAAAGGCTGCACCAGTGGCCAACCACACTGCACAGCGTCCAGGCAGAGGAATGCATTGCAGTTCCAGCGACCGGTATACTCTTTGGCCGCCGGACGGACAAGAAGAGGGCGAGACCGCGGCGGACAGATGCGCCCAAACGGCCGTATTGTCCATTGTCCTCTCGGCAGTTAACCGAAAACGGCCGACGTTTTTATCTGCTGCAGGCAATGCCATTCAGAGATGCTACGGGCAGCCGATTGCGTCCTTGGGGCGTCCAATTTGGAGATCAGACACTGTCACGTTTCAAAACCGAGTCGCGCAACAGCGACGCTCTTCGCAAAATTCTTCCGTACCAGTTATTCTCACTGATATAGTACACTGAAGCACCAAAGAAACTGGTGTAGGCATGCCTATTTAAATACAGAGATGTGCAAACAGGCAGAATACGGCGCTGCGGTCGGCAACACCTGTATAAGACAAGTGTCTGGCGCAGTTGATAGACCAGTTACTGCTGCTACAGTGGCAGGTTATCAAGATTCAGGTGAGTTTGAACGTGGTGTTATAGTCGGTGCACGAGCGATAGGACACAGCATCTCCGAGGCTGCGATGAAGTGGGGATTTTCCTGTACGACCACTTTACGAATGTACCGTGAATATCAGGAATCTGGTAAAACATCAAATCTCCGACATCGCTGCGGCAGAAAAAGATCCTGCAAGAACGGGACCAACGACGAGTGAAGAGAATCGTTCGACGTGACAGAAGTGCAACCCTACCGAAAATTTCTGCAGATTCTAATGCTGGACCATCAACAAGTGTCATCGTGCGAACCATTCAACGAAACGTCATCGATATGGGCGTTCGGAGCCAAAGGTTCACTCGTGTCCCCTTGATGACTGCTCGACGCAAAGCTTTACGCCTCGCCTGGGCCTGTCAACACCGACGTTGGACTGTTAATGACTGGAAACATGTTGCCTGGTCGGACGAGTTTCGTTTCAAATTGTATCGAGCGGATGAAGATGTACGGTTATGGAGAGTACCTGATGAGTCCTTGGAGCCTGAATGTCAGCATGGGACTGTTCAAGCTGGTGGAGGCTTAACGGATTTGTGGGCAGCCTGCAGAATTCATTGTGTCAGTTCCTTCCAGCACTACATCAGACATTAGTCGAGTCCATGCCACGTCGTGTTGCGGCATTTCCGCATGTTCGCGTGGGCCCTACACGATATTAGGCAGGTGTACCAGTTTCTTTGACTCTTCAGTGTATATGCACTTTTCTCAACTTGGCGAAGTAGAACAGAAAGACAGGAGTATAAGGTTGGACTCTGAGATAATTAATTTGCGGTCAAGTGCTCTCTGAGGTACATGAATAGTCTCTGGTTCGAATACAGCAATGTTCTTCTAATTTCTCCATCTCGATTGAATTCGTTTCAAAACTAGCAGTAACCTTTCGGCTCTCAAATTTTACAAACGTGCCTCGTGAAGTAGAGTAATCCCCTATAAACGAACATATGTTAGCTTATTCTCCATTCTAAAAGGTATGCTCCCTAAGAGCTTCGGTATTTGAGTAACAAAATGTACTCATCTTACACAGAAGCACAAATAGTTATTCCCCCGAAAAACATCTGGTGTCGTGAAGTTTGTGAGAGCCCTCAGTAAATGGCAATAGTAATCTTCCATTGTTGGTAGCGCTCTGGCAAGAATGGTTCCCGAGAAAAGTGGACTGAGTAAATGCGCCCCGTGCCTAAACGTGACCCCGTCTCCCCAGTTTACTTATTTATTTATTGGCTTTCGCATCTATGGTTTGTTATCTACAAGAAGGAGTAAACCTTACAACTGCTACTACAGTAATACAAATGAGAAAAAGAGGAGCAAAATTACATAACAAATAATTTCTAGTAATAAAAATTGATTATCTTTCAGAAATCTCAAATTAAATTTAATTCTGAATGGAAACTATCATCTGAGTCTAGGTATCAGCCCGCAGCATGTTCTCACGCCCTGGTTCTCTGCAACACATGCTGCTGGTTCCCAGATGCCCTAGAAACCACGTACCTTCTTTCTAAATAGTAATCACCTTCTTCTGGGACGTCTGCAGATACCACATATGCTCTGCTTCCTATTCCAGTTGCATTTTGGCGTCATCTCACTTATGCAGGCTTTGGTGCCTGGTATCTTCCAACGGTTGGGCCTTGTCTTTACAAATACCACTTCACATTGACACCTTTTTTAGATCATCTGTTAAGTACGTCACATAATCCAATAACCCTAGTTATGTTATAAACATCATTATTTCTCAACCGATCTCTGTCCATGTCTCCATTTGTATTTGTGAGTAGATTACACTCAATGACGAAGTGTTCGGGAATCTCTGTGAGCCCACAAACACATACATCACTTTCCCTTCCATTTATCCCCGTCAGGTAGATGGGACTTTGACCATGTGCACTTGTAATGTTACGAGTATGAAGGCGAGTTATTCGTCCACTTAGTGCTGATACCTGGAAGAGCTGAATTCGCTTGCTTGGCTGTGTGCGAGTCGGCGGGACGAGGACTTAATGCGACCGCCACAGGCGAGCTCAGGTGCAGAGACAAGGAGCTCGTGGCCGGAAATGGCAAAATCATGGTATGTGGAATTTGGACGACGCGTCGATTACTTAAGAGAACAGACAATGCTCCAAGAAATGGCAGAATCTCAGACAAGCTGAAAGATGGCTTCTTAAAGATCTTCAATTATCTATTTATAATTCTACATCTACATGGATACTCTGCAAATTACATTTAAGTGTCTGGCAAAGGGTTCATCGAACCAACTTCACAATTCTCTATTATTCCAATGTCGTATAGCGCGCGGAAAGAACGAACATCTATATCTTTCCGTACGAGCTCTGATTTCCCTTATTTTAGCGTGGTTATCGTTTCTCCCTATGTAGCTCGGTGTCAACAAAATATTTTCGCATTCAGAGGAGAAAGTTGGTGATTGGAATTTCGTGAGAAGATTCCGTCGCAACGAAAAACGCCTTTCTTTTAATGATGTCCAGCCCAAATCCTGTATCATTTCAGTGACACTCTCATATTTCGCGATAAAACAAAACGTGCTGCGCTTCTTTGAAAGTTTTCGATGTACTCCGTCAGTCCTATCTGGCAAGGATCCCACACCGCGCAGCAGTATTCTAAAAGAGGACGGACAAGCGTAGTGTAGGCAGTCTCCTTAGTAGATCTGTTACATTTTCTAAGTGTCCTGCCAATAAAACGCAGTCTTTGGTCAGCCTTCCCCCACAAGATTTTCTATGTGTTCCGTCCAGTTTAAATTGTCCGCAATTCACAGTCAAGTATTCAAGCAAATCTGAATACATCTGCGATCTCAGAAAAATGAGGTGCACCCAACGACACAACAACATTTCAATATTTTTAAAACTACAGAAGTTAATATCATCACAGCGAATAAACATTTTCACAACGACCTTCTGAATTATCAACTTTCAAATGCCTTACGCAATTTCAACAAACTATACCTCAGATGGTAGCTCTACACATAGCTACCACCACGGAAAACCACTTATCTGCATATATTTTGTTTCTTGATTAATTCCGTCTTTTATAGCTTTTTTATTATGCAAATGTTTAGCAGAACATCGTATTCTCCACATTTACACCGTATCTGAACACCGCACCAGTACCACATATTTTGTTATGTTCGTATTTTCATTTAATGATCAGTTTACTATCTTGTCAGCAACTTCACTTAAATTTTAATTGCAACTGATAATACAAAATCATAGAAATTTAATAAGTGATCAGTCACATGTGGTAGCTGACATTATCTTTGTAAAACAGTACCTAAAGACACTTCTGGCAAGCAGGCTTAATAATTGGTTAAAAAGTATTTAACGACAATCTGTTGTCATTTATCGTGAACACATTTGCGCAAGAATATTGGCTTGTTTATTTACGGACAAACATTTCCAGAATGAGATTTTTCACTCTGCAGCGGAGTGTGCGCTGATATGAAACTTCCTGGCAGATTAAAACTGTGTGCCGGACCGAGATTCGAACTCGGGACCGACAAACATTTGTCTATATTTATTGTGAACTATCTGACTGGGAGTGAATGTTTACAACACTCTTTTATTTAAATGTTGTAGTGGTATGTTCGTTTAGCGTGGAAAGTGGACAAGTTGAGTCCAATGATGACTGTAGAATGTAAGAACGATGTATTTGTGGCGGGGACGGACTTCAGCCAATAGAAAAGTAGAAAGTAGCAGAGCACTACGGGAGTGAGGTACAGACTGCGACTTTTTGAGTGAAGAGCTCAAGAGAGCGATCCTGCACACTTTGTGTCGAGTGCTGGAAGAAGACAGACGTGCCTTTGGTACTGTACATGACTCAATCATTCAGGTGATTGATTCTGGCCAGTGAACAGCCCCTACAGTAGTTTAACTTTTGAAGGAACTCTAATTCCTTGAGAGGTCTGAATGTGCTCCAGATTATGACGCTATTTCTACTTGATTTACGGAAATGAGAATAGACAGAGTGTGAGTAACTATTCTTTGTATGACTTGTGTTATTTGTAAATCATCATGTTGAAATCTGAACTCTTTTGAGCTGGTGAATATTTCCGTGTGTTATTACTACGAAACGAACTTAGTTTTTGCGTATATTTGATGGTCATTTGGTTTGGGCGTTTTGCTACCATTCTCGTAACGCTTTCAACATAACTTTAATGAGTTTGATAAGGGTATTTTCTGTCTGTATTTTACATGAATATCATAGGACGACTTCTCGTTTATTTGAGGCGAGGCGGCCGCGGTGGTCTAGCGGTTCTAGGCGCTCAGTCCGGAACCGCGTGACTGCTACGGTCGCAGGTTCGAATCCTGCCTCGGGCATGGATGTGTGTGATGTCCTTAGGTTAATTAGGTTTAAGTAGTTCTAAGTTCTAGGGGACTGATGACCACAGATGTTAAGTCCCATAGTGCTCAGAGCCATTTGAACCATTTTTGAGGCGACCTTTTTGGAATAAACGTTATTCAACATAGTTCCCTGTCGTCTACATCAATTACAGATATTAGAATAGAACCAATGTTAATGAATTATTCATTTAACTTTTATTTTATATTTCTGTGTATTTTATTAACCTATCGGACACACTTATCAAGTTGGTTATTAAATTATGGAGCGTCAGAGAACAAAATGCAACAGCTATTTCATATTCCGTTAACGATGTCGATTATCAGACCTGATTATCATGTTGTTCCTTCCTGCTTCATTTCACGTTTTGTCAGTTCTCATTGTTGCCTTTTCTTCGAAACCAAAATGCTCTTGGAGTTTCTTCTTGAGCGGAATACTTCACTGGATATAGTTCTGTACTATCCCTCACTTCTCGCAGGTCGTTCTTCTACGTCGCTGCGCTTGCTTGGTTTTCTTTTTAAAAAACAGTGTAAGGTTCTATTGCTGAACCGTAGAAAAGAATCCGCCTCCTACGAATGCCATCCTTAAAATTTTCTACGTAGGAGTAGATTTCATTTCGTCTTCTGAATTCATCATTTTCTTTCATTGGACGTAGGATTTTCCTCATTATCTATCTTCCTCTTGATTAAAATTCTTCTAGCTGTTGTACGCGTCATGGTATAAAATACTTTAAAATATAAATTATGAAACACCTTTCGTTCGTAGTCATAATAATTAACCATAGAAGCTTCGACACAAAGTTACCGATTTTGAGTACCATGAACACTATTGAGACATGCGTGTTGGCACTTTAGAAAACAAGCTACATTAACCACTGTATCTCTTTTCAATGGTACAACTGTCATTCTCAAAGTGTCAACACGTATGTCGCAATAATGTTCACGGTCCTCAGAATTTTTAACTTTGTGACGAAGCTTATATGGCTAATTATTATGACCGTACCATCTACACTGAAGCGCCAAAGAAACTGGTGTAGGCATGTGTATTCAAATACAGAGTTATGTAAACACGCAGAATATGGCACTGCGGTCGGCAACGCCTATATAAGACAAGTGTCTGGCGAAGTTCCTAGATCGGTTACTGCTGCTACAATGGCAGATAATCAAGATTTAAGAGAGTCTGAACGCGGTGTTACAGTTCGCGCACGAGCCATGCGACATATTTTCTCCAAGGTAGCGATTAAGTGGGCATTTCCCCGCACGACCATTTCACGAGTGTACCTTGTATTTTTATTTTACCGAACTATCAGTTTAATAAGCCACAGCTGCAAAATATTAACACGAATTCTTTACAGACGAATGGAAAATCTGGTAGAGGTTGACCTCGGGGAAGATCAGTTTGGATTCCGTAGAAATATTGGAACGCGTGAGGCAATACTGACCCTACGACTTATCTTAGAAAATAAATTAAGGAAAGGCTAACCTACGTTTCTAGCATTTGTAGACTTACAGAAAGCTTTTGGCAATGTTGACTGGAACACTGTCTTTCAAATTCTGAGGGTGGCAGGGGTAAAATACAGGGAGCGAAAGGCTGTTTACAATTTGTACAGAAACCAGATGGCAGTTATAAGAGTCGAGGGGCATGAAAGGGAAGCGGTGGTTGGAAATGGAGTGAGACAGGGTTGAGCCTATCCCCGATGTTATACGATCTGTATATTGAGCAAGAAGTAAAGGAAACAGAAGAAAAATTCGAAGTAGGAATTAAAATCCATGGAGAAGAAATAAAAACTTTGAGGTTCGCCGATGACATTGTAATCCTGTCAGAGACAGCGAAGGACTTGGAAGAGCAGTTGAACGGAATGGACATTGTCTTGAGAGGAGGATATAAGATGAACATCAACAAAAGCACAACGAGGATAATGGAATGTAGTCGAATTAAGTCGGGTGATGTTGAGGGAATTAGATTAGGAAATGAGACACTTAAAGTAGTAAAGGAGTTTTGCTATTTGGGGAGCACAATAACTGATGATGGTCAAAGTAGAGAGGATATAAAATGTAGACTGGCAATGGCAAGGAAAGCGTTTCTGAGGAAGAGAAATTTGTTAACATCGAGTAGAGATTTAAATGTCAGGAAGTCGTTTCTGAAAGTATTTGTATGGAGTGTAGCCAAGTGAAACGTGGACGATAAATAGTTTAGACAAGTAGAGAATAAAAGCTTTCGAAATGTGGTGCTACAGAAGAATGCTGAAAGATGGATACATCACATAACTAATGAGGAGGTATTGAATAGAATGGGAGAGAAATTTGTGGCACAACTTGACTAAAAGAAGGGATCGGTTGGTAGGGCATATTCTGAGGCATCAAGGGATCACCAATTTAGTACTGAAGGGCAGCGTGGAGGGTAAAAATCGTAGAGGGAGACCAAGAGAAGAATACACTAAGCAGATTCAGAAGGATGTAGGTTGCAGTGAGTACTGGGAGATGAAGAAGCTGCTTGCACAGGATAGAGTAGCATGGAGAGCTGCGTTAATCCAGTCTCAGGACTGAAGACAACAACAACAACAACAACAACAACAACAACAACCTTGCCTTTCAGAAATGCGGTAAAACATCAAACCCCCGAAATCGCTGCAGGTGGAAAAAGATCCTGCAAGAACGGGACCAACGACGACTGAAGAGAATCGTTCAAGGTGACAGAAGTGCAAACCTTCCTCAAATTGTTTCAGAATCATTGCTGGGCCAATGACAAGTGTCAGAGTGCGAACCATTCAACGAAACATCATCGACATCAGCTTTCGGAGCCGAAGGCCCATTCGTGTACCGTTGATGACTGCACAACACAAAGCTTTACGCCTCGCCTGGGCCCGTCAACACTGACATTGGTCTTCTGATCACTGGAAACATGTTGCAGACGAGTGGATGTAAGTGTACGGAGACAACCTCACGAAGCCATGGACCCTGCATGTCAGCTGGTGGAGGCTCTGTAACAGTGTGGGACGTGTGCAGTTGGATTGATATGGGACACTGATACTTCTAGATACAGCTCTGACAGGTGACACGTAGGTAAGCATCCTGTCTGATCACCTGCATCTCTTCATGTCCATTGTGCATTCCTACGGACTTGGGCAATCCCAACAGGACAAACTACACATCCAGTATTACTACAGAGTGGCTCCAGGAACATTCTTCTGGGTTTAAATACTTCTTCTGACCACCAAACTCAGCGAACATGAACATTATGGAGCATATCTGGGACGCCATGCAACTTTCTGTTCAAAAGGGATCTCCACCCTCTCGTACTCTTACGGATTTATGGACAACCCTGCAGGATTCATGGTGTCAATTCCTTCCAGCACTGCTTCAGACATTAGTCGCGTCCACGCCACGTCGTGTTGCGCACTTCTGCGAGCTCTCGGGGGGAATACACGATATTAGGCAAGTGTACCAGTGTCTTTGGCTCGTCAGTGTATATATGTAGTGACACGACCTTTCTAGTACACAGAATCTACTCAGCTCTGAAGATCGTCATCGTTGATTGATACTACAATCTGATTAATAAACACTTGTGGTACGTGACTGGATTTATAATAAAACAAATACTTCCAGTATTTCTTCAGTCTTTCACTGTGTTCTTCCCTTCTTTCATCTGCCCCTAGAGTGAAGTGTTTTCTCATCTTTTCCTGCAAACCTCTGAGCTTCCTAAATTTGTTTCTAAAAGGTTCCCTGCTAAGTACTTTCCACTTTCTCGAACTAGCTGATTTCCGTTTTGGGATTTTTGTCGAAATGGTAAAATATTTTTTTAGTCTCTCTTTCCTTTTGTATTTGAACCAGCTTTTCCTGAGAGTATCAGATAGTTTTTCAGTATGTATCCACATATTCCCAACTTTTCTTGGACCAAGTATTTTCTGTAGTACTTTTCTTCCCTTTTTCTCCAACTCTTCAATTTCTTCCGTTGCATAAAGGCACTCCTGTTTTATGGAAGTGTTGTAGTGTTAGATTTTTGTTTTCACTGAAAGTGATTTTTTACAGCAAATATCCGTTAACTGATAAGCAAATTCCATATTTTTTGGATTTTTTATCTAGATCGTATGGCTAAATCGTTTCCTAAACGTATTTTAATTTATTAACTCTATTGATTATACTGTATCTTTTTGTTCACTCTGTTGATCCTACCGCATCTTGTGCTTAGGAATTCTGGAGCTTTTTTTATGTTCCTTATGAATTCTGTCCTCTCGAAACAACTTTGTAAACCAACCTTTTGCGCCATCTCCTCCAACAGGTTGATTTGCTCAGTTGCCATATCGATGTTTTAGGGAAATATTGCTAAATCATCTGCAACAGTTAGACATTTGAGATTGACGATCAAGTTTTTATGTCGAAATCTGATTTCTCGGATACCTTTTGCTTGATGTCTAAGATTCAGTTCCCGTATTACCTGTTTAAAAACGCAGATGAAGAGCATTGGGGAGAGAACAATAATTTACCTTACATCAGCTTTGTTTCAAATCGTACTGAAATTTCTCCACGGAATTTTATTTTGGTCTTTGTTTTATCAACATTTCTTTAATTATTGCCAAAGTGTTTTTGTCTGTGCCGCATTCTTCTAGTGTATTTAAGAGTGTTTCTCTGTCTACGGAGGGAGTAGCAAGCTTTCTGGAACTCTACAAAGGTTACGACGAGATTTTTGCTTCTTAGACAAAAAATGGTTCAAATGGCTCTGAGCACTATGGGACTCAACATCTTAGGTCATAAGTCCCCTAGAACTTAGAACTACTTAAACCTAACTAACCTAAGGACATCACACACACCCATGCCCGAGGCAGGATTCGAACCCGCGACCGTAGCAGTCTCGCGGTTCCGGACTGCAGCGCCAGAACCGCACGGCCACCGCGGCCGGCGCTTCTTAGAAAGTACTTCCTTGAGGTCAGTTTCAAATTCATAATATATCCCATACAGGACTAGCCCTTTCTAAACCTCCGTGGTATTCACAAAACTGACGGTCTAATTGCTCTTCCAAAAGATTTTGAGGGGTCTTGGATAGGATTACTTCTGCTGTCATCATTATTATTAATATCATTATTACTGCAGTTATTATTATTTAACATAAGATACAAGAAGATTAAAGTTTCCTTGACATATAAATTTATTCCAGAGGCCTGTGAAGTGAATATATTACAAATGTATAGTCCATGAACGAACTAGTTCAAATGAACTGTTTTGGAAAGGAAACTGTTCGGAGCGTTCTTTCTTTTAGTGAACTATCGTTCTTTTACGCCTCGCTCCCCCTATCTACTGGCAGTTAGAAGGCGCATTCATGAATATCCCTGTCCAGGACCTAAACGTCCAAATTTTTGAATTCCTAGAGGCGTATGTGTGATCCTGCGCGTGATCGGAAGACCATACCGTTCAATTAGTTCACTTAGCTCAGTTCAGTCTCCAGTTCCTATCCCTCCCTCCCTTGACCCTGAGTACATCTCACTTATTGTCACGCAACTGGCAGTAGCTGTATGCGGCACGAAGTCTTCCGATTTCTACCGACACGTACGGATCAAATGTATGGGGCTCGCGGGTCAAGGAAACGTGAAAATCCAGTAGATATTCTGTATTTCTAAAATTTACATTTAGAATCAGTTACAGTTCATTATTATTTCTTTCCTGTCATTTGTTCGTGGTTACAGTAGCCCAGAGAATACTTATCAGTAGAGCGGATATTTCTCAATATTTATTTACTATTAATCAGATAGACGTGGAGTTCTTTGCAACTACTAGAATTATATCTAGGTCCTACATTCGTATTCAGATTCATCACCGTTATTCTAAAATGGGAATACCTTTCTTGCAGCTCTTTAAAGAAGTTGCACTTTTTCTTAGCAACAAATTTAATAACTCGTGAAGCATCAATAACTCATTTGAAAACACGACAAAACAAGACAGACAACTACAAGGTGTGCGCGATGTTATTGATCATCTTCGCGGGGAGGGGAGCAATGCGGAAAAAGAATATCCATACCAGCGCTGATAACACAAGGTTGTCACTTCATACTGATTATCTACTATGGAAAAAATTACAAATGAAAATAGTCAGGTTTCATGAAAGCGTAGTTTAGAACGTTAATGTTCAGATGCGGTACTTTTTTGTTGTAATGAATATTAGATTAAATTGAACCTATTGTAACATTGTTAGGTCACAAATGTTGGCAGTGACTGACTTCAGTACGAAGTTTACCGTCACACACCGATCATATCTACTGTGGCATGGGGCATAACGTTGCGCTAAGTATACGGTTCCAAAGATCTTTTCAATTCTCCAACATCTATGATGTATATGTGCAGACTGAAACGACAAATGAAAGTTTGGACCAAGACCTTGGTAAAAATTTTTATTCGTTGCTGCAATCTGCATATATATAAAATTTGTTTATCTGATCGTTCAGTATTACCAACGTCGGACATCGCTCTGAAAATTTGGTACTTACTTTATTTCTGATCTGTGACGAAGCAAAATTCCAGACATTGTAACAAATCTTAAAATTTCTTCCGGGCGCCAGTTTCAGGCTCCAAATGGAGTACGTGTCTGGAAAAACCGAGACGTGTGGTAGACCTACGTCAGTTCACTATTTCATTTATTCCAGTTCAGACTAGTTCCTATTCCGTGGATGCAATGAAAAGTGATAAAGTGTGTGCTGTACAGTCATTCCTCGAGTCCTAACCACGAAGTCGTATCTTGCCGTTTACATTTTCGTGCTGTACCACTATTACTGGGTAAGTTTTTTGTTTTATAATTAGTTTTGTCTAACTGTTTATCAGAATGCAATGGTTTTCAGAAAAGTTAGACCACTAACTAATCAACGTTTATTTTGCAGCAGTAAAACATTAAAGAATTTAATTCTATCTGAAAAATGAAGGTTTTGAAAATAATGTACTTTCTGTTCTGCCACAGCCCGTTTCTTATCCTTTTATTTTTATTATTATAATCTTTTAACCTTAAAAACAGCTTCAAGTTCTTGTTCCACACATCACAGTATACCATAAATGAAAATTTTGTTGCATGTTTTTGGATGTTATATCAATGTAAGTAGAGGCCAGATCAATATGCCAAACATATTTTGAATTTAAATATTTTTATTCTTTATTCTGTTTTCAGATAAATCATGGTATTTGGAGTAAAGAAATGTAACTTCATTTCTTATATTATTTCATTTTTCCAGATTCAGGCCATATTTCTATGCGAAAATTGCAGTACACTAACGTTTTTTAAGTTCCATTATATGAAACTGCGTAATTTTTAATTTCGTAAAACGGAGCGGCGGTCGTAGCTGCAGACAATGTCTTCATAGTGTGCTAACAGTACTTGGTACCACTTCAGTCAAACAGAAGGCAACAGGACGGAATGCAAATACTGCAAAACGCTTATTGAAACAGCCGCAGGATCATTTGGAAATTTAAGGAGACACTTAAACAAAGACCTATCTGTACCTGAAGAAAGGAGGATCAACACACCATTGAAGAAAGGTCACCGTCTCTTTCATTTCAAGAACAACCAAACTCGTCACATTCTCGATCACCATTCGTAATCAGCATCAACATCTTACTCAACAACTTACTCTAGGTCGGCTTCGGCACTGGCTAGTGAAGCACGCTTTAAGCCTCTGCATCATTAATCACAATCTTCATTGACAGAATTCGTTGATGTATAAAACCTCTTTCCATAACAAAAGTGAGGAGTTTGATGTGCAGCTGCTTCGCAAGATATGCAAAGGATTCCGTCCATTTAGCTTAGTATATGATCTCACTTCTTTGCTCCGCTTGCAGGCTTTTTAAAAGTCTGTTGCCATAGTTGTATACATATTTAACAACTGAGGTAAAAACGAAATTAGGTGATTCGATTGTCGTAGCCCACACAACCGATGGGTGTACTTCGCTGCATTAATAAAGTTTTATGGCTATTACACCGCATTTTATAAATTCAAATTCGAATTTGTGCAGTAGTTTATTGAATTGCATTGAATTTACAGAAAGGCACATGTTTGCTAACTTAGCAACCATTTCTCAGAAGCCTAATTGCAATGTGATGGATAATGCCCCAAATATAGCTGTAGCAGCAAATGATGTTTCAAAACATAGTCCATGTTATTCTTACACTCTAAATTTAATTGTGAAATCGGTTATTTCGCCAGTTAATAATATCAATGAGAAGTGTAAAGGGGTTGTACAATACTTCTAAAAAATCACAAAAGTTTTAACGAAGGTCCACCAAAACCAGCATCAAATGAAACTGCTTGAGCTGAAATAAATTCAATACGTGCCAACACGTTGGAATTCTACTTTCGAAGCGTTAAGGAAACTGTTTAGTAATAAGGACCCAATACTATCCACACTTGCATCACTGCAGTATGACGTAACAACACCTTCGAATAGTAATTGGATTATTAAATAACATACCGTAAATATTCTAGAAATTGTTGACGATTTAAACAAGGAACTGAGCAAGCCAAAAGTGTAACGTTATCTAAAATCATGGTTTTGTTCAGAAATTTATACAGTTTTGTCAAAGACACGTCAAAATCCACACATTTACGATTTTGCGTTAAAACAATTGTGCGATAAGCTACCAAAGGAATCAGTGACAGGCTGATATCAAAGGAATATCAATGAATGCCCGAATCAGCTTTCGTTGACCCCTGTTTTAAAAACTCTGCTTTTAAAAACTTCAAAAAGTCTGACGCGTTCTACGACAGCTTAGTGGCAAAAGTTCAAGAAATAATCATTATGGAAATAAACGAGAATGACTTCACCCTCTGCCCAACATCAAAGTTCCTCTGGTCTGGGTACACTAAGCTCATCAGAGATTTGGGCGAATTTTTGGAGAGACTCAGTGGCTCTAAGTGCAAAACAAAGCCCAAAAGCCGTTGGTATCGCAGAAACAGGTAGATACTTAGCAGGACCACTTATACACAGGTTGTCTAACGCGTTACTTTTGTTGTAACAAATAAAATTAATGTACTTTCACTTGCACAAAATTTCAATGACAAGGCTGTGCATACCAGCTAGCTCAGTTCCTTGGGAAAGCATTTTTTCAATATAGCGTCAAGTAGTGTTTGAGAAAAGAAGTAGGATACACACAAACATGGTATCTGCAATACTTTTTGTAAAATATAATGGTCATAACGCTGAAATGTAAAATAAGGCAACTACCTTATTGATACTAGTAATGTACATGTAACACTATTTTTAAAGCATTTATTTTTTTTTACATCACACTTACCTATATCTAAATATTTGTTTCCCATCTTAAGGATTAATTTCTGTGAATTATTAAATAAGAACAAGTTTTTGTTTATTTGCAAGATCCTATCAGATAAGAAAAGGGAGTAGGTAGCAGATAAATGCATTTGATGGCAATCAGAATAATTTAATCGTTAGTGGTTCCTACTACCCACATTCCCAGCCCGCCTGGCTAGCCACGCAGTCTAACGCGCTGCTTCCCGAGCGCGAAGGCGTGCCGGTCCCCGGCACGAATCTGCCCGGCGGATTAGTGTCGAGATCTGGTGTGCCGGCCTGTGGATGGTTTTTAAGGCAGTTTTCCATCTGCTTCGCCGAATGCGGGCTGGTCCCCCTTATTCCGCCTCAGTAGGCGATTGACGCCCAAACACTGTCTCCAAGTACTTGTACACCATAATTACTCTACCACGCAAACATTTGGGGTTACACTCGTCTGATATGAGACGTTCCCGGGCGGGTTCGTCCACTGGGAACCGAACCGCACAATAACCCTTGGTTCGGCGTGGGGCAGCGATGCATCCTCAGCGACAACTCTGGTTGTGATCTCGGTTCTGTAGTCAATGTGCTTTTGCACAATGTGTAGATAAACAGGGTGAGAGTTGAGTGTTTTGTTTTATCCGGCAATTTTGACTTAATTACAGCCAATCAAAACGCTGAAGAAATGTAGAATATTTGTCAAAAATGCCTTCTGAGGTCCGTTAAGAAGCTATTTGGTTCGAACGAGGCAAACTGGTCCTTCAAGAGGATAATGATCCGAAACATCGCAGCCATCTCTGTACAGCATGAAAAAAAGACAATGGGGTGTCCACGATAGATTGGCCTGCAATGTCTCCGGATCAAATCCGATCGAACACACACACACACACACACACACACACACACACACACACACACACGCAGAGAGAGAGAGAGAGAGAGAGAGTGAGAGAGAGAGAGAGAGACAGAGAGAGAGAGATTCTTAAGTAAATGCTTGCAGTCAGTTGCACAAGAAAGAGCCAACATATATTTTTGGAGCAGCTGTCACACATAAAATCTGGGCGATATGGGAATCGTTACCGACAGAATATGCAGAAAATCTGGTGAAAAGCATGCCAAACAGGAGCCATGCTAAATCGATAATGGTGGCGATTAGATTAACTATTAGGTAATTGTGCAAATAGTAATAACGTTTATTTTCACGTAAACATATGTTTGGAACTGTGTCTTTTATTTCATGCGGATAACGACGTGGACTTCCTCGTGGAACTGACTGTAGGTTGAAATTGAAAGCATTCAGCCCATCCTGACGAAAAGACTGCATGTAGAAAAAATTGTCTTAGAAATATGCACACGAGGTTTGTTCCTAAAGGTAATTAATTTGTTATGGACAGTAAATTTTGCTTTTTGATTTATTTGTTGTTGTTGTTGTGGTCTACACTCCTGAGACTGGTTTGATGCAGCTCTTCATGCTAATCTATCCTGTGCAAGCTTCTTCATCTCCCAGTACTTACTGCAACCTACATCTTTCTGAATCTGCTTGGTGTATTCATCTCTTGGTCTCCCTCTACGATTTTTACCCTCCACGCTGCCCTCCAATACTAAATTGGTGATCCCTTGATACCTCAGAACATGCCCTACCAAACGGTCCCTTTTTCTTGTCAAGTTGTGCCACAAGCTCCTCATCTGTCCTATTCTATTCAATACCTCCTCATTAGTTACGTGATGTACCCATCTAATCTTCAGCATTCTTCTGTAGCACCACATTTCGAAAGCTTCTAGTCTCTTCTTGTCCAAACTATTTATCGTCCATGTTTCACTTCCATACATGCCTACACTCCATAAAAATACTTTGAGAATGACTTCCTGACACTTAAATCTATATTCGATGTTAACAAATTTCTCTTCTTCAGAAACGCTTTCCATGCCATTGCCAGTCTACATTCTATATACACTCTCCTTCGACCATCATCAGTTATTTTTCTCACCAAATAGCAAAACTCCTTTACTACTTTAAGTGTCTCATTTCCTAATCTAATTCCCTCAGCATCACCCGACTTAATTCGACTACATTCCATGATACTCGTTTTGCTTTTGTTGATGTTCATCTTATACCCTACTTTCAAGACACTGTCCATTCCGTTCAGGTGCTGTTCCAAATCCCTTGCTGTCTCTGAATTACAATGTCATCGGCGAAGCTCAAAGTTTTTATTTCTTCTCCATGAATTTTAATACCTACTCCGAATTTTTCTATCGTTTCCTTTACTGCTTGCTCAATATACAGTTGAATAACATCGGGGAGAGGCTACAACCCTGTCTCACTCCCTTCCCAACCACTGCTTCCCTTTCATGCCCCTCGACTCTTATAACTGCCATCTGGTTTCTGTACAAATTTTAAATAGCCTTTCGCTCCCTGGATTTTACCCCAGCCACCTTTAGAATTTGAAAGAGAGTATTCCAGTCAACATTGTCAAAAGCTTTCTCTAAGTCTGCAAATTCTAGAAACGTAGGTTTGCCTTTCCTTAATCTTTCTTCTAAGATAAGTCGTAAGGTCAGTATTGCCTCACGTGTTCCAACATTTCTACGGAATCCAAACTGATCTTCCCCGAGGTCGACTTCTACCAGTTTTTCCATTCGTCTGTAAAGAATTCGCGTTAGTATTTTGCAGCTGTGACTTATTAAATTGATAGTTCGGTAATTTTCACATCTGTGAACACCTGCTTTCTTTGGGATTGGAATTATTATATTCTTCTTGAATTCTGAGGGTATTTCGCCTGTCTCATACATCTTGCTCACCTGATGGTAGAGTTTTGTCTGGACTGGCTCTCCCAAGGCCGTCAGTAGTTCTAATGGAATGTTGTCTACTCCCGGGGCCTTGTTTCGACTCAGATCTTTCAATGCTCTGTCAAACACTTCACGCAGTATCGTATCTCCCATTTCATCTTCATCTACATCCTCTTCCATTTCCATAATATTGTTCTCAAGTACCTCGCCCTTGTATAGACCCTCTATATACTCCTTCCACCTTTCTGCTTTCCCTTCTTTGCTTAGAACTGGGTTTCCATCTGAGCTTTTGATATTCATACAAGTGTTTCTCTCTTCTCCAAAGGCCTCTTTAATTTTCCTGTAGGCAGTATCTATCTTACCCCTAGTGAGATAAGCCTCTACATCCTTACATTTGTCCTCTAGCCATCCCTGCTTAGCAGTTTTGCACTTCCTGTCGATCTCATTTTTGAGACGTTTGTATTCTTGCCTGCTTCATTTACTGCATTTTTATATTTTCTCCTTTCATCAATTAAATTCAATATTTCTTCTGTTACCCAAGGATTTCTACCAGCCCTCGTCATTTTATCTACTTGATCGTCTGCTGCCTTCACTACTTCATCCCTCAAAGTTACCCATTCTTCTTCTACTCTATTTCTTTCCCCCATTCCTGTCAATTGTTCCCTTATGCTCTCCCTGAAACTCTCTACAATCTCTGGTTTAGTCAGTTTATCCAGGTCCCATCTCCTTAAGTTCTCAACTTTTTGAAGTTTCTTCAGTTTTGACCTACAGTTCATAACCAACAGATTGTGGTCAGAGTTCAAATCTGCCCCTGGAAATGTCTTACAATTTAAAACCTGGTTCCCAAATCTCTGTCTTACCATTATATAATCTATCTGATACCTTTTAGTATCTCAGGGTTCTTCCATGTATACAACCTTCTTTCATGGTTCTTGAACCAAGTGTTAGCTATGATTAATTTATGCTCTGTGCAAAATTCTACCAGACGGCTTCCTCTTTCATTTCTTACCCCCAATCCGTATTCACCTACTATGTTTCCTTCTCTCCCTTTTCCTACTCTTGAATTCCAGTCACCCATGACTATTAAATTTTCGTCTCCCTTCATTACCTGAATAATTTCTTTTATCTCATAATACATTTCATCAATTTCTTCATCATCTGCAGAGCTAGTTGGCATCTAAACTTGTACTACTGTAGTAGGCGTGGGCTTCGTGTCTATCTTGACTACAATAATGCGTTCACTATGCTGTTTGTAGTAGCTTACCCGCACTCCTATTTTTTATTCATTATTAAACCTACACCTGCATTACCCCTATTTGATTTTGTATTTATAACCCTTTATTCACCTGACCAAAAGTCTTGTTCCTCCTGCCACCGAACTTCACTAATTCCCACTATATCTAACTTTAACCTCTCCATTTCCCTTTTTAAATTTTCTAACCTACCTGCCCGATTAAGGGTACTGACATTCCACGCTCCGATCCGTAGAACGCCAGTTTTCTTTCTCCTGATATCGAAATCCTCCTGAACAGTCCCCGCCCGGAGATCCGAATGGCGGACTATTTTACCTCCGGAATATTTTACCCAAGAGGACGCCATCATCATTTAATCATACAGTAAAGCTGCATGCCCTCGGGAAAAATTGTTTTGATTTATTAGTGTTTTTATATTATTCATAAGTGCTCTTATTTATTGGTACTTTAACATTGAAAATGATCATATAGTTTATTTGGCATAGTTCATGGAACCAGTTCAGTAAGAAGAACTATGTCATAAGGAATGATCCCGAGAAAAGAACGGCTTTGCCCATCTTCAGAGCATATGAAATTTAAGATTAGTCAGTAGAAGAAAGTTTGGAAAGCGCCTGGATAATATATGATGTCTTGATCTCATTCGAAGTAGATGTGCGAGACAGATCCATGCTCTTTACGCTCTAGGCTGCCTGTACGTCTCCCCCTTGTGGTGGATTACCAGCGACGACAATGAGCAGCTGAGATTTCACCTGTCCTGAGGGCCTTCCACGCCCCCGAGACGCAGCAAACACACAGGCGCGTGCGTCGTAGCCCGACTGCGTCAGTTTCTCAATAGCTGCGCGACTCTCCCGACATGCTAATCGCCGGCTTTCTCCTGTAAGAAAGAGCCCGACAACGCACTTGCCGCACGCAGCGCTGGAGATGATGCAGGAGGCGACAACTCAAATATTGACCAGCGAACAAGGATAACCACTCTCACTGGCAGGCGTCGCCAGAAGGACACAGCTCGGTAATTCTCTTATTTTTGCCGGTACGTGATATACGAGACAGTACCGGAGAAGGCAAGGAGATGTGCCCAGCGTTTTCTAACTTTCCCGACACGTTCTGTTGGATTTCCCATAGCGCACTCTACTGAAGTATCTCAGTATTGTGTCATTGGGTGATCAGGGATCTGTTTGTGCATGAGATGCTGGGCGCCGTAGACAACGTCGCCCAGATGTTTTTTTTTTACTTCAGAAAGGCATTTGATGAAGTTTCGTTTAGTAAATAAAATACTAACTTACCAAGTTTCGGACTAGATTTGAGATTGGGTCCAGGTCTTTTTGCGGTCACAATTCAACACTTCGCTGATAATGTAACACAATCGACTGATGCAGTTCGAGTAGTTCCCCAAGGAAGTATGTTCGCAATACAGCTGTGGAAATCAATATAAACGCAGGGTTCCTACGAAAGTAATATACAATGTCTAAAGCATATATATTTACCAAATTTATTGTGAAAGTAGCAGACATAAACAATCATGACGGAATTACGTAGTTTCTTTCATAACACGAGTAACAAAATTAGGTGCTTGCATTTAGTGTAAAGAGAGTCACTGTCCTGTTGTGTATTGCATTGTTAGTACTTTATCCAACCTCCGTTCTTCTAATTATTTTAAAAATTCTCTTCGGTATTGATCTTGTTAGGGTTTTTAGTTCTTGTAGTGAGACTGTGTTCTCGTATCGTTCTTTTCAGATCACATGCGGCCTCAAATTGCCTTCCATTGCAGTAAACACGTCTTCTAAGCATTTCCCAAACGTTTTCCACGGGGCACAAATCCAAGCTACTTACAGGCCTTGGATGGACATCGATATCTTTATCTTCAAACCACTTTATTGTTGCAGTAGAAACCTTGTCGAAACATTAGACTTTCGTCCGCTACGTCCTCATACATTCGAATGCATTCTGTTCTAGCATCTCAGTGTAAATATTAGAGTTCACTCTAGCTTTAACCCAAGCAACGCTGATTTACCCTTAGTGTAGAAGGCTGCCCAAACCATAACACTTCCAGAACCAAAATTCCTGCTCATTCTTACATGCTGCTCTGTTATCAGATCATGTGAAACATTCTGAAATCCATCCGGACCATCTAAACAAAACTTCTTGTCTCCGCTGGTGATCGTTTTATCCCATTCTCAAGTACATGACATGCGTTCATCAGGAAATTCCAATCGAGTCTGTTTATGTCTGGGTGATAGAGCAGGCTTCTGCAGTCATTTCTTGAATGCAAGATGTTTTCATCTGATAAAATTACTCGTTCTCGTCAGGCAGTTACTGGCAGCTGCAAATCAGCAACGAGCTTGCGAGGTGCCGGGGCTAGCAATGTATTTAGCACTAAATTCTTCTGGAATCTTCATATGGAAATGATGCTCTAAGGCCCCCCCCCCCTTTTCTAACTCCGACTTTTGCTGTTGCGCATGAATTAAGAAGAGACGTGAACTGACTGTAATCGACCCTGCAAGTGGAGTAGTTAAAAGTTTGGCACCTGCAATAATTTAATTTGATAGAAATTAATTAGACAAAGGAAAGTTTCATTAACGTAGTGAGAAATGAAAGGGTTGCTCTACCGATTAACAGAACGAAAGTTCTGTCCAAAATAACAATTTGATTTATTATGACTAAACTCAAAATAGTAAACAAAACACATGAAACATTTACAATACATCAAAATTGGATACTCAAATAAATGCTGTGAATGTGAGGTTGTCCATAAACTAGATTGTGACATTTATGACGAAGTGGTATGTGGAGCCAATTCCTTGCAACTCAAATCTTAAGAGAAACACCCAGACAACCCAACATTCATTGCTGCTACAGTAGTGCGAACTCAGGCAATGAACATCCAAGACAGACCCATGTAAGAAAAACGGGAACAGGCGCACTCTGCTGAGCTCTGATTATCACAGAGCAAATTCCCTAATCTGCCGGTGCTGCGGACATTCATTACCAAGCTGTCTTCTTAACTGCAAGGACACGTTCTGGCGTACTGGAAGCGATGGATGGTTGCTTCGACGTCCCGTTGTGGTGATGATAATGTCGCGAGTATAGCCCAAAACAAATTGTCCTTGTCTAGTTGTTCCAGACTAAAGACTTCCTGTCAATACAAATGCGCCTCTGAGGGAGACGAAGTAGGCTCGCCACACAATCACTGACGGTACAGTGATTGATTTTAACAAGCGAAGACACACAGTAACTCTGATACAGTCAACTTTAGCCAAAACTGCTCAAGATGGACAACATAGTCCGCTTGTACGTAGAACGCGCAATTGCCAACTGTACTCGGAAAGTTATGTTGAAGTCGAAACTTCAGCAACTTCGTCAAACAGTTACAATTAAATGAAAGTATATTAGACAGCCAACGGAAGGCAGACTGTCCAGAGCAGAGAGAGCTCAGTCTTGTAACCTACCCCAACCGAAAGTCGAGAGCCGACCCTCTCAAGAGCACCCGTACCAGCCGAACACAGAACATTCCCACCCCCACGACAGTGGCCGTGGTTAAACGTTCCAGTCAGCAACTCGAAAACCGGCGGAAAATTCCACTCTTTTGCCGACGCACTACTATTCCACCAATGGAGACACATGGCGCCAATTTCTGCGCCGATTTTGCTACGTCACGGAGCTGTCCCATGAGCAAGCCAATCACAGTTATGATTTTGCAGGAAACGCGGGAATTTGTCCGCCGAGACTGCCTGGGAACACAAGTCATTCCCACGCCTCGCTGGTAGCCGGCCAGAAAGTGTTTTCACTAAGTTTGTGAGACGTAACGGAATATCTAGCCCAGCCCTCCTTCAAGCCCCTGTGGGCGTGTCGCTTCCTCTCTTATGACAATGTCGGCGTCTGGAAAGCATCCACTGGACTCCCTCACACCCTTTGGCTTAACCCATTCAAGCTCAGCAGAACCCGTCTGTCACCGGACCACCCGGGTGACGAGAGACGCTGCGTGGGAAGTCTGCGTGTGAAGGAATAGCAACTTTTCACCACATGCAATTAGATAGGAAAATCGAATTACTCAGAGTGAGATAGAAATATGAGAGGGGGCTCATGCCACCTCTCAAGCTGAGAAGAATAACGGTGTATAGCTGTTGATTTATGCAAAAGTAACCGTTTAGATGCCTGAGACAATTTTACGCTTTGCCCATATTTTCCGTTCTGTCCCTATCGTGCGCACAATAACGAAATTACTAGTCACCGTATTTGAACGGTTTAAAATTTTTTGGCAATTCATGGTTAGAGAGTCCCATTTGCCTGTACGCAATGATTTTTGTGTTTTCATCACGATGAGACGAAACAAGCTGGGATATTTTTTACTTTCTCTCTTTTTTGCCATCTGCCTTCTTAAATTAGTTTTTCATTTTAACTAATTACCATTAACATACATGAGTGTAATCTGCGTTTTCATGAAAGAGAAAGGTTGACCCTCAGTTTTAAAGAATATAACACAAAGATCTAATATTGTGCTTAGTTTTATGCATGTAATTGATTTTCTAATTTATTTTGACTGTGCCTAGTTAGTATCTTTTGTTATAAGGTGAAATCAGTAAGTGTTTCGTAAATTAAATTTTATTTTTGACGTATAAACAAATATAAATTCTGTACGAAGTATAAACATTTGGAGGAACAATTAATAGTATTCTTAAAGGATCTATTTGGCTCTATTCGAAAACATGTTACTTCTAAAGTAATTAACAGTTTTGTCCAAAGAATTATTTTCGTACTTATATTTTTAATTTCATGATTTAAACAAATAATTCGGCCTAACTACTGTAGTGGAAGAAACTGTTAAAAAGACGGAATTTTTCGATGTATTTCGTTAATTTAATGAGTTAAGTTTTAATTGTAATTTCTGTAAATAAAACATCGAACAATGTGATGTTCCAGTACCTATTATTTTGTGGATATATAAGGGCCGAAGTTTTGGTCCCAAGACAATCAGCCCACGGCCGAATTTCAGGCGAGAAACCTGTATTGGTTAGAACAACAACAATGCTTCAGCATAACTGTGAAATAAGTGTTAACCAATTAGGCCATGTGTTAAAATAATGACAGTGTCTACTCCACACATACCTTTCTTCTCTTCGTGAACTTTGTGGTTAGGTTTCTACTACTCGTAGATGTTCAATAGTAAACTATTGTAGCCTATTGTAGCCCGCAGCCTATTAATGAGGCTTATCGAAAGTTAAACACTGTTGCACTGGCCATATAAATGTGTACTTTTGGGGGGAGGGGGGAGGGGGGAAGGGGGGGGACGGGGGGAGGGTGGATGGTTGTGAACAGTGGACGTAAATTACTGTGAAACGTAAATGTGCAGCCTGTCGGCTAGATCATTTAAAGTAGTCAGTGTTGTACAAGGTGCATTCAAGTTCTAAGGCCTCCGATTTTTTTTCTAATTAACTACTCACCCGAAATCGATGAAACTGGCGTTACTTCTCGACGTAATCGCCCTGCAGACGTACACATTTTTCACAACGCTGACGCCATGATTCCATGGCAGCGGCGAAGGCTTCTTTAGGAGTCTGTTTTGACCACTGGAAAATCGCTGAGGCAATAGCAGCAGGGCTGGTGAATGTGCGGCCACGGAGAGTGTCTTTCATTGTTGGAAAAAGCCAAAAGTCACTAGGAGCCAGGTCAGGTGAGTAGGGAGCATGAGGAATCACATCAAAGTTGTTATCACGAAGAAACTGTTGCGTGACGTTAGCTCGATGTGCGGGTGCATTGTCTTGGTGAAACAGCACACGCGCAGCCTTTCCCAGACGTTTTTGTTGCAGTGCAGGAAGGAATTTGTTCTTCAAAACATTTTCGTAGGATGCACCTGTTACCATAGTGCCCTTTGGAACGCAATGGATAAGGATTACGCCCTCGCTGTCCCAGAACATGGACACCATCATTTTTTCAGCACTGGTGGTTACCCGAAATTTTTTTGGTGGCGGTGAATCTGTGTGCTTCCATTGAGCTGACTGGCGCTTAGTTTCTGGATTTAAAAATGGCATCCACATCTCATCCATTGTCACAACCGATGAAAAGAAAGACCCATTCATGCTGTCGTTGCGTGTCAACATTGCTTGGAAACATGCCACACGGGCAGCCATGTGGTCGTCCGTCAGCATTCGTGGCACCCACCTGAATGATACTTTTCGCATTTTCGGGTCGTCATGCAGGATTGTGTGCACAGAAACCACAGAAATGCCAACTCTGGAGGCGATCTGTTCAACAGTCATTCGGCGATCCCCCAAAACCATTATCTCCACTTTCTCGATCATGTCGTCAGACCGGCTTGTGCGAGCCCAAGGTTGTTCGGTTTGTTGTCACACGATGTTCTGCCTTCATTAAACTGTCGCACCAACGAACGCACTTTCGACACATCCATAACTCCTTCACCACATGTCTCCTTCAACTGTCGATGAATTTCAATTGGTTTCACACCACGTAAATTCAGGAAATGAATGACTGCACACTGTTCAAATAAGGAAAACGTCGCCATTTTAAGTATTTAAAACAGTTCTCATTCTCGCCGCTGGTGGTAAAATTCCATCTGCCGTACGGTGCTGCCATCTCTGGGACGTATTGACAATGAACGCGGCCTCATTTTAAAACAATGCGCATGTTTCTATCTCTTTCCGGTCCGGAGAAAAAAATCGGGGCCTTATAACTTGAATGCACCTTGTATTTCCACACCCAGTTTTTCAGCCAGTGTACCAATGCAGTACGTCGACATCGAGGGCAATCAACGAAGAAATAAAGAAGGTGAACCGTCACAACATGATAACTTTTTTCCACATGCCGTTGAAACAGACACAGTTTATCTACACCAAATGCATAATCACTGATGGTATCTGTTTCCTGCCTGCAGGAAAGGCAAGTATGCACACTAACACCACACAGAGCCGACTGCCTTTATACCGAGTTCCACCCTCTACCACCTGAATCGTTCATGTCTTGTTGCATACGGCGCTACTGACGTCATATTTAATACCATTTGACTGCATTTATCGGTATACTGGATCTCACACTATTGCACATACACTATACACAACTTTTCCAAACGACAATGTTCATTTTCCTACAAATGTCCATGCTTTTACGCTAATTTCCATTTTTGTATATATTACTGATCTGGTGGATAACATTGGAACCTCCATGAGACTGTTTGCAGATGACGCAGTTGTCTCTAGGATCATAGAAATGCCAAAGGACTATTACACTGTAGAAAGATTCCGAAGGATCGGTAATTTATATAGGGACTGGTAGTTGACTCCGTACGTAGAAAATATGACGCATTGTACATAAATAAACGAAAAATCAACCATAGGTCGGTTATACTATTGGCAACAAATCACTGGAAGGAGTAGCTGCCGAAAAATACCTAGGAGTAAGCATCTGGAGCGACTTAAAAAGCTGAATGACCACATGAGCCAAACTGTAGGAAAAGCAGATGCCAGACTGAAATTCATTGGAATAATCTAAAGGAAATCTAATTCAACCAATAGAGAAATGGCTTACAAAACTCCCGTTCCGCCTTTCTTGAGTATTGCTCATCACCCTGGGAACCTTACCAGGTTGATTTCAAAGGAAATAAGTCCAACGACGAGGGGGACGCTTCGTCACCGGATCGTTTAGTTGGCGCGAGAGCGTTACGAATACGCTCAACGAACTCCAGTGGCAGAGAGGGTAATTATGTGCGCTTTATCTGATGTTTCGGCAGATATTTCGAGCTTCTTTTTTGCAATGTGCAGTCAGCACGGGCCAAGGCGGTGCTTGCGCTGCTGGAGTACTCGTTATTGTTCATGTTTTGCTATCCCTCATAATCGACATCGATACAAAAAATATCGCAATAGACTAACCTGAGTCGGCTCTATCGATTGCGCACGTAAAATTCAGCTTTTAAAAATGATTTTGTTGTGAACGGAAAACAAACCGACGCTTTCTGTAGACACGGGGCGTCGCTTGAAAGGCGATATGAAGTGTTTGCTTGGGATGAATCCAGCCACACACCGCAGAAGCGAAGTTGCAAAGGCCTGTTGAAGTACCATAGAAAATGCGCCCGACGACACTTAGGAGGGACACCCTGTATATCCGTATACATCTCGTGGTTACGTGTACTTTATGCTTGTTTCGATCACGCGGATTGTTCCGCAAGATCAAAACAAACATGAACTCCTCATAACCATGAGGTGATTCTGGAGATATAAGCCAAAACATACAAAAGAGAAAATGTTTTGGCTACTGCAGTGCAGTAGTATGAAAACTCTCCTGTGTGTAGGAGAACACATGGGATTGAAGTAGATGATTGGTCTAAATAAGGCTTCATACAGTCGTAAAGGACGGTAATAACCTCAATATAATTTTTAAAAACAGTTACTGAGGAAGAGTGGTATCTGTCGCAGTCTGACTACACATTAGGCTGACAATTTGTCGTCTTTCATACGCGGGTGGAAGCTACGCCACAGAATAGCTAACGAACGGCTGAGGTAAGACAGGAACTGAAAATGTTGTACACCATACATAATTTACTTGTAGAACGTATGACGATATTGCAGCAGCGATTAATGGACCGCAAAAATACACTAGAGTCGATAGAAGCAACACAACTAACGGCTCCACGAACGAAACCGCGTCCAGTCCGGAGCACATTGTTGGTGCTACGGACGTTTTATTTACCCTGTTTTATGTATTAGACAAGTCAGTGTGGAGTGTGCTCTCATTATGGTTGAATGATTCATGTACAGTAATATTATTTCCAGAAGTCCCGAAGATGACAGCTAGACTCTGTTGCAACCAGTCACTGAAAACATAAAAATATTTCAACACGCAATTTGGCTGCAAAAATTCTTATTTACTAACAACCAGAGATGACACTATCATATCACGCGTGCAACAGCTATCACACGCATATAGGAACAACGACTCCGCATTGCCTCAATGAATGCTGTTCATCACAGCGAGTTGAGTTTTAATGGTGGTATTGTCTTCTATCAACGGAAGGTTACCCATTCTCGCCGCGTTCAGTCATATTATGCTTGCGGTTTTTGTGCTTTCGTGAATTTTTAATTTTTATTTTCTTGTATGCTATGTTTTTTCGACGTATTACAGAAGTTGCGTTCGGGCTTGATATTTTTCCTTCACATATTCTCCCACAAGAATTATTTAAGTTTCAAAATAACTGAAAAATAACTTTTAAAAAAAGCAGCAGAGATAAAAGTATTTTTTAAGTGAAAATTGCTTCACCAGTGAAACATTCAGCTCTATTCAAAGAGGGAAAAGTACAAATTTTTGATTGTTTGGTGATTATAAGGAAAAAAGGTGCAAAGAATGAAGCAAAAAGATGTGTACTGCCTTCTATATACCTCTTCTTATGTCTGTTTGTGTCTGTTTTGTCGTGCAAATACATCTTGATGCTTTCCAAAGTTTGTAAGACACTTTTCGTACTCGTTCACATCCCAGCAGTGTGTAGAATTTATCATATGATATGTCCCAAGAACATCCTATTTTCGCGATTGATAAACTCTATTTTTGGAAGTTCTTTAACAGTGATAACATATTCCGACCTTCTGTAAAACTAACGTTCTCTTATAACCATACTTTCGCAGGTCAGCACTGGCCTAAGCGATGCAACATTATGTTGTACATTGTAAGTAGCTCGATGAACCGAAACCAGTCAGGAAAGGGAGGAGCATTGTCCCGACCGCATGTTGGCTGTCACCTGTCTGGTAACGTTTCACATGGACCGTGCCTCTCGCTATGGTCGTGGTATAAAAGCCGACCACTGCCACTTCAGTTGCGGTACTGACGTTTTTTATCATCTGTATTTTTCAGGCTGGCTCTTTCCACGATGTCCTTTGTTAAATTTTGAAAAAAAATGGAAATTTGTGGTAAGGACTATGATGGCACCAAACTGCTGAGGTCATCGGTCCCTAGACTTAAGCACTACTTAATCTGACTTAAACTAACTTGCGCTAAGGACAACACACAAGCACCGATGCCCGAGGGAGGAACCGAACTTCCGTCGGAAGGGGGGAGGGGGGGAACCGCTCGAAGCGTGGCAAGGCGCCACTATTCACTATTTGACGGAACTGGATACATGTTGCTGTTGGCCCCGAACTGTCTTATGATCATATTCCATGCTGTGTTAGTTAACGGTGTGTTCACAGTCTTTTTCTATTTTCCAATTTAAGGTTCAAGGCTTTGCTACAGCTTCTTGTACCTTTAAACTTTTTGCGTATAATACGGTGCAGATTCTTTGATCCAGACCCTGATATGGAGGACTAGACTTTATCGAGGGTTCCTCTCCGAGGAGGGTGAACTTCTCTGTACCAAAACACATCAATTTTTCTTAGATCTGGCTCTCCTGCTGCGGCCACTGACGCCTGTTCAACTTGGGTGGCCTTACCTACAGCTCCTCTGGTTCATCGAAGCACACCAACTCTCCAGCTCAGCACAGACACAGTTTATCTTTTGAATAGAGCTTTTCTTACCACAGGCAGAAGAGACATGTGCTACTTCTAAGTGATTTGTATAAGGCTCCACGACATGTTTCAACATTCCCTCATGACGAACAAAACGGGCGCCATTACGTTCTTGACGGAACGTTTCCTGAATGCAAGAAGGTCCATTGCTTGTTTTTGCGACTTGGTTCTCATATGACAGTAACAAAGACAGATTTCGCCGCCTGCAACAATGTTGTTGACGCATCGCTATGCATTACTTTTAAATGTCTGAATTTCTTTCCACTGCATTGACACAATGCATTGACCAACAAGGCTGAAAGGCGACTGTCAACTTCCTGTAAGAAATCGAACCCAACAAACATACACGGTGATTCACCTGTCCAAATCTACAAGTTTTATGCAACTCGAAATGTCTTCAAATACCACGTGCAAGATTTTCACGTTCTCTCGCTCTTTATACGCAAACTATTTGTTCTACAGAAAAAATAAACAGGAACTTTTCGCAGGAAATTTAATGTAGTTCAGTTTTGTACTGGGATACGTTTTCAGTGGAGGCCATGGTTCTCTAATTATTCGAGAAAAACATATAGAAGTGACCTTCAAACGCCTGTTTTGTTTAATAACACGATAACAGTGGCCTCCAGCGAAAGTGTGTCCCAGTACAAAATTTAACTACATTACATTTATTACAAAAAGGCACTTTTTACTTATTCTGTATGACTAACAGTTTGCACATGTCGTTTTTGAAGGCAGTGTAGGTTGCATACAACACATAGATAGGGGCAGGTGAATCACCATGTATGACTTAGATAGAAAAAATAGTATTTTACTAGTTTTTCTACTGAGATATTAATCAAAAATATTAATTAACTATCTCTGTTTCAGCAACAAGTTACAACAGTGACAGAGTGAACTAAGCAAAAAGAAGCAAAGGATGTCAAGCTTATTGTTTGAAATTAGGCTAGTCACAGCCAGGGTCTGTTAAGTAAGGCCCAAGCATCAAAAGGGCCGTCAGAAGCACCCAAGTGCAGCCAAGGTCCATAACTTATATCAATAGTCGAGACTTTCTTAATGCGGAAATTCATTCATGCCAGAACGATCTTTGTTGAAACAAGAATATCTCTTTCTGGCGTATTTTTCCCAAAAGCACTCGCTCCACACACAGTTCAAATCTTCCGAGCTGCCTCCTCTGCATTCTTCCTTCTATTATACCAAAAATAAATACTGTGTTGCGGATGTTCCACCTTTTTCCATTTGCGACCCAATTTTACAACGCTTACCCGTAGTTAATGATTTCCGAGTATGCAAAATCCTAAGCTTAACTGCAAGATGGTAACTAGAACTTCAAATTCGAAAATGTTTCTGGAAGTATTCGTTATTACTGGTGGGTAGGATGTGAAGCAAATGATCTTCGATGTTCAAGCAGAGTCATAACTTTAGACGGTGGCCGAAATGTGGGGAAAAAAAACTGTTGGACGCGAACAGGCGACTACACGTTTATAATGCAAGACGAATACCGCTTTTTTTTATTTCCAAGACTACAGAAAGAGAACAAACACGTCAATGATCAGGCAGAGAGTTGACCTTGTGAAAAAAGGGTGCACAAAGCAGGGTTGAACACGGATCTCCCGTATTGCAGTCCAACACCGTGACCACTTTTTTTTTACCTGGGCCACCTTCGTGACGTGCGAGCATGCTACCACTATTTTTTTTTCTCCAAAGCACTTATTTAAGGCAATCAATTTAAATAAAACAAAGGAAGTCGACAAAAACAAAAGGGTTAAATCTGAAAAACGTATGTGAAGGAATATGGCGTGAATTTTAACGTGCCCACTACCTCTTTCCTCCGTCACTTCTACGTTGTGGAACATCTAAATCCAAACAAGAGTGTCCACAAAAAAGGGGGGATGTCAACTCATCCAACTCCTTGTCGATGAAAAACAAGATACAGCATGTTAGAAAAAAGCTCACGATAACGTGGCATCCTCAGCCACGTCCAATAGGCTGTGGCCATATATTGGAAAAAGGCACATGGATCTGCGTCATATCTACTCACCATCACGTAGTGGACATAATGTCCAATAAGCCACATGATGGCATTGTTCTTCAGTCGGGGAAAGAAGGTTGAATCGGGACGCACGTGAATCTCTCCCGAGATAGCCGCCTCCAACATCCTGAGGAGAAAAGCCAGTTGTCGGCAAAGCCATCTCCAATGGCCATTGTAACCTCCCCACAATAATTTTACATGACAGAAATATTATTTAGGAATGCCAATGGACATTGCGCTAAGCGTAACCTGCCCACAATGAAATGTACTGACAATGGCAACAAAAATGTGAAATACGCAATCTGACTCAAATAAAAATTCTTCACAAAATTTAAAGTCCGTTCAGTGACAAGAAAATACAATTAAACCGAAATATCGGTCTTTGGCCCTGTGTAAAACAATCAGAATTAAAGTCTTACCTCAGAATAAATGGATGTCACATTTCTGCTCTTGTTGTTGCGCACCGCTTGGAGGAACTGCATTGCAAATAATAATATTCTCTTTTTTTGCGTTTTTTGTGAAATTTTTCTTCAAAAGAAGCGGAATGAAATGGGAAGTGCAACGAAATCTTTAGTTCAATAAAAAATTAAATTTTTGAGAAAATGCTTTTGAAATAAAAATTATTATTGGGGGACTTGTTGGAGAATAATTACAATAAATAAATTTTTACATTATCAAATGATTATATTAATTAATAGTATACCTTATTCACCATCTTGACCAGTGTTGCCGACCGCCTACATCACACAACCGCACTGGGCTGCTACTACTGACCGACCGCTCTGCATGACGACTAAACCGAGCTACCGACTGCCACGACTACAGACAGAGTATTGCCCTCAACTAGACAGAGCTACAGACTCGCAACGACTAACTGACAGACTCGCAACGACAGACTGACAGACTGAGAACCGCTCGCAACACTCGCGCGGTCAAGCGCAAACTCTCTGGTCACAGATGCTACAATGCCTCGCCATCGCTGCTATGTTACATACGTGTTTCATAACCCTCCACTGGGGGGGCAAAAATTTGGCAGCGATGGTGAGTCATTTGGACTTGCCAATCGCGGCAAAATTTTTAATTAACTAATAAACTTCTACAATTTACAGAATAATTAGATGTAGTACATAAAGTAAATGTTGTGCACACGCACTAAGTACAAGATATATCAGACAAAGACAAAATGTGAGTACAAAACATAGTAGCAAATCAGAAAAATGTATATACAAATTATTTGACAGATAACAAAGTGCACAGGCACTGAAAAAATTCTTTAGCATATTCAGAACAAATAAACAGACTGGCAAAAAATATTATGTTGACAAGTGACATGAGTGCACATGCACTGCAGTTGAGAACATATCAGTAAATGATGAAATGTATATACAATTAGTTACAAATGACATAAGTGCATACGCATTGAAGTATTGAATATACAGAATAGTAGAAAACATATTGAAAAATGAGATAAGTGTACAGGCACTGAAGTTCAGTAGAAAACATATTAACACCTAACAGAAGTGCACATGCACTGTAGTTCAGAACATATCATAAAAAATAAAAATGTATATACAAGAGTGTACATACGTATACTGTACTTCAGAACAAATCGAAAAATGTCTTTAGCATTTTCGCAATAAATAAACATAATGGTAAAAAATCATGTCGACCAGTGCCATAAGTGTACTCGCACTGGAGTTCAACGAATCGAAAAAAAAAATGTATAACCTACGAACAGAAATGATGTTACCAAAAAATGATTTTCATTATGTGACAAGAATTAGGATAGGAAAGGGAAGGATTGCATCATGGTTGTAGCACTTTAGATTGCACACAGCTGCTCTGAAAGTCCATATCTTTCCACAGAAGTACAACACCAAGTGACACAACTTGAAGTTCTTTTCCCATCAGAATTTATCAGTGTAGCCAAGACACTGAACTGTCATAGTAATGTTCCATGTTTTCATTTTGGCAGTACATTAGGTACACCAAACAGTGCGACCATAATAACGTCTTCATCGCTCACGGTGGTGGACAGCATGTCGTGTCAACACCACGCTCTTACAAGGCGCACCAATGTAGAATTAGTGCAAAACCAAAGATAGTGCTCCATGATCACTATGATAAACAGGACAAATGGACATTGCAGTAATTCAGGGTAGTCAGCTTATGAGGTGAAGGACATCAAGTCACATAATATTGACAATTACAGTCTTCATGAGTAGTTTGTGGCATTCATAGCCTAGTTATTGAACATTTCTGTACCAAGTATGTAGTATTACAGAAAAATGTTCATTAATTGTTTTACATAGAATCAGTAGTCTTCTTTTCCTGGTTACAAAGTATTATGAAATAATCGCATTCTTTTCAGTTACAGAGTATAATTAAGAATCATTAACCTTCTCCTAATTACAGTTAATTAATCATTTGTCATTCCAATAATAATCATTAGCCTTTTCCTAATTACAGTTAATTAATCATTTGTCGTTAATTAATCATTTGTCTAATTACAGATAATTAATCATTTCTCTAATTACAGTTAATTAATCATTTGTCGTTAATTAATCATTTGTCTAATTACAGTTAATTAATCATTTGTCGTTAATTAATCATTTGTCATTCTAATATAGTAAGAATCATTAGTCTTCTCCTAATTACAAAGCATTATTAAACAGTCACATTCATTTCCAATTACAAAGTATGGACATTGAAAACAAGAGTTAATTAATGGCATAATTAATAACAATTCATCGAGTGACATTAATTATTGGCACTCAGTGGCCAGCAAGTATTGAATAGAATCATCATTCAGTATTATTCAGATCATTACGAAGTCATTATTAAAAATCAGTTAATTAGTCACAACATTAATAATCGTGGGCATCATAAGTAGTCTCATTACAATAAACAGTGTTTCTCCTTCAGTAGTATTCAGATCATTACAAAGTCATTATTAAAATCAGTTAATTACAATCATAGCATTAATAATCATGCGCATTATAAGTAGTCTCATTACAATAAACAGTGTTTCTCCTTCAGTAGTATTCAGATCATTACAAAGTCATTATTAAAATCAGTTAATTAGTCATAGCATTAGTAATCATAGGCATTATAAGTAGTCTCATTACAATAAACCGTGGCAGTTATTAACTAGTGACAAAGCATTATTTTAAATATATACTTCTTTTTCTGTCTCATTAAGAAGTCATTACTCAAGTGACATACTATTCAGAGCTAATCAGTATTACTCAGAACTTTCTCAAATTGGTATCACTATTTGGGAATGGTAATACATTTTTTTGTTAGCAATGCATTGCGTTGGGATCGATAATTAATTGCTGAGGCATAACACTATTTGCTTTTGACCTATTGCTGCAAATGAGGATAGGTAACGTCATTCGTCATGAGTCAACTGTAGCAAGATTATGTAACAAGGCAGTATATGTAATCACATTTATAAATCATAAACACAAATGGGTAAAAAATAAAAATGCAAGTACTAGAACAGGTATAATAAGTAACAGGTTTAGTAAGTATCATGAAAAACTTCTCCTGGAAAAAATACAAAATGGATTATTGACCTGAAAGAAGAAACGCACACTATGCTGAAAAGTAGTGAACTTCGAATTAACAGGCAGTGAAGTGTGTATAAAAATGTGTTCCATAGCTGTCCTTTCCAAAACTTTCAGTCATCCTACTATGCAATGTAACACCTGCTGTCAAAGCAAACAAATACTTAAATAACTACGTAGCATAAATACATAACTTCAACATTATCCTCATCTGTAAAGAAAAAAACTTCATTATCCATATCATCATAACTTCACCATTATCATCACCTGTAAAGAAAAACTTCATTATTCATAATACCATATCCTTCATCATTATTCATCAGTATTCATTATCATCTGCAAAAAATCACTTCATTACTCATTACATAACTATTCCTTATCTCTAGCATATTTCATCACTAAAACTAAGGTGTGTAGTTCAGTCTGACAGCCTGCATCAATCACCTTGTATTCTGAAAGAAAAAATTAGTTAAGACTGCTATTCTGTGATGAGTATAGTATATTCTTGTTAATGTTTGTTAATCCTGATCCATTCACTCTTCCTCATAAAGTTATCGCATCTCCTTTCGTTTATTCCGTAGGTGAAATTCCCATTTCTGTTGAATTTATTTCTTACATACATCATTTCTTTCTGAAATTGATGAACAGAGATTAATGTCCTGCATTTAAATCATATACCCACTAGATAATGACTGGTTTATGGTAACATAATTAACCCTACAGCATAACATGACAGAAAACGTAATATGTCAAAAACATTGACAGTGTTCAAATGCAAAAATATACACAGAATAATACAATGCAGCAGCAAAAAAAAATGTGAAACAGTCACGATGTTGAGATGTCATAAGGCAAAAAAAATGTCAAAGTCGACTGGTGTGTGTTATATCTTAACTATTTCATAGTGCATACAAACAAAACTGGAGTACAATCATACACACAAAAAAAAGTGGAAAATGTGCACGGTCTGATGTGTAACGACAAGAAAAGCGACCTGCTAACCTTACCTTGCCGGGCACTTGCCAAGAAAAAATATGATAATCATCAGTAATTAGTCACGTGAAATAATTGCATTAGTAAATGGCATCATAGTGTGTTGAATCATACAGTGGTTTCACTCAATAAACGGTTTAATGTTTGAGATATGGTGATTGCCTTTCGATTTTCTAGTTCTCAAAGTTTCGACGTGTACAACATTGGGGTGAGGGATGCTGCGAATCCGATATGGACCTGCGTATAGAAGTTCAAATTTACTGCACTTACCTTTTAATTTACTGGATAAATAGTGTGTACGTATCAATATCTTCTGTCCAACGTGAAAGACGCGGTGTGTACAAACCTGTTTTTGCTGTCTTCTCCGGCGCTCTGCGGCACGTTTGATGTTGTTCAGCGCAATGTCAATTATTTCGTGGTGTCGTAATCGACGAGATGTAGGAAATGTTATTAATTCTTTAATTTTGTTAGGTGGTTCAGCATTTTTCAGTATAACAGACGGAGATAGCATAGTGGATTCATTTGGAATGGAATTAATTACATCTTGGAATGAGAATATGTGTGTGTCCCAATCAATATGTCTTTTGTGGCAGTATATTCGGCACAGCTTACCAATTTCTTTCATTAATCTTTCACAAGGGTTCGAAGAAGCGTGGTACTTGGATATATAGATCGGAGAAATGTTTCTGGCTCGTAACATGCGTGTCCATACGCTACTACGAAATTGAGATCCATTGTCAGAAATTACTTTCATTACATGCCCTACATGAAATAAAAAATGTTTTTCAAATGCTTTCGAAACAGTTTTAGCAGTAGCTTTGCGTAACGGAGTGAAAGTAACAAATTTTGAAGTGAGCTCAACAGCGACAAAGATGTAGCAAAAACCTCTGTTAGTTCTCGGAATCGGACCAAAAATGTCTACTGCAGCCATGTGTCTTAATTTAACAGGTATAATGGGATATAAAGGAGGAATATGTGAAGTGGTGTCTGATTTAGCTTTCTGGCAAATTTTACAAGACGCTAAAACTCGTCGTATACGTTTCTCCATGTTGGTAAAATAACAGTTCTGTCTCAGTATAAGAAAACATTTTCGTGCTCCGTAATGTGCGTAACTTAAATGAGTGTACCAAATTAATTTGTTAACCAGTTCGTCAGGAATGCATAATAACCAATTGTTGCTGTCAGGATGAGAGCGGCGAAACAGAATGTCATTGCGTACAGTATAGTGGTTTCTAATCGTAACATTATTCCTATCTTCCCAAAGGTGTTTAATTTCTTTCCACACGTTGTCTTTATTTTGTTCTTGTGCTATGTCGTGTAATGACGATGAAATAAAATTTTCAAATGCAACTTGCTGAATGTACATGACACTGAAATTTGTTTTGCAGAAGTTGGTTGCTACGTCTTGCTGATTGTTGCCGAGAGAACGCGATAGTGCATCTGCTATAACATTTTGCGTGCCGGGAATGTGAACTATTGTAAAATTAAATTCCTGTAAATAAAGTTTCCATCTGCTTAATCTGTCATGAGTAAATTTAGCCGAAAGTAAAAATTGTATCGCTCTGTGGTCTGTGTAAACGGTGGTATGTCTGCCATAAAGAAAGTGCCTAAATCTCGTGAAAGCCCATACAACACATAATGTTTCCAATTCTGTAACAGAGTAATTTCGTTCAGCAGGTGACAAAATGCGGCTTGCAAATGCGATGTTTTTAATTACTGTAGAACCATCTTCTTCGATTTCCTGGAAAATGTGTACGCCTAAAGCGGTGTTGGAACTGTCGGTAGCAATGGAAAAATTTCTAGTAAGATCTGGGTGCGATAAAAGTGGAGCATTCAACAAAGCATGTTTCAAATAACATTCTCGTGAACAAAATTCTGCGTGTCAAAAGTAATGTTTCCGTTACTGTAATATGCAATCTGTGCTGTATCTGGTTAAAATCTATCGTACGTGCCGTTATTTATTTTACGGGAGGATGCTGTGGCATATCCACTATATGAACTGTTCTGTTGTTTCTTACTGACGTGTTACGCTATAGATGACACCTATTGTCCGTTTCATTCATCATAATATGTTGTTGCTGATGTTCTTGCTGCTGAAAAGATCGACTGTTATTAAATGTACGCTGAAAATTGTGCTCGTTATTTTTACGTCTGTCATGATAGTAATTTCTATACGGCGCATTGCGATAGGAATTGAAATGGTGTGTTGTCTGGACGTAGTTATTTTTTTTGCTGCCATGCGTTACTATTTGTTATACCAGGGACTATACGTGCACGCGGCGAAACATTAAAGTTTGGTTGACCTTGTAGACTGCATTGTTGGTTACGTATGCTAAGCGGCTGACTTTCATGCTATTGTAGTGAAAAACATCTATTGTTACCAAAATGTGGTTTGCTATTGCTGATAATTTTACTCATACTGATGATTACGACTTTATCTGTTATTAAATTTACGGCGGTAGCTGTCATTACGGGAGTGCCTACTGAAAATTGTCACATTCGGTAAAATATTTGTCATATCCGGTTTTCATTACATGTTTCTTAATACTAGGTAGAGCAATAGTTAAAGAGCACTTTTGATAGATATAAAGGATAGTAGAAGAAAAGGCAGCAGTGCAGAAAACTAAAGATGAAACAGCACTACTACAGCTCGGGGCCCTATGCTCGCTACGGCACATATTCATTAAAGCGTAATGAATCCCCTGAGGTCATTTACGCACTGCAAATAAATTTTAGCTTTTGCGCTGCAAGCAATAGCGGTAAAATTCCAAAAGTAAATAGTTGTATCCAGGTTAATTCTAGTTTCCTCATTACATGCAATGCTGATGAAAATACAATAGCAATTTGTCGCTTCAGGTTCAAAGCTAGCTTCTGCATTACAGGTAATAGCGGTGAAAGTACAAAAATAAATTGTCGTATACAGTGTAAATCGTGTATCTGTGTTCTGCCATTATTTAATTCCTTAGATTTTCTTACAAATGCAAACTGCTTATTATCAACGTTCTCGTCACTGAATTTGAGAACACGTTCGGGTTTGTGTGAGAATTTGTTTGTCTGTGTCATTTCGTACTTCAAGTTACGTAGCTTTTCAGATTTTAAGTCGCGTAGTTGCTGTAAATTGCTCACATTATACACGCTACGTGAGTCAGACAAATGTTCGCAAAGTGGCGTCTGTTGTGGCATGTTATTAACTGAAATGTTTTTCATCTCTGTTACTTCTTGTTGTAAATTTGACAACTTCCTACGTAACGTGTTGTTAGACGAATCGATCTCATTAATTGCCTGCTGTAAATTTTGAAATTCAGGTGTTTGGTTAAATGAAACCGGTGCAGTATCGTCTGATTTATTGTCATTAGTATTTTCGATAACTTCAATACGACTGGCCAATTCATCACATTTCTCAGTCAGTATTTTAACCTGATCATCGGTTTTAGAATCAGACGCATTAATCTGTTTTTGCAACTTGCGCGTAGTTTCGCTCAGTTTTTTAACATCAGCTTTGATAACATCACAATCCTGTGTTAGATCTAATTGTTCGAATCTATCTGTCACTGTTTGAAAATTTACTGTGTGTGTATCTGTTTTTGATTTAAGATCAGAAATTTCATCCCGTAATTCCGCGTTCAATTGTTCTATGGTATTAATTTTGTCGGACACTGTAGTAATATTATTGTCTACATACGTCTTCGCTTTCGCGAACATTTTACGTTTGTCCTCTTGTCTTTGTGCAGTGATTGTTTCCATAACCTGACGTTTGACTTTATTTTGATCTTGAATAAATTTGCGGAAACGCGTATCACTGTTCTGTATGTGCTGATTAAAGCGCTCGTTAATCTGAGTGTTCTGCTGTTCGAATTTCGCGTCTATCTTTGCGTCCATTGTGCGCGAAAGTTCTACCGTTATTGCTTTAAACTCGTCCCGTAATTGTGTAGCTTTTTCAGAGCATTGTTTAGCGACTTCGCTAATTTCGTCTCTGAGTGTTTCTGTTGCGGCTGTCTGCATTTCCCTTAATTCTTGCACAACAGACTTTATTTCTTCGCTATTTTTTCGTGAACAAGCCTCAATTTCCACGCGCAACTGTTCCTTAGTGTCATGGCACTGCGCGGCAACGGCTCTTATTTGTTCACTAAGCTGTCTGGAATTGTCGTCTAATTTTTCATTCTGTTGTCTGACCTGTTCACTAAGTTGTTTGAGATTTTCGTCATTATTGTCAAGTTTCTCGTTCTGTTGTTTGACCTGTTCACTGAGTTGTTTAAAATCTTCACTTTGTTTGTCTAATTTTTTATTCTGTTCTCTAAATTGTTGTTTGTTATCTTCCCTAAGTTGTCTGAAATCTTCACTCTGTTGTTTACTCATTTGTCGCAACAAAGCCATAATTGGATTCGACTCAAGGTCAGCATTTCTATTCTCTGTGCTGTTCAACAGTGGCTCTGGAATTGTTTCACTTTCTGTAACCATTTGGTCATTTTGAGATTTACAAAAAGGTTTGTCAGTCAAATGTATACTATCAGTCATTGTTTCGGAATTAAATAAATCTGTCGTACCTTGTGTATCCTGTTCATTTTCATTAGACAAATTTGTCTGTACATTACTTAGATTTTCTAAATCGGGTGTGTTAAGCTCGGCAGCGCTCATTACTATAGACCGCTCCGCGTCATCAATTGTCGTCAAGTTAACAGACGAGACAATTGAGTTCGTTTGTTCATCATTAAGGTGAAAGTCATCATTAGTGGTTGGAATGCACTGATTGTTAGTGGACGCAGGATTGTCATGATTACACTGCGTGTCACTAGTATTATTGGTGAAGTTATTTAATTCGCTTATTTCGTTCATAATACCTCGCGATACACTATTCACAGTCTTTCGCGGCATTTTAACAACAGTCACAATTATTCACAAAACAATAAGCACAAATGCAAAAGCAACACACAAATACAATAGAGCAACGAATTGCCGTTGACCTGTAGAAAGAAAGTCACAAGATTAATAAAAGCGTTGCGCTAAATCCTGATTATATCTAAGCAAATAAGAGCAGATATCTGACTGTTGCTCAAAAGACTCTCAACGAAATACGATCCTGGACTGGGTGTCGCCAAGTGTAACCTCCCCACAAAAATTTTAATGACAGAAATAATAAATGAATAGGAGCCAAACGTCCAAACGTAACCTCCCTGCAATTAAATTTAATGACAATAAAACTGATAATCGCAATCTGACTCAAATATAAATTCCTCATGAAAAATTAAAGTCCATTCAGTGATAAGAAAATTTAATTAAACCGAAATATCGGTCTTTGGCCCTGTGTAAAACAATCAGAATTAAAGTCTTACCTCAGAATAAATGGATGTCACATTTCTGCTCTTGTTGTTGCGCACCGCTTGGAGGAACTGCATTGCAAATAATAATATTCTCTTTTTTTGTGTTTTTTGTGAAATTTTTCTTCAAAAGAAGCGGAATGAAATGGGAAGTGCAACGAAATCTTTAGTTCAATAAAAAATTAAATTTTTGAGAAAATGCTTTTGAAATAAAAATTATTATTGGGGGACTTGTTGGAGAATAATTACAATAAATAAATTTTTACATTATCAAATGATTATATTAATTAATAGTATACCTTATTCACCATCTTGACCAGTGTTGCCGACCGCCTACATCACACAACCGCACTGGGCTGCTACTACTGACCGACCGCTCTGCATGACGACTAAACCGAGCTACCGACTGCCACGACTACAGACAGAGTATTGCCCTCAACTAGACAGAGCTACAGACTCGCAACGACTAACTGACAGACTCGCAACGACAGACTGACAGACTGAGAACCGCTCGCAACACTCGCGCGGTCAAGCGCAAACTCTCTGGTCACAGATGCTACAATGCCTCGCCATCGCTGCTATGTTACATACGTGTTTCACCATGAGCGCAGGAGATCAACCGATGATATAATGTATCAGTTTCATGGCAACGAAGGCAACGATCCGTCACAATGAGACCAATACGAAAAAGTCGCACGTTGGTAGGTACAATATCATGAACAACTTGGTACCACGAGGACGCCACTTCCATCGGGAAAATTGGGAGGCTAACGTTAGACCAAACAATCTACCAATTCGTTTCTTGCGACAGGGCTTCCACAGAGGGACTACTATGAGGAATTGGCCAGCGGCATAACATCATTTTTAGGAAGAAATAGACTTGGGAAAGGATATTTACTCCTAAATAACTGACTTCAAGAAAAAATTCGTTAACGTGACTTAGTTTATAACCAATCCTATCTATATCTACCGGAGGTGTTATACTCGCCGGTCGGATACAGTCATGAAGGCGAGCTGTAAGTGACTGGAGGGGTGGGGTGGGTGGGGGGGGGGGCGGACGTTTACATGTTAAAACGGTGCGACGGATGAATAAGGCAGAAGCCTTAACCCGAATATCAGGGAGGCCCAAACCTACCAGCAGACGGGGGCGCGCCATGACCCTATAATGCACGCGAAATACAGAGTTGCGCCAGATAAACCCGCCAGTTAAACTTTGCAACTTGAGGTACATCATCAAAGGAAGTGGAAAGATTTGTGCAATAAAATATGCCTTACTTAACACATACGTTTCCATGGCTCAGACCTTATGAAGAAGTGAGAGCGAGCGACGCTCGTGTTCAATGATTGCTCCCTGAATCTTATCCATGACAGACTTCCAGTTTATCGTAGCCATCTTTAGCGGACAACTGTCGATTATAACACCTAACGATCGATATCGGGTGACTTTCAAAGCCCATGGAATTTCAACAGCGTCAAATCCTCGCAACTGTGTAAGCGACATTTCTGGTCATTAACCCATGCTCCCGTAAGACGACAAAAGGCATCCAAAACTTCCTTCGGCAGTGGTTTATCATCATGGGTACGGAGAAGAACCGTAACATCATCATCATATGCGCGAACGGTAAACCTTTCTCCCAACAGCGACCAGCCACCCAAACGAGCAGCTATAGATCGCAATAAGGGTTCCAGAAACAGCACGTAGAGCGACGTAGATAATGGACTCCGTTGAAGGACGCCCTGACACACCGCGATGGCGGACGTAAGACGACCATTAACGTCAATGGACGCCAGAATACCAGTAATTAGAGAGCTAAAAATGGTTCAAATGGCTCTGAGCACTATGGGACTAAACTTCTGAGGTCATCAGTCCCCTAGAACTTAGAACTACTTAAACCTAACTAACCTAAGGACATCACACACATCCATGCCCGAGGCAGGATTCGAACCTGCGACCGTAGCGGTCTCGCGGTTCCGGACTGTAGCGCCTAGAACCGTTAGAGAGCTAAACAGCCGTCGTGCAGCATCGTTAAAATCAACAGTCGTCAATACTAGCATAAGGAATCCATGAAGAATGCGGTCGAACGCTTGGTGAAAAGCAATGTAAAGCAAAGCGCTTGACACGGGAATGGTAGAAGCAATCGAAATTAAATCACGACATTCAGCAACGGGAGTCAGGAGAGTACCACCCCGAAGACAACTTTGATGGCTCGCGATGATGGTAGCCAACAATAGCGATAGTCAGTTATTTACTGCTCGCGCCACGATTTTATAAACATAGTTGAAGAGGGTTATCGGGCGGACCTGATCCACACGCAACCGTCCCGGCTTTTTGGGGATCCGGACAATTTTAACAACCTTAAAGCTGGGTCGAAGAAGGCCTCAGTGGAATACTTCATTCACCATGGAAGTTATCGTGTCTCCTACCAGGTGCCAAAATCGAATTTAAAATTCTTTGCGAAGGCCATCGTGGCCAGGCGATTTGTGGGAGGGAGAACGAGCCACAATATCAAGTACATCATCATGATGGAATACAGAGAAAAACTCTTCCTGGAGAGCTGGCATAACAACACTGTCAAGGAGGGAGGTAAAATCAACACAAGGTGGACCATCTGAATCCACTTCAGTATTAAGTTCGAAAAAGTACTGGTAAAGTTCACGCATGATATCAGATTGGGAGGACCACCACGCCCATCTAGAGAACGAACGGTAGAAAGACACGTCGTTTGAAATCGCTTGTGAAGCCGAAGAAGATGATAGTCAACTCATCCTGTACGATTGAACGAGGCTGGGAATGCAATCGAACACCATCCATTTGCTTGCGTTTGAGTTGTAGAAGTTTCGCCCTCACACGGTAGACGTCGACGACTCTTGAGAGAATTGTAAAGATCGCGAAGGACAGCATAATAAAATTCCCTAGTTCGCCTTATTTCAGCCGCCTTTTCAGCGCTAAAATGCTTGAATGTATTTCGAATCCAGATTTTAGCAAAGGTAAGCCACCATTCTAGAAGTGGGGAATAACGCTCCTGGGACTGAGTTGTCCGCCGCCGGCCGGGGTGGCCGAGCGGTTCTAGGCGCTACAGTCTGGAACCGCGCGACCGTTACGGTCGCAGGTTCGAATCCTGCCTCGGGCATGGATGTGTGTGATGTTCTTAGGCTAGTTAGGTTTAAGTAGTTCTAAGTTCTAGGGGACTGATGACCACAGCAGTTAAGTCCCAAAGTGCTCAGCGCCATTTGAACCATTTGAGTTGTCCGCCGGCAACGTCTGCGATGATGCTTTTCACAGAGGGTTCCGTGAGATGTAGAGTGTTCTGCTTCCAGAAAGGGCGCGAAAGATGGGCCCGCTGCAGGACGTGGTTAAAAGTCATTGAAACAGCACAGTGATCAGTGAAACTCGCAGGAATTACATCAATCGATAGAAGCTGACTACATATGGGGACAGAGAAATAAAAGCGTTCCAATCGGCTACTTCATGTAGCTGTAAAAAACGTAAACTGCACCAATGTAGAACATCTGCAAACCCAAGCATCCTGGAGATGCAAGGACGTCACCATATCATGAAGTTCACGACAAAATGTATAATTGGGAGTCTGATCTACAAGATGTAAGACGCAGCTAAACCTTGCGCGGGTTCCGTCGGAGTAAATAAACAACTTCTTCCTTATAAAACCGCGCGCGATCGGATGAACGAACGGATCCAGACGGAGCGTAAAGAAAAATTAAGGTGAGGTCATAAAAACTACAGCCTATACCGCGATCATCATCTAGCGTTTCGAAGTCGGTCAGCGGGGTTCCATCTCGATAAAGCAAAGCCATACCGGTAGAATTTTCAGGCGCGACATTGAAAAACAGAGTATCCAGGAAGATAGAACACTTCAAATAATACCTCTTGTAAACACACGATATCAGCTTGTGAATCGTAAATAAACTGGCGTAACGCAGCAAGCCGTAATTGGGAACATATACTTTTAACATTGAGGGTTAGAAATGTATATGTCTGCATCCGTTGGCACATGTAAGGTCAATGAAACAACTCTAAGGAAAAAGCACTCATCACGTACTTCTCTCCTCAACGTCTGGAGGCGGGGGAAAGAAGGTATAATTCTAATTCTCCCCACCGGAAGCCGAGGAATCCTCGTTTTTCTTTTTACGACGCGCCGCTGCACTTGCAGGTTGAAAACGCTCTTTCACACCACTCCGTGAAAACATACACCCTTGATGTGGAAGGGATGGGGGCACATCAAGCTCCGGATTGATAGAGGAGCCATCGCCACTGCACTCAGCGGAAATCGGGGAGCACAACTCAGAACGACCAACAGCAACATCAGGTACAGAAGAAGGGACTGGTAATGCAGTGACGGTTTCGGATGGCATTTCCTGATCATCAGGACGAGAATCCGTAGAATCCTGTTGCTCCACCGCCTCAGCGCGGAGGAGGGGTAGTATTTCACTGGAACACTGTAAAGACTGGCCAGCAGGCAACGTCTCTGCGGGAGCATCTGAACTCACAGGAACCGTCACGTCTACGGGTGAAGTGGGGGACGCAGATTCAGCACACGTTTCAACATCAACAGAAGCAGCTGCATCATCTCTGGTAATGCTGGAATCACAATTAACGTCAGTAGACAACTCATTACCGCCAGAAGGTGCACCCTCTGCAACGCCGTATCGGAAGAACGAGACTGGAGTGGGGCGTCCTCGAAATCTGTACCGTCTTCAGACACCGACGTTAGACTTAGCCGTCGTCCCCTCATGGACAGAGGTCGCACTGGGACGCGCCGGCAACGGTAGAAATTCGCAAGGAGTAGGGGGTAATGTTGCCCCTACATTGCGTAACACTTTGCGGCATAGCGGCGGGCTATGCCCGCAGTCCCTGTAGTGAGCGTTGCCGACGAGCGACGAGCTATGCCCGCAGTGATGTATAAAAATGCATAGAAAACAAACTACGGGCTATACTCGCAGTTCGTGTGTTCCGTTACGCTGCTTGATGGTTTAGTTATGCGAAAAATCCGCTAGATAGCAGCACCAACTGGAGAAATGTTCGTTTCTGTAGATTCTGTCACATCCAAGCATTAGCAGTGGCGGCAATATGTCACAGTGTAGACGAAGACTTACAGATGAAGAAATTTTGGATGTTCTGTTCAATGATTCGGGTTCTGAAGAAGAACTTAGTGACGATTCTGAAGATGATAGAGATACTACAGGTAATTATAACATATTTACTGGAATTTAAAATGTGATACGTTGAAACATGTAAGAAACAGTAGGCTGTTCATACACATTTGCTTTGTATATTTCGAGTAATATATTTTAGACTTAAAATGATAATACAAGTTTATCCAGTTGTACATATGACTTATTTATTTACAGAAGAAGAGCTTCAGAACGATATTAACTTGACATCTCAGCAGGAATCGCGTCCAACAGATCGCGAATTTCGGAATGGTAATTGCTCTCACTCCCTCTCTGTGCTTATATATAATCAGTAGGCTGTAATAAAAGTAAACAATTTTGGCCAGTGTTATGTAATAACTTGTTTAGGTATTTAGGTAAATAATACAATACATGTTAGCAAATCCTACATACGACCAATTTACAGAAACTGAAGATCAAACTGATGGTGTGGAGACACCCCAGCATGTAGAGCAAGCTGCTCCTGATCATGAAGTTGGAAATGGTAATTATTCTCAACCTAATCTTTCTTATTACCAATAAGAATACCGTTGATTTAGAGCAAAATTATGACACCCTAAATTTACAAATCAACTTTCATATTGTCATTTTAGTTCATCAACCTAAACTCAACCTACACGTCGAGTACATCAAGTAAGAAGACCCAGGGCAGACAGCAATGCTGACTTGAGATGGGATGACATTCCTGTGTCTGCACCTCCTGTAAGGAACACTGCTTATGGAGAAGTTCCGAGAATTACGGTTCCACTTGATGGCACATCAACTGAATTTGACTTTTTTGAAAACAATTTCAACAGGAATATGGCGAAGCTTGTGAAACAAGAAACAAACAGGTATGCTGCAAATACCATTGCAAACTTGAGGCGTACCAATCAAATCAAGGAACACAGTTTGTGGTCGCATTGGAAACCTGTTACTTTAGCAGAGGTTTATAATTTTTTTCTATAGTAATTCACATGTGCCTGGTAAAGAAGTCATCCATAGCAATTACTGGTCCACAGCTCCCATTCTTCACATTTGCAGCTAGACTGATGTCCCGAGATCATTTCAAGTCAATTTTGGCAATGCTGTATATAAATAATAATGATACATACATACAACATGAACAGCCAAATCATGATCCTTTATATAAAATCAAGCCATATTTTGATTATCTTGTGCAGAGCTTCAGAGACTCACTAGTGCCAAGTGAGAATCTGACCATAGACGAAGGAATGTGTGCCTTTAGAGGCAGGATTCATTTTAGAGTCTATATGAAGAACAAACCAGAGAAGTATGGCATCAAACTGTTCTTTGTGTGTGATTCAAACACTGGTTATGTTGTAAATATGGAGGTTTACACAGGCAAAGGTGATGACTTTACAATTATTCCATTGTTTGAACGTCTACTTTCACCCTACTTATCTAAAGGTCACACTGTTTACATGGAATGGTTTTATACTAGCCCTAAAGTTATTGACTTTTTATGGAGCAAAGACACTTTAGGTGTTGGCACTGTTATGCTAAACAGAAAAGAAATGCCTAAGAGTTTGAAAAAAGCTGTACTGAAGAAAGGTGAAATGACATTCAGACACAGACCACATATGATGGCTTGTAAGTGGAAGGACACCAGGGATGTGGCAGTGTTGTCTTCAAAACATGAGGCAACAGTATCTGACGTAACTGTCAGGGCTAATGGGGCCATATAAAAAAAATCAAGCCTAATGCAGTCCTTGATTATAATATAAACAAGACAGGTGTTGATCAAAGTGATGAACTTCTTGCTTACTATCACTTCAAAAAGAAAAGTATGAAATGGTGGAAGAAGCTCTTCTTCCATATTTTCATTCAAGGAACATTAAACAGTTACATAATGTATAAATGTCACACAGACAACCATGTTCTCTGCATAAATTCATGTCTGTGATTGGAGAAAAACAGGCCATGGTGGCAGGGGAGGAACAAGTGGGAGTGAACCCTTCGACTGTAGACGACAGACTAATTGGCGTCATTTTGGAAGAAAAATTCCTCCAACTGACAACAAAGCGAGGCCATGCAGATCGTGCAAAGTGTGTGGTGACAGGGCTAAGAAAGAGACTGGAAAGTGGAAGAGTAAAGATGCAACTCATTATTGTGCAATGTGTGATGTTGTGCTGTGCATGCCAGAATGCTTTGAACTATTTCATATGAAAGCCAATTACGTATAGAAATGATTTATACAAAATGTAATGTAATTTAGTTGTGCATTGTAATTTTTTAAAATAAATACCTTTCATTTTATTTTTTATAAAACATAATCCAGTGCCATATTCTTTCTACCAACAATAAATCCTACTATAAGACTTTTTATTTTCCTTGTTTCAGCTATCAGCTTGTGATAACAGTGTAAATTTAAGTGAAGTTGGTAACTATGATGTGTTACTTCATTGTAAAGTTTAAGTTTCAAAGGTAAAAATGAAAAAACTGTAATGATTTATCTCTAAGCGTTTCTGAATTACGATTTTTTGAAACATGACAAAAACCCCAGTCTCTTGTGCTAGAATGTCGTACTAAGTTCCAGACCTTAAAGTGTTAAAGCTGGAGATTGACTGACAGCTGACTGCGATGACACTATGTCTGCTAACGTTAAAGGAAGACGTTTTGGATAAGACGACATGAAAACAGTAGTACGCCACTGACAATCAGATATGAGAGGACCGCTTTCCTTACAGAGAAAACATGTTCCTTCTTGCCCTGCAGACATAACATGGATTTGGTAACCACGAAGAGTTAAGTGGGGAGGAGTGTTCTTTTTAATGCACATGTCCACAGTCTGGATACCATTATAACACTGGAAACGATGTTGTACTGACCAGCATTCCCATCGGATATGCCGTATTCCTCCAAACGGAAGCAACGCTGTTTTAAGAACTGAATCGTCTACTTCAGGAGGAAGGTTACAAATTCTAACAGGAGAATACTTGAGTGCCGAATTTTCAAGGAGGACTTGACTAAAGGAACCATCTTGATGTGTAAACAACACTTTAGAACCAATCCGAGACACAAGCCATTCTACTTGAACGAGATCAAAAAACTTCACAAAGAATGCATACAAATCAGAATCAAAGTAATCACTATCTACCTGATTAGGTGTAACACGGATAACATCAGCCAACCAACCGCGAATTTCTAAAGAGCCAGGTTGAACACAACGCGTACTCTTGTCAAAATTGAAACGAACAGTAGCTCGTCAAGGAACAGACTTAAGAGACTAGACAGACATCATGGCGCGGGCAGAAAACACCGCCGCCAAGAGGAAAACGACAAAAAACTCCGCTACACAACTACGATGTGACTGCGACCAGTACACCAACAAGACTGAGTAGCTTCGACACAAGCGCTGCTGAGGCACAGACAGAAGTTAACTACGACCTGCCCGCTCGACGCACAAGGCGACACTACCTCTGGACAACGGGCTCACCCAACACGACAACATCTCGGAGGTAGACAGCACTTCCTCCTGACACTTCCGCATCTTACAGTGTTGCCAGATCGTGCAGATGGACGGACTTAGCGTTGTTAGGAGTGGTCGGTCTTATTGGCCACCTTAAGTTAGCGACTCGGATTTTGTCTCTGTGGCGGCTGGCAGGCGGTCAGTTTTTATGTCTAAGACTGTATGTGCAAATGGAGTATTCTGAGACCCTCCTTGACACTCGGTTCGGCATTGATAGCTCCTTGCAGCACCTGCTGTGAGGTAGCGATTTCTAGTGTCGAGCTCCATTCGCACACGTCACCTGTGGAGCATCTCAGACAAATAATAAAATCGCGAGACAAATATCTAAACATACATAGGATATCATCTATATATAATAAATCGTTATGGATTGTTTCCGTCCCATTTAATTATTATTAAAATTGTAATACAGTTAGTTGTGCACACACTTGCCAGTTTATCGACGACGAGGACAGAAATTTTCGTAACCTCTAACGCTAATGAGAAAATTCACAAATTTAATTCACCTGTAACCTGGACTCCCTCAGTCTTCACATCACTCAGTTCCACGAGATGATGTCATGTAGTTCCGTAACTGCTCGGATTTCGTTTCTCGCTAAATTCTGTGGTAGAACGTTTGAAAGGAGGCAGTGTCAGTAATTTATAATCATTTGGGGGAATAATAATTCAAGGGTTCAAAACATCTTTTATAAATGATGTGCTCTTAGCAAAAATGGTAGCTTATGTAAATTATATTCTGATCCATCGCTACAGCGTTAACATCAATGAATAAAAAGGTCCTTCCGCAAATTTTTGAAGTTACAGTGGTCGTTTTGCCAGATGGTAACAGTCGCTTTCCTTATGTGGCTCAGCAAATCCAAATTATGTATGTAGGGAGAGTAAAGAGGAATTTTCCTGTTATCTAATAGAAACAAAATAAAAAAAAAACGCTAATGATACTGTAGTTTCAGCGAAGTGCGTCTTGGTAAAAAGAAGGAAAAATTGTTTTTGTTCAATGTCGAACCTATCTGAAAACATGCTACTTTGTGAGCCAACACGGATACAAAGGGTGGAGTCATCCTTAAGATGAAATTACAATAAACTAAACTTCATTGCTCGTGGTAATACCTATAATCACTCTTCTGAAAAATAAATCATCCGGTACGTGAGCACCATTTCAAAGAAGGGTTTCAGGCACATGTTTGTATAAAAATTTTGTTCCTCTGTTGATTGTAGGAACACTCTACCGAAATGTGCACCATTGTTTGTCACCCTAGAGTGTGATGCCATCCAGAACATATAAAGCGACAAAAATATTTTTGTAAGAGAAGGCCAAACATTTTGTGAAATTATTTATCTAAAAGTAAGAAATAAACGGATTACATAAACATTTGACACGCCTTTGAATGGTGCATGAAATCAGACTGCATAGTGTACATAATCTACCTGACAAACATCCTATAGTACTCTTTAAAATCCTAATTAGACAATGTACTTTTAATTCTCAATCAGCACTTGATTTGCTGTAAGTGACATCAGGTATCATTCAAAAGCGCGTCAAATGTCTATTTTATTTCTCAAGTTTAGACGTCACAAAAGTTGTTATGTTTTTCAATCTTTCTTCTTCTTCAAGTTTTGTTCAGAAAGCGTTAAAGCTAATAATTATCTGTACATCAAATCAGTCGTTTAACAACCATATTCTTACGAGATTTTATTGTTTTCAAGTTTTTGTCCAGAATAATTCTATATTTCCCCTCTAATCGCTAATAATAAAGCCTTTCTTAAGTACCCTGATTACTTTCAAGCAATTAAAGAGGATGATGTAAACCTGGTCGATATGATTCCCCCATTTTGGCCATTTCCCACTCTTGGTTTGGCTATGAAAATCCGAGTAAAACTTTTCCCTCATCTCACTAATTTAATTTCTCTGTACTACCCCGATTACTGTCAAGCATTTAAATCTTTTCTTGTGAAAGTAGACATCATGCTGATCAATTTGACTTCCCCTTATCGTCAGTTTCCCACTCTTCGTTTTGGTATGAAAATTCGGAGAAAAATACGTTTCGTAATTTCTAGGGAGTCTTGCTTTCGCCCTGGTAAAATATTTGATCAAAAAATTAACATTTCTGCTTACTGATGTTTTAGTATTGTATATCGTCAAGAAGAGAGAAGATACCGGCGGATGTATATAGTCAGCGATACACTACTTATCCACTGCTGCTGAGTCCATAACGTTAAAAAAAAACACACAAGAATCGTGATGGTGGATTACTATTGTAATGTTCGCCAACCTATCCTTCACACGGTGGTCTTCATAAAATGTCCTGCCTACCTTGTAGAAATGCCAGGTTCTGTCAACATTGGAGTTTATGAGGGTATGTCTTTTCACTTTCCTAACATGACTGACGTTTGTTTGCTTACGTCGCGTCTTCTAAACTTGTCTCGTAGATCTCGTCCCAGTCGGCTTCTTCTCCATACAGACGCAGGACTCGACGTGCAAACAACAAACTGTGCTAAATTAAAGTGACAGTGTGGGAGAATATCAGTGCTACGAATAAACTTATCAAAATACAGTATTCCACTTAATTTTCGTGCATTTAAGTCTAGCGGTAACCAAGAAACGCAAGTCAGAGCCTGATTATGTTCATTCCAATCAAATTCCGCAGAAGCTAACTGTGTTCAGAACACCGTAACAAAACACAATCTAATGATGCGAATTATTACAAGACATTCAAAACTTCACACTACCATTTAACAAGGCACTGTTCAACACGACAAATGATTTCTCGTAACTCGTTACACTATACTGTCCGAAGCGCGTGTTGCATTCGTTCACACCTTCTAGCGAGTTGTTAAACACTAATGGCTTCCAAGGTACTGTTAACTGCGACGAATAATTATCGGCATCGTATTCCATTTGACGTCCCTACGCGTGTTGCCTCGCTCATACCCGGTAGAAGATTCGTAATGAGTTACTGTAACCGTCTGGCGACTCCCTATTCAGCGCGCGCTTCTGATTGGTCCATCGTCTTCCACCATCAACGACTAAGTTAAAATATTCTTCTAATTTCCTTTTTTACTTTCGTTAGTGACTTTAAATTGTTATTAATCTTCTGTAAGTGCATCTAATGTTGACGGAACGGCCCGTCGTCTTGAGGATCATAGCATTGTTCAAATAATAAATACACTCGTGTTCAGAAAAAAAACCAGAACATCTTGAACGACTAGAGATAGGACGTTCGTATTCACAGGACATATACATATGTATGTTCTGCAGAGATGAGTAGCATTTGAATCCTGTCGGCCCATGGATTCAAGGACAATATCCATATCGTGGCGCAACAGCACATATCGGTAAAATGTACGTGCGGATCTCGTTGTTGCTATAAACCGAAGATAGTGGATCAGTGTGGCTTGAGCAGACCTGTAAGATGTCTCGCAGAGATATGCACGAACCGTACCGTCAAATCAGTCAGTTTGAAAGAGCTTGCATTATTGGCATGAGAAACTGCTGCTCGTGTGGGACGAAGTGTTTCGGCAGTGCAATGGATGTGTGCCGAATGGTTTACGGAAGACCGTGGAACACGAGAGATGAGCCAGGTCGCATCACCCAGAACACCTCCCAAGAAGATGGATACCTCATCCAAATGGCATTGCAGGATAGATATGCGTCCACCTTGGCTATTGCGCAACAGTGGTACAGTGTAACACATCGTACACTATCAGGAGTGACATTCCGTCGCCATGGGTTACGAGCGCCTGGTCCACTTCTTCGCCTAACTTTGAAGAATGTGCAGAAGCATGCTAGACGGCAGTGGCGTATGGAACGATGTCACTGGGTACAGGAATGGCGTCACATAGTGTTTTCGGACGAATCCGGATTCAGTTTTTTTGAAAATGGTGACCCCATTTTGGTCCACTGTAGACAGGAGGAGCGGCATCACAGTGACTGCATTCGGACAAGACATACAGCAGCAACTGAAGGCCTTATGGCAGGGCTTCACAACATACGTGTTCGCGGAGCAAGCTGTGAGCAGCCAGGCGCGAGCACGGAGCAGCGTGAGCACGCTATACCCCCACTACCGGACCAGAGCGGAGAGTGGGGAGAGTCACGTGGGGCACACAACAGCTGCCGCCAGTCAATGTAAATCCGCGGCCACCTGCAGGGATATCACTCACGAATGATTACTGCGACAAATGAAACAAATAAAGGAGAATGTACACGTGCCACATAATTTTATTAGCTTAGTGTATGCCTCTACATTCGTATTAATTTGTGAACTGTTACACAATAAAAGGTGTCACTGAAGTGTGGGATTCTCGGTTATCTTGTACTTTTTGCCCTTTACAATTGCGTCTGTGTTCGGAGTAATTGTTCTTGTGCATTTTAGGTGCAGCGTGCAGTTTAAATTTCGATCAGACAATGCGTTTCTCAGGCGCGTCTTGTTACATTTCATTGCAGAGAACAGTTGTTCACAAACATACGTGGAACCGAACATTGATATTATTGTAGCCGCCAGTTTGTGCAAACGAGGAAATCTATCCTGAGGGAAGTGTCTGTAGAATTCCAAAATGTTTTTCTTGTTCTGAAATTTGTCTCTGTATTCTCTGTCACACTGTAGGTCAATAATTTCTAGTTGCAGCTCAGGACGAATCTCTTCAATATTCGCTGAATATGGAGAGGAGAACAGATCAAAATCACTGTCTAGTGCTGTCAGATCTTGAAAGCGTTGATCAAATTCTTCCTTAAGGGCAACTAAACTATGTGAATAACGTTCACAGTCTTTGTGAACATCTTGCATGGATGATAATTTAGAAAAATGAGCTAGATTTCCTGTTTCCAGCTGACTCACCCAAAGTGTCAATTTCATTTTAAAAGCTCGTATTCGATCTATGAAATGAGTAATTAGCAAATTTTTACCTTGCAGTGAAATGTTCAAAGCATTCAGATGGCTAGTTAAATCTGCTAAGAACGCGAGATCACATTTCCATGAAGGTTCTTTCAATTCAGGAACACGCATGTTATTTATTTCCATGAACATATTTATCTCATCTAATAGGGAAAAAAATCGATTTAATAATTCGCCACGACTAAGCCAGCGGACCTCGCTGTAATAAGGCAGGCTACCATACTGGCTCTCTACATCCTCAAGAAAGCTTTTAAATTGCCTGTGTTGTAGCCCATACTTCCTTATATAATTGGTTGTACGAACAACAACACTCATCACATTTTTAGAGTGATACTGGTGAATCACACAGTGAACGCCCCTTATTCCATTCGGCACAGTCAGTTTTTTCATTTTCTCCTTCAACAGCGCAATGAAACCTGATTTTTTCCCTGTCATCGCTGGTGCACCGTCTGTAGACACTGAAACTAAAGAATTCCACGACAACCCTATATTTTCAACACTTTCTTCAACACTACTTAAAATATAACCTCCAGTTGTAGTGTTCTTCATGGCTACTACATCGAGGAGCTCCTCCCTCACCTGAAGATCTCTATTAACACCTCTAATAAATATGGCAAGCTGCCCTGTTCCAGTGATATCAACACTTTCGTCCAGAGCTAGAGAATACGCCATAAAATCTTTACAGATATTTGCAAGCTGGCTCTGGACGTCGTCTGCCATGTCCTGTATGCGACGCATAATGGTCGTGTTAGATAATGGCACAATCCGAAACTGTTCAACTTGAGATGGACACAAATGTTCCGCTGCAACTACCAAACATTCTTTTATTAAATCGCCATCAGTGAAGGGGCGCAGAGATTTTGCTAAAAGAAAAGCAATTTTGTAACTCACTCTGAGAGCTGCCTCAGTTGATTTTTCTTCGACGTCCAGATCTTCTTCGGATAGCTTCCTTTTAAGTTTAATAACTTCCTGTGCACGATCTGGTCCATCACATTTTCCACTTCCGTAGTCTTTCGCGTGGTACGACATATAATGTCGCTGCAAATTAAATTTCCTAAAAGAATTCAGCGTTTTGTGGCATACTAAACATTTTGCAACACCATCTTTTACTGTAAACAGATACAGTTCCTCCCAATGGGGGTTGAACTGCGAAAACATGGTTGGGGTTACACAACGGCGACTTGACATGATTCTTAACCTGCGAAGTGACTGTTAGAGCTGATCGTAGTACTTTAAACGTTACACAGTCGGCGCGAATTCAGTAGGCACGCTGCGGCCCTGTTCAAACGTGCGCGCGCATTTCCCCTCCCTCCCTATTCCGCGACCTTGCACCTGCTCGCGAGCACGTGCCTGAGCAGACGCGAGTACTCGCGCTCAAAACCGGCCAGTTGTTAAGCCCTGCCTTATGGCGTAGGGTGCTCTTGGGTACAACCACAAATCACAGTTGGTGCGTGTCCAGGGCACTGTGACCAGTATGACCTACGTGAATGACATCCTGAGACCCTTAGCCATACCCTTTCTGCACAACACTCCAAACGCCATCTTTCAGCAAGACAGTGCACGATCAGATGTTGTAGCACAGCACCTTCTTGGCGTCACAAGATGTCAGCCTTTTGTCCTGGCCCACCAGATCACCAGACTTGCCGCCAATCGAAAATGTGTGAGCTATGGTGAAACGATGGGTGCAGTGCTGTGACTCAGTGCCAACCACCACAAATGATCTTTGGAATGGGTCAATGCAGCATGGATGGATATACCATAGGACGCCATTCCCTCCATACACGAGTCGATGCCATCAGGCATGGAACAAGTTGTCAGGGCCCATGGTGGACCCTGTGCCTACTAGGGAACGAGACACATGCTGAACCGAGGTGAAACATACGAATGTACGAGTCCTGTGAATATGAACATCCTATCTCCAGTCGATCAAAGTGTTCTGTTTTTTTTCTGAACATCAGTGTATTAAATAACAACATTGTGCTGCTTCGCTCCACGTCCAGTATGAGATTCCCGGCTGTCCATTACGGTAATCTAACACAATGCAGTCGCCGATAGCAGGCGTGTTCTCGCAGTCTGAAACCATGTGCCGCACAGCTCAATGCAGGTACTCACTCTCTCTCTCTCTCTCTGCCTTGCTGCTACTGAATGTTCTTGTCCTACTGCTAGCAAGTAGAAGTGAAATAAAATTGTAGTGTGGGCGAAAAATGTGCCAGAAACGCCACAACTGTAAGGAACTTTACCTGTAAAACGTGACATCCGGCTTGAGTTGTGTAACGCACACTTCCGGCCAAAATGTACAGAAGCTGCCAATTCAAGGCAGAGAGGCTGCCAGGTGTCGGCGACCTGTTACGCCAATAAAGGAGCGGCCTCTGGCGGCGGGCCAGCGGAGACAGGGAGAGCTTCCAGCGAAAGTCCCTGGCCGTTCTTCTCCCGTCACCACAACGCGTTTGTCTTCAGCATATACGGCTGTCCTTTTATGGCAGCCCCTCAGGGCTTGTCTCAGTGTTTCTGTACATCGGAAAGTCTTTTGTGGGAGAGCCAAGCCCACATGTCGAATCGTGCCAGGGACGTAATAAACGTTACTCATGCTGCACAATGACATGGTGTCACAATGGAGACTACTATAATCTACAAATGTTGAGAAATTTTTATTCACCGACACATTAACCTAGTAATTTCACACTGTTACCGGATCAGTACCCAGTGCTACAGGCTGACCCCGAAGCGATTCCGAAACGGGCGTGTTTATCGATGGCGGACGTATTGGTTCAAATTAGTTGTCATCTCATTTTTCCATAGCGTACGTGTTGATTCCCACAAGCTATTAACAGTGCCAAAACACTTCCCTTCCCATTCTGCACAGACTTAGGAATGTCTACACGCAGTAGGTATGGTTCATTACGTTTGGCTTTTTGGTATTCTCATAATGCAAGTAGAGTACAAGCAAAGTTGTGTCGATGGCGGACGTATTGGTTCAAATTAGTTGTCATCTCATTTTTCCATAGCGTACGTGTTGATTCCCACAAGCTATTAACAGTGCCAAAACACTTCCCTTCCCATTCTGCACAGACTTAGGAATGTCTACACGCAGTAGGTATGGTTTATTACGTTTGGCTTTTTGGTATTCTCATAATGCAAGTAGAGTACAAGCAAAGTTGTGGTTGTCAAGCGTAAGTAATAAAATTATGTAGCTGCGAAAAACTTGTAGCTGATCTTTTGAAGATATTCATGCCAGGTAATAGTTAAATTAGACAGCTTTTCCATTTCTTCTTTTATGTATTAGGTTGGCGCATAAGTTCGTAGCGTTTTTCCATACGTTTCATAAACACAACAAATATACGTAACAGAGACTTCAGTCATCGATAGTATATTCTCCTTCACTATTTACAACAGCCTGACAACGCTGAGGTAACATTTAAATTCCGCGACTGGGTTCGAAGCGAAGAACTCGTCGAGCCATGTTCGGAGCGCAAAAAATGGTTCAAATGGCTCTGAGCACTACGGGACTCAACATCTGAGGCCATCAGTCCCCTAGAACTTAGAACTACTTAAACCTAACTAACCTAAGGACATCACTCACATCCATGCCCGAGGCAGGATTCGAACCTGCGACCGTAGCGGTCGCGCGGCTCCAGACTGAAGCGCCTAGAACCGCTCGGTTACACCGGCCGGCTCTTGGACTGTGTCTGCGAGACGTCTCGGTTGTTGAGAATAAATGTCATCAGTGATGGTTACACCTCAGGGAAGCAATTCGTAGTATACAACACCGCCGCTGTTCCACAGATACGTAAAAATTTTGTGGATGTTCGCAGGTATTTTTGCACGGAGTTTGTGCTTTGTCTGGGCTCAACCATTCCTTCCTTTCCCTTATGTTAGCATAGAGACACCACTTTTCGTCGTCAGTAACGATACCGGATAGAAGTGGTCGGTGTTGTACACAAGCTAATTTGTGACGAGCAAGCAGGTATGCAAACATGGCCACCCAATGATTTTTGTGATTTTGGCGTAGAGCATGCGGTACCCATACACCGGATTTTTCAACCTTCGTCATTGCATGAAAATGTCTCACAATGGTGGAATGAACACAGTTCGTCACATTTGCCAGTTTTCGAGTACACTGACTTGGATCATTGTGGATTAATGAGTTTAAACGATCTTAATCAAACCCCGAAGGTCTTCTTGAACGTGAATAGTCACTAATGTCCTCCTTAAAACGAGAAAATCACTTTATTGCCGTGATCTGTCCAATGGCGTTATCCTCATAAACGGCGCAAATGTTTCTGACGGCACCCGTTGCTGTCACCTGTGTACTAAACTCAAGCAGAAGAATAGAAGAATATGTTCCGATTTCTCGACCTGGTACTCCATTTTCTAATGTCCACAGCTCCACTCGCTGTTCCATATGACAAAATGACAACATGGAAACTCAAATAGGAACAGTTAACTAGAAACAAAACTTACAATCGATAAAGAGGCACGTAGCAACTGAAATAGCAACATGCAAAACAAAAACGCTACGAACTTATGGACCAACCTAATATTTCTGTTTGTCCTGGATTATTTGGGGAGTAATTTTCTTCTCGCTTCTCAAGTTAATATCTGCTTCAGTTTGAATACCCTTCAATGTCTGTAAGAAACGGAATGTGTTGGGATGCGAAGAGTAAAATTGAGCTTTCAGTTTAGAGTGGAATGCCTCACAGCTATTAGTAGTCTCTTCAGAACTCCTACTAAAGTCGGCCCACGTAATGAATTATAAATATTTCGTGAAACAGATTAGGGCGACTCTTGAAGGTCACATCTATAAATAAAGTTCTCGACTGTTTCAGAAAATTCACTTTGGTTTGGCATGAGGACCCATAATATTCTTTTCAGAGTCGTTTACAAATTAAAAGTTTTTTCCCCTTTTTGTGCGGAAAACATTTTTCACCGGTGCCTCATGTATTTCTGGTAAGTTATTGGACAAGTTAGGAAGTTTGGGTAATCGACTGGCATTAATATTTTTCCTTATTCGAACCAAATCTTTAATTGTGATCGTGTCAGTATCAGCATTAGCTAACCCGCGGCGTATAAGTTTGGAGAGGTGCTCCGACAAATTTACTTCAGTCTCTCTCCTCACAATATTACTAACACTCTGCGCGGTTTAATATACCAGAGTTATCCTTTTCATGATTATTGTCTAATTGCGAACCGACAATACAATTTAAATATTTTATTTTGACAAAACACTTACATATTTTCCTCGTACACTTCTCAGCTATCATCGCCATTGACGAGACACTTATGGAAACAGAACTTATAACCGTCTACCACCAACAGCTTTTTGTCCGTTTTGCTTGTAACTGTATCAACCTCCGTATCTCAAACACAGTGCACTGACTCCGAGGACTGACTTGTCTGCGCGGCGATGGAAAGGAGAAGCGAAGCACCGTCAGCCGAAAGTTAACGGAATCAACACTGATGTTTTTGTTCGGGGAACTTATCGAAAGCAGGAATCTAGGTGTTCACTATTCGACCGTACAGAAACGCAAATGGCAGCAGCGGTGCTACAGAGGTCTCTTTCTTGCAGGGTTCATCCCAACTCTCGCTGCCTCCGCTATTTCATTAACTGGCATTTAATTATTTCCATTTTTGGGGGGATCAACTTCCTAACGCCACCTTCGTGTGCTTCATCCGTCTGCGGATGATATAAACTGTTTTTTGGTGTTTACGAAGGTGGTGTTGGGGACCAACACTAACATTGGCCGAACGGACGTGGGAAGTCGCTTCAAACCCACAGTTGGGCTGACCAGTGCACCAGACCAATGTTCATTAATCGGACGTGCGGATTCGATCTGAGTCGAGATCATTTCCTTATCTGGTTTACTTGTGCACTAAGCGTGAAGCTATAGTACTTGTAACAGGTCCCTCTGCAGAACTAAAAGCAGAAAAAAATGAATGCAAGGAAAAAATGCTACACATTGTAATTTAAAAACTGTTATAGAAAACTGTTATAGAACTCTAACAAATGTAAAATAAGTCCAGCAATCATACACTCCTGGAAATTGAAATAAGAACACCGTGAATTCATTGTCCCAGGAAGGGGAAACTTTATTGACACATTCCTGGGGTCAGATACATCACATGATCACACTGACAGAACCACAGGCACATAGGCACAGGCAACAGAGCATGCACAATGTCGGCACTAGTACAGTGTATATCCACCTTTCGCAGCAATGCAGGCTGCTATTCTCCCATGGAGACGATCGTAGAGATGCTGGATGTAGTCCTGTGGAACGGCTTGCCATGTCATTTCCACCTGGCGCCTCAGTTGGACCAGCGTTCGTGCTGGACGTGCAGACCGCATGAGACGACGCTTCATCCAGTCCCAAACATGCTCAATGGGGGACAGATCCGGAGATCTTGCTGGCCAGGGTAGTTGACTTACACCTTCTAGAGCACGTTGGGTGGCACGGGATACATGCGGACGTGCATTGTCCTGTTGGAACAGCAAGTTCCCTTGCCGGTCTAGGAATGGTACAACGATGGGTTCGATGACGGTTTGGATGTACCGTGCACTATTCAGTGTCCCCTCGACGATCACCAGTGGTGTACGGCCAGTGTAGGAGATCGCTCCCCACACCATGATGCCGGGTGTTGGCCCTGTGTGCCTCGGTCGTATGCAGTCCTGATTGTGGCGCTCACCTGCACGGCGCCAAACACGCATACGACCATCATTGGCACCAAGGCAGAAGCGACTCTCATCGCTGAAGACGACACGTCTCCATTCGTCCCTCCATTCACGCCTGTCGAGACACCACTGGAGGCGGGCTGCACGATGTTGGGGCGTGAGCGGAAGACGACCTAACGGTATGCGGGACCGTAGCCCAGCTTCATGGAGACGGTTGCGAATGGTCCTCGCCGATACCCCAGGAGCAACACTGTCCCTAATTTGCTGGGAAGTGGCGGTGCGGTCCCCTACGGCACTGCGTAGGATCCTACGGTCTTGGCGTGCATCCGTGGGTCGTTGCGGTCCGGTCCCAGGTCGACGGGCACGTGCACCTTCCGCCGACCACTGGCGACAACATCGATGTACTGTGGAGACCTCACGCCCCACGTGTTGAGCAATTCGGCGGTACGTCCACCCGGCCTCCCGCATGCCCACTATACGCCCTCGCTCAGTCCGTCAACTGCACATACGGTTCACGTCCACGCTGTCGCGGCATGCTACCAGTGTTAAAGACTGCGATGGAGCTCCGTATGCCACGGCAAACTGGCTGACACCGACGGCGGCGGTGCACCAATGCTGCGCAGCTAGCGCCATTCGACGGCCAACACCGCGGTTCCTGGTGTGTCCGCTGTGCGAGCGTGTGATCATTGCTTGTACAGCCCTCTCGCAGTGTCCGGAGCAAGTATGGTGAGTCTGACACACCGGTGTCAATGTGTTCTGTTTTCCATTTCCAGGAGTGTATTAGAAATTACACAGTCAAGAAGAGCCTTGTTAATTTTAACGATACGAGCAGTTTCTCATCATATTTATGCCGAGTGGCTAAATGATATGGGAGGACGCTACATATGATGGCGGTCGTCGGACGCTGAAGCGTGTTCGGCGTATTTGTCACCGTACAGTGCTGGTGGAAATGGATTATTGACGCCCTAAATTCAAACGGGCGGCGATCTGTATCAGAATACACCGCCGATCTACAACGCGACGTGACGTCCGTTCGTGAAACCGCTGAGGTAGTCGTAATCGGCGTGTGCAAACATTGTCTCTGGGATAATGAAGATCCTCGACATTGTTGACTCGGAAACTCGAATTTTTGTCATATTTGATATGCTATGGCCTATGCGTCTTGTCTGTATTACCATCCCATGTTCAAAGTTGCTTAGCTCTCAGCGTGTTGCCATATTCACTACACAACTGCCAGTAACAGACTGCCCAGATATTGTCTCTACTGTCGAATCTATACGCCGCATCTACACGCAACATTCGGTGTTTACACACTGCATGTCTTCAAAAGGGATACCATTAATTTTGACACCTAAAATGATTTGCAAATATCTAGTAAAGAAATACGTACATTTATCACACATTCAATTTGAATTCTTCACGAACACATATCACATACTACATGTTACATAAAAAGAAAAGGCAAGTATCTTCAGCTGCGTGTAAACATTATGGGTAAGGTAGCAGTGTTTGTTGTTCCTTTGAGTATCTTCACAATAAAAATACAGGGGTTGTGGTAAGCGCATTTAACCAGACAGCAAAATGTAGCACCCTCACGGTACCTTACAAATTTGGCGATCCTACCCATTCAGCCCAGCTTAGAACTACGTGTGTTGTATATGGTGTCACTTTGTTGTATAGTATGACTACTGTGCTTGTGCTTAAGTTCTGTCACATTCTTGTTATGTTAGGTCAAAGCGTTTATTCACTGAAGTGTCAAAGCACTGGTGAGAGCATACATATTCAAATACGGAGATATCTAAACATGCAGAATACGGCGCAGCGGTCAGCGCCGCCTGTGTAAGACAACAAGTGTCTGGCGCAGTTTTTAGATCGGTTACTGCTGCTATATGGCAAGTTATCAAGATTTAGGTGGGTTTGAACTTGGTGTTATAGTCGGCGCACGAGCGATGGGACACAGCATCTCAGAGGAAAAGAGGATGTGGGGATTTTCCCGCACGACCATTTCACGAGTGTACCTTGAATGTCAGGAATCCGGTAAAACATCAAACCTTCGACATCGCTGCGGCCGGAAAAAGATTTTGTAACAACGACGACTGAAGAGAATCGTTAAACGTGACAAAAGTGCAACCCTTCGGCAAACTGCTGCAGCCTTCAAAAAGTGTCAGCGTGTGAACCATTCAACGAACCATCATCGATATTGGCTTTCGGAGCCGAAAGCCCACTCGTGTCCCCTTGATGACTGTAATCCACAAAGCCCGTCAACACCGGCCGATTTTTCAAGCTGGTGGAGGCTCTGTAATGGAGTGTGGTGTGTTCAGTTGGAATGATATACGACCCCTCATACGTCTAGATACGACTCTGACAGGTGATACTTGCGTAAGCATCCCGTCTGATCACCTGCATCCATTCATGTCCATTGTGCATTCCGACGGACTTAGCCAATTACAGGAGGACAATGCGACACCACACACGTACAGAATTGCCACAGAGTGGCTCCAGGAACGCTCTTCTGAGTTTAAACAATTCCGATGGCCTCCAGACTCCCCAGACATGAACATTACTGATCATATCCGGAATGCTTTACAACGTGCTGTTTAGAAGAGGTCTCCACCCCCTCCTACTCTTACGGATTTATGGACAGCCCTGCAGGATTCATGGTATCAATTTCCTCCAGCACTACTTCAGACATTAGTCGAGTCCTTGCCACGTTGTGTTGCGGCACTTCTGCGTGCTCGCGGGGGCCCTAGGCAGGTGTCTTTTCTTTGGATCTTCAGTTTATATACTAAACTCCTCCTGAACAGGCCATGAAGGCCCAACGGTACCGACTGGCCCGCGTGTCATCCTCAGCCCATAGGCGTCACTGGATGCGGATATGCACACCGCTCTCCCGAACGAATGTCAGTTTACTTGACCGGAGCCGCTACTTCTCAATCAAGTAGTTCCTCAGTTTGCCTCATAAGGGCTGAGTGCACCCCACTTGCCAACGGCGCTAGGCAGACCGGATGGTCACCCATCCAGGTGTTAGCCCAGCCCGACAGCGCTTAACTTCGGTGAATAACCAGTTCTGAAGGTAACAGTTTCGATACCGATGACAGTAATTTAACTTCGCGGTTGTGTCGTTTGATGATTTTAACGTCATTCGATCTGATTTTCGTGTGTACTACATTTGCGAGAATCTTTACGCACAATTATGGTTCTCACTCTCCGGATTTACTGAAACGTGTGCCTGTCTGTAATTCTTAAGACTTGTCATATAGCTTGTTGTTGTTGTGGTCTTCATTCCTGAGACTGGTTTGATGCAGCTCTCCATGCTACTCTATCCTGTGCAAGCTTCTTCATCTCCCAGTACCTACTGCAGCCTACATCTTTCGTCAAACGAAATGTGTGACTGGAGATGGGGCAGTACTATGTTTGGGTTTTCTTTGATAGAAAATGGAGAGAATAATTAGTTTATTCGGGAAAATGAAGTTAGGCATACTAAGTATAAAGTTTTACGGCCCTTCTTATATTCGTCTCATGAGAAGTACGTAAAAGAATAAAGAAGGAAGGGTTTGCCAAAATGTATCACTATCTCTTCAGGTGCAATGCTTTTCCTGCTGGTCACCTCTTGGTGCTATATTTTTGGTTGTGCCGCTCAACAACAAAAATAGGCAATAGCTTGCTGTTTCCCGAACGTAACTCGTCAACAGGTGTGGCCACATCGAGTGTTGGAGCTCTGAAGCGTCCTCGTTCGAGAATGTTAATGTGTCGATTTTATGACGTTCTCGCTTTCTCGCAGAAGTCACGCATCGCGTGCCTGAAGCTTTCCAGAAGGAATTGTACTCAGTCCAACTGGTGGACTTTGGCATTAGAAACAACACCTAGTGGGTACAAACAGAGTTCAATTGTTTCGTTTTGCATTTATTACGTGTGGACATCCCCATAGTGAGCAGAATCGCTTAATACGGCATATCAAGTGAAATGACGAAGTGTGTCCTTCGTCATGTGCAAAGAGCTAATATGCTGAATTAGTATAGACGCCGTAGGAGGGGGAGTGTTGATTGCAGTCGACAGAAATATTATCTCTACTGAGATTGAAATTGAGTGTGAAAGTGAAGTTATCTGGTTGCACATAACAGGTCTTGGTGAAATCAAGTTAATTGTTGATGTCTTTGCCGACCATCCGACTCCGCCGTGACACTTCTAGGGTCATTGAAAAAAAGTATATGGTCAGCTGTGCCTAAATACCCGAACATGCAATATTAGTTGGTGGTGATCTTAACTTCTCGAGTGTGAAGTGGGACGTATTTGGATTCATTGCAGGGAGACAGACAGTCTTGTGAAGTACTTTTCAACACGTTCTCCGAAAACTGTCTTGAGCAGGCAGTTCGGCAGCCGACTTGTAATGGAAGTATCTTGGACCTTGTAGCTACAAACAGGCCGGACCTTATCGACGGTGTCAGTATAGAGACGGGGATTAGTGACCATGATGTTATCATAACCGCTATGGTTACGAAAGTTAACAAATCGGTCAAGAGGACTAGGAGGGTATCTCATCTACAAAGAGCAGGTAAGCAGTTGTTAGCATCTCACTTAGACAATGAACTGCAATCATGTAGTTTCAGAATGATGGTCGTAGATGAATTATGGGCAAAGTTTTTTCAGACTGTAAATCGTGCCCTGGGCAAGTATGTGCCTAGTAAGTGGATTAAGGGCGGAAAAGACCCACCGTGGTTTAATAACGGAATTCGGAAGATGCTGGGGAAGAAAATGCTTACACTCTCGTTTCGAATGTGGACGCACAAATGACGACAGGCAAAGATTAGAGGAGATTCGTGCGTCTGTGAAAAGATCTATGCGCGAAGTATACGACAGCTACCACCGTCATACCTTGGATAAAGATCTTGCGGATAACGAAAAAATCCTGGTCCTATGCAAAATCGCTAAGCGGGTATAAGGCTTCCATTCAGTCAAGCGACTAGTTGTGGTACAAGGGTACCCCCCGTCAGGCACCGTACGGTGGCTTGCGTAGTATGTATGTGGATGTAGATGTACCAGGCTTACTATTTGGCGCCGGTCCTTGTGCAGCGACGTAGCGTTGAAACACAAACATCAGTGTGCTATACAGTTGCAGACAGTCAACGTGGGCCTGTACAATGTGACCAGGGTTTTACTCGTAAATCTATTTTATCAAAACAACGGGAATAGTGCTCCGCTCTTCGCGAGTATCGACACATTAAGGGGACCACACCCTGTCTATCTAACCCATGTTAATTTAGGCAAGTATTTGACCCATTTCCGAAAAAACTATTTGATGCAGGACTTTAATATTTTTACGTTATGTTACATGATGCTAATAGAGTCAACTGTACTAAAATCTACTTTATCCGTTTTATAGTTTTTAAGAAATACTTTTTTAAATTTATTAACAAAAAAGTTTTTCCTGTAGAAAATATTTTTTGTGAACTTCCTAGTGGGGGAATATTAATGAATGTAGTACCAGAGGTGGCTTTTTATGTTATGCAGAGTCTCTGAAAATTTCATCCATTTACCAAGAGAGTTTCTGATATAATGGGGCATATGTACTGAAAATTTTAGTTTGTGGGAAATTGACTTTAAAGAAAAGTCTTTAGAAATTTTTTACTTACAGTTAATTAAAACTGTCCTTCTGCATATGATGGCCCTTCTTTGGCCTCTAGCAGGTCTTCCAGCTTCTTTTTCACCTTCCTGGTTATTTGTCTTGCTTTCTTGGTCATATTAGATGCAAACCTGTCTGCATCGGCTATCGTCATTTTACCGCAATGTTCCAGCCCAGTGATAATATTTTCACCAGGATTAATTCCCAGCTTTTTCAGTACCCAACACTTTCCAGTGTTACCACAACTGAATGTAATAACGGCATCTTGAACTCCTAGTTTCATTATATGCATGCCTACTAAAACAGTTTTAGGAAGGCGATTCCAAATTATGCTGTTGAAAAATTCATTTGGGTTCTGTGTCTGCCCATGAAGACATTGCCTTAGAAGATCAGGATGAGCCGTGTCTCTGAAAATATGTTTCATTGTTGTAATAACAGCAGTAGGAAGAGAATGCTGGTGATAATAAGATTCACCAGTTTGCTGAGCCCTATTGTATTTGCACCACGAATTTTCTCATGATGGACACAATCCATGACATGGCTTATCATCAGTAGAGGACTTATGGAAGAATATGGCCGAAACATCTCTCTTCATTGCCTCCAGATTTTCTTTATTTCTCCTAATTGCCTGCCCATAGTATACCTGCAAGTTTTCTATAACAACTACTCGCAATAACACTTGAACAAAACTAACCGCGTGTTTGAAAGCGTGTTGTTTACAAACAGCAGAAACAAAAGAACACCGACCGTTGAAATCCAAGGGCAGCCAACACACTCGTAAGTAAAAAAAAAAAAATCCCTAACCGGCAGTGTAGGGGATATAAAGATCTAAAATATATGTAGAAAAGTGGATGAAAGAAAAGTGGGCGTGGCACATAATCACACGTGGTAGGAAAATGCTCTTTAAATGCTCAAAAAAATTTTTTTTCAGCAAAATGGTTTTCAGAGTACTTAAATAAAAACCTTAATCTATCGAAATGTGATGAAAACCGAAAATCGATTTTTTTCGACCTGAACCATGGTGTGGTCCCCTTAAAGGAATATGGAGAGGTCGATTTCCGCACCGCGGTTGAAGAACATGATTCGGAATTTCGAAGTAACTGGGAACGGCTGCACTGCTCCTGGGAGTGGCAAATTGTTGAAGAAGTTTACGACCCCTGTGCCACAGCTGTTTTTCTGCCACTCTGTGACCGTTTCCTTATGGTCTCATACTGCTGAGCTGACTCCATACAACAGAATGGTACATACACAACACTTTGCTGCCATCACTTACATGAGCGCTGGACAATGCAGTGTGACTCTCACCATTATTACAGGAACTAGGATTGTAAACTAAATTTGAGCGTTTTTCTTACCTGTTGCCCACAATGAGGATCTCTTCACTGTGGGCTACGAAACGAAGGACATATCTAATCCAATCTCTCCAGCTCAGAACTCAGAGTGCTCCTCTTTCTCCTTTCTAGAAAGAGGACAGTGTTCTACTACAAACACACTTGTTTTCTGTTCTGATTCTTCCTAGTAAGACTACGCTCCGCCGTCCACGTTAATCCATGATAATGAGCACGAAATGGATTTCACGTTTTTGATTAGGTACCATAGCAGACTGCACTTTGTTTTTAAACAAGGAGCTCAAGGAGCTTGCACCGTCCTGGTCATTGATCTCCTTCTGACCTATCCGTCACTACATGACATCTTGTTGCAAAACTCCAGTTATTCTCTCTGATTGCCTTAGGGTCTATAAAAGTTTACCTGGTGATCATGCCGGGATAGTGCATGGAGTACAACCAATTTGGCGGTGAAAATCCTAGCAAAAACTCATCTAAGCCAATTGAAAATCTTGTTCCAGTGGTTTTTTGTACATATAGTTTTATCTAACGCACATTCAAATTATAATTCCCGCTTGCTTCAGCCTGAATATTGTCCCTACAGGGAAATTTTTGTTCTGCAATGCTTTAAAATAACCGTTTGTTAATTTATTGTTGTACTCTTTCAGATTTGACCAAAAGACCACAACATTCCTCCCAAGTATGTAAAAATGAAAACTTTATACACATGGTAAGAATGCAGTGTTTCGTGACGGTAACAATGAATGAAATGCCACACGAGCTAAGCTACTTACGCAAGGTCTTCAGGAACGACGGCTACAACGATCACAAAATCAAGGAAGTGATCCAAAACAAGAATCGCAACAAGGCCGACGAGGAGCAGGAAAATGAGTTAGCTCTTTCATCGTATTGTCGCTCCCGGCAGGGGAAGATATGCCACCTGTTGAAGATATACGAAATTAAATCGATCTTCAGGCCTCCGTCGAAGATACGGCTGCTGCCGAGAGAAGTTAAAGTTGCAGCATGTCTTAGAACACATGGGATTTTCAAAATATTCAGCAAACTGGTCAGTCTTACGTCGGACAAATAGTGTGCACTGCAGAATAACACAGGAGGAAACATGAGAGGTTTTATCGCCTACGCTACCCCGAAGAAATCTGCTTTGCTGACCACGCTTTAGAAAACGACGAATGGATTAAATTTGACGACACCACTTCCGTGGCTCGCATTAATGGCTCCTGGAATAGTACAGTTAAGGAACCCATCGAACTGATTGACAACCCTCTTAGTAGAGATGGTGGCCTACAGCTCAGCACGGAATCGAATCCACTATCGCGAGGTTCCAGCCGGTGTATCGAACGTGGAGTCAAATTATGCTCTTACATGGCGATAACGTGATCACCAGTTACGTCACAGGCGGTAAGTAGAGTGTATAAGGGCGTACCAGTACCCCATCACCTGTTATTCCACTTGACAGTGACCAAAGAGTATTTGATCGAAAGCTCGCGACGTTTTAACTACTTGACGCGACTGGAACGCCGAGAACATTTTATTCTTTGTACATCGTAGTAATTAAGAATGAAAACTGATATCAGGTGAAGCCTCCAAGTGCAGAAACAGGATTTCTGCATTATATATCTGTTTATGGTAGTCACTAAGTAATCCAACACAAGTCTGCAGTTTACTGATAGGGCTAGCGACCCGCAACAAGTGGGGCAGCACGTCGACACTCAAGTTCGGTAGGTATTCAGTTTAGTATTGGTCATACTGGATGACGGACCAAGTGGGTAGCGATATTAGAAGAAATCTTGGACAACAAGAACGACACAGAGCCTGCCTTTATCCTACCAGAATATCGCACGGGGGAAGCGTTTGGTAAGAACATTGTAACGTCCTTAATGTGCCATCGAGTGGTGGGAGAAGCCTGAACGTGAATCACACCAATGTCTGCTATAGTGTACAACGATATCTGAAAACATGATATTACGTGGTGGACGTGGATGGTGCTTTCAAGTGCTCCCTTCCAGGTACTGTTCACCAGGAAGTCGTCATGATACTTATGCGACCATCGTCTTTCGTTGGCCTGAAGCTTCACCTATGATCGGAGCTGAATCGGCAGATGAGTGTCATTATTAACGGCTCCACAGCAGTGGAAGATGCGATCGCGCAATAGTGCTTCCCTGCAGAAGACAGAGTCGATCTCTACTGCTAACGTGCAGTCTTGTTGCCCCTAAATGTATTCCGCTGCTACGCTGATGCAACGGGCGTCAAAGAGCGCTTCGTGACGGCAATACTGTAGAGGCGCGTATCTTCCTTTCATACGCGCGATTGCGAAGCCCGTATACGTGCATCGCCGTCATATGATAACTTATCGCACTATTGTACTAGTTCCGCGTCCAATCGGTGGTATTAACCTTCGCGCACCGCAGCAACACCGCCGTGTTCCAAGCCCCTTGAATGTTTACGATGGGTATATGAGGAGGCATGGTGTGACTCAGAAAGCACGCTTATAAAATGAGAATAGCTCTTTCATTGTGTGTAGCTTCTAATCACCTGACTACCTGTTGGCTAGCAATTACAAATGTCGTTTCAGGGACAACAAATTACATTGGTTACACGCGACGAACGCATTTATTGCAGTGGAGTAAATAATACTGCACTCAACGTGGCAGAAAGCAAAGTAGAAAAAAATTACTTGTCTTCTTGCGGCGTTAGTGTCAAGGGGCAGCTAAATTCCATTCAGATCTTTCAAAAATGCGCATCCTGCTTCCTACAAAATGACTGAAATACTTTTCAACAGCCGGCCGGTTTGGCCGAGGGGTTCTAGGCGCTACAGTCTGGAACCGCGCTACCGCTACGGTCGCAGGTTCGAATCCTGCCTCGGGCATGGATGTATGTGATGTCCTTAGGTTAGTTAGGTTTAAGTAGTTCTAAGTTCTAGGGGACTGATGACCTCAGAAGTTAAGTCCCATTGTACTCAGAGCCATTTGAACCATTTTGAAAGGAACTTATTACACAATAAGGCAATTCATGTGTCAACCTTGTATTTTTTGCTAACTTGGCTTTACAACGCACTCACGTTGTGCTTCTTCCGATCAAATTGAAAACTAATTTACCATGAAGTAATGAAATTCGTTGTTAAACTGTTTATTGCCAGTGGAAATTCATCCAGAGCTGCTTGAATTTCGAGGAAATCTGCTGCTTCTTTTTCAATAGGGAAGAAGTGGGCACCAGAATTCAACCGTGGCCGTGTTCTTCTTCAAGACTGTCCAAAGGACGTCCAACCACGGATGGAGATGTCTAGATGCTGCACAATGTGACGGCAGAATAACAATGAAAGACACATGAAAATGCTGCTGCCGTGGATTCATTAGATGGTGGTATACCCGGTGCACTTCATTCAAAGGTTAACTGAGAGACATCTTTTTGCAAGAAATATACGATATTCACATTTATCGCGAATCTCTCGACCAGTGCAAAAATCTACCGAAAGAAAGCGCAGGACTCCTGCATATTAGAAGGGTAAAAGAACAGACCCGCAAAATTACAGACTGATATCCTAAACATAGATTTGTTGCAGAATTCTTGAACGCATTTTCAGTTCAAACATAATAAATATTATTGGGACAGAAAATCTGTTGTCCGCAAGTCAGTATGATTTTAGAAAGTATCGCTTGTGCGAAACTCAGCTTGCTCTTTCCGCTCATGATGTCCAGTGAACCATGAATGAAGGGCATCACACAGATTCCACATAAGTAGATTTCAATAAAGCGTTCGACACCGTGTTCCACTGCACCCTGTTAACGAAGATATGATCATACTGAACAGGTTCCCAGTTATGTGAGTGGCCCGCAGACTTCTTGCCCACTGCGTTGTCCTCGAAGGCGAGTATTTAGCAAAGACGAGGGTATCCTCAGGAATGCGCCAAGGATGTGTGTAGGACCGCTATTGATCTGAATGACAGGGTGAGCAGCAATCTGCGACTGTTTGCTGATGATGCTATGATGTACGCGAAGTTATCGCCTTTGATTGACTGTAGAATACGAGATGACAAAATATCTAGTTGGTGTGACGAATTTCAGCCAGCTCTAAATGTAGAAAGGTTCTGATGAGCATGAAAAGCAATCCCGTAATGTTCGGATACAGCACTAGTAGTATCCTGTTTGAGACAGCCCCGTCGTAACGTTGCAAAGCGACATGAAATGAAACGAGCATGTAAGGATTGTAATAGGGAACGCGAATGGTCGACTTCAGTTTATTGGCAAAATTTTACGGAAGTGTGGTTCATCTGTAAAGGAGATCGCCCATGGGACACTAATGTCCGCAGCAGGTCGGAGTAAACGAAGACATCGAAGCAATTCACAGGCGAGCTGCTAGGTTTGCTAGCATTGGTTCGATCAACATGCGAATATTACGGAGATGCTTCGCGAACTCATGTGTGAATCGCTGGAAGGAAGAAGACGTTCTTCCCGCTGAACGCTATTGAGAAAAATTAGAGAACCAGCATTTGAGGCCGACAGTAGAACCATTCTACTGCCACCAACATACATTTCGCGTAAGAACCACGAGGATAAGATAAGAGAAATTATGGGTCATACGGAGGCAGGCAGACAGTCGATTTTCACTCGCTCTACTTGTGAGTAGACCAGGAAAGGGATTGGCTAGTAGGGGTGCATCGCTCATCGTACGGTGGCTGGTCAGTATGTGTGTCGATGTTGTTATTGTTGTGTTCTTCAGTCCAGAGACTGGTTTGATGCAGCCCTCCATGCTACTCTATCCTGCGCAAGCTTCTTCATCTCCAAGTAACTACTGCAACCTATATCCTTCTGAATCTGCTTAGTGTATTCATCTTTTGGTCTCCCTCTACGATTTTTACCCTCCACGCTGCCCTTCATACTAAATTGGTGATCCTTTGATGCCTCAGAACGTTTATTAAGAACCGATCCCTTCTTCTAATCAAGTTGTGCCACTGATTCCTCTTCTCCTCAGTTCTGTTCAGTACGTCCTCATTAGTTACGTGATCTACCCATCTAATCTTCAGCATTCTTCTGTAACACCACATTTCGAAAGCTTCTATTCTCTTTTTGTCCAAACTAATTATCCTCCATGTTTCACTTCCATACATGGCTACACTCCATACACTTTCTTCAGAAAAGACTTTCTGTCACTTAAATTTATATTCGATGTTAACAAATTTCTCTTCTTCAGAAACGCTTTGCTTGCCATTGCCAATCTACATTTTACACTCTCTCTACTTCGACCATCATCAGTTATTTTTCTCCCCAAATAGCAAACCTCAACTACTACTTTAAGTGTCTCATTTCCTAACCCAATTTCCTCAGCATCACCTGATTTAATTCCACTACATTCCATTATCCTTCTTTTGCTTTTGTTGATGTTCATCTTATATCATCCTTTCAAGACACTCTCCATTCCGTTCAACTGCTCTTCCAGGTCCTTTGCTGTCTCTGGCAGAATTACAATGTCATCAGCAAACCTCAAAGTTTTTATTTCTTCTCCATGGATTTTAATTCCTAGTCCACATTTTTCTTTTGTTTCCTTTACTACTTGCTCAATATACAGATTGAATAACGTCAGGGACAGGCTGCAACCTTGTCTCACTCCCTTCCCGACCACTGCTTCCTTCCAAGTCCCTCGACTCTTATAACTGTCATCTGGTTTCTGTACAAATTGTAAATAGCCTGTATTTGATCCCTGCCACCTTCAGAATTTGAAAGAGGGTATGCCAGTCAACATTGTCATAAGCCTTCTCTAAGTCGACAAATGCTAGAAACGTAAGTTTGCCTTCCTTAATCTATCTTCTAAGATAAGTCTTAGGGTCAGTATTACCTCACGTGTTCCAACATTTCGTCGGAATCCAAACTGATCCTCCCCAAGGTCGACTTCTACCAGTTTCCACATTCGTCTGTAAAGAATTCGTGTTAGTATTTTGCAGCCGTGACTTATTAAACTGCAGTTCGGTAATTTTCACACCTGTCAGCACATGTTTTCTTTGGGATTGAAATTATTATATTCCTCTTGAAGTCTGAAGGTATTTTCTCCTGTCTTATTCATCTTGCTCACCAGATACTTCATCTCTCAGAGCTACCCATTCTTCTTCTTCTTCTGTATTTCTTTCCCCCGTTCTAGTCAATCTTTCCACTACGCTCTGTCTGAAACTCTTCACAACCTCTGGTTCTTTCAGTTTATCCAAATCCCATCTCCTTAAATTCGATTCTTTTGGGAGTGTCTTCAGTTTTAATCTACAATTCATAACAAATAGATTGTGGTCGGAGTCCACATCTGCCCCTGGAAATGTCTTGCAATTTAAAACTTGGTTCCTAAATCTCTGTCTTACCATTATACAGTCTGTCTGAAACCTTCCAGTGCCTCCAGCCCTCTTCCACGTATACAGCCTACTTTCATGGTTTTTAAATCAAGTGATAGCTATGATTAAGTTATGCTCTGTGCAAAATTCTACCAGACGGCTTCTTCTTTCATTCCTTACCCGCATTCTGTATTCACCAACAACTTTTCGTTCTATTCCTTTTCCTCCTATCGAATTCCAGTCCCCCATGACTGTTAAATTTTCGTCTCGCTTCACTATCTGAATGATTTCGTTTATCTCATCATACTTTTCTTGTACTACTGTGGTATGCGTGGGCTTCGTGTCTATCTTGGCCACAGTAATGCGTTCGCTATGCTGTTTGTAGTAGCTTATCAGCGCCCCTATTTCTTTATTCATTACTAAACTTAACGACTGCATTACCCATTTTTGATTTTGTATTTATTACCCTGCATTCACCTGACCAGAAGTCTTGTTCCTCCTGCCACAGAACTTCACTAATTCCCACTATATCTAACTTTAACCTATCCACTTCCCTTTTTAAATTTACTAACCGACGTACCCGATTAAGGGATCTGACATTCCACGCTCCGACATATAGAACGCCAGTTTTCTTTCTCCTGATAACGACGGCCTCCTGAGTAGTCCCCGTCCGGAGATCCGAATGGGGGACTACTTTACCTCCGGAATATTTTACCGAAGAGGACGCCATCATCATCTAAACACATAGTAAAGCTGCACGCCCTCGGGAAAATTACGGCTGTAGTTTCCCCTTGCTTTCAGCCGTTCACAGTGCCAGCACAGCAAGGCCGTTTTGGTTAGTGTTACAAGGCCAGATCAGTCAATCATCCAGACTGTTGCCCCCGCAGCTACTGAAAAGGCTACTGCCTCTCTTCAGGAACCACATGTTTGTCTGACCTCTAAACAAATTCCCCTCCGTTGTGGTTGCACCTACGGTACGGCTATCTGTATCGCTGAGGCACGCAAGCCTCCCCACCAGCGGTTAAGTCCATGGTTCAGGGTGGGGGGTGGGGGTGTAGATGTAGATAAATATGTTTTGAGAATTCAGGCTGTAACGAACACAGTTTTTAGTTTTTAAGTCCATATCTACAAACGATTATACCATCGTCAGAGAGTTTCCCTTTATTCTACTGTAAAACTGTAAGTAAATGTTGGTTGGCAATAGATAGGAAATACAAAAAATTGTTTAATAGAAAATTTGGTTGTATAAGTTGCTATCGTTCTTCTGTAGTGTACCTGATATTTTAACGCTGTTTGTCATCTGTAACTGATAAGAGTTTCTTTCACGTTGACAGTGGGAGAACAATTAGCAGCAACAATAAAAGTAAGTTAAAGGAGATAAGAAACATTTACGAATTTTACAGCATGAGCAACATGTGTTTCAACTGACAGTTTCATTTTTCCACAGTCAGTCACGAAAATTTTGGAAATGACGAGAAACATAACCAGCATAACAGCATTGACAGTAAAAAATCGAATAAACGGTATTAATGGCTGAAAAATAACATAGTAGAAAAATCCCCAAATACTAGTAGGTTTCACTTTATACGCCAGTGCCCTCCACCGCACTCCCAACATCGCTTCCTCAGACATTAGCCGCTTTGCCTTGGGCTATTGGTAAAACCTTTTTTGAAAAAGAATTCAAATCTAGTGATCCTGGAGATAGTTTGAATTTTTCTTGTAAATTACATTTCACGTTGCTATTTCCCTGTAACAGAAATAGATTTCTTAATCTCATCAAAGTGCTAAGTATTAAAATAAGAAACAGTTTATTTCCACTTAACGAAATGCCTGAGATCCTTAAAAAATTTTGGTGAAAGGAGAAACAACTACACCTTCTCTATTGTTCTGTTATCTATTGTGCTTTCTATTGAACTGGCTGCAAAGAATGAAAATATAGAACTTCTGTGGTATTTCAGCTCAATAATGTCACTTTTTAATTCTATAATTTACAAATTCCTTCACTTTGCATCGGAATAATTAGACAACAACACAATAAATATCGTCTAATTTTATACTGACGTTTTAAACATAAGAGACATAAACTCCTTAAGTTGCACATTACACGTGAACAAGACTCACCAGCAAGTAGTTAACCTTTAGGAAATATTTCGTGACAGTAGTTGAAAACTGATTAACATTGTCAAGTTTTATATGTGCAACGGAAAAGGATAACACAAATCTATGTGTAAGTGAACCTGAATGCGACTACTGGTGACAGCACTAATTTAAACTGCTGATATGGTTCAAATGGCTCTGAGAACTATGGGATTTAACATCTGAGGTCATTAGTCTCCTAGACTTAGAACTACTTAAACCTAACTAAGCTAAGGACATCACACACATCCATGCCCGAGGCTGGAGTAGAACCTGCGACCGTAGCAGCAGCGCGGTTCTGGACTGAAGCGCCTAGAACCGCTCGGTCACAATGGCCGGCTGCTGATCTGGTTCGCCTGTAAACGAGCAGTGGAAATAAAGTCCTAGTCAGCACAAATGTGTTCGGAACGTATTCTATTTAGTTCCCATCTGACAGGCCTCAGATTCCAACTAGAACAACGTTTGAGACTCAGATCAGTGGTGATAATTAAACAAACATTTGACTATCTGGCAAACACGTCGATTGCGAATCCATGCTTACAGGAATATTTTTGCTTCGATGGTCGTACACTTTCATCCTTGTCAGTTTTCGCTACTAATTGCGATACACTCTGTTACAAATCTTGCACTTTGCTCCCCCTTTCATCTCGGCGCCCCAAGCGACCGCTTGTGTCGCTTGAGCCGTTAAACGAATATCATCGCAGTCGGATACTACTCGCCGATGGTGACAAGTAAACCACCATTGGGATTAACGCTGAGTGTAAAGATTGACTTACGTATTTACCAAAGTTACCTTTGAAGATCGTTTTACTGACGCGGAACTTGCAAATATTCATGTTTGATGAGCAGCAACCAGTGTGTTTGTTGTGCAACCTGAAGCAGTGCACCTCAGTTCCCACGAGCAGGACTGCTCGTCTCCGATGCACTTTCTCTTCCTGCTGCGTACAAGCCTTCAGCGCCTGTGGGAGACCACACAGCAGACAACCATCTTCCTCCATTTCACTTCTCTCTCGTGTACGTGTGCCAACAGTTGGAGGACAGCGGAGCACACCAGTTCCGCAGCATCTACCGTTATTTGAAAGGCTGGTTACCTAATCCACCAACCTAAAGTACAGCGCGATAAAAAAGAAGTCGCGTACATGCAAATAAATGTGCCTGTAAATAGCAGTTGCATTGCATTCTTTTGATCATCCAGCGCAAGGTAGTGCCACAGGTATTGGCGACAGAAAAAGAGGACGACAATTTAATAGGTACAGGTCAACTGACGTTTATAATAGTGCACACTTCATTACTTAGCAAAAATGGCTTTTCCGAAGAGGAACACACACTACTGGTCATTGAAATTGCTACACCACGAAGATGACGTGCTACAGACGCGAAATTTAACCGACAGGTAGAAGATGATGTGATATGCAAACGATTAGCTTTCCAGAGCATTCACACAAGGTTGGTGCCGGTGGCGACACCTACAACGTGCTGACATGAGGAAAGTTTGCAATCGATTTCTCATACACAAACAGCAGTTGACCGGCGTTGCCTGGTGAAACGTTGTTGTGATGCCTCGTGTAAGGAGGAGAAATGCGTGTCATCACGTTTCCGACTTTGATAAAGGTCGGATTGTAGGCTATCGCGATTGCGGTTTATCGTATCGCGACGTTGCTGCTCGCGTTGGCCGAGATCCAATGACTGCTAGCAGAATATGGAATCGGTGGGTTGAGGAGGGTAATACGGAACGCCGTGCTGGATCCCAACGGCCTCGTATCACTAACTGTCGAGATGACAGGCATCTTATCCGCATGGCTGTAACGGATCGTGCAGCCTCGTCTCGATTCCTGAGTCAACAGATGGGGACGTTTGCAAGACAACAACCATCTTCACGAACGGTTCGACGACGTTTGCAGCAGCATGGACTATCAGCTCGGAGACCGTGGCTGCGGTTACCCTTGACGCTGCATCACAGACAGGAGCGCCAGCGATGGTGTACTCAACCACGAACCTGGGTTCACGAATGGCAAAACGTCATTTTTTGGATGAATCCAGGTTCTGTTTACAGCATCATGATGGTCGCATCCGTGTTTGGCGACATCGCAGTGAACGCAAATTGGAAGCGTGTATTCGTCATCGCCATACTGGCGTATCACCCAGCGTTATGGTATGGGGTGCCACTGGTTACACGTCTCGGTCACCTCGTGTTCGCATTGACGGCACTTAGAACAGCGGACGTTACATTTCAGATGTGTTACGACTCGTGGCTCTACCCTTCATTCGATCCCTACAAAACTCTACATTTCAGCAGGATAATGCACGACCGCATGTCGCAGGTCCTGTACGGGCCTTTCTGGATACAGAAAATGTTCGACTGCTGGCCTGGCCAGCACATTCTCCAGATCTCTCACCAATTGAAAACGTCTGGTCAATGGTGGCCGAGCAACAGGCTCGTCACAATACACCAATCACTACTCTTGATCAACTGTTGTTGAAGCTGCATGGGCAGCTGTACCTGTACACACCATCCAAGCTCTGTTTGACTCAATGCCCAGGCGTAACAAGGCCGTTATTAGGGCAAGCGATGGTTGTTATGGGTACTGATTTCTCAGGATCTATGCACCCAAACTGCGTGGAAATGTAATCACATGTCAGTTGTAGTATGATATATTTGTCCAATGAATACCCGTTTATCATATGCTTTTCTTCCTCGTGTAGCAATTTTAATGGCCATTAGTGTATTTTCATCACATCATCGTCAGGCACTAAAGGCAACACCATGTTGATACAGCCTCCTTCTCCGTCGTTCCGCTGCTTGTAGTTGCTGAACAGCTAATAACACTTTGCTGTAAGGATCTAAGGACCTCTCTCTTCATTGTTTTACCAGTATTTCTTTATTTTAAGATGTTATTGCGAACCTGTTATGTGCCCTTAGGTATCCAGTTAATTTAGCTTTTCTTCTCTGATCTTGTTAATCAATTTACTTTGGTACACTGAGGCGACAAAAGTCGTCGGATACTTCCTAATATCGTGTTGGACTTTTATTGCCCGGCGTAGTGCAGCAAATAGACCTGCCATGGACTCAATTAGTTGTTGGAAGTCCCCCGAAGAAATACTGAGTCATGCTGCCTCTAAAGCCGTCCATAATTACGAAAGTGTTACCGGTGCAGGATTTTGTGCACGAACTGACCTCTCGATTATGTTCCATAACGGGCGATGTGGGTGGCCAAACCATTCGCTTGAACTGTCCAGGACGTTCTTCAAACCAGTCTCGAACAAATTTGGTAGGGTGACGTGTGCGCATTCTCATCCATAAGAATTCCATCGTAATGAAGTCCATGAATGACTGCAGATGGTCTCCAGTTAGCAGACCATAATCATTTCCAGTCAACAATCATTTCAGTTGGACTAGATCACCCAATCCATCCCATGTAAACACAGCCCACACCATTATGGAGACACCACAGTGCCTTGTTAACAGCTTGGGTTATGGCTTCGTGGGGTCTGCGCCACACTCGAACCCTACCATTAGATTTTACTAAATGAAAGCGGGACTCATCTGACCAGGCCACGGTTTTCCAGTCGTCTAGGGTCCAAACGATATGGTCACAAACCCAGGAGAGGTGCTGCAAGCGATGTCGTGCTGTTAGCAAAGGCACTCGCGTCGGTCGTCTCCTACCAAAGCCCATTGATGCCAAATTTCGCCGCACTGTCCGAACGGATATACGTTCGTCGTACGTCCCACGTGCATGTCTACGGTTATTTCATGCAGTGTTGCTTGTCTGTTAGCACTGGCAACACTGCGCAAACGCTGCTGCTCTCGGTCGTTCAGTGAATGTCGTCGGCCACTGCATTGTCGTGGTGAGAGACAAGACCTGTAATTTGGTATTCTCGGCACACTCGGAACTACCACTCCGCGTTCAGTTTTCTAATTCTCGACGTGTGACGAGAATCAAGCCTGACGACTTTCACATGAATCGCCAGAGTACAAATGACACCTCCGCCATTGCGCTGCCCTTTTATAGTTTGTGTACGTGATACTACTGCCATCTGTATATGTGCATATCGGTGTCCTATGACTTTTGTCGGCTTAGTATACAGGGTGTCCCAGCTATCTTGTCCACCCAAAATATCACTGGAACAATAACAGCTATTGGAAAACGACTTCCACCGGTATCAATGTAGGGCTGGGGCCCATGAATGTACATATTTGGAAACATTCTAAAACGAAAGCATATGTGTTTTTTAACACAAACTTATGTTTTTTTAAATGGACCTCCTATATTTTTTCTTCAGCAATCCATAGCATGGCAAAGCACATACACAATGGCGTTGATTGCATCGCAATATTCCCATTACATCCCGAGATATTTAGACGCGAAATTGACGCTTGAAACACTCGACATGCGCTGCTAGCGCACGTCCTGAGGCTCAGGCGTGAACCCCATGCTGCCCGTAATCGCGATGTGATTGACATGTGTAATCACACCTCCATACTTATCAAGAGGTCCGAAAGAATAATACGGTCTGCTGCCGTCAACTCTCATAAGCACGTAATGGTTTCCCTCTTGCACGTTTTACGTATCTACGTACACAATATGAACCAGTACCGATCGGTGTACACCCGTCAGGTTGTCTTATTTACCCTGCACACCCAAAATAAGGTTTATCTAACGCGTTATATGACCCATTGTGCCTGTCGCGCAGGGCCTGACTCTACCTAGTAAAGTGTCCAACGTAGTTCCCACTACTACCACAGTTACCACTTCGCCTTGTTTATGATTTGCGACCCATGCAAACTCCTGTACTCCACCACCCTCCGAGCATCCCATTTGTTGTTGCTTTGGCGTGCAGTACACCGCTTGCCAGTGTAGTCGTGCATCAGAGTAATCTAGTGACGGCACAGAGGTAGTACACATTGTGAATAAACGTTGTGTTGTGGAACTTATACTGTACAGTATAATGTACACACATGAAGATATGGTAGAAATGCTGCTGGTCTATGGAGAATGTACGTTGAAGGTAAAATACGTCATGAGATTGCTTGTTTGTTGATAGTACTGTTAGCGAACATTATGATTACTAAGTTAATATGTCTGTTTTCTACCCTACTCTACATACCTGTACTGTACCCTTTTGTAGGTGGACGAAATGCTGTTCAGACAGAACGACTGTACAGAAGACGATTCTCTGACAAGCCATCACCTTCGCGCCGGATGTTTGGTCGTCTCACTTCTCATCTACGTGAAACGGGAAGCTTAAATCCATCGTCCTAGAACACGCACAGATGAACGTGCTGAAGTTGCTGTGCTTGCTACCATAGCTGTTAATCCTTAAATCAGCACACGTCAAACTGAACGTGAAGTTGGTGTGTCGCAATCAAGTGCACAGCGTATTCTTAAACGTCATAAATTTCATCCTTACCATGTTCATTTACACCAGGATCTTCATGGAAATGACTTCCGCAATACTGTAACATTTTGTCGGTGGGCTCAGCAAAAACTTCTGACTAATCCAAACTTTTTTGCAGATGTTCTCTTTACCTACGAAGCATCATTCTCCAACAAAGGAATTGTCAATATGAGGACTATGCATTATTGGTCCGCAGACAATCCAAAATGGCTCCGTCAGGTAGAGCATCAACGTCCGTGGAAAGTTAATGTTTGGTGTGGGATTATTGGAGATACCATTATCGGACCTTTCTTTATAAATGGCATGCAAAATGGCAGACAATACTCCAGATTTATACGACACAATCTTCCTGTTCTCTTGGACACCGTACCTCTGAACCGGAGAATGGTCATGTGGTATCAGCATGACGGATGCCCTGCACATAACGCCTTACGAGTACGACGACTTCTGAACCGTAAGTTCCCTGGTAGGTGGATTGGACGAGGTGGCCCAGTTAGGTGGCCTGCCCGATCTCCGGACCTTACACCGCTGGATTATTTTCTTTGGGGAGCAGTGAAGGATGCTGTTTACCAACGTGAACCAACAACACCAGAGGACATGAAGCAACGCATTATTGATGCTTGTACAGCCATCAAAGAGGAAACAGTAGCACGAAGTAGGGCATCCTTCATCCGCAAAGTGACCGTATGTATGCAAGCCAATGGGCATCACTTTGAGCATGAGATGTGAACGCTATGTTTAGTATGTAGTGCTGGTATTACAGTGGAAGTTTCTACAAAGGGCCATTTTACCCAGTGATGTTAAGAAACATTTGTTTGCAACAGTTTGTCATTTAACGCATTAGATAAACATAACATTGATAATTATGTGATAATAAAACTAATTGGTTAAACATGCTTACATTCATCTTCTATGTCCTACGTGAACTATCCAAATCAAAACATTTTTACCTAAACAACGGTAAAACTTTTAGTCCACTTGCTCGTTTCACTAAAACCATCAACATGAATTTTACTATTACGAGTGAATGATTAACAGTCACTTGCGCTAGATCTACAGTAAAGTAAAGTTTTAACGTTGAACGGCATTACCTTTTTAGTAACAGATTAACGATAAGCGAAGTTAACTTTGTGACTAACGTTGCGGTACACAGATATGTTACAGAACCGCATCACCCCTAGCCTATGGGATAAATACCTGCTGGAATGTACGACGTTAATGCAGGATGGCAGCAGACCGTATTATTCGTTTCGGACCTCTTGATAAGTATGGAAGTGTGGTTACGCATGTCAATCACATCGCGATTACGGGCAGCATGGGGTTCACGCCTGAGCCTCAGGACTTGCGCTAGCAGCGCATGTCGGGTGTTTCAAGCGTCAACTTCGCGTCTTAATATCTCGGGATGTAATGGGAATATTGCGATGCAATCAACGCCATTGTGTATGTGCTTTGTCATGCTGTGGATTTCTGAAGAAAAAATATAGGAGGTCCATTTAAAAAAACATAAGTTTGTGTTAAAAAACACATATGCTTTCGTTTTAGAATGTTTCCAAATATGTACATTCATGGACCTCTGCCCTACATTGATACCGGTGAAAGTCGTTTTCCAATAGCTGTTATTGTTCCAGAGATATTTTGGGTGGACAAGATAGCTGGGACACCTTGTATATTCCCATTAGAATTTCTTTTAGTCTAGGATCCTTTGTTACCCTTTTCCATTTCCATATCTCTATTGCTTCTGATTTATTCTTTTGTTTTTCCCCCAGCACTCATCCTACACAACAGCTTAAAAAGCTCGAAATAAATGGACTGATGTATTCCTTTCTTGCTTCTATACTGATCGCTGTTTGTTAGTAAATTATTCTTATTTCTGAACGCTTGTTCAGACTCTACAATTCTTCTTTTAGTATCATCAATACTTTTGTTGTCATCGGTGCCTTTACTTCACAAGTAGAAAAATTCATTTACACATTAGAATTTTATTTCCTCTCTTAATGTTTCCCCTGTCTGTTCTATTTATCTATCATCATTATTTTAGTCTTTGATGCGTTTATTTTCAGCTTGTGTTTGTCCAAGATATCAGACCAAATTTTTTATTACTTAACATTTTTTGCTAGTCGTTCGTAGGCATGCGTTGCAGACGCGTTTACTAGGAAATATACAGGTGCAATAGTGCCGAATACATCAACAATAATGAGATTAATTTCTCATTTCCGGAAATACACCTCATTTGCAAGGATGGGTTACCAGCTAGCCCGGACACGTCAGGAAAGACATGAACGATGCTCTAGAAAGATCTCGCTCAAAATATTCGCACCCCAAGCACTAAACTACGCGAACACGGTCGCATTGTCGTTTTGATCACTGCCCCAATCTTTATTTAATTTTTAATTAGTTCTTCCCACTTGTAGCCTATGTTTCAACTTGTACCTGATGCATCTCTCTCTTTCTCTTTCTCTTTCTCTTTCTCTTTCTCTCTCTCTCTCTCTCTCTCTCTCTCTTAGGCCGCTTCTTTCTATTTTCATTGCCCACTGCGTCGTATAAGAAGAGAAACAGGAAACCAGCCATTTTGAAGGGCACTAAACAGGATGAGATGAGGTATACAATGCTGCGTTTGCTTTCAAAAAGTTTGAGGAGACACTTTGTACAGTCTTGGGTTTCGTATGGTGATAGTGATCAGAAAGTGATTGCAGAAGTTAAAATTTCGCGCATCGTTCGTGATTTGCAAGATGTTAAAGCTCCAGATAGAGAAAAGCGTGTAGCGTACTCTACACAGTTTCCTTCGTTAACTGATATCCATGGAAGCGCAGAATTGTACCGTGTTTTCTTTATTGACGAGTCGTTGTTTTATCTTACTGGACACATGAATAGCCAAAACATAAAAATTTAGTCAACCGAAAACCCATATATCTTTCATGAAACATCTTGCCCTTTCAGAAAACTGGAGTCTGATGGACCGTATCAAACGGCGGGTATTTTTTTTCTTTGAAATTAGAGTGAACGTTATAGTGTACTAAGACGACATTCCACAGTGTATTTTGCTTTTTGAAGCAGATGAACGTTCTACATTTACATCAACACACTGCAAACCAACTGATGGTGTGCGGCGGATGGCGCACGGGAAGAAAGATTACCGGTAAACCTTTATATTATTTCTATTTTCCCGAATTTACTCACTGCGGCCACATTGCTAGATGCGTGTGGGACGAATTAATATGGTGTATAATGCTTCCTGGAACGTGCTCTCTCGGAAATTCGATGATCCACAACGCTTGACTTGTAGCATCTGCCTCTGGAATTCGAGCATGACTGTAACCTCTCGCGCTCTAAACGATCCTTTGAGGAAACGCACTCCTCTTTCTTGGATCGTTTCTGTGTCTTCTATCAGGCCTACCTGGCAAGGGTCCCAGAGTGATGAGCAATGCTCAAGAATCGGTTGAACAAGTGTCTTGTAAGTCACTTCTTTCGTGGACGAGTTACATTTCTTTCGGATTCTTCCTTTGAATCTCAGTTCTAGCATATGCTTTTTCTACTATTTCATTTATGTGGGCATTGCACTTAACGTTGCTCTGGATGGTTACTCCTAGATATGTTATGGTAGATATTGTTTCCAGAAATTTGTCGTCAATGATGTACTTTTACCGCAGTGGATTTCGTCTACTATGTATGCGCAACTTGTTACATTTATTTACGTTCCGAATTAACAGCCGGTTCCTGTGGCATTCATCAATCCTCTGAAGATCCTTTTGCAAACTGATGCAGTCTTCTGGCGTAACTTCCTAACTTCCTTCTGGTAGCAACTGCATCATCTATGAATAGACTTGTGGGGCTTCCATTTATGTACAGTGTGTTTCAGCTGCCCCTACCTATTGGTTTTATGCAACCCACAATGCCTTCGAAAACCACGGTGAGATTTTCATACTCTCTCGCTCGCTACGTGCAAACTATTCATCCTACAGAAAAAAATGAACAGGACTTTTCGTAAGAAAGTTAATCTGGTTAAATGGTGTTTCATATTTCCCCCCCTCTGTTCCACTCGCGAATCGCGCGAGGGAAAAACGACTGTCTGAACGCCTCAGTACGAGTTCTACTTTCCCTTATCTTTGAATGGTGATCATTGCGTGATTTGAAAGGTGGTAGTAATAATATATGCTCTACATCCTCGGCGAAGATCGGATTTCGGAATTTAGAGCGTCTTCTATCTGCAAGTGTATTCCACTTCAAACTTTCTATGAGATTTGTAACACTCTCGCGATGGCTAAATGTACCAGTCACGAATCTTGCCGTTCATATTGGACCTTTTCAATCTCCTGAATGAGATCCAACTGGTAAGGATCCGATACAGACGAACAATACTGTAAGACTGGACGAACTAAAGAACTGTAACCAATTTCCTTTGTTGAAGGACTGCATCGCTTCAGGATTCTACCAATAAACCGCAATCTAGAGTTCGCCTTGCCCGTTATTTGTGTAATCTGATAATTCAAAAGAAAAAAAAATGGTTCAAATGGCTCTGAGCACTATGGGACTTAACATCTGTGGTCATCAGTCCCCTAGAACTTAGAACTATTTAAACCTAACTAACCTCAGGACATCACAAACATCCATGCCCGAGGCAGGATTCGAACCTGCGACCGTAGCGGTCACGCGGTTCCAGACTGAAGTGCCTAGAACCGCACGGCCACACCGGCCGGCAATCTGTTAATTCCATTTGAGATCATTTCGAATAGTCACACCCAGATACTTGACGGATGTTACCACTTCCAAAGACTGGCCATTAATTTTGTACTCGTACACTAATGGGGATTTTCGCCTTGTTGTACGCAGTAGTTTACACTTACTAATATCGAGAGATAACTGCCAGTCATTACACCACGCATTTATTTTCTGCACATCCTCATTGATCTGTTCACAACTTTAGTGTGATACTACTTTCCTGTAGACTACAGCATCATTGGCAAACAGTCTAATGCCGCTGTCAATACCATCAAGCAGATCGTTTACGTAAATCGTAAAAAGTAGCAGACCTATTAGGCAGCCCTGGGGCACACCTGAAGTTACGCTTGTTTCTGTTGAAGTCACCCCATTCAGGACGACATACTGCTCCCTGTCTGTTAGAAAACTTTCTATCCAACCGCATATGTCATCGGATAGACCGTAAGCGCGCACTTTTTGGGGCAAGCGACAGTGCGGATCTGAGTCGAACGCCTTTCGAAAGTCGAGAAATATGGCATCAACACAATTGGAACACAATACTGCAGTGACTCCGCATGGCAAGGATTTGAAAAGTGTTGATAGGTTTCCAGTGATATATGGTACCGTATGTCTATGCACAGGCCACGAAAATGCGGTAAATTACAAGCCGGTGATTTGTGGGTGCGGACCTGGCAACCGATAGCGTCCCAGATGTGTTCCATCGGGTTCAGATCATCAGGTTAATTTTGTGTTGAAGGCATCAACACGAGTTCACGTCACTATCATGCTCCTCAAATCGATGTAGCATGATTTAGGGCTTGTGACGTAGACAGTTATCTATCTGCAAGACGCTGTCGCCATTGGCGAAGACATCAAGCTTGAAGAGATGCAGATGATTTACAGTAAAGTTCACATTGTCCACTCCTGTCATGGTGCCTTCAAGTTACTACCACATGTCCCATGGAAGCCGAGGTAAATGTTTCCTATAGCATAACATCACCCTTCGTCCGTAGGGCACCGCATGTTTCGAGAATCCGTTCGCTTGGATGACTGCGTATCTGGACTCAACCATTGAGCAGGTGTAACAAAGAATGTGAGTCATCCGACGAGGTGACATATTTCCATTGATGCACGGTCCAGCCTCGACGATGCCGCGCCCAATGCAATCGTAACTGACGATCCCATTGAGTCAGCATTGGATGACGTACAGGACGTCTGTTGGGGAGCCTCATGTTCAACAATGTGCACTGATCTGTGAGCTCAGAAACACATGTGCCTGCAACAGCACTGTACTCTGTCGTCAGATCTGCCACAGATAACGTCTCATCCTTCTTTACAGTGGGCAAACCTCCTTCCTCTACATTCTGTAATGAGGCGTGGACGTCCAACTACTTGTCGCCTACGCATAGTTCACCGTCTGTCAACCACTTCTCTTAAATAGTCACGAAACAAACTTGCAAACAGCCGCCCATTTTCACTATTTGCGTCCTCAAGCGCCGGGCAGTAACCATCTCCTCATTGTCAAAGTCGCTTATTTCAGTGGATTTCTCCCCTCTGTTCCCGTATCTTCGCTAGACTCATTCTCCATTTGCCTTTGCTCTGCTTATATACTTTCGCTAGCGCCTCACATAACTGCAGCGTCACTAGGTGGCATTCAGTCTTGCAGACGGGAATTGCGTTTTGGACCGTCCGTGTATGTGTACAGAAGTAGCATTTGCTATACCTGTCAAATCCACAAAGAAGTGACTACTGCTGCATACAAAGAATGAATGAAGAGCTGAAATCATTAGCGGGACTCTAAATGGTATGAGATAGAAGCGTCAAGTTGAAGCACGCCGTTAGGACACGGCAAAACTGTTTCTGCCTGTACATACACAGAATAACCAATCTGGAAATGACCAAGGTCTACTAGCGATTTTCTGCTCAAACAAACCAAAAGATAAGACATATTTTTTCTGTCGTTCTGAAGTTAAAGTAAAACTTAAACAATATAGCACAGCATTGCACTGCAGCAGAAAAAGCAGCCAGTTGTTATGTAAATTTCTAAAAATGGCTCTGAGCACTATGGGACTTAACATCTGAGGCCATCAGTCCCCTAGAACTTAGAACTACTTAAACCTAACTAACCTAAGGACATCACACACATCCATGCCCGAGGCAGGATTCGAACCTGCGACCGTAGCGGTCGCGCGGTTCCAGACTGAAGCGTCTAGAACCGCTCGGCCACTTCGGCTGGCTATGTAAATTTCTACCTTAACGTATTCCATAATATAACATACAATAAGGTGACAAAAGACATAGGGTAGCGGTATGCGCTTATACACATGGCGCTAGTATAGCGTACACGAAGTATAAAAGCGCAGTGCATTGGCGAAGCTGTCATTTGTAGTCAGGTAATTCTGTTGAAAGGGATTCCGACACGATTATGGCAGCACGACGGGGAATGGTAGTTGGAGCAGGACGCATGGGACATTCCATTTCGGAAATCGTTAGGGAATTCAGTGTTCTCCCATGCGCAGTGTCAAGGGTGTGCCGAGAATACCAAATTACAGACATTACCTCTCACCAAGGACAACGCAGCGGCCGACAGCCTTCAGTTAACGACCGGGAGCAACGGCGTTTGCGTCGAGTTGTCAGTGATAACAAACAAGCGACACTGCGTGAAATAACTGCAAAACTCAGTGTGGGATGTACGACGAACATACCCGTTAGGACAATGCGGCGAAATCCGACGTTAAAGGGCTGTGGCAGCAGATGACCGACGCGAGTGCCTCTGCTAACAGCACGACGTCGCCTGCAGTCTCTCCTGCGTTTGTAACCAAATCTATTGGTCCCTAGACGACTGGAAAACCATGACCTGGTCAGGCGAGTCCCGATTTCAGTTGGTAAGAGCTGATGGTAAGGTTCGAGGGTGGCGCAGACCCCACGAAGTCATGAAACGAGGTTGTCAACAATGCACTGTACAAGCTAGTGATGCTCCATAATGATCCAGTCTGTGTTTGCATGTTGTGGACTGGGTGCTCTGCTACAACTTAACCGCTCATTGACTGGAAATGGTTATGTTGGGCTACTTGGAGACCATTTGTAGCCATTCATAGATGGAATGGTTGTGGATTATAATGCACCATATCACCCGGCGAGAACTGTTCGTGATTGGTTTGAAGAACATTCTGGACAATTCGAGCGAATGGTTTGGCCACCCAGATCGCACGACGTGAATCCCGTCGAACATTTGTGGGACATAATCGAGAGGTGAGTTGGTGCACAAAATCCTGTACCGGCGACACTTTCGTAATTATGGACGACTGTAGAGGCAGCAGGCTCAATATTTCTGCATTAGACTTCCAAGGACTTATTGAGTCCATGCGACGTCGAGTTGCTGCTCGACGCCGGGCAAAAAGAGTTCCCAGGTACCCCACGACTTTTGTACAGCATATATGCGCACACAATTCCCCACCCCAACAGAATCCAATCCCAAAATGCCACAGTTGCCAAACGATGCACAACACTTTGTCTTCGCAGCAAACATATTTCTGAAAGCACAAATTACAATATAATTTGATGAAATTTCTTTTAGACCAAGGCAACGCGGAACGCGGAACGCGAAATAGCTGAAGTTAGAGTTTCAGCTAAATCTTGGGAAGAGAGTTATTAACTGTAGCAAGGCAGTGCCATTCATCACACACATAATGGAATAATTACAAAAAAATTTCAAATGGCTCTAAGCGCTATGGGACTTAACATCTGAGGTCATCAGACTTAGAACTACTTAAACCTAATTAACCTAAGGACACCACACACATCCATGCCCGAGGTAGGTTTCGAACCTGCGACCAGAGCAGCAACGGAGTTCTGAGCGCCTAGAACCGCTCGGCCACTGCGGCCGGCGAATAATTACACTGAAGAGCGAAAGAAACTGATATAGGCACGCGTATTCAAATACGGAGATACGTAAACAGGCAGTAGGCAGAATATGGCGCTGCGGTCGGAAACGCCTATATAAAACAACAAGTGTTCAAATGGTTCAAATGGCTCTGAGCACTATGGGACTCAACTGCTGAGGCTATTAGTCCCCTAGAACTTAGAACTAGTTAAACCTAACTAACCTAAGGACATCACAAACATCCATGCCCGAGGCAGGATTCGAACCTGCGACCGTAGCGGTCTTGCGGTTCCAGACTGCAGCGCCTTTAACCGCACGGCCACTTCGGCCGGCAACAAGTGTCTGGCGCAGTTCTTAGATTGGTTACTGCTGCCATAATAGCAGGTTATCAAGAGTTAAGTGAGTTTGAACGTGGTGTTACAGTCGGTACACGAGCGATGGTACACAGCATCTCCGAGGTAGCGATGAAGTGGGGATTTTCCTGTGTGGAGTTGGAGTGATATGGGACCCCTCATACGTCTAGATACGACTATGACAGGTGTCACGTACGTAATAATCCTGATTACCGGAACCCATTCATGTCCATTGTGCATTCCGACGGACTTCGCCAATCCAGCAGGACAATACGACACCCTACACGTCCAGAATTACTACAGAGTGGCCCCACGAATACTGTTCTGAGTTAAAACACTTTCGATGGCTACCAGTCTCCCCAGACATTAACATTATTGAGCATGCCTGGGATACCTTGCAACGTGCTGTTCAGAAGAGATCTCCTCCCCGTGGTACTGTTACGGATTTATGGGCAGCTCTGCTCGAATCATGCTGTCAATTCCCTCCAGCACTACTTCAGACATTAATCGAGTCCGTGCCAAGCCGTGTTGCGGCACTCCTGAGTGTTTGTGAGGGCCCTACACGATATTAGGCAGGTTTACCAGTTTCTTTGCTCTTCAGTGTATAATCACAATTAATAACGTTCACAAATTAGAAACCGAAATCTCAGGGAAAGTCTAAGTAATAATAACAGTATGCCACAGGGATCTATAAATCCATAAAAAACACAACTTAATAACAATAATAATAATAATGGAATCGATCACCCACGATGTTTACGAAGATGTGCAAAGTTCTGTTTAAAGTTACAACGATATGAATCTCAGCGCAGTGGAGCGGTGGCTTTCGGAGGTGACAGACGTTGGACGTAACGTAGTCGAGTTGAGGCCTCCACAAATAATAGCGCGCCAATCTGGCTTCAGACAGGCTAATCGGGACCGACCGACCGCCGTGTCACTCTCAGAGGAGGGCACCATTTGGATGCGGTGTGTAGGGACGTGGGTTTAGCGCGCTGCTCTGCAATTGAACAGTTCCGTTTCTGACAGTACGATCTGTAATACATATGTAAGTAAAATCAGGCGAAGAGTATTGTTTTTCATTTTCGTAATGTAATCGTGAATTTTGAAGCACTAAACACAAGACTGAATAATAATGTGATGTATAAAAAGTGTGCCGGATTACGTAGGGTAGAATACCAAGTCGTTCAGCCAAAGTCATTCTCGCTCATAGTTTGAAAATCGCAACAGGTCGTGGAGCCACGAGACAGACAGCGGACGGTATGTGATCAACAGTGCGACGCAGCAGCTTCAAGTGTCAACAGGTACGTGAAGTAACGTAGACTGCCCCATTGTTCCAAACGTCGCTCAGCGGAGAATAAGTAGACTAGTCCCATCGATGGACTGTTTATTAAGATGTGGCAGAATCAGTATGTGAACTTACTAGGTGCTGGGAGCTTTACGTATGGCATAAAGTTTACAGGAACAGAACAGCACTGCTGATGTTTCATGATCTTTGCACTCTTTGCTAACTCACTGATCAGCTCACAGTTCGCACTGGTCCTTTCTTGAGTCAGCGCTCTCTATTCGATTTCAGGTCACATATCATTTTTCAAAATAAAATCTAGAAAGTATATTATTAAATTCTGCATGTACTGGATTATTCATAGCCGGCCGCTGTGCCGAGCGGTTCTAGACACTTCAGTCCGGAACCGCGCTGCTGCTACGGTCGTAGGTTCGAATCCTGCCCCGGGCATGGATGTGTGTGGTGTCCTTAGGTAGCTTTAAGTAGTTCTACGTCTAGGGGACTGATGACCTCAGATATTAACTCCCATAGTGCTTAGAGCCATTTCGATTATTCATAGATAATCTGGTGTTTCAGAAAAAGACAGCTCAAAAGCAAGAAGTCATTCTGAAAGTAGACACATGCTCGTTGGACAGAGAATCTCTCTAAGTTTTTAACTCGCATTTTTGTGTGCTGAATATGGGCACTGTTTGTGACACAGCAAACTTCGATACAAGCGTGTAAGTCATTTAAGTTGCTGACACGAATTGTCCGGGAAGGTGCGACACGACATCAGCTCGCTTTGAAAATCTGTTCATTCGGTTGCCTGTTCGCATGCGTGAACTAATTCGATGTGACCTTTTGGAACAGATTAATTGTCTACGTGTTCTGACATACCTGCTCATTAGTGCTGCTATGCTACGGGCCGTATTGCGAAATGAAACTTTGAGATACGCTGTACATACAGATATCAGCCAATTTTTCTGAATGTCTTATAGTTCTTGTTCAGTCGTCTTCTGAAACCTCGCAGATACTTGTGAATAATTCTGTACAGTATATTAGAACATATACAGATGTATGATTAGAACATTTTTATGTCATTTTAAGTTGTTAATATTTAAAAAGTCTATATTAAAAGCAAATATTTTAATTTTGGCATCTAATGTATTTTTCAGTGCTGCAGAACAATATATCAACCACATCGCCTTTGCCTAGAAGAACTACAAGCGGTATAACATTTTATGTTCGCCCCTGACAGCTGAGAGGTCAGCGCAACGGATTGTCAAACCTAACGGCCCGGGTTCGATTCCCGGCTGGATCTGAGATCTTCTCCGCTCAGGCACTGGGTGTTGTGTTGTCCTTAGCATCATCATTTCGTCCACATCGACACCCAAGTCGCCGAAGTGGCGTCAACTAGAAAGACTTGCACCAGGTGAACGGTCTACCCGACGGAAGTCCCTAGCCACACGGCATTTCCATAAAATTTTATTTTACGAAAGTGGATAGAAAACGAAACTCCGTTTCGGCCAGCAGACAGTTTTCTGTTATTCTCTCACCTTATCAAATTTGATGAGCCATCTGAAGTATATCTGAAACGGTGTGCGTCAAGAATTCCGATTGAGATTGCCATCAAGAGATGATTCTTCTGCCAAAACTCGATACATCGTTCCTTTTCTCGCAAGTTGTCCTCAGTGATGTGGACCTTCACCACAGATTAAGTTCTCCTCCGAGGAAGCAAATTTAGTTTCAATCTGCAACCAGATCGTCACTGACATCTGCTTTCAGACCAACTCCCGTGATGACTGGGTGTTGTGTGATGTCCTTAGGTTAGTTAGGTTTAAGTAGTTCTAAGTTCTAGGGGACTGATGACCATAGGTGTTAAGTCCAATAGTGCTCAGAGCCATTTGAACCATTTTTGAACCAACTCCTGATTTAGATTATTCTGTGATGCTTTCACCTCTAACCGCTTTACGTCTGCAGCAACCCATCATTGTTAATTATAGAAAAACAGGTAAAGTGATACAAAGGTATAGCATTAGATACACAACTTATAAAAATGATTTGAAAAAAGGCCACCCTTTTTCTTTTGCTAAAGACCCAGAGTTTAAATATTTTGTGAAGAACCTTGACGAAATTATAATTACCAGGTAGAAAGACGTTTTCGAACTAATGCCCAGTCTGTATCATGAACTATTTGACAAAACTAAAAATAATTACGCAGCTGCAAAGAAAGCTTACGTCACCTCTGATGGGAGTGTACGTTTCCCTGCACTAGCTGCTGACTTTAAATATCAAAATGTTCATGGTAGCTGTTCAGCGCAGAGAGTGCGACGAGATACAGGTTATTTTCCCTGACTGTACCCAAATCGTTGAACTGTACCAAATTTTACCTCGTTATATAGTTTTTTCTCTGGACAAAGCTAAAAGACACTGTCTACAAAGACGTACCGACTACACCAGATAATATGCGACTACTTATTACTGTTGGCTTCTCTGAAATTTCTGATGAGATGGTAGGATGTGTGCATAAAACTTTTATTTCTTTATATGGCACTCTGGAGACTTGCTATTGGAATGCCACCTTTGAAGACCAGTTCTCTTTCTCCTTTAGAGTTCATAGCTTTGTTTGTTCAGTATTTTCCTTGAGTTAGTCCTGACAAATGAAGCAAAAAACTGCCGCTATTTACAGTTTTCAAACTGCCATTGCTCATGAGCTACTTGCATTAGAATCCTAAAAAAATCATTGACATTCTAATGTAGTTTCAGTTTGTGGATATTGGTAGCTATTGCTCCATTAAAAATGTTTTTCTACAGTAAATAAACGTTCGAGCGAGTATTAAAATTTGTTTACGGACTGCAGCTGTAGGCCCATGGCTATACTTTCTTTATGTGGAAACAGCGCGTCAATAGTATCTTTGATTACAGAAGTGTTTGGGTACAAGTTTTAGGTATTTCACCCTTTATATGAATTATCGCCATTTTACGTTGCATCTTACCAATTTAGTCTCATCATGTATCTCACTTGTAATATTATGCTTGCTTCCAACATTTTACTTATTTAAGATAATATGACGACATTGTGCAACGATGCCCATTGTGACATGTCACCGTAGTATACTGTATTTCACTCATTTTATTTTTCTTCTGTCAACAAATTTTGTAATCTCTCAGGCATTTCATTAACTCATTGTCTCACATGTTTTATCTGAGTTGAATAGTTTTTTGCTTCATAGTTTTATCGAAATAACTCTTCTCGCTTTAGTCTTATATCGAACGTAACAACCCTCATTTTTGTCAGCTGATTGATAGGCTTTTTGAAGATACCTAGTTTAAAAGCTGCAAAATCACAAAATTCACAGGCCGAAAAGCGGTTAGTTAAATAATAAAAACTGTAGAAAACTACACAAGTGTACTATATTTTTCATTCTTAATTATGATGTTATTCGTTGTTAGTGTGTAAGATCATGACATGTCTATCGTTTTAAAAAGGATCCACAGACTTTGAAGGCATCGCTAATTCTAAGGCGTATTGTTTTTCTTTTCTCTTCTTTTCTTTCTTTTCCTCTCTTTTCTTTTCTTTTCACATCATTGTAATAATGGAATATTACACTATCCTCTCTATTCTTGTGCGTTAAGACAGTAAAACTGGCTATTAAAACAGCTGCATATTTTCAGATGTTAAAGTTATACGGCGGACCGTGAGTTCGCGGATGTAGCACGTGCGGCAAAAACGGACTGATGGATACCGACTGCACGTGAAAAAGTGTACCGTTTGGCCTGACTGCGCGAGAGCGGGTTTAGCTTTACCTCACAAAACAGGTCGACCGCGTGTAATGAGATGTGTTATAAACAGGTCGACTGCGCGATTGTTTTATTTGCTACTTGGTAACTTTGCACTAAACTGTTGGTAGCACTATAGTCATTTGCCACTTATCCGAGTGCTCGAATGCTGTGCTGTGTGTGCCAGTTCCTACTCGTCGTATGTGACTATTACGTTACAAATGGATGGTAACGTTCCTGTAGAGCATATGAAAAGTGAAAGAGGTCATGAGGTGATCGTTGTTGGAAGAAATAAATTTCGGAAAGACAAAGAGACACAACGTGGAGTAGCGTGGAGTTGCGCACTAAAAGCACGGAAGTCACATATTTACATAAGCGGTTCTTGAACCCACACTCTGGTTACTAATGAAGTCAGTCTTAACCATGGAGCCATTGACAATTTAAACAGACAAATAACTTCCAATAGTGTAAAATGGTTGAATTTTTAAAAGACTTTTTTATTGTTATCACTTTTAAAAACCTTGATGAGTGTCCCATCATGGGCATGAGTATTTTATCAAGCATTTTTAACGACACCTACGACTGGTGTAGCTCACAGTCATAGACGGTCCTAAGTCTGTGAAAATGGGAAGGAAAATGTAGTGCCAATTTAAATTTTGTTTCACTATGCACACAGTTGACTCAGAAACCGACCACCACGTGCAGTTAACCTGTTTGGAAAACTGTCCGCTCGCCCAATAGCCCACTTCAAAGCAGGTGAAATTTTGGGTGTGTGCACAATCGGGATCACCCAATATGGTCGAACTGCGGGTTCACAATCAGCGAGTTGGCGTGAATTTTGCACACTTTAAAAAAACTATTTAGTTTGACATTAAAAGCTATTGTGAAGCAGAAAATTATCGTCGTGTATATGGGAACTTCGATGTATTACAATGCTAGTTGCTTCTGATGAACGTATATCCAGTGGGAGTCGACAGAGGGATATTATCAACGCCAAATGGATTATACACGCGTCAGGATGATGTAACAGAGGGACCCGTGAAAATTTTGCTACCGCCAGCATCCAGCTGCTGACGAAATCGACCGCCTCATCCATCATGCACGGACAAGTAGTTTCATAACCTAGCATCGCCACACAGATTTCCCTCCCGAAAGATTCTGAAAGCAGTTCGTATAGTTTTTAATGTATTTTTTATTGACCTAATCAAAAACGTGTTTCTTTGAATAAATGAACTTCTGTCGCGACTAACTTCGAAAAATTCATGTATCATTGTCTCTCATCTCATTTCTCTACTACTTTCTCACTGCTTGTCAACTTTGCCTTTTTTGCTTTTGTTTGCTATTATGTGTGTCTAAAGGGGTCTTGTTGGAGGATGTGCTTCGGCGTGATGTGTTCAATAATGTCAGAGGATTTAATGTTATGTTTTTTATATGTGTGTGAACTGTGGCTCCGATCTATTAGAATAAAGTATGGTTTGACAGTGGGAATTTTAAATCTGGCAGGTGTATGGTAGCAGGAACTTATGTTTACGTTCGAGAACTTGCCATATTGCAAGATCACCGAAGTCTCGGGTGAGTTTACTTACTTTTACAATTATTTTTGGGGAATTTTACACTTTGTTTGGCTTATTTTGTGGAGGTATACATGAGCTTCTTATATTTTTCTATTTTGTAATTTATTTACTAATTGTGTCAGTTTCGGTACAGGATGAATAAGAATGTCCCTGCTAGCCATGGGCGTCGGCAGTAATTTTTCCAAGAGGGAGCAATACATGAAACTGGCCGGTTGTGACATAGCTGATATGATAAGAACTAAATTCGACAAGAAGTACACAAAAGATGTCGTATCTCAAAAGACTGATAGTTATCTACTTGATACTGTATTTTGAAAGTGTATTACTTTGGTACCTAATGGTAAGCACATTTCAGTAGTATATGTAATGTTTATGTTTTCATGTTATTATTATGGGCGCTACCTACTTGACACTGTGATCTGAGATTTCATCTTCATACGAATAAATCCAGGGTATCTAATGAGTTATAAATATTCACAAAAGTAATTTATTCAAACTCTCACAATGACAGGTTGAACCTGAAAATTAAACATCTGAAACAGGAAAAAGCCCAGAATGACTGAGAGAATCCTGCTCGACATCACCGAAAATGCCACGAAGTGGAGAAAGAGTGAGCAAACTTTTTTAAAAAAAATTAAACTTTTATGTCCTCTGTAACACTTCGCTTGCTTATAAAACTTAACATCTGTCCACATTAATGAATTTACTGAATAACAAAATGTGTTGTAAATGCTACAGCTTTTGGGTTGTTTAGGTAAAATGTATCACAGAGTAACGACTAGACAAATGTGAGAAACCTCGGGAAACTGCCCACAATCGGCTAACAGAACCAACTTATGTCAGCTTAGGACTGTACTGAGGCAATCCTTGTCGATCCAGTTTGTCAGAAATGCAGGATTTGTAGCTAAGTGAATGCATCCGGCAATGAATTTCATCCGTGGGATTTGCAGGATGTTTTTAACAATGCATATTTTCCTCTCAGTTATTGTTAGCGCAAGAAATAATATTAGCTATTTTCGAATGATGTATTCATGGCCATGCATTAAGAATAGGTGTATAACCTGCAGTATAGAATGCCTGTATTCTTCAGTCTGTACTATAATAAAACTTTCGTGTAGAACTGAATGCAGAACCAGCAAGCCATCGTGGAGTTTCCCTGACGACAGAAAAATGCTAAATTACTGTTGTAGTTCGATTGTGCACCAGGGGGAAGAGCGATCATACGAGAACCGGAGACGGATGACTGGTATGTATACTGCTGTTGTGTTAATGATGTGTGGGGATGAGCACTGGGAACGTAATCCGTGTTCCAGCTTGTTGGACTAGTTCCTTTCTGCAGCTGGGTAAGGGCTACACGAAGAAGCGATTATTATCCACTGTTCTGCAAAACGTCACATCCAGACCAGGGAATCGGCATCATTTCCTGGTATAAGAGTGACAACTAAGAAATCCGAAATTAGTCTTGTGACTGGTTTGACGTAGCTCGACACGAATACCTGTCCTGTGCTAATTTCTTCATCTCAGAATAATATGGCAAGCAACAGCCTCAATTATTTGTTGGTTGCATAGCAAAAAATGGTTCAAATGGCTCTGAGCACCATGGGACTTAACTTCTGAGGTCATCAGTCCCATAGACTTAGAACTACTTAAACCTAACTAACCTAAGGACATCACACAAATCCATGCCCGAGGCAGGATTCGAACCTGCGACCGTAGCGGTCACGCGGTTCCAGACTTTAGCACCTAGAACCGCTCGGCCACCCAGGTCGGCGATTGCATAGCAACCTCTGTCTTTCTTTACAGTTTTTACCCTCTACAGTTCTCTCTAGTACCATGGAAGTTATTCCTTGATGTGTCAGCACATGTCCTGTCATCCTGTCCCTTCTTATTATCATTGTTTTTCATAAGATCGTTCCCTTGCCAATTTAGCAGAGAGCCCCCTCATTTCTTACCTTACTGGCCCACCTAATTTTCAACATTCTACTGTTGCACCACATTTAAAATGCTTCGATTCCCTTCTGTTCCGGGTTTTCCACAGTCCATGATTCAGTACAGTGCAATGCTGCGCTCCAAACGTATAGTCATGTTCAAAAGTATCCGAACGACCTGAATTGCATTTCGCCTGATTATCATGCAACCCACATAACGAAGCTGTCTAGAAGGTCCTCTAATCGCTCCTTGGTACAGTCGCTTGACTATTGAAAATGGTTCCAACAAGTCACCACTAGAAAACACTATTCTGTATCGCAATAACTCAAGATGTAAAGTAATACTACAAATATCAGGGAACACCTTATCACAGGTAAGACTGTCCTTAAGACTTGTGAGCTCACATTTATTACAATTAATGACATACCTGAAATGTTACCACTTTCATTATTACGTCAGATAGGTAATGCACTTAGTAAGTTCGTCGTATTCATAATTTCCTCTTCAAAGAAACATACTGTACTTATTATTTAACACAAAATGACACTAAAAATTTAAATTATTCACGAGCAGCTAGTTGAGAATATGTATGAACTTCAAATTACACGACGAACCGTCTCGTTCTGCATATGGATTCAAACCCAGGTCATGCAGACTAAGCAAGGATTTCGTGAGTGACGGAAACTAACAGTCATTCCTGATTAGGCATACAGAGAGTGATATACCTCGATTTTAGGCAGTATCAGTTAGCAAATATCAACTTTAAATTACATAACGCAAACATTTATAACGGACGCGAATTCCTACCCAGCACCTATTGTCCCTGTTAACGAACTACGAGAGATGTTAAATATTGCTTCTTGACAAGTAACTTACTTGAAATGCCGTGAGGTAAAGCTTTGTGTTGGACAGGGATTCGAACCCAAACCTAATAAGACAGATATCGAAGCACAACCAACTGTCACATATCGCATTTTCTCGGCAGCAATTAGATGTTTTAACTGAAATGACGAGACGAAAGATTAATTTTTTCCTTCCCAGGACTCTAACCCAGCACCTATCGCTGTTATATTCTAGAGAAAATGAACGTTAAATATGGGTTTGTTGCACCAGCAGTGACATGTGAGCATGTTTGAACTAGAAATAATATGACGAAGGGATCAGTGCTGACTGGAAATAGAGCCCCACACATATCGTTATTGACTACACACAAAGAGACGTCAGCTACAGAATTTTTCTCCACCAGCAGCTCGGAATAACATCTTGAACTTACAGTGATCTCGCAAATAGTTCTGTGTCTCACTTGGAGTCAAAAACACCAAATATCGTTAGTGTTGACAACGAATGAAAATACATTAAAAATAGAAATCATTATCCACCAGCAGATAGGTGTTCTCATCGTAGAGCTTGATAATACGTAGTGAAATCTTTAGTGCCGGGCCAGGATTCGAATCCATTCACGCGCAATATGTGGAGATGTTGAGGAATCTGCAGTTTTGAACAAACAACAAATTGTAGCCGAACTGTATTGTCACGAAGGGAACAAATTCCTCGTTAAGGGCGGTCTGAGTTGCATTCCCACTTCAGAACCAATTTTATCGACATACAGAATCTCAGATAAAAGATGGAATAAGTGTACTGTGATCCTACATAGCGTTTGTTTCGTCACTAGAAATAAATAACTAGTATAAGAAAGGTTACTGGTGATAGAGTTTCTACATGTCGCCACTCCAGACTTTATTATGGCTCAACCTAACGTCTACTTGGTAGAGAAGAAATATCATTTTTAATGTGAATTTCAGACCACAATGCCATTATGTCTTCTTCACTTGGTGTAGCCAGAAGAGAATGGAATCTGTCTCTCCCTATCTAAAATCACTGACCGAAGTTGGAACCCAACCCAGACCATAGTTATGTGAACCTATCATCAGCCCAACAGACCACCAAATCCTCTTCTCAGTGGCTCATTTTTCTATCATAACACCGTTGTGCCACTCTGGCTGAGAATTCTGACACACAGGCTCCCTGTATCAATTTGCAGCATGTTCAGTAAATTCATTTACTTGGTTGACCGAATCACCACGAACTAGCTGTCTCGGCTACCCACTGCATACATTCAACTTTATTTTGTAATCACCAAAATAAAAGCACGTAACTGCCACCTACACAGAACTGCCAACAGTATAGGATGCAGAAATTCAAATAGGAAGTGTTCCTTTCCACTTGTGCTACTCTACTGCGCTATCTGTTTGTTGAAAACGTCGCGCAGTGCAAAAGATAAGGTATAACTGTTTGTCTCTCATAAGTATTGACCTGGCGATATGCATGATCTCACAGCGCTGTGGAATGCAGAAGTTCTGGAGGAATTGTTATCGACTTCTGGAGCTGCTATAGCTACGTGTCAGCTAGTAGCATAATTGTAAGTATCGCGCACGGTAAATAAGATGTAGCGAGTTCGAGTACATTCCCTTGTTATATTTTATAAAACGCAATTCTGCTGTCTGCTATCAATCTAATGGAACTTGTAACATAATTCCCTTCACTTCTCAACCCAAAATAGTCGCATGTGGGGAAAGGGCTAACTTCTGCGACATTTTATTCTTTTCAGGTTTAATAGACAACCAGGCAGCAGACGCGTCTCGAAACTTTTGTATTATGTATGGGGAGAGCGCATCGTGCCAAAATACGTCGGAAAAGTATTTTCTACATTTGCTGTCGTCTAGTAGTGGCATTTTATTCTTCTTCAAACCTTGTTTGACAGCTTTAACTCAGAACAAGTATTCTAGATGCACGTAATCAATAAACGGCACGTGCATTTTCACACTGTTATAGATAACATCAGAGAATTCACATATATCGTTGATGATTAATTTCTCTCTCATGTTTACTATTGTTTTGACAACATTAAAGGAAACCTTACGAAAATTGTGAACTGTCTTATAAAACTACACACCATAACCTTACGACGAAAGTCTGTTTTAATAAAACTGGGTATCTGTACACAAGCGTGCATCTGTCGTCACGAATTGGTAAAATACTACTCACTTAGATTTTGATTGGGTCTATGTTTAATTGGTAGGCTGTGTCATACTCAAGAGGGATGTAAATGTGGCATTTCATAAATAAAGTTATGTATTCCTAGAAACCCAAAATTTGCTTGTCAGCAGCGGAAAGAGTCGTTGCCTGTTGTGCAGCATCGTAAGTTTTTCATCATGAGCAGAAAGTATTTTCTTGAGATTTCCTTGGCGATGTCTGATCTGACTGCTTGTAGCTCTGTCACAGAAGGGATAAAAACGCTACACTCAGTGAGACTGGAAATGCGAACCATAACAGACGCTTTTTCACAGGCCAGCACGTTACCACAGAGCTGGCGAAGAAGTATGTGTCTGAGCTTCCTCTCACGAGACCAATAGTGGCTAGATCTCCTAAACCGCTATTTAAAAGACGAGCTTAGTTGCGATTTCCACGTGCTACGACTTTCCTGGGCTGAAAACCGTAAAGTTACAATCTTTTGTTACACCTCAAGCGATGATAACTCAGATTATTCAATGGAAATGACAGGTAAAATCAAGTGAACTTTGAGGCTTAATTCCGTGCACACCAGGAAGTAACTCGTCGATAATAGCGTTGGCAAGCATACATTGCCTTGTTGCCAAATCTCAGTTACAATACCAGCAGGAAGAAGACGAACCGATGTGATCTTACAGCGGGCTGGGAAGTGACCATAGCTGGTGTCTTCAAGTCGCGGCTGCTACGGCCCGGAATATCTACTGCGTCTGATTCGCATTTCCGTAACTAGGTTTAGGGACTGGACCGTAGTTACTAATAATACTCAGAACTGACTGCAAACAAAGCATCATAAATCAGTAACTCTCATAGTTGTTTTTATATTTCTTTCGTAAGTGTACTCAAAATAAGAAACTCATTCACAGACGTTTTCGTGCCTCGCCGACAGTCGAGCACAACAAACAAATAACAAAAGAAAAGAATGTGTGTGTGTGTGTGTGTGTGTGTGTGTGTGTGTGTGACAGAGAAACAGAGAGAGAGAGAGAGAGATAAATATCAAATAGAATGAGAGAGAGATAGAGGGGGAGAGAGTAAAAAATTGTAATGAAATTGAATCATGGTATGTAAAGAAATCTTTAATTAAAATGACACGTTCCACATCATTACGAAATATCGTGTTCATGATCTATGAAACAAGAATTAATCCAATGTAATCATATCATATTGATGACTAGCCATGAAGAGTCATGAATTACCTAAGTATTTGTCAATACCAGTAACCAAATCAAAACTTGAAAATAGAAGACGACAATTTTTATAATAAACCGGGACTTTTGTCAAGACCATTTCGTCCCTATTAATTAACCACGAAAGATGTCTGATATACCTCTATTCTAAAGTAAAAAAGTGTGCATGTATTTAAAGATGAAGTGCATGATGTGAAGTTCTGTGACGGAGATACGAACCCAACACTTAATCGAATTGTTGACTAAGTAAAATCAAATGTTTCGTATCGGTTTTTCTTACCAGCTGCTAGGTGTTTGAATCTAAAATAAGGATACAAACTTTTGTGCCTAAGCAACAATGGAACTGCACACCTACCGTGCATCCACGAATATAGCTTAAGTATCAGTTGCTTACTCGCCGATAGTAAAATGCGTACGTGTTTGACGAGAAATAACGACACATATTGCGATTGTTGGCAACACCCGAACAGATATTAAAAATGTACGTTAATTTTCACTAACAGGCCGATGTGCACGTGATAGGGATTGAAATGAAATTATGAATATTTTTGTACTGGATCAGGATTGGGACCCTCATACTTACCTTTGGAGGAGATCTAGAGAAGATTGCAGTCTTGAGAAAAGGAACGAAATGATTGAACTATACTGTTCCGAGAGATTCAGATCCTCGAAAGAACAGATACGAATTCGAATCACAGTCCAGCACCAAATTTTTCAACGTCTCTAGTTCAATCAAGTACAAGTAAAGTAAGAGCCCTGTTCCTTTAAATGGCTATCGGTTCACCAAATAAAATAAAATTTTCTAATGCAAGTCAGTTTACTGGCGACTGTATTTCTGTTTACCATGACTTCCGCTATGTCATTTCCCAACGTAAACCGGCTCTGCCCAGTTGGTAATGAAGGAATGTGGTGTTTAATGCGGATTCTGGATTATAGCATCTTTCTCTTGATGTTACCAGGGGTAAAGTAAATCTGTTGTGTCTCTTAAAAGTAAATGCCTGAACCCACGCATTGCACCTGTGATGCTTCGTTCCACCAGACCATTGTGGTCACATTTCCCAGCCCCAGGAGTGTGCTGTAACAGATGATGTGCTTAGCCTACAAAATTAGTTACGGTGGAAAACACGCATTCTATTAAATGGTTAAGTAGAAGCAAGCCTCTGAACGGAGATTATGCTAGTCTCATGTCAGCAAGATGTAAAGGCTCTTCTAGGCACCATTGGCTCGATGTGAAGCCATTTTGAAATTTTCACAAATTCAGCAAATTTTTTAGTTCGAGAAAATCCACTGGGGAGTGTGAAGATACCGGATAATTCTATTATTACCGTCATTATTACTATCATTTTCTTCATACCGCTGCTGGAATGCTGTACTTGAAGATCATTTGATGCCTTTAGGTCACTATAGAAGTAGTTTCCCAAGTACATGTTCTTTCCCTGTCTACGGAATCCTTTTCATGTTGTAACCTCCCCGCAAGAAATTTGAAAAATGACAAGAATTGGATGAAAATGCAAATAGTGCCAAATGTTAGCTTCCCACAGTAATAAAACTCAATAATAAAAAAGTGCAAAAATATTAAGTCCCCACAAAATTAACGTTAAGATGAACCTGATAAATTTTATAAGGGCAGCTGCGCTGACCTTCGGCCCTGTGCAATAATTAAACCTGAACACAAAAACCAAAATTTTTACCTCAGTAAACTGCATCTATATCTGCTCTTATTTTTCGGCACAGCTCCGTGCAATGCGGGCCCATGTTTAATTTAGATTCTTGGAGGGAATGCATAGGAAATATTATTTAACTTGAAATGAATCTTTTTCTTTAAAAAGGTTACATTGTAGAAAAATTGTTATTGGGGCAATTCTTGAAGAAATTAAATACAATTAACATGTGTTATTAGCTGAGCGCAATGCTGCTTCATCACCTTCGATAACAATATACCTCGTCCAGAACCGTGACCAGAGACCCATGTCGACGCCCGCCGACTCCTCACACACAACAACTGTTCCTGCCGACTCGCTACACGCAACAACTGAGTCCAACTCGCAACTGAACACTCGCGTGGTCAAGCGCAGACTAGCAACGATAAATAACTCTCTGGTCAGAGATTCTGTCATGCCTCGCCATCGCTGTTAATGAATACACTGAATACATACGTGTTTCATAACCCTCCACTGGGGGGGGGGGGGGCAAAAATTTGGCAGCGATGGTGAGTCATTTGGACTTGCCATGAGCAACAAATTTTTTCTTAACTAAAATATAAGTAGATAGTTGTAGAACATGAAGTAAATATAGTGCACATGCACTGAGTACACAAAATTTCAGACAATGACAAAAAAATATATATACAATGAGTACAGAACATATCAGCAAATCAGAAATATATATATATATATATATATATATATATATATATATATATATATATATATATGTATATATATGCACTGAAAAATTCTTCAAAGTTTGCACAACAAATAGACATAATGAGTACAAATCTCATTGACAAATGACATAAGTGCACATGTCCTGTAGTTCAGAACATATCAGCAAATGAAAAAGAATGTACATACAATTAGTAGTATCATGTTAGAAAAATGACAAAAGTGCACACGCACTATAATTCAGAATATATCAACAAATCAAAAAAAATGTATTGGTCTTGAATATAAATCATATTAAAAAAATGATTTTCACTATGTTACAAGAATTAGGAGAGGAAAGGGAAGGATTGCATCATGGTTGTAGCACTTTAGGTTGCACGCAGCTGCACTGAAAGTCCATATCTTTCTACTGTAGCACAACACCAAGTGGAACAATCTGAAGTTCTTTTCCCAGAAGTATTTATCAGCGTAGCCAAGACACTGAAATATCGTAGTAATATTCCATGTTATCATTTTAGCAGTACATTAGGTACACCAAACAGTGGGACCATAATAACATCTCCATCGCTCAAGGTGGTGGACAGCATGTCGTGTCAACACCACGTTCTTGTAAGGTACACCAACGTAGAATTAGTGCAAAAACCAAATATAGTGCTCCATGATCAAGAGGATATACAGGATAAACGGATATTGCAGTAATTCAGGGTAGTTAGACCAGAAGGTGAAGGACGTTAAGTCACATACTAGTCTTCACTGAGAATTACGTTAGTAGTTTGCGGCATTCATTGCCCAGTTATTGAACATTTCTGTACCATGTATGTAGTATTACAGAATAATGTTCATAAATTGGCGTTTTACACAGAACGTTGGCACTCATTGCCTAATTATAAATCATCAGAAGTCAAAATATTCATATGGTGTTTTACAGAGAACATTGGTAGTCATTTCCTGATTACAAATCATCAGAAGTCATTACATTCATGTGGTACTTTACAGAGAACATTGGTACTCATTCCCTAATTATAAATCATCAGAAGTCATTATATTCATGTGGTGTTTTACAGAGAACATTGGTACTCATTTCCTAATGACAAATCATCAGAAGTCATTACATTCATGTGGTGTTTTACAGAGAACATTGGTACTCATTTCCTAATTACAAATCATCAGAAGTCATTACATTCATGTGGTGCTTTACAGAGAACATTGGTACTCATTTCCTAATTACAAATCACCAGAAGTCATTACATAATAATATTTATATAATGATTTACAGAGAACATAGGTACTCATTTCCTAGTTACAAAGTATTATTATATATATATTTTTTTATTTGTTAGCAATGCATTGCGTTGAGATCGATAACTAATTGCTGGGGGATAATAATATTTGCATTTGACTTATTGCTGCAAATGAAGATGTGTAATTTCATTTATCATGAGTCTGCTGTAGCAAGGTTATGAAACAAGTAGAGTATATGTGATCACATTCATAAATGACATAGACTTAATGAACAACTGCTTAAAGCACATTAATTTCATAAACAATTTCTCCTGCAAAAAATATACAAAAAAATGGATTATTAATCTGAAGGAAGAAACGCATTTTATGCTGAAAAGTAGTGACCTCGAATTAACAGGCAGTGAAATGTGTATAAAAAATGTGTTCCATAGCTGTCCCTTCCAAAACCTTCATTCATCCTACTATGCAACATAACACATACTGTCAAAACGAACTGCAACAAATACTTAAATAACTACATAGCATAAATACATAACTTCAACATTATCCTCATCTGTAAAGAAAAAACTTCATTATCCATCACTTCATTATCCATATTATCATAACTCCATTATTATCATCACCTGTAAAGAAAAACTTCATTATCCATAGTAGCATATTCTTAATCATTATTCATCACCATTCATTATCATCTGCAAAAAAAAATCACTTCATTACTCATTATACAACTATTCCTTATTTCTACCATATTTCATCACTAAAACTAAGATGTATAGTTCTGTCAGACAGCCTGCATCAATCGCCTCGTATTCTGAAAGAAAAAATTAGTTAAGACTGCTATTCTACGATGTGTATACTATATTCTTGTTAATGCTTGTTAATCCTGATCCATTTACTCTTCCTCACAAGGTCTGCATCTTCTTTCGTTCATTCCAAAGGTGAAATTCCCATTTTTGTTTAATTTATTTCTTTCACGCATAATTTCTTTCTAAAATTGATGAACAAAGATTAATGTCTTGCATTTACATCATATAATCATTAAATAATGACTGGTTTATGGTAACATAATTAAGCATACAGCATAACATGACAGAAAATGTAATATTTCAAAAAAATAGACAGTGTTCAAATGCAAAAATGTACACAGAATATCACAATGCAGCAGCAAAAATGTAAAACAGTCACGATGTTGAGATATTATAAGGCAAAATGTCAAAGTCAACTGGAGTGTGTTATATCTTAACTATTTCACAGTGCATACAAACAAAATATGAAAACAATCGTACATACACAAAAAAATGATGACAAGAAATGTGACCTTCGTTGAGTTTAGCTTGTGTGTTGTGTAGTTAATAGAGGCGAGAATTAAAGACTTTAATGGAGAGAGAATTTAATAAAATTAATATGTCACTAGATAAAATTGCATAATTATTCATAGAGTACGTAATTTTATCTGGAAAAATGTGCACAGTCTGATATGTAACGACAAGAAGAGCGACCTGCTAACCTTACCTTGCCGGGCACTTGCCAAGAAAAAATACGACAGTCATCAGTAAGTAATCACATAAATGTAATTGCATAAATGGTCATAAAATGTGTAAATTCAACTGGAAAAATATGCACGGTCTGATGTATAACGACAAGAAAAGCGACCTGCTAACCTTACCTTGCCGAGCACTTGCCAAGAAAAAATACGACAGTCATCAGTAAGTAATCACATAAATGTAATTGCATAAATGGTCATAAAATTAGCAAATGGCATTATAGCATGTTAAATCATAAAGTATCTTCATTCAATAAAAGGTTTGATGTTTGACCAGTGGTGGTTTCCTTTCGATTTTCTGGTTCTCAAAGTTTCGACGTGTACAACACTGGGGTGAGGAATGCTGCGAATCCGATATGGTCCTGCGTATAGAAGTTCAAATTTACTGCACCTACCTTTTCCTTTATTAGATAAATGGTGTGTACGTACTAATATCTTCTGTCCAATGTGAAAGTCACGGCGTATACAAACCTGGTTTTGTTGTCTTCTCCGGCGCTCTGCGGCACGTTTGATGTTGTTCAGTGCAATGTCAATTATTTCGTGGTGTCGTAGTCGACGAGATGTAGGAAATGTTACTAATTCTTTAATTTTGTTAGGTGGTTCAGCATTTTTCAGTATAACAGACGGAGATAGCATAGTGGATTCATTTGGTATGGAATTAATTACATCCTGGAATGAGTGTATGTGTGTGTCCCAATCAATATGTCTTTTATGGCAGTATATTCTACACAGTTTACCAATTTCTTTCATTAATCGCTCACAAGGGCTCGAAGAAGCATGGTACCTGGATATATAGATCGGAGAAATGTTTCTAGCTCGTAACATACGAGTCCATATAGCAGAACGAAACTGTGATCCATTGTCGGAAATTACTTTCATCACATGCCCTACATGAAATAGAAAATGTTTTACAAATGCTTTCGAAACAGTTTTAGCAATAGCTTTGCGTAACGGAGTGAAGGTAACAAATTTTGAAGTGAGTTCAACAGCTACAAAGATGTAGCAAAAACCTCTATTAGTTCTGGGAAGCGGACCAAAAATGCCTACAGCGGCCATGTGTCTTAATTTAACAGGTACAATGAGATATAATGGAGGAATATGTGAAGCTGTGTCTGACTTAGCTTTCTGGCAGATTTTACATGACGCTAAAACTCGTCGAATACGTTTCTCCATGTTGGCAAAATAACAGTTCTGTCTCAGTATAAGAAAACATTTTCTAGCTCCGTAATGTGCGTAACTTAAATGAGTATACCAGATTAATTTGTTAACCAGCATAATAACCAATTGTTGCTGCCAGAATGAGAGCGGCGAAATAGAATGTCATTGCGTACAGTGTAATGGTTTCTAATCGTAACATTATTCCTATCTTGCCAAAGGTGTTTAATCTCTTTCCACACGTTGTCTTTATTCTGCTCTTGTGCTATGTCCTGTAATGATGACGAAATGAAATTTTCAAATGCAACTTGTTGAATGTACATCACGCTGAAATTTGCTTTGCAGAAGTTGGTTGCGATGTCTTGCTGATTGTTGCTGAGAGAACGAGATAGTGCGCCTGCTATAACATTTTGTGTGCCGGGAATGTGAACAATTGTGAAATTAAATTCCTGTAAATAAAGTTTCCACCTGCTTAACCTGTCGTGTGTAAATTTAGCCGAAAGTAAAAACTGTATCGTTCTGTGATCTGTGTACACGGTGGTATGTCTGCCATAAAGAAAGTGCCTAAATCTCGTAAAACCCATACAACACATAATGTTTCAAGTCCTGTAACGGAATAATTTCGTTCAGCAGGTGACAAAATGCGACTTGCAAATGCGATGTTTTTAATTACTGTACAACCATCTTCTTCAATTTCCTGAAAAATATGTACTCCTAAAGCGGTGTTAGAACTGTCGGTGGCAATGGAAAAATTTCTGGTAAGATCTGGGTGCGATAAAAGTGGTGCATTCAACAAAGCATGTTTCAGGTTCATAAATTCAGAATGAGCTTGCTTATCCCAGGACCAAATAGTGTTTTTACCTGTCAGTTGACATAATCTAGGTGTGTCTAAAGCAGAGTGATGAATAAATTTATGAAAAAAGTTAATTAATCCCAAAAAGCTGCGTAATTGTTTTTTTGTTGTAGGAACAGTAATGTCACGTAAAGCTTGAAGTTTTTCCGGATCAGGCGCAATGCCTTCTGCTGAAATTACGTGTCCAAGAAATTTTATAGAAGTTTTACCAAAATGCGATTTACTGAGATTAACTGTGAGTCCTTGAGCATGAAAAGTTTGCAACAGTTGTTCTAGAATCAGATTGTGTTCAGACCAGTTAGCTTCTGCAATAAGAATGTCGTCTACGTACGTAGTAATTCTGTCTTTAAGTTCTGTCTGAAGTATTGTATTCGAACCGCGAATAAAGGCTGCAGAATAAATAGTTAAACCGAATGGTAATTTACAAAATTGATAACAGTCGCCAAAACAGAGAAATGCTGTGTACTTTCTGCAGTTCGGATGGAGCTGAATTTGCCAAAATCCAGATTTCAGATCTAATGTAGAATAAATAGCAGTACCGTGAAATTTCTGTAGTAGTTCCTCTAGTGTCTGTGGTCGATCTGTTTCATTAATAATTATGTCATTGATGTGACGTGAATCAAGTACGAGGCGAAGTGAGCCATCCTTTTTCTTAACAATATGGAGCGGGTTTATGTACGGACTAACTGCCGGTTCGGTAATTCCTTGGTCAAGCGTATCTTGCAATTCTTTCTTAACCTGTTCTCTATGAATATACGGAATGGGATAATGCTTGGCTTTAAACGTGTCGTGCTGTTTGACTTGAAATTCATACATAAAACCGGACATAGTACCAGGAACATTGTCAAAAACTGGAGATTGCTGTAAAAGAATTTTGTGTAGTTGCGTCCGTTCGTCGTCTGTATTTGCATTGCTTTGATTAACTTTATCAGAAATCATCTGCATTACGTCGTGGTCAGCTTCGTCTGGAGTATTATAGTTATGTACGTACATATCCGTGAACAATGTGGAATTACAGTCTGTGCTACGTGATACGGAAATGACCTCTGTACGATTAATTGTTTGTTCTTCCGTAGATAGAGAGTGCTGAAATTCTAAAGCCAATTGCACATTTTCATCCTTTAGCATTAAATAGGAATTTTGAAAGTCAATAACTGCGTCGTGTTGTATCAGAAAATTAGTACCTAAAATAACGTCTGTTGTCAATAAAGGAACAATCCAAAAATTTGAGTGAAATGTGTGACCTGCAGTACAAAATGATAAATGTGTCTGTAATTTAACATCTACTCCTTTACTCGATACTGCTCCTTTCACTTTCGTTTTGCCTAATGCTAATGTAGGATAGGTATTCTCTTTGTTACACTTGTTGAAAGTTTCTTCATTTATCACTGACATAGGTGATCCGGAATCGATTACTGCTGAGAATTTCGATGAACCAATTTTAATTTAGATGACAGGATGTGAAATGGTTTTTTGAACAACTGGTCTTTCCTGCAAAAAAGTGTCTCGGATGTCGTCAAAAGTAATAACATTTTCGTGAACAACATTCTGCGTGTCTAAAGTAGTGCTTGTGTTACTGGAAGATGCGACCTGTACAATATCTAGTCAGATTCTATCTGACGTGTTATTGCTTTCAGGAGGATTCTGTGGCATTTCGACTATTTGAACTGTTCTGTTATTCCTTCCTGACGTATCACGTTCGGGATGATATCTACTATCTGGTTCATTCATGAGAATATGTTCCTGTCGATGATATTGCTGTTCGTAACATCGACTGTTATTAAATGTACGTTGAAAATTGTGTTCATTATTTTTACGTCTGTCGTGATAGTCATTTCTATACGGTGCATTGCGATAGGAATTGAAGTACTGTGTTTTCTGCATGTAGTTATTTCCTTGCTGGCGTGCGTTACTATTTGTTGTACCTGGGACTATACGTGCACGCGGCGAAACATTAAACCCTGGCTGACCTTGCACACTGCATTGTTGGTTAGGTATGCTAACCGGCTGCCTTTGATGTTGTTGCGGAGAAAAACGTCTATTGTTACTAAAATGTGGTTCTTCTTGCTGATAATTTTGTCGATACTGATAATCAAAATTTTGTCTGCTATTAAAGTTCTGGTGGTTGTCGTTCCTAAAGCGTCTGTTACCTTTGCTATTGAAATTACGTGGCTGATCGTAATTGCTGAACGTTTGTTGACCTTGGTTATTATAAGAAAAATTTTTGTTAATAAAAGAATAATCCGATTGCTGTACTTCCAAAAGCAGTAACAGATCTCTGAATGCCGAAATGTTTTCCTTCTGCTGGCCCGTTAAAAGTGACACTCTTAATGACTGTGGTAATTTATAAATACATAATTGAATAAGTGCAGATTCACTGTAAGGTTCACTTAGGTACTGGTTTTGCTGGACCATGTGCTCAAAAAATTGGGTGACAGTAGAAAAATTTGAGTTCTCATAATTTGGTAAACTAATTAATTGATCTTTAATTTCGCGCTGTGTCGTTTTCAACCAATACGCTGACAGGAAAGCATTCTGAAATTCTTCTATTGAATAACATTGTCTCGCGATCGATCTCATACGAGTTGCCGGTTCGCCTTCCAAAAAACTGCAAATAAATTCAAGTTTATGTGTTACGGGCCAAGTCGGTGGAAAAGCAAAGCTATATTGTTGTATCCAATCTAGCGGGTGAATCTGTGTTCTGTCATTTTTAAATACTTTAAATTTTCTCACTGATAGAAAAAGTTTGTATTCAAAATTATCGTCTCTGTATGTCGGAACCGGTTCAGGATTGAATGAAAATCTATTTGACTGGAACTGTTCGGAATTTAACTCACGTACTCTTTGTAGATTACCTAAATTATATTGGCTGTGTGAGTGCGAGAAATATTCGGAATTCGCCGTATGCTGTGACATGTTATTAACTGAAATATTTTTTATCTCTGTTACCTCTTGTTGTAAACTTGACATTTTTCTATGTAAAGCATTATTAGACGAATCTATCTCACTGATTGTCTGCTGTAGATTTTGGAATTCAGGTGTTTGGTTAAACGAAATCGGTGCAGTATCATCCGATTTGTTGTCATTATTACTTTCGATAACGTCAATACGACTGGCCAATTCATCATATTTTTCAGTCAGTATTTTTGCCTGATCATCGTTTTTAGTGTCAAAAGCCTTAATTTGTTTTTGTATTTTACTTGTGGTTTCGCTCAATTTTTTAACGTCTGCTTTGATGACATCAGATTCATGTGTTAGTTCTAATTGTTCGAGTCTATCTGTCACTGTCTGAAAGTCTGTTGTGTATGTGTCTGTTTTCGATTTAAGATCAGAAATTTCGTCACGTAATTCTGTGTTCGACTGTTTGATGGCATTAATTTCATCAGACACTGTAGCAATATTGTTGTCTACGTATGTTTTTGCTTTCGCGAACAATTTACGTTTGTCTTCTTGTCTCTGTGCTGTGATTGTTTCCATTACTTGTCGTTTTACTTTATTCTGTTCCTGTATAAATTTACGGAAACGCGTATCACTGTTTTGTAGGTGTTGATTAAAACGTTCGTCAATTTGAGTGTTCTGTTGGTCGAATTTCGCGTCTATCTTAGCATCCATTGTGCGCGAAAGTTCTGCTGTCATTAACTTAAACTCGTCGCGTAATTGTGTTGCCTTCTCAGAACATTGTTTACCGACTGCACTAATTTCGTCTCTGAGTGATTCTGTTGCAGCTGTTTGCATATCCCTTAATTCTTGAGCAACAGATCTAATTTCTTCGCTACTTTTCCTACCACAAGCCTAAATTTTCTCGCGTAATTGTTCCTTAGTATCATGACATTGTGCGGCAATGGCTCTAATCTGTTCACTAAGCTGTCTAATTTTTCATTTAACTGTCTGGAATTGTTGTCTAATTTTTCATTAAGGTGTTTGTTCTGTTCACTAAGTTGTTTGAAATCTTCTTTAAATTGTTTGTTATCTTCATTATGGTTGTCTTGTTTTTAATTAATTTCATTAAGTCGCTGTTTGTTCTGTTCACTAAATTGTCTGAAATTTTCATTTTGTTTTTCACTCTGTTGTTGTAAAAATGTCATAACTTGCATGGAGGCTTAATTATATAAATATGAAATGTAAATACTTTTTAAATTTTTAGTAGCTAACTGTCCGGTTACGCTGTGTCATAAACGGTTGGCCCTGATTAGTATTTGTATGCAATCTGACTGCATAGAACAACAACAAAGAATGAAAGAAAACTTCTGTTAACACAATTAATTAATTAAGTCCCCAGGAACTATAAAACCTACGAAACAACAAACACAAGTGTAGCTGTTCTGTGTGTGGAAGTGTGATTCAACGTACACATCTGGCACGGTTCTTCTTCAATAAGACAAGAAATTTTAAATACCATTTATACTGAAGTAATTAAAAAAAATAGAAATACTATAATTGCGCAAGAAAACCAGAATTACACTATAATACAAGAACACAATCCAGATGCTTTGTTGACTGAACCTGTAATGACGCATTATTTAAGACACTGAAATAATAAAAAGAAAAGGGAATTTTTTTTACCTTCATATATATTGACGAAAAGCACACTAATCATTACAATATCTCCATTCGAACAACATCTGCTGTCTAGCCCATCAAACAAACTGCATAAAACATGGAACAAGCACTCCCTACTACAACATCTCAACACCGACTCACTACTACCACATCTCGATAAGCACTCTCCACCACGACTTCTCGAGAAGAACTCTCTACTAGCACACCTCAACAAACACTGACTACTACGAGTTCTCGACAAGCACTTTTCACTACGACATCTCAGCAAGCACTGCCAGTGGAGGCGGCTGAATAATACTCTTTGGCGCAATCTCTGGCGCTGTGGCTCAGTGTAGCCACCTTTCATATGCCCTTCCCCCACGGGCCAGAATTTGATGGTACTTTTGCCAGCATTAGTGGTAAAAATACCACCAAATTCGTCCACAAAAATACAGACAAAAATAAAAGATAATATTAATACATAAATATCACATAATTAGATAAAATTTTGGCTTTGCACTGACCTTTTAATAACCTAATATATAAATACAGTAAGCAATACAAATTCTTTCATACATGTGACTTTACATAATAGTTTACACAATACACAAAAAATCAGTTTATACAAATGTTCACATAAAATGCTTTTAATTATTCAAAAAAAAAAAAAAAAAAAAAACAAGTAGTTGACAGTTCCAGCAGTAGCACCCAGCAATGGTCAACAGGTGCAAACAGCAAGAAGTAACATCATTTCAGTAGAAACAGTTTCAACAGTGGCACCCAGCAATGTTGAGTAGGTGCAGACACTGACAAGTGACATCATTTCAATAGAAGCAGTTCCATCAGTTGCACCCAGCAATGTTGAACGGGTGCAGACACCAACAAGTGACATTATTTCAGTAGAAACAGTCCATCAGTGGCACCCAGTAATGTTGAGCAGGTGCAGACAACAACAAGTGACATCATTTCAGTAGAAGCAGTCCATTAGTGGCACCCAGCAATGTTGAACAGGTGCAGACACCAACAAGTGACATCATTTCAGTAGAAGCAGTTCCATCAGTGGCACCCAGTAATGTTGAACAGGTGTAGACACCAACAAGTGACATTATGTCAGTAGAAGCAGTTCATCAGTGGCACCTAGAAATGATGAGCAAGTGCAGACACCAACAAGTGACATCTTTCAGCAGAAGCAGTTCCATTAGTGGCACCCAGCAATGTTGAACAGGTGCAGACACCAACAAGCGACATTATCTCAGTAGAAGCAGTTTATCAGTGGCACCCAGCAATGTTGAGCAGGTGCAGACATCAACAAGTGACATTACAGTAGAAGCAGTCCATCAGTGGCACCCAGCAATGGTGCAGGTGCAGACAGCAACAAGTGACATCATTCAGCAGAAACAGTTCCATTAGTGGCACCCAGCAATGTTGAGTAGGTGCAGACACCCCAAGTGACTTCATTTCAGTAGAAGCAGTTCCACCAGTGGCACCCGGCAATGTTGAACAGGTGCAGATAGCAACAAGTGACATTATCTCAGTAGAAGCAGTCCATCAGTGGCACCTAGCAATGTTGAACAGGTGCAGACACCAACAAGTGACATTATGTCAGTAGAAGCAGTTCATCAGTGGCACCTAACAATGTTGAACAGGTCCAGACAGCAGTCCATAATATTCACTATCACTAATTACATAGTTCATCAGCAGAAATTAAACATTTCTAAGTGTCAGACATCAATGTTGAACAGGTGCAGGTGTGAACAACAGTTTGAATGCACACACAATTGATTTTACAAAATTATTATCAATGCTCTTACACTAAACATACAAATTATAATAAACACACAAATGATATCAGATAATTGTCATATTAACTATTACAATACACACATAACAGTAAACCTATAATATTTGTGGGTGTCAGTGCAAGCCACAACAAACAAGTAAAATAATATTTAGGAGATAGGTCGGTAACAAATAATTGGGATTAGGAAAGGAAAACACACAAAACACACTCACTCATCTTTCATCCACATGAAGTGCTACTGTGTAATTGAATAGTGTTAACTGTGTGAATACAATTCTGTCAAAATTTGATGTTCATCATGTGTATCAAGTAGTAGTGGCAGCAATGTATAACAGTCAATAATAGTTAGTCAACATCATAGTCATCATGTCAAGACCAATGTTTGCCAAGCCAAATCAAATGTACGGTTGCTGAACAACTGTCAGTGTGCCAAGATATGCAAATGCTTCCTCTCTCAAAAAAAGTATATACTGCTTAGTGATTTAACAAGTGTGTGTAGACAATCTTCCTTCTACTTGAGTGTTCTAGTCTGCCATCTTCATCCTCCTTGTTCCATATAAACCAACAAAAAAATTTGCACCTCACTTACTTTACCTCTTATCCATCAAAACTCCAATAACCATCAGCATCATATAATCTCAATACTTCAATAATACCTCTTACGTCGATACATATAAATCTTATCATCAATATCATTTACCTTACCACTTGTCCACCAAAACTCCAATAATCATCAACTTCACATAATTTCAATACCTCAATAATATCTCTTCAATATGTCGATACATATAAACCTTATTACCATTATCATTTTACTTCCATAAGAACTCTTTCTTCTAGTCAGTCTCCTCGAACAAGTACAGATAAAATCCTAGTGCAAACTTCAGTTCATCATCCCATACAATCCGAAGACACAGTGTCCACACACAACCTCTGTGTAATCCATCTGACCCAAATCTTCTACTCATTATGAATTATAAAATACATTTTGGTTACCTTGTCCATCATTAAATAAAAGAAATGCATACATGACCTCTAACAGACTTTAGTTCGAATAACTCTCAGTAATTAAGTACGATTCGGAGTGTGAATGATCATAATATTTCACAGTGTGTACACCACTTCAAGAATCATGGCAGAAGCAAACATGTGGAGTATTTTTTGTGTCAAGTGTCACTTGCTATTTCAATTGCTCACGAAGAATGCAATGTAATAATTGTTAATGGTCTAAACCTAGTATTGGTATATCATGTCGTTAGCTTCCTTCCTATTAGCATAAATTTATACAGCTTTCATAAAACCTCCAGCTCATGTAACCTCTATGAAGTTTCTTGTACTAATGTCGTTCGTCGAATTATAGCAGTTCATTTTCTTATCTTAAAATATAAAGCACTGAGCGTAAGCAAAACATGCAATAGCGAGTAAATATACCAGTGGAGAACAGAATGTCAACAAGTGGATGCAGCACAATTCCTACAACGAGGCTCTGCCAAGCGAACAATCTATAATTAATACCATAGTGTGACCTAAACTCTATGTTCGTACACAGTATATCAGCTTTTCTATATACCAAATTAAAGAGTAGTTATGACAACAAAACAGAAATGTGTAAATATGCAATCCATACGCAAAGCAGCGAATATGTATCTTACATAATAAACAGGTCATAAGCATCATTTCAGCATAAGCAAATAAATGTTCATATGTAATCTTAATAAGTAAACATGAAGGCGCAAGCAGATAAATACATAACCACATCAGCACAATTAATCAGGTGACAATTATAATTTAAATAAATAAGCACAGCAGGTACATCAAAAAAAATGAAATCAGTGAAAAAGCATAGCAGCCAAGCGATGCATAATATACGCAAGTAAAACACTGTTCATTAATAAAACATTGTCAAAATCAGTTAATGTACGCAAGCACGTCGCTTCACAAGTAAATTCATAGAACATGAAATTAGCACAAAGTATGAATCACGTAATCGCGAGCAGCAAATTACGTCTAAAGTACGTACCTAAGTGGAATTATGTTACCTGAAAAATAAACTCAATTAATAGTTACCCTTTTTAGTTTATTACTTTTTTCTTCGAAATTACATTTTTCCTGAAATTTTCTCCATAGCAAGTCCTCTTAACGTCGGACACGCACAGAATTTACCTGACGTTCTTAAATATTTTATACAACCGTATCCTGAAAAATACTGAACGTTAATAACATAATTCATTAAGTCACTATAGCTTTATACTGAATTTAATCGGAGAAATTAGACTGTGTAATTGTTTACGGCTGTCAGTGCATTCGCACTGAGCGCTCGATCAGCTGTAGGCGCGTGATGTGGGAAGTGATTGTTTGCGGTCAACGACTGCCTTGTGCGGCGCGCAGACTTGACTGTTGCTTTGAGTATGTGCCGCCGCCAAAACACAGCGCAGTATCCTTGTATTCTCTGCATGTTTACATATAGCTGTTAGTTTCTCTAAAGTATGTCATTCCACAAAAATTTTAACGTTCGATATATGATGTATTCCCTTAGAGCGTCAAGATTTAAGAGTTTCTACTTCGACAGTGTTATCATGAATAATTCTGCGAACTCTATATGGACCGTTATAAAGCAAAAAAAATTGCGACACAAGCCCTTTCCTTTGTGAGACAAACGGTGAGACTTAATTAACACCTTTTGACCAACTGACAAGATTTTTAAACGACCAGCACGTTTAGCTGATTTCTCTCTTCTAGCAGCCGCAGATGCAATATTTTGCAGAGCCAGGTTGACAACTTCAGAATGCCGCAGTTTCCGTGAAGGCGGAAAAGGAACGATTTCAGAAATGCGATTTGTCGGTGCTTTGTTTTTTAATATCAGTATAGGCGGTAAAGAAGTTGAATCATTAAGGAGTTCATTCAGAATATTTCGAAAAATATGAAGATACTGATCCCATGTTCTGTGATTTTGATGACAGTAAAGTCGACACAATTTATTGATTTCCTTCATCCATCTCTCTGAAGCGTTAGATTGAGGGTGAAAAAGTGAAATGAAAATTGGTTTAATCTTACGACGCCGTAGAGTATGAAGCCAAATTTTAGAGCGAATCTGTGATCCATTATCTGATATAACCTTATCAACATGACCCACTTCTTTAAGAAAATGTTTGATGAAAGCATTAGATACTGAACGAGCTGTTGCTTTGCGTAAAGGTGTAAAACACACATATTTTGATGTCAATTCCACTGCTACTAAAATGTACGCAAAACCATTAGTAGAACGAACCACTGGACCGAACAAATCGACTTCAGCCATGTCCTTTAATTTCGCTGGAATGATAGGAAACAACGGTGCTCTGTGAGAAGTAGTTGGCGGCTTAGCCTTTTGACATAATTTGCATTTGGCAAGAACAGATCTAATACGTTTTTCCATATTACTGAAGTAGCAATTTTCTCGTAATTTATGAAAGCATTTTCTGGGACCGAAGTGTGCATAACTGAAATGTGTGTACCAAATCAGTTTATTGACCCACTCACCAGGAATACAAACTAACCAAAAAGAGTTGTCAACCGATTTTCGTTTAAAAAGAACTTTCCAGATAGTTCGCAAAAACGAGGTGTGGCCAAATCGTCCTATCTAACACGACGTCTAAGAAAATTACAGACACCAAGGAAACTACGAACATCACGTTTTGTGGTAGGAACAGCATAATTACGAATAGCGTCTAGTTTCTCTGGATCAGGAAGAATACCTTCTGTAGAAATAATGTGACCGAGAAATTTCACCTGAGAACGACCAAATTCAGATTTTTCCAAGTTCACTGTAATGCCAACTCTTGCAAAGATACGTAATAATGAATCCAAAATTTTGTTATGCTCACTCCAAGAACGTTTAGCAATAAGAATATCGTCAACATATGAAGTAATATTGTCACGAAGATAAACAGGTAAAATTTCGTTTGAACTACGAATGAATGCTGCTGAAGGTACAGTAAGTCCAAACGGTAATTTCCGACGTCTCTTTTGGGTAAAATCGTCATATCCGGTTAATCTTTACCGATTCTCTAGATAGATTGATAGTCGAAGAGTTGTTTTGACAGATGCAAAGAATAGTAAAAGAGTAGGCAGCGATGCAGAAAACTAAAAGGGAAATAGCACCACTACAGCTCGGGGCCCTATGCACGCTACGGCACAGATTCACCTAGTGTCGTGAATCCCCTGAGGACATTAATAGCCGCACACAATTTCCAGTTTGTGACTTAGTGGCCAATTTGGCGGAAGTGCGTACATAAATTGATCTAACCATGAACATGGATGTATGTCGTTCTTAGAATTGCGAAAGATCTTAAATTTCCGAACAGTTAAGAAGTGTTTATAGTCAAAGTTTTCTCCTCGTGGCGACAAAGACCTATCACGTCTGTCCCAGTCCGAATGTCGATGATTGTCAAGTTCGCGCACCAGGCGCTCTCTTGTTGCATCTCGTAAATGAAACAAATTATTTTCTTCAAACCCCTCTGCTATTTGTGATTCTAAATTTCTTTTGCTGTCTTTTCCTACAATTTCACCTTCAATTTGTTTAACTTGGTTTCGTAATGCCTCATCTTCCCTTTTGACGCGTTCATTAAATTTTCCCTGATTTTCAACATGCTTATTTATGTTCTGGTACTCTTCGGTTTCTGCAAATGGCAATGGTGCTGTATCATCTGAATCTCTGTCCCCATTTAAGCTAAGACTTGTCAATTTATCTGAAATCTCCTCAACTCTTTCCGATAAGTCACCTAATTGTTCTTTCTGTTAATTTACGTCTTCCGTAAGTGTCGCGACTCGGGTTTCAGTATTAACACATTTAGTAGTTAACTGTTCATACTGTTGTGTTAGGTTATTTAATCTGTCATTTGGTATGGATTCCTCAATTCTCTCAAATATTTCTTCCTTATCGTGTGCACGTTGTAAATTTAACTCTGAAAATTTTTGTACTATCACGCGATCTCTTTCTTCCTGTTCTCTATCCTGTTCCTTTTGTCTAATCTCTATTGCAATTAATCTATTATTGTGAGCATTCAAAGTCGGTTGTACTTCTTCTCTGATTTCTTTCTTTAATTCATCATTCATGTTTTTGAAACATGTCCTTATTTGTGAGCTTAACCGTGTTGCCATTGCTTCCATCTCGGTTTTTAATTCAGATCCTAAATTTAATATAGCAGCCATCAACTGCTCCATATCTTCTGTCGTTAATCTCGTATTCTGAAAATTTTTTGATTGTGAAAAATTTTGAAATGGTTCCAGACTATTTTCCCGACTTATTAAATTGTCTTCAACTTCATTATTCATCATCTTGTTCTCCTGTGTTGGCGAATTCGCCATGTTAAAAATTTCGTCATTCTCACTATTCATCATTTTTGCCTTTTTCATCGATCGCGTAATCATTTACAAAACATACAAAACTCGTCACTATACGAAAATTACACACAATGACTCTTTATCTCCAACATACCATTCACACGAAATACTTCCCGACAAACACAATTAACGAACAATTGAAATCTTCAGAATTGCACAAAATTGTCAAACGTGTATACAAGATAACCAAAATTAAATTATGCAAAAAAATACCATTAGAAGAAAGACAATTACCAAATCTACACATGCAATATAGACTACAATTACTAAACTACAAATTACTACAACAATACTACTATCTGCTATTTTTACAATCAGAAGAATTCCAAGGGACAATCCGAAGCAGCGGTCGCCACGTGCATGGGGGCTTAATTAAATAAATATGAAATGTAAATACTTTTTAAATTTTTAGTAGCTAACTGTCCGGTTATGCTGTGTCGTAAACGGTTGGCCCTGATTAGTATTTGTATGCAATCTGACTGCATAGAACAACAACAAAGAACGAAAGAAAACTTCCGTTAACACAATTAATTAATTAAGTCCCCAGGAACTATAAAACCTACGAAACAACAAACACAAGTGTAGCTGTTCTGTGTGTTGAAGTGTGATTCAACGTACACATCTGGCACGGTTCTTCTTCAATAAGACAAGAAATTTTAAATACCATTTATACTGAAGTAATTAAAAAAAATAGAAATACTATAATTGCGCAAGAAAACCAGAATTACACTATAATACAAGAACACAATCCAGATGCTTTGTTGACTGAACCTGTAATGACGCATTATTTAAGACGTTGAAATAATAAAAAGAAAAGGGAATTTTTTTTACCTTCATATATATTGACGAAAAGCACACTGATCATTACAATATCTCCATTCGAACAACATCTGCTGTCTAGCCCATCAAACAAACTGCATAAAACATGGAACAAGCACTCCCTACTACAACATCTCAACACTGACTCACTACTACCACATCTCGATAAGCACTCTCCACCACGACTTCTCGAGAAGAACTCTCTACTAGCACATCTCAACAAACAATGACTACTACGAGTTCTCGACAAGCACTTTTCACTACGACATCTCAGCAAGCACTGCCAGTGGAGGCGGCTGAATAATACTCTTTGGCGCAATCTCTGGCGCTGTGGCTCAGTGTAGCCACCTTTCAAACTTGATCCCAGCAAAAATTATCGGCTCTATTCTCCGTGCTGTGTGATGACGTACCTGCAATTGTCACGTTTTGTGTGACCATTTGGTCATTCTGTGATTCTTGAAAATGTTTGCTAATCGGATGTATACTGTTGGTCACTAAATCAGAATTAAATAAATCTGACGCATTCTGATTACACTGTTCGTTTTCATTAGACAAATTTGTCTGTTCATTACTTAAATTTTGCAAACCGATGGTGTTGAGCTGGGCAGCGCTCATTACAACAGAACGCCCTGCGTCATCAATTGTCGTTAAATTAAAAGACGACGCAATTGAATTTATCTGTTCATCAATAAGATCAAAATCAACATTGGTGGTCGGTACACATTGTTTGTCACTAAATGGAGGATTGTCATCATTACATTGTGTGTCACAATAACTATTGGTCAAGTTGTTTAAGTCGGTTATTTCACTCACTATACCTCGCGATGCACTATTAACAGTCTTTCGCGGCATTTTTACACTAATCACAATTATTCACAAATGAGACAAAAACAATGCAAAAAGCAACAAACACAAATACAACAGAGAGCAACGAATTGCCGATGACCTACGGAAGAAAATGACAAAATTAGTAAAAGCGTTGTGCCAAATGCTAATTATATTTAGTAAATAAGAGCAGATATCTAACTACTTATCAGAAGATTCTCAACGAAATACGATCCTGGCGGGGTCGCCAAGTGTAACCTCCCTGCAAGAAATTTGAAAAATGACAAGAATTGGATGAAAATGCAAATAGTGTCAAATGTTAGCTTCCCACAGTAATAAAACTCAATGATAATAAAAAAGTGCAAAAATATTAAGTCCCCACAAAATTAACGTTAAGATGAACCTGATAAATTTTATAAGGGCAGCTGCGCTGACCTTTGGCCCTGTGGAATAATTAAACCTGAACACAAAAACCAAAATTTTTACCTCAGTAAACTGCATCTATATCTGCTCTTATTTTTCGGCACAGCTCCGTGCAATGCTGGCCCATGTTTAATTTAGATTCTTGGAGGGAATGCATAGGAAATATTATTTAACTTGAAATGAATCTTTTTCTTTAAAAAGGTTACATTGTAGAAAAATTATTATTGGGGCAATTCTTGAAGAAATTAAATACAATTAACATGTGTTATTAGCTGAGCGCAATGCTGCTTCATTACCTTCGATAACAATATACCTCGTCCAGAACCGTGACCAGAGACCCATGTCGACGCCCGCCGACTCCTCACACACAACAACTGTTCCTGCCGACTCGCTACACGCAACAACTGAGTCCAACTCGCAACTGAACACTCGCGCGGTCAAGCGCAGACTAGCAACGATAAATAACTCTCTGGTCAGAGATTCTGTCATGCCTCGCCATCGCTGTTAATGAATACACCGAATACATACGTGTTTCAATGTTAATATCAAACACCAGTAATTACTGGTAGATTACATTAAAACTAAAGTAATTGATGAAGACGTTACTTGATAACAAAAACGCGCTGCCTTTCTTCATTTACTTGCGCCTAGAAATATGCTATCGAGTACTGCCAAACCAAAAGGCAAGAGATCTTGCTGCCTTCCGATATACGTCGCTGTCAGTTCTTCCATATGATTTGGTCGACATGACCTGTTTCAAGTTGTTTATGACAGACAATGTTTTGGAAAATCAATTGTTTTCCTTTGCAATAAACAGAAAGATTTTCCTTCTAAGCTATCCAAGTACAAAATTTTCGCAATATTAGTTCAAATTTAATATTCTCTTCTATAATGTAGGAAAGTATTTCACAGTAGCAAAACTCGCATCCGACTCATTGACCTTACACTTAGTCGCTGACCATCAGTTCTAGCTCAGAGTGACACCAGTTTAAGTAACCTAATGCAGCGAAGACTGTTTGCCAGTGCTCTTTCTCACCGGAAAATACGCAATTCACTCATTGGGCTCCATAAGAACACTGTAACAGTAATTTCTGTGTCTATGCAATGCATACGGATTGGAGTTTAGTGGTGCTCTCTCTTCCACTTCTGTATACCAATATGCCTGACCTAAACGGGCCCTTTATCATTACAGGCCCTGGGCAGTGCAACATCATACTGACAACAGTAATGTGCTTATACTGACAAACTGACTGTTCGTTTTACCTGATTTTGTAATCATTTAAATAAAACAACATGACCTTCCAGTGGGAGGCATTTCGTCCCTCTTTTGCTTCTGTGAAATTTGTCAGTATGCTTTTTGTCTTCCAACCAGTGAAATGTGGCAGAGTACGGCCGGTAAATGATTCACAAACCACGATTTAGTGCCGTTAAGACGATTTATTTAAACGTCACAAGACTGCACATAGGTGCAATAGATTTCGAGGTGCAAAGTGTTTGTTATCTTACTTTTGTGACAGGTGGGCACAAGTGATTTCCAAAGACTTTTTATTGTACTGAAATAATCTTTTGTCACTAAGTAATAAGATAAGTGTTTTATTCGTAAATGTTTTGTAGGAAACTGTAATCGTGATGAAAGATTATACACCTGAATGTTTGACACAACTGGTAGAAGAAAACGTTGCAAATTAACAAAACCCCACGCCTCCTCTCCATATCCTCCTATGACACGAGCACGGGATTCTTCTCGCATACCGTTACAGAGCCGTTCTTAGCACAGCTGAGAATTGGCAACATCGTCACAAACATTAGGCACCACTGTGACAGTGCAATCACTTCCGCGTATGGTACTGAACTGACTCGCTAAATTCACTTGATACTCCCTTTCCGTTTGAATGACTCGTGCTATATAACCCTCACGTAAACTAAGACACTGAGACAGAAAATTCAATTTTTTGCCTAAAGAAATGTTATTCTTCACATAAGTGCCAACTTTTATTATCTTTCACGAAGCGTTATGAGGCTGAGCGACAGAGAGTGACGTACAGGCAGCAGTGTGTCCGTAGCCCGGTGGTACCGCCCGTGTCTTGGGTCAGAACACCTCAATCAGTCGTCGGTTCTAACCGTGGTAGGGGCCAGCGTATGAGAGCTTTTTTTCTGATATATTTTATGGAGCTGCTAATTTCCAGAAAAAAATATGTATCGAAATCGGAAGAAAACCTTTACACATCAAATCCTCTTGGTAGCTCGACTCAGTAAGTTGTGTTAATGGTCATAGATCTTGGCTTTCTGACTGCCAAGCTGCTTCGCAATACCAGCGACTCTGAAGAAATTCGAATCGACCATCAGCGATACGAATTTCAATATTGTTCTTCACTTAAGACTCACATGCCAGGGTGATAAGTATGAAGGAAATGAACCTCTTGATTACTATAGGGCCTCTATGCTAAATTTCCACAGTAGCAACTAGGAACTCCGTGCAGACATTTGCTAACAGCGGATATAGCAACTTACTTTTTCTCTGGGTAGCTTCAAATATGGGCAATTTCGTCGCCTTAAATCCAATTGAATATTTTAAATATAACTTGTGAACAGCGTTCACTTCTCCATTAATTAAAGTATAGACCTCAAAACAAGCAGTTTGCCTGAGTAGCTGTAGAGCAGGTTCTGATACGTTTTGACACAATCTTTTGCATCCATTTCCCATAGAGAATCAAAGAAAGAACTCAAACACATTACATTGCATTTACTCTCTGTGCCTTGACTAACACATATGAATCCATGACAATAATAAATTGTTTGAGGAACCTCCCGTGAAAGGAAAAAGAACAGAATGTGACGCTTTAATTGTAGTGCACTGGATCAGAAACAATGAAATTAATTCTGTGCCACATTGATGTACTGCATTCTAGTGTAATAAAATAATTATCAAATAAAAACGGTTTTGTGCCTCCATTGCTATCAAGAGTGAAACACAAATCACAGACAGATTTTATGGGTCACCACTCAACAACATTAAAGCATTTTACATGGTCGAGAGTGCGGAGTGGAGCAGACGTTGTCGGCAGAAGGCGAAACAATGCAGAGCCACAGCCCCCGCCGGTAGGCAGTAAACGGGTCCCAGAGAACTCAGACGCATGCGGTGTTCAGAGGCAGATGGTCGGCAAAGAAATCTTTCGCTAAAACATTGTTGGACCAAACTGTTATTACCAGTGAGACAGAAAGCGAAATCCATTGTAGGTTCGCTTGAATTACACTCATAGCTTCAGCACCGAGAGGAAAGGGGCGATAAAAACTTTGTCGACGTGTGCTTTTAGTTACCTGACGTCGTATTAGCTAGTCTCGCGTTTTACCTCAAGACTATGGTCGTAGTCAAAGACTGAAGTCAAGACTTCCTCTGGGAAGTTCCGCAGTCTACAATGTTGCCAGATCGAGCATATTGCCGGACATAGGATTCTGAGAGGAGCACGACTGTATTGCCCACCTTACGTGAACGACTCGGCGGTCAATGTTTTACTCTAAGACTGGATCTACAACACATATTGCACGCTGAAGTCCCAGAAGAATGAAAAAACAAAAGTAGTTTATGAGAGCAACATTAACTATAGCGTTCGAAGTATTCGTAGTATTGCATACGTGTGTGTAAACGCCTTCCAATGCCCACTCAAGGAAGACAAGGATACACAGTCTAGTTTCAATATTATAAATTCGCCTCAGACTTAGGTTGATAATCATTTTGAATATTTAGCAGTACTGTACCCATTGGTGTTAAACTCGTTTTCAACCAATGATTCCCACAGCTACAGAAACACTACTTGTGATACCTCATAGACAAAATACTTATGCAGTGCTATCAGACGAAAAGATCAACCTAACACAAACTGTGGGAAGTTTGTTTTACAACCTTCGTACCTCGATAATGAGCTTTTTCCTATTTCAGATGTCTGTGAACATTGCTGCTTGACACGATCTAAGACGAAACTAAATTCCTTCAGCTACGACAATGTTTAAAGAAATCGTCTTAACGGCACTAAATCGTGGTTTGTGAATCGTTTACCGGCCGTACTCTGTCGCATTTCGCTGGCTGGAAGGCAAAAAGCTTATTGACAAATTACACGGAAGCAAAAGAGCGACGAAATGTCTCCCACTGGAAGGTCATGTTGTTTTATTTAAATGATCACAAAATCAGGTAAAACGAACAGTCAGGATGTCAGTATAAGCACATTACTGTTGTCAGTATGATGTAGCACTTCCCAGGGCCTGTAATGATAAAGGGCCCGTTTAGGTCAGGCATATTGTATACAGAAGTGGAAGAGAGAGCACTACTAAATTCCAATCCGTATGCATTGCATAAACACAGAAATTACTGTTACAGTGTACTTATGGAGCCCAATGAGTGAATTGCGTATTTTCCGGTGAGAAAGAGCACTGGCAAACAGTCTTCGCTACATTAGGTTACTTAAACTGGTGTCACTCTGAGCTATAGTCCGTGAGACGAGTGATTGGTACTGACAGTTCCGGCGGGCAGACGGCGCTGTTGCCGAACGTGGCTCACAGCACGCGGCGCCCTGTCTGCTACACGCATTCTCTAGCAGCAGAAATAAAAGCGAGACAAAATACAAGTCGTATTGGTACGCGTGAATTTATTTAAAGTTGATGCTTGAAATATATTAACTCGAAAACTGATAAGAGCTATTTAGTACAAGTATCTAAGATGCTGAAACATAATAAAGTTATTTGTTAAATTTCACAACTGAAATGAAAACTATTTTCGCAAGTTGTTGAACATTAGCAGTTTTGGTTTCCATTGTTAAGTATTAGCATTATTAATTTGTTCTACTACAAGTTACAGAATAATTGGTCAGTGTATTAAGAGTTATAATCTGAAGAAAGTACTCACAATATGATGATCTGGTTGTAGATCGATAGCAAACTCCCTCCTTACATTCCTGAATACGTTGTAGTTACTGTAATGGAAAAACACCACTCACATCACTGTCAGAATCTGATTTGACATAGTCTTCCTCAGCACTACTCGAACTATCACTGCTCTCTCCCAGATGTATAATTAAATTTTAGATGCATTCTTCCACAACCCCTTCGGTTTTGGCCGCCTCTCTGATGGCACTTGCAGTGCTGTTTACAATTTTAGCCCACGTCTTGCTTGTCACTTTATTGATAGCTGCTGGAAGTAGAGTTTCCACTTCAGAGATCGTGAATTTTTTATTGTTTGCAGCAATGTAATTTTTTATCTGCGCCCACACTCCTTCAATTGCATTGAAGTGGTATGGAGGAAGCCGAACGATTTCACGCCCGTGCCTTTTAGCAATCTCGTCAATTACATATGTTGGAAATTGGGGTTTCTTTTGTGCCACTATTTCGAGCAGTTCCGCCTTCCTTAAATCTTCTCTGAAATCTACTTTTCGCCGTTTCAACCACTGAATGATATCGTCTTTTTTTGTTGCCAAAGTTGATGCCTTATCGTGAACAAAGGAATGATAAGGCGCATTGTCCATAACAATCACTGATGGACTTGTCAGATTCGTCATAAGCGATGTCTCGAACCATTCTTGAAATACTACGCTGTTCATTTCTTCATGGTAATCTCCCGTCTTTTTTGACCGAAACATTTTCAAGCAGTTTGGCACAAAACGTTTCCATGTTCCTGCATGTAAGACAATAATACGCCCTCCTTTGCCAACAGGCACTGCCATTGTCCCCTCGGGCTTTCCATCATTCCAGCCTCTACGTAAAGAATGGCTGGCATTGACCCAAGTTTCATCTAACCACACTATACTTTCGAATTCCACACCCATGATCCTGCGCAGAAATCTGCACCGCCATGCAACTACATCTGTCCTTTCCATTAATATTTTGCGTCCGTTAAACAGTGAATAGCTGAAGCCTATGTCTTTCAACACTGTACGCAATGAAAATTTGCTCCCTTTAAAAAGATCGTCTTTCTGAAGCGACACCAGTAATTTAGATAGAGTGGGATGTTCCCTTCTCTTATAATAGCTGTATATATGACGACGAATAGCGTCTTTCTGAAAATCGTCCAAAGCTGTCACCTGCTTATTTCTCGGTCGCTTCTTTCCTGGTGTGTGCAGCTTTGTTGTGCCACTCTCGTCACAATCTACACTATACTGTTCTTTCCCTATCTTTACAACAGTGTTCTTACTTATTTTCAATGCTGCTGCAGTTCTCTTCACAACCTGAACAACAGGAATTAAGGGCCCACTTTGGTCCTTTTCTTTCTCAAAGTAATCCCTCACAGAGCACACGAATTCACGGGCCTGGGTGTGTAGCACACTTTTCTTCCTCCGTTTCACTTCTTGTGTTGGGCTGGTACTACCCGCCGCACTCGACATTGTTTACAACGAAACATAAGCACAGAAACAGTAAAAACAACAAAAACGAAATAAACTGCGAATTCAACTTCAGACAAACGACGAACGACCGCACCGCCTGCACGCGAGACACTGGTAAGTTTCATAAGCGCGCGCGACCGGGTTTCAGAGCGGCAACGTGGCCCTTGCTACCCGCTCAAAGTCAGGTCGTCATTGGCTGCCTGCCTGCGGTCGCTAGGCAACGGAAAGACGCTACCGAGCTGTCAATACCAAAGACTCGTCTCCCAGACTTTAGAATTGATGGTCAGCGACTAAGTGTAAGGTCAATGAGTCGGATGCGAGTTTTGCAACTGTGAAATACTTTCCTACATTATAGAAGCGAATATTAAGTTTGAACTAATATTGCGAAAATTTTGTACTTGGATAGCTTAGAATGAAAATCTTTCTGTTTATTGCAAAGGAAAACAATTGATTTTTCAAAACATTGTCTGTCATACACAACTTGAAACAGGCCATGTGGACCAAATCATATGGAAGAACTGACAGCGACGTATATCGGAAGGCAGTAAGACCTCTTGCCTTTTGATTTGGCAGTACTCGATAGCCATTTCTAGGCGCAAGTAAATGAAGAAAGGCAGCGCGTTTCTATTATCAAGTAACATCTTCATCAATTACTTTAGTTTTGATGTAATCTACGAGTAATTGCTGATGTTTGATATTAACATGAAAAGGATTCCGTAGACAGGGAAAGAACCGTGTTGAACTTCATATCATGCACTTCATCTTTAAATGCATGCACACGTTTTCAGTCCGCAGCTCGTGGTCGTGCAGTAGCGTTCTCGCTTCCCGCGCCCGGGTTCCCGGGTTCGATTCCCGGCGGAGTCGGGGATTTTCTCTGCCTCGTGATGACTGGGTGTTGCGTGATGTCCTTAGGTTAAGTAGTTCTAAGTCCTAGGGGACTGATGACCATAGATGTTAAGTCCTATAGTGCTCAGAGCCATTAGCCACACATTTTTACTTCAGAATAGAGGTATATCAGACATCTTTCGTGGTTAATTAACAGGGACGAAAGGGTCTTGACAGAAGTCCCGGTTTATTACAAAAATTGTCGTCTTTTATTTTCAAGTTTTGATTTGGTTACTGGTATTAGCAAATACTTAGATAATTCATGGCTCTTCATGGCTAGTCATCAATATGATATGATTACATTAGATAACATTAGATTAATTCTTGTTTCATAGATCATGATACGATATTTCGTAATGATGTGGAACGTGTCATTTTAATGAAAGATTTCTTCACATACCATGATTCAATTTCTTTACCATTTTTTGCTTTCTATCTCTCTCTCTCTCATTCTATTTGATTTTTATCTCTCTCTCTCTCTCTCTGTCACACACACACACACACACACATTCTTTTTTTATTTCTAGTTCAAACATGCCGATATGTCACTGCTAGTGCAACAAACCCAAATTTAACGATCGTTTTCTCTAGAATAAAACATCGATAGGTGCTGGGTTGGAGTCCTGGGAAGGAAAAAATTAATGTTTCGTCTCGTCATTTCAGTTAAAACATCTAGCTGCTGCCGAGAAAATGCGATATGTGACAGTTGATTGGGCTTCGATATCTGTCTTACTAGGTTTGGGTTCGAATCCCTGTCCAACACAAAGCTTTACCTCACGGCATTTCAAGTAAGTTACTTGTTAAGAAACAATATTTAACATCTCTCGTAGTTGGTTAACAGGGACAATAGGTGCTGGGTAGGAATTCGCGTCCGTTAAAAATGTTTGCGTTATGTAATTTAAAGTTGATATTTGCTAACTGACACTGAAGTTCATACATATTCTCAACTAGCTGCTCGTGAATAACTCAAATTTTTAATGTCATTTTGTGTTAAATAATAAGTACAGTATGTTACTTTGAAGAGGAATCATGAATATGACGAACTTACTACGTGCAGTACCTATCTGACGTAATAATGAGAGCGGTAACATTTCAGGTGTGTCATTTATTGTAATAAATGTGAGCTCACAAGCCTTAAGGACAGTCTTATCTGTGATAAGATGTTCCCTGATATTTGTAGTATCGTAGTATTACTTTACATTTTGAGTTATTGCGATGTAGAGCAGTGTTTTCTGGTGGTGACTTGTTGGAACCACTTTCAATAGTCAAACGACTGTACCAAGGAGCGATTAGAGGACCTGCTAGACAGCTGCGTTATGTGGGTTGCATGATAATCAGGCGAAATGCAATTCAGGTCGTTCGGATACTTTTGAGCACGACTGTACATTCTCAGAAATTTTTTCCTCAAATTAAGCCCTATATTTGGTACTACTAGACTTCTTATGGCCTGAAATACCGCATTTGCGTGTGACAGTCTGCTTTTTAACTTCGTCTACTTCGTGATCTCCAGTTTTGCTGTTACGTATCTCACTATTCCCGTTTCTGCTTCTTCTCATTACTCCTCTTTCTTCGGTTTACTTTCATCCTTTGTTCTGTACTCATTTCTCTGTTCGTTCTATTCAACAGATCCAGTAATGCTCTTTCACCCTCGCTAACGATAGCAATGTCATAAGAGAATCTTGTGATTTACATCATTTCCCCCTGAATTTTAATCCCACGCTTGAACCTTTCTTTTATTTCGATCACTGCTTCTTCATTGTGTAGATTGAACAGTAGGACGAAAGCCTGCGTCCCTGTCTTACAAGTATTTTAATTCGAGCATTTCGCTCTAGGTTTTCAAATCTTATAGTTCTCTCGCGGTTCTTCTACATATTGTGTATGACCCTTTTTTCCCATAGCTTATATAATGATTGCTAGAACCGCAGTATTCTCCGTCACAGCAGGCTATGTCATATCTGCAGTTTAACGTTGTCAGAGACAATGACTGGTAGAAATTCGAGAGAATTTTGTACCGAATAAACAAACTGCACCCACACTCCAGGAGTGGAAGTGCTCCCACTTTGGGACGCCTACGGGGTGCTGCCGCTGCTACTAGTACAATAAGAGAGCTCAGCACCTGCTGCCCGGCCACGTCGATGCGCGCTTGCGCGTACACTAGGGGGATCCCCCTGACGTTTCCCACGGCCCCGGGACTCCCCGGCAGTAAACTGGCGCTGCTTTACGTGGCGCTGCCGGTTGCCGCGCGCGCCCCTGCCGTTGTGTCCGCGGCATTCCTTTCCGCCAGGCGGTCACAGCCGGTGCAGTAGGAGTCCGCTATACTCCACAGACACAATGCCGAGCCGTTTGCCGCTACTGGTCCGGAACACAGCCAGTGCTGTGGAACCACACACTTCACGAGATGGAACTGTAGTTTTTCCTCGAATTACTTCCGACTTCTCAGCACTGTTATTTCTTCGTTAGTGCATTGTTTAGGGCAGTGTACGTCGTGTGTGAGGCATGCAGGAGACACTTCATCGATTTAGGAGTCCACTGTGTTGGATTAATGTGAAGAGGTGAGGCTATATTGAAGCAAATGAGGATTTGTCGCTGTGACGAACTGCTGAATCCCAAGCCCCGTCCGTCTGCAGCAGCCCGAAAACAGTGTACTGTGGCTGATTTGTGTTTTGCAAATAAAAAGCCCGTTCTGGCTCCTGGAGGCAAAACACTTTAGTTTAAGTATACGGTAATAACAATTTTACTTTAAAGCCACTGCCTGAGAAAAAAAATAAAGCACCCAGAAGAGGAGGAGGACACAAACTGAAATTTCACAGATTCAGAGCGCATATGATGTCGTTTCAGTGATTACCATATCGAGTCGTATTTACAAAGAACTTGACAGTATGAGCCCAATTGTTAGCATGTCGTTGCACTCCGCCCTCCTTCCTCGCTGGCCTGGATGCACGCACTCTTTAGGTTGGGAAGGGCGTCTTAAGGCAGTTTTAGCCTCTCCTGAGGCAAACATACCCATAACTACTGAAACTGGTATTTTATAAAGTGGACGGCACGGAATGACGTCCGAGCTGGTTCCACACAAGTTATATTGGGGATCTTCCTGGCCACGGATGTGCCTCAACAACACACACACAGTTCGTAGAGACATGTCCCATGTGTAGACCAGCAATGTCGTGTCGAAAAAATTGCACCACGATACTATCGCGTGAGAGGTAACACATGATAACGTAGGTTGTCTGTAAAGTACCGCTGTGCCATTAGAACTCCCTGGGTCATGCCAGACGTGACCACCGCTGCGCCCCACCAAAACATTGGAAGAATGGGATCTCTCTTCAGGCCATGGTCGTACTCAGCAAATGATGGTCATGAGGAACAGCTCCGGCCCTACGATATTTACGAACCGGGGAAAATCTTGTTAGTGGCGCCCTCCCCCTCGACCGTTTGAGATAGGACGTAAAAAATTAAAAAAAAATTGAATTTTTGAAAAAGTTTCATTTTGTAGCGCACATCTGTATAAAACATGTATATGTTCGAGGAAAAGTAAGACATGTTATTCGGCCTTAAGTGTGGCAAAGTGCAGGCCACGCCTCTTCACACAGCATTCTTTTATCGCACGTCACTGTATTTCGCTCTGTGGAACTCAAATATACGTATTTTTTAATGGAAGCCAACAAACCTATACTCAGGGTAATGGAAATTAAAATGTCCTGTTGTGCTTCTCCTGCTCCCAGGTGGCCGGTTTGACATCCTACCAACCTTTTTTTTTTTTAATAGGAAAAAAAACAATTAATACTGGATGGGATTATTTGCGACAGTGAGAATAATAGTTCTTCGGATAATTTGCACTCTTTATTGCCTATTATCTAATAACTCTCTCTTTCGTGTGACAAAAAATTAACTACACGAAACATAAAACTAGTAATGACAAGAAACAAGCAAGACAGTACAAATTACCTCAATCCTTTGGTCTCACCCTTTTTCTTTTCTCTCTAATCTTGCTACAGCTCTACATGGGGCACTTTTCTTTCTGCGAAAGAATATGTTACTTCATTAACGTTACTGAAACGTTTTGCTTCATGAAAAATCAAAATGTCCTCGTCTGATACTGAAAAAACTGTTAATACGAGTAGTACCCAAGACTGGTGTGGTTTCTCGATTTGATTACGTCTATTTGGTCACTGTCTTTTAGATACAACGAAACAGGTCTTTCTAATATTGCAGCAGTTGTAACACACGCCAAAAAAGCGAGACTGTTTTATTACAAATGGTCATTTTTATGTAACTCTTTTACATAAATAACAAGACAGAACATAATTCACAAAGTACCAGTATCAAATGCCTGTTAGACCTATTACAAGCAAAAAGTTTTATGTCAGGAGATAGTGTCACATTTCTTGATATTCTCCAGTTTCCCAAGCATGAAATCGAAAAAGTAGTAGTTCGATTTTTTTTATATAAATTTGCAACTGTCATATTCTTCCATATAATTTGTGTCATGTCCTCGTTTCTTCTCCTTCCTCATTTTAACAAACAATCTTGTCATCACTAATTCTGTAACTATTCGCGCCATTATCAAAACTTATTCTCCGTTTAACTTCACTAGCTTTGCCAGAATCACCGGTTCATTTATCTCGCGTTTGTTCTTCGGTTAAGCGTTATTACGTGTTCCTACAGTGCGTTTTCCGCACTATTCCGACAATAGATCTTAAAGCGGCTGCTAAACGGGGACTGTACAACTGGTAGTGCAGCGATGTGGCAAAAATTTTCTGTCAAAATTTCATTTTCTTGAATACACCGAGAATATGTAATCTTTCTTACCTGTTATTCCCGTCGGTCCTTTATTTCTACTCTGATAGTCTGAATCTATAGATTTCGCTAGTAATTATAACGAAGCTGATATTTCGTATAACCAGTCAACCACATAAACAAACAGCAATTGGGATTCACGCGTTCAGGTTTATTCGGCTGAGCTCTTATAGCCTCGTCCCCTTTTGTCTGCGGGAAAGTTTTTTATTTCTGGATGCGACGGGGATTCCCCTGGGAGAGACATCACGTACACTATCACACACTCAAAAAATCATCTTATGATTCGTTCAGAAACCAACTTAGAATGTGTTCAAAAACCAAGTGGGATGCATTTCGAAATGATACTTATCATCGACAGACTGACGTGCTGTGGATGGTAGGCGCTTTGTGAAGCAAGGTTTTTTTTCTTCAAGAATATGAATTTGGCGTCTGTAGTGTCCCTTTTACAACATTCACCATTATCGAGGTGAAACATAAATAAAAATGACTGTATGTGACTCGAAATGAACTGCAAACATTGATTTATCTGCGAAAGGTAACAACAATAACTGTAAAAATATACAATATAGATCGATAGATGCAGAAAAGACATTATTTTTATTGTATGAGATTATAATGTGTAAGTAATTAAAAGAAGTATTATTATCTTTGTAAGAGTATAAAACACAACGTAATGCTCATTCTTCTGTCTAGTCTGTTTTGTTCTGTTCGTTCTGGTGTTAGCTGGAATAAGGTACGCAAGCTATTGTGCTGCGCTAGCATTTGTTTCTGTCGTAACGTAATTGCAAATATTTAATGGTGTAAACTGTGTCCTAGTAAGAATATATTAGTATAAAGTGATCTCCGTGTGTTGTTTCAAGAACCTACGCCTCATTTGTCTTATGAAAAGAATATTTAATGAAAATTATTTAGCATGTTTCCAGCTGCTGCGGAGCGCGTAACAGTGATCTCTGACTGTTAACAATTAGCCGCCGTTGCGCGGTACATTTAAAAAAAAAAAATTCACAGAACAATGTCTGATAGCCGGAGCGGAAGAAATTATGTAAAAATATTTAGTGAGATTAATTTCAAGAAATCCAGTGAAATAATTTTATTAAAACTTGTCTATTTTCTGTGATAGTAATAATTTCAGATCAGTGAACTGGAACTGAGTAATACTACGCTATTGCATTTACAGTAATTTGTAGGGAGCCTGGCGCTCGATAAAACCAGATATAATACGTAATTGGCAACCTACGAAATTCATTATTTTGCTTATTATATCTTTTTGTATTTTTTTGAAAGCTAAACGTAAAAACTAACTTCACTAAAAATCAGTAACAGATCACGATAAATCAAAGGACAAACAAATTTACTAGGAGAGTGTTCCCTCTAAAATATATTAGTTACACATTTTTTAAGAGATATAATACGTCCCCTAAAATCGCCGGCCGCACGAGATACGCCCCCCCCCCCTCTTCCCCCAGATCCGGGCCCGATGAGGAGTAGGTGTAGAACCGCAGTTAATCGCAAAACATATCGCGACGCCATTCATTAGCATTTCATGCTTCCCAGTCAAGGTACCATTCCAAACACAGCCGTTTGTGTTATGGTATACTGACAAGGGAAACTGCCCGCCATAGCACTCCCCTCAGATTTAGTGGTAAAATGTTCCAGTGGACAGACCGTCAAAAACTGAACACAGATTAGGCATGAAAACAGTAAGAAGATGTACTGAATTGTGAAAAAAAGAACCAAAATAGAAACAGTGGATGGTCCAAGCGCAAGATATTCAATATCGAGCGTCGTGGTTGGGCGGTCACGGTGTTGAACTACAAGACAAGAGATACGTGATCAAATCCCTCTTGCCCCCCCCCCTCCCCCTTTATTTGTCACAAAATTACGCATTATCCGTCCGGCCATTGACGTGTCTATTCTCTTTCTGTAGTCCAGGCAACTCTAATACTATACATTGGGTACAGAATATGTTTCATGTGGTAACAATATACACTCAAGAGCTAAAGAAACCGGTTCACCTGCCTAATATTGTGCAGGGTCCCCGCGAGCTCGCAGAAGTGACGCAACACGACGTGGCATGGACTCGAATAATGGCTGAGGTGGGCTGGAGGGAACTGACACCATGAATCCTGCAGCGTTGTCCATAAATCCGAAAGAGTACGAGGAGGTAGAGATCGCTTCTGAACAGCACGTTGCAAGGCCTCCCACGTATGCTCAATCGTAATGTTCATGTCCGGGGAGTTTAGTGGCCAGCGGAAGTGTTTAAACTCAGAAGAATGTTCCTGGAGCCACTCTGTAGCAATTCTGTACATGTGTGGTGTCGTATTGTCCTCCTGGAATTTCCAAGTCCGTCTAAATCCACAATGGACATGAATGGACGCAGGTGATTAGACAGGACGCGTATGTAGAGGTATCAGGGATCCCATATCACTCCAACTGCACACGCCCCACGTCATTACAGAGCCTCCACCAGCTTGTACAGTCCGATGCTGACATGCAGGGTCAATGGATTCATGAGACTGTCTCCATAGCCGTACACGTCCATCCGCTCGATATAATTTGAAACGAGACAAAATGTTTCCAGTCGTCAACAGTCCAATGTCGGTGTTGACGGGTCCAGACGAGGCGTGAAGCTTTGTGTCTCGCAGCCATCAGAGGTACATGAGTGGGCCTTAGGCTCTGAAAGCACATATCGATGATGTTTCGCGGAATGTTTCGCGGAATGTTTCGCACGTTAACACTTGCTGATGACCCAGCACTGAAATCTGTAGCAGTCTGCGGAATGGTTGCATTTCTCTCGCGTTGAACGATTCTCTTCAGTCGTCGTTGGTCCCGTTCTTGCAGGATCTTTTTCTGGCCGTAGCAATGTCGGAGGCTTGATGTTTTACCGGATTCCTGATGTTCACGGATATTCGTGAAATGGTCGTACGGGAAAATTCCCACTTCATCGCTACCTCGGCGATGTTATGTCCCATCGCTCGTGCGGCGACTATAAAATGACGTTCAAACTCACTTAAATCTTGATAACCCTCCATTGTAGTAGCAGTAACCGATCTAAGAACTGCGACAGACACTTGTTGTCGTATATAGGCGTTGCCAGTCGCAGCGCCGTATTTTTCCTGTTTACATGTCTCTGTATTTGAATACCCATGACTATACCAGTTTCTTTGGCGCTTCAGTGTATTACCGTCGCAGTAAATGTGACGAATAGTGAGATGAGGCGATGTGCCGCATAGACCTCTTACAGAAATGAAGACAACAAATAAACGGGTGTGAACTATGTTACAACAAAGGAACTCAAGAATCAAAACTTCCAAAACGGGACGGAAGAGTCATAACATATGGTACTTGTGTAGAAGAACTAGAAGGTACGTACGAAGGCTCCTTCCTTACAACTCGCTGTTGCAGACGGACGATAGGACCACGAAACAGACATAAATTTGAATACAGCGAACAGACAATTCAATTACGGGACGGATAATTCATAATTTTCTAAAGAAAAAAAAAAGAACCACCAGGGAGCTCTGAAAACGGATCTCCCTTCGCAGTCCATCACCGTGCCCACATATCCACGACACCGTGACCGTTCAAAGTATCTTAATATTGTAGATCTTGAACTCGGGCCGCTTACTGTTTCTGTTTTGCTTTCTTTTTTCACAGTTCTGTACACCTTCTTGCTGTTGATCTGTGTTCTGGTTTTGACGGGTTTCCGCTGGGCCACTTTACCACTAAATCTGAGAGGGTTGCGATGGGGAGTTTACCTTGTGAGATACCACACAAGAAGAGTTTTCGACGGTTGGTACCAGAAGTTCAAAAAATGGTTCAAATGGCTCTGAGCACTATGGGACTTAACATCTGTGGTCATCAGTCCCCTAGAACTTAGAACTACTTAAACCAAACTAACCTAAGGACATCACACACATCCATGCCCGAGGGAGGATTCGAACCTGCGACCGTAGCAGTCGCGCGATTCCGGACTGAGCGCCTAGAACCGCGAGACCACCGCGGCCGGCAGGTACCAGAAGTACTTTGGACGTCCGTTTGCTGCTGGAACATCGCTGGACGCAAACCAGTCACGCTGCCCGCGAGAATCACGCCCGCTGGAGCGACAGGAAAAAGAGTCGCGCCCATAAGTAAGCGTGCTTGAGCAGAAGTTGCCAGTTGCAAGCTGTAAGTCAGTCCGAGTCTTGCTAGGGAGTTCCCGTAGAACGTTCGTCGTGTCTTCAAGTCTTCAAGTCGTCGAGTGAGACAGAAACAGCGGCCTGATAGGCAGAGTGTGGTTCGTCTTCAGAAGGAACAGAACAGTGAATAGAGTTATCGTGTACGGACAGACACCGCTTCCCTAGAGATATAACTGAGTACTGTTAGCTGGAACTGTTCTTAGAATAGTACATCAAGACAGAAGATTAGTTTTCTTCCGACTTTAGTTCAGAAACATTATTTAGATTGTGTTCATGGAACTATAGTCAACGCTGGACGGATAGACTAAACCTGAACCAGTGTTACCAAAGTTCAGCAATATATTTTACTATTTGCTATTCTGTATTACTCTCTTTGTGTGTATGCTGCTCTAGAACACATGCATCTGTCCTACCAGGACACCTGTATTTCTCTTTTGAATCAAAGTGCACTCCCCTAGCCCACAACAGTGTTAATGGCAGCCTAAGTGTGGGATGTAATTCCGTAATTCTGCTCCTGATATCCAATTAATGCTGCGTGATGACGCAAAATGTTTCAGGTATTCCATCACCTGTTCTCGGATGGCGTGCAAAGATGCAAAGTGATTACGATGTACTCGGTGCACAGTACAGCCATCGTCCCTTGTGGTGATCGGATGTAGTCGACCAGAACCTTGACGACGCATGTGCCTGCCCTCGCATTTCCATGCAGTCCTTCATATGGCCAATGTCGCATCGGAATGCACTTTAAATCAGGCTTTTGCACCATCTGACTAGCCAGCGAAAAAGAGACCTACAATAAGACCATTTCAACCTCTGTCAGGTGCTGATAACGCTGTCTCACACGAGTATGCGATCTCTCCGAGTGCTTCACAGTGATCAATCAACATCCGGCGCTGTTCACGCCTCTCGTGTACCCTACCAGGCCTGATTAAACACGAACAACACACATGCACTCTGTGGCTGATTAAACTGTCACGGAGGACTGCAACTCTAATCATTCACATAATGGCGGGTTGTATGTACATTTACAAAGTTACACTGACATCCGGCCGTGTCTTCATGGCGGTAAACCCGTTTTTTCAGTCAGTGTACGAGGTGCGGGAATAAAGTAATGAGGTTGATTTTCTTTGGAAGATGTGGACCCTGCAGGCTTGTGTAGGTACAATATCTTTGACTTTGGTCTATAAGCTGCTTCTAGTCCAAGCGGCACGTCGATGCAACTGCTCAGTCGTGAGTTGTGCTGTAATAAGTTAACACTTGTTTGTGTCTCACGTCACGGAAATGGAACCGCATAATATTGCGCAACAGTATGCCATTTCTTTTTCCGTTAAATTGGGTGAAAACGCTACGCTTACGGTAAGCTTCAGGAGGCGTTTGGAGAGGGGGTTATGTCAAGAGCTCAAGTTTTTCGTTGGCATAAAATGTTTAGTGAAGGCAGAACGAATGTTGAAGATGAAGACCGCAGTGGACAACCAACAACCTCACGGATGCATGTCAACTTGACCAGGGTGCGTGAACTCGTACGATCTGATCGAAGATTATCCATGAAAATGATTGCAGAAGAACTGAACATCAATCGAGAAACGGTTCGTCTAACAGTAACTGAAGATCTTTGTATGAGAAAGATTTGTGCAAAAATGGTCCCCAAAAACCTCACACCAAAACAGCAATTTTTAACCTCAAAACAAATTTCATTAGTACCACAGCCACCTTATTCACCAGATATCGCTCTATGCGACTTTTTCTATTTACAAGAGTCAAAACGGCGGTCAAGGGACACCATTTTCAAACAACACAAGATGTCAAAAAAGCTGTGACGAAGGTCTTGGAGGATATTACAGAAGATGAGCCAGAAATGTTACCATCAACGGCAGAAGTGCTGGAAAAAGTGTGTGCAATCAGAAGGGAACTACTTTGAAGGAGACAACACTAAACTTGACTGAAACGGAAAGCAACATTTTTTTTCACGTCAGTCTCATTACTTTATTGTCACACCTCGTATGTACTCTCCATTGGTGTTTCAATGTCGGATATTTAATTAAAATTTTCTCTTCGTTTACTTTTGTTTCAAAATTTTACCCTTTAGGTCTTACAGCTGGTATAATGCTGTCGTCGGTCTTTCCATACCCTGCGATAATTTTTTCATCTCTACGTTGCTCCCAGTCGCGGTGTCCTCTATAACCTGTTTTACGTATTAAAATATTTATCTCAAAGAGCAATATCGGCCTTGTAATAGTGTCGAATCAACCACTCTTGTATTTTTTATTAGATGTTCCACTAATATATGCCTTCTTCTCGTGTGATTTTCCGAAGTCTCCTTCAAGAGTTGGGTGCTTTTTGCTATTTCAGGAGTATAACATCTAAAGAAGTCTTCTGGATCGTAGCCCATTCCGTGACGGTGTTGCGTCGTGCTTATGCGATGCACATAGCTGCTACATAGGTGCAACCACTTCAAAGGGGTCTCTGGAGAGAGACCAGATACTATAAACAAGCTTCCTGAAGAGGGATCGCAGCCTCTTCAGTCATTGCAGGGGCACCAATCAGGAAGATTGACTGAACTGATCTTTAAACACCAGCCAACCAGGTCTTGCTGTCGTGGTACAGAGAAAGCTGGAAGCAAATGGAAACCACAGTCGTTAGATTTTCCAATGATATACAACTTTAATGTATGGTATAATGCATCCTCTTGCATAAAATACTCTGGAGTAAATGACATTCCTTCGGAATTACTGAGATCCTTTGGCAAGGCCAGTCATGACAAAGCTATGCCACCTGATACGCAAGATATATGAGTCAGGTGAAGTACCCTCAGACTTCAAAAAGAAAGTAATAATTCCTGTTCCAAAGAAGAAATGTGCTGGTTACGGGACTATAAGTTTAATAAGCCTGGATGCAAAACACGGAAAGTTTTCTCGCCGTTCTCGATCCAGTTGCAACGCTCGTTATAAAACAAATCTGTGATGATACAAGACGAGCGAGTGTAATGCTCGTTCTTCTCTCTGAATTTTTAATATAACTTCTGGTTGAGTTTGGTCACTGTGCACAACGATAACGCCGCCACGTTTCAAACAACAGGCTTAGGTGTGCATCAGGTTATATTTACTATTAGTGGGGCGTCTAACCATGGAAAAGTCGTAGGACAATGCAAATCTAAGTGAAGACTGATACTAACAGATATTTATTTACTGTAACGATTGAAACAAATCATAAAAAAGTTAAAAGAGAACAGAGTTCTCTAAAATTCTAATCAAATTACGAAATGACGCTAACACTGTGAGGAGGTACCAAAAGGTGTGGAAGACTATATGGAGAAAGCACAATAAGATCTGCTTATCTGGGCAGCCAGCGAAATTAAAATCAAAATACAAAAAGCTGCTACAAATCATAATCAAATCAAGCAATGTGACTTTGTGTGGCAAAGTAAGCAAGCGACGGGCTGCTCAAAATACGGATCGCGTTGCAGCTATTGCGACACTTACATTTCCCCAAACTCAGCAAACCATGTGCCCACCAGTACCAAATGGCAGCCGGGAGATGAGTGACCCTTGTGGCGGGCGGCCACTGAATGACCACAGCATGACCGCCCGGAGCAGAATGACCCAGAATCTCAGGTCGTGGCCCTCAACCGCCTAACTGTCGAAAATGCTGTATCGAGGGACGACTCAATGCTCTGGCCAATACGAGGGAGGAGGAACGCTGCAGAAATTTCCCACTCTTGGGGTTCAGAACGCACCGTAACAGATAACAGGTTGGCACTGGGATAGGGCATTACACCATCGACTGGTCGGCTGCATCGCATCAAGGACGGTGGCGACACGAGTCAACTCGGTTCGGTATAAAAAATTTTGGATTTTGAGCAACGGACCTTCTCACGGTGATCCGGAAGCGTCTTCCTGTCTCGTTCTTTGATGTCCGAACCGAATAGGAAAAGCTGTCATGCCGAGTCACCCCACGCAGATGGCACTGGCGGGATTTCGCCCAGGAGAAGCACCAGCTCTGCCGACAAAGGCAGGTGCCTTTTCTTCGAAAACTGCCCACCTTCCATGAGATCTTCGCACTTCCTAATGAGATTCACTGACCACCTCCTGCCGACATCAGGAGAACACCATCCCAAAGAGAAAAACGCAAAGCTTTCGTCATAGCAAATGTGTGCAGTACTTTCTGTATAAAATTAGCTACGAAACAGTGGTAAAAATGGATCAGTATTACGTAGAGATACGTGATAGTAATGTCACGATACTGACGTGAATTATCTGCCAGAGAGTAGAATGAACACAACCTTGTGAATGATCAGCTTGGGCCTCAGAGAAATGTTGAGAACATCTATGACTTGTCTTAAAAGATGAAATTATAATTCAGTCAGAGACAGCAGAGAACTTGAAAAATCAACTGAATGTAATGGATGATATCTTGGAGAGACAATATAAGATGACCATCGACGAAATTAAAATAAGGGTAACGGAGTGTATCGGAAAAACGGGCACGATGAATAACTAACGAAGCGGTGCTGAATCTGATTTGGGAAAACAGACAAAAAATGACTCTAAGTCCTATGACACTTAACATCTGAGGTCACCAGTCCCCTAGACTTAGAACTAATTAAAGCCAACTAACGTAAGGACATCACACACATCCATGTCCGAGGCAGGATTCGAACCTGCGACCGCAACAGAAGCACGGTTCCGGACTGAAGAGCCTAGAACCGCTCCGCCACATCGGCCGGCGAAAACAGACATTTGTGTCACAACTTGGCTGAAAGAAGGCACCAGTTTATAGGACACAACTTAACTAAAGCAAGGTAAAGAACGTGTCAGTCGCCTTCTCGTATTTTGTGGTTTTTGCTTTATCATATTCAGCAGATTATCTTTTCTCTGCCTGCCCTTACTCTTATTCTCCATGCCAGGGGGGAAAATCATGTTGGGAACCTAAAGTACATGTGTTTACGTTCATCTTTATTATAACTGATCGTGCAATATGTTCCTATAACCGCCTGTATCATACATGGATGATTGCTTGTTTGAATCTACATCTACATCTACATTTATACTCCGCAAGCCACCCAACGGTGTGTGGCGGAGGGCACTTTACGTGCCACTGTCATTACCTCCCTTTCCTGTTCCAGTCGCGTATGGTTCGCGGGAAGAACGACTGTCTGAAAGCCTCCGTGCGCGCTCTAATCTCTCTAATTTTACATTCGTGATCTCCTCGGGAGGTATAAGTAGGGGGAAGCAATATATTCGATACCTCATCCAGAAACGCACCCTCTTGAAACCTGGCGAGCGCCTCTCTTGCAGAGTCTGCCACTTGAGTTTGCTAAACATCTCCGTAACGCTATCACGGTTACCAAATAACCCTGTGACGAAACGCGCCGCTCTTCTTTGGATCTTCTCTATCTCCTCCGTCAACCCGATCTGGTACGGATCCCACACTGATGAGCAATACTCAAGTATAGGTCGAACGAGTGATTTGTAAGCCACCTCCTTTGTTGATGGACTACATTTTCTAAGGACTCTCCCAATGAATCTCAAACTGGTACCCGCTTTACCAACAATTAATTTTATATGATCGTTCCACTTCAAATCGTTCCGCACGCATACTCCCAGATATTTTACAGAAGTAACTGCTACCAGTGTTTGTTCCGCTATCATATAATCATATAATAAAGGATCCTTCTTTCTATGTATTCGCAATATATTACATTTGTCTATGTTAAGGGTCAGTTGCCACTCCCTGCACCAAGTGCCTATCCGCTGCAGATCTTCCTGCATTTCGCTACAATTTTCTAATGCTGCAACTTCTCTGTATACTACAGTATCATCCGCGAAAAGCCGCATGGGACTTCCGACACTATCTACTAGGTCATTTATATATATTGTGAAAAGCAATGGTCCCATAACACTCCCCTGTGGCACGCCAGAGGTTACTTTAACGTCTGTAGACGTCTCTCCATTGAGAACAACATGCTGTGTTCTGTTTGCTAAAAACTCTTCAATCCAGCCACACAGCTGGTCTGATATTCCGTAGGCTCTTACTTTGTTTATCAGGCGGCAGTGCGGAACTGTATCGAACGCCTTCCGGAAGTCAAGAAAAATAGCATCTACCTGGGAGCCTGTATCTAATATTTTCTGGGTCTCATGAACAAATAAAGCGAGTTGGGTCTCACACGATCGCTGTTTCCGGAATCCATGTTGATTCCTACATAGTAGATTCTGGGTTTCCAAAAACGACATGATACTCGAGCAAAAAACATGTTCTAAAATTCTACAACAGATCGACGTCAGAGATATAGGTCTATAGTTTTGCGCATCTGCTCGACGACCCTTCTTGAAGACTGGGACTACCTGCGCTCTTTTCCAATCATTTGGAACCTTCCGTTCCTCTAGAGACTTGCGGTACACGGCTGTTAGAAGGGGGGCAAGTTCTTTCGCGTACTCTGTGTAGAATCGAATTGGTATCCCGTCAGGTCCAGTGGACTTTCCTCTGTTGAGTGATTCCAGTTGCTTTTCTATTCCTTGGACACTTATTTCGATGTCAGCCATTTTTTCGTTTGTGCGAGTGGGTGTAATTAAAAACGCATGGTACTAGGCAAATTCGGATGAAATTTCTTGGTTTAGCTTTGCAGTAGCAGCTTGCGACGGCAGTTGAATGTAATCTCTGGTGGCGAGACAATCCATCGCAACATCGTCGCCACACTCGGCTGCAGGACCCTAGTCCCTAAACGTGCGATCATGCTACTGGGCCCCCGGATAATAGAATACATGGTAGGGATCACGAGGTGTATGTACAGTAGCAAACTGCGCCGCTGACGTCAGAGTGAACCCAACCAGCGGTCAGTAGCCCGCAATTGTCATAACGTATTGTGTGGTAATTGCGTTTACGAGCGAAGGCAACGTTGTTTACGGCAGTGTGAATGTGTAATAGTGACTGGCGATTGAGTACAGAGTTACGCCGTAATTATCAGTGTATCGAAGGCTTTCTTAGAGTAAGTGTTCAAGTGAAAAATAACAGTTTGCTGCGTGTGAATTATAAAATTTTCCCGGCGAATTGACTGTTCAAACAAATTTCGGGCTTGCAGCCGGTCGTTGTTCAACACTTCGCACGATATTTCAACTGGGCACCTGCCAGTCATCTTCAGGTGAGCCGTCTGGCTTGCAGCCGGTCGTCGTTCAATACTTCGCACGATATTTCAACTGGGCACCTGCCAGTCATCTTCAGGTGAGCCGTCGCTCACCTGAAGATGACTGGCAGGTGCCCAGTTGAAATATCGTGCGAAGTATTGAACGACGACCGGCTGCAAGCCAGACGGCTCACCTGAAGATGACTGGCAGGTGCCCAGTTGAAATATCGTGCGAAGTGTTGAACGACGACCGGCTGCAAGCCCGAAATTTGTTTGAACAGTTTGCTGCGTGATTGCCAGTTGTATTATTCACAGCAGTTTCATACATTTCCTAGAAACAGCGAGACGAAATGAAAAGGGATAAAAGCCTGTAAACGTGTAGATCCGTTTTCAGTTGAAAATGTTCGTGTCTGCTCAATATATTTTACTGATTCAGATCATGAAATGGACTGGAAAATTGAACTGTTGAATATTCCTTCGAAAAGCAAGTTGAAGACTGGTGCTGGTCCAACTACCATCCCCAGGTGCTGATTTTGTAAGTAGGCTGTTCATGTTTTCTCTATGTAAGTAGGCTGTTTATGTTTTCTTATTGGCAATGTTACGTAGCGCTCAATATGAAAATCACTGGCTGTGCTGTGTGCAGTCTGTGGCTGCTTTGCATTGTTGTAATACTCGCCATTGTAGTGTTAGGCAGCTGGCTGTGAACAGAGCGTAGCGTTGCGCAGTTGGAGGTGAGCCGCCAGCAGTGGTGGATATGGGGAGAGAGATGGCGGAGTTTTGTAATTTGTCATGAACTGATATATATTATGACTTGTGATGATATTAAGGTAAATACATTGTTTGCTCTCTATTAATATCTTTCATTTGCTAACTACCCCTATCAGTAGTTAGTGCCTTCAGTAGTTTGAATCTTTATTTAGCTGGCAGTAGTGGCGCTCGCTGTATTGCAGTAGCTTGAGCAGCGAAGATTTTTGTGAGGTAAGTGATTTGTGAAAGGTATAGTTTAATGTTTGTCAGGGCCATTCTTTAGTAGGGAATTTTGAAAGTCAGATTGCGTTGCGCTAAAAATATTGTGTGTCAGGTTAAGCACAGTCCTGTATAAATTGTTCAAAGGGGACGTTTCATATCTCGACCCTTAGCCGAGGATACCTCACTGGAATCTTCTGATCTTTTGTTGTAGTTTGTGTAATTAGTGTAGATTTTGTTTATTTCTAGCGCGTAATTGTAGAGAAAATCTCCTTTGTAGTTGTAGCCTTTCATTGTTGTACAGTAAAACAGTTGTGGCATGCATGTAGATTTGCACCAAGTATTTCGCAGCTGCGCTGGCAATTAAGTAGACATTATTTCCATTGCTATGTTATTTTATTTTGCTCTTCAAATTGTGCTTTTCTGTGTTATCGTGTGAAATATTGTGACAATTATGGCGTGTGAAAAACGTAACACTAGGCTCCAAACTAAACTGAGAAATAATAGTGACGACGAGCGTAGCTTATCAGCGCCGCAGAGTAATGAATTTACTAATGTTCAAAGTAGTAATTTGGTAACTGTGCACAGGGAAATGGAGCGGGCGTCAAACAATGGCGTGGACAGTGAAACAATTAGTGAAGAGGGAATCATTATCGATCGATCGGTCGGCAACAGCTCGCCCCAGGAAGCCGAAATGACACGACACGATCTCGCAAATACTGTAGATTCAGGTTTTGGATCCTCACCGTTTTCTCAAATAAGTCAAGACACATTTTCTGCTTGTCAAAATGTGAATGTTTCCGGTGTAAATTCACTGCCGAAAAGCACTGAGGAACATGTTTCAGACACCAATGCATTGTTATTACAATTAATACAACAAATGGGACAAACACAGCAAAAGCTTCAAAAGTTAGACACAGTGGAACAAAATCTCAAAAAGTTAGACACAGTGGAACAAAATCTTAAAAAGTTAGACACAATGGAACAAAATCTTCAAAAGTTAGACACCACACTTGAACAAACACGTGAAGATTTAACTACTGAGTTACATAAAATCGAATCGAAATGTCAAAAAGTCTGTAACGACGTAAAAACACAAATTTGTGAGCATTTTCAACCTATTTTTTCGCGGCATGAAAATGCATTACAGAATCACGAAGCAGCCATAAAAGAACTGCAAATTATTGTTCATGAAAATCATGAGACCTTGCAAGCTAAAATTGACTCAGTTGCATCTACCGATTCGGTTACGCAACTTGCAAAAACTCAGGAAAACTTAAAGGACACAGTAGAAAGACACATGGAGGAAATTAGTTCATTGTCAGAGAAAGTAGTTGAACTTTCGGATCAGCTAAATAACTTATCTACAAAGGTAGATGATGATCTGAATGACACAACACCTGTAGCCTTCACTGACACAGAAGAGTATGAACAAATTAGGAAATTCAAACAAAATCAGAATCAAATCAATACACAGTACAAAAGAGAAATCCGGGAAGTGCAAGATCAGCTGGCACAAGTAGTACAAGAATTACGTATTTCAGAGGACACTCGCGCTCCAACACGGGAAGAGGGACTTAGAAATACGGAAAAGCCGCAAAATAATAACACAGGGCATTTCGGAAGTTATGAAAGAAATTGGCAATGTGCACCGAATTTTGAGATGGAACGGCCGACACGACCTAACAATGACCGATATGCGACTCGCCGACATGATGATTTTGACTATAAGCTGTTCATTACTACACGTAAATTCAAAACATTTAAGAATTCTGGCAACGACATTCATCCACAAGCATGGCTCCATCAATTCTCTCATTGTTTTCCTCCCAACTGGTCGTTGGAACACAGATTGGAATTTATGTGTGGCTACTTGGAGAATGAACCAGCTGTAAGAATGCGATCGGTAATTCACGATTGCCACAGTGAAGGAGAGTTTTACCATGCCTTCCTCTCAGCATATTGGTCTCAAGCCACACAAGACCGCGTAAAACATAACATCATAATGATGAAACATTTCGAACAATCTGAATTTTCCAGTCTTGTCAAATATTTTGAAGACATGTTGCACAAGAATCAGTACCTGTCAAACCCATACAGCCCCTCAGAACTCATCCGCATTTGCTTAATCAAACTGCCCGAACATTTGAGACATATTATTTTAGCAGGACGTTGCAAAGACGACATTGAAGCTTTTCAGGGACTGTTACAAGAATTAGAAATTGACACAGACAGTCGCGGGATGCGAAAACAGGAAAACAATCACTACAGGTCACATCCGTCACAATTCCGTGACGACAGAAGCGATAACTGGACGCGACAAGGCTATTCTCACCACACAAATCGTGACCAAAATAGACACCACCCGTATGACAACCGTTGGCAGAGTAGTAATAATTACAGGGAAAGATCACCTCTCCGCAATAATGACTATCACAGAGACAATCAGAGAAACAGACAATATGGGAACCAAAACAATTATTATCAAGGGAGACAGAATAACTTTAGACGCAACGGACCAGCGCGCAGTTACGATTCAGGGAGAAATTCTCCACCATGTGACCGACAAGAAAGAAACTATGGAATCTACCGACATGACGACAGACGATATGATCGTAAAGACAGACCTGAATTGCATCAGAACTGGCGGGATTCAAACAGAGCAGGGCCCTCTCGGCAAGGCGAATTTGTAGAAGTTAGGTCTCCTAATCCCAATAACAGCGCGCGCCAACAAAGAGACAGACAATGACTCGCACAGCAGGCAGCTGCGTGCGGCCGCTGGCTCAGGGAAAAATAACAAAGACGCTAGCCTTGAGAAAAGATTTAGCATTCTTCACCGATGTAAACAAAACATGACAATTGCTTTTCAGTTGAAAGTCTGCGTACTAGGAAGAGTAAAGGTTTACACCACATTTCACATGTAAAACCGTTTATTGAAAGATAATCTGCTTTTTAACTTTGTCTTTGCCATATAACTTTTCACTTTACAGTATGCTGTGTTAGACTTAATAATCTGTTAACATACAACAATGTTTGAAGTTAAATATCCAATCAAGAACCAAGAGAACTTACTTAAACAGAAATGACGAATGCATTGCTATAGTGAACAGACGTCACAGTGTTATTGTGTGTGTACATTCTTGCTTGTTAGTTGTACGATTACGTAACGACTATAAGGCTCACATACTTAGAACATTTACCAGTACTGGTAATGAGATTTTAATGCAACATTTTGGTTACCTGAAAATACATTCTGTATTTAAAGTGCTTTCTGAGAGATACCAGATGACACAGAGGTTAGTTTATGTGACAGCTACACGATTTTTATCACGACGCTACTAATGAGTGACAATTTACAATGTTACTTTTGCGGTGTATCTGTTTTATATCTGCACAGTTTTCTGAATTCTTCTGGAAAGAAAAACATGTTTTAGTAGTAACTTTTGTGGTATAGCAACAATGAGACAGCTTTTTCGTGGCACAACAATACGTTACTGTACAGTACTTTCTTCATCACGCCAATAAGCATAATAACTACGATATCTATACGCAAAGCATTTCACTTTTGTTTATCATGAGGTAAGTACATTGGCTTCTGCAGAACTTAGCTTTCGGAGGAAAATAACTACGACACTTCCACAGAGATTATCTTACAACAAGATGCACATTTAGCGCTACAGGACACGCATTTCAGTGATCAATTTTATACTTAAAACATTTAATTTTAAAGATTTTTGAATTACAAAGAAAGTTTTCCGTGATATATTTCATTTCATTGCTGTAATCTGTAACACCTGAGGGTATAATTACATAAATCCTCAGGGGGGTACACGCTTACTTTGTGTACCATGTGTGTGGCAACCACAAGGAACCCTAGCTAATATGGTATTTGCTTATACAACTTTACACATCGGTACCATATTTCTCCAACACATAATTACACAGCTATCTGATCATTTAACTGAGAGATAAACATGTTTTTTACTACGTCAGTGACACATGTTTACGTAATTACACCGTTGGATAACTTCACACTTACGAAATTGTATTTTGTCTGTACGGTGTGAACTCTTCATATTTTTTTGGAACCATTGTGATACTATGAGAGCTTTGAATGATGTATTTGGTATGAGATCATGATTTTTAAAATACGTTTGAGGCAGATGACACTTTTGACATGAGCAGAGAATTTTTTTAATTATTGGAGGAAGCTACGACGATTTTGAGATTTGACTGAGGTGTTATGATGTTATTTTTACGACGACGATGTGTACTATGCTGCTGAGGTATGTTTACGATTAATAGGCTGAGGCTATATGAGTTATTTGATTATGCTTCATATTTATAATGACGAAATATTGACGAGTGTCGATGGATACGTATATGTGTAATAAGGTAAGGAGTAATGAATAGTGGGTAGGGACTCTTGACTTGTGAAAAAGGATGTTGGAAACCAAGAATCGTACTTTAAGAGTTATGACATGTGTGAATCATGTGTGAATGTATCACAATGCCACTGAACATTTTTTGGACACTGTTATATTCATAGGATTTTGTTTCTACAGATTTGCAACGCTAATTCTTGACCTGTGAAGTATTTTTATGTGAGACTGTCACTTTAGCGAAAATTGCTGTCGTAAATATTTCCGTACGAAAGTTAAGTGACCACCTGCACGTAATGCGTCGCGGGCACCCAGCTGTGTCAGACGCCTGGAGAAAAAGTCATTAGCGCGTGCCTTTCAGAGCACAGGAAGAAAAAAAAAAAGAGAAAGGGAAGGCCATTATCCTGGCCATTGTCATTCCTTTAGAGAAAGCATCGCAAAAAACGACACGGTCGAACTTGAAAACATATGATTACACTAGCTCTTAATTTACGATATTTACTGAAATGCCTAATAAAATGACAAGAAATATTTTTACATCTGCACACCTGATTATGACAAGCGTCTTTCTATGAGAGTTGAGAGAATTTCTATTAACTTATGAAATGCCACATGACTATTGAATGATATTTTTATGCTTTGCTTTTCGTAGTTGCTTATTTCACTTGATATCTGGTTTCCAGCTGTGTTGCAGCATTGCTTTTATAAAATGAAATGCATTTGCTAATGTGAACACTTTCTGTCAACAGATCTATTAAATAATTATTTTTTGATCCACATTCTTTAAAAAAGGAGCACTTGGAAAGGAAAGAACAATAAGAAGGAACTAGTAACTGCATTCATAATTTTCTTTTCAAGTAATTGGTAACTTTTTGGTAGAATAACTTCTTGTGGTGCACCACTTTAATTACATAGACATTAAGATGTGAATATACATTTCCCTTATCTGCATTGTTGTTTTTACTGTAATATTTTTTCTTCTTGAGCTATGTCATGTTTAGATATAAGCTGCTGTTTGCCAGGCATAGTGCTACTGAACTTTAATTTGTGTTACTCTGCTAAGCCAGATTTATTTTTTTGTTGCTACACATTAGCTCATATTAGTTGTAATGTTACATTGCTTGGTAATTTAGATTTACTGTAGCTTGCTTTGCAATTTTCCAATTTTTTGGTCATTGCTGTTTGTGTTACTTATTTTGTGCTGCTGCATTGCCTCGTCCCTTAGTTTAGCATCTGAGCTCAGTAGATTTAAGTTAGCTTAAGAGGGGGTAGCCTCTAAGAGAATGAGTTGCGATGAATTGGAAGAAATGCATTGAGAAAACAGGTTTAGGTAGGATTTTCTTGGAAATAAATGTTGAGGTAAGAAATGTGTGAACATATAAATACAGAAAGCATGCTTAGATAGAATTTTTTTGGTGGAAACAAAGGATGAAATAAGAAGAAAGATATATGAAGTTTTGGGTTGGACTGCAGTACCAAATGTTACACTGAAAACGAACCCTGTCCTTTCCTATTGGTGTTATCCCACTATGAGTTTGTGTACCCTTGAGTATTTGTTTTCTTCCTGTCTCTGTGTAGTTTCATAGAATTTTTTCTTCTTTTAATATTAAGCTACATTCACTATGATGAGGAATACTGTTATCCTCGAATATAATTGGCATTAATAATATGTTATTTACTTTGTAAAGATGTTTAGACATTATTTACTCTGTTTTGTGTTAATGCTAATGTGTGAAGTTGATGTTTCAAAAGTTATTGTGATCTTTTATGTATGTACTCATGTCATAATTCCTGTAACACTGACGTATATGTCTATTTCTATTCTTTTGTAACGCCTGTTTTACTACAAATGTTATCTGTATTGTTATGTTCTTTAATGATGTATTTTGTACCTTTGTTATTGTATTCTTCTGTTATAAAATTGTAATTGTCACCAGTTCATGATATTATTAACTTGTAAGTTCCATTTCACTGCACACGTTTCTGTTGGTCATAGTATATGGACAATATGTGAGAAGTAGGGACTGATAGTGTTTGCACGTGTGTTGGTAATTCAGCAAGGGACTGGATAACAGCATTGCTGGTTCTAAGGACAATTAAAAGAAAAACTTTCTGAGTGCACAAGTGGTGGTTTATGGACTTGCTATATTCTCTGCAAGAATCTTCGATGGTGATTGTGCACCTGCACAGTCGCAACAGATGGCTGCTGGCCGTGTCTACAAGGACTACAGTAGGTCTACATCTTTGATGATTCATCAATACCATTATTTCTACAAGGACTGCAGTGGGGTCTGCACCTCTGGTGGCCCACCAATACCACAATCTCTACCAGGACTCCAGTGGGTCTGCTCTGTGATGACCTACCTACCAATATACTTCAAAACTTCGAATGACTCTGCTGTGGGTTTGCTCCATTGTGGCCCATTACCTGTCTGCATGTCAAGAGTCAGCACTGTCTTTTCGTTGGAAGAACAACACTACTTCTTCAAGACTGCATGGAAATCCACTACTTCCATGTGCATTGTGTTTTACTGCTCAGACTTTGAGAAAAACACTGCTATTCTGCTGTTATGTACGATTAGGACTGTCTTTATGGACTGTGAGAAAATTTGAGCTTTTGACCAACATAATATCAATAAGTGTGTGCATTTGATTTCTTTGTTATTGTAATTATGAAAAATTTTATCAAATCATTATTGGCCACTGCCCAAAAAAAAATTTTGTAAAATTTTTTTGTGGGGAGCATGGGGGCTATGTAAGTAGGCTGTTCATGTTTTCTCTATGTAAGTAGGCTGTTTATGTTTTCTTATTGGCAATGTTACGTAGCGCTCAATATGAAAAATCACTGGCTGTGCTGTGTGCAGTCTGTGGCTGCTTTGCATTGTTGTAATACTCGCCATTGTAGTGTTAGGCAGCTGGCTGTGAACAGCGCGTAGCGTTGCGCAGTTGGAGGTGAGCCGCCAGCAGTGGTGGATGTGGGGAGAGAGATGGCGGAGTTTTGTAATTTGTCATGAACTGATATATATTATGACTTGTGATGATATTAAGGTAAATACATTGTTTGCTCTCTATTAATATCTTTCATTTGCTAACTACCCCTATCAGTAGTTAGTGCCTTCAGTAGTTTGAATCTTTATTTAGCTGGCAGTAGTGGCGCTCGCTGTATTGCAGTAGCTTGAGCAGCGAAGATTTTTGTGAGGTAAGTGATTTGTGAAAGGTATAGTTTAATGTTTGTCAGGGCCATTCTTTAGTAGGGAATTTTGAAAGTCAGATTGCGTTGCGCTAAAAATATTGTGTGTCAGGTTAAGCACAGTCCTGTATAAATTGTTCAAAGGGGACGTTGCAATTTAGTAACGAGCCTAATAATAAGAGATACATTCTGGCACAAAACTGAAGTTACCGTAAAAGAGTAGGAGATATTTTACAGATAAATATATTACCAACTATCGAAGTAATCACTACTATATAAAATAAAATCGTAAAAACAAAAACTGCTATTAATGCAACAATGCGCACTAACGTGAAAATTAGAAATTATGGGAACAGAAGTAACAGACCTTAAGCAATACAACGCAGGTTTAAATGATCGTCTCTCTCGATGTAGCGATGAATTACCGAAATTACAACATGTTCAAAAAGTGATTCAGGGCTCTTTTTCTGATTGTCAACAACAAGGGGTTATGGAAGAACGATGTACTAAGTGGTCACCTGAAGATATTACAAAGACTGCGACTTTACGCTGCCGATCCTATAAAGCGTTATCTTTTGTCATGACTTTGCTATAATGCCAACGGCCTTGCCGCAGTGGTAACACCGGTTCCCGTCAGATCACCCTAGTTAAGCGCTGTCGGGTTGGGCTAGCACTTGGATGGGTTACCAGGCGGTCGGCCGACCGCTGCTGGCAAGCAGGGTGCACTCAGCCCTTGAGCCACTTGATGGCGAAGTAACGGCTCCGTTGTCGCAAACTGAAATGCGGCCGGAAGAGCGGTGTGCTGACCACATACCCCTCCATATCCGCATCCACTGACGCCTGTGGGCTGTGGATGACACGGCGGCCGGTCGGAATTGGAGGTCCTTCAAGGCCAATTCGGGCGGAGTTTTTAGTTTTGCTGTAATGTGTTTCGTAATGAAACGCACTTTCATCAGAATGAAAGCTATAAACAAAGGAAAAATGTAGAGGTTGTAAGCCAGGGCTTCACAACAACGTGTTCGCGGAGCAAGCTGTGAGCAGCAAGGCGCGAGCACGGAGCAGTGCGAGCACGCTACCCCCACTACCGGACCAGAGCGGAAAACAGCTGCCGCCAATCAATGTAAATCCGCGGCCACCTGCAAGGATATCACTCACGAATTATTACTGCGACAAATGAAACAAATAAAGGAGAATGTACACACGCCACATAATTTTATTAGCTTAGTGTATGCCTCTACATTCGCATTAATTTGTGAACTGTTACACAATAAAAGGTGTCACTGAAATATGAGATTCTCGGTTATCTTGTACTTTTTGCCCTTTACAATTGCGTCTATGTTCGGAGTAATTGTTCTTGTGCATTTTAGGCGCAGCGTGCAGTTTAAATTTCGATCAGACAGTGCGTTTCTCAGGCGCGTCTTGTTACATTTCATTGCAGAGAACAGTTGTTCACAAAGATACGTGGAACCGAACATTGATATTATTGTAGCCACCAGTTTGTGCAAACGAGGAAATCTATCCTGAGGGAAGTGTCTGTAGAATTCCAAAATGTTTTTCTTCTTCTGAAATTTGTCTCTGTTTTCTCTGTCACACTGCAGGTCAATAATTTCTTGCTGCAGCTCAGGAAGAATCTCTTAAATATCCGCTGAATATGGAGAGAACAGATCAAAATCACTGTCTAGTGCTGTCAGATCTTGAAAGCACTGATCAACTGAACTATGTGAATAACGTTCACAGTCTTTGTGAACATCTTGCATGGATGATAATTAGGAAAATGAGCTAGGTTTCCTGTTTCCAGCTGACTCACCCAAAGTGTCAATTTCATTTTAAAAGCTCGTATTCGATCTATGAAATGAGAAATTAGCAGATCTTTACCTTGTAGTAAAATGTTCAAAGTATTCAGATGGCTAGTTAAATCTGCTAAGAACGCAAGATCACATTCAAACGTGCGCGCGCATTTCCCCTCCCTCCCCTCCCTCCCTACTCCACGACCTTGCACCTGCTCGCGAGCACATGCCTGAGCAGACGCGAGTACTCGCGCTCAAAACCGGCCAGTTGTTAAGCCCTGTTGTAAGCGAACTGAGACTTAGCAAAGACAAAAACTGGAAAAGTTTGAAGAGTTGTCACATAACTTTCCAGAAGAGAAAACGAAGACCTGTTAATACATTTAAAGAGTTTAAAATCATATTAAAGGGGGTTTCTTCGTACCGCAGGTATGCGTGGTCTAACATGTGTGATCCTCTTTCCCCATAAAAAAAGCAGTGCCCTCCAAGATGGTCAAAATGGTTGTCATTTGGAAGCTTTACACTAGCATTTTGCCGACCATAGAAGAAATAGCTTAACTAATATGAAGCTTAATAATAATAACAACAATAGTAATACACAAAACATGGAAAATCTCGATTACATTTATACCGGCAAATGAGTTCCACAGGTGCGTGCTACGCTCCTGTAAGCTTCAATGCAGTGCGGTGTGACGATAGGATTCCAAGGCGCACGAGAAAGACAGGGCGCGGCGCTTACGTCACGAAGGTAGGCCTGTGCTCGCTCGCTCGCTCAGCTCAGAAAACAAAACGCATTATAAAACCTGTTAGCTCGTAGCTGGACGTGTACGTACTAACGAGAACTGAATCTTCTAATGAAATCTGCTATTATGAAGTCTCACAGATTAACAGTACTACAACGAAATTTAATTTAAGATCAATACTCGATGTAGATGGTATAACGGCTTGTTTATATCACTTAGTCTCTTCTGCTTAACAGTCCTCATTCCATACAAGAAATGGTAATCATGGCATGATTTTACTTTTATTGTGCCCCAGTAGAGCCGTAACAAATTATTAGTAGACCTATGGACTTCTGATCATTGTAGGACTAATAACGGTAAGACTCCACAATAGCGGATTCCAGTAGAAGATGCAATTCTCGTTTATACGTAGACACCCACTTACGAGTTTACAGGTGTAAAAACGTAGTTTGTTGCTGAGTTGAGCGAGCGCAGGCCTACCTTCGTGATGTAAGCGCCGCGCCCTGTCTTTCTCGCAGGCCTCGGAGAGTGCACAGTGAAGTCACACCTCAAAGCCTGCCTACGCTTGATCCCCACCGTGTAATCTAGTGTCCGTGAATGGGCCTCTTGAATCCACCCGTAGGGACACCATCTTCAAAAGTTCAGTTGTTGAATGAAGTGGAAAATTTTAGGCGTAAAGAGCCGGGCATTGTCTCTCCCGGTTTGTCATTCGAGGAGACGCCTGCTCTTACTGGAAAATTCATCTTGGTGATTAGTCAGTGCGCCACCACCAAGATCGTTCACTCTCTGTACGCCGAGGCGAGGCAGTTTAGATCTTAGATCGAACTTACAGGAGTGCGGAAGAGTTGAGACAGCAAACGGTCGCTGCTCCATGGTCAAGTGAGTATGACGTGCTGTTTCTGTACACACGTGAACAGTGTTTTTTGGATGACGGTTCGTTCATCTTTGCATCAGGATTCTGTATAAAGAATAAAATCCATAGTTAGGAGCAGTGTGGGATTCTTGTGTGTGGTGGTTTCAGTAGACTATCATTTTACGTAAATTCAAATGCTAACCTATTTCGGTCCTTAACCGGTCACGATTCACTCCATGTGTCGTTTGCCCATTTGGCTTCCATGATTATTTTCGCTGTGAATCGCGAGTCATCTTTGAAAGTGTAGAAAGTGGTAAACTTTGATTTCAATTACTCGGTGAGTTTGAATCTTTGTGTGTGAGCAATTGCTCATCAAGGTTGAGTTTCCTTAATGCAACTGACCCTTGCTGATAAATGATCATTAGTATGTTATTATCGTTTGCTCAAATGGAGCTACAGGATTAGTATTTTTATGTGTGTTACGTGAAAAGGCATTTTCAAGAGTACACTGCACCTGTTAAATAAATGTTCATTATGCAGTACTTTGTTCGTCAATCTTCGCCATACTGTGCATACCTAGACATCTTTCTTCCTCTTGTGATCTCTAACGTCATGTAACTTCTGTGGGAAAATTATTTGAAATGTTTAGTAAAGTGTGAACCCTGATCAGCCCTTCTGAAGTTCACTAGCTAAATTTCTACTGTGATGTTTTCTCCTCAGGATAGAAACTAGGGCTAATAATCCTTTAATATTCGTAGAACTTAAGACGATTTGGCACTCAGGACCAGCTGGACAGTGGGAAGCATGGTATTTGTGCAACCGAAAGCTCTCAGCTACCCGAAGTCCTTGGAATAAGGCAAAAGGCAGTCCCAACACAAAACAGGAGGAACTACTTTTAAAGGGATCAGTTGAAAGGATCCATCTAGGGGCCAAGACCAGAGAACAGTAAGCAGGTTCAAATGAATGTGGCTTGCAGTAGTTATGTAAAGATGAAGAGGCGCACAGGACAGACGAGTGTAGGGAGAAAGAGGAGTATTTGATTAAAGCTGGAAGAATGAGTAGATCTCTAGGCAGATACAAATATAATCGTCAGGTAAGTGGAGGCGCTTAAAGGGCTATTAGGGTAGGAGATGGAGAGTGAGCAAATGTAAGATTGGGAGGATATATTGGTACAAACACTGTAGAGCACTTGGGTTAACAGTCATGGGTTAAACCATAGACAAGTTAGTGTTTCGGCATATTGGCACTGTAGAGGATGTGTAAGAGTGGAGAAAGGTCATTGTACACATTCCGAGGTGGATGTACTCAGTTGGAACGATGAATAAAGAGTTGACTAGAGAGGGTTCTACATTTAAAAATAAGAGTTCATCTTTAGTTTGTTGACGACATCCTGACCGAATTTTCAGAGGGGATGTGGGGAGCAGAGGTATAGTTCGTTCACGAAATCCTGATTATATTGTCAGGGGGTGTGGGGAGCATAACAAGCAAACAGCCCAGCAATACTCAGCACATAGCGTGCTGAGGGGCTGGGAGGGGGGGGGGGGGGGGGGAGAGTGATGTAGGGAGGGGGATAAGCCCGCGTTTTTGTCGCACAGGGCTGGCACTACACATGTGCTTACTGGTCTGACATGACACATCCGCTTTGTATTAGCTACGGTGTCCATAGGCATTGTATTGTTATTGTACAGTACCGTATATCTATATCGTTAACGTTCGCAGCAGCTGGAAAGAAAATAGTAGTGGGATGAAGCTGATCCTTTTTCTGCTGATATTGAACTAAGGAGCTCTGGTTTAGAACGTTGTGAACAAGCAGTAGCAAACTCCGTCTATCGAAGCCCAAAACACTGACAGAGGCATGGAGTGTGTAGCTGTGCATGCTTCCCTCTGGAGTTAGAAAATTTAAAAGATACGAGAAGTGGTTTTTGTTGACTATATTTTTACTGGTTGAAAATCTAATGCTGAATTTATGTAATTCTATTATCAAAAATTAAAAGTACTTCCTCTGTATTAACGATTCTTGGAACAAAAACTTTCTTCCTGCTATTTATCGAAAACTGAAATTTTTGAAACCACGGCTGTGTACAATTACAAGTTGATTCTATTGAAGAAGAAAACAGTAACCAGCCCTTGTTAATAATGCTGTTTTCACGAAACAACCAGCAAATAATATAAACAGCAAAAAAGCAACATAAACGTGAACAGCTGTCTGCAGATGAATTCACCGATTCGAAACTGATAACAGCACTATTTATGTAAGTAAATAAATAGCATTGTTAACATGGCTTGTTGCTGTTTCCTTCTCGGCAAGAATCAACTTGTAAAAACTTTCGTACTGACATTTAGAGCCAGTCAGTCTCATGGTATGGGGAACAGAAAGTTCCAAATGAAGAATTTATTTTCTAATTTTGCGGTGAGGTAGTGAGCTGCATAATTCTGTAGTATCTAAATACCCTCTCATTGTTTTGGATACTAATTAGTTTCCTACAAACAGAGATACATTGTTTTTTCAGTCGCCTGAGAAATGTCAGATTTAACATTTAGAACGTTTTTCATTTCTCCTCTCTGCATATTCTTAGTGTTTGGTCACGGACGACAATCGCCTGGTAATGGTTGCTGTATTATTAGAGCGTCAATATTTGCAGCAGCCAGGCACAAAATAATCGTGGCCTTAAGTCGACCGACTTCTTCCGGTTTCAGCCGATCCCAAACTAGGGAGCCGTCGTTTTTAGTCATCGTCAACAGAATACACGGTGTCCATAAAAGGATGTCCCAGTTATAAATTTCAATAGAATCAATACCATAAGTGCTGCAGTGTGCCGGCCGGTGTAGCCGAGCGATTCTAAGCTCTTCAGCCCGGAACCGCGCTGCTGCTACGGTCGCAGGTTCGAATCCTGCCTCGGGCATGGATGTGTGTGATGCTCTTAGGTTAGTTAGGTTTAAGTAGTTCTAAGTCTACGGGACTGATGACCTCAAATTTTAAGTCCCATAGTGCTTGGAGCCATATTTTGCTGTAATGTGTCGGTTCAACGTCATAATTAAAGAGTAACTTGAACGGTCTTAGAGAAGCACACGCGCAAGTACTGTTTTGTTGTTTTCTCGCTTGCAGCGACACATACACCACATAAGCAAAATGGCGACCTCTGATCATGGTTCAAATGGCTCTGAGCACTATGGGACTTGACATCTGGGGTGATTAGTCCCCTAGAACTTAGAACTACTTAAACCTAACTAACCTAAGGACATCACACGCATTCAAGCCCGAGGCAGAATTCGAACCTGCGACCCTAGCAGTCGCGCGGTTCCGGACTGAAGCCTCTGATCGTAAAACGTATTGTTTTGCGTAGTTTTCTAAGACTGAATCTGTAATTTTAGTTGAACGTACGTTTCGTTTCAGGTTTAATTGTGATCCCTCGTGGGGCAAAAACATCTTCCGATGGCACTCTAGTCCATTCGAAACGACTAAAAATGTGTGCAAAGGGAAATGCACGGTATGAATAAAAGTGTGTGAAGAGGATGTTGCACGTGTCGGAGCATCTTACCGTCATAGTCCTAAGAAGTATGTTTGGAAAGCGAATCTTTAACTTCAGTTGCCAAAGATGAGAGTGTGGGAAGGTAAGAAAATGTTTACAATTTCATCCATATTGGTTACAGACGCTGCAGATTTCAAAGCCAGATAACCGTCCTGTTCGTTATAACTTTACAAGATAAGTGTTGCAACAGGAATACGAATTTCTTGATCCTGTGGTATGAAGTGGACGTACGGCATTATTGCGCAGGAGACCCCTTTGGGTGTTTTTCACCTGCTAGGTGCAAGTCTTTCTATATGATCTTTCTATATGACGCTACTTTGGCTACTTGCACGTCGATGATGACGAGTGTGGTTTCGTCCAAAGATGGTGGCACCACATCAAAGTCGGCAACGCACGTCGATACTACAGACATTTTCGATATCTCGCTTCAATCTGCATCGACTAACGGGAGAGACTGAATAAGACACGCCCCCTTTCACAGCACACAGCACTCTCGCACAGAGGTCAATATAGAGCTGAGCATTGAAGTGCTCTGCCCCAGTTCGTGACCTCAGCTGAACGAGTCAACATCATCGAGTAGGACTAAAGAGTTACTCAAGTCTCATATGGAAATGTACTTTCGTAACTGTTGATCATTTTACATCAAGTGAACATGTTGTGTCTAGACAAGACAGCCTAGACACAATGAGAGGAAGCCGAAAGGCACGCGCTAAGCTAAAGCTGGATGGGCGTGAAGTCTGAAACAGGATACGTAATGAAAGCTATAAAGAAAAGTACGTAGCTGCTGGAATACTTAACTTTAATCCATCCTTTTGGTACATCTGGAGATTGTGGCGATACAAGTGAGACTCTTTAGATACATGCAATGTTACTAATGGCGCCTTGCTAGGTCGTAGCCATTGACTTAGCTGAAGGCTATTCTAACTATCTGCTCTGCAAATGAGCGAGGCTTCGTCAGTGTAGTCGCTAGCTAGATCGTCCGTACAACTGGGGCGAGTGCTAGTCCGTATCTCGAGACCTGCCTTGTGGTGGCGCTCGGTCTGCGATCACACAGTGACGACACGCGGGTCCGACATGTACTAATGGACCGCGGCCGATTTAAAGCTACCACCTAGCAAGTGTGGTGTCTGGCGGTGACACCACAGAACATTTCATTAATTAGTGCTTCAAGTGATGATTTAATAACCAATGACAGTTGTAAATTATCAAGCACTCCTGTGGCAATGTATTGTATGTATTTCGTATGTTGTACAATAGTTCAGATGAGCCATGTACCAGAGTAACCAAAGAACCCATAGTTATGGCCGGACGATTCATCTGGTCATAACAATGAGGACAACTCAACACCCAGTCCCAGATCAGATAAAATCTCTGACCTGGCCGAGGATCGAACCCAGTCGCTATGCATGGCAGTCAGCCCTGCTGACCACTCAGTTACGGAGGTGTTCAGTGATGAGTCAGCTTTTCATCCAAGTGACGAGTTGTTCCTATCTGTGGACCAGAACATCCTCATCAACTTGTGCAATATCAAAGAGATTCCCCAAAATGAAAAGTTTTATGCGTTGTATCCCCACATCAAGCGTACATACCATTTTTTCTGCTGGAGCTCCCATAACAGGAATGGCTCCTCTGGATACGTAGCAATAATGGCTCTTTCCAGCTTTAGAAGGTAAACATAAAAACTTTATTAGGCACCAAGATGGAGGTCCTCCAAATTTGCATCTGTTTGTAAGAGAGTGGTTGTACGTCAAAGTCCCTGACCGTTGGACTGGTCGTGATGAACGATACAACAGAGCTATTTTTGGCTGGCTTCCACGTTCAGCTGATCTCACGCCACGCGAGTTTTTCGTTTGAGTAACGAAAGTGAAGAGGCTGTTGCTTCCATTGCTCTGGACGTGTTAACCAAAGTGTGAGAAGAATTGGATTTTATATTGGATGTGTGCCATATAGTTAAATGTGAACATATTGAACATTTGTTAAAAGAATTACTAGGCTAGTTTACCTTCAATTTGATGTGTAATCTGTTGCAAATAGTCTAAACACAGCTGCTATAATACACTGTAAGAAAGAAAGATGCACCATGAAGGAATTATGGAAATGGGTCACTAATTGATATTCATACAGGTATCGACAGAAAACGCAAAATTGTAAATTCTGGTGACCGATGGATGTATATAAGACGCTGTAGCGCAATATTACCGCACATCTGGCAAGTATAGCAAACAGGGGATATGTCGATACCAGGGCATAAACTCTTTGCGAATTTCTTTCCATGTATTCAGTTGGACAGTAACTATGCCTCACAGACAGGCAGATAAACAATATTCGCAGATATCAGCGCTTGAGAGTGGACGTGTATTGGCTTCAAAGAAGGCGATTGGAATAATTCGCGTATCGTTTGACATTTAAATAGGAACGATGCCACTACTGGATGATGTTGTCAGGAACGGATGAATCATGGCCGAACACAGCGTCAAGAAGCAAGCAGTCTATCTAGAGAGATGACAGAGCGCGAGGACCGGACAATCGTAACAGAGTCACTCAGATCCCCGGATTTATCATTATCATCGACCTGACGTGCAATTGGTGCTTCTGTGACCACAAGGACCATTATAGGTGGTTAACAGAAAGGGGGCAGTGGCGGGATACCAACCTGACTGGTGCCCACCATACGACACCACAACGACCCAACAACCAGTATTGGCCGGCCGTGGTGGCCGAGAGGTTCTAGGCGCTTCAGTCTGGAACGGCTCGACTGCTACGGTCGCAGGTTCGAATCCTGCCTCGGACATGGATGTGTGTGATGTCCTTAGGTCAGTTAGGTTCAAGTAGTTCTAAGTTCTAGGGGACTGATGACCTCAGATATTAAGTCCCATACGTGCTCAGAGCCATTTGATTTGAACAACCAGGATTGAAGGTGTGGGATGCCATTTCATTTCATACTAGTACCTTTAAATCACATCGGTAATTCAACGATATTTTACGCCTAGCTTTGTTGCCCTTCATGGCAAGCCATCGTGGGCTTACATTTCAGCAGGATAGCGCCCGCCTGCATACGGCGAGAGTTCCTATGGTTTGTCTTCGTGCTTGGCGAACTGTTCCTTGGCCAGCAAGGTTGCCGGATGTCTCCCCAACTGAGAACGTTTGGAACATTATGGACAAGGCCCTCCTACCATTCCGTGACTTTGACAATCTAACCCGCCAGTCGGACAGAATTTGGAACAATACCCCTCAGGAGAACATCCAACAATTGTATAAGGTAAGTGTCAAGCCGAATAACTTCTTGCATAAGGGCCAGAAGCAGGCCAACTTGTTATTGACTTACTCAGTTTGTGAAGCTCTTTCTCTTGAATAAATCATCCAATCTTTCTGAAACTGTAATCATCTGATTGTGCATGTACATCACATCTACCGCTCTCTGTCTCATTTGGATGAGTCCTTCGTGGTGTGTGTTAGAGTGAAATGAACAGAAATTGAACATTTGTAAAGAAAAAAAAAACTATACCGAGGTCGGTGGAACTTTGCACTTGACGTATGCGTTTCAGGACGGCAGCATAACAGTTTCTCAGGTGAAGAGTGAGGAGCGCGAGCCGCCAGGCGTGCGAAACGAACCAATCCCAGCGCAGTAATCGCTTCCGGTCGTGACGTCAAAGCTCCCGATTTGACGGCTTTGTTTTGTATGTACATAAACAACGTGCATTGTGGTTGGCTTCTACCGTGTGCTTGCTTTGTTCTGTGCTTTAAAAATTCTGATGCGTAAAAAATGCCACAGAAAGAGTTCGTTCGCGCCGTGACAATCCACTGCGTCGAGGTGTGCCGCTAAACAGCCAGGCACTGTAGCTATTACGAACTCGTGGGTTTTATGAGCAGGAGAATGAATACGTAAATATTCATGGGCAGCCATCAATTCCTGCCGATGGCGTAGTGGAACACACATCAAAAATTCTTGGACTTAGCGCAAGAACAGTAGTAAGTAAGGGAATTTTACTGCAAAAGTTGGGAGCTGTAGACGTGAGCCGTAATGATTCCGAGGCGTCTGGATCAGATAATGTACTGTATTTTTAGCGACTCCTGGAAAGAAGAAAAGGGAGTCTCATCCCGTCATCGACTTGGATTCTTTCCAGAGTGATGCTACTCGCAGGAAAGAGTATCTTACTGTAGTAAAGTTTGCTAGTATCGTTAAAAGAAAGTGAACTTTTCAAAGGCGGGAAAACGTCACTGAAAATTGTGCTGAGAAGTGTGGGTTTCCGTTACAAAGCGCTATACGGACGGAAAGTCCTGTCGGAAAAGGTGTATATTGTAACGGCTTGAAGTATATTCTTGCACAAAATTGAGAGCAACGCCGGGGAAGCTGCCAGTAAATGCTGGACGGATGAGACTCCAAGCAGTGGTGGTCATTAGCTGGCGGGAAGAGGGATAAGATTAACTGTGGTCCATGCAGGTTCCTCCACTGGTTTTGTTCCGGACGCGCTTCTAGTTTTTCGGTCGAAAAATACACGTGATTACCATGAAGACATGGGCCACACACGATTTTTTAAGTGGTTCTGGAACCTTTTAAAGCAGCTTTCTGCCCCTACGAGAATTGTAATAGACAGTGCTCCATACCGTTCAATGATACTGGACGAAGCTCCAACAACAAACGACCGCAAAGAAGTTACGGTGCAATGGTTAAAGGCACGAAATATGGCTGCGGATATGAGCATGACGAAGCCTTTGTTATATTCGCTTGTTAAAGAACATAAGTATATGAGCCTACATATGTAGTAGACGAAATCGCCATGGGGCAACATCACCCTGTAATAAGGCTGCCACCATATCACAGCCATTTCAACCCGATCGAGTTAGTATCGAGTGATCGAAAGCGTACATAAGTAACAATAATTAATCCTTTACATAACAGAGGTGTAAAGGTTGTTGGCTGAAGCTCTTGCAACTTTGGACGCAGCCTCGTGGGGGAAAAAGGTCGAGCACGTTGAAAAACCTATTACCACGGTACACAGGTTGGAAGGTATCGGCAGTGAATGTGAACAGCTAATGATTCGTTTTGGCGATGACGACGATGGAGATGGTTTCGCGCTGATTCCGTCAACAGTAACGATGGAATTGTGCCATTGTCGCCTTAAATTGGTGAGTGAAAAGCTACAGATATCGGTTATTTATTGCATCACTGTAATAATAAAACCTAGAGCGAGAAGTTACTACTTCGGTTATTATTTATTTTGCAAACTATGTACCATACTGTTTTCAAGATATCGGTCATCATCAAATGCTTATTTCCCGTATTTTTTTTGCTCCGTTGTCGAAAGTGTGTGCTTTGTTATACTTATATCTACAGTACGAGGGTCACTCCAAAAGAAATGCACTCTATTTTTTTAAAAAATCCATCTTTTATTCTATATGTTTGAGAGTTTTGCAGTGTGTAGATACATTCTTTAGGAACAATATTTTCATTTCTCCACATAATTTTCATCCCTCTCAACTGCCTTACGCCATCTTGGAACCAGCGCCTGTGTACCTGCACGGTAAAATTCTGGACCAACCTGTTGGAGCCACTGTTTGGCAGCGTGCACAAGGGAGTCATCATCTTCAAGCCTTGTTCCACGAAGAGAGTCTTTCAGTTTCCCAAAGAGATGATAGACACATGGAACCAGGTCAGGACTGTAAGGCGGGTGTTTCAGTGTTGTCCATCCGAGTTTTGTGATCGCTTCCATTTTTTGACTGACATGTGGCCGTGCATTTTTTAACGCCACACTTTCAGTACTCTGCAAACGCTTCCTTCCTCTATCCCAACGTAGCGTGACAATTCGTTCACTGTGATGCGTCTGTCAGTAGTCACCAATTCGTTAACTCTCTGCACATTGTCTGGAGTGTGTGCAGTACGAGACCTGCCGCTGCGAGGACAATCTCAATATTGCCGTGCCCGCTTTCATCACATAACCTGCTTGCCCACCGACTGACTAACTGTACTGCGATCGACAGCAGCATCTCCATACACCTTTTTCAACCTCTTGTGGATGTTTCTCAGTGTCTCGTTTTCACAGCACAGGAATTCTATGACAGCACGTTGCAGTGTGTAGATACATTCTTTAGGAACAATATTTTCATTTCTCCACATAATTTTCATCCCACTCAACTGCCTTACGCCATCTTGGAACCAGCGCCCGTGTACCTGCACGGTAAAATTCTGGACCAACCTGTAGCAGCCATCTTGAAGACATACTGTGATGGCGCCACTCACGGAAACAGGTTGAATTAAGTTTGAAAACAAGCGGGAAGGATGTATCTGCACGATGTAAAACTTTTACAGATGCAGAATGAAAACTGTATTTTTACAAAAATAGTGTGCGTTTCTTTTGGAGTGACCCTCGTATTACGCGTTTATTCATTTGCTGTCAATGTGATAGCAACTCAAAACTAATTGTTATTGCACAGTAGCTTACATTTATGAGGTGGGATGGAAATTCGTATAGTCTGCTATGTGTGTAGAGGCTGCTGTTGCAACATCGCTATCGCAGTATGGCCAACCTAACTTGACATAACGAGTGTCAAGTGCAGTGTTTCACCGGCGTGGGTACAGGTTGGTTTACCTTCAGTTTGATGTATGATTTGTTTTAAATAGTCGGAATTAAACTGTTAAAATATACCACTGAAAATGAGACATTCTTTTATGGACACCCTATATAACAGCCGCGTTTCTTAATCAGACCGAGAGTTTTTCCTCCTTCCTAACTTGCAACGACTACGGATTGCAGTATAGACCCAGAATGTAGAGTGGTTAACTACTGGCACCGGCAAACGTGTATAGTCAGTGCCGTATGCGATACGTGTTCGTGCGCAACCGTTTCGCTTCGTGTGCCTGTTACGTACTGGTAATGGAATGACGAGCAACGGAGTGATGTACGACACGAGATAAAGGCGTGGTGATGGATTGCAGCGCCTTAAGTGGACGGGAGCGGCACGGCCGCGGTGCCCGTCGAGTCTCGCCGAGAACAAAGCTCGGTCCGGACATAATGACGGCGGGCTACGGGAACGTCTCGCCTCCCGGTAGGCAGCGGAGGCCCGTACTGTGCGCAGAGGCTGAGCGCGGCGCTGAATGCCTGATGGCCCGGTACCGCTCGCGGACAATTTGCTGATGCTATCTCGCTGCCTCGCCGCCGCCACACACTAACGTGTGGCCGTCTGGACGCTAAGCGAGGCGCCGTCGAGCACTGCAGGACGCGCGTTAGCGGGAAGCCCAGGGAAGAATATCGCGTGATACACATGCACGAAAGCATTATCGCCATATTATGCACTACTGGCCATTAAAATTGCCACACCAAGAAGAAATACAGATGATAAACGGGTATTCATTGGACAAATATATTATACTAGAACTGACATCTGATTACATTTTCACGCAATTTGGATGCATAGATCCTGAGAAATCAGTACCCATAACAACCACCTCTGGCCGTAATAACGGCCTTGATACGCCTCGGCATTGAGTCAAACAGAGCTTGGATGGCGTGTACAGGTACAGCAGCCCATGCAGCTTCAACACGATACCACAGTTCATCAAGAGTAGTGACTGGCGTATTGTGACGAGCCAGTTGCTTGGCCACCATTGACCAGACGTTTTCAATTGGTGAGAGATCTGGAGAACGTGCTGGCCAGGGCAGCAGTCGAATATTTTCTGTATCCAGAAAGGCCCGTACAGGACCTGCAACATGAGGTCGTGCATTATCCTGCTGAAAGGGATCGAATGAAGGATAGAGCCACGGGTCGTAACACATCTGAAATGTAACGTCCAATGTTCAAAGTGCCGACAATGCGAACAAGAGGTGACCGAGATGTGTAACCAATGACACCCCATACCATCACGCCGGGTGTTGACTCAGGGATCGAGACGTGGCTGCACGATCCGTTATAGCCATGCGGATAAGATGCCTGTCATCTCGACTGCTAGTGATACGAGGCTGTTGGGATCCAGCACGGCGTTCCGTATTACCCTCCTGAACCCACCGATTCCATATTCTGCTAACACTCATTGGATCTCGACCAACGCGAGCAGCAATGTCGCGATACGATAAACCGCAATCGCGATAGGCTACAATCCGACGTTTATCAAAGTCGGAAACGTGATCGTACGCATTTCTCCTCCTTACAAGAGGCATCACAACAACGTTTCCCCAGGCAACGCCGGTCAACTGCTGTTTGTGTATGAGGAGTCGGTTGGAAACTTTCCCCTTGTCAGCACGTTATAGGTGTCGCCACCGGCGCCAACCTTGTGTGAATGCTCTGAAAAGCTAATCATTTGCATATCACAGCATCTTATTATTGTCGGTTAAATTTCGTGTCTGTAGCACGTCATCTTCGTGGTGTAGCAATTTTAATGGCCAGTAGTGTACAAGAATGGTGACGTAACCGGGGTATGCTAACCGGAGCGTGTGGCCTGCGTGCCGTTTCCTGGGGTGCCGTTCTCTGATAGGTGAAAAAAATTGAGGAAGGGTAATGGAAACAGCGAAGAGGGACAACGAGGAAAGAGGGAACAAAACGAGAAGATTGAGGGGCGTTCAAAAGGTAATGTAACACATTTTTTTCTCGGCCAACTTCGCTTGAAGAAATGAGGAATTTGTTGTGGGACATTGTGGAATATTCCTGCTTCAGTCCCTGCAGTTTCATGAAGTTCCGATAGGTGGCGGCGCTATATGTAGTCCTAAAAATGGCGTCTCATGGAGGTTAGTTCCAAGCAGAGAGCTATTATTAAATTTCTTTTGGCGGAAAACCAGAGTATCAGAGATATTCATAGACGATTCCAGAATGTCTACAGAGATCTGGCAGTGAACAAAAGCACGGTGAATAGTTAGACGAGACATCTGTCATCATCACAAGGTCGAGCAAACTTGTCCGATCTCCCGCGGTCCGGCCGGCCCCACACAGCTGTGACTCCGGCAATGATGGAACGTGCGGACAGTCTCTTGTGAGGTGATCGACGGATCACAATCAAATACCTTGCTGCGCAATCAGACTTCTTTGTTTGTAGTACTCACACCCTCGTTTACCTGTTTGGGTACTCAAAGGAGTGTGCCATCTGGGTCCTTCGCCCCTAAGAGAAGACCATAAAGAATAGTGCTTGCGCGTTACGAGGCTGATCGTGACAATTTTTTCTTGAACAACGCTACAGACGACGAAACATGGGTTCATCATTTCGAACCGGAAACAAAACGGCAATCACTGAACTGATGCTAAACCTCCTCTCCTCCGAAGAAAAAGTTCGAAACCACATCTTCAGCCAGTAAAATTGTGGAAACCGTCTTCTGGGACTCTGAAGGGGTTATTCTCTTTGCTGTCCTCTTCCATGGTGCAACGATCAACTCTGAAGTACATTGTGCTACCCTCAGGAAATTGGCGAAACAACTTCAGCGTGTTCGTCGCCAAAAAATGCAAATCAACTTCTCCATGACGACGCAAAGCCTCATACAAGTCTGCGCAGCCGAGATGAGCTAACAAAACTTCATTTGACTGTTCTACCTCATCGATCCTAAAAATTAAACTCCTCCCGAACAGCCCATGAAGGCCCTACGGTACCGACCAACCACCGTTTCATCCTCAGACCACAGGCGTCACTGGATGCAGATACGGAGGGGCATTTGGTCAGCACACCGCTCTCCCGGCCGAATGTCAGTTTCCGAGACCGGAGCCGCTACTTCTCAACCAAGGAGCTCCTCAGTTTGCCTCACAAGCTCTGAGTGCACCCCGCTTGCCAACAGCGCTAGGCAGACAGGATGGTCACCCATACAAGTGCTAGCCCAGCCCGACAGCGCCTAACTTCTGTGATCTGACGGGAACCGGTGTTACCACTGCGGCAAGGCCGTTGGCCCTCATCCACCCTGCATCCCGGAATTCGCACCTTCCGACTTCCACCTGTTTGGCCCAATGATGGATGGACTCCGCGGGAAGCAATATATGGATGATGGAGAGGCTATTGAGGCTTCAAGGCGTCTGCTCCGACGCAGATTAGTAAAATGGTATCATGTGGGTGCACAGGTCCCTCCAGCAAGGTGGCCTAAGACTGTCGCAGGGAACGGACAATATTGTGAAAAATAGGGTTTTGTAGCCAAAAGAGTGTGGGGTAATGTGGTGTATTGGAATATTGAATAAAACCAATCTGCTTTCAGAAAAAAATGTGTTGCGTTACTTATTGAACTCTCTTCGTAGTAGCACTAGTAGAAGTAGATGAAGAAGGGGAAAAAGTAGGGGGTAGATTGAGGGCACTAAAATAAAAAGGAGGCGGAGATGTCTGAAAGTGAATCATCAGGAGATACCGACTGGACTGCACTGACCAACGTTCTCCGCGAAGGAGAAGCTTGTTTTCTGTTTTCGGCTACTAGATGGAGCCGCTCCCCTTGTGACAGGAAAACTAACGCAACTTAAATATCAAAAGCATGCTTTTCGTTTGTTGTTTAGAGTATTAAGACTTTGCATTTCTCGACGATGGAGAGGAGAAAAAGGAATCCATTGTTGTAAGCAAAGCAACTTCTTCTACAGCTACGTCATACTCCACAAGCCACCTACTGGTATGTGGCGGAGGGTACTTTCGGTACCACTATCTGATTCCTCCAACCCTGTTCCACTCGCGAATAGTGCGTGGGAAGAATGATTGTCGGTAAGCCTCTGTATTGGCTCTAATTTCTCAAATTTTCTCCTCGTGGTCAATACGCGAGATGTGTATGGGGCGAAGTAATATGTTGTCTGACTCCTCCTGAAAACTGCTGTCCTGACATTTCAGTAGTAAATCTCTCCGTGGTGCTCAACGTCTCTCTTGTAACATCTGCCAGTGGAGTTTGTGTAGCATCTCCGGAGTTGGTGTAACGTCTCCGTAATGCTCTCTCGCCAGCTAATCGATCAGGTGACGAAACGCGCCGCTCTTCGTTGGAACTTGTCTATCTCCTCTATCAGCCCTACCTGATACGGATCCCACAGAGATGAACAATACTCAAGAATCGGGCGAACAAGCGGCTTGTAAGCTACTTCTTTCGTGGATGAGTTATATTTCCTGAAGATTCTTCCGATTAATCTGAGTCTGGTGTTTGCTTTTCCCACTATCTATTTTAAATGGTCATTCCACTTAAGGTCGCTCTGGATAGTTACGCCTAGATATTTTACGGCAGACACTGTCTCCAGCTGTTTGTCATCAATAGTGTAGCTGTACAGTAGTAGATTTCTTTTCCTGTGTATGCGCAATATGTTACATTTATTTACATTCAGGGTCAACTGCCAGAGTCTGCACCATTCGACAATTCTCTGCAGGTCGTTCTGCAAATTCTTACTATCTTCTGGCGTTGCTACTTTGGTATAAACAACTGCATCATCTGCGAATAGCCTTAAAGAGTATTGGACACTTTCTACCAGATAATTTATATATATTGTGAACAACAACTGTCCTATCACACTTCCCTGTGCTACTCCTGATATTACCTTTTCATCTGTCGATTTAGTTCCGTTAAAAATGACGTGTTGAGAACCATCTGCAAGATAGTCTTGAATCAAATCGCAGGTCTGCTCTGATACTCCGTAAGCTCATTTTTTTTTCATTAAACGGCAATGCGGGACGGTGTCCAATGCCTTACTGAAGTCAAGGAACACGGCATCAGCCCGAGCGCCGTTGTCCACTGCGCTGTGGATCTCATAAAGGAACAGAGCAAGCCGAGTTTCGTAGGATCTCTGTTTGCGGAATCCATGTCGATTTTTATGGAGGAGCTGTTCATTTTCCAAGAACGTCATAATTCTTGCATATAAAACATATTCCATAATTCTACAACAGATTGATGTCAACGATATAGGTCTATAATTGTGTGAATCCTTCTTACGGCCTTTCTTTAAAACGGGAATGACTTGCGCTTTTTTCCAGTCGTTAGGTACCTTCCGTTGCTCAAGCCATCTACGATAAATTACTGCTAGAAGGCGAGCCAGTTGTTTCGCATAATCTTTGTAGAACCTTATAGGTATCTGATCTGGTCCTGAATCCTTTCCACTACCAAGCAGTTGTACCTGATTTTCAATTCCGCGATCGGTTATCTCAATATCTGCCATTTCGACGTTCGCACGACGATTGAGAGGAGGGACAGTGTTACGACCTTCCGCGTTGAAACAGCTTCGGAAGACCGAATTAAGTATTTCGGCCTTCTCTCTGTTACCTTCCATTTCGGTGCCGGTGTGGTCGCTGGGAGAATGAATAGATGATTTTGACCCACTTACTGATTTCACATACGATCAAATCTCTTGGGGTTTTTTCTCAGATCGGTTGACAACGTCTTACTTTCGAAATCATTGCACGCTTCTCTCATTGTTCTCCTTAGCTCATTTTCGCTTCGTTCAGCTTTTGTTTGTCAGCTAGGTTTTTACTTCTCCTGAATCTGAGATGAAATGCTCTTTGTTTACGAAGCGCTTTTCTAACACGGCTACTGAACCATGGTGGATCTTTCCCATCCCCTAAAACCTTACTCGGAACATACTTGTTTAGGGCATATTGAACGATGCCTTCGAATTTTTTCCATTTGTTCTTCACATCTTCGTCCTCACCACCGAACATTTGGTGCTGACTGCCGAGATGTTCTGAAATTTGTATTCTGTCACCCGTGCTGTGCAAATATATCTTCCTACCTTTCTTAATATTCCTTGTAGGACCCGTCGTCATAGATGCTGTTACAGCCTTATGATCACTGATACCTTCCTCTACGTTAAATGATTCGTTAAGTTCAGATCTGTTTGTTGCCAGGAGGTCTAAGACCTTACCCTCACGAGTTGGTTCTCTAACTATCTGCTCAGTGTAATTTTCGGACAAGACATCCAGAATAACGCCACACGATTCCCTGTCTCTGGCACCAGTTTAGATGACATAACACTCCCAATCCATATCTGGTAAGTTGAAGTCAGCCCCTATTACAACGGCATGATCGGGAAAATTACTCATGATAATCTGCAAGCTCTGTCTGAAGCGCTCTACAACTACAGATCCTGACACAGGTGCTCTATAAAAGCATCCGATCACCATTTCCGACCGTGAATATGTGTACTTCGGAATGTGTGTGGTTCCACGCAATGAATTGTACTGAATGAAAAAGAATTATTTAAAGATGTGCCCTGAGAGGCTCATCTTGTTTTGGATAGCATTTTATTTTCTAAATTGAACGTTTTACTGGGACTCTGCAGCAGCAGAAGCAATTCGCTGCCTTAAGCTGTGCTGCTGGGTATGTTAGCAGTGGGTGGGAAGTTAGTTCTCACGTAGGCATGAGCCGTATGGTACAGTCGTGAGTCATTGGTGTGATCAGAGGTATGCGAACCACGAGAAAAGATCTTGCTTGATGATCGATACGTAAGGGAAACTCAGAATTTTCTTTATTAAATATTAGTTATCGAAGTCCACTTTTGGAAAATACTAGCCTAGAGGTCATCAGAGCTCTACTACAAGAATACTATTGTGCAGAAAATCAGTTAAATCAATAAATGAATGCATGTTATTAAGTTAACGAAGATGTATGAAGGCTACGAAGTTTTGCAATGTAAGCAAGAGATGTCGGCTGCTCGCCAATCTTGCTAGACGGCGACAGGATGTTCTCATAGCCTGTTCTTTTGTGACAGTCAACACTATGACGCTGTTAGGATTGGCCTTTGGCTTTACTATGCTTTCGAATTTCACTAACTTTCTGAGATGAGTCGTTTCACACTATTTAATTGTAACTGGTTTATGGTACTAGCTAATAAATGCATCGTAAAGGCACCCCGGGACTTATTTCAAGTATAGTCACATGTCGGCTGCTTGCAACTTCTAAAGAATACAGTGCGCTACAACAACTGCTTCGAGGGACAACATCAACGAGAGTTTCACAGAACACAGGTAGTAGGAAAAGCTACACGCTGACTGATTAAGATAATCCAGGAAAGGGTTAGCTTAACTAGCGGAGTCTCGGGTGGGAAGGCATGACCAGTTATACCGTACATCGCCTACACCAGTTTCTAGGTACTCGTGGCTGAACTGAGGAACTTTTATGGTTTGCTCCTGTGAGGAGATCTAGAAACCATTTACTAGACTGTGACGTCGTGTTGAACTATATAAATGAATAAACAGGTTTTGGAACCATGAGGGTTAAAGAAAAGGTGGGGATGTTGGGAGTGATTTGGGGTGGATGGAGGAGGTGTGCGGCGAAGTTAGAAGATTTTAAAATTCCTTACTAGAATGGTATACTGAAGAAACAAACGAAACTTAGAGAGGAACATTTCCAGTTTTATGTGAAGTTAAGGTATCAAAGAAAGAGTTCTGCACTTGTATTTAGTGATTGATCCGAGAAAAAAAGTACTTTCACGTCGTTTGTGACAATTCAGAGTGGAATGAGATGTTTGACGTCATGAAAGGGTAGAGGTTAAGTACCCAGACAAACAAGAAATCCACAAAAACAAACTGGTAGTAATGAAAGTTGAGTGTAAAGGAAGTCAAGTTGGATATCCTGCCATCTGCCTTAATCGATTGAGGGAAACCGCGGAAGAACTTAGTCTGGATAGCGGGATTTGAGCCGCCGTCCTCACAAGTGGCAGTCCAGTCCAGTGTCGCCTCCCTCGAGCACACAAAGCAAAAAGGGCAGTGATGGCGATTAGTAAAAAGCAACAGCACCGACTTCCCGGAACAACAAAACTGGGGGACATACACCAGCGGAATTTAGAGGACTCCGGCATGTATATGAAGCAAGATCGAGCAGGAAGGCACAGCCAAAAGTACTTTCTTCAATGAAGGAGCTATGTTTCTACCAGAAATTCACTTGAAACTGACGACGGAATTCGAGAAATTGTGTATCTGCAAAATAGTTTAGTTTACAAGAAAATGGTTCAAATGGCTCAGAGCACTATGGGAGATAACATCTGAGGTTATCAGTCCCCTAGAACTTAGAACTACTTAAACCTATGTAACATAAGGACATCACACACAGCCATGCCGGAGTCAGGATTCGAACTTGCGACCGTAGCAGTCGCGCGGTTCCTGACTGAAGCGACTAGAACCGCTCGGCCACCCCGGCCGGCTTTCCAAGAAAAATGTGAGTTTCAGAAAATAAACTGAAAACATTTGAAACAAGACGTAGAAAATACTGAAGGTGAAGTGGTCAGACAGTTTACCAAGCTCTTGAAGGAAGGGAAAACGTGTAATGATAAACATTGCAACAGAAACTTCAAATTATCGAGGAAATCGAACGTGTACCTTCTGCCAGGTTGTTCCCATTGGTTTGTATACTATGGTTACAGATGTCGATCTACTTGCAAGTCACTCGTAATTTGTGGAAGATCATGCCGTTCCACTATATTATTGATATATTTAGCTTAAAATATCTGTGTAAATGGTGTTCCACTGACTCGAGTGGTAGGGACCACTAACCAGACAAACGTCGAATGCCACCTGCTCGTTGTGATATGCCTATTTCGTAGGTAGATGCAGAGCGCTGTCAAGCGTGGCTGGCTGCACGTCGGCAACACTTCGCCCCGCCACTGAGATCTGTAAATCACGAGGTTCTTTTGCTACTACAATAGTCATCAGTTTCTGATTTGGATTCATGCTATCCCCCTATCTTGTACCAGTTAATTCATCTTTACATTGCTGTTTCACCTTAACGTGATCGGTAATGCTTCACATGTTCTAAGTTTGTTTCTTGTTTTTACAAATTCTTTTCTGATTGCATATTCGTATTTCTCCATTAACACAGGATGTGGAGCTCTCTATGTCACAAATAGTGTTTTTTCATTCTCTAACAAAACCATGCTTGGAGTTGAATCAGTTCCAGCGAGTGGACTAAAGAGAGAATTCAAGCATGCTTTCATCTGAGTGACCTATACACTAAGAGGTATCATTTGAAAATTTCCTGTTTTGCACGTACACATAGTACATATAGAGCATTATCAAGCGTGCCAGCACAGCAGTCTTTCAGTCACAAAGTTATTTTACTCAGGCATTAAGTCCAAGACCAGCACAAGGTGTAAATACTGTTATGTTTATAAAAGAATCATGGTCAAAACAGCAGTGAGCTACGAATATGGTGCAAAAGTGAAGTGAACAGACCAGTCAGCTCTAAAACTGAACAGTGTAACAATTGTGATACTACGTGAACGACAGGTTCATCAACAGTAAATATTGGCGTAACTATGACCTACGGAGAAGCATGGCTCCCAAAAGTTTGTACAAACATGCAACAGTAGCTATTTTGCTTCAGGGAAAAGCCGTGACAACAGTGGATACCGTGGTACGTAACATGCCAGACCTGTATAATGGACAGTTACGAATGCAGACATTGAGGTAAGTAGAACTGTTTATTTTTCTCTAGACTTCTTGGACGAACTATTTAATCTTATTCCAATAAGTATGTGTTTGATTATCGCACATTGATTTTCTGGCATGTGATATTAACAGTCACAGACATTCAAATCATAATCCAGTTTTCTTTGTGTTTTGCCTGCAGATTGAATAGAAATATTGAGCTTGTTGGCAACTATGCAGAAACAGCAGAAAAAATCCCTTGCAATAACTTGTCCGGTAGAGGTGTCTCGAAAGCAGAAGATGCAGCAACCGGGTTTTGTCAGTGAATTTTAACAGTAAGTATTCACAAAATGGTAATTGTTTCCAGTGAATTATTTGTATTCGTCCAGCTGCTACTGTTCAACATTTTGTGCACTAAAGTATCATCGACCAAGCTTTAGTTAACTATAAATATCAGAAGAAAAGCACGCATTCGAAAGAAAGTTTAGCTTCATTTTGGATTAATTTACGCACAATTAATTTTAGTGTGCATAATAATACTGCCAGTTCAAAAATTTATGTAGGATATTGGGAAAATTAACATAAATATCCACTAGATATATTTAGAGATAGAACAATAATATTAGAGAGTCAGTACTCGAACTTGTTAATGTTCCGGTTCCTGGTATGTGTGGCGTTGTATAGAATTGGTTTTCAGCGGAAGAGATTGTCACGGATGTGATAAGTGAGTTGGGTGGCAGTCATTAAAGCAAAAGTCGTTTTTCGTTACTGTGAAATCTTACCACGAAATTTCAGTCACCAGCTTCCTCCGCTGAGTGTGAAAATATCTTAGTGTCGCCAACCCAAATACGGCTAAATGATCGTCGTAATAAAATAAGAGAAACCAAAGCTCGTACAGAAAAAAATTAAGTATTCATTTTTTCCACGCTCTGTATGAGAATCGAAAGGTAGAGAAATAGCCTGAAGGTGGTTCGCAGACTCCTCTATCAGCCTCTTACGTGTAAACTGTAGAGAGAAATGTAGATGCAAGTAGTTGTGCTTCCTATTTTACGGCAAACGTGACAAACATTTAGCTCCATGTGCTAACAGAGGATTTAAGGAACAGAATTCTTATGGAAAAATCATGAAAGAATTAATGCAGATTACTGTCCCGTGTGGATGAGAAAGGAAATACTACGGCTTCTGGAAGCTCCCTGTAATAGTGAGAACTTGTTAAACTTTGTTGCAAGTGAGAGACGTAGTGAATGGGGCTCACTACTGGTGGCTGGAGATGCTTCTTTCCGGGCATTCGGGACGGTCACCGTTCAGAGCTGCCAGAGAAAGAGAAAGCTATGTCGCCAGCAGAAGCACGAGTTCGATGTCCCTTCGGCGACGAGGTCATCACAAACGGTTCTCCAGCGGAGATAAGTGGGTGAGACGCAGGAGTACATGGCCGACAGTTTTCTAGCAAGATGAATTCCGCCGTCTGCGGCTTAGCACGAGATAAAAACTCACCAGTCCACACTCCACCAGATTACTAGTACCCACCCGAACCCCCAACGCATTGAACTTGGCAACCATGTCACCACGTCCTGACGAAAATAAATTTTTTTAGACTTCCGTGGTCGATTGTTCTACATCTACATCTGTTTATATACTCGGCAAGCCACCGTACGGTGCCTGGTGGAAAGTAACCTGTACCACTACTTGTCGTTTCGTTCCCTGTTCCACTAGCAAGCAGAGAGAGGGAAAACAACTATCTACATGCTTCCGTGCGAACCCTAATTTCTCTTATATTCGTGGTCTTTAAGCGCAATGTATGTTAGCGGCAGTGGAATCATTCTTCAGTCAGCTTCAAATGCAAATTCTCCGAGCTCTCTCAACAGTGTCGCCTCCCTCCAGGTACTCCCATCTGAGTTCCCGAAACATCTCCGGTTACTTGCGTGTTGTTCGAACCTACCGGTATAAATCTAGCAGTCAGCCTTTGAATTGCCTCGATAGCGCTGTTCTTTTTATTATTATTATTGTTATTTGCTTTTATTTTCTTGGTGCGGATCCAAACACTCGAGCAGTATTTAACAACTGGCCGCACTAGTGTCCTAAATGTGATATGCTTTAAAGATTAACAGCATTTTCCTAAAACCGTGCCAATAAACCGAAGTCGATTATTCACCTTCCCTTACATGCTCCTTCCATTTCACACAGCTTTGCAACGTTACTCCTAGATATTTAACTGACGTGACTGTGTAAAGCAACACACTGCTAATGCTGAATTCGAACACTACTGGTTTGATTTTCATACTCATCTGCGTTAACTTACGTTTTTCTACATTCAGCACCAGCTGCCAGTCATCACACCAACTAGAAAAATGGTTCAAATGGCTCTGAGCACTATGGGACTTAACTTCTGAGGTCATCAGTCCCCTAGAACTTAGAACTACTTAAACCTAACTAACCTAAGGACGTCACACACATCCATGCCCGAGGCAGGATTCGAACCTGCGACGGTAGCGATCACGCGGTTCCAGACATTAGCGCCTAGAACCGCTCGACCACTCCGGTCGGCCCAACTAGAAAGTTAGTCTAAACCGCCTACAGTCACTCAACGACGACACCATCTCGTACACCGCAGCATCGTCAGAAAACGGCAGCAAACTGTTGCTCACCCTGTCCACTAGATCATTTATGTATACGGCAAATAATAGCGATCCTATCATACTTCCCTGGGGCACTCCTGATGATACCATTGTCTCATGAACGCTCGCTGTCGACGACAACGTACTGGGCTTAGTCGCTTAAGAAGTCTTCGAGCCACTCGCAAATCTGGGAACCTGATCGGTACGCTAGTTCCTTCGCTACTTCGCTAACAGCCGGCAATGGGGCACCGTGTCCCGTGTCAAATGCTTTACGGAAATCCAGGGATATGGAATCTGCCTATTGCCTTACATCCGTGGTTCACAGGATACCATGTGAGAGAAGGGCAAGCTGAGTTTAGCAGGAGCGAAGCTTTGTAAAGCCGTGCTGATTCGTGGATGTAAGCTTTTCCATCACAAGAAAATATATTTGTTGGCGTATTATCTGCTGGCTTCTATCTCTGGAATTTCGACCGACGTTCATTTAATGATTTTTCTGGCTTTTTACCAATACGAATGACTGACATTGTCGAAGATTCATTCGCCACTCAGTTCACGACCAATAATGAAGGGTGAATCTTTGACAATACGAGTCACTGGTGCTGGCGTAACGTCAGTAAAATCATTATACAAACACCGGGCGATGATCCCGAAATGAAAGCGAACAGGCTGTACGTCGAATTGATGACTACGTAGTCAAGAGTCTATTATCCGACCTTACAAACGTTTGATTCATGTCTATGACGTGCTATTGCACTGTAGGCATCAGACTGCATAGATAGCGCAACGTATTCGCTCTATGAAAATTATGAATAAGAAATACGGTCCTCCAGAGAGTCTTTAATGTTGGAAATCAAAAATATCTATTCTAAAACGAGAACTATGATTTCCGAATTTGCAACAATAACAGATTCGATCAAGAAAACTCTAAAATCAGCATAACGGAAGTGCAATATAACAGTACAATATAATAACTGAATACCACACTTGCCACTAAAGTAGAAGTCTTTCAACGGATTATAGTTAAAATCTAATGAGATCTGTGCTTAAATTTTAATAAAATCGATACACAGGTTAATGATTTCCGCCAAGAAAAGAAGAGAGACTGACTCGAGAATATCTGAAGTCCGCTCGACGGTAGTGGACAGAAATAAAAAGTAGTCGATGCAGAAATAAGTAGCAATCACGAAAACTGCGAAGAAAAAATACCGAGTGTATCATATCGTCAGTGAAAGCAGAGTTCGAAAATACAGAAGATGAGACGGCCAATCAAGCAGCAATTTGCAGTACTGTGGAATACGAGGTTAAGAAGGATTGTGAAAAAGTGCCAGAAGTCCAAACTAAAGAAAGTAAAAAACTAAACAATCAAGTGAAGGCAGGTCCTGTAAGGATGTTAGAAATAGTAGAGCTCTTCGAGAGAAATGTATAAAAGAGCAGCAGTCCCACTAATTTTGCCAGTTCATGGAACAATATTACAGAAGTGCAACGAATATTGTATCCCGGTAGTGACAGTCATTTGGTAGTGTTAAGTGACGAGTGTGGGCGACTGAGGCCAGAACATTGTTCGTGATTGGAAACGATTGATTTAATTGGTCAGTGTTTGGTAGAAGATGCATAAGGATGTGCTAAGAAATACTGACATATATTACAGGAGATCTAGTTCGAATCGAAATGTAAAAAATTTGTGAGTGTGACGCTAAACTTTAATTTTCCCTTTTTAAGAAACCTAGTCCTTTAATACTGATGAAGTTTTACAACACTGACCGAAACAGTTTATTATGATGCAGCTCGGCAGACAAACTACAATCGAGACCAATTTCGTCCTGGTCACAGGTGGTAACACGACGCGTAAGGACTCCACATGTTCTCGGCACTTCTTCGGCATGTTTTTTAATCATGTGGAACGAACAGGAAGCTTCGAGTTTGTTTCCTGCACAGAGCAACACGCTTCCTCATTTTGCCTAACGTAGGTCTAGGAAAACAGTCTTACCGGCACAGATGTTTAAGTGCCTATTAGTAGCACAAAGGAAATTTGAAGAGAGGTGGTGCGAAGTAGAAGCTTTAAAACCGCTTCATCGCTGTTTCGTAATTGTGTACATTTCTCTGTGGAGTGGAAGATTCATTGTTGATACAGCTGCCAGATCATAGGTAAACTGGTCCCTGCGATATCCTTTCTCCTAGTGATGCTAGTTTTGCAAGCTATGTTGCAGAGTGCCTTTGGATTTCCGAGGGGTGGAGAGAGGTTATGGAAAATTGAATCTCGAGAAGTGTTGTGAAGGTAAAGGGCCGTTGTTTGGAGCACTGCGCTTGAATGGCCACAGTCAAGCTTCGAATCCTGGTCCAGCACAGAATTATAATCATCTACGGAACACCAGTACAAAAGACTATAGTTGAATACTCTCTCAGAATATTTTTTCCACACTTTTCAACGTTTGAGTAGCCGAAATTACGTCGCTGCTCGGATAACGCGTCGCGCAACATGTCACTCGTTAGCCACACAGGCGATCGCCTTCCAGGCTGTAGAAAGACTAGAGAATTTTAGGAACGTGCCAGATGGAGTACCACGGTGTCTGACCTACCTTCTCATTTGATGGTTTCTTTATTTTACGTAAGTCTGGTACGTCGTCATGTTTGTCCCTGCTCCATGTGTTACGTATCTTTTGTAGTGTAAGGCTCTCTTGTAGGAACACGACAATACGACACGTACGTCATAAGCAATACATGCTATTGATGCTTTTTGCTACATTTTGGCACGACCGTCAGGACATTCATGAATGATTTCAGCACTAATTGCATTGCTAAACGAAGGCCTGCTCAGAATGTATGCAACAGTTACAGACTTTACATGACGTTGAAGGTTTCCGTTTCTTCTAGAAGTCTGACGAAAACGTACGTACGTGTTTTGGTTGATCCTGGCGCAAGAAAAGAAGGATCCGCTGATACGACAATGTGGAAATACTGTCTGCACTGATCGGAGTCCTCGATCTGGTGATTACGTAGCCGTGTCGTATTCGCTACTTGAGAAAGACTTGCACAGGTTCTGAGCAGCATGCTGAGGCAGTGACTCGCTTGGAGTAATGCTTGTGTGGTCTATTAGAGTTAACTAGTACAAAACATTAGTTGCACGGTTTTTGAGGATTCCCTCCTCATTTGAGCAGCTAAGCTGACAAAGATTAATCATTTGTTTCAGTGAGGCCTTGCGGTTCTGTCAGCGAGGAAATTATGCTGTATCTGCGTATATACTCCGCAAACAAATTTACTGTGCGTGGCGGAGAGTACTTCTGACATCACTCTCTTTTTTTTCTGTTCAGCACGCGACTGGGGCATGAGAAAAATTATTGCCGATAAAGCTCCGAATGTGCTCCAATTTATCTGATTTTCTTTTACAGATCATTTCACGAGATGTGTGTGGCAGGCACAGTAGTTCGTGGATATTAGCCACGACGAGGAAATGAATAACTTAGGGCTCGTGGGCGTTGGTCTGATAGTGCGTAACATCTTAGGTGGAATCTCGTCTTGGGCACATTGCCTTGTCGTACTGTAAAGCAAAATAAACAGACATTTCGACATACTTGCATCAGTACTCTGTTGCGTCGTTACATTCACTTATGGTCACTGCAAGCTGGCCAGGTCCAAGTCACCGCGTGTGTACGTGGGCAGCAACATCGCGCAGTGTGAACGTGGGCACCGACAAGCGGCCACGACACAAATGCTATTTGGTGGCCGTGACCGGTAGGAGAGGAACAGTAATTCTGGTTGCTGGCCTCGTAGCCTGTCAGCTGCCAGTTACTGTCGACAACATCCGGCAGTGTTTTGCTGCTCCCCGTCTGCTACTGCATTAAGACAGTGATGTTACCCGCATATCACACATTATGACCCGAAACCTAGTAAAGTTGTCATTTGACTCAAGTGATTCATGTGTAATCGTTTCCGACGTGATTATGGCCGAAAAACGAGAATTAACATACTGAGAACGCGAAATGGTAGTTGGAGCTAGAAGCAAGGGACATTCCATTTCGGAAATCGATTGGGAAATCAACATTTCGAGATCCACAGTGTCAAGAGTGTGCGGAGGATGCCAGACTTCAGGCATTACCCCTCACCATGGACAACGCAATGGCCGACGGCCTTCACTTAACGACCAAGAGCAGCGGCCTTTGCGTAGAGTTATCAGTGCTAACAGACGAGCAACACTGCGAGAAATAACCACAGAAATCAATGTGGGGCGTACAAAGTACGTACCCGTTAGGATAGTGCGACGAAATCTGGCGTTAATGGGATATGGCAGCAGACGACCGACGCGAGTGCTTTTGCTAACGGTACATCGCCTGCAACGCCTCTTCTGAGCTCTTCACCATATCGCTTGGACTCTTAGACGACTGAAAACCGTGGCCTGGTCAGATGAGTTCCCGTTTCAGTTGGCGAGAGCTAGTGGTAGGTTTCGAATACGGCGCAGATCCCACGAAGGCACGGACCAAGTTGTCAACAAGGCGTTGTACAAGACAGTATTGGCTTCATGATGGTGAGGGCTGTGTTTGCATGGAATGGTTCAAATGGCTCTGAGCACTATATGGACCTAACGTCTGAGGTCATCAGTCCCCTAGACTTAGAACTACTTAAACCTAACTAACCTAAGAACATCACACACATCCATGCCCGAGGCTGGATTCGAACCTGCTACCGTGGCAGCAGCGCGGTTCCGGGCTGAAGCGCCTAGAACCGCTCGGCCACAACGGCCGGCTTGCATGTAATTTAAGGAGACCCGTGGTCCAACTGAACGGATCACCGAATGGAAATGGTTATGTCCGGCTACCTGGTGACCATTTACAACAAACAACGATGGATTTTTGTCGATGACAATACGCCATATGACCAGTCCACAATTGTTCGCGACTGGTTTTAAGAACATTCCGGACAATTCGAGCCAATTGGAATGTTGGTTGCAGAATAAACCGCGTGTGAAAATATCGGTCATTATGAATATTCTGCCTGGCCTGTTCCGTATGCATGTATAGAACATTTTGGCGAGCACCTTCTTTCGAAGAATCCACTGAAAAGGACCGAATGTGAACTCGTTTTGTAACAGCGTATTGCCTTTGTGAATCTTGTAATATTTCGGGTTGGACATTTCTGGCTGTCTCACGTGTGATATAAGCTGCGCGAACTACTAGTAGATGTACTATCAACGTAAATGTGGGCTTAGTGACATCACAAATGAAAAGGACCGTAATAAAGCATCAGTATCTACAAACTTTTTCGATGAAGGGAGGAAGCACCCACTTTGCCCGTTATTAATAGAGATTTACGGGTTTATCTTGTTACTTTAGATACGCGGACTTTATAATCGTAAGTATGGACGGTGGTTTTCTTCAACGCTGCTTTTGTCGTCGTGTACATAGTACCTACGAATGCAGAGCAACGGGTGGTGAATGGACGCTATACTGAGGTAGGTCGACATCAATAATTAAATCACAACGCAGCGCACCAACCCCGCCCCGCCGCACAATGACTTGGCAGCCCACATCGACCGACATGACTACCATCGAACATTTAAGGGACGTAATCGTAGGTCCTTTCGTGCACGGCATCGTGCACCGGCAACACTTTCGCAATTATGGACAGCTATAGAGACAACATGGTTCAATACGAGGTGCATTCAAGTTCTAAGGCCTCTGATTTTTTTTCTCCGGACTGGAAAGAGATATAAACATGGGCATTGTTTTAAAATGAGGCCACGTTCATTGTCAATACGTCCCAGAGATGGCAGCACCGTACGGCAGATGGAATTTTACCGCCAGCGGCGAGAATGAGAACTGTTTTAAATACTTAAAATGGCGACGTTTTCCTTACTTGAACAGCGTGCAATCATTCGTTTTCTGAATTTGCGTGGTGTGAAACCAATTGAAATTCATCGACAGTTGAAGGAGACATGTGGTGATGGAGTTATGGATGCGTCGAAAGTGCGTTCGTGAGTGCGACAGTTTAATGAAGGCAGAACATCGTGTGACAACAAACCGAAACAACCTCGGTCTCGCACAAGCCGGTCTGACGACATGATCGAGAAAGTGGAGAGAATTGTTTTGGGGGATCGCCGAATGACTGTTGAACAGATCGCCTCCAGAGTTGGCATTTCTGTGGGTTCTGTGCACACAATCCCGCATGACGACCTGAAAATGCGGAAAGTGTCATCCAGGTGGGTGCCACGAATGCTGACGGACGACCACACGGCTGCCCGTGTGGCATGTTGCCAAGCAATGTTGACGCACAACGACAGCATGAATGGGACTTTCTTTTCGTCGGTTGTGACAATGGATGAGACGTGGATGCCATTTTTCAATCCAGAAACAAAGCGCCAGTCAGCTCAATGGAAGCACATAGAATTTCGGGTAACCACCAGTGCTGAAAAAATGATGGTGTCCATGTTCTGGGACAGCGAGGGCGTAATCCTTATCCATTGCGTTCCAAAGGGCACTATGGTAACAGGTGCATCCTACGAAAACGTTTTGAAGAACAAATTCCTTCCTGCACTGCAACAAAAACGTCTGGGAAAGGCTGCGCGTGTGCTGTTTCACCAAGACAACGCACCCGCACATCGAGCTAACGTCACGCAACAGTTTCTTCGTGATAACAACTTTGATGTGATTCCTCATGCTCCCTACTCACCTGACCTGGCTCCTAGTGACTTTTGGCTTTTTCCAACAATGAAAGACACTCTCCGTGGCCGCACATTCACCAGCCCTGCTGCTATTGCCTCAGCGATTTTCCAGTGGTCAAAACAGACTCCTAAAGAAGCCTTCGCCGCTGCCATGGAATCATGGCGTCAGCGTTGTGAAAAATGTATACGTCTGCAGGGCGATTACGTCGAGAAGTAACGCCAGTTTCATCGATTTCGGGTTAGTAGTAAATTAGAAAAAAAATCGGAGGCCTTAGAACATGAATGCACCTCGTATTTCCGCAGAGGGCTTCCAACGAATTGTTGAGTCCACGCCACGTCGAGTTGCTGCACTACACCTGGCAAAAGGCGGTCCAAAACGATATCAGGGGGTATCTCGTGACTTTTTTCACCTCAGTGTACACTTCCTCAAGATTCCTCTATTGAATATGCTTTACTTACAACAAGTTTCGTGTTTCTGTTCCACTTTAAATTGCATGTTTGCAGTGATGGATTACCTATGCTATAATCAAACAATTTAGTTTCGGCCCACCTAATGATACACATTACGTTACTTCCGCTATGAGTGATTAGCCATCGAAAATAGCTTGTAAGTGTGGAATCGAAGATTGGTATCAAGGGAAGAAGAAGCCAAGTGTGGCATGGAAATTATTTTTGAGAAGTGTAAAAACTAAGCCCCGTTGTAAAATTTGCATAGCGCTTCGTTCTCCTGGGAAAGCTCGTTGCTTAACGTTGTGTTCGTCCGCCTGTGCCGTGCGGTACACGGCTATGTCAGTGTGCCTCGCTTCCCTCGACTTGTTTATGCTGAACGAGCAGCGATGTATAAGGAACAAGGCGCTGGAGGCGGCTACAGCCTCTCGACTGCCGCGCCTGTTTGTTCATCTCTCGAGGAAACGGTGTCGTAGATCTGAGGACCGCCCCAGGCGGGAAGAAGGAAGACTGCTGCAGACCGCAGCTCTCCCCGCTGGGACTGCGCAATCCCTCGCTTACTTCGGTTTGGCTCGGTTGTGTTCACTTGCAGCCCGGAAGAGTAGATGGTGCCTTGCCAACTGTCTTCGCGTTTCGGCAGCCAGGGACCGATGACCGCGATCTCTTGCTTCTCCGCCTCACGAGCGCAAGTCTCGACTACCAAACGCTTCCACTACAGTGCAAGTGGGACAGCTCGTTGCCACACCTCGGCCACGGAGAAACTACAACTCGACAACGTGTTGTTCACCTGCGTCAGACATTTGATAATGAAGCACCACAGGTAAAGATACACTAATGGCCATTAAAATTGCTACACCACGAAGATGACGTGCTACTGACGCGAAATTTAACCGACAGGAAGAAGATGCTGTGATATGCAAATGATTAGCTTTTCGGAGCATTCACACAAGGTTGGCGCCGGTGGCGGCACCTACAACGCGCTGACATGAGGAAAATTTCCAACCGATTTCTCGTACACAAACAGCAGTTCACCGGAGTTGCCTGGTGAAAAGTTGTTGTTATGTCTCGTGTAAGGAGGACAAATGCGTACCATCATGTTTCCGACTTTGATAAAGGTCGGATTGCAGCCCATCGCGATTGCGGTTTATCGTATCGCGACATTGCTGCTCGCGTTGGTCGAGATCCAATGACTGTTAGCAGAATATGGAATCGGTGGGTTCAGGAGGGTAATACGGAACGCCGTGCTGGATCCCAATGGCCTCGTATCACTAGCAGTCGAGATGACAGGCATCTTATCCGCATGGCTGTAACGGATCGTGCAGACAGTTCTCGATCCCTGATGGGGACGTTTGCAAGACAACAACCATCTGCACGAACCGTTCGACGACGTTTGCAGCAGCATGGACTATCAGCTCGAAGACCATGGCTGCGGTTACCCTTGACGCTGCATCACAGACAGGAGCGCCTGCGATGGTGTACTCAATGACGAACCTGGGTGCTCGAATGGCAAAACGCCATTTTTTCGGATGAATCTAGGTTCTGTTTACAGCATCATGATGGTCGCATCCGTGTTTCGCGACATCGCAGTGAACGCAAATTGGAAGCGTGTATTCGTCATCGCCATACTGGTGTATCACCCGGCGTTATGGTATGGGGTGCCATTGGTTTCACGTCTCGGTCACTTCTTGTTCGCATTGACGGCACTTTGAACAGTGGAAGTTACATTTCAGATGTGTTACGACCCGTGGCTCTACCCTTCATTCGATCCCTGCGAAACCCTTCATTTCAGCAGGATAATGCACGACCGCATGTTGCAGGTCTTATTGGGGCCTTTCTGGATACAGAAAATGTTCGACTGCTGACCTGGCCAGCACATTCTCCAGATCTCTCACCAATTGAAAACGTCTGGACAATGGTGGCCGAGCAACTGGTTCGTCACAATACGCCCGTCACTACTCTTGATGAACTGTGGTATCGTGTTTAAGTTGCTTGGGCAGCTTTACCTGTACACGCCATCCAAGCTCTGTTTGATTCAATGCCCAGGCGTATCAAGGCCGTTATTACGGCCAGAGGTGGTTGTTATGGGTACTGATTTCTTGGGATCTACGCACCCAAACTGCGTGAAAATGTAATCACATGTTATTTCTAGTATAATATATTTGTCCAATGAAAACCCCTTTATCATCTGCAATTCTTCTTGGTGTATGCAATTTTAATGGCCAGTAGTGTATCAAAAGGGACTAGGCAAAGTTGTGGCCTATCTCCACTGCTCTTAATTTTGTGCGTAGCTCGTAAATGCAATTTATAAAATTCCTAAGCGTCTATATCGTTAACAGACTGAAGTTGCACCAGCACGTGGGTACGAGGGGACTTCGAAGACTAAGGTACACATGATTACGGCAGGCCAAGTACCTTTTATCGAGTGCTGAACTATACTTAAAAATTGCATAGGTACGTGTCACCATTTTTTCGATATAGTCACCAGATCTATGTAAACAAGAAACGAACGCTTCCGGAATATACCACACAACACAAAATTCAGGTATGAACTTTAGCAACTGGGAACTTAGGAATGAAATAGTTAAGTGAATTGATGTTACTAACTTTCGTAGACGGACCCTAAGCGGAAAATGATCGAGTCTACTCCGGATGACACAGCTGAACAATATGCGTAGGAGAAAGCTCTTCTAGGAGAAGTTAACAAAAACGATAAGCAGCGTAAGTAAAAGATATTCCAGTATTCCAAAGAACTTCAGAGAGTTACTTGGAGTATGCCAAGGACAAGGAAATTGTCCATAATTTCTAGAATTCATGAACTCAAACTTCTGAAGGTGTGGATAATCAACTTCTGTTAAGAAAGACGCTGTTGACCATGAAGTTTAATGCAAATAGTGAGATTGGTACTCTTTAAAACCATTTTTTTAAGTTTAATAAGTTAATAAGTGATCTGAAAGCATCGGATGCTAATATTGAAGAAACTGATACAGTGCGCACTTCTACCAATCGTTCAATCCTTCTACGATAGAAATCCGCTCCTGAGTCTTCGAGAAATTCGAGAATCGCTGTGTGAACTTCCTCATCGTTGTAAAATCGCTTTCCCCCCAGGTATTTTTTCGGCTTGCCGAAAAGATGGAAACCACAGCTGCAAGATCGGCACTATTCGACAAGCATCATTCACGTCTGTATGGCCTCGGTCAAATTGTTGGCACCATTTCATTGCGGCCGGAGGTGACATTGCGTTCGGTTCATATACCGCCAGAATTTCACGGGGAATCTGCGTACAATTTAAACGCTTTGCCCAAATGAACCGTATTGTCCCCCGTACTTTGAAGTAAGTTTACAGTTGGCGCACCATTTCAGTCGCATACTGTGAGGCATCTGTTATCCTCCCACATCGCACCTGTGTCTGCAGAAACCCAGAACATGTACATTCTTCCTACAATGTACCACTCTTGTTGCTCAGCGATATTGGTCTGGGATCTATGTGTAGCTTACTTCCTGAAGCCACTGCTTAAGTTAAGCAAAATTTCACTTCTGCCTTTCTTTCGCTTGGAAATGTCTCTCATAATAGTGACCTAGAGACAGGGCTATAAGCATACTTTACATATTTTCCTGCAAAGAGAGTGCACCTAATTTTAAAATAGTGCTGCTTCTACAGAAAGAAGTATGACGATAGAATATTTTGTGTAACTGACTTTTTAACTTTTTTTAAATTTTTTTACCCCAGTGCGCAAAACAGTAGGAATCATACGCGCCCAGATCATGACTTAAAATCAGCTGTTTTCTAGGGAAAGCGCTCCGAGTCTTTTAAAGTTATTCGCAGGGAGCCTAAACAGCATTAGTAGGTGGGTAAAACTATAATGAACAATGCTAGTGAGTCTCGAACGCTTGTTAAAAGGCAACAACTGAAGTTGAGAGGTAAAATGAACAATTACAACAATTCTCTACTTTTTTTTTATTTTAAGAATTCGTTCGTTAAGAGGTTTAAGGACAACCAGCGTCCACGGTCAAAAATTAAATCACCGTCACCATGTTGTTATGGCAGTAAAGTGTAGAACGTGTTCCATATCCTACGCTGTATCTGCAAGAAACCTCGCATTTCCCAGATCATAAACATACTTTGAAACGTAAGGGAGTTAACAAACTGACACTGGGTTAGGAAGTTGCACACCGTCAATGGTTCGTTACAGTGACAGCAAAGTGATGCGGGGTCACGATGGTTGAAAAGCCAGTCACAAAAATGGTTCAAATGGCTCTGAGCACTATGAGACTTAACTTCTTAGGTCATCAGTTCCCTAGAACTTAGAACTACTTTAACCTAACTAACTTAAGGACATCACACAAATCCGTGCCCGAGGCAGGATTCGAACCTGCGACCGTTGCGGTCGCGGGGTTCCAGACTGTAGCGCCTCGAACCGCTCGACCACTCCGGCCGGCCAAAAGCCAGTCTCGTTACAACTACCCCCTAGCGATGAGATGGACAAGAGCACGCCGTCCGAGCCGTAGGGAGGCGTGTAATCTCCCTGAGCTTGTTTCTATTGAGAAGACCATTCTTCGGGTAAGGGTGATAACTGAACGTCCTCTTCAGGAACTCTGGGATTCTTATATTTATCTGTCAGTGCATTTGTTCCGTAATGATATTCATAAGGAAAAACTAACAAGAGTCAGTGGGTAGAAGGGATTGTGAATTTCACAAACTCAACACTAAAATTGAAAATTATTTTATATAAGCCAATTGCCTGTCTAGGGTTCAGAATGAAGTTTTACATGTTCGTGCCAACCTTTTTAACAGGTTTCCACCTAACATGAGGCAAGAAATATGAAATCCCCGTATTTTCAAACAAAAACAAAGGAATATCGTGCTAACTACCTCTTTTATACTTTATCAGTAAATACACTCCTGGAAATGGAAAAAAAAACACATTGACACCGGTGTGTCAGACCCACCATACTTGCTCCGGACACTGCGAGAGGGCTGTACAAGCAATGATCACACGCACGGCACAGCGGACACACCAGGAACCGCGGTGTTGGCCGTCGAATGGCGCTAGCTGCGCAGCATTTGTGCACCGCCGCCGTCAGTGTCAGCCAGTTTGCTGTGGCATACGGAGCTCCATCGCAGTCTTTAACACTGGTAGCATGCCGCGACAGCGTGGACGTGAACCGTATGTGCAGTTGACGGACTTTGAGCGAGGGCGTATAGTGGGCATGCGGGAGGCCGGGTGGACGTACCGCCGAATTGCTCAACACGTGGGGCGTGAGGTCTCCACAGCACATCGATGTTGTCGCCAGTGGCGGAAGGTGCACGTGCCCGTCGACCTGGGACCGGACCGCAGCGACGCACGGATGCACGCCAAGACCGTAGGATCCTACGCAGTGCCGTAGGGGACCGCACCGCCACTTCCCAGCAAATTAGGGACACTGTTGCTCCTGGGGTATCGGCGAGGACCATTCGCAACCGTCTCCATGAAGCTGGACTACGGTCCCGCACACCGTTAGGCCGTCTTCCGCTCACGCCCCAACATCGTGCAGCCCGCCTCCAGTGGTGTCGCGACAGGCGTGAATGGAGGGACGAATGGAGACGTGTCGTCTTCAGCGATGAGAGTCGCTTCTGCCTTGGTGCCAATGATGGTCGTATGCGTGTTTGGCGCCGTGCAGGTGAGCGCCACAATCAGGACTGTATACGACCGAGGCATACAGGGCCAACACCCGGCATCATGGTGTGGGGAGCGATCTCCTACACTGGCCGTACACCACTGGTGATCGTCGAGGGGACACTGAATAGTGCACGGTACATCCAAACCGTCATCGAACCCATCGTTCTACCATTCCTAGACCGGCAAGGGAACTTGCTGTTCCAACAGGACAATGCACGTCCGCATGTATCCCGTGCCACCCAACGTGCTCTAGAAGGTGTAAGTCAACTACCCTGGCCAGCAAGATCTCCAGATCTGTCCCCCATTGAGCATGTTTGGGACTGGATGAAGCGTCGTCTCACGCGGTCTGCACGTCCAGCACGAACGCTGGTCCAACTGAGGCGCCAGGTGGAAATGGCATGGCAAGCCGTTCCACAGGACTACATCCAGCATCTCTACGATCGTCTCCATGGGAGAATAGCAGCCTTCATTGCTGCGAAAGGTGGATATACACTGTACTAGTGCCGAAATTGTGCATGCTCTGTTGCCTGTGTCTATGTGCCTGTGGTTCTGTCAGTGTGATCATGTGATGTATCTGACCCCAGGAATGTGTCAATAAAGTTTACCCTTCCTGGGACGATGAATTCACGGTGTTCTTATTTCAATTTCCAGGAGTGTATATTCCGGTTGGTACTAATTGCAATACACACATCAACAAATGTTTTGTATCACCCCGGTTCCCAGAAGACCTGAAGATTGTATCACAGACACAGTCCGTTTCACTGTTCAGATACGTCACTAAACCAGCCCAAAGATGCATGAGCCTATTAGATGGAGGGGGTCTGACAGCTGATCAGTTCCACTAATTCCACCAGGAAGGAGGTAGACGGCTCTTGTTGTCTGTAGTTCAATCATGCCTAGACGGTCAATACTGCGGTTCCATAGCGTCCGCATTGTTATTTTGTGCCAGCAAGGGCTCTCAACAAGGGAAGTCTCCTGGCGAATCGGAGTCAACCAAAGCGATGTTGTTCGGACATGGAGGAGGTACAGAGAGACAGGAACTGTCGATGACATGCCTCGTTCAGGCCGCCCAAGGCTTAATATTGCAATGGATGACCGCTACCTACGAATTATGGCTCGGAGGAATCCTGTCAACAACGTCGCCATGTTGCATAATGCTTTTCGTGCAGCCACAGTACGCCGTGTTACAACTCAAACTGTGCGCAGTAGGCTGCATGATGCGCAACTTCACTCCCGACTTCCATGGCGAGGCCCATCTTTGCAACCACGACACCATGCAGCGCGGTGCAGATGGTGCCAACAACATGTCGAATGGACCGCTCAGGATTGGCATCACGATCTCTTCACTGATGAGTGTCGCAAATGCCTTCAACCAGACAATCGTCGGAGACATGTTTGAAGGAAACCCGGTCTGGCTGAACGCCTTAGACACACTGTCCAGCGAGTGCAGCAAGATGGATGTTGCCAGCTGTTTTGGGGTGGCATTATGTGGGGCCGACGTACGCCGCTAGTGGTCATGGAAGGCGCCGTAACAGCTGTACGATACATGAATGCCATCCTCCGACCGATAGTGCAACCATATCGGCAGCATATTGGCGAGGGATTTGTCTTCATGGACGACAATTCGTGTCCCCATCGTTCATATCTTGTGACTTCCTTTTGTGACTTCCTTCAGGATAACGACATCGCCCGACTAGAGTGGCCAGCATGTTCTCCAGATATGAACCCTATCAAACATGCCTGGGATAGATTGAAAAGGGCTGTTTATGGACTACGTGACTCACCAGCCACTGTGAGGGATCTAAGTCGAATCGGCGTTGAGGAGTCGGACAATCTGGACCAACGGTGCCTTAATGAACTTGTGGATAGTATGCCACGACGAATACAGGCATGCATCAATGTAAGAGGACGTGCTACTGGGTATCAGAGGTACTGGTGTGTACAGCAATCTGGACCACCGCTCTGGAGGTCTCGCTGTATGGTGGTACAACATGCAATTTTCTGTACAGTTCCGGATCTCTCGGAACCGAGGTGATGCAAAACTTTTTTTGATGTGTGTATCTTACAGGTTTTAGTTTATGGAGTGTAGTTTATAGACGGCTGGTAGTTACATGAATGCTTGGTCTGAAGTATTAGATAAAAAAACAGGTGAACAGCTTAAGAAGAAGAGCACTGATTTTTTTATCAGTAGCCGATTTTCTATTGATGTAGCTAAGCTGGGATGAAGTATGATGATTCCAAACTTATGACTCTGTTTAGACTGGTTCGCTACTGACACGTTTCGTACATTTTAGGGCCTATGTTCTTCTTTTAGGCGAAGTTGCTCCATGAACTCTTCAATAATGTGATCATTAAAAAAATGGTTCAAACGGCTCTGAGGACTATGGGACTTAACATCTGAGGTCATCAGTTCCCTAGAACTACTCAAACCTAACTAACCTACGGACATCACAAACATCCATGTCCAAGGCAGGATTCGAACCTGCGACCGTAGCAGTCGCGCGGTTTCGGACTGAAGCGCCTAGAACAGCTCGGCCTGTGATCATTAGTTCAGTGTTCTTCCCACTTGTTATTTGAAAGAAACGGAAAAGTAGTGATAACCGACGTTACAGGTCGCCTGGTAGAAAGGCTCACGCACTTTTGACAATGCAGATTAATTAGTGACACACAAATATGCATTTTATTGCCCTGCGATAGTTAACTAATGTTGTACAGCAGCTCGTTGCATATGCTTGTGAACAGATGCAACTAAGCAGCGGCCTGTCAAGGCATGCGTTACTGAATACAATGTCAACAAGACTAAGTCCGTTCAGGGTGCGACACTGTCAATTACTGTGGTAAACACTTGTCCCTATGCGAAGGCTATAGGCCACTCCATCTGCAGACTAAGTCTCGCAGGCTGATCTCCACTACGAACTGTAGCTGCGAACAGCAACGCTGGCAGTCCGCACTTGAACTGTCATACGCCAACGTCGCACTTGAACCGTCCGGTTGGCGGTGATGCGCAGGTTGCTGATTGGGCTGCGTTGTGATTGGCGGCGAACTTCAAAGCGCCGCCCGTGGCGCCAGTTGGAAACGGTCTCAGCGCGATAGCTCCGCTTGCGTCCATTGGAAAGAACACAACAATAACACTGTAAATGTTACAAACAATCCTGCTGGAGGATCATCCGCAACTGGGCATTATAGCAGAGACTCCGCTGGTGATACACCGTGTTCTGTACTCGTCTACTCAGGGACATAGTACAAAGTTACAACACCTGATGATGGGCATGTAAGAACACGAAGCTGGCTGTGTTTTAACTTCTGCAAAAATAAAAAAGAGTCTTACAGCTGAAGCGGTATTTTCAACCTCTACCGTAAATATAGGTTTATGTTAAGAATAGTATATTCGATTCCTTTCAGGATTATCTGTACCTCATTTGATTTTTGCCTACTTTTCGAAAAGTCAGTCTACATGTGAAGTTATAAAGATATGTTCCTTTAAATGATAGCAGGAACTACTGCTTCTATACTGCTTGTAGGGATGGAGAAGCGTACTAGGACATCTCTTTTGTAGTGGAAAAGGTAAATTAGAAGCATCATTAGTCTCGTATTGAAAGACACAATGAAATCAACGAGACTTGGTAGAATAACATATGTTCGACCCCTAACACCACATAAAACATGGGTTTTTAAAAACTCCAATTACAAAATTTTTATACATTGACTGTGTAGCCGATATATTACACTACTGGCCATTAAAATTGCTACGCCACGAAGATAACGTGCTACTGACGCGAAATTTAACGGACAGGAAGAAGATGCTGTGATATGCAGATGATTAGCTTTTCAGAGTATTCACACAAGGTTGGCGCCGGTGGCGGCACCTACAACGTCTGCCATGAGGGAAGTTTCCAACCGATTTCTCATACACAAACAGCAGTTGACCAGCGTTGCCTGGTGAAAGTTGTTGTGATGCCTCGTGTAAAGAGGAGAAATGCGTACCATCACGTTTCCGACTTTGATAAAGGTCGGATTGTAGCCTATCGCGATTGCGGTTTATCGTATCGCGACATTGCTGCTCGCGTTGGTCGAGATCCAATGACTGTTAGCAGAATATGGAATCGGTTGGTTCAGGTGGGTAATACGGAACGCCGTGCTGGATTGCAACGGCCCCGTATCACTACCAGTCGAGATGACAGGCATCTTATCCGCATGGCTATAACGGATCGTGCAGCCACGTCTCGATCCCTGAGTCAACAGATGGGGACGTTTTGAAGACAACAACCATCTGCACGAACAGTTCGACGACGTTTACAGCAGCATGGACTATCGGCTCGGAGACCATGGCTGCGGTTACCCTTGACGCTGCATCACAGACAGGAGCGCCTGCGATGGTGTACTCAATGACGAACCTGGGTGCTCGAATGGCAAAACGCCATTTTTTCGGATGAATCCATGTTCTATTTACAGCATTATGATGGTTGCATCCGTGTTTGGCGACATCGCGTGAACGCACATTGGAAGCGTGTAATAGTCATCGCCATACTGGCGTATCACCCGGCATCACAGTATGGGGTGCAGTTGGTTAGCCGTCTCGGTCACCTCTTGTTCGCATTGACGGCACTTTGAACAGTGGACGTTACATTTCAGACGTGTTGCGACCCGTGGCTCTACCCTTCATTCGACCCCTGCGAAACCCTACATTTCTGCAGGATAATGCACGTCCGCATGTTGCAGGTCCTGTACGGGCCTTTCTGGATACAGAAAATGTTCGACTGCTGACCTGGCCCGCACATTCTCCAGATCTATCACCAATTGAAAACGTCTGGTCAATGGTGGCCGAGCAACTGGCTCGTCACAATACGCAAATCACTACCCAAATTGCGTGAAAATGTAATCACATGTCAGTTCTAATATAATATATTTGTCCAATGAATACCCGTTTCTCATTTGCGTTTCTTCTTGGTGTAGCAATCTTAATGGCCAGTAGTGTACTTTGAATTTATGTGTTTTAGCTGATCGTGGAATTTTCGCTAGTCCTAGAAAAATCAAATCAAAACGGACCTACATTTCAAACAATTGATGAACGATATCAAATCATTAGCCTGGTCATCCTTTGTCCTCACTACCATAAACCTTACTAGCAACAATAACCCGGACAACTACAAGTAGTCAATAATTTCAGCATGGTTGGCTCTGACACTGAATGCATTCTTTGGTACCTTAAGGGAAGACCAAAATGAAAGATTTCACCAGCACATACAAACCAGCAACAAAATGTTATGGGATGTGCACTTCAAGATGAACTATTGTTGCAGTGATATTGAGCTACCTTGGGCAGATTCCACCTGTGGATGTTTTCAATAATGACTCAAAAACAAAAACAGGTCCTCTTCAGGGCCAACCCTGACGATCGTCAGCCTGAACATCGAGGGAATCACCAAGAATAAGGAGGATGTAATATCGCAACTATGCCAATCAGAAAAGTGGGACGTACTGCGCCTGCAGGAAACGCATAGAGATGTAACAGCAAACAGACCCAATATCAAAGGAATGCGCTTGGCAGTAGAAGCACCTCACAGAAGGCATGGGAGCGCAATATTTACCAGACCCGAGATGCTGCTCTCTTCCACGAGTAAGTCAACCACCAACAACATTGAAGTGTTAGCCATAGAGAGCGGATCATTTACAATATGCTCCGTATATAAACCCCTCGTCCAGAACTTACACATTTCAACGCCAGAAAGCTTCAACAACCAAAGGACACACTTCGTTGTGGGCGACTTTAACAGTCACAGCACCACCTGGGACTATGACGAGACAGACGCCAATTGTCAGCTGCTAGAACAATGGGCAGAGGCAAATAACCTCTCACTTCTCCACTATCCCAAGCTTCCCTGCTCCTTCAACAGCAAAATTTGGAGGCGAGGTTACAATCCCGATATTTGCTTCGTCAGCCGGAGCATGTACGACACCTGCTGCAAAAGAGTATATGATGCAATCCCAAAGACACAACATCGACCTATTGGAATCCAAGTCTACTCAACAATCAAAACAACCAAAATACTTTTCCGTAGGAGATTCAACTTTAAAAAGGCTAGGTGGTCAGAATATTCCCAAGCGCTGGATGAGAAATTAGCCAGTCTGACCCCAACACCAAATAATTATTTTATCCTTGTTGAGACTCTGCGAAAGGTATCTAGAAGCTATATTCCTAGGGGCTGCAGACAACACTATATCCCAGAGCTCTCAAATGCCTCAAAGGACATCCTGGAGAAGTATCAAGTATTGTTCGCGGAAGACTCATTCAGCGACGAAACCATCACCTGCGGCACAGTTTTAATGTCAGCCCTCAGCGAGGCACGCGAGAAGAAGTGTATAGCAGCCCTAGAAAGAATGGATATGTCCCACAGTAGCAAAATAGCCTGGAACCTGATTAAGAAACTGGATGGTGACCCAAGGTTCAAATGGTTCAAATGGCTCTGAGCACTATGGGACTCAACTGCTGAGGTTATTAGTCCCCTAGAACTTAGAACTAGTTAAACCTAACTAACCTAAGGACATCACAAACATCCATGCCCGAGGCAGGATTCGAACCTGCGACCGTAGCGGTCTTACGGTTCCAGACTGCAGCGCCTTTAACCGCACGGCCACTTCGGCCGGCTAGGTGACCCAAGGCTATGCAAGGCCCCGGCCAACGTAACTCCAAACCAGGTGGCCAACCAACTCCTTCTAAACGGCAAGTTCAACTCCAAACGTCAGAAAACTAAAATCACACGCCTACTGCCAACGGAAAACACCAACTTCCGGAAACCATTTACCATGAGAGAGTTGAACAATAGCATAAATACCATGAAGAATGGGAAAGCCGCTGGGTTTGATGATATTTACGTGGAACAGATTAAAAACTTCGGCCTTGGCGCCAGGGACTGGATACTTGAACTTTTTAACGTGTGCCGTGAAACCTTTCAAATCTCGAAACTGTGGAGGAAGTCAAAAGTGGTGGCTCTCCTTAAACCCAGGAAGGACCCAGAGTCTCCGAAGAGCTGTCGACCCATAACCCTTCTCTGCCACCTGTGTAAGCTCTATGAAAGATTGATCCTCAACAGAATAGAGAAGATCGTTGACTCGAAGATAATTCCACACCAAGCAGGTTTTAGACCTGGAAAGTCCTATACCAGTCAAATTCTGGCATTGACGGAACATATCGAGGATGGGTTTGAGAATAAACTAATCACCGGGCTGGCACTAGTCGACCTAAGTTCCGCCTATGATACAGTAGATCACCGGACACTACTGCATAAAACCTACGAGACCCTGAAAGACTACCACCTAGTCAAGATAATCGAATCCCTACTCAAAAATAGACCGTTCTTCGTAATGCTTGAGGGGAAAAAGAGTCGATGGCGGAATCAGAAAAATGGGCTCGCCCAAGGGAGCGTGTTGGCGCCAATCCTATTCAACATATATACAAATGACCAACCAACTCCAGACAAACCCAAAACTTTCGTATATGCGGACGACCTGACAATAACAGTTCAAGGCAACAGGTTTGAATCCATCGAGGAGAAACTAGAAACCGCCGTTTCTACAATGTCAACCTACTACAAAAAGAATTCTCTAAAACCCAATCTCTCCAAAACTCAAGTGAGTGCATTACATCTGAACTCGAGGCAGGCAAAGTAGAGGCTCAGTGTTACCTGGGATGGGACGTTACTAGAACACACAGATACTCCCACCTACCTTGGCGTCGTGCTGGACAGAACATTGACATACAAATATCATTGCCAAAAAACATGCAAAAAAGTAGAAGCACGAAATTCCCTAATAAGAAAGCTGTCCAATAGCAAATGGGGTGCCAAACCTACCGTGGTCAGAACTTCAGCCCAAGCTTTGTGCTTCTCAACTGTCGAATATGCCTGCCGGGTATGATGCAGATCCGCCCACGCAAAAAAGGTAGATATTAGCTTGAATGAAACATGCAGGATAGAGACAGGCTGCATGAAACCAACCCCCATAGAAAATCTTCTCGGGGCCGCATGTTTCACAAACCCTGACTCACGTAGGAAAGCCCATGAACATACCGAGAAGCTAAAACAAACCTTTGATGCCCGTCACTCAATATTTGGCCTAGAGTATGGCCCCAACAGACTCAAATCCAGACGCCGTTTCCTAAGTTGCGCCTTAGATGAGCCCCCCATCTACTATCCACTAAGAGAGGACCCACCAAGCGGCGTTTCTGGTGATTGGAAAGCCTGGAGAATGCTTAACCGCATCAGAACTGGGGTGGCTCCTGTGAAATCTAATCTGATCAAATGGGGTTTGTTGGACGAAAATGACGAAAAATGCGACTGCGGCACTCGACAGGACATGGAACATCTCCTACAATGCCCTGCCTGCCCCCACAGATGCACCCTCGAGGATCTATGGCTGGCTAAAGAAGAAGCATTCGACATTGCCCAATACTGGGCAAACAAATTGTAGTTTCCAGACACGAAAAAGTAAAGTAAGTTGAATAATGACTGATTGGATAATTTCTGTTCTTAAACTTGTAGTTTTTATAAGAAATACATTTTCGTGATAAATCTATTGCATTTCAACCTTAATGTGTACCTTTATACTTAAAAGTTTTTATTTCAACTTCACATGAAAAAGTGTCGTCGTAACTGCCGTCCGCTTCACGTCTGCTGTGCAGCGAGCTACCTTAATTTAAGTATTAACTGTATTTTTCTTACTTGTCACTTCTTCTTCCGTGTGTTTTTGCTTTTAGGAAGCTTTGTCGAGTGCTAGTAATAGTGTTCCATAGATTTCGTGTTTGTTTTGAATACAGTCAGAGAGAGTCCCTTTAGTCAACCATAGTGCCAGTAGTGCTAGTGTTTGTTTTCAATACAGTCCAGAGACAGGTAGTGTTATTTTCATTGTTTTCTACAAGAAGTGGCTAGCAACCAGAGTTTAGTCAACAATCAGCCGCCTTTAGTGAACTAGCAGTCTAGTTAAAAGTTGACTAACTCTCTACAGTAAATTGATTTCTTAGGATGGATAGGATGTGTGACTGCTGTGTACGGACGCAGGAAGAGCTGGCCACTGTTCGCGAACAGCTGGGCGTGTTGATGGCCACGGTCAGCCGTCTTTAGGCTGCTGCCTCGGAGTGTAGCGGCAGTGGGGAGTCTGGTGCGTCGCATGGTACACCCCAGGTGTTATATGCTTCACCCACTGTCCCTGCTGTCGAGACATCTTCGCGGGTACCGGGCGCGGTTGGGCCACCCTCTCCCCAAGGGGACTGGCGGGTTCAGCGGCGTTCGCGGCGCACGAGGCGGAGGGTAAATGTGGAGGCTGGCCGTGTGGCATCGCCCCCTCTGCCTGTGAGTGGACATGTGACCGCTCCTTCAGCAATGTCCGAGCAGGCACACGGGGGGAGGGGTTTATTAGTTATTGAGAGATCCAACGTTAGGCGGGTGATGGAGCCCCTTAGGGAAATAGCGGAAAGGTCGGGGAAGAAGGCCAGTGTTCACTCTGTCTGCTTGCCGGGGGGTCTCATCGGAGATGTGGAGGAGGCCCTGCCGGCGGCGATAGAGAGCACTGGGTGCACCCGACTGTAAATTGTTGCTCATGTCAGCACCAATGACTCCTGCCGTCTGGGTTCAGGGGTCATCCTCAGTTCGTACAGGCAGTTGGCGGAATTTGTGAAGGCGGAATGCCTCGCTCGCGGGGTGGAATCAGAGCTAACTATCTGTAGTATCGTTCCCAGAACCGATCGCGGTCCTCTGGTTTGGAGCCGAGTGGAAGGCTTAAACGCCGGCCGCGGTATCCAAGCGGTTCTAGGCGCTTCAGCCCGGAAACGCGCGACTGCTACGGTCGCAGGTTCGAATCCTGCTCGGGCATGGATGTGTGTGATGTCCTTAGGTTAGTTAAGTTTAAGTAGTTCTAAGTTCTAGGGGACTGATGACCTCAGATGTTAAGTCCCATAGTGCTCAGAGCCGTTTGAACCATTTTTGGAAGGCTTAAACCAGAAGCTCAGACGATTCTGCGGAGATCTGGGGTGCAAATTTCTCGACCTCCGCTATCGGGTGGAGAAATGTAGGGTCCTCCTGAATAGGTCAGGCGTGCACTACACGCCGGAAGCGGCTACAAGGGTAGCGGAGTAAGTGTGGAGTGCACATGGGGGTCTTTTAGGTTAGAGAATTCCCTCCCTAGGCCCGACAAGACGCCTCCTGAGACGCGGCAAGGTAGGAGTAGGCTAAATGCAACAGGGAATAACAATATTAATGTGCTAATAGTAAACTGCAGGAGCGTCTATAGAAAGGTCCCAGAACTGCTCTCATTAATAAACGGTCACAACGTCCATATAGTACTACGGACAGAAAGTTGGCTGAAACCAGACGTAAACAGTAATGAAATCCTAAACTCAGATTGGAATGCATACCGCAGAGTCAGGCTGGACAGTGAAGGGGGAGGCGTGTTTATAGCGATAAGAAGCGCAATAGTATCGAAGGAAATTGACGGAGATCCGAAATGTGAAATAATTTGGGTGAAGGTCACTGTTAAAGCAGGCTCAGACATGGTAATTGGATGTCTCTACAGGCCCCCTGGTTCAGCAGCTGTTGTGGCTGAACACCTGAAGGATAATTTGGAAAATATTTCGAGTAGATTTCCCCACCATGTTATAGTTCTGGGTGGAGATTTTAATTTGCCGGATATAGACTGGGAGACTCAAACGTTCATAACGGGTGGCAGGGACAAAGAATCCAGTGAAATTTTTTTTAAGTGCTTTATCTGAAAACTACCTTGAGCAGTTAAACAGAGAAACGACTCGAGGCGATAACATTTTAGACCTTCTGGTGACAAACAGCCCCGAACTATTTGAAACAGTTAACGCAGAACAGGGAATCAGCGATCACAAAGCGGTTACTGCATCGATGATTTCAGCCGTAAATAGAAATTTTAAAAAAGGTAGGAAGATTTTTCTGTTTAGCAAAAGTGACAAAAAGCAGATTACAGAGTACCTCACGGCTCAACACAAAAGTTTTGTCTCAAATACAGATAGTGTTGAGGATCAGTGGACAAAGTTCGAAACCATCGTACAATATGCGTTAGATGAGTTTGTGCTAAGCAAGATCGTGACAGGTGGAAAAGAGCCACCGTGGTACAACAACCGAGTTAGAAAACTGCTGCGGAAGCAAAGGGAACTTCACAGCAAACATAAACATAGCCAAAGCCTTGCAGACAAACAAAAATTACGCGAAGCGAAATGTAGTGTGAGGAGTGCTATGCGAGAGGCGTTCAATGAATTCGAAAGTAAAGTTCTATGTACTGACTTGGCAGAAAATCCTAAGAAATTTTGGTCTTATGTCAAAGCGGTAGGTGGACCAAAACAAAATGTCCAGACACTCTGTGATCAAAATGGTATTGAAACAGAGGATGACAGACTAAAGGCCGAAATACTAAATGTCTTTTTCCAAAGTTGTTTCACAGAGGAAGACTGCACTGTAGTTCCTTCTCTAGGTTGTCGCACAGATGACAAAATAGTAGGTATCGAAATAGACGACAGAGGGATAGAGAAACAATTAAAATCGCTCAAAAGAGGAAAGGCTGCTGGACCTGATGGGATACCAGTTCGATTTTACACAGAGTACGGGAAGGAACTTGCCCCCCTTCTTGCAGCGGTGTATCGTAGGTCTCTAGAAGAGCGTAGCGCTCCAAAGGATTGGAAAAGGGCACAGGTCATCCCCGTTTTCAAGAAGGGACGTCGAACGGATGTGCAGAACTATAGACCTATATCTCTAACGTCGATCAGTTGTAGTATTTTGGAACACGTCTTATGTTCGAGTATAATGACTTTTCTGGAGACCAGAAATCTACTATGTAGGAATCAGCATGGGTTTCGAAAAAGACGGTCGTGTGAAACCCAGCTCGCGCTATTCGTCCACGAGACTCAGAGGGCCATAGACACGGGTTCACAGGTAGATGCCGTGTTTCTTGAGTTCCGCAAGGCGTTCGATACAGTTCCCCACAGTCGTTTGATGAACAAAGTAAGAGCATATGAACTATCAGACCAATTGTGTGATTGGATTGAAGAGTTCCTAATAACAGAACGCAGCATGTCATTCTCAATGGAGAGAAGTCTTCCGAAGTAAGAGTGATTTCAGGTGTGCCGCAGGGGAGTGTCATAGAACCGTTGCTATTCACAATATACATAAATGACCTTGTGGATGACATCGGAAGTTCACTGAGGCTTTTTGCAGATGATGCTGTGGTGTATCGAGAGGTTGTAACAATGGAAAATTGTACCGAAATGCAGGAGCATCTGCAGCAAATTGACGCATGGTGCAGGGAATGGCAATTGAATCTCAATGTAGAAAAGTGTAATGTGCTGCGAATACATAGAAAGATAGATCCCTTATCATTTAGCTACAAAATAGCAGGTCAACAACTGGAAGCAGTTAATTCCATAAATCATCTGGGAGTACGCATTAGGAGTGATTTAAAATGGAATGATCATATAAAGTTGATCGTCGGTAAAGCAGATGCCAGACTGAGATTCATTGGAATAATCCTAAGGAAATGCAATCCGAAAACAAAGGAAGTAGGTTACAGTACGCTTGTTTGCCCACTGCTTGAATACTGCTCAGCAGTGTGGGGTCCGTACTAGATAGGGTTGATAGAAGAGATAGAGAGGATCCAACGGAGAGCAGCGCGCTTCGTTACAGGATCATCTAGTAATCGCGAAAGCGTTACGGAGATGATAGATAAACTCCTGTGGAAGACTCTGCAGGAGAGACGCTCAGTAGCTCGGTACGGGCTTTTGTTAAAGTTTCGAGAACATACCTTCACCGAAGAGTCAAGCAGTATATTGCTCCCTCCTACGTATATCTCGCGAAGAGACCATGAGGATAAAATCAGAGAGATTAGAGCCCACACAGAAGCATACCGACAATCCTTCTTTCCACGAACAATACGAGACTGGAATAGAAGGGAGAACTGATAGATGTACTCAGGGTACCCTCCGCCACACACCGTCAGGTGGCTTGCGGAGTATGGATGTAGATGTAGAAAAAAGAAGCGATGAGAGAGTTAACAGTTCTCTGTATATTTTGAGATTTAGACAATTTTAATACTACTTTTATTATATTGCCACAGTTCTATAATCTGCAACACATGCTAATTTTCTTGTACCCATGTTAAAAAAAAACTGACTGTGCATCTGCACAGTAGTTGTCATGTAAGAGCGTTCTGCTTTCACCTGAAGAAGTGGGTGCAAGTCCTCTAAACTTGTCTTGAATGAGTGTTCTTGCTAAATATCGGTCCAACTTTAACAGACTATGATTTTTATTAATTTTATCTTAATTTTTAATTGTTCTTTCTTCCACTTTTTTTTTAAATTAAAAATTCGTTGTCCGGCACTTCCACAACTCCTGAAGCCAAGCTGAACATGGCCCAGCCCATCTTTAATTTTTTCGTTATTCTTCTACCGTTTATCTTCAATATTGCACGTAAATGGCTCTAAGGTTATATCATATGACATGAGTAGAAGTTTCATCTTTGCTTTGGATGTAACAAAAACGAACCACTAGCCTCCTATTAGGGTGATCGTGGAGAGAGAAGGTTGAGGAGGGGATGGACAGACATCGAGGGGTAAGGAGGAGACGGGCACAGATGGAGGCTAAGAGGAGATGGACGGAGGGAAGGAGAGCGGAAAGTGGACAGAGAGAAGAAGGGGAAGCGACGGACAGAGAAAGAAAAAAGGAGGAGATGGATAGACACTGGGAAAAGAAGAGATAGGCAGAGAAGGGGGAGGTGGGGTGGTGTAAATAAGCAAAGAAAGGGAAGAGAGGGAGATGGACAGAGAGAGGAGGGAAAAGGAGATGGACAGAGAGAGGGGGAGAGGGAGATGGACAGAAGGGGAAACAGCGGATGGACAGAGGAGGAGGAGCAGATTGGCAGAGAGAGGTGGGAGGAGGAGATGGACTAATAGGAGACTAGAATAAATATATAGACAACTGGTATATTATAAAAGTGGATGTAAGTATGTATGTATGGCCTACATCTCTTCCTAAACCACACATCTCTTCCTAAAACTACTGGATCGATTTCAACCCAACTTGGTACACATAAACTATGTGATCAAAAGTATCTGGACACCTCCAAAAAACATACGTTTTTCACATTAGGTGCATTGTGCTGCCACCTACTGCCAGATACTCCGTATCAGCGACCTCAGTAGTCATATCGTGAGAGAGCAGAATGGACGCTCTGTGGAACTCACGGACTTCGAACGTGGTGAGGTGATTGGGTGTCACTTGCGTAATACATCTGTATTCTGTAAATTCCAACTTTCTTACACATCCCTAGCTCCACTGATCCACATGTGTCCGCATCTCGTGGTCGTGCGGTAGCGTTCTCGCTTCCCACGCCCGGGTTCCCGGGTTCGATTCCTGGCGGGGTCAGGGATTTTCTCTGCCTCGTGATGACTGGGTGTTGTGTGCTGTCCTTAGGTTAGTTAGGTTTAAGTAGTTCTAGGGGACTGACGACCATAGATGTTAAGTCCCGTAGTGCTCGGAGCCATTTGAACCATTTTTTTTTTTTTTGTTACGATGTGACAATAAAATGGAAACATGAAGGGACACGTACTGCACAAAAGCGTACAGTCCGACCTCGTCTGTTGACTGCCAGAGACTGCCGACAGTGGAAGAGGGTCGTAATGTGTAATGGGCACACTTCTATCCAGACCCTCCCACATGAATTCCAAACTGAATCAGTATCCACTGCAAGTACTATGACAGTCAGGCTGGAGGTGAAAAAACTTGGATTCCGTGATCGGGCGGCTGTTCATAAGCCACACATCACGCCGGTAAATGCCAAACGACGCCTCGCTTGGTGTAAGGAGCGTAAACATTGGACGACTGAACAGTGGAAAAACGTGTGGAGTGACAAATCACGGTACACAATGTGGCGATCCGATGGCAGGGTGTGGGTATGGCGAATGCCCAGTGAACGTCATCTGCCAGCGTGTAGTGGCAACACTAAAATACGGAGACGGTGGTGTTATGGTGTGGTCGTTTTTTCATGTTTTGCGTGGCACTATCAAAGCACTGGCCTACATTGATGTTTTAAGCACCTTCTTGCTTCCCACTGTTGAAGAGCAATTCGGGGATGGCAACTGCATCTTTCAACACGACTGAGCACCTGTTCATAATGTACGGCTTGCGGCGCAGTGGTTACACGACAATAACATCCCTGTAATGGACTAGCCTGCACAGAGTCCTGACCTGAATCCTATAGAACACGTTTGGGATGTTTTGGAACGGCGACTTCGTGCCAGGCCTCACCAACCGACATCGATACTTAACCTCAGTGAAGCACTTCATGAAGAATTGGCTGCCATTCCCCAAGAAACCTTCCAGCACTTGTGAGAGTGAAATCTGCCTTCAACGCTAAGGGTGGGCCAGCACTATATTGAATTCCAGCATTGCCAATGGAGGGCGCTACGTCATTTTCAGACAGGTGTCCGGATACTTTTGATCACATAGTGTATGACTTACGGTGTGGAAAATACCACTATGGGCATAAGAACCACATCCCTCTCGAAGGTGTGAGGGAGGGTGGTACAAAAGTATCCAAGCTTATGACGCGCAAATAGCGAGACTGTATACATCCTGTATTATGCAATTAATATCAAACAACCATACAATTTTTTCTCGCTCTCACCCTCCACAAAATGATGAAAGACAAAACGTTTTTCGCTTACTACTTTTTAGCTGTTAACGCAGTAAAACTGCCGAGTCATGCATGCTTTGTTAGAGCTAACTCTGTTCGCAACACATTTCGTAGACGGTATCCACACATATCCCTGGATATACCTGCAAAATTATATGATTGTATGCCACATCATTCAGGAAATATGTCACAACATTGAGATGCATAAAAACGAAAGTGCATGGCGATATTCGCTAGAGGTACAGATGAAATATATGTAAAAAATGATTAAAATATGTCATATACATATGAAGTATACACTGAGGTTACAGAAGTCATGAGATACCTCCTAATAATGTGGCAACTCGACATGACATGGACTCAACAAGTCGTTGAAAGTCCCCTGAAAAAATAATGAGCCACGCTGCATCTTCAGCCGTCCATAATTGCGAAAGTGTTGCCGGTGCAGGATTTTGTGCAGAACTGACCTCTATATTATGTCTCATAAATGTTCTATGGGACACATGTCGGGCGAACAGGGCAGCCACATCAGTCGTTAGAACTGTCCAGAATGTTCTTGAAACCAATCTTGAACAATTGAGGCCCAGTGAGATGTCGCAATGTCATTAGTAAAAATTTCATCGTTGTTTGGGAACATGAAGTACACGACTGGCTGCAAATGCTCAATGATTGGTTCAGTTGGACCAGAGGACAGCCGCGCGGGATTAGCCGAGCGGTCTAAGCGCTGCAGCCATGGACTGTGCGGCTGGTCCTGGCGGAGGTTCGAGTCCTCTCTTGGGCATGGGTGTTTGTTTGTCCTTAGGATAATTTAGGTTAAGTAGTGTGTAAGCTTAGGGACTGATGACCTTAGCAGTTAAGTCCCATAAGATTTCACACACATTTGAACATTTTCTTCTGACCAGAGGACAGAGTCAATTCCATGTAAACAGAGCCCACACCGTTAGGGCGACACCACCAGCTCGCACAGTACCTTGTTAACAACCCCGGTCAATGGCTTCGTGGCGTCTGTGCCACACTCCAACCCTACCACCAGCTCTTATGAACTGAAACTGGGGACTCATCTGACCAGGCCACGCTTTTCCGGTCGTCTAGGGTCCAACCGAAATGGTCATGCGGCCAGGAGAGACGCTGCAGGCACTTTTAGCAGAAGCTCTCGCATTCGTCGTCTGCCGTCATAGCCCATTAACGCGAAATTTAGCCGCACTGTCCTAACGGATACATTCGTCGTACGTCTCATGTTGATTTCTGCGGCTGTTTCACTCATTGTTGCTTGTTTGTTAGCACTTACAACTCGACAATAACGCTGCTGCTCTTGGTCGTTAAGTGAAAGCCGTCGGCCACTGCGTTGACCGTGATGTGAGGTAATGATTGAAATGTGGTATTCTGGGCAGATTCTTGATATTGTGGTTCTCGGAATATTGAATTCCCAAACGATTTCCGGTATGGAATGTCCCATACGTCTAGCTCCAACAGCTATTCCGCGTTCAAAGTCTATTAATTCGCGTCGTGTCGTCATAATCATAACGGAAACCTTTTCACATGAATCACCTAGGTACAAATGACAGCTCCACCTATACACCGTCTTTAGACTTCCTGTATGCAGTACTGCCGCCACTGTATGTGTGCACATCGCTATTGCATAGCCTTTTCTTTAATTTCAATGTATATGACAAGTGCTTATCCGGCTAAACCTGCGGGTGATAAACTTCTCCTAAACCCCTGGATCGATTTCAGCCAAACTTGGTATAAATATTACTTACTGTCTTAAAGAAATACAGTGGGGATAAGAAGCAGGAAATTTTATTGGGGTGGAAGTGATTATGCGGAGAAGGAAGGTGGAACGGGAGATAGAATGAGAGAGAGGGGGGAGCAAGAGATGGACAGAGAGAGTGCAAGAGGAGATGGACAGAGAATGGGGGTGGCGGAGACGGACAGAGAGGGTGGAGGGGTAGATGGACGAGATAGAGGAGGTGGAGACAAACAGACGGAGGGGATGGGCTGATAGAAGACTGGAATGAGTATATGCTTGGCCAACACTGGATACTCAGCTAGTTGTGATACGCCTGTTGGAAATCAGAACTTTCAGGGCACTTCTAATAATAACCTAGAATAATAATCTAGAACAATAACGAAAAAATTGACTAGTGCTACTATACTCGCATTGTTAATTATGAATAATTGCTTTAAATAAATATATATATATATATATAGCTGTATACGTTTTGCACCATCCTCATGAATTACGAAGTTTCTGTGTGTGTCTTTTAAAATCTGTAACATCTTTCTCAATACGACAGGGAATAGCTACGTACAGCCACTTGTACAAAGAATATGAAACTGAAGCTGTATTCACGGAGCAGTTCAGTAGTCAGTAGAGCACGTAGCGTAATATGTCTTCAGGCATGAGTGGGGCAACGCGGCTTCATTGTACACTGTTCTGTTTGCCCACATGGCGCGAAGGCTCATTTTAGCCCGGGACCGTGTCTGTTTACAGCAAGAATAATTGTGAGCAGGAGATGACGCATGCTGGATTTACGTACAGCACAGTGACGTCATTCCAACATTCAGTCAGTATCTTGAGACATAAAATGCTGAAGACTGCTTGATACTGGTCGTCCAAACTCAAATACTCAAGATGTCAGTAAGGAAGCAGTACCAGTTAAATTGCAATTTTCAAGGTCACTGGTATGATTAGATATGGCTTCTAGTGATAAGATATCCAGCGTATCTTGTTACACCCAAGGCAACTGCACAAGGGATATTCGGAGTCAGTCCCCGCCCTGTCCACGCACTTGAGGCAATTATGTATGGTAAGTTGAAGGTCAGGACGTAACCTGATACCCCGTGTGCCTTATCTTATCACCGGAAGAACTATTTTACCTTATTAATGACCTTGAAAACTGTGTATGAGCTGGTACCATTCGCTGCTGATGATTACTACTGCCTACAAAATATGGCTCATAGGTTACCCGAGGAAAATTCAACAGAACACTTGTACAAACCCTGCAGCATAATGATGCACCAAGAAGACGGGCAGGATAACACCTGGAATATAGCCTGAATCAATGGTGTTCGATTCTTTACACAGGCGAGTGCTTTATTTGTCTGACGCCTGGTAGACGTCTTAGAAGAGTGTACCAGTGAAAGTACCAATCAGATCGGAGGCTTTCAGTGCGAGGGGCTCGTCAGAACGGTAGGTCAGTCGTTCGGATGTCACGGCTGTTGCGGCTCGTATCATGTACTGATACTAGACTGCTCTCATCACTTGACGGCTGTACGGTATGAGGGCAGGATTCTCCAACCCATTGCTTACTTTTACACTAAAAACTTCGGTGATGGGTTGCTCTTTCTGCACTAGCACGCTGCCCCGACTCGTGAGTACCTACCTCCAGGATCCGGGAGTCAACCGAATGGTATGGTCTGCGGTATCTGCTGTCATGAACCCAACTGAGCACGCTTGGGACCAGCAGAAACTTGTAGAGCGTAGTAGCAGGAACGCTCCAACACGCTGGATGACCACAGGATGGCAGCCGTCGTAGGATGGGACAACCTTGAGCACCAACGTACCGACGACACCGTGGACTGAGCAACAAATTGGATTCAAGCACGCTACAGTGCAAGGGGCGAGACGAGATGGTGCTGAATGTTACCCAGCAGCTGGTTTTGACTTCCCAGATGTGCAAAGAAGACTTTGTCGAACAGACTGCCTTTATTTTGGTTGCTGTTTTGTTTTCATTTAACGTTGAAGTTTTATGTTTTAGTTTCTTAAGTCTTTCTCTCTCATTCTCTTATAAAAAACTTTCCCTCATATATGTTTAAGGAAGGCAAAACCATCACCTACCTGCAGGTTGATCCTAATCAAGATGGTATACTTTTGCCTTCCTCCAATCTTGGGAACTACTTACTCAACATTTTAGACGGTGGCCTACAGTTTAAAGTGGAAATGGCACCAGGATGCAAATTGGAATTATCACGTTTAAAATTGTTGTCAGGGGTAAAGTAAGGTACTGAGTTGTTATTTACTCCTGCTCACTTAGACCCAAGGTCACATTACTATAACTTCGTTTCGTGCCACTGAATTTCGTTTATTTCGTCTGCACCTATTCCTTTTATTTTATCTGCGATAATGATTGAACCAGAAGAAATGAATTAAAGTTTGTGCTGCAGGCGAGAACCCGAACCTGGGTCGTTCTGTTTGTGAGACACAATTGCTGATCATTACACCACCTCAGCACTATGGTTAACATTGCTGTACGAACTAAGTAATTCGAGTGCTCTCCCCAACACAAACTTCAATTCATGTCTTATGCTTACTTTCCCTTACATTCTCACTACTGCCAGGGCTCTCTGGCATTGGAATAGCACCCCAAAGTTGGACGTAATGGGAAGGAAGAGACTTAAATGTCTCCGAAAAAAATATAAGGTCTGTAAGATCATCTATGGTACCGGACTTTCCCATTACTTCCAACGCTGGGGTGTTATAACAATGCCGTAGAGCCCTGACAGTAGTGACAATGTAAGGGAAAATAAGCAGAAGATATGAATTGAAGTTTGTGTTGGAGAGAGCTATTGAATTGGGTAGTTCGCGCAGGGCTGTTAACCATAGTGCTGTAGGGATGTGGTGGTTAGCATTTCTCCCTGGTAAATAAGAAGACTTGGGTTCGAGTCCCGGCGGTAACACGAATTTTCATCAATTTCTTCTGCCTAAATCATTATCGCAGATAAAGAAGAGACTTAAATGTGTCAGGGAAAAATATAATTATAATATCCATTCACTTTATTTGAGTGAATTTTATTTAATTGCTGTTTACCCAAAGGTATACGCCTCCGTTGCTGAGTGGTCAGTGCAGATGGCTGCCATGTGGTGGACGCAGCTTCGATTGCTGGTAATACCAAGGATTTTTCCTTGGTGGGATGGATGGTACGGCACCATGCCTCGTGATATTAATTGAGCAGCTACGTGAGTGAGTAGTAGCGGTTCCAAGGTCTGTAAATTCGGCAAAACGACCGGAGAGTGGTGTGCTGGCTATATTCCCCTCCATGTCGCATTCGCATGACGTTCAATGGCAGATGATAACACGGCGACTGTTCGACATCCCTTGGGCCTTCACGACCTGGGCAATGAGCTTGTTACACTGAAAGATCTGCCACCAAATCCGTTCTATCGGTGGTGCTATTTCCTCGTACGCTTTGGAAGGACCTATGGTTTTAGTTTTTGGAAAGAACGGCAAGAAAAATCAGTGGTATTAAAATTTTGAGTTTGGGCTCGAGGTGAGTCCAGTTAAGGCGACTACTCTTGATACGTGGAAGATACCGATTCGAATCCAGTTCAGGCACAATTTTTTATTCATCAAAATAAATTCTAAGTATCGTTACTCTGATATAACTTGAGACAAAATACACATCTCGTGTGGCACACGACTCCGGCCTCTACCTGAACGACGTAGGTTAAGAACATGTATGTTAGAGCGGACAAGATGCCAGTGCAAATCGCCTATGATACTTTCAGGCTACTTGATAGTTCAAGCGTTATGACCAAAGTCAGTTGATTGTGTGATCAGAAGCATTTCCGAACAGTCTTCGAAATATCTTGTTTCAAGACAGAAGCAAAATAATGCAATACAGCATCGAACGGATCTGACATTTTGTCAAAGGTGACAGTTACCAATCAACTTCTGTTGCCATTGTCGGCATTTAATATTGACGTCGTTGATGATCTGAAGAAAATGAATATATCAGAATAAAAAAGTTCACCTTGTTGTATGTTTTAAAGAGAAGTCGTTATGAGTTGGCTACTATTTCAGGAAGTTGAAGTTATATGAACACGCATAGACCAGGAGCGCACAATGAACTTTGTAATGGAATTCCAAGTTTAACTGATGACACGCTCGACGAAGTCAGCTTTTCTAGACTCACATTGAGGAGAGGATGGGAGTGGCACTGTTACCATCTTGAGTGAGATGAAATGATGTCAGAGGCTAATGTCACAGTCCCGCATTTAAGATTCACAGCCGGAGAACGATATGTACGCCCTCCTCCTTCCAAAAGAGCAGTTTGGAAACATAGAACTTCAAGCGCAGCACACATCAGTTGTGCAAAATTAAAGATCCGGACTCACGTTCTCCGTGTGCGAAACCAATAATTTCGTAGGCTCCTGAAGCAAAAGTGAAGTGAGATTTGTGTCTCAGAACAATGCGATGTCGTTAGGAGACCATTCGTGGTGGCGAGGACACGACATTGTGCTGCTCGGCGCGTCTTATACAGCGCAGACAATGGAAGAGATGTCAGAGACCCGCTGGACGTCTTTGTAACCGTGACTCACATGCAAGTGACTCATTGTTGCCAACCTATCTGATCGCTTGACTCCGAGAGACCGATAAAGTTAGCAAATATGGGAAGATATATCTTCATTGACTCTTCCATGTATAGCGTGGTCGTCTGTGGCATTGCAAATAATAACAGAATGTAGGAGAAGTGCAGCTTCGTCTGATTCTCATAAAATGTAACTGCATAACTAATTCAGTGCGTTATTTGCGTCATAGAAAGCTTAAAAAAGAACTCAAAGTAGAAGTTCTCTCAAAAAACTAAAATATCTCGTTTATTGTGAGTAAAGACTGAGAACTTCGCAATTAATTTCATTCACTGATTAATTTCTAATGTAAAATTAATTATTTTCCTTCTATCTGGTCCACATACTTGTGTGTAAAATCCATTTATCTTAACATAAATTTACGATACCCTTTAATTGAAAACGTGCAGTTTTTTATGGGAAAGCCTGAAAGACGTTCTTGTGTTTGGGTAATTGATGCTCACCGTACAGGTGTGCAATTGCTACTGTTAGTCTATTAACCGCTGATAGAAATGTGTTTAAATTAGTGTTCCTTAATACGGAGACAGATGCCGAAATCAGATACTGGATTGTAAGGTGTACCGGGCAGCAGATATAGACACGGATTACAATTTAGCAATGGTGAAGAGTAGACTGAAGTTTAAAAGAATATCATTATGGAAGGTAGTGGGAGCTGAAATAATGAGGAATAATGAGAACTGTTTGCAGATCGCTAAGGTTGTGGAAACTGCGATAAAGAATGCCAGTGTAGGCATCTCAACTGAAAAGGAGTTGACATCTCTAAAAATGGCAATCACATATGTTGGACACACAAATATAAGTAAAAGGATGGCAACTGCGAAGGAACCCTCGGTAACAGAAGAAATACTTCAATTGACCAACGAAAGAAGGAAGTACAAAAATGATACGGGAAAGGGAGGAATACAGCAGTATAAATCACGTAGAAGTGAAATCAACAGGAAGTGCAGTGATGCCAAGGCGAAATGGCTGATGCGAAGAAATCGAAAAAGAAATGACCTCGGAAGGACTGACTCAGCACATGTAAAAGTCAAAACAGCTTTGGTGAAATTAAAAGCATGGGTGGTAATAGTAATAGTGCAATGGAAATTCAACTGTTAAACGCAGATGAGAGAGCGGATGGGTGGAAAGAGTACAGTAAACGCTGCTATGAGGGGGAGTGCTTGTCTGATGATGCGACAGAAGAAGAAACAGGAGTCAATATACACTGTAGCGCCAAAGAAACTGGTATAGCCAAGTGTATTCAAATGCAGAGATACGTAAAATGCAGAATACAGCGCTGCGGTCGGCAAGCCCTATAAAAGACAACAAGTATCTGGCGCAGTTGTTAGATCGGTTACTGCTGCTAAATTGGCAGGTTATCAAGATTTAAGTGAGTTTGAAATTGGTGTTATAGTCGGCGCACGAACAATGGGTCACAGCATCTCCGAGGTAGCGATGAAGTGGGGATTTTCCTGTACGACCACTTCACGAGTGTACCGTGAATAGCAGGAATCCGGTAAAAGATCAAATCTCCGACATCGCTGCAGCCGGAAAAAGATCCTGCAAGAGCGGGTTCAACGACGACTGAAGAGAATCGTTCAAAGTGACAGAAGAGCAACCCTTCCGCAAATTGCTGCTGATTTCAGTGCTGTGCCATCAACAGCTTGCGAACCATTCAACGAACATCATCCGCGACCGCTACGGCCGCAGGTTCGTTTCCTGCCTCGTGCATGGATGTGTGTGATGTCCTTAGGTTAGTTAGATTTAAGTAGTTCTAAGTTCTAGGGGACTGATGACGTCAGATGTTAAGTCCCATAGTGCTCAGAGCCATTTGAACCATTTTTTGAATATCATCGATATGGGCTTTCGGAGCCGAAGGCCCACTCGTGCACCCTTGATGTCTGCATGAAACAAAGGTTTAAGCCTCACCTGGGCCCGTCAACACCTAGATTGGACTGTTGATGACTGTAAACATGTTTTCCTGTCGGCGGAATCTCGTTTCAACTTGCATCGAGTGGATGGACGTGTACGGGTATAAAGACAATCTCACTAATCTATGGACCCTGCATATCAGCAGGGGACTGTTCAAGCTGGTGGAGGCTCTGTAATGGTGTGGAAGCGTGTGCAGTTGGAGTGATACGTCTAGATACGACTCCGACAGGTGACACGCATGTAAGTATCCTGTCTGATCACCTGCCTCCATTCATGTCCCTTGTGCATTCCGACGAACTTGGGCAATTACTGCAGGACAATGCGACACCCCACACGTCCAGAATTACTACAGAGTGGCTCCAGGAATATTCTTATGAGTTTAAAAACCTCCTCTGGCCACCAATCTCCCCAGACATGAACGTTATTGAGCATATCTGGGATGCCTTGCAACGTACTGTTCACAAGAGGTCTCCACCCCATCGTACTCTTTCTGATTTATAGACACTCCTGCAGTTTTCGTGGTGTCATTTCCGTCCTGCACTAATTCAGACATTAGTCGAGTTCATATCACGTCCTGTTGCGGCACTTCCGCGTGCTGGCGGGGGCCCTACACGATGTTAGGCAGGTGTACGAGTTTCTTCGACCCTTCAGTGTAGAAGGGGTTCGTGATGCAGTATTGGACTTAGAATTTAAAAGAGCGTCAAATAAGGCAAAACGGAAAGACAACATCCCTTTCAACTTTCTAAAGTCATTGTGGGAAGTGACAATCAAACGACTATTCTAGCTGGCGTGTAGAATCTATAAGACTGGCGATGCACCTTCAGAAGTTTGGAAAAATATCATCCACACAATTCCGTTGATAGTGAGGACAGGGAAGTGCGATAATTATTCGACAATCAGCTTAACAGCTCATACAGCCAAGCTGCTGACAAATATAATATATAGAAGAATGAAAAAAAAATTGAGGATCATTTAGCTGACGATCAGTTTGGTTTTAGGTAAGGTAAAGGCACCAGAGAGCACTTCTTACGCTGCGCTTTATAATGGAAACAAAACTGAAGATAAATCAAGAGACGATCATAGGATTTGTTGACCTAGAAAAAGTGTTCGACCAGATGAAATAGCGGAACTTGTTCGGAACTCCTAGAAAGATAGGAGTAAGCTATGTGAAAACGATGGTAAAACGCATTGTGTACAAAAATCAAGAGGGGGCAACAAGACTGGAAGACCAAGACCTAAGTGCTCGGACTAAAAGTAATGTAAGACAGGGTGCAGTTTCTCACCCTTACTGTTTAATCTACACATCGAAGAAGCTGCGGCGGAAATAAAAGAAAGGCCCAAGAGCAGGATTAAAAATCATGGTGAAAGAATATCAATGATAAATTGATAAGATTCGCAGGATTAAAATTCACGGTGAAAGAATATCAATGATATATTGATAAGGTTCGCCGATCCCATTGCTATTCTCAGTGAACGTGAAGAAGAATTAGAAGATCTGTTGGATGAAATGAACAGTCTAGTGAGTACAGAACACTGATTGCGAGTAAACTGGAAAAAAGTCAAAAGCATTGGGAAGCAGGATAAATTAGAATAGTGAGAAATTTAACGTCAGAATTGGTGATCACGAAGTATACGAAATTAGGGAATTCTGCTACTTTCGAAGCAAAATAACCCATGACGGACTAAGCAAGGAGGATGTAAAATAAAAAGACTAGTGCGGGCAAAGAGGGCATTCCTGGTCAAGTAAAATCTACTATTATGAAACACAGGCCTTAATTTGAAGAATAAACTACAGAGGGTTTACATTTGGAGCTGAGCATTGTTTGTAGTGAATCATGGACAGTGATAAAACCGGAACAGATGGAATCGAAGCGTTTGAGATGTGGTGGTAGAGAAGAATGTTGAAAATGAGGAGGTTCTCCGCAGAATCGGTGAAGTGGGAAACACTGACAAGAAGAACGAACAGGATGATAGGACACCAGGAATAACTCCAAAGGTTCTAGAGTCAGTTCCAGAGGGTAAAAACTGTAAGGGAAGACAGAGATTTGAGCACATGCAGCAAGTAACTGATGACTTAGGATGCAATTGCTGCTCTGAGATGAAGAAGTTGGCGCAGGAGAGAAATTCGTGGTGGTCCGCATCAAACCAGTCAGAAGACTGGATGCCGCCCCCCTGCCCCCCCCCTCCAAAAAAAATGTACATACGTTCGTTGACTGGACTATTTGTCAACGAATTTGGGGAATAAGTAATGTGCTTTCAGTCTCTAACTAATCAGAATCTAAGATGCCTTTGTGAATGTCTCAAAGTGTTTCAACAGCAGTAGTAGAAACGCTGAGTCTGTAAAGTTCGTACTAGTACAGATGCAAGACAATTACGATCTACAAGTCAATATATTCTGCCCGACACTGCGAACCACTGTTTACTGTGTACTTCCCATTGTACCACATATCTGGGTTTCCTCTATTCTCGTAAGTACGACTGGAACAATGACTGCTGAAGTGTCTCTGTGCGCTCTGTAATTAATCTTATCTTGTTTTCGCAGTCATTATGGTAGCGAGACTTATGGGCTGTAGCATACTCCAACATTCATTCCTCCCTTAATGCTGATTTTTGAAACTTCGTAATCACAGTTTCCCGCAATTGCTGACCTCCGTTCGTAAGCACCTGCTTGTTCGAGTTATTCAGTGGTTTTGTGACGCTCTCCCATTATTCAGACACCCGTCATTGTTTGTGCTTCCCTTCTTTGTATACATTCAAAATCTGCAGTTAGTATTATTTGATACGGTTGTCACACGCTTAAGCAACTCGGTAGGGTAGGGCGCACGAGTGTTTGGTTAGAAATCATCTTTGTAGACTGACTGCATTCTTCACAGTACCTTACCGATGAACCGAAACCTGCCACCTGCCGCACATAGGACTGATCCTGTATGATCGATCCATTTCGATTCCCCACAAATTATTACACTCAAGTGGACTGACGTCAGTTGTGACTCGCTGATATTGTAGTTATAGAATACAACATTTCTGTGTCTTTTCGAAAGCATAATTTTAGATTTTTGAAGATTATAGATTAATGAATAATCTACAAACAATGTGTCAGGTTACCACACACATCAAAAAAAGTTTTGCATCACCTCGGTTCCCAGAACTCTTCAAGATAGGCGTTGAGTGTGGATATTCTATCACAGACACAGTCCCTTTCACTGTTCAGAGATGTCGCTAAACCCGCCCAAAGATGTAAACAACCACGCATGAGCAGCACGTATTAGACGGAGGGGGTCCGACAGCTGATCAGTTCCAGTCATTCCACCAGGAAGGAAGTACACGGCTCGTGTTGTCTGTAGTTCAGCCATGCTGAGCTGTGCACGGCTCGTGTTCATGCCATTTATTGTTTGTCATCTTCTATTATAGTACTGCCGCCTCGTTTTTTATTCCATTTACTGGCGTCACTAACTTATTGCCCGTGAGTGGCAGCAGCAGCGCTTATCGATAGTGCACTGTCGTATCATGTCTGGAGCGACCGATATTATTTCCGGGCTGTCGTGTGACTGGAAGTCAGTTGGTGGACGGGCCAGCAGTGAGTCTGGAGGCAGCAGCAGTGAAGTCGGGGACGGAGTGCTGGTGAGGCGCCGACAGCCAGTGCTCGCCGACCGCTGGCGACACACAGGAACTGTCCGACGGAAGGAGATTGGAGTGGGACGACCGTTGGTTGGTCGTTCGGTTGGACGTCTCAGCAGCCAACGTGTATTTGGTCCTTTGACCGTTTCCGTGTGTGGCAGTCAGTCGATTGGGGCAGAGCAGCGGGGAAGTTTCCGTGGTGTATAGTCAGGCCGGAGCCGCTGGCATCGTGCACACACGATTGGAGTTGTGAGGCGCTTCTTGCGAGGCTATGGCTCTGAGCACTATGTGACTTAACTTCTGAGGTCATCAGTCACCTAGAACTTAGAACTAATTAAACCTAACTAACCTACGGACATCACACACATCCATGCCCGAGGCAGGATTCGAACCTGCAAACCGTAACGGTCGCTCGGTTCCAGACTGTAGCGCCTAGAACCGCACGGCCACTCCGGCCGGCCTTTTTGCGAGGTTACGAAGTTCGTCGCCCACTGATCCTGGACACTAAAGTTGAGTGCTCACTTAAACTACTATCAAGCCTGCGAGCAACATTGTGTGTGTATTGAAGTCGGCTAGAATTGCAGCCATCTTCCTGTGTGTTGTTTAACTGTATTCAATTCATTCCTTCATTGATGAAGTGTACCAGCGATATCTTCTGCCTTGTGGCCGTTGACGATCTTGTACCTGCTCGAGTCGTTGATGTAGTTTTGGCAGTGTATTTTCCTCATCGTGTTGATGCTGTCCAGCACGGCATGTAGTTTGACAGCTGAGGTGTTATTGGTAATTTTGGGCGTTTCTTCTGATTTGGCTTGATTGAGCACTAGTACCCAGAACGTTGTGCTATTGACATCTTGTTGTCGTTTTGCTGGTCGGGTGGAGTAGAACTGATCTTGTTGGTTGGTCGTTAGCTGGCTTTTGGTTGGTTTGCCTTCCGATTATGAGGTTGTCGGTCTGGCTGCCTGTCTCACCTAAACGTGCGTTAGTGATACCTTCCCAGGCCGCTCCTTGTATTTTACATACTGCTTTCCTTTTTAGTCTTAAGTACTCTTGTGGCCTTCAGCCGAGTTTTAGCTTATTAAAATTGCAAGGCTTTTCTTCTTAGGCCTTAAGCCGTAAAAAAATTGTTTCTTCTTTGGTTTGTGGCCTTCAGCCGAGTTTCAGCCTTACAAAATTAAAATTGAAAATTCCTTGTGCCTAGGCCTTAAGCCGTAAATTGGTTTTTCAAGTTGGTATGTGGCCTTCAGCCGAGTTTTCAGCCTTTTCAAATCAAAGTTGAATAATTTTGTCTAGGCCTTAAGCCGTAAGAAATACTTTCTAGTTTTTATGTGACCTTCAGCTGAGTTTTCCAGCTTAAATGAAAAATTGGAAATTTCTTTGTCTGGGCTTTAAGCCGTGAGATTGTTTGAATTTCGTATGTGGTCTTCAGCCGAGAGTTACGTGAAGCATTTTGGGATTAAGCCTTTTGCGTATTTTAGTAGAAATTTAGAAGCTCTTCGCTTTAGGCCTTAAACCATAAAATTGTTCTCTGCATGGTGTGTGGCCTACAGCCGAGTTTTAATCTCTCTTAAATAAAAAATTAAAAATTTTTGTCTTGCCCTAAAGTCATAAGATTGTTACTCTTTAGTATGAGGCCTTCAGCCGAGTTTTACACAAAATATTTAAAGATGAGGCCTTCAACCTTTTCAAACTGAAAGCTCTTCTTCCTAGGCCTTAAGCCGGTAAACTGTTTTGTTGACATGCGGCCGTCGGCCGAGTTTTCAGCCTGTTTAGGTTAAACTTTGAAAATCTTTGTCTCGGCCTTAAACCGTAACACTGTTCTTGATTAATGTGAGGCCTTCAGCCGAATTCTATGGGAAAAATATAAGCTAAAGCTTTTGGCCTATTTATATTGATGATATTTTTTTTTTAAGAAGTGAACCTCCAGAAGAACTCCTGCACTTTAATTACTTGCTTACGCCTTCTGCCTTGGATTTTCGATGTGGCCCTCAGCCGATCTAAATTAAATCAAAGAAGATCTTTCGTTAAAAACTTGAGAGTTTTGATTCTTGCTTGTGTGATTGTGTGGTTTAAGAAATAAAGTTTATACGTTGAGTGCAACTGACAGTAGCTTATTTTGGGCCCTGTCCACAAATATAACCTCAATCGCTCTGTCCTGCACGCCCAGGCATTTCACATGCCTAGACGGTCAATACCGCAGTTCGGTCGCGTCCGCATTGTTACTTTGTGCCAGGAAGGGCTCTCAACAAGGGAAGTCTAAAAGCGAATCGGAGTGAACGAAAGCGTTGTTGTTCGGATTACGAGGAGACACAGAGAGACAGGAACTGTCGATGACATGCCTCGCTCAAGCCGCCCAAGGGCTAATACTGCAGTGGATGACCGGTACCTACGGATTACGGCTTGGTGGAACCCTAGCAGCAACACTACCATGTTGAGTAATGCTTTTCTTGCAGCCACAGGACGCCGTGTTACGACTCAAACTGAGCGCAATAGGCTGCATGATGCGCAGCGTCACTCCCGACGTACATGGCGAGGTCCGTCTTTGCAACCACGACACCATGCAGGTGGTACAGATGCACCCAACAACATGCCGAATGGGCCGCTCAGGATTGGCATCATGTTCTCTTCACCGATGAGTGTCGCAAATGCCTTCAACCAGACAATCATCGGAGGCCTGTTTGGAGGCAACCCAGTCAATCTGAACACCTTAGACACGCTGTCCAGCGAGTGCAGCAAGGTGAAGGTTCCCTGCTGTCTTGGGGTGGCATTATGTGGGGCCGACGTACACCGGTGGTGTTCATGGAAGGCGCCATAACGGCTGCACGATACTTGAATGCCATCCTCCGACCAATAGTGCAACCATATCGGTAGCTTATTGGCATATTGATGAGGCATTCGTCTTCATGGACGACAATTGCCTGACATGAACCCTATCGAACATGCCTGGGATAGATTGAAAAGGACTATTTAAGGACGACGTGACCCACCAACCACTCTGAGGGATTTACGCCGAATTGGCGTTGAGGAGTGGGACAATCTGGACCAATGGTGCCTTGATGTACTTGTGGATAGTATGCCACGACGAAAACATGTATGCATCAATGCAAGAGGACGTGCTACTGGGTATCAGAGGTACCGGTGTGTACAGAAGTTTGGGCCATCACCTCTGAAGGTCTCGCTGTATGGTGGTACAACATGCAACGTGTGGTTTTCATGAGCAATAAAATGGGCGGAAATGATGTTTTTGTTGGTCTCTGTTCCAATTTTCTGTACAGGTTCCAGAACTTCCGGAACCGAAGTGATGCAGAACTTTTTTTGATGTGTGTATTAACATTGTCTGCAAGGTCATCAATATACAGCATAAACAACAAGGGTCTTAAAATATGTTAAAATATTTTCAATTTTTTTAAACTATTACAGTGTTCCAAAAGAAGCTTTTTGGTAGCCGCATTATCTGTTAGGAGTTTCTTTGTTACGGGATCACACACCCGGTTTCGCCATACTTTCATCACAGTCTCAGGTGTAGACATCTATGAAAAAATATTAGTTAGAACGTATAATAATGGTAAAAATAGGGCAATTAACTAGCCTACATGGAATAAAGTTGAGTGTTTGGATAGAAAAATGAGAAGATTCACCGCTGATGAAAGTTCGTGAATTCTCTCAGTGACTACAAGCTGTGACCTGAGTCATACCCCATGGCTCCCAACGCCATGGCGCCAGGAGTAACACCCAGTGGGTTTCCAAAACATTGCATGGCTGGGACCTCTCTCCACGTCACCACCATAATTGCCGACGGGTCTCATCCAGGATAATGGAAACTGCTGTTCATTGCTCAACACAAAGTGATGCCATTCATCACGCCAGGCATCCAGATTTTACAGACCTTGCATGAGCTTGATCCATAACGACAGAATGATACAGTATGAGATCCTCAGAAAATATTAATTACATTATATCAACAAAAGGCAATTGCAGTTAATCTCGTGTACTGAAAACTAACAAAACAATATCTACCAACATATGGACTGGCATGAACAAACAGGTTAAAGTGAAATGCATGTTGGAAATGAACCGAGCAGGTGGTTAATATCATAAAAATCCCATTTAGCAAGAGAACGGCGAGCTCCAGAGCAGAAAGGGATAAGGCCAGAACAATACATTATTCCTTTTAACGTAAATAAGGCGGGGACCGAGGGTAAGTGGGTGCATGTTATTACCAGGGCTAGGCTGCGACCCAACAAGAAAAATACAAATCTATTCACCTCTAGCGAGACGATTGGCTGAAGCCATACTTGGCAATGAAGACGCGACATGTTGGGGAGATCCTCATTATATAAAAGCATTTTGAGACCTAAAATTAATGCTCTATCTCTCTCTTGTCTCAAAGCAGTCCGCACGAGTGTGTGGAAATGAGCAAGGGCATTGAGAACCATGCTTTCTGTGAAGTGAGGACGATACGCTTCATGTATCATGGCGACAGATAGCAAAGCGGCAGTCAATTATTCCTTCAGGAATTTTTGTGGGCAAAGAAATTGTGACTGTCGCTTCAACCCATAGGAAGTGTTCAATAGCCATTATTTCAACTATGGAAAGATTAACAGTCTAAGGAATGCAGGAAAGTTGCGACTGAGTGAATTCAATCAAAGCCAGAATAGAGAATTAGCATTTCATATCCAGCACAGAGACAACGCTGTTGCAGATGCCGCTTGGTAAAGTACCATCACGCATTAGGCCACAGTAAATGTTGAGTCTAGATTTTGCTCACTCCAACTTGCATGTGCTTTGACCATTGAATATCAGAAGCTAGGATACTAACCTACCCTCACATTGAGTACATGAGAGGTTTTTTCATTGGTTCAGAAAGTTAATTTATTCTCCACCAACTCAGTGCATTGACCAGCTGTGATAACACAGATTTAAATTAGCTAATGAGGATTTTTAATAATCATTCATTCCTGTGATAAAAAATTTTCTTGTGTAGAGATAACGATTTAATTATCATCATTTCAATACCTTCAAGACTTAAATACTTTGTTATTGAGTGTCAAAAGGAATTGAATACGACTCTTGTTTAACACTTGGCCTCTGAAAGCAACACTTGATAAATTATATGTAGAAATAAAGGGAATAGCTGTGTTGTCTTTCTAGAATAGATCGCAAATTCCTGCATTCTAGGTAGGTGACAGCAACATTTCTAATGATTTTTGTTACGATCCGCACCTGATATTAGCTGCCTTACAGGGCCAGAGTTATATTTATTTAGAATGTCTGTTTGACACTCTGGGCTTGAGAAGACAGTTCACATGTTTCATCCATTTGCTCGCTAAGTGGTAAGCTAAGTTTGCACACATTAGTACACAAACTGTGCAAATACAAAGGTCGGATGTATGACAATCATCAGACCATGCTTCTCGGTCACAGCACCACTCCAGACTCAGCCGTTTATGCTTTGGTGTTAACAGCAGCCTACACATGGGACGGTGATGCATTAGCACGTCTACTGCTAATCTCTGTCCTGTGGTGCACGATGACAGAAGTTACTGTGTGTACTCTATTTCATACTTTCGTATGCCAGACGCAGATGAGAAGGTGTTGCGATGTTCTTGGTGTACAATACGGCGATACTCTTTGTGGTGGCCAGGCGCAGTCGTCTGGAACCTTACGACAAGCATGTATGCCATCACATTCCCATGCAGTGTAGGATATCCGAATGTCCCAGAAATTAGGATACTGCACGTTTCGCCCAGTCAGCCAACAGATATTCACAGCGAGGCTCCGATCAGTCACTGTCAGGTAGCGGTAGTGCAGTCTGACGCAGGTATGTGCATCTCAGAGTCCTCCTGTTCACACATTTCCTTCTATACCCTTACCAGGTCTGTTGATAATACTAAACGCGAAGAACACTACTTCGCTCTGGTGGCAGTTTTATCTGTTACACAGATTTGCAACTCTAATCAGTTACATAACCACCAGTGTTGTAAACGTGTACCAAGTTACCTGGGTTCTACTTTACTTGTCAGGCAGTGTACAACATTAACAGCAAGAATCGCAACACACGTCTCTGGGCACGCCTGAAGATGTTTCTACATCTTTTAATGAGTCTCCACAAAAAGTCAAAGGAGCCAAAACTTTCCTCTGTTATTCTTATACGCTACTGACGAGTTCATTTACAAGAGCTCTCCTTAATGGAGCAGGTTCCTTTGTGATCATTTTAGACCACAGCCAACTGCCACGGTGAGAAACGTAGGAGTAGATATCCTCGGTGTAGCAAAGCAGCTTAAACCACTTAATAAAGGCAAGGCCTCCGGTCCAGATTGTATACCAGTCAGCTCCTATCGGAATATGTTGATACAATTGTTCCATATTTAGCAATTATATACAATCGCTCACTCAAAGAAAGTTCCGTGCCTAAAGACTGGAAAATTGCTCAAGTCGCACCAATACCCAAAAATGGAAATAGGAGCAATCCGCTGAATTACAGGCCCACATCACTAACATCGATTCGCAGTAGGGTATTGGAACAGATACTCTGTTCTAACATTACGAATTATCTCGAAGAAAACGATTTATTGATACATAGCCAGCACCGATTCAGACAACATCGTTCTTGTGAAACCCAACTAGCTCTTTACACCCATGAAGTAATGAGTGCTACCGACAGGGGATGTCAAATTGATACCATATTTTTTAGATTTCCAGAAGGCTTTCGACACCGTTCCTCACAAGAGTCTTCTAACCAAACTGCATGCCTATGGAATATCACCTCAGCTGTACAACTGGAATCGTGATTTCCTGTCAGAAAGGTCACAGTTCGTAGTAATAGAGGGAAAGTCATCGAGTAAAACAGAAGTAATATCCGGCGTTCCCCAAGTAAGCGTTATAGGCCCTCTATTGTTCCTGAGCTATATTAACGACATAGGAGACAACCTGAGTAGTCCTATTATTATTGTTTGCAGATGATGCTGTCATTTAACGTCATCAGATGACCAAAACGAATTGCAAAATCATTAAGATAAGATATCTGTATGTTGCGAAAAGTGGCAATTACGCGATAAGTCACACAAATCTGAAGGTTGTAAATTCAACTAGATACTTAGGGATTACAATTACAAATAACGTAAATTGGAACGATTTCACAGATAATGCTGTAGATAGTGCAAACCAAAGACTGCGATTCATTGGCAGAACACTTGGAAGGTGCAACAGATCTACTAAAGAGACTGCTTACACCACAGTTGTCCACCCTATCCTGGTGAATTGCTGTGCGGTGTGGGATCCGCATCAGGTGGAACTGAGGGATGACTTCGAAAAAGTTCAAAGAAGGGCAGCTCGTTGTGTATTATCGTGAAATAGGGGAGATAGTGCCACAGACATGATACGTGAATTGGAGTGGCAATCATTAAAACAAAGGCGTTTTTTCGTTGCGACGGGATCTTCTCATGAAATTTCAATCACCAGTTATCTCCTCCGACTGCGAAAACATTCTTTTGGCACCCATCTACATAGAGAGAAATGATAATCACGATACAATAAGAGAAATCACGGCTCGCACAGAAAAATTTAAGTGCTCGTTTTTCCAGCGCGCCGTTCGAGAGTGGAACGGTAGAGAGACAGCTTGAAGGTGGGTCATGGAACCCTCTGCCAGGCAATTTATTGTGAATAGCCGAGTAATCACGTAGATGTAGATGTAGATGCAGAAAACAGTATTTGCACAAGCTGGTAGTGACGGTACAGGTGGCAGCAACATGATTGCTACCTGTGTTGACGTTATCTAGAATCCGACTTGTTGCGCACGGCTCGCAGACGAAGACATTTGCGTAAGTTAGTGGTGAGGGACAGTCGACTAGCCCTGCCTCTGTGAAATGCTATACACGTATGCGCAGTTCTTCTCAGTTCCCTGTGCTGACATAGGAGGACGTCATTTATATACATTAAAAAGAGACGTGATAGAAAGAAACGATATAAAGGCGCCAGGCCCCGCTGCAATTCCAGTTCTGTTTTACAGAGAGCACTGTGCAGTGTTGCTCCATTTTCTCACTCAGATTTATCGCGAATATCTTGCACAGTGAACAAGCTACTGGAAAGACAGTGTAGGCTACTCCCATATATCAGAGGAGAAAAAGAACGGATGCCCAAAATTATAGACCAGTATCCTTAATGTCCGTCTTCCTACAGAACCCTTGTGCATACCCTTAACTCAAATATAATCGAATCGGTTTTTTTTTTACAAAGCTTGTAATCAGATACTGCATCCCTGCATCCATGCTTAGCAAGACATCGCATGTGAAAAAGGTGAGCAGTTTTTGGTGCGAGCGATACTTTCTAAATCCAACCATCCACGGGATTTCACCTCCCAAGGAAAACCTGGGTAACACTGAACAGAATACGGGCAGGTCATCGCCGATGCGGATTCTCGATGTACAGATGGAACTTGAGACCTGACCCTGGGTGCGACTGTGGTGCCAAAGAACAAACCATCCACCACATCGTCAGCGAGTGTCCACCGAGAGCGTTCACCGACACTGATGACGACGGCTTCCTGAGGGCAACACCACAAGCTGTGGAGAGTCTGCAGAATCTAAGTGTGGAATTGTGATTGCTTAAAATACTGGAATCTGAACTTTATGCAATCTTGTTGTTTTGTGATACAGTTTTACATTTATTGTTATGTGCCAATGTTCAATTTACATTATTTTGTTATGTTTGTGTCCAATACTTTAACAATGCATATTCTCTTTTAAGCTGTTTCCAATGTAGTGTGTCATGCCATAAGCTAAATAAGTAAATGGGTTTCCTAGAGATAGAAAACCTTTTGACAATGAAACAGAATGGATTTAGAAAGCATCGCTCGCACCAAAAACTGCTCTCCTTTTTCACATGTGATGTCTTGGGAAGCGTGGATGCAGGACAGCAGACAGTATCCGATCACAAGCGCTGCAAAAAAAGATCCAAATGAAAGAAACTGTTTCTCAGGTATGTGACAGGCGCTAAGACTTTTCAAGTAATAGAAACAGGCCCTGGATGGCAAGGACATTTCAGAGGCAGTGCCCAAGGGAAGTGTACCAAGACGGTTTGTTTTCTGCATGAATCTGTCAGTTAGGGCAGGCAACAGCCTGAGACTGTTCGATGATGATGCTAATGTACGCAGACGAGGATCATCGTTGTGTGAGTGACTGGGAATTCAGGATGGCTTGAACGGAATTCATATTTAATACGGCGAATGACAGTTACCTTACACGTACACAAATGGGTATGTGAAACATTCTTGTGATATTCGAATACAGTATTACTGTTATGCTGCTTGACTCGGCCAATCAGACAGAGCGCCTAGGCGCAGCTTCGCTAATGAACATGAGTAGGAACGAGCACGTAAGAACAGTTGCTAGGAAGGCGAATGGCAGACTACGGCAGACTAGCCATTGATTAAATAATTCGCATGACATTCGCGGGACCCCGACAAAGGCAGACAACAGCGTCGGTAAACGCTAAACCGCAGTCTTGACATGCCACAGCCATGCTGCAGTCGAATTCTGACACGCGATGCTAGATGTTTCTCCCTCTTACACGGGATATAACACGATCTTCTCACAAACTACCGCAAATGCAGTTTCTGAATGAGGAATCCATTGCTTAATATTTACTTACATACAGACGGTAGATATTGCCACTCCTATCTAATTTGTGAGGTCAAAGCGGTTTCCAAGGATATAGTACACTTCATTTGTTTCATGTTGCCTTCATGATGTTACAGTTCAATCCCCAGCACTGTATTTGCTTTCTCAGACAGTCATTCCTATGTAAATACAGGGTGATTAAGCTGCCCTATCGATGTCGTTTTATTTAACCCGCAATTCTGTACCTGCTCTTCGAAAACCACGCACGAGATTTCCATATTCTCTTCTCTCGCTCGCTTCGCACAAATTGTTAGTCCCCCAGAAAAATGAACATGATCTTTATGCAGGAAACTTAATGTTGTTAAAATTCGTTCTGGGATACATTTTCGCTAGAGGCTGTAGTTTTCGACTTATTCAAGAAAACCGTACAAAGGTGATATTCAAATGCACTCTCATCCCACACTCAGCGTCCACCGGTCAGGATTTCTAGTATGTTATTCATGGCACTCCCTCCTGTAATGCAAAAAAGATTTGCCACTGCGCAAATTATTTTCCACACTAAACCTTTTTTGGTCTTCATTGACTGGCCTTATTACGCCACTGGCTTAATCGAGCACTTACATATTCTAAAAATGACGTTTCTACAAATTTTAATTTATAGTTTTGTGAATTGTAACGGCATAAAATAAACAATTACATCGTTCCATCCGTCAGGCCTACTGACTACGAAACTACTTTGCTTGTAAGGACTAAGTTTGGGTCGAATTGTCAACGTAATTACTTTTAGCGCGACGTTTACAAAAGTCTTTTTCCTTTCATTACCCTCATGGGAACGTTTAAATTAGTAATATTAACGAAGTAGCCTACTATACCTGTGGCGTAACAGGCCAATCAATATAGCCCAAAAAAGGTCGAACACCCGGAATGGCTCGTGTAATTGGAAATTTTTGTACCGTGGTAGGAGGGAGTGCCATGGGCAACATAGTGAGGGATGAGTTGGTGGAGATGCGTTTTAAGGTCACATTTGTACATTTTTCTTACATAATTCGAGAACCGTGGTGTACAGCGAAAACGTATCCCTATACAAAATTTATGTACATTAAATTTCCTACAAAAAGGTCCTGTTCATTTTTTCTGTGGGACCAGTAGTTTGCGCATTATTTTTGGAGGCCATATATTGAATTGTGGGTTGCATAAAACGACATCCGTAGGAACCGCTGAAGAAGCTATATGTCCTGTAGCTTATACTTGTTTGCAATTTTTGAACACAAGGACTTAGTTACCAACGTTAACATTTTATTGCCTAAATTTCCTGTGCCAAATTTTCTGTTGTAGCAAGACAGTTGATTGAAAAACCGTCGATGAGCTTCAATAGGTTCACTAAAGTTTGAAAAATCGCAAGAGTTGCTGTCCAGATGGAATAAATGCCACACTTTTTAATTATTCAGGGGCGCTGTGTGAACTAAATTGTTACATTGATTTAATAAAAGCAGGCGAAGTTGTAAAATCCATGATTAATGAAGAACCGCCGAAGTAATTTCTATTTTTAAAAGATTCCAAAGAAACCCATGAGGCAGTTATAGGGATAGAGTTTCTCGAATACAGTTTCTAAATCTTGCTCCTAAACAATACAAAAATCGCTTAACGATAATAACAGATGCGTATTATGAGGAGAGTAAAGTGGATTTCAGAAAGGACGCGGTGCACCAATGATAATTTTAACATCAAATAAGTTCTAGAAAAACGACTAGAGATCCATTTAGAAACAAAAGTTGCTTTCATTACCTTCATTAAAGCCTTTGACTCGGCCATTAGAAACAGACTGGATAATAATGGACAAGCGATGATATCACATACAAAAATGTGTGTGAAATCTTATGGGACTTAACTGCTAAGGTCATCAGTCCCTAAGCTTACACACTACTTAACCTAAAGTATCCTAAGGACAAACACACACACCTATGCCCGAGGGAGGACTCGAACCTCCGCCGGGACCAGCCGCACAGTCCATGACTGCAGCGCCTAGACCGCTCAGCTAATCCCGCGCGGCTCACATACATGTCATGCAGATAATCATAAGCATATATGAAAACACCAGAGTAATAAAAAAAATAGGCTCTTCAGAAAAAGTAAGATAACAATAAATAAAGTTGCCAGACAGAGATGTTGCATGTCACCCACTGTTTTTAACGTCTACAATATTTAAGACTTAAAAGTAAACTGGAAGAAGGAAGTCCAGGTAGGTTCAAAAATGGCTCTGAGCACTATGGGACTTAACATCTGAAGTCATCAGTCCCCTAGAACTTAGAACTACTTAAACCTAACTAACTTAAGGACATCACACACATCCATGCCCGAAGCAGGATTCGAACCTGCGACCGTAGTGGTCGCTCGGTTCCAGACTGAAGCGCCTAGAACCGCTCGGCCACACCGTCCGTCCGTCCAGGTAGGTATACACCTGTAAAGTAACTACCATCTAAATGCAGTGCTACATACAGATGATGTTGTATTACAAAATACAGAAGTAGACCTACAAGGCTCTCTGTATAAGTTACATGAGTTGACAAGAAAATATTACAGGTGTGATGAATTACGGAAAATTTCCATTTAGATCTAAGACGATTATTGAAAACGAGGTGCTTAAGCAAGCCTTCAGTTTTAATTATTTGGCAGTGGCATAAGCCTGGACTCAAACAAACAAATAGGAAAGAAAACAAATTTCGTCATATATGTGGAAATACAAACGAAACCTTAAAAATTAGTGTTAGCAGAGTTTCAAAATTGAAACTGTATAAAACAATGGCAGTGCCTGTGCTAGTTGATTGCTACGAATTCTGGGCTGAGAGAAAAAGAGATAAAAATAACACACAGTCATCAGAAATAATATGTTTAAGAACTGTCAATGGTTTTCATGGAGGGTTCATATAAAAACAGTGACATCTGGGCAGAAATGGGAATTTGCAATTTAAATGAGAAGACTGAAGAATACAGGGAAGAATGGCGACAATGTCTCAAGCGGACGGAGGAAGACAAAATTCCAGTTTTGCAAACAGTTACAGGCCCTCAGGAAGAAGAGATCTAGAACGGCATATTGTTTAAACCTTGAAGTGCAGAAGAAGAAGAGTTTTCTGTCATCTTTCTCCCAGGATTCTAACATGTTTTAATTTGCCTTGCCCAGCTCAGTGAAATAATTGAACCCTTAAGCGTAAAATGATCATATACAACTTAATTATTCTAAACCCAAATCATGAATGTGTATTTTATTAAATAAGAACTGCAGACATAAGAACTGGACTCCCAAATATTACACATTAAAATCAGGGCAGTTGCTAGGTGTTTTTCCGCATTAGGCGAAAACTGAAAACTGACGCTCTTTCTTTTTTACTACCATCGGTCTCCACGATATCCCCCCAGCCTTTCTAACGGCACAACAATGCGGATCTCGCATTATGATTTGAATCATTAAACTGAGTTGGCTAGACTTCAGCATTTTCTGTGGACAACCCACAGTTTTCATGCTTTGTTCTCAGTTCCGTTAAAACTAATTGAGGACAACAAATGTTCTCTACTTCTTATTTCCTATCCTTAATTTTCGAAATTTTCCAGAATAACTGAAATAGTAATAGCATATTGACTATTTTAAACTATAAGTCAAGTGAATATATCAATCCGACCAAATTAGACATCTTTTACTTATTATATTTTGTTACAAGAAAATTGACCAATGAAGGTGTGAAACTATGTTCTGGTACGAATGAACTTTTACTTTAATTTAGAAATTATGCTATACTGATGGAAGATGTGCCAAAGCAGTATACTACGTCATATGGATATTAGTGGCGTTATTTCGTTTCCGTTTTAATTGAAATATTTTTAGAATGAGGAATAAATTTCATCTTTTTCAGAATCCCCTTTCTTGCTGATTAAATAAATAAATGACGCCTTGTTAATCTACTGAGAGTTCTACAACCTCTATAGGCCGCCACGGTGGCGCAGTGGTCTAAGGACTGGGTTCTGATGATTTGTCTGAGATGGTTCAGGGTTCGAATCCCAGTGAGGTATTAATGTTGTATACGTCTAAAGACACTAGTTCTTTCCCGTCAGTGGAGTCAGTAGCCCTTAATTATGGACGGGCGACTGCTTATAGCCCTTTGAGTTACTCACGGTGGTCGTTAAACCCTAAATAATATAAGCTTACTTTAATTTTTCATTAAACTGTTTCTTCAGGCAAAGTTATTGGACTCTGAGTACTGTACAGTAAACTTTTGGCTTCTGGGCCGGCCGCAGTGACCGAGCGGTTCTAGGCGCTCCAGTCTGGAACCATGCGACCGCTACAGTAGCAGGTTCGAATCCTGGCTCGGGCATGGATGTGTGTGATGTCCTTAGGTTAGTTAGGTTTAAGTAGTTCTAAGTTCTAGGGGACTGATGACCTCCGCTGTTAAGTCCCATAGTGCTCAGAGCCATTTGAATCTTTTTTTTTTTTTTTTTTTTGGCTTCTGATTTTTTTCTTGTGCGGAATCACAATCAAATTTTAGTACACATTCAGAATATAGCGTTGTTTTTATGTGCTGCCTCCTATGAGTAACATTTAAAATTTATCAGTGTATAAAGCAACAGACAATATTGCTATTAATACCTCTAACTACGTAGGAGCGCAAGTCGTCCTGCACAGTCCATCAGTGTTCTGTGGTGGAGTTCTTAACTTTACCGTTACCAATAATGATACCCTGCAGCAAGGTAACGGATAGGTAACCGTGGCCCTCGTCCGTGGACCAAAAGTCGACAAAGTTGCAGGGCTTGAAAGTTTTAACAGCCGTGACGTCATCGTATACCGGACATTTCACGTCGCAGAGATCTACAATAGAGACATAGTAAATCATATTACCTGCCTTCAACGTCGTTCGTTCTGAGGACCAGGAATCATTGTAAAATAAATGAATCCGAATCTGTTTCAGTGTGGGTTAAAGGTGCTGACAATTGTAAAAAAATTAAACTCTGAATAATAGTACTGTATTCATATTTTATACTTATTTCTCATGAAAGGTATCACTCAGATTCATCGTACGTTTACTGGACAATAATGATACAGTTCATAAAAACTTTGCTGATTTTTGGCAAGCCGGTGCATATGCCTCTCCAGCTCTCGACGAGATGTATCAAGGTCGTGTTTGTGTCCGTTTCAAACTCAATAGCTGCTGCTTTAGTTTTTGAGGTCAAAGTAACTAAAGAGCTTTAAGTAACTCTTCTGTATGCTTTTGAAAACAATTAAGTGTTTTAATTTTTCCACTTTTTCATTTTGCTCATCATTTGCTCAGTTTTTTCGCTTTTTCATTTGAAATTAATTTTTTCCCGCCATTTTCCGTCCCCAAAATTTTGTCACAATAGGCGGCTGCCTAACCTTGCCTAATGGCGGAAACGACCCCGATTACGGTATACTTTAGTAGTACGGCTATAGTTAATTAATCCTTTGCTGATTCGTCGCAAGCTACCTTCGAACGCATGAACCTGAAACAGAGAATCTCAGAGCTAATCGATGTTAACGGGAACACGTACGTGGCCGTTGCAGGTACGGCCGTTGGCGAGGGAACGAGCGCAAACCGCAGCGTGGCAGCCGCACAAAGGGAGGTAATTAGCCCTTTGGACTGGCGAGGCAGGCTGGACTCCACCAGTCGCGCGATAGTGACAGGCGGACCGGCGGGCGTCTTTGTGTGGGCCTGGGAGCGCACAGCTGCGAGTCGCCACACGTCCCCCGCTTGGCCCTCCTCCTGCAAATTCTCTTTTGTTCTGAAGCACCGCTTCTTATTCCACAGCCTTTGTCCAGCCAGGCCTATTCATAGCAGTGTTGTGCTAGCTGGATCTCTGCGAACACGCGAAGGTCCTTCGAGGGCTCTCTGTTTTGCATTACCTTTCATAACGGGGCACTGAGTATGAATGAAGTGTGTTTGTGTATGATTATGGCAAACGTGTACGCCTCAATTCCCACACACAATTTCTGTCACTGTGCGAAATGTAAATTCACTGCTTCAGAACAGGACTTCATCGAACTGGACGTACAGAATTCTTGACGGAACAGTGCCGCCTTAGACTCTCCGTTCTCAGCGCAACAGGAACGCTACCACTGTTCACACACAGGTTCGCCGCTGTCTGAAGTAGTGGTGGGCAGGAAATCGCGTATCTGTTAGAAATCGCAGTGACTGAGAAGTCACAGATATCACAGTAGCAACTTTACAGAATCTAACTGCGATTTCAGTCAGTTAGCAGTCGCAAGTAGTATTTCACATTCAAAGACGTGAGCCATCTATTGGTCGAATTTAGCACTGCTTGCTGCAATTTCAGTGACAAGTCGCAACTAAGAGTCGCAAGTAGCAACTGAAAAGTCGCAACTGAGAGTCGCAAGTAGCAACTAGAAAGCGCGGTTAACAGTGCCATCTGTGGGTCAAAGTTCGTACTACGCCCATCTCTGCGGTACGCTATGGAGTCTAACTGTGATTTCCGTGACAAGTCGCAACTAAGAGTCGCAAGTAGCAACTAAAAAGCGCAGTTAGCACTGCCATCTGTTGAGCAAAGTTCATACTACGCTATTCGCTACCGAGTCAAACTGCGATTTCTGTGACAAATCGCAACTAAGAGTCGCAAGTAGCAACTAAAAAGCGCAGTTAACATACTTTTCCTAGTGTCATCTGTTGACCGACGTACGTACTTCGTTATGAGAACCTTGTGCCTCACGAGAATGATGTGCTGTGTGTGCATATGAAGGGCTTATTTCAATAGTGGTACAAGTCCATTTTTGTTAATTTTGAGATATAGAGTCGTAAAGTTAAATGAGTGCTGAAAAATCTGCAGTTGAGATACCAGAAATATTCAAGCATATGGCTTCTTGCTAGAGATGAACCTTTATTTATGTTTGTTTGGATCACTAATTTCAGAAGCATTATAGACAGAAAAGTGTAGGTAATGGACTTGTACCACTATTGAAATAAGCTCTTCATATTATATGACGACATGCACATTCAGCATCAGTTATGGTTGGTCAAATACTGCTGTGACTCTGAATGTATTATATTTATAAGAAGCAACATTGCCTTTTTCTCCTGAAAATATCAAGTAGCGTAACAAATGTGTTTGATTCTGCTTCCAATATAACAGTTTTGGTTAATACTCCACATGCCTACAGGACTTTGCAATGTTAACACAGCAGAACTCAGACATCTGTATAAGTGTAGAGAATGAAAACAGTCATATGAATGCCTCACTATTGTTCCGACACAGTTCAAGACTCGGGAGAAAAGTTTTACACCTGGTGTTCTACATGGCAACTTCACACACAAGAACTTTTTGCCGACGCTACTACCACCTACATAAGTAAGCTTTTCCTGTGTCACTTTCAAGTAATGCACTTAAGCTATTCCTGATTTAACTGGAAGATCTGTACTTCCCACTTTCATATCAACAGCCTCAAAATGCATATTGTAGACTTCGGGATATGTTACAGGTCAGTGTCACACCAAGATTGTGGAGAAAGGGGGGGGGGGGGGGGCGGCACGTCGGTATCCATCAAGTGTTTACCAATAAATAAGTGGCGGAAAATTACGGGTATAGGACGGCTTAACATGTGGAAAATGAGATTTTTATTATTCACTCAATGTATTTAACATTTATTATTCCTTTAAAATCGCACAACTTCAATAAAACACTTTAATCAGTCACACACTTATTTCATAATTATTTCACTTTTAAACTGCAAATCCTCTAAGAGCTGTCTTGAATCTTCACGAGTCTCTCTCAACAGCCTTGATGTGGATAGATATGTACAGCAACCAGTAATCAGTCAGAACTGCGTCTGCAAAAACACAAGGATTATTAAACAATTTTTGCTGTCACTAATTACTAGCAATATAATTGACAGAGTAGATTGCTAATATTTGCTATATCACATTTGCTAATATTTGCTATATCACATTCGCAAGAACGATCTCACTGAAGTAATTAAGTCCATCAAAACGCTTAGAAACTAACCTCTCGTCTGACGAAAACGGTCTAAAGACTGGCAATTTCTTCAGATCTGTTGACAGTGATATTTTGAATTATCACTTTACTGAGTGACTGAAATGTAGTTCAGGTACCTATGAACATAACAATATGTTAGAATTCATTTTCTAAACACGAACTATTACGGTACTGTGCGGCTACTTACATATTAATTACACTATTAATATTTTCACAGTTGTTTCTTTAATACAAAATTAAAGGTTGGTTGGTTGGTTTGGGGAAGGAGACCAGACAGCGAGGTCATCGGTCTTATCGGATTAGGGAAGGACGGGGAAGGAAGTCGGCCGTGCCCTTTGAAAGGAACCATCCCGGCATTTGCCTGGAGCGATTTAGGGAAATCACGGAAAACCTAAATCAGGATGGCAGGACGCGGGATTGAACCGTCGTCCTCCCGAATGCGAGTCCAGCGTCTAACCACTGCGCCACCTCGCTCGGTCAAAATTAAAGCCAACGGAAGAATAAACATAAAACATACTTACCAATGACAGGTTTGTTGAGATGCAATTTTCTGTGTGGACAGATGTAACTTTTTCATACGGTGGTACGTCACAGAAATCGCAGAAGTCACAGAAATCGCAGAAGTCACAGAAATCGCAGAAGTCACAGAAATCGCAGAAGTAGCAGAAGTCGCAGAAGTAGCAGAAGTCGCAGAAATCGCGGAAGTAGCAGTGGCGGAGGGATACGCGACTTAGGTTCCTTAACTGCGACTCTTAACTGCGACAAATCACAGTTAAGAATAACAGATAATGAAAAGTAGCATTCACAGAAATCACTGATATCGGAAAATCGCAGTTTAGCCCATCACTAGTCTGAAGTGAAGCAGACTATAGTTTGCGTCACGTAAGTCGAAGCTTCCGCGCATATGGGAGGAGCAGCGAAGGGCTGTGAACTGCGCATGCGCAGCAGCAGAGAGCAGGCTGACAAAGACCACGTTGCCGAACTGCATTGCTGCGGACAACAATCAGGCTCATTTGCCTATGGTACATCATATTATACGTTCAAATATATGAGGGGAATAGTAAATATTAAAACCAATTTCAATCAGTCGTCATGAGAGAAATATCAATGCACGTCTTGACGACGTTGCTTCCACTGCTCCATACATTTACTCCACGTGACATCGGGTGATGAGACCAGCTAACACAGCTTTATGAAGATGTGAAGTACAATTTTTCTTAAAATGACAATTGTCTAACGACAAGATCATTGAAACTGCTTGCATTAATTATCATTTATTGTGTTTTGAACTGTATTATAAGTAAAAATTTAATACACTACAAAATTAACTTCAAGGGCAAAGCGAAATCATTATATTTGCTCGACAACTGGTTCTACTCAATAGAATTTTTAAAAATGTATTGATGTGTTTGATTGTAGTTAAGTGTAACCAGTGCGCACAAAAAAGAATTAGAGATAGAAAAGACTAATGTAATGACTATCGTAAAAATGATGAGTAAGTTGTCACGATTTCCGCAGATAAGGGGAATTATGAGTGTAAACTTACTCGTCCGGCATTACAGTGAGAGACAGCTTTCATAATCCATTGAACAAGCAGTTTAGGACCTTATCCATTTCGTGCCTTGAAAATGACATGTCGAAATATTGTACTTTTGACAAATTTATCCAGCTTAACTTCTCCTTGGGCAATATGTTGAACATTACAGTCTGCATAACTCAAAGGACATAAAGTCCTAATCAAAAAGGCTAGGAAGTTCTCATTATTATGTACGCAACTGATGTGTTGAACAACAAATTTTTTAAACCATGTGTCTTTAAAACTAAGAAATACACACATTAAAAAACGTTTTGCATGACCCCGGCTTCCAGAACTCCTGAATATAGAAGTAAATTGTGGATATTGTATCACAGACACAGTCCCTTTGACTGTTCAGAGATGTCACTAAACCCGCCCAAAAATGTAACCAACCATGCACGAGCAGCGCCTATCAGGCAGAGGACGTCCTACAGCCAATCAGTTCCAGTCATTGGACCACGAAGTAGGTACACGGCGCGTGTTGTCTGTAGTTCAACCATGCCTAGACAGTCAATACCGCGGTTCCATCACATCCGTATTGTGACTTTGTGCCAGGAAGGGCTCTAACAAGGGAACTCCTGAATATAGAAGTAAATTGTGGATATTGTATCACAGACACAGTCCCTTTGACTGTTCAGAGATGTCACTAAACCCGCCCAAAAATGTAACCAACCATGCACGAGCAGCGCCTATCAGGCAGAGGACGTCCTACAGCCAATCAGTTCCAGTCATTGGACCACGAAGTAGGTACACGGCGCGTGTTGTCTGTAGTTCAATCATCCCTAGACAGTCAATACCGCGGTTCCATCACATCCGTATTGTGACTTTGTGCCAGGAAGGGCTCTAACAAGAGAAATGTCCAGGCATCTCAGAGTGAACCATAGCAATATTGTTTGCCCTTGGAGGGTATATAGAGAGAGACAGGAACTGTTGATGACACGCCTCGCTCAGGCCGCCCAAGGGCTAATACTGCAGTGAATGACCGCTACCTACGGATTATGGCTTGGAGGAAACCTGACAGCAACGCCACCATATTGAATAATGCTTTTCGTGCAGCCACAGGACGTCATGTTACAACTCAAACTGTGCGCAGTAGGCTGCATGATGCGCAACTTCACTCCCGACTTCCATGGCGAGGTCCATCTTTGCAACAATGACACCATGCAGTGATGACAAGATGGGCCCAACAACATGCCGAATGGAGCGCTCAGGATTGGCATCACGTTATCTTCATCGATGAGTATCGCATATGCCTTCAACTAGACAATCGTCGGAGACGTGTTTGGAGACAGTCCGGTCAGGCTGAACGCGTTAGACACACTCACCAGCAAGTGCGACGAAGTGGAGATTCCCTGATGTTTTGGGGTACCATTATGTGAGGCCGACGTTCACCGCTGGTAGTCATAGAAGGCGCCTTAACGGCTGTACGATACATGAATGCCATCCTCCGATCGATAGTGCAACAATATCGGCAGCATATTGGCGAGGCATTCGTCTTCATGGACGACAATTCGCGCCCCCATCGTGCACATCTTGTGAATGACTTCCTTCAGGATAACTACATCGCTCGACTAGAGTGGCCAACATGTTCTCCAGACATGAACCCTATCGAACATGCCTGGGATCGACTGAAAACGGCTGTTTAAGGATGAAGTGACCCACCAACCACTCTGAGGGATCTACATCAGCATGCAGAATAATTATCCGATAACATATTCCCATGAAAACTTCAAAACTGCCAGTCCCATCACTCATTTTCCAGCAGGTCTTCCTGGAATGATTCTAATTGACCCATGTTTCATCAAGGTAATACACTGTTGAACTACTTCTTTCTCTTGTATCGTGAATCTTTATATGGAATCTAGTTCGTGCTGCACCTGTGTCACTTCTTTGAACCAAAAACTCTGTTCTTAACATATCAGGAACTAACGTCTTTTAAAATCCTTTACATTGATAAAGCACTTACCATTGTAGCTAATTTTCTCCTCCATAACCGTAACACGTTTTTGTGATGTCGGGCATTCATCATCCACATGGAGCACTTTAAATCGTCGTTGCTAAAACCATCCATTAGTGTTACAGTTTCCTTGTGCTTTCGATGCTTTCCAGGGGACACGAAACCAACTTTTTCTATGGTACCTAAGTCAGACACTTTCGTTTACAATTATCTTTACAGATCTCTTGCTGACAGCACATGGTTCTGGAGTCCGTTCTTGTGCCTTCAAATGTCAACAGTAGGAGACCACCTTTCAAATCCACGTTTGAAAAAGTTATATATGCGGTAAATAATCCCCCTCGCCTCTTTGAGTACTTCACATTTATTGCATCACCTGGCTTTTTTTTAGTCCCACTTAAACTTTTACAGATACACTTTTACACCTATACTACTACAAGAAAAAAAAGAACGTAAAGAAAACTGAGAGGTGAATGAATAATTCGGCTGTCGCCAAGTATGGCAACAGTGCAGCACGTAGGAGCGAGGTTCTCGTTGTCTAGCTGTAACTCGCTGCTAGCCACTCGGAAAGAGAATGAATATTATTGGCTGCCAGTGGCTAGTGGAGGGGGATGCGCAGAACCGCTGAAAACTGGGCCGCCTTCCTACAGGACGCGGACTTTAATCGACTACTAACAAGGGAACCTTCCCATCGCACCCCACTCAGATTTAGTTATAAGTTGGCACAGTGGATAGGCCTTGAAAAACTGAACACAGATCAATCGAGAAAACAGGAAGAAGTTGTGTGGAACTATGACAAAAATAAGCAAACTATACAAACTGAGTAGTCCATGCTCAAGATAAGCAACATCAAGAACAGTGTAAGCTCAGGAGCGCCGTGGTCCCGTGGTTAGCGTGAGCAGCTCCGGAGCAAGAAGTCCTTGGTTCAAGTCTTCCCTTGAGTGAAAAGTATACTTTCTTTGTTATCGCAAAGTTATGATATGTCCGTTCGTTCATTGACGTCTCTGTTCACTGTAATAAGTTTAGTGTCTGTGTTTTGCGACCGCACCGCAAAACCGTGCGATTAGTAGACGAAATGACGTGCCTCTCCAATGGGAACCGAAAACATTTGATCGCAAGGTCATAGGTCAACCGATTCCTCCACAGGAAAACACGTCTGATATATTCTATACGACACTGGTGACGGCATGTGCGTCACATGACAGGAATATGTTGTCGACCCATCTAACTTGTACACTTGGCGAATGGGTAAAAAGATTCTTCTACCTTGCCCGATTTAGGTTTTCTTGTCGATGTGATAATCACTCCCAAAAAAGTGATGAAAGCATAAGAGAGTGTCACATAAACTGCAACAAATGAATGCAACAGTTTCACAGTCTCACAGTTTTCCCTGTGCTCTGTCAAACATATGTTTTTAACGTTTTCATACAACGTCGCCATACTACGGCGCAGTTACATCGCATCGGACGGACGGACGGACAGATAATAATTGTCTGAAAAAAAATTAAACTTTTCACTCGAGGGAACACTTGAACCAAGGACATCTTGTTACGAAGCTGCTCACGCTAACCACAGCGCTCCTGAGCACAAAGCAACCTTGATGTTATCTATCTTGCGCATGGACTACTCAGTTGGTATGTTTTGCTTATTTTTTTCATAGTTCCACACAACTTCTCCCTGTTTTCTCGATTGATCAGTTTTTCAAGGCCTATCCACTGTGCCAACTTATAACTAAATCTGAGGGGGGTGCGATGGGGAGGTTCCCTTGTAAGTAACGTCGTAAGGCACAGTCTAGCTCTTTTGGCTCGGAAAGGTGTCTAATTACTACCACATATGATTAAGCTATTTTTTAAATTTTCTGCCACTATTTTGTGGTTGTTTTTTTGGCAACACTGAACATGTAGGCCTGGGACGAAAGATTTTCGTTTCTAGCCATTGGAAGATGTACTACCAGCGTGGTATCAGGGTGCTGCTGGTGGCTGAAGGCAGTCAGTGAACTTCATTAGGACCTCCTGAGGGAGAACTGAGGCTGCGGCCCGCTTCGGCTTTATGAGCAAAGCCAGTACCTGACCTAGCCGAGGGTATGAGGTGCCGTGCCGCCACGGCCATCTCAGAGATTAATTGAGTGTGATATTTTGGCGTTTTCTGCGCTAACATCAAAGGTAGACACCCGACTGTGCTGCCTGGCCAGAATGAAACGGTTACTTTCGCTCCAAAATTTTTGTCACCTAATCGAACTGAGTCATCCCACCACCATGCTTGGTGCGGGGAAGCCAACGAATCAACAAGACACTGTTAGAGCCCGGTACTATCCTCATGTTGGTTAATGTGCATTTTATATGCAACAAATGAGAAGTTTATGCTGCCTTTCCCTGTTTTCTTCATCGCCACGGGCAATAGCAATGAGTCGTCCCCTCCACAAAGTATTAAAAAAAAACTTAGGCAGCTGAGGGGCGTGAATTAAGGTTCTGGGCTTCTCTGCTCCTGGCCGCCATGCTGGGCATTTCCTCAGCGGACCGCTATCTGGGGCTGGTCGGTGCTCATTAGCTGTTGTTGGGGAAATGAAGTGCTGCAACTGCAGCTCGTTATTTGCTTACTTTTCCACGAAACTTGTGTAGGTTGATTTGGTTATAATTTGTGGCTTCTTGTTGTATCATTAACTTTCATTTCGTGATCTACTCAGATGAGCGTCTTGCACTTTCTCTGTACAGTCTTCCACACTTTCTGGTACCTCCCTAAAGTGCTGGCATCATTTTATAATTTGATCTGAGTTTTAGAGAATTTCGTTCTCTTGTAATTCTATTGCGGCTTATGTCTAATTAGAACAAATAAATATTTGTTAATCTTAGCCTTGATTTAAATTCCAAGATTCTTAAAATTTTAGATAGCGAGATCCTTGATATTGTCCTACAACTTTTAGATCTTCCTTTTTATCACTGGGCAAGTAAAATTGACGAGAAATCTACCAACTGGTGTTTTGTGAGATCCAAAATATTATTGTCTCGGAATAACTGGCTTGGCTTCGTATTTTCGCGACTGTGAAAGATTGGATTATTTCTTTGCGCTAATTTGATTCGTACTGGACAGTCGATCTTTTTAATTGAATGAGAGGCAGGTTCTAAGAAATTACTACGATTCGTAGTTATCTCAGTGAGATGGCCGCGACGGCGGCTAAACAGTTTTTGCCCAAGCCGGTTGTTCGTTTTTGTATAACACGTCTCACCCACATTTCCACTTGGAAACCTGTCAATAATATATTAAAGAGATTAGTGGTAACGAATAGTAAGACATGAATCAATGTTTCAACGAAAATAAGTAATTATTCTCACTTATACGCTCTTACAATTTCAGATACATCTTAACAGACCAGGGCCTGGAGGGACAAATCAACAAGAATGGTAAAATCTATTCTCTCCCCCCTAGGAAACGCAGGAATGACAAATTTTTTGTCTAAACTGCACCATCTCGGGCCAAGGACAGGCTCGTCTTTTTCAACGTTCAGCCAGGGCCAGGAGGAAAGGAATGTCAGACAAGTGACAGAGATTGCTTCACGAATATGTTGTAATTTCGACCTATTGTTCTAAATTTTGAAACGTTTTATATATAACACTCATTTCTTTACTGTCAATAGCATAGTGCACAGTTAGTTTTCATTATATTTAGAAAAAAAAAGATAATTCAGTTACCACAGGAAAAACAAGAAAATATGTTGTTATCAAGTTTTCTATTGTAAGGCGAAACCACTAATAATAAATACCGGGTGATCAAAAAGTAAGTGTAAATTTGAAAACTAAATAAATTACGGAATAATGTAGATAGAGAGGTACAAATTGACACACTTGCTTGGAATGACATGGGGTTTTATTAGAACCAAAAAAATACAAAAGTTCAAAACATGTCCGACAGATGGCGCTTCATCAGATCGGAATAGCAATAATTAGCATAACAAAGTAAGACAAAGCAAAGATGATGTTCTTCACAGGAAATACCCAATAAGTCCACCGTCATTCCTTAACAATAGCTGTAGTCGAGGAATAATGTTGTGAACAGCACTGTAAAGCATGTCCGGAGTTATGGTGAGGCATTGGCGTCGGATGTTGTCTTTCAGCATCCCTAGAGATGTCGGTCGATCACGATACACTTGCGACTTCAGGTAACCCCAAAGCCAATAATCGCACGGACTGAGGTCTGGGTACCTGGGTGGCCAAGCATGACGAAAGTGGCGGCTGAGCACACAATCATCACAAAACGACGCGCGCAAGAGATCTTTCACGCGTCTAGCAATATGGGGTGGAGCGCCATCCTGCATAAACATCCTACGTTCCAGCAGGTGCTTATCAGCCAGGCTGGGGATGATGCGATTCTGTAACATATCGGCGTACCTCTCACCCGTCACGGTAGCAGTTAGAGAACCAGAATCACGCATTTCCTTGAAGGAAAAAGGCCCGATAACGGTAGATGTGGTAAATCCAACCCATACCGTGACTTTCTCGTCGTGCAATGGAGTTTCCACGACAGTTCTAGGATTTTCGGTAGCCCAAATTCTGCAGTTGTGGGCGTTGACAGACCCTCGGAGCGTGAAATGAGCTTCGTCGGTCCACAACACGTTACTCAATCAATCGTCATCTTCCGCCATCTTTTGAAACGCCCACACCGCAAATGCCCTCCGCTTCACTAAATCGCCAGGTAACAGTTCATGATGCCGATGGATTTAGTACGGATAGCATCGGAGGGTACCCCTAAGTGCCAACCAAACAGTAGTGTATGGAATGCCAGTGCGACGTGCGACTGCACGAGCACTGACTTCCCCGTGCATAGACGAACCCGCTACCGTCTCCATTTCTTCCTGAGCTGTCTCAGCAGCATTACGCCTTGTGCTCGGTCGGCCACTACTGGGTCTATCGTCTAAACAACCCGTGGCTTCGAACTTCGAAATCATTCTCGCCACAGCTGCATTTGTCAACGGACCTTTACCCTTTCGAATCCCCTTCCTATGGCGATAGGATCGTAACGCTGAACTAGCACATTCCCCATTCTGATAATTCAGCTTCACTAAAAGCGCCTTTTCAGGTAACATCAACATGCTGCGACTGCTGGCGCATCTGATTCTCTGCTGCTGCTGCTACCTGACAGGGACAGATGAGCCCCTGTGGGTCGGTGGAGTCTAAACCAGAAGGCTATTCCTCCAAACTGACGGAGCGTGTGATGTGTCCTTCCTTCGTGTTTGATGTCCTGTCAGTCTGCTGGGATGGTGTTCTGGACGTGCTGGCAACTCAGTGGTCGCGAAGCAGGTGGGGCCATCTGGTTGCTTTAAGACGCTCAACCCGGTGGCCCAGGGCTCGAAGAAGCGGATTATCGGACCGCGCGTTCTTCTCGTAAAAGAGCCGTGCAGCCTGACGAAATCTGTCTCGAACAGTAGGGATCTTGGAGACTCGGTTAAGGTCGTCCGACGGGAAGTCCCGAGGGAGGTGCAATGCCAGACGTAGAATCCGGTTCTGAAGTCTCTGGAGTCGGTCGACGTGGGTCGCTGCAGCATTGCCCCAAACCACAGCGGCGTAGTCAATGAGCGGGCGTATGAGTGTAAGATAAAGCGCAACACCCACTTCTGGCGAGAGCGCAGGTGCCGGATTTAGGAAGGGATAGAGTTGAGTCAATCTACCCCTGACCTTTTTGACGATGTCTTCGATATGGTGTCTCCATGTGAGCCCTCTATCCAGCGTCACACCCAGGTACTTGGCTGTATTGCCGCAAGGTACGGCGGTTCCCCTGATGGTGATCTGCGGTAGGTCGGCTGGGATATGCTTCTTGGTGATGAGGACGGCTTACGTCTTAGCCCCATTGAAGCTGAGGCGCCACCTCCTGGCCCACTGACTAAATGTGTCAGCCGCTGTCTGCACGCGACGTTGGAGCAGGGCTGCATTCATGCTTCGCGTGTACATCGCCGTATCATCCGCGTGGAGGGCGAGGTGGACCCTGTCCACTTGCGGCATGTCTGCGGTATACAGGATGTACAGTATGGGTCCGAGGACGGAGCCTTTGGGAACTCCAGCCCTGACCCGGCAGCGCGTCAACAGATCCTCCGTGCGTACATGAAAGCTTCTGTCGGCGAGGTAAGATTTTAAGAGACGGACATGCGGCAGGGGCACACCGAGGTCCAGGAGCTTGAAGAGAAGCCCCTCATGCCATACAGAATCGAACGCCCATGAAACACCCAGGAAGATGGCTCCGAAGTACTCCCGACGTTCGATGGCATCAAGGGCCTCTTCAACGAGTCGAAGCATTTGGTGCGTTGTTGCGTGTCCAGGGCGAAAACCACATCGTTCGTCTGGTAGGAGACGTTCTTCCCTGATGTGACGCAGGAGGCGGCAGAGATACAGCCTTTCAAAGACGTTGCTGACTGCTGGTAGCAAACTGATGGGCCTGTAGCTGCTCGGGAGACGAGGGTCCTTCCCAGGCTTCCGGATGGGGACGACCTCGGCGTGTTTCCACTCCTGAGTATAGCAGCCAGTGCGGAGGATGCTGTTGAAAAGGCGAGCCAGGTGTTCAATGACTGTTGGTGGCATCCGTCGCAGCATTTCATTTGTAAGCTGGTCAGGGCCTCCCGCCTTGTGTTTGTTGAGCCGCCGAAGTTGATTGGAGATTTCAGCAGCATCCACCTCTTTAATACGTTCGTCACCCACAGGGGCATCAAGGAACACCGGAAGACGTTGAGCAACGAGTCAAACCAGGTCCGGATCCATGTGGTCGATGATGGGTTGGAAATTTTGTTCAAAAACTTTGCTTTGCTTTGTCCACTGGGCTGCTGACGATGTTTCGACCAACTTGTAGCGGCGGAATCTTCTGACGCCGGCGGAGGAAGAGCTGTGTGGCTTTCCAGGCGGTACCATCATCAGCCCGAAGAGTGGCCAGGCGGTTGGACCATTCCTGATGGCAGTGGTTTGCAACGGCAACTTTTATGTCCCTTCTTATCCTGTTGAGAGCCCTCTTCGTCGCTGTGTTGCACGTCAGCTGCCATTCACGAAAGAGGCGGTTTTTGGCAGTTATCGCCTCCATGAGATGCGGTGGTAGTTGCCGGGAACGGTCAGGTGGGGCAGATCGCGGCCGCGGTGTGACCCAGAGCACCGCTTGTAGAGCACAGTCTTGGAGGAATTGGGCACATCCAACAATCCCAACATCGTCTGCGTCAGGTGCATCACGGAGACCCTCTTCCAACAGCTCCTGGTACCGGTTCCAGTTGGTGTTCCCAGTCGGGATTCCACTTCACTGGCTGGGCATCGACATCGATGTCAAATATAACTGGGACGTGGTCCGAAGCTAAGGCACTGCGGGTGCTGGCGGACATAACATAGTGCTCCCCCTTGGCCACTGCAATGTCGAGCACGTCCGGAGGTCCACTGTTGTTGGGAAAGTGGGTGGGTTTGTGAGGTCCGAGGATGATGGCGTTCCACCACTGGGCTGCTCGGAGAAGTTTGTATCCATGGTTGTTGGTGACACGGGAATGCCATTCGGTGTGCTTTGTGTTAAAGTCACCATGAGCAAAGACCTTTCCAGGTAATGCCAGCAAAGCTTCAATGTCCTGTAGGAGTAACTGTCGGCCAGGCGGACGGTAGACAGCAACAAACGTGATGCGTCCATGCGAAGTGTCGACAGCTACAGCAGTGGCCTCCATCGTTTGTAGCGGCGGAAGGGGAACTTGATGGTGCACCAGGGGAGTCCGGACGTAGACCGCCGTGCCACCGCCATGAGTTGGTCTGTCGGTCCGGTAACACACGTAGTTGGCAGCTCGGACATGGACACCAGGCTTGAGAAAAGCCTCAGAAACCAGGCAAATGTCGATGGCCTCATCCTGCAGCAGCTGTCGAAATTCGCCATCTTGTGTGCAGATGCCCTGGGCATTCCACACGCAGACTGTGATGGCTCGTTGACTACGGGCCATGCTGGGAGGCCAGTGGTCTGATGGAGATTGCTTGAATGGCTGCACTGATAGCGGTAATGAGTTGCTGTGGGATATCTTTGAGAAGATCCCAAAGTTCGTGCAGGAGGAGCTTCATTTCATCCATGCTGGAATCGGCCGCCTGGGATGGTACAGTTGTAGCTTGGGAGTGTTGAGCCAGGCTTGCCACGACGCCAGCCTGACATCCCCGTTGGGAGTGGTCATGTTGTCCTTGGTCTTCACCCCGCTGCCGTTCAGAGCGCCGCGCTGGTATTCTCGCTGTGGCCCCTGGACGGCGGTCCATCTTGGTGTTGGTAGCTGCTGCAACAGTGGCCGGCTTCGTCGCAGGTATGGAGGCCTGCGGTGAGGAGCCAGAGGTAGTAGCAGCAGCGAAACTGACTCCCGGTCTGACTGGTGCAGGTCGCTTTATTGAGCCAGGGCGTTGATCACGGCTCCGTGCCTCAGCCTGTTGGAAGCTGGAACAGCCGCGGTAGGAGGCCACATGTTCCCCACCACATCCAGCTCATTTGGGCGGGCCATCTGTCCGCTGCCGTGTGCAGTCTCGACTGGCGTGCTCCCATGCACACTTAACACAGCGTGGGGGAAGCGTGCAGAACTGCTCCACATGACCAACCATTTGACAGTTGTAGCACTGCGGTTCGCCCCTCTTCGAGCACAGTTTTTCCGAAGTGACAGGTGTCACCGCGATCTTCGTGACCTGCCCTGGCCCGCGGTTGTGTGGGATATCACAGGTGACCACGAGGACCAGCGGAGTCTCCTTTCGGGTTCGTCGAGAGGGTAGGCGGGTTATCGACCGAAGACCAAATCCATAGCCCAAATCCTCCAATTGCCGTCGGATGTGATCCAGGCTGTAGTTTCAAGGGAGCCCTCGAAAGACGATCTTAAGTGTCTTGTCCGTTGCAGAGGGGTAAGTGTAGAACGGCTTCTCTTGTTCCCCAAACGTAGCCATAACTTTTCTGTAATCAACTGCCGTTTTTAAGGTGACCTTATGGAGGTTGGTGCCAGCCGGCTTGATAACGACGTTATCTTGGCCGACAAGGCGAAGGAGCAACCTGTTGAAGCCGTCGTAGTCCTCCTCGTGTTGGACCACAATGGGCGGCGGTTTGGGTTCTCTCTTCTGAGCAGGCATCTCCACACCTTGAACGAGCTCTTCATAGGCGTTTGTCGTCTGAACCGGCGACGCTGAGGAGCCTTCCTGGCTGGTCGCTTGAGGAGTTGAAACCCTTCATCATCGACGACGACATCGGCCTGTTTCTCATTTTTGCCCTTAGGAGGGGCGCGGGTGGTTCCTGTGGCAGTGGTCGCTCGCCTTTTCGTCGTCCTGGCGACGGCGGGAACGTCATTTCTTGCCGTCGACTCGTCGTCTGAATCGGGCAGCGGAACTTGCAGTGCGTCCGAAGCGTATTCCATTTCCATATCCATATTCGTTGCCACGGTCATCGTAGGTGGGGGGCCGGATGGGGCCGCCGACAAAGCGGGCTTTGCCGGACGGCGATCCGCCACACCCTTCGCTGTACGGCATCCTCTCGCTCCGACATCTCAACGCTAACTCGCGTGCGTGCGTGCGTGCGTATCTGATCCTCTCTCTCATTACAGCTCCTTTTATACACGGTTGCCATGCGCAGTCACTGACGTTTAGCTGTCCAGCGCCATCTGTCGGACACTTTGTGAACTTTGTTTTTTTTTGTTCTAATAAAACCCCATGTCATTCCAAAAATGTGTGTCAATTTTTACCTCTCTATCTACATTATTCCGCGGTTTATTAAGTTTTCAAATTTATACTGACTTTCTGATCACCCGGTACAACCTGCTGCACATCATGGCTTATTGTAATCAGTTAGGCAGCGTTATTATTACTTTCAGTAGCGAAACTAAACAATCATTCAAGGTAACGAGCATTGCACTCGCTCCTCTTGTTTGATCATAAATCTGTTTATTTATTAGGGAAAGTTGTGCCTGTTTCCCTTAGGAGTATAAGTTACGCAGTGTCTTGTTTCACAACTGTCTACACAATAACACTGCAACATTCAGACGTAATAAGCAGCGACACTCTTGACAACTTTTCAAAGTATTTTTTATTTTCAGTTTACTGTACGCCTCTCCATTGTGATACATGGCAGCTGTGTCTCCAGTATAACGGTTTTGACTGATAAACGTTTGTAGAATTTAGTGCTGAGTTTGTATTGTTGAGGGCGATGAGACAAATAAGGTGAACGTGAAACCTGGGTTTAGCGTCGCCCTGTGTGCTCTGAAGCGCCAAAGAAACTGGTATAGGCATGCATATTCAAATACAGAGATTACATATAACTCGCAGAATACGGCGGTGCGGTTGGCAATGCCTATATAAGACAACATGTGTCTGGCGTAGTTGTTAGATCGGTTGCTGCTGCTACAATGGCAGGTTATCACGATTTAAGGGAGTTTGAACGTGGTGTTATAGTCGGTGCTCGAGCGTTGGGACACATCATCTCCGAGGAAGCGATGAAGTGGGATTTTCCCGTACGACCATTTCACGAATGTACCGTGAATACCAGGAATCCGGTAAAACATCAAATCTCCAACATCGATGCGACCGGAAAAAGATCCTGCAAGGAGGGGACCAACTACGACTGAAGGGAATCGTTCAACGTGACAGAAGTGCAACACTTCCACAAATTGCTGCTGATTTCAATGCTTGGTCGTCAACAAGTGTCAGCGTGCGAAGCATTCAACGAAACATCATCGGTATGGGCTTTCGGAGCCGAAGGCCCACTCGTGTAACCTTGATGATTGCACGACACTAAGCTTTACGCCTCGCTTGGGCCTGTCGACACCAACATTGGACTGTTGGTGACTGGAAACATGTTGCCTGGTCGGATTAGTCTCGTTTCAGATTGTATAGAGCGGATGGACGTGTAGCCGAAAGGGACGCGTTTAAGCTCACGCAGGCTGGCGTGAGGTCTGGAAAATGACAAGGAATTATAGTAGCTAAAAATAGTACATAGCTTCTGGAATACTTAACTTTAATTCATAATTGTAGAACATCGCTCTTGATGATACAGAAGTATAATAGCAATAATAACTGGTAATGGCGCCTTGCGAGGTCGTAGCAAATGACGTAGCTGAAGGCTATGCTAACTATCGTCTCGGCAAATGAGAGCGTAGTTGTCAGTGATCCGTCTCTGGCAAAGTCGGCTGTACAACTGGGGCGAGTGCCAGGACGTCTCTCTAGACCTGCCGTGTGGTGGCGCTCGGTCTGCTATCACTGACAGTGGCGACAGGCGGGTCCGACGTATACTAATGGACCGCGGCCGATTTAAAGGCTACCACCTAGCAAGTGTGGTGTCTGGCGGTGACACCACTGAGACCACCTCATGAATCCACGGACCCTGCATGTCAGCTGAGGACTGTTTAAGCTGTTGGAGGCTCTGTAATGGTGTGGGGCGTGTGTAGTTGGAGTGGTACGGGACCCCTGATACGTCTAGATAAGACTCTGACAGGTGACACGTACGTAAGCATTCTATCTGATCACCTGCGTTCATTCATGTCCATTGTGCATTCCGTCGGACTTGGGAAATTCCATCAGGACAACCCGACACCCCCTATGTTAAGAATTGCTACAGAGTGGCTTCAGGAACACTCTTCTGAGTTTCGACACTTCCACTGGCTATCAGCCTCCCCAGACATGAACATTTTTGAGCATATCTTGAATGCCTTGCAACGTGATATTCTGCATCCTCTCGTACTCTTACGGATTTATGGACAGCCCTACAGGATTCATGGTGTCAGTTCCTTCCAGCACTACTTCAGACATCATTGTGTTGTGGCACTTCTGCGTGCTCGCATGGACCCTATACAATATTAGATAGGTGTACCAGTTTCTCTGGCTGTTCAGTGTAGCATATTCGAGTCCACGCTTAACGGTGCTGTGCAACACACGGAGCGCAACAATGTCACGCGCTCCCACTCCATGAGACCTTGTGGAAAGCCTTCAATTGAAGTTAAGACAATTGTGCGTTGTTCAGCAGTAACGAACAATGACTCTGCATTCATTCTCCTTTGTCGGCCAACTATTGGTGGTGAACATATCTTTTCCACCAGCAGGATTCAAACTGTGCAACCTGCGACTCACATGCATACGCACTTACGTTAGTTTGCGATCTTGAGTATGAAGATAGAAGTTACGTTGTGAGTGCGGTGTCGCCTACACTAGGAAACTGGATAGCCTGTTAGCACTAGCAAGGCAGAGCATGAGCTCTATGTTCACACTACCACGGTTGGGAGCAGGCTATTAAGTTATAAAAAGTACCGAATTCTTGAGCAAGGCAGTCGTGGATGTGCACAGGAGCAAGAAGGGGTGCAGTTGAAATCCTGAAGCAGCCTGACAACATCGATAGGGAATACAGCTACAAGCTCCCGGCATATTCCCTGCAAGCGATCCCAGTACAACGGAGCCTGTGTGATACGATGGTGGTAGACTCACCGTACACAGCTGCAACCTGTTAAACAATCAGTGCACGCACAACTGGCGTTGTATATCCGCAACTAAAAGCGGGAATACATGGCTTTCAAGAGCTTGACGCTGATTCATAGCGGATTATCATTTACCAGCATGCTGTCTAACCCACAAATAGTCTGCCACATATCCCCTCCCTTTCTCTCAGCGTTGACCAGCTGTACATCAGGGCCAAAAACTCTGGGAAATGTGATGTTGATGCCGGCCGGGGTGGCCGTACGGTTCTAGGCGCTACAGTCTGGACCCGTGCGACCGCTACGGTTGCAGGTTCGAATCCTGTCGTGGGCATGGATGTGTGTGATGTCCTTAGGTTAGTTAGGTTTAAGTAGTTCTAAGTTCTGGGGGACTGATTACCTAAGAAGTTAAGTCCCATAGTGCTCAGAGCCATTTGAACCGTTTTGTGACGTTGATGCTCTTCTGACAACGTCTGAAACGCAGCATATTGAAGCATCCAACACCCCCCCCCCCCCCCCCCCAGCTAATTAGTCAATACCCTGAGAAAGGTTTTTTAGTATTTTGTCATTTCAAGGATTTTATAAGATGATGCGGCTCCCTCAACTGTGTTCTCCTGACACTGAGCCCTATGGCTTCTTCCTTGTATGCTCGGACATAGCACACAAGACTTCTAAAACCAAAGGTTTCGCCATCAATCGTCGTTCGGAAAAATTGAAAGGCGAATATGTACAGTATGTCTAAGACTTTCACTCGGTTTCATGGTTGCAACTTGAATTTTTCGAGGTGATCGTTATAACTCTATGACTACATCTCACAAAAACATAGGTCATCATAGGATGCAGCTATGGTGAACTGCTCAGTAGAGTTTATTGTAAGCAGTTTTCGTTGAAAATTTATGGCATATGTGTAAGGTGGGTATGTCATTTTGATTTTGTAAGTTATCAACATGCATGTCAAAGAGAGAGCAGGTTATATTTTGCTAAACAATCTGGTCTTTTTGTGGCACAGTCTTTGCTTCTGCACAGTCTGATATGTTCTTAGTTGTGGTAGGTGATGGATGCATTCAGTAGTGCTGTGTTGAATTATGATTGTATCTGTTGGATGAAGAAAAATATTTTGTAAAGGGCAGCAAGGATCAATATGATGTATATATTGTGTGAGATTGTCCTCATTTTGTATCTGCACAGCGAGTGGACTAATGTGTACAAACTTAGCTTACTATTTAGTGCAGAAATGGACAAAACATCAGAACTGTCTTCTTAAGCCTAGGGTGTTAAACAGACATTCTATACAAATATGGCCCTGTAAGGCAGCTAATATCAGATGCGGATCATAACAAAAATCATTAGAAATGCTGCAGTCATTTAACTAGAAGGCACGAATTGGTTCAAATGGTCCAAATGGCTCTGAGCACTATGCGACTTAACTTCTGAGGTCATCTGTCGCCTAGAACTTAGAACTAATTAAACCTAACTAACCTAAGGACATCACACACATCCATGCCCGAGGCAGGATTCGAACCTGCAACCGTAGCGGTCGCTCGGCTCCAGATTGTAGCGCCTAGAACCGCACGGCCACTCCGGCCGGCCAATGCCCGAATTAATAAAAGTAGAAGTTTGTGGTCTATTCTAGGAAGACAAACCAGCTATTCTCTTTTTTTATTCTACATATAATTTATCAACTGAGCTTTCAGGGGTCAAATGATAAACAACAATCATGTTCAGTTACTTTCAACACTCAGTAACAAAATATTTAACTCTTGGACATATTGAATTGATGATTATTAAAATCGTTATCTCGACATAAGAAAAATTTTTTATCACAGGAAAGAATGATTAAAATCTTTATTAGCTCATTTACATCTATGTTGTCGTAGCTGGTCAATGCACTGAGTTGGTGGAGAATAAATTTACTTTCTGAACCAATGAAAAAACTCTTATGTACTCAATGTGAGGGTAGGTTAATATCCTTGCTTTTGATATTCAATGGTCAAAGTGTAAGAAAGTTGGAGTGAGCAAAATCTCGACTCAACACAATTACTGTGGCCTAATGCGCAATGGTACCTTACCAAGTGGCATCTGCAATGGTGTTGTCTCCATGCTGGATCTGAAATACTAATTCCCTACTCTGGCCTTGACTGAATTCACTCAGTCTCAACTTTCCTGCATTCTGTAGAACGTTAATTTATCCCTAGTTGAAATAATGGCTGTTGCACACTCGCTAAGGGTTGGAGTGACGTGCACAATTTCTTTGCCTGCAAAAATTCCTGCAAGTATAATTAACTACCTGTTTGCTATCTGTCGCCACGATTCGAGAAGCGTGTCATCCAGTCTTCACAGAAAGCAAAGCTCTCAGCGCCCTCGCTATTTTCCATACACTTGTGCGGTCCGCCGTGAGACGAGAGATATATCTATAAATTTTAGTTCTCAAAATGCTTTTATGTAATAGAGGTCTCACCACTGTGTCGTGTCTGCATCACCCAGTATGGCTTCAGCCAATCGCCGTTCTGTTAGAGGTGAATTTTATTTTTCTTGCGAGGTCGCAGCCTAGCCCTGTTAAAGCCATCCAGCTACTTATTCTTGGTCCCGGCCGTATTTACATTAAAAGGAATAATGTATTGTTCTGGCCTTATCGCTTTCTGCGCTCAAGCTCGCTGTTCTCTTGTTAAGTGGGGTTTCCCGATGCCATTAACTACCTGCTCAGATCATTTCCAAAATGTGTTTCACTTTAACTTATTTATTCCTGCCCCTGTCCATATATTGGTAGATATTGTTTTGTTAGTTTTCGGTACATGAGATTAGTGCAATTGCTTTTTGTTGACATAATTATTATTTTCTGAGGATCTCATACTGTATCGTACTGTCGTTATGGATCAAACTCATGTAAGTTCCGTAAAATGAATAGTGTTATTATTTTTGAAGAGAAGAAGTTTGTGACAAGACTGCAGCACTGCGGAGCTAATTTGTTATAACGATGATTGTCAGCTAGTTAACTGCTCACAGAGAGACAGATACCACCCCACTTCCCTGCGTTATTCATTAAGGTAACTGATTAAACTGTTAGGATTTTATAGAAATTCTCTGTTAACATTGTACCCTTCTCAAATCATTGTTCAATTTGTTAAGCATAGTATTGTTCAGACCAATGTTATGTGCGAAGATCACGTGAAAATTTACTCTGTTTTTTTGAATACATACTTCACTCTAAAATCGTTGTCTTGGAATACCAATTCATAGGAACAGTTACTCCCCTCAATCCACTGTTTAAAGAAGATTTTACATTACATATTACCACATTGGACCAAGTGGTATGCAACAGTTTGAATATTTATTTAGAAACAGAAATCTACCTTAGCCTCTGCTTTCTTGCTGTTTGCTGTTGTGTTATCGAGAAATCTACAAAACTATTGTCAAGACACAAGGTAAGTTGGAATTTTGATTAGGGACATATAACTGATTTATTTCAGTTGCTCATGTAATATAAAGACAAATTATATTCTGACCAGCCACAGTTAGGCTTTCTTGTTACGGACTGGTGGACTTATAACTGGTGAGCAAGTCTGCAGTTGTTCAATATGCGATATATTAAACGTACAATGTACTCAAAAGTGTGTGTGTGTGTGTGTGTGTGTGTGTGTGTGTGTGTGTGTGTGTGTGTGCGTGTGTGAGAGAGAGAGAGAGAGAGAGAGAGAAGACAATTTTAAAACTATTTCTTAGGTATTTCCCCTCGTTGAGGAAATAATTATTGATCGTACTGGGTTCACACTCACTCTGCTCTATAGTGAATAGAATGAGAGGCAGGAAGAAGAACTTCATTTTTATTCCCACAGTTGTTTTTACAAGCGCGGTTTGAGTTGTGGCATGTTTGAGCAGAACTGCGTCTCCCAGCGAAGTGTTTAAAGCATAAAATTCTTAGTCTTCAACGTCAAGTCTTATCTCGCGATAAAAAGTTTAGAGCACTACTCCAAATTAAGGGACCGTTTTGTAAATTTTATTGCTCCTCCTAAGTAACCTGCCAGAGCAACTGGCCAACTATAATGCACAGTTAGGAGCCTGTAGCAGAGTTGAGAAAACACACTATAGGTCCTCTACAGACAAGTGCTGCAGCAATGATTTTAACCGTCCTCGTAGTAATTTTAAACAGTTTACCTGAAATTTAGCCCGAGTTTTAAGGATTAAAATATGTTGCTGGACTTCATATTTAATTCGCAGCTGTCGTAGTTACCAGATACAAAGGGCGCGAAGGTAAGCTACGTCAAAGCACTAAAGCACCTTGGTCAGAGGTCCCTGTGAGGAGATAAAATGCAATCGTTCCTTTTATAATAATTAAGTGTGATCATTACCAGCAAATGACTGCACAGTATAGAGATCAGAGGAATACAAATATCTTACGACTGCTGGCAATATCAGTCGCGAGAGTGGTAGAGCGGCCATAGAGGAATAGAGGACCAACTCATAAGCAGCTTCTCTCCTTACGCTACGGAGCCCATTACTAACGGCTGGGTACACCTCATCACGGTGGCTCAGGTGCACCGACTGACACTTACGGAAATAGTTACCCCAGCTAGCTGCCGAGCCAACTGCTGCCCTAGTTACCGAGTGGCCCAGTGTTACTTCAGGTTTAATGTGGCATAGGAGATACAACACGGTCGATATGTTTTTAAATATGTAATGGGTGGCTATAACTAAAGTGTAACTACTCACGGATGTCCAGTGTGGGCTGTAATTATCGTAAGGCAGCGAAACTTAGTAGATTTGACAATGCGTTAATGCGGAATCGATTTACACTGGCAAAAATTACTTCCAAATTTGGCCACCGGGTGCAAATCTGAGCCGTACGATGTGGTCGAGCGGTTCTAGGTGCTTCAGTCTGGTACCGCGCGACCGCTACGGTCGCAGGTTCGAACCTGCCTCGGGCATGGATGTATGTGATGTCCTTAGGTTAGTTAGGTTTAAGTAGTTCTAAGTTCTAGGGGACTGATGACCTCAGATGTTAATTCCCATAGTGCTCAGAGCCATTTGAACCATTTTGATGCAAACCTGACGCTGTAGACTGTTTATATGACAGTATGACGTGCATGCTGTCATCCGACAAGCCATAAAGTGATTGAATGTATGGCTGTCGACAAGAGAGACAGTGCGCTCTCAGTTAAACTGCTTTATGAGAACAGCAGCAATCACAGTGCTGCGTTGAGAAAGTATTGCCGACTCAAAGGTCTGAGGTGAGGCCGATATTACTAAATGGTTTAAAGCAGGTGACAGTGAAATTAGAAAACACGGGTGAGCTTGTTGAGGCACCTGGAAGAGGAAGGCGTGCTATGGTGGTAGAAGTTAGTGACGTGGTTGCTGTTGCTGTTAACTGACCATGCAGCGCGTACCCCCGGAAAGGCTAATGCTCGTGCAGTGTCACGAGAATTGTCCATTCTATGGTCAATAGTGTGGAAAGTTCTGCGGTCTGTTTTATTGTTGACCCGTACAAGACCCAGACGGTGCAGGAACTGGAATTTCACGATCTGCAGCAACGTTCATAAATGGTCTTCCGATTCGTGCACGGATCGAAGTTGATGACATGCAGCCGGGCAGTATGCTGTGGAGTGACGAAGCGCTTTTTACATTGTAGGGTGCAGTGAGTACACAAAACTGCCGAATTTGGGGTACTGTTAAAAAGCGTGTTGTGCACGAAGAACCATTCCGCTCGCCTTATGTGACTGTGTGGTGTGGATCACAAGCACTTTTATTCTCGGCCCGTTATTCTTTGAAGGGAATACACCAAGAGAGCTTGTCAAGTGTATCGTGATGTCTGCACGTTATCGAGGCCTCCTCCACAGCATGTGATTCCTGCTTTGGAAGAGCGCAACTACTCTTTTGATGTACGATGGGGCAACGCCTCATGTAGCGCCCCCAGTGAAATATCTGACTAAAGCGACCTTCCATGAAGGTGTTATCTCCCGAGGTTTTTCAGACGCATGGCCTGCAAGATACATGGTCTGAATCCAGTGACTTTTGGCTCTCGGGATATCTAAAAGAACGCGTTTACCAAAGACGCGTTCGGTGTCCACCTGATATGGAGTCCAGTATACAGGAATAAGCTGCTCAGATTCCGCTTGATATGCTATTATCAACTGTTGATCACGTCGTTTTATGGACGCAGCGTCTATACGACGTCTCCGGTGCTCACAATGGATAAACTGCGTGTGCTGCGGTTAATAATAAAATCAACATTATGCTTTTCTCACTTGTCTGACGTTTTCTACCGACGTCTCGTTCCCAGTCCATTGCATATGGAAACATTTCTATATGTCTTTCTTACATTCACAGCGCCAGACTTGCACGTGGCGGTCAAAATTGGAACTAATTTGTTTTCCAGAGTAAAGCGGTTCCTCATTAACGCATTATCATATCTAACACTTTTCGCTGCCATATGATAACTACAGCCCACCATGGAAATCCTTGAGTAGCTGCAGCTTAATTATAAGCAGGACGACGAGAGGAATGGGCGCAGAGTGAAAGATGTGGTTCTTAGGGGCAGTTCAAAATCATAAACACGATAAAAATAGCCTTCTCCTTCTCTACTGGTTATCCAGTCTAGTACGAGGTTTCCTTTTTCAGGATTTGGAATATTTCATTTTTATCATTTAACTGTGTGACCAGATCCTCTCCCTGACACCACGGTCCTCTAGGTAACGTTAGGGAGGGACGTCGTGTACGCTACCTGAATGTGAACTTTGTTCTGTGTGTTATCGTAATTTAACTGTTTATTTATCGAATTCTTCGAAGCAGAAGTTGAGGACCAGCCAAGCATTTTCTTAAGAGAATGTGCGGAACCGCCTAAAAATCACGCAGAGACTGGCTGGTGCGCCTGGCTGTGGTCTTCAGTCCGCCGCATGGATGTGGTCCGCGGCCAGCCAACGTCCCTGTCTCGCAGTCTAGCGAGCTGCGTGTTACGCTGTACAGCCACGTCAAAAACAGTGAAAATCATATCTTCTTTTAATGCAGTTTAGGGTTTCCAATGGGATACTCCAGAAAGAATGGTGCTATTCCATATACATGTGACATGGCCACCAGGGCCGAAGTTAACAGATATTCGAACGGAGCAGTGACATTACAGGACAGATGCGAAATAATAGAGACGTAGGCAGCCGCCAGTTACAAGAGAGATAGAAGCAGATGGCCTAAAGCCATCTGTCTTGGAAGAGATTTTAAGCACAAGAGAGAGTGATTCACGAGCGTCTATCTGCAGCAGACGGGGGAGGCAGTCACACGGTCGCTCTCCCGGACTGTTCATCCATTATACAAATAACGCTGGGCTATGCCAAGTCTTAGTACTCACTCTTTGACAGTCCTTGGACTTGGGCCCATTGATTCAGCACTCATATGTGTACCTGCTTAGTAAGACTCTACACAGAAAGTAACGTCTTAATGGGACACGAGAAGATAATAAATATATTAATTGGTGTTGGTTCTCATTATGACTGACAACTGGGGTGTATAGGATTTTCTGAAATTTTAAACGAGCACCGCAGTTGTATGGAAATACACTCTAAGACAAAAGAACGAGTCACTGCTAAGGAATTTGCCGAGTGGGATGCAAGTACGATGTACATGCGTAACATGCAAATGACTACAATTTCAGAAAAATTGGATAATTAATGCAAGAGAAAGAACTTCACAAACTGAGCAAGTCAGTAACGTTGGTCCACCTACGGTCCTTAAGCAAGATGTTATACGGCTTGGCACTAACTGATGAAGTTGATGGAAGTCCTCCTGGGAGATATGGTGGCAAATTCTGCCCAGTTGGCGCTTTAGGTCGCCTAAACCCCAAGGTGGTTGGAGGACCTTGCCCCATAATGCTCCAAATGTTCTGATTTGGCCGAGGTAGGGCTTGGTGAGAACGAAGACAAGCAGTAGAAACTCTCGCTGTGTGTAGGCGGTCACTGCCTTGCTGAAATGTAAGCCTGGGATAGCTTATCATGTAGGGCAACAAAACGAAGCGTAGAATAACTCGACGAACCGCTGTGCTGTAAGGATACCGCGTATGAGAACCAAAGCGGTCGTACCATGAAAATAAATGGCACTCAGATCATCGCTCCTGGTTGTTGGGCCGTATGGCAAGCGACAATCAGTTTGATCTCCAGACACGTCTTCGCTGAGCATTGGGGCTCATTTCGAAGCGGTACTCATCACTGAAGACTTTTCTACTCCAGCCAATGAGATTTCATGCCGGAGACATGTCTCGAGATGCCGCAGACAGTAGTGGGATGCCAACGTGACTGTCGCCCACCATAGGGCCCGACGATCATTTATTTCTCAGTAGGGCCCTGCAAGGTGCCTCTTACGCGAGGAAGACATTTTTACGAGTTTTAATAAATTATTGTCTCTTATTGATGTATTCACGATAGTTAGGAAGTGCTCAAATCCGTAGCCGGCCATAAGTCGGAGAGCATTTCCCACGCTGGCTGGCTAGGTAACGAAGCGACCATATGTCGCGCGTAGTAGGGTGGGGCTCGGCGCTGGACCGCAGCAACAAGCGTCAGCCTGGGAAATACACATGACGGGAAGTACCGCCATCTTGGCGCGAATGTCACCGATTTTGTTTATTTATATTTAATAATTAAAATCATTTATGACAACATGAATACTAGGAGGAGCCTCTGGATGTTTAAAACTATTTATCATAATTTTGCCTCGTTAAAACTCACACCCGTTCATTAACAAATGCATATTTTAGTAAGTAGTAACTTGATCGGAAAATCACGAACTGTGACGAAACTAGTAAGAGATACGGACTGCGCGCCAAAGTCGGCAGTCGGCGTTAAGAGCTCGTCCTGTCTTGTTCGAGGGTAGCCATGTTCTCGGTTACGAGTAGTTTGTGACATGAGTGTTTCATTAATGATCTAATAGGAATAAAAGTGATATTACGGCTTTTTGAATGTTAATTTCTAGTAAATAGATACCCCAAAGTTGATCGACAGCAATTTCAGATAATTAGCTTCCATCGTCAGAGACATCCAATGCGCCAATGAAGAATCTGCACGGGACGACATTTACGAGAGCTGCACCGCGCACAGGTAGGAGGAAATCCGACTACAAGACCCACCAAGGCGGATCAAGGAAGGTCCGACTTACACTTGCAAATTCCGGGTGGAAATGCTGACCAGTTATACTGTACGTCACATGTACCACCCTCTACGGACTCGCGGCTAAGCCGAGTAATAACAAAAAAAATGGTTCAAATGGCTCTGAGCACTATGGGACTTAACATCTATGGTCATCAGTCCCCTAGAACTTAGAACTACTTAAACCTAAATAACCAAAGGACAGCACACAACACCCAGTCATCACGAGGCAGAGAAAATCCCTGACCCCACCGGGAATCGAACCCGGGAACGAGTAATAACAGTATCAGTTTAGAAGCGAGGGGATCTTGCAACCCCTTGGGATATCAACCGAGGCGCCCTTACAGAACAGTGGTACGTCGACGATATTCAACACCCCGTTTTGTTGCCCTTCATGACAAGCCATCCTGGGCTTACATTTCAGCAAGATAATGCCTGCCCGAACACGGGGAGTTTCTATTGCTTCTATTTGTGCTTTCAAAATCCGCCTTTGTCCAGCAAGGTCGCCGGATCTCTCCCCAATTACGAACGTTTGGAGCATTATGGGCAGGGTCCTCCAACCAGCTCGTGATTTTGACGATCTAAAGCGTCAATTGGACAGAATTTACAACGACATCGCTCAGAAGGACATCCAATAACTATCAATCAATGTCAAGCTGAATAACTGCTTGCATACTGGAGAGAGCTGGACCAACGCTTTATGAACTTACTCATTTTGTGAATTTCTTTCTCTTGAATAAATCATCAAATTGTAATCGTTTGTTTGTCTGAACATGAACATCACATCTACCGATGTTCGTCTCATTCGGAGCTTTCCTTCGTGGTGCGTCCGTTTTTTTTCTGTCTTAGAGTGTATTCGCAGATGGGCTAAACGAGAGATATTCTTGACTCTTCTGTTATTATCTCTAAACGTGCCCTCAAGATCTGTTTGCGAAAATAATTACTATGGCTGATTAATCTTGAGGTTACTGTAACAGTTGTGACGAATTTTTGCTGTGAAATTCCTCGTCAGCTCCGACCTTCTAAGCGCCTTTCAATGCTTACGCATGTTTCCAAGTAGATTAACAAGTCCAGGACATCGAGGACTCCATTCTCCATCTGGAATGGCTTGACAAAGAAGTGTTCTTCGTCTGTGTACTAGAGAAAATGTGATTTCGAGGAAAAGAATTAGCAATGCTGCAGTGGAGAAATCATGCCCAAAAAAACCTTAGTCTCAATGTGCTGTCCGCCTACATGCTGTCTCTTCCTCATTGAGATAGTCTTTTCGTCGGTGAGAAGGAGAATGATAGACGGCTGCGGCTAATGAAGTTATCTGCTCGGTCTTGCCGTTACTTCTCAAAGCCACTCAGAAGGGATGAAGAACTGTTCGCTAGTTTACCTGTAGAGAATACTTCAACTTCTGCAGGTTAGCTGCATTATTTAGTGTGGCGCCATGTGCGATGCATGTGCGTACAAATTTAAGTACACATCCTTACCTGCTCGGTCTTGCTGTTCCTTCCTACAATCACTCGGTCGGTATCAAGGACTGTTTACTCGTTTACCTGTAGAGTATACTTCCATTGCTCCAGATTCGCTAAGTTCGTTAGTGTCGCGTCAATCTGTAGTGCTTGTGAGTACAAATTTTAGACGTCACTGTTACAAACAGCATTTTATACTCAGACGAGAGAGCAGATGCTAGTTTACTGATCTGCTCTCGGTGTTAGCGAAAATTAAGACGAATGTTGCATGACTTTTAAGATTGTGTGAAAATGTAGACCTAGAGAACAACGCAATGCCTACCGACCGCCGTGTCATCCTCTGATGTATGGCGTCGCTTGAGTGTGGTATTGGGGGGGGGGGGGGGCATGAGGTCGGAACAGTGCTATGCTGGCCGATGTCAGCTTTCCAGACCTGGGAGCCACTACTCACAGATGAAGTAGCTCCTCAGTTTGCCTCACGGGGCTGAGTGAAGACTATTCTAGCCGTCCCACCACAGACAAATCCCTGAAAACACTAGGAATCGAACCTCATCGCTTCGCACGGCAGTCAGACACGCTGACAGCTCATGGAGACTGACTTTGTGGAGGTGTAAGTGACAATGTGGAAGTACTATTGCAATTTTTACTGAGATGTAAATTCTTTATTGTCCTCAGCCCAATATGTTTCAATTACTGGTTGTTATTATTATTTGTTTTATGGCATTCATTGGACCACTCTAGTCAAAAATACAAAGTTCTAAACAAGTTGTTACACAGGGATACAATTTGGTTCAACAATAACTTAATATGATATTTAGGTAATATAATTATTAGAGTCTATTCTTATATGAAAGGTGTTTTGCTCTTCTGTCTGCCCAATATTTCTTCATTCTTTCAGATATTTTCATTCTTTCTTCATCTGAGACAACTCTTCCTGTACTCCTTTTATTGATTTTCATTTGTAGTCTGGTTTGCGGGTTTTGCAGTATTCTGGTTTTTTCTGTCATGTTTTTTAGGTCATCTACTATAATTTGAAGTTCTTTAATATCTTCCTTAATTTCTGTGATCCATTTAATGTCGCTCTTGCTATTCCACAATTTTTGTATAATGTTTTACTAATTCCGTTTTCTGGAGTTCTCATCAGATGTCCAAAGAATGAGATGCGTTTCTTCCTGATTGTGCTCATGACTGGTTCTATTTTCTTATATACTGTTTCATTTGATGCTATTCTCCAATGTCCATTTATTTTATGCTGTTTATTTATACATGTCCTAATTATTCTTCTTTCTATTTTTAGTATTCTGTCAATTTCTGCTGTATTAGTTGCTTTGAAGATAGTTTCAGCTGCATACGTTATTTCTGGTTGTGTAACTGTTTTATAGTGTTTTAATTTTGCATCTATAGATAGGCTTTTTTTGTTGTATGTAGTTTTGATAATGTAATTTGCATAGTTCAGTTTTTTTATTCTATTCTGCCATGATGGCTTCTCATTTAGATTGTATGTTATTATTTCGCCTAAATATTTAAATTTATCAACAATTTTGATTTCCTGTTCTCCTATTGTAATTTTTTTTTGCAAGTGGTCGATCAGTTAGCATAATATCCGTTTTTTCAAATGATATTCTAAGGCCTACTTTCTCTGTCTACCCGACGGGAGGCCTTAGCCACACGACATTTCATTTCATTTCTGCTATTTCTTGTAGTGGTTGGTTATAATTAAAGTGCAGCTGCACACGGAGATCCAGTATGAGCTGTGATTATCGTATGTCAGATAAACTTGGTAGATATGCTAATGTGTTAACGTGGAACCTTTTTACACTGGAAAAAATTAGTTCCAATGTTGGCCTCCGGGTGCAAATCGGGCGCTGCAGAGCGTCTCGTTGACGTCTCCAGTGTTCATGTTGAACAAGCTGAATAAGCGGTGGTTAATAATAAAATCAACATTATGCCTTTCTTCCCTGTGTGACCTCTTCTACCCACGTTCCGTTACTGATCCATTACATATGGAAATCATTCTATACGTCTATCTTACATTCAAAGTGCCAGATTTGCACCTGGTGACCGAAATTGGAACTAATTGTTTTCAGCGTAAACCTGTTCCTCATTATCACATTAGACCTCATTAGAAAATCTAAGTTTTGCTGCCGTACGACAATTAGAGCCCACAATGGACCTCTGTGAATAGTAGCACTTTAATTATGACGACCTGGTCTGTGCTGGACTAATTTTGCGGTGCGCTAATAACTACACTGTTTAGCGCCCTTATCGCTCTCCCTCTCTCTCTCTCTGTCTCTGTCTCTCTCTCTCTCTCTCTCTCTCTCTCTGTCTCTCTCTCACACACACACACACACACACACATTACAACTGGTGTGAGATGAACACACGCTGTGGTGACATATTCACAGACTCACTTTGTGTGTCAGCGTACCTGCGCATCCGTCTGCAGGAATTACTACCTAGCTATTGCCAGCTTCTGAATAGTACCGTTCCCCCGCTAGTTACGTATTAACCAGCAACGGCTAGTTGTAAGTTGGCATTACCTCATACGCGGTTATACAACGCACTGCTAGTTAATTAGAAACACTTAATGCGTATGCAAGATAGCTTGGTGCGTTGCGCGCACTTGTCATCCGTTATGCAACGCGTTCTCAGGGCCAGTAATGTGGTACCGGTAAACGTGTGTGAGCTGTCCTCCAGGGAAGCAGGACTTCGGTCACGAACTGGACAGTGTCCAGCAACGGAGGACGCCTTGGCTGGAAGCTAGGGAAGCTGCCGCACCTGCGGCTGTGTGACATAACGGCATGACATAAGCGACGTGTGCGGCCTGGGCGTGCGTTTGCCGGCAGCTTTAACGACCTGTAATTTAAAGGGCAGGGCCTCTACCACGTTCCAGGATACAGAGGGAGCATCCGTCATCAAAATTCCAGGCGCGTCTCTGCCGATGCAGAAGAAACGCAGAACAGTGAAGCGAAAAGACAACTGCGAGGAGGAAATACACTCCTGGAAATTGAAATAAGAACAGCGTGAATTCATTGTCCCAGGAAGGGGAAACTTTATTGACACATTCCTGGGGTCAGATACATCACATGAACACACTGACAGAACCACAGGCACATAGACACAGGCAACAGAGCATGCACAATGTCGGCACTAGTACAGTGTATATCCACCTTTCGCAGCAATGCAGGCTGCTATTCCCCCATGGAGACGATCGTAGAGATGCTGGATGTAGTCCTGTGGAACGGCTTGCCATGCCATTTCCACCTGGCACATCAGTTGGACCAGCGTTCGTGCTGGACGTGCAGACCGCGTGAGACGACGCTTCATCCAGGCACAAACATGCTCAATGGGGGACAGATCCGGAGATCTTGCTGGCCAGGGTAGTTGACTTACACCTTCTAGAGCACGTTGGGTGGCACGAGATACATGCAGACGTGCATTGTCCTGTTGGAACAGCAAGTTCCCTTGCCGGTCTAGGAATGGTAGAACGATGGGTTCGATGACGGTTTGGATGTACCGTGCACTATTCAGTGTCCCCTCGACGATCACCAGTGGTGTACGGCCAGTGTAGGAGATCGCTCCCCACACCATGATGCCGGGTGTTGGCCCTGTGTGCCTCGGTCGTATGCAGTCCTGATTGTGGCGCTCACCTGCACGGCGCCAAACACGCATACGACCATCATTGGCACCAAGGCAGAAGCGACTCTCATCGCTGAAGACGACACGTCTCCATTCGTCCCTCCATTCACGCCTGTCGCGACACCACTGGAGGCGGGCTGCACGATGTTGGGGCGTGAGCGGAAGACGGCCTAACGGTGTGCGGGACCGTAGCCCAGCTTCATGGAGACGGTTGCGAATGGTCCTCGCCGATACCCCAGGAGCAACAGTGTCCCTAATTTGCTGGGAAGTGGCGGTGCGGTCCCCTACGGCACTGCGTAGGATCCTACGGTCTTGGCGTGCATCCGTGCGTCGCTGCGGTCCGGTCCCAGGTCGACGGGCACGTGCACCTTCCGCCGACCACTGGCGACAACATCGATGTACTGTGGAGACCTCACGCCCCACGTGTTGAGCAATTCGGCGGTACGTCCACCCGGCCTCCCGCATGCCCACTATACGCCCTCGCTCAAAGACCGTCAACTGCACATACGGTTCACGTCCACGCTGTCGCGGCATGCTACCAGTGTTAAAGACTGCGATGGAACTCCGTATGCCACGGCAAACTGGCTGACACTGACGGCGGCGGTGCACAAATGCTGCGCAGCTAGCGCCATTCGACGACCAACACCGCGGTTCCTGATGTGTCCGCTGTGCCGTGCGTGTGATCATTGCTTGTACAGCCCTCTCGCAGTGTCCGGAGCAAGTATGGTGGGTCTGACACACCGGTGTCAATGTGTTCTTTTTTCCATTTCCAGGAGTGTAGAAAAGCAGCTAAAGCATTGCGCGGTAGCCGTCTTTTCGTACGTGCTTGCCTCCGCTGCTTACATGCTTGTTTGGTGCTCATTTATTAGTGTGGCGCTGTATTCTTATCTGTATTTCTCCCCAACGGGATGCTGTAGTTGAGTGTACTGAGAATTTAGTCGTGTGATTACTAACAACGATCCTGATTTTTAATTATTGGCAAAGCACTAGCGCACGCAACGGATAATGCGACACGCACACTAAACCAACGCACTCAGTAATGTGGGCGGTAGCCGCTAACACCGTTCAGGTCTACGCTCATATTCCTGCTGGGTTATCAGTTGTGGGGAAGGCTAGTTGATTCGGCTTATTTAATAAGGTAATAGGTGGTCTTGCTGTTTTATAATTATGAATTTGAGCTTGATAATAATCAATTGTGATACGACAGGTAACTGTCTGAAAATTCCAACACTGATTTGACGTGACTGAAACTTTATTACAATTTAAGATGCCATAGTTGAACATAACCTGGAATCATTGGTCTACACTATCATCGGTGGTGGTAAATACTGAAATATCTAACTGGTGTCGTACCATTAATATATTAATTGCCACACTTTAGGGAGGCCGAAGGCAATTGCCATACACTACGGCACAACCTTTCCATGCGTCCACACGCTGAAGTACGACGTGGAACACTATGCAAAATGCCGCTACTACACTGAGGCGCCAAACAAACTGGTATAAGATTGCGTATTTTAAATACAGAGATATATGAAAAACAGGCAGAATACGGCGCTGCGGTCGGCAACGCCTATATAAGACAACAAGTTCAGCTGGTTCAAATGGCTCTAAGCACTACGGGACTTAACATCTGATGTCATCACTCCCCCAGACTTAGAACTACTTAAACGTAACTAACCTAAGGACATCACACACATCCATGCCCGAGGCAGGATTCCAACCTGCGACCGTAGCAGCAGCGCGGTTCCGGACGGAAGCACCTAGAACAGCTCGGTCACAGCTGCCGGCTAGACAACAAGTGTCTGGCGCAGTTTTTAGATCGGTTACTGCTGCTACAATGGCAGGTGTTATCAACATTTAAGTGAGTTTGACCGTGGTGTCATAGTCGGCACACGAGCGATGGGACACAACATCTCCGAGGTAGCGATAAAGTGGGACTTTCCCGTACGACCACTTCACGAGCGTACCGTGAATATCAGGAATCCGAAAAAAACATCAGATCTCTGTTTGCTGTTGGAGACTGTAATGGGTGGGGCGTATACAGTTGGAGTGATATGGGCCCCCTGATATGTCTAGATACGACTCTAACAGGTCATACGTACGTAAGCATCTTGTCTGATCACTTGCATCCATTCATGTCCGTCGTGCATTCTGACGAACTTGGGCAATTCCAGCAGGGTAATGCGAGCCACACACGTCCAGAATTGTTACAGAGTGGCTCAGAACCACCCTTCTGAGTTTAAACACTTTCGTTGGCCACCAAACTCGAAAGACATGAACATTATTGGGTATATCTCAGACGCCTTGCAAAGTGCTGATCACCCCTCGTACTCTTACGGATTCATAGTGTCAGTTCGCTCCAGCACTACTTCAGACAATAGGCGAGTCCATGCCACGTCGTGCTGCGACACTTACGCGTGCTCGCGGGCGCCCTACACGATATCAGGCAGGTGTACTAGTTCCTTTGCGCGTTCAGTGTATATAAATTAATGCAAAAGCGCGATCGCACAGAGCTAGGAAATTACCCATAGGGATGCTGGAGGACATAATTTTCAACTGCGCTCATGAGGCGAGCCAAAGTGGGGAAGTTGGTTCGCGAACTGTATGTACTATGATAAACTGCGTTTCACATCTTACCATCTTCCAGACGGAACGTCTCGACATCGCTTCCTCTTCTCAGCACGTCTCGGCTACCAGTCCCCAAGCCAGGGTGCCGACCGGCCACCCCGCTCGTTGTTCGAATTGCCACATTCCTCTTGCCTGAAGGCTAATCTCCCAACCTCCGCCCTCTACACTCCTCAGAAGCGATCTTTCTGAAGTCCATCAAGCAATCCTTGTGTTTAACTTTCCTAGTTTCTCTTTTGAGAAGCCTACTGCACCCACTGACAAAAATTTAAACAGTCCTTCACCTTTCTAAGCCAAACACATTCACATAACATGCCCCCATACATACTGGATAGGCATAGAGAGGGCGGGGAAGTGTGACACATTGAAAAAGTAATCGAAATAAAACACTTAGTTGCCTTTCTGCAGGTCTATTACTTTGGTTATTGACTTAACAAGTAAGGATCATATGGTAATGCTGCAATCAACTGATCAGCTTCTGATACCCTCAATTGGGATTTATTCAACTGAAGTACGATTTGTGTTCATGAAGCATACTCATAGTACAGCTTCAGCATCAAACGGGAATTAGCGCTGTTGAACAGAGGGATGAGACTTCTTAGAGTCAGGTTTGAAAATTCTAAGATAGCCATGATATAAGGCTACATTCGAGTTATGCACATCTTTTGCACGGACTCTAGAACTACGGCTTAACCAACATTTACAACAATAATCTGTTAATATCAGCGCTAGTGCTAAGATCGGTGCGTATGGCTGCTAGGAAAGTTGAAGATAAGTATTAATTTTGACCACATTAACTGAAAGTATTTGGGTCAGTTTGAGCAACTGGAACTGTGTGTATGCCAAAACCTCTCGCTATAGATGTAAAGCAAGCACCTTTTACCATTCCGATTACAGCTTCTGATCTAGAACAGCCTTTGCTACTCCGCTTCTGAATACGAAAATAAATGTGCAAATTACTTTGGATGAAACATTTGTTTTAAAAATGAAAACCGACTTTTCTTGCTGCACTGCAATTTAATTCTCCCAGACTCAAACCAGCTGATTCCCAAAGCTTTCAACCAATCTCAGGTTGGCAACATGTGGGTAAACAAACCCAATAGGAGGAAACACACGCTAAACTAACAATATTTACTTCTTTAAAAATACAGTTTTCGAACAAATATCTGGAACTAGCAGCAAAAGAGTAACAGTGCACCACAAAAGTAAGGTTAAACATAGCGAACACACAGAAGGAAAAAGTTCGGAACATAAAACTGTGCTATTTTTGGGAAATGAAGTGGTAGTGCAACCTCCAGATCAAATGAGAGGAAACGCAGATAAAAAACTGCAATTACTTACATATTTACATAAAAAAAGTGACGTGAACTGTTTTATAATCTAAAAATAACACGTATCAAAACAAAATTGTATCGTTCTAGGTAAGAAAAAGGGAAATGCGTCTGGGAGAAATAAATTACAGCGCAGCAAGAAAAGACGGTTTTAATTTACAAAACAAATATATCTGTGCTTGCTGTGGAGGATGGCCACGCAGACAACCTTCTTACTTTTAATGAGTGTGATGTGGATTATTCTAAACTGCACATGACTGTTGATAAGTGAATTAAAGAATGGTTGCCAATAATAATCAGAATGGCTTTCTCATCAAACAATCACACAACGACTAACTGTGACGTATAGAAAACTTTGCCCTGTTGTAAAACGCACCTACCAATTTTATGTGACAATATGTTGTCTATTTTTCTCCCAAAAGGTTCATTTGGACCCTACAAGTGTTTCTTACCTTTGCAACAGATAACTCGGTTTTACCCTGTCTGCACACAGCAAGTGTGAAGCGTTGACCTGCATGTACCTGAACTAAACAACTGAGCGGCAAACTGTCTTATCTTATTTTATGTTTCTGGGATTCTTTGTAAATGGAACTTTTGTTATTTTTCCAAAAATGCAGTTCACTGTTCGCGCAGTAGTTCAAGGCGTGACAGTGCAGTTATTACCAATTCCGTCTTTTCTCTAATAGTGCGGATAAGCTTCAAGAATATTCATAAATCAAAAAGAAAGTGTTCTGCATTTATACTGATTCTTTTTAATGTGACAGAAGACAAACTTTAACGAGCATGAACAGTAACCTTTCTTCCCAGCGTTGTCATATACCATTACAAAAATTACTTTTACACATCATATTTAAATCAGGTAAAATTGAACTTTGTCCTTTTTAAATAACATACTTTTAGCAAACAATGGTGGGAGGAAAGTAATTAGAATACTGTGCACATTACTGATAATTCACTTTGGATACCAGCACGGAGATATTATTAAGCACAATGAAAACTTTACACTACAGTAATTAGTCGCTGGGAATATGTCAAATAAAAATAATTCTCTGTGCATAATGTCTGCCATCCGTGCTTCTCCCTCTCCCTCCCTGACGGACAACTACTATCGAGTCCCTCGCTAACCCTAGCTCTATTTAATAATACTACAACTACAACTACAATAACTATCACTCATGTATTCAGACACGGAAAAATGCTCAGAGTTGTCAAAATTAAAATAAACTATCAGATATACCAAACAAACTCTCATTTCTCATAATATTACCTCTTTCATACCCATTTCTCCTAGTCAAAAGTATCCGGACACCTGGCTGAAAATGACTTTGGCCCACTCTTAGCTTTGATGACAGCTTCCACTCTCGCAGGCATACGTTCAATCAGGTGCTGGAAAGTTTCTTGGGGACTGGCAGCCCATTCTTCACGGAGTGCTGCACTGAGGAGTGGTTTCGATGTCGGTCGGTGAGGCCTGGCACGAAGTCGGCGTTCCAAAACATCCCAAAGGTGTTGTATAGGATTCAGGCCAGGACTCTGTGAACGCCAGTCCATTACAGGGATGTTATTGTCGTGTAACCACTCCGCCACAAGCCGTGCATTATTAACGGGTGCTCGATCGTGTTGAAGGATGCAGTCGTCATCCCCGAATTGCTCTTCAACAGTGGGAAGCAAGAAGGTGCTTAAAACATCAATGTAGACCTGTGCTGTGACAGTGACATGAAAACAACAAGGGATCCAAGCCCCCTCCATGAAAAACACGACCACACCATAACACCAACGCCTCCGAATTTTCATGTTGTCACTACACATTCTGGCAGATGACGTACACCGGGCATTCGCCATACCCACACCCTACCATCGGATCGCCACATTGTGTACCATGATTCGTCACTCCACACAACGTTTTTCCACTGTTCAATCGTCCAATGTTTACCCTCCTTAGACCAAGCGAGGCGTCGTCTGGCATTTACCGGCGTGATGGTTGGCTTATGAGGAGCCGCTCGACCATGAAATCCAAGTTTTCTCGCCTCCCGTCTAACTGTCGTAGTACTTGCAATGGATCCTGATGCAGTTTGGAATTCCTGTGTGCTGGTCTGGATAGATGTCTGCCTATTACACATCTCTGTCAGTCAACAGAAGAGGTTGGCCTGTATGCGTTTGTGCTGTACGTGTCCCTTCACGTTTCCACTTTAGTATCACATCGGAAACAATGGACCTAGGGATGTTTCGGAGTGTGGAAATCCTGGCATACAGACGTATGACACAAGTGACAACCAGTGATCTGACCACGTTCGGAGTCTAATGACTACTGAGTTCGCTGATATGGAGTACCTGGCAGTAGGTGGCAGCACAATGCACCTAATATGAAAAACGTATGTTTTGGGGGGTGTCGGGATACTTTTGATCACATCGTGTATGTACAGCTTTCGAGTTTAATGCATTATAATTGTGGTAGAGAAACTGAACACAGGCATTTAGACCCTACGCATACAACTAATAACTGGCGAGGCCAAGTAAGTGGTTAAGGAGACCAAACAGCTGAGGTCATCACTCTCGTATGCTCCCGCTCAGGACAGAAGCAGTGTGCCCGTTCTACCAGCGAATAGAGTAAATACTGTGTGAAAGTGAAAGAAAACGTACTAAACGTCTGTGTAGCCTGTATCTGAGGCGGAACATGGGAAACAGCCAGATATTCACATAGTGGCACATGGGAAATCGCCTAAACATCAGACTTTGTCTGTCTGGCACACCGACCGCTGGTCGTTAATCCGGCGGGTGCACCTCCCATCCTGGAATCTGTAGTGTTAACACCCGCGGATATCGTGGCAGGTCATTAATAAAAGCGTTCTGTTGTTTGTATGATACAATGCTCAGTGACAACAAAAATGTAACGGTAACGAGAAGTAATTCTATTGGCCCAAGAAACCTTCACAAGTAAAAGCAAGTCATTAGCGAACTACAAACTTGAAATACCAAGAAAAAAATCACTAATTTGAAATATCTTAAACTATGGGTGTGTGAATGGTGGACCAACGACGAACAGGAAAGAAAACAATCGAGAGGCGTGAATACGGAGAAGATTAAGGTGGGTAGAGAACAAATCAAATGATTAATTACTGCTAGGAATTAATGAAACAGATCCTTAAAAGAGAAACATCGAACTTAAGTGGACATTTGATTCGCCATAATTTTTTTTTAAAGAACATTGAGAAAGATTTCAGGCAAAATGTCGAGGGACAGATTCAGGACGTCTCTACTATAGCGTGTGATCAGTTGAATGGATTGAAAAACCTTACGAGAGGGTGATAAATTATAATATCATGACACAACCTTCATACGATGGGGCCTTTCATTTGGTTTTAAAAACCACAATGTACCAACGATATTTTGGTTTGTGTATCCTTATATAATGAGATTTCGAGTTCTTACATATTGAACTTTAGATCGGTTTACTTACATTTCGGCAGTGACGTTTTTGTCTGCTAGATCTAATTATTCGACCTATTTTGTGAAACAGCGGTGGAAGTAACACTTTAATTGTTACTAAAATATGTTATTAAACACACTTACATGTCCTCTTTTGCAAACGATCTTTATCAAATGATGAAGGTGATCATGTTGCTGTTTTTGTCTTGGAATGTTCGAAATACGCATTAAGAAACATGCAAGACAGAAAAGGCATTTGTTACTTTGATTAAAACACAAAAATATGACTTTCAACTCAGTATTTCCTTTTCGGCCAGGCCCGCAGAGTAAAATACGTCATTATATGACATTTTGCAATGAACGGTTCCTGACAAGCTGCAAATAGTTTAATCAGAAGTGCTTTTTCCTTACTGCATGTATGTTTCGCCTATAGCGCTATTTTCAAAACAACCCGTAGATAGATATGAAATTTCCTGGCGGATTAAAACTGTGTGCCGGACCGAGACTCGAACTCGGGAGCTTTGCCTTTCGCGGGCAAGTACCCTACCATCTGAGCTACCCAAGCACAACTCACGCCCACTCCTCACAGCTTTACTTCAGGCAGTACCTCGTTTCCAACTTTCCAAACTTCACAGAAGTTCTCCTGCTTAGCCACGCCTGGGGGATGTTTCCAGAATGAGATTTTCACTCTGCAGCGGAGTGTGCGCTGATATGAAAAGTCATGCCTCAGCAATATCCTTTCTTCCAGGAATGCTAGTTCTGCAAGGTTCGCAGGAGAGCTTGTGTGAGGTTTGGAAACTAGGAGACGAGATACTAGCGGAAGTACAGCTGTGAGGAGGGGGCGTGAGTCGTGCTTGGGTAGCTCAGATGGTAGAGCACTTGCCCGCGAAAAGGTAAGTTCCCGAGTTCGAGTCTCGGTCCGGCACACAGTTTTAATCCGCCAGGAAGTTTCAACCTGTAGATGTTACAGTTGGTGAGTCTACTTATGTTTATGAAAGTTGTACAGGAAGGTCAGTTTACATAATCACTTACTTCTAGTGGGAACAGACTCCCATATTGCATCAGTAAGTTGTCGACTGTCTGTCTGTTGTTAGTCTGTTGTAAGTTCTGTTGTCTAGAATAGAAATTATGGACTTGTAATAGTTACAGAGACTATTGTGTGTGTCATCAGTTGCACATTGTGACTTTGTGTGCAGAATGAAGTGTGTTTAAGCTAAATACATTGCAGCTTAGACGATAATCAGATGACCTGAAGTTGACAAATGTTTAACTTATCATTCATACGTGAAGTAATAACTTAAAAATTTATAACATTTAGAAGGATATTCGTGAGTGAAATAAACATATTACCAGAAATTAGATGCATGACGAGCTAAAAAATGATTAGCATTACACAACTGTGAACTATCTCTGACTGTTAATTGGACACTGTGTTAGGTCACGACGGCCTGCATCAGAAGCTCTGAATGTCATGCTGCTTAATCAAAATAGCCCTGGATATGTTTCAGGAAAACCCGAATAACATGGCTTCTATGCAAACCAACAAATGATGGCCAGTGGTTGATAGATGGCGGTGGCAAACAAAACTGCCAACCAACCATAGTCCGGACGCAGAAAATGAGCGACGCATCGGCCCTATATTCTAGGTCAGGGAAGATTGAGCCCCTCCGTTCTCCAAAGAATGGTTGCACATTCCTAGCCACATGTGTCTGGACACTGGCCTGCTGATGTGCAGGGTGCAGCGTAAGCGATACCGACAAACTTCGGCCGCGCGGGGTTAGCCGAGCGGTCTTAGGCGCTGCAGTCATGGACTGTGCAGCTGGTCCCGGCGGAGGTTCGAGTCCTCCCTCGGGCAGGTGTGTATGTGTCTGTCCTTAGGATAATTTAGGTTAAGTAGTGTGTGAGTTTAGGGACTGGTGGCTTAGCAGTTAAGTCCCATAAGATTTCACAGACATCTGAACATTATTTTTTTTTTTGACAAACTTCGAGGACTGTTGAAAGTGCTTTGAGGATAAAACTGAAGATAGGATCGCAGATCCTGAAACCAAAGCTGCAGAGCTTGCAAGCTATACACGCCAACGGCTTTCACTATGGCGCTCGTTTACCATTAGACGTGACTTTCTACGCCCCACAGTGTTGTTGTGACAGGAGTGAATTTGTTCACCACCATGTAACATACTGAAAACTGTCAAGTCCATTGCAAATAGTTCTGATTGCGGTCCGTCAGCATACAAAAAAAAAAAAAAAAAAAAAAAAAAAAAACACGTCAGCTGTTTAAGTTGTGTGACTGTAAGAGGATACAGAATGACTTAGACAGATTTTCTATTTGGTTCGATGAATGGCGGCTTGCTCTGAGTGTATGAAAATGCAGATTGGTGGGAGGAAGAATCCTGTAGCACAGTATTAGTGGTGTGCTGCATGACACGGTCATATCGGTTAAACGTCTGTGTGTATCATTGCAAAGCGATATGAAACGGAACGAACATGTATGGTTGGTAGTAGGGAAGGTGGCTGAGTAACTTGGGTTTGTTGGAAGACTTCTAGGAAAGTGTTTCTCATATAAAAAGAAGACCGCCTATGAAACACTAACGCGGTCCATTTTTTACTACTGCTCGAGTGTTTGGCATTCCACCAGGTCGGATTAAAGGAAGGCATCAAAAAAATTCAGAGACGTACTTGGTTCAAATGGCTCTGAGCACTATGGGACTTAACATCTGTGGTCATCAGTCCCCTAGAACTTAGAACTAGCTAAACCCAACCAACCCAAGGACATCACACACATCCATGCCCGACGCAGGACTCGAACCCACGACCGCAGCGGTCACGCGGCTCCAGATTGAAGCGCCTAGAACCGCACGGCCATATCGGCCGGCTCAGAGACGTACTGCTAAATTTGTTATCGATAGGTTCGATCAAAATATAAGTATTACAGAGAAGCTATATGAACTCAAATGGAAATCCCTGGAAGGAAAACGATGTTCTTGTCGCAAAACAATTCTGAGAAAATTTGGGGAACCGGAATGTGTGGCTGACTGCAGAAAGATTCCTTCTATCGCCAAAGTACAGGTTGGACAGAAAGTTTCTCCCTCTATTTTATTGGAGTATTTTTATCACAAGGAGTTTTTTTGCAATATCTCTTTCTTACTTTTGAATGGATAATTTGGACAGTCATCTGTTAGCTTTTTCAGTATTTTGTTTGGCTTCCTTGATTATGAAGATATTCTTCGTCTCGTCCGCCAAAAATCTCCGCGAGCACTGTTGTCTCTTCATGGTGACGTAGTTCCATTCCTGCTGAACTCGTGCAATAAGCTGGTCTCTGTTGCCTAGACAAGATTCTTTGAAGACTGCATCCTGTAGTCAGGCCCACAGATGCCTTATATTGTCTAGGTTTGGACTGTTTCCAGGCCAGTCTTCCCAAACATTAGGGATTGTTCTTTCCAATAGCGCAATTGCTTGTATGGCTGTTGTTCCATTTTGCTTCAAAACAGCATTGTCTGGATTCGATAAAAGACTATTGTGGGATGGTTGACCATAGACAGGAGGAATTCTTTCCGGGTAACATCAACCACATGTAATTCAGTTTTTCCATAGCCACAAATATCATAAGCGCCCATTACATTCAATGCTTACTTTGGTCTGTGGACTGGGAAAATTTTCTTTCCTCCATTTGTGACGATACGGGCAGTTTTTTCTGTTGGTCTTTGGTTAAAGATCTACTGGAGACTCATCTGTAAAGGAAATACGCATTCTTTTCCTCTTTCCTTCAGGATGGTACTACAGAAACCATAAGACGCCAATCTTTCACATAGTGCTTAACGATAAACAATACATTTTCTCACAATATTGATTTTGTTGGCGTGAGATAAGCCTGTTTTCTCCAGAATTGCCTACACATAAAGTATTTTACAAATTGTCCTACCGATGGTCTTCTGTCTTCACGGGTAGCGATTTGTTAAATTCAGACGTTTAGCAACTGCCGAATATCGGCCCCAGTTTTATACTTCAACTTACGTCTTAATCTGTTTCGTGTGAATTCTGTTGTTCGTCCAATTCTGTTGCTGTCACTCACATCACCATCAGTATTCTTAACCCAAAGTGTAACTCACTGAGCAATTTTGATATTAGATATTCCACTGGCATACAGGCATTGACTCTGGGAACGAACGTTGTTTGATGATTACACCCTTAAGACAGATGAGAAACACAAATAACAGCAGAGTAGTATACAAACAAGCCAACAGCCTTGCCGCAGTGGTAACACCAGTTTCCATCAGATCACCGAAGTTAAGCGCTGTCAGGCTGGGCTAGTACCATCCGGTCTGCCAAGCGCTGTTGACAAGCGTGGAGCACTCAGCCCATGTGAGGCAAACTGATTAACCATTTAATTGAGAAGTAGCGGCTCAGGTCTCATAAATTGACGTGCGGCCAGGAGAGTGCTGTGCTTACCACATGCCACTCTGTATCCACAGCCAGTGACCCCTGTGGACTGAGGATGACACAGCGGCAAGTTGGTACCGTTGGGCCTTCATGGCCTGTTCTGGTGGAGTTTGGTTTAATTTTAGTACACAGACAAAGCTAAAAATTAATTTAAGTAAGCAATGTGAAAATGTAATAAGCAGAATAAAATTAAAATTTTAGAACACTGTCTTTTTATCTTCCTAATTAAGATTTCATGATATTAATTATTTTGTACTCTTTCAGTATGCAAAACAAAAATTTTACTAAAAATATAAGATGACAAAGTTTCTCTAGCTTACCATGTATAGGTGTGTTAAATTTACGAAAATGATCTGCTTAAAAGAAATGCACCACCATAACACCACTTGCAACAGACAAACAACTGTGGGAGTGTGCTCACAATGGTTCAACAAGTAATACAGACTAGCACAAGTTCATACAGCCATAATTATTTGTTAACATAAAGTGATGCTGTCTGCACAGATCATCAAATCTCTGTGCCTCTGCTACTGAAAAAGGGAGAATTTTTTCTTCTGCTCTGTGCATTTCACATATGGACTACGTAGGTGAAATAAGACAAGATGGGGCTCGTATATAGGCCTATAAACAGTGGTCTTCCTCTCACACCATTTGCATGTTGAACAGAAAAGTAAATGACTTTTAGTGATGCAAGGTATAGTGCACGCAAAGGCTGCTAGATGCGCAGTCGGCTGGGGAAGAGTGGGGAAAGTGGCAGTGGTGGGGGGTCGCTCAGAGCACTGTAGGGGAAATGACGAGTGCTGGAGGAGAAGTGCCGTTCTAAACTGAAGCCTACACTCCCATTTTTGATAAATATTAAGTGGAGCCCCTCCAAGTGCACACCTGCATGGTGACCATTCAAAAAGATCTACTGTCACCTCTGCTTTCGTTAGTATCTATAACGAATTCCACCTAAAAGGCAGCGTTTATTGAGTTTATTAAGTGAGGAAATGGGGAAAAGTAAAGTCAGTAGCTTATGAAAAAGCACATCCCCAGTACAAAAAAAAATGTGTAATGCCTTCACACATATTGTCCCAAAACCCACAGCTTTTCTCGTTTCAGCAGCTATCAATGACCCTTACAAATTACACTCTTTCACCGAAAAGTCTGTAGTTATTGGAATAACAAGGTACATAATAAAGTTTTACATTTTAACGATATGGTAAAACACTCTCCTTTATGCATGTTATCATTTGACAAAATCTCATTTCGTTATCTCAAATTATTTATGAAATAAGAGGAATGTTGTAGATATTTCACTCTGGCTTTATCGTTGGCGCTACGCGATTGCAAAAGAGTGGCTTAAATTCAAAGAAAGTGTATCGGCAGCAATTGAGAGATTTATACCAAATAAATTAACAAATGACGGAGCTGATCCTCCGTGGTACACAAAACGGGTTAGAACACTGTTACAGAAACAACGAAACAAACATGCCATATATAGACAGATGCAAAATTTCCAAGATTGGCGATCTTTTACAGAAGCTCGGAATTTAACTCGGACTTCAATGTGAGATGCCAATAACAGTTTCCAAAAAGAAACTTTGTCTCGAAACCTAGCAGAAAATCCAAAGAGATTCTGGTCGTATGTGAAGTACGTTAGCGGCAAGAAACAATCAATGCCTTCTCTGCGCGATAGCAATGGAGATACTATCGAAGATAGTTGTGCCAAAGCAGAGGTACTAAACACAGCCTTCCGAAATACCTTCACAAAAGAAGAAAAAGTAAATATTCCAGAATTCGAATCGAGAACAGCTGCCAACACGAGTAACGTAGAAGTAAATATCCTCGGAGTAGTGAAGCAACTTAAATCACTTAATAAAAGCAAGTCCGCTGGTCCAGACTGTATACCAATTAGGTTCCTTTCGGAGTATGCTGATGAATTAGCTCCATACTTAACAATCATATACAACCGTACGCTCGACGAAAGATCCGTACCCAAAACTGGAATGTTGCACAGGTCACACTAATATTCAAGAAAGGTAGTTGGAGTAATCCACTAAATTACAGGCCCATATCGTTAACGTCGATATGCATAAGGATTTTAGAACATTTAATGTGTTCGAGCAATATCAATTACCTCGGATAAAACGGTCTATTGACACACAGTCAACATGGGTTTAGAAAACATCGTTCCTGTGATACACAACTAGGTCTTTATTCACATGAAGTGCTGTGTCCTATTGATAAGGGATTTCAGATTGACTGTGTATTTCTGGAAGGCTTTTGACACTGTAACACACAAGCGGCTCGTAGTGAAATTGCGTGCTTACGGAATATCATCTCAGTTATGTGACTGGATCTGTGATTTCCTGTCAGAGAGGTCACAGTTCGTAGTAATTGACGGAATGTCATTGAGTAAAACAGAAGTGATTTCTGGCGTTCCCCAAGGTAGTGTTCTAGGCCCTTTGCTGTTCCTTATCTATATAAACGATTTGGGAGACAATCTGAGCAGCAGTCTTCGGTTGTTTGCAGATGACGCTGTCGTTTATCGACTAATAAAGTCATCAGAAGATCAAAACAAACTGTAAAATGATTTAGAAAAGATATCTGAATGGTGCGAAAAGTGGCAGTTGGCGCTAAATAACGAAAAGAGTGAGGTCGTCCACATGAGTGCTAAAAGGAACTTGTTAAACTTCGGTTACACGATAAATCAGTCTAATCTAAAATCCGTAAATTCTACTAAATACCTAAGTATTACAATCACGAACAACTTAAATTGGAAGGAACACACAGAAAATGTTGTGGGGAAGGTTATCCAAAGACTGCGTTTTATTGGTAGGACACTTAGAAAATGTAACAAGTCTACTAAGGAGACTGCCTACACTACGTTTGTCCGTCCTCTTTTAGAATACTGCTGCTTGGTGTTTGATTATTACCATATAAGACTGACGGAGTACATCGAAAAAGTTCAAAGAAAGGCAGCACGTTTTGTATTATCGCGAAATATGGGAGAGAGTGTCACAGAAATGATAAAGGATTTGGGTTGGAAATCATTACAAGAAAGGCGTTTTTCGTTGCGACGGAATCTTCTCACGAAATACCAATCGCCAGCTTTCTCCTCCGAATGCGAAAATATTTTGATGAGATCGACCTACATAGGGAGGAACGATCACCACGATAAAATAAGGGAAATCAGAACTCGTACGGAAAGATATATTCTTTCGGCACGCTATACGAGATTGAAATAACAGAGAATTGTGAAGGTGGTTCGATGAACCATCTGCCAAGAACTTGAATGTTATTTGCAGAGTATCCATGTAGATGTAGATGAGTGTGCTACATCAGATCAGTTTCTTCGAAAATGATGACAGATACCTGTACCCAAGACTAAAGAAAAATTCAATATGATAGCTAAATTTCATACGTAACAAAATATTATGTAACATACATCAAACGCAAAATCATAGCAACTTCAATTTTTCATTGCACACTTTTCCGAACATCTCGCAGTGTCTTAGTTCCACGTAAACATCACAAGAACTATGACCATTAACGAAATTATGGATACATAGTCATGAACCTGATATATAAAGTTAGAAGTAAAGAAAAAGATTTTTTTACGGAATACTTTATGTAAAATCGTTTGAGAAAGATCGCATGTGCGCGCCTTGGTACTGTCATCGCTGACCGGCCGAATGGTGTAAAAAACTTATTGGCTTCCCCTTTCGAACAAACGAGTGAACCCGCCTAGCGCTTTGGAGAAAAACTGGTCACATCGCATCGGCCACTTTATCTTGCGCGAGCTACCGCCACCAGTATGTACCATATTATAGTGACTTGCAGAGTACGTATGTAGATGTAGATGGAGTGGCCCAGAGGCCTGTGTTCTTCCCGCTATAAGCTCGATATTCCGTATCGTCGCTGAACGACGTGACATGTTACAAAATAAGACACATTCAAAGCATTGGAGACTTTATTCTATCGAGGTAGATAATGTACTCGGAGACTTCCACGGAGCCGTATCTTAGGCGGAGGGTTGGGACCGGCTGTAGGTCTCGTATTTTATAGCTCTGGGTGCCGTGGAAGGGATGAGGTTTACTGGAATCAAGCGAGCTCGACCAGGAGCAGCGGCCTGCCTTTGAGGTCGAGGCTACGACCAAACACAACTTTATCATTAATTAAATGAATAAAAGGCTACAGAGGAAAGGCACAGAGCAATTCTCACACACTGAACTCGGAAATTACTCAAGTAACCCGACATATCAAAGTAATTTAAAATCCGTCTGTGCAACTACTAAAAAATTGGTTCTACGTCAAAATATACTTTGCGTTTTATTGATTTAAAACGTCGTCAATGGTGTGGCGCTTGTATTATATTCTTCTGCCCCCTATTAAGCTGTGGGTAATCTGTTTAGCCAGCCAATTGGCCAGTAGCGACCTAGGCGCACCGAGTACGAGTCATCGGCCTATGGAGAAACCACACGAATATGAGGTCTGTATAATGCGTATATTCTACTACTTGACGATAGTAATCCAGCCCTGAATTAGTAATTTGACTGACTACTCAGAAATTTCGGAGGACGAAAATCAATATTAACGAATCTTGACTAAAATCACTACTTCCTAAGACCAACTTACTTGCTTAGAATAAATAAACTGTCATCTGCAAAAATATACCTTTACTCCTCTATTCAAAACCAATTCTAATCAGTCCAACCGTCCAAATCTGTCAACTAGTAACACAAACGTTCAGCAGGGTAAAACTTTCAGAGCAGGGCTACAAAAATCACTTCCAGCAGAAATTAAATTCCATGTCACTGTGTTTTACCGTAATACGCACATTTAGGCGCCACTCAAAATCGTTAACTAGCCTTAACAGTTGGTCGTTACATTTATAAGCCACAATCTGCCAGGCTTGATACGCTGCAGAACGTTACTGGTTCACAAAAGAGCTACGAACAAAACTTTTTTAAACATTTTTTTCATTATCTTTTTCCGCGCCGGCGGATTTTTTGGCGGCCACCTCATTCTCGCACGACTGTCAGCTGCCCGCTGCTACTGGCCAGCTACTCGGTTTATCGATGCTTCGTCAGCAGCGACGTCTCATAACTTACTCTAGGCTTTCTTTTAACAATTTTCAGTTCATATTAACAACAAAAAACTCCCTCTGGTCCTTACCGTGATTGACCTTCTCAGCTGTCTACATAATTTCCCGTTCTGACATTCTTACCCCATTCGATCTCTGGGTTTAATGTTTAAGACAGTCGAGATAAGCTGACCGTCCCAATGGTGATTTTTTGTTTGATCTCCGTTTACATTTGGAAGTGTCATCTTATTGCACATTTGTCAAATATTCTTGCGTTTGAAACTGACATTTTCTGCGCAATCTCACCTTGGTTCGCAGCACGACACATTTCTTAACCTGAAATACGACAAAACATAGCACAATTTTCGTTTGTTTAAGTGCTTTTGGCTGAACACTCGTTTTCCCACGGTTGTAAGTTGCGATACTGTATTTTTTTTTTAGCCTCAGTTCCAAGTACCCTACGTACTTCCATTTCATCGCCCTTATTTAACCAATCAGGTCTCCTCTTTTCCTGCTTTCGTTGTCCAGAGGACGTATTCTCACTTTAACACACAAGCAGCTTCGATATAATACAATCCCAGAAATGGAACTCAGAAATAACATCAGTAGGAAGGTAATAGGTTAGGCATGGGGCTCTCAGCCACGAACGTTATGGATAACGATATGATCAGTCTGCTACTCCGCTGATGAATGCGTATGCCTTGCCTCTTACTGGTTTGTGTACACCAAAGAAGGCGACAGGGCACTAAATGAGGTGTGCGAGCTGTTACTGGATGTCTGTGGTCTGCAACACTTGCCAAAGCACGTCATCTGCCTGGTATTGCTCCCTCCACATATTAGATTATTGCCAGTGTGGAAAGAACAAACTTGGCTACGAAACCTACCCATCCACTACATATCTGTGTACCAATCTTCCATAACTTGAGATCCAGGGATAACTTCAGGATTATCATCATCCTGCAAACGACACCATGGAAAAAAAAATGGAAATATCGAAAGTATAAGCTTCAAACAATCTTCCTTGGCCTCAGCCATCTAAAAATCTCCCTCGTTGATCACCAAGAGAAGCGTTCTACATGCCGTGCTCCCAATCATCTACGCTGTGGATTCGGAAGATCCAGATGTAATTACCAAAAATTGGGCTTTGCAGTCGTCACTGACAACTGCAACTGCGGAGCAGTGTAAACCGCCGACCACTTTCTCCACTGCTGGTAGTGTCCCCCGTCCTGCACCGAGAACGATCTGCTTCATGAATCTCCAATGCTTTTGAGGTTGTCCATATTTTGTCATCTGTGTGTCAACCTTCATGCATTTATACGCACGCATGTTTACTTTATACTGAGATGACAGAACTCACGGAATAGCGATATGCACATATACAGACGGCGGTAGTAGCGCGTACACAAGGAACAAAAGGGCAGTGCACCGGCGAGCCTCGTATTTATATGAAAAGATTTCCGACGCCATTATGATCGAAAGACGGGAATTAACAGAATTTTGTACGTGGAATAACAGCTGGAGCTAGACACATGAAGTATTCCATTTCGGAAATCGATAGGGAATTCATTATTCCGAGATCCTCAGTGTCAAGAGTGTGCCGAGAATACCAATTACAGGCAGTCCTTCACTTAACGACCGAGAGCAGCGGCGTTTGCGTACAGTTGTCAGTGCTAACAAACATGCAACACTGCCTAAAATAACCGCAGAAATCAATGTGGGACACTTGGCGAACGTATCCATTAGGACAGTGTGGCGAAATTGGGCGTTAATGGCCTATGGCAGCAGATGAACGACGCGAATGCCTTTGATGACAGCGCGACATCGGTTGTAGCGCTTCTCGTGGGCCCGTGACCTTAACGGTTGGAGCCTAGATTACCGGAAAACCGTGGCCTGGTTAGATGAGTCAGTACCGATTTCTGTTGGTAAGAGGTGATGGTGAGACTCGAGTGTGGCGCAGACCCAACGAAACCATGGACCCAAGTTGTCAACAAAGCATGTGAAAGCCGCTGGTAGCTCCATAACGGTGTAGGCTGTGTTTACATGGAATGGAATGGGTTCTCTGGATGTTTGTTTGGCTATTTGGAGACCATTTTGAGCCATTCATGGACGTCATGTTCCCAAACAACGACAGAATCTCTATGGATGACAATGTGCCATTTCACCAGGTCACGATTGTTCGTGATTGGTTTGAAAAACATTCTGGACAATTTGATTTGGCCGCCCAAATTGAGACTGCTAGAGAGACAAAGTGGCTCAATATTTCTGTAGGGACTTACAACGACTTGTTGACTCCGTGCCAGGTCGACTTGCTGCACTACGGTTGGCAAAAGGAGGTCCGACACCATATTACGCGGTACCCCACGATTTTTGTTACTTAAGTGCAAGTATCTTGTTATATGTATTCTGTAATTTGTTTTTTGGCTTTATTTGTACTGATGCTTCTGACGTGAACGAACAGCAGCAACAATTGGCATTGAACTGTCGACACTGACCTGTTCACACCTCGACAGTGCTCTGCCACTCCATTGATCCAAAACTCTGGATGAATATCGTCTATGTTTATGCAGGACAAATTTCTCTTGAGAAAAGGACCTCTGAAAACGGTTATACAGTGATGTAAACATGCTGGCGTAAATACTCCAAACTACGAGGACGTGCCAAAATGTAACGTCTATGACTTTTTTATGTGTAAAACTTTAAAGTTTTTTAACTAAAACAAACGTTATTAAGATTAATATATCTTTTGCCTTCACATATACATATTTTCAGCCCTTTGCCGCTAGAGAGTGCAGAATTGTAGCGTCCAACATGGCGGTGCGTAACGTTATTATATCGGTGCGTGAGAAACAGTGTCCTCTAACTCGAAGAGTCCGCCCACATATGTAGCACCCTTTCCTTGAGAATAACAATGTCAGACCACACACGAGAGCTACATCTGCAACAATCCGACGCCTTGGATTCACTGTCATCAATCAGACTACACACAATCCCGACTTGGACCCATTCGATTTTCTTCTGTTTTCAAAAGTTAAAGAACAACTTTGAGGACTTCACATTGATAGTGATGAAGCAGTGCAAGCAGAGGTGAATTTGTTGTTCCGTTAACAGTGTCAAACATTCTACAGTGACGTCATTTACAAACTGGTCTGTCGTTGGCAGAAATGTGTTCGGCGCCCGGGTGACTTTGTTGACAAATATGTAGACATGAAGGATGAAGATGTAGAATGTTAATGTTTGTTTTATTTAAATAGCTTTTAAGAGTTTTCACATAAAAAATTCAAAGACATTAATTTTTGGCACGCTCACGTAATTGTGGCTTTTGCTCAATAAGTCATACAGTTTTGTGCGAATTGTGATCCGTTGTGAATGCTGGATTCCGGAATCAAATTACAAAGTGATCACGATAAATTTGATCCTTCTTCTGTACCAGATGTGCATTTTCGCTAATAGTTCTATGATAGGCGCTTCTAAATTTCGTCCACGGGCACTCTACGACGATCGTGGTAAACGATTTAGTTTATGATTCGTTGTGGGAACTTCAAAGTAAGAACGCGATGTAAGCGTCCATGCTACGCCATAGCTCTAAATATTAAGAGTTAACGATTATCAGAAGGAGAGGAAAGCATAAGCGTCGACGAGGGAGGAGGGCGGGCGGCACTTGCCCCCTACTGGAATCTGGGGTACAGACTATTCATTTGCTACAGAATTTTCAAGTGCTTCTGGCAATGATTGGCGGTAATTCTACTGAACCTCAGATTTATAATTCCCGAATACAGGGGGAAAAACTGTGGCTTTAGCAAATGTTACATGACTTGAGTTAGTTTAGTTGTCAGACTGTTCACTGGAGCCGGCCGCGGCGACCGAGTGGTTTTAGGCCCTTCAGTCCGGAACCGCGCGACTGCTACGGTCGCAGGATTGAGTCCTGCCTCGGTCATGGATGTGTGTGATGTCCTTGGGTTAGTTAGGTTTAAGTAGTTCTAAGGTCTAGGGGGCTGATGATCTCAGAAGTTAAGTCCCATAGTGCTCAGAGCCATTTTTTTTTTTTTTTTTTGGTTCACTGGAAACTATATCTTTTAATCGCCGCAGTGGCTATTTCGGCGCAGTTTCACAGTCATGGGGTATGTGATCTTTACAAGAACATTGTCGAAATACAATCCCCACGTTTTCTATGTCTCTGCCATGCACAGCTGCTATACAGCTGTGAAAGGGACGGCTCGAATACCCAGAACAGCAGAGTTCATCTGCTCGACATGTGTCCTCACTTACCATAAAGGCACCCCCTTCCAGTACTGCCAGTCGTATTTACTTCGTAATTTACTGCTGAGATGCAAACAGTTTCACTCGACACACCGAGTGTAGTAGAGTTTAAAGAATACCTTCAGTGTAGGAGTGTTCGTCTCTATTACATCTCTGGCCTGAAATGAATCGGTTGAAAACAAGAACTATAATTTTCTGCGCTAGAAGAGAGGAAAGGAATATGAGTTTCGAGATGGAAGATTTATTTTCTTTAGAAGTTGATACCTGCTCAAATTCTATGAGTCGCAAGACAATCAAACATCAAGTCGCAGAATTACGAATAAAGTCCATTTGTCACAGCTGCAAAATTACGCTTCAAACTGGCGGTTTGAGGACCATCTTGGACGAGTCGTTGTGTTTTAGAAGTCGCTTCTACCAACCAGTTTCAAAGTTGTGTTGGACAGTTTACCACACTCATCTCGTCGGATGCAATCTCTGAATTACACTTCACTGAAATAAATGCTGCTTTCGAATCACACGTTTCTGAATATTTATTATATGCTTCATCGAATTGACTCATTATGCTGAACAAAATTAAGAATTAGAAGCCACTGAACGTCCATTGACATTATCGGATTTGAAGTTGTGACAGAAAGAAAGGTGGTGTAGATGGCATCAGTGTTGAATAAAAGTTTTTGGTTTATTTCCTATTTCTGCGCTTTCAGGAGTATCATCAAGCGATATTCTTTGTTACCTGTTTTTGTTGGTGTTACTTAACTCATAATTTTTTTTTCTCTCTTTCAAATTTTCAGGTTTCATTGTAAACGCAATACTGTTTGTGTGTGAACAAAAATATTCTTTGTAAATATTTTTAAGCAGCTGGATATGCAGCAATTAGTCATGCGAGAATGTAATTACAGCTCGTTCAATCAAAAAGGCGACATCCGTATTCATAGCCTAGCGATAATATTCTGTTGAAATATTCTTATCTTTTAAGAGAGTAAACCGCCATTTGACTGTGTTCCAGTATATTTATCTTTTGTACTATCCAGGTTTTGGCTTTCATGTCATTATCAAGTAAAATGCTAAATGGTCTAACAACTTTTTCCACAGCTGTGGCTGAACGCCATCGAATACTTTTTACTTACATTTTAGATATAAGAATTACACACTTCCGAAACATTGACTGGATAACTTCTGAACGTGTTATATACAGTAAGCATTGTACATGTTATTTGTTAAAAATAGCAGTTCCAGAATCTTGCCCCCTGCTCGAAAAATTTCTGCAGGCGCCTATGCTGGGAAGCCTTATAGTATTGTATGCTGCACAGCACTAGCTCAATTCGCAGCCTGCCTCTACAAAACAGAATGCTGCATAAACTTAGTGTTACTTTGAAGAAAGCCAGAGCATGACACTGTTACTGACTAGTATGAGTTGTGCTTATAACCATATGTCCTTAGGCTAATTAGGTTTAAGTAGTTCTAAGTTCTAGGGGACTGATGACCATAGATGTTAAGTCCCATAGTGCTCAGAGCCATTTGAACCATTTTATAACCATATGTCATGAAATCTCAGAACTTTTTCGTCATCGCGGATGTAACAGGAGGTCGCCCCCTTCCACATCTTCCACCTTCCTCTCAGCCCTTGGACAAGTCCTTTGTAGACTCATGAATACGAGTCTTAAGCGACTGCGTTAGGCAGCTGAAGATTTTTTCTCTCGTTAAAACCCTCGGTTCAACGAATTCTCGTACGAGAAGTATTATCTTGAAGACGATAGTCGATTTGGGCGTTTAGTAAGAGTAACTACGGAAATCGTCTTTCGCGTTCAGAGAATGATGGAAAAGGAGCCTGCCCGCATCTCGTGGTCGTGCGGTAGCGTTCTCGCTTCCCACGCCCGGGTTCCCGGGTTCGATTGCCGGCGGGGTCAGGGATTTTCTCTGCCTCGTGATGGCTGGGTGTTGTGTGCTGTCCTTAGGTTAGTTAGGTTTAAGTAGTTCTAAGTTCTAGGGGACTGATGACCGTAGCAGTTAAGTCCCATAGTGCTGAGAGCCATTTTGAAAAGGAGCCCTAGTCTGTGTACCAGCACATTCGACACCGTCTTGATGATTGAACTGGGCCAATCTATTTCCTTAATAGAACATATTTTGTGTGTGTGCGTGTTTGTGTGTCACTTATTGTTTCCTTCACCTTTGGCAGTGATTTGCGTATGTGTTGCACTGTGGTTCGTAGTCGACATTAAACTGTGTGTCTCGATATAGCTCGTCCCAAAAGTCAATTCCCAGCTCGCTGGATGTCAAGGGCATGTCACTGCCAATTGAACGGTTGCTAATATAGCACTGGAGCTGTTCAGACAACATTCGAGTTGCGGACTTTAGTTCGTTAAGCACAGTTCAAGCTGAAGTTACAGCAGTACTGACAAGACTGCAAGTCAGTTGCTGTTTATATTTATAGAGCTATATATCTACGTGCCGTAATTAGTTTCCAACCATTTAACGATACTTCTCAGAGGGATTATATAAAGCAGTTTGGTTGTAAAGAGTGGGCTGCTGTAACGTCGTACAAATGCTATTCTACTGTTACCAAAGTAAAACGCAACTACTTTATGCTCTCGTTGATTATATTCTTGAGATTCGCCATTGGTAATCGTAATATCTGGCAAAACTATAAAGTCAGGCTACGAAATATAACCTCACTCTCTGACGATAATTACACGTTAACGGAACAGAATTACTGGGAAATGTGGATCATAGTCGACTATGTAAAAGATCAATAAATTGATCAATAAATTAGTATAACAGAGTCGTTTTGAAAGCTATATTTAATTTAAAAGGTATATATATTCTGAGAAATGGTAATAAAAACGCAAATATCATGAGAAGTGCAGTCTGTTCGGAATGTTTGTCACTAAGAGCATCTTTGTATGTCTGAACACATGAGACACATCTTTGTTAGCCCGCCCGGTTAGCCGAGCGGTCTAACCCATGGCTTTCCGGAGTGGGAAGGAGCGCCTGGTCCCCGGCACGAATCCGCCCGGCGGACTTGTGTCGAGGTCCGGTGAGCCGGCCAGGCTGTGGATGGCTTTTAGGCGGTTTTCTATCTGCCTCGGCGAATGCGGGCTGGTTCCCCTTATTCCGCCTCAGCTACACTATGTCGGCGATTGCTGCGTAAACAAGTTCTCCACGTACGCGTACGCCACCATTACTCTACCACTCAAATATAGGGGTTACAATAGTCTGGTGTGAGACGTTCCCTAGGGGGTCCACCGGGGGCCGAACCACACAATAACCCTGGGTTCGGTGTGGGGTGGCGGAGGGGTGAAGTGGACTGCGGTAGTCATTGTGGGGCTGTAGACCACTGCGGCTGTTGCGGGGACGGAGCCTCTCCGACGTTTCTAGGTCCCCGGTTAACATACACTAGAATACGTACAACAACTTCGTTGGCTGCGAGTTCTCTTATTGAGTACAGCTCGGGCGAGTGGAGGAAGTAACAGTCGAGTTGCAGTGGGGAGCAGTAGGGTCGAGCCGTTGAGAGAGAAAGACAGTATCATGGCGAAGTGAGGTGCTCAGATTGCGGACATGTCGTTTAAGCACGAATTTTTATTTGAGATACACCATGATTTGTAGTTGAGGACAGAGGTGGATTTGAGATGATTTTTTAAAGAGACGGCTAATTAGGATAAAGATAATCCGCTTTTAGCTTTATTTACCTCAAGGCCTAGTTAGTAATTATTGTAGTGTAAGGTTTTCGCTGTGTCAACAATATCTACGAATTGGTATCCAGAGTGAGTTACCAGTCATTTTTCACTGATCTAATTATCTTACTCCCTCCAATATCAGTTAAAACTATTTCACTAGAAAGGCAAAGATTAAATTGTAGTGTAAAGTTTTCATTGTGTTTACTAATACTGCGTGTTGGTATCCAGGGAGAATTAACAGTCCTGTGTTTAATATTTAGTTAGTTTCCTCCCACTATTGCTACTTACAATATTTCATTAAAAGTTCACAGTGAATCTGATGAAACTTAAAAATTGTATGCCAAAGTGGATCTTTTGGCGCGTGACTATGCTAAACAAATCGTCATTGTTCACGTTAGTTCGAGTTTCTTTTCTGTCTCATTAAAAGGATTCTACACTGAAGCACCAAAGAAACTGGCATAGGCATGGCTATTCAAATACAGAGATATGTAAACGGACAGAATACGACGCTGCGGTCGGTAAATGCCTATATATGACAAGTGTATGGTGCAGTTGTCATGAACTGTGCGGCTGGTCCCGGCGGAGGTTCGAGTCCTCCCTCAGGCATGGGTGTGTGTGTTTGTCCTTAGGATAATTTAGGTTAAGTAGCGTGTAAGCTTAGGGACTGATGACCTTAGCAGTTAAGTCCCATAAGATTTCACACACATTTGAACATTTGGTGCAGTTGTTAGATCGGTTGATCGGTTGTAGCTGCTACAACGGCAGGTTATCAAGATTTAAGTAAGTTTGAACGTGGTGCTATAGTTGGCACACGAGCGAGGGGCACAGCATCTCCGAGGTAGCGGTGAAGTGGGGATTTTCCTGTACGACAGTTTCAAGAGTGTACCGTGAATATCAGGTATCCGGTAAAACATCACATCTCCGAGATCGCTCCGGCCGGAAAAATATCGTGCAAGAACTGGGCCAACGATGACTGAAGAGAATCGTTCGGAGTGACAGAAGTGCAACCCTTCCGCAGATTGCTGCAGATTTCAGTGCTGGGCCATCAACAAGTGTTAACGTGCGAACCGCACAACGGAGCATCATCGATAAGGGATTTCGGAGCCGAAGGCCCACTCGTGTACCCTTGATGACTGCACGACACAAAGCTTTACGCCTCACCAGGGACCTTCAACACCGACATTGGACTGTTGACGACTGGAAACACATTGCCTGGTCGGACGAGTATCGTCTCGAATTGTTTCGGGCGTATGGACGTGTAGGGGTATGGAGACAGCATCCATGGACCCTGCATGCCAGTGGGGGACTGTTCAAGCTGGTGGAGGCTCTGTAATGGTGTGGGGCGTGTGCAGTTGGAGTGATATGGGACCGCTGATACGTCTAGATACGACTCAGACAGGTGACACGTACGTAAGCATCCTGTCTGATCACCTGCATACATTCATGTCCATTGTGCATTCCGACGGACTTGGGCAATTCCAGCAGGACAATGTGACACCTCACACGTCCATAATTGCTACAGAATGGCTCCAAGAACACTCTTCTGAGTTTAAACATTTCCGCTGGCCACCAAATTCTTCAGACATGAACATTATTGAGCATATCTAGGATACCTTGCAACGTGCTGTTCAAAAGAGATCTCCACCTCCTCGTACTATTACGGATTTATGGACAGCCCTGCAGGATTCATGGTGTCAGTTCCCTCCAGCACTACTTCAGACATTAGTCGAGGCCATTCCACGTTGTGTTGCGGCACTTCTGAGTGCTTGCGGAGGCCCTACACGATATTAGGCAGGTGCATCAGATTCTTTGGCTCTTCAGTGTTTATAATTGCAAAATAATTTTTACTACTCGTTTTATATATATTTATGTAGCTTATCTCCATTGTTAACTGAAAGATAGATCTGATAAAACGTTCACTTTCACGCGTTGCAACATCGCGTGAACAATGACAAGCATTTTTGAAAGAGAATTAGAAGTCATTTACTAAAATATGATAAAACAAATAAGAATCAGAAGGCAAACTACCGCGCAGTGGTTTATCACAAGTCATCATTCTTGCAGTGCAGTCAGAGCAAAGCCGAGTCATCCGTTGGCAAGGTAAGAAACAATTGTAGGACCTAAATAAACATTTTGAGAGACTATTAGGATCATCAAAATTTCATATAAATACAATACATGCGTTTTTGTAACAGGGGACGTTCACATCACATAGCATTTAGTCATTTCTTGTGACTGTTTAATGACAGTATCATCCTGGGTATTCTTGTGAAACCTACTTTGTATACAATCTAATTTACATATAGCTAGACGCACTTTAGATTAATTAAAATCACACACATCAAAGCGTAATTTTTTAGGGACCAGATATTCTTTTCTGGAAGGAGAACTGTTCTTGAGTGAATATATCGCCCTATCTATGGAGATAAAACTAAAAGCATGTTTTAAAGAACTGACGCTAACACCTAAATGCTTTCAGAGAGATTCCTCTAGATGTGAATAGTGGTTAAAATATTTGAGTTACAGTAGTCACAATACCATCCAAATTGTTAACTTGATGACTCAACAACATATTAAAATTATATGATTGTAAGATTACATTAAAAGGTAGTTGATCTACACTGATTCCATTAACATTTGCGCAACACTAGTTTTTCCTGACTTGACTCATTTCAGATCATAAACAGAGAAGAATAAACCTAAAGAAAGCGTTATTAATGTCAGATTACATGTTTTTACCTAATATGAAATTTTTATCTCAATTCCCTGCACTGCCGTGCAGAAATGAACATAGAAAGACATTTAACAACTTCAAACTTTCATATTTCACTGTCTTGAAACTAAGGTAAACATTAGTTCTTTCCACTTACCCTACGTTGATTATAAAAGTTACAATGAAAGCAATTTTTGGTAATATTCAACTATTGCATAATAATCGTGGCGATATGTGGCTGCGGTGTGTGCGGACAGGATTATAGAGCACTTACCCTTGTAATAAAAACCATTCGGTGGACCGAATACACTCATATATGTGTAGATCGGAGACAAACACCGGACATCTTTCTTAAGAGTCGTCAGGAGCGTTTTTCCTAGTGTTTCGGCAGATATTTACAATTTAGTTTTTGCATTGTATAGCTGTAGTTAGCCCGAACAATTCCTACTCGTCACGTCTTTCATGCGGCGCCCAGTCTCAATAGATAGCGTCGGTTTGCTTCCCACTACAAACAAAATTATTTTTAAATCGGAATTTTACAGTCCCATTAGATAGAGCGCTCCCAAATTGGTCTATTCTAATATTCCCTTTTTTTGATGTGTGATAACAGGGTGTAAAGGAATTATATAAAACTTTTTTATGAATATATGGACAGTAGTTCAGCTACCAGATATTAATGCGTAAAGCACGTGCTGAACAAAAGAAGCTTTACGCTCTTCGTTTATTAGTTTTAGAATAAGTTACCTTTCGCTGTTATCCTGTCCTAGTGTTAAGACGTGTTGTGCCATTTCTTACTGATAAAATTGGGTTAAATAATGAAAGTAATTTCGAAGCAGAGCGATTGCGTCTTTTGTGATACCATGGGTCCCAGCTCCTGAAATTCTGGAAAATTATTACTATTATTTTAATTTTATGCAGAGAATTTAGATGGAGGCGACGATCTTCACGGCGACGCTGCTCAACAATAGAAGTACGTGAATGTGTTCATCTTTTTCCTTTTCGTGGCCGCTACCGTCAATTTCAATGTATTTGCCGCGGCATTCAGAACCTGCAGTCTTTCTTTTCATTTAATTTCGAAGCCCACGCATTTACGTTCTAAGATGATTAAATGCATTTAACTGTAATTCTTTTTATGCAGCCCACGGGGGACGATTGCACTCAAAATGTACGTGCCTCTATCCCGTTCGTATGTTCGCATACATTTGAGTGTGTACAAGTGTAACTATATTCAAGACTCATTTCCTACACAGTATTAACGCTTTTTTTTAAATTTTATTTATTTATTTTTTGGCCACTCATTCGCGAATGTAGGTGCCCTATTATTTGATGTAGTCAGTCGGCCGTATTCTTTAATAACATTATTTGTAATATTCAGTGCCTTAGTTTCCACAATTGATCTTTGCCTGGGTCGCAACAGCGCTTCACGCGGAATGTTTATTACGCGACATCTACTATAACTTTTATTTCAAAATTTCGACGACCGACTGAATAAAGATTTTTCTAATAATAACAATAGCAAAACATAATAATGTAAGAGGACGCACTACAAGGGACAGTAATACGCGAAGAATAACGAGTACACCAGCAGCGATTTGATAGCGCTGTATGCTTGGCACTAGCAGTCAGTGCAGGGCAATGTCGTCGCTGCTGGGGTACCGGATATTCTTCCCGTGTTACTGTCCCTGTTGATACATACAGAAAATGAATATTGCACTAGATTAATCTGAGACCGCTGTATCAAATGAGCACGTAAAATTCCGCTTTTAAAAATAGTTTTGTTTGTAACGTGAGGCAAACCGATGCTTTCTGTCGACAGTAGGTGTTGCACGAAAGACTTAAAGATTTGTTTGGGCTGACTCCAGCTACACAGTGCAATAATGAAATTACAAAAATCTGCTGAAACACCAGAGAAAATGCTCCTGACGACTCTCTGGAGAAACACCCCGAATGGAGATGCGAAAATAAATAGGGATAAGACATCAAAGACATGTAATGCCATGAAGAATTATATATAAGAATATAAGGAACCATCAGTGAACTACACCTGAAATTTTGCCGATGGAGTTCGGGTTCATCCTGTATAGGATACTTGATACAATTTGTGCGATCGAAACTAGTAATGAATTTTGGTTCTAAGCACTATGGGTCTTAATATCTGAGGTCATCAGTCCCCTAGACTTAGAACTACTTAAACGTGTCCGGAACCACGCGGCTGCTACGGTCGCAGGTTCGATTCCTGCCTCAGGCATGGATGTGTGTGATGTCCTTAGGTTAGTTAGGTTTAAGTAGTTCTAAGTTCTTGGGGACTGATGACCTCAGATGTTAAGCCCCGTAGTGCTCAGAGCCATTTGAACCATTTTTTGAACTTAAACGTAACTAACCTACGGACATCACACACATCCATGCCCGAGGCAGGATTCGAACCTGGGACCGTAGCAGCAGCGCGGTTCCAGACTGAAGCGGCTAGAAGCGCTCGGTCACAGCGGACGGCGAACTAATAATAAAGAAAAGTTGTGTACAACATGCAGTTTGTCTTCACGAATATGAAACTCTTTGAACATTTAATCTGCATGAATCGTTCTATGAATATTTACGAGCGCTGGGCACCGCCAGGATAAAATGCAGTGTGTCGGGAAAGGTTTCGCCACTCGCATTAAATGTGCGGTGTGTGGTTGGAAGTCTCAATTGACACATCTACTTTCCTGAACAGTCCCAAATCACCCGTAACTATAGTGTTTCTCATTAAGCTGGAAGTGGAGAAGAAAGACCGTCCGAGATAAAGAGTGTGCAAATTACCTGCCGAATGACAAACAATGGAAGGACAAGCGTCTTAATAGCCAACTCGTGCAGAACACGCTTCACGCTTGTCTCTGCTGTTCTCGGGAACACAGGGAGGCGGTCTCAGTCAGTGAGCCGGTCGCCACGGCTCCCTTTCTCCAAGTTTTTGCTCCTCTGGACGCCACGGGCGGAGGCGTCCTTCAGGATGAGAGGGGCAAGGCCGCGCGAGGACGCCGCTGGCCAGCGGCGCCGTTTTTCGACGCCACCCGCGCATCCGCGTCGGTGGGCAGCCGCAAAAAGAGAGCGGCCGCTTCAGCCGGGGAGACCTACGACCGGCGTCCTTTGTGAAGCTAATAGCGGCCTCCGTCTGTGCGCCGACACGGGCCGCCGCGCGTCACGGACGGATATCTTCATCCACTGAGGGCTTGTGGGTGGCAGGCAATTTCTCACCAGCCAGGCTCGTACTTTACATCTGTGCCGGATAGGAGGCCAGTCCGGTACATTTCTGGGTGCAGGTTGGATTCAAGACCACGGTCAGCTGCGGAGTAGAGAACTGGACACTTGAAATCGCGTTCTGCGGGGATATACCTAGGTACTAAAGAAGGAGGATAAGGGCTTAAAACGTCATCGACTTCCGAGCTCATTAGACTTCGATTTAACAAAAATAGGGAACGAAACAGACCTTAACGTTCTTCAAGAAACCAAGCACACGTTCACATTGTCAAGTCTTATGCGACAGTGCTCGCATGAAAAGCCATTGAACTGGCCCACCTCTATCTATCTATTTGTCACGGAACATGTTATTTAGAGGCATTTTTTGTCGCATTAGTAAAGGGACGCGATCTGGCAGAACAGATAGAATATTTTCTAAGAAATCACGGTGTAAGGCGCAATATTTGTGGTTTACTTGTTCTCGGATTGAAGACAACTGTGTAAGTTGGAATGACATGTTTAATGTCTCAATATTAGCACAAAAACACACGCTTTTACACAGTTTTCAATGTGAGAACAAAAAACCCCTTTAACTGGTTTCCGTGGTACCCCTGTAGCGCGGCCTTGCCTCTGCATCGTCCCTCTGAATTCCAAATTTGAACGCCTCTCACTACTTGTTTCACCTTCCGCTCAAACAAGCATTATACGATTCGTGTGTTAATTACCGTCGATTGAATGTAATCCTTTTTTCCATTACATACTGCTAGGCAAATGTGCTCATTACCGCCGAATTAAGTTAGGTGCCATATTCACCCTCCCGTTGCGATGTATAAAGTTCTCACGTAAGGTGCAAATACGACCTTTATTTATTCTGTCATCTTACAACGTAAGTTTCTCTGTTGAGCCTGGGTGGAAGAACATGAGACAATAACAAACAGTCACAAAAAATGTAGGTCCAAATGTTGACAGAGGATCTTTTTGATGACGTGATCGCCCAATTTGGTGAGGACCCTCGACAGCCCATAAATAACGAATAGGAGTGGACCCTAAATTTTACCTTCTGGGACTCCCTAAGTGTTTTCTCCTTTGTCACTAAAACTTTTTCTCTTTCCAATGTTGCTTCAATTTTCAGTGCAACATTCTGTTTGTAGAAAGTGAGCTCTAACACGGAAATAAATCATTTCTGGGCCAATTTCCATGTAAAATATTTTAGTCCTCTATGTGTGAGTAACGTTTATTGAAAGTGTGGCCATACCTTTTTGCAACACCCTATGTTTTGTCCGTTTATCTTATACACCAGGTGATTCAGCTGTCCCTTTCTATGGGTTTTATGCAACCCACAATGCCTTCAAAAACCACATACAAGATTTTAATACTCTCTCACTTGCTACATGCGAGCTATTAGCTCTATAGAAAAAAATTAATCATATATTTTTGTTGGAAAATCAATGTAGTTAAATTTTGCATTGGGATATGTCGTCGCTGGAGACTGTTTGTTTTAAATTATTCAAGATAAATGTAATACAGTGACCTTCAAACACGCTCTTATTGAATAAGTCGAAAACTGTGGCTTCCAGCGAAAACTTATTCCAGTACAAAATTTAACTGTATTAAATTTCCAACAAAGAGGTTCTGTTCATTTCTCTGTTGAACTAGTAGTTGGCAAGTAGCGAGCGAGAATATACGAAAATCCAGCACGTCGGTTCTGATAGCGTTGCAGACTGTATAGTGCCCATAGGTAGGGACAGCTGAACCATCCTGTATGCGAAAGTATGTGTGAGTGTGAGTGCGTGTGCGTGTGCGTGTGCCTGTGTGTGTGTCTGTCTGTGTGTGTGTGTTACTCCTTCACTCTGTAACTGCTTGGCGGATTTACATGACATTTGGAACTGAGATAGCTTATGTCTTGAATTAACACATAGGCAACCTAAATACGTATCAAAAGGGTGGAGGTGGGGGTGAAAAAGAAGCGTAGCCCACGACGCGTGAAGTCATATACTTACTCATCCAGTATTTCAGAATGGGCACGTCGTGACTTGCAACAAACTTTACACATAATAAGGAAACTTTACGAAACTTTTTGTCACTGAAAAAATGACAAAAGGAAAATGTTTATCGCATTCGCAACACATGTCGCAGACAGAACACACATACGCCGCTGAATGCATCTAGAAAAATCGATCATTGTATGACGCATAGTTCAGGGGATACGACATCACGAACACTGAGATGCGTGTAAAACAGCGGCATCGTGCATGAATTGTAATTCATTACTTCTTTACAAGTAACTCCATTAATAACACATTTTGCAGACACTAGCCACATATACCACTGGATGTACCTGCAAAATTATATCATTGTACGACACTTACTACGTCATAAACATTGAAGCGTGTGAAAGTGAAACTACAGGGCGAAATTCGCATGAGATACATGTGAAATGTGTGTACAAGTACGTGTGAAATACGTTAAATATGTGTGAAATAGATTTGACATGCACGTACAGGGGAAAAGCCACGGGTAAAAAGGTCAGCCTACGGTCCTGGAACAAATTTTGATGGACATATTGTTACGATCTGGAAAGAAATGCTGTATTAGTAAGAACCATCAGTCTCCTATTGGGGTGAGAGTGAGAATGTGGAGAGAGGAGGAGGAGGAGGAGATGGACAGACAGAGAGGAGGGAAAGAGGAGATGGACAGAGAGAGGGGGAAGAAGTAGGTGGACTAATTGAAGTTTAGAATAAATTCGTACCCGGACAACACCGGGTACTCAGCTCTCCATACACACCGGGTCATTTATGATTTTTGCCGCGCTAAGCACGTCGCAAACAGTCTTGAAATTATTTACTCCCTTTTCCGGCAAATACTGTACTTCGCAATTCGGTCACGGAAAATGTTTTCCGTGAAGTAAACGAGTGTCGCAAAATTTGGTGTTTTATTCTATGTCGGACCCCAAGAGATAACTTTTGTGATGGCACATAAGCGTGGATAGTGAGTTTTGATATTGAAATTTATTTTATAATTTATTTTTTACCCTCAGGTAACATTGCGGGGTGCAGCTAGTTTTACATAAAAATCTGGGCTCTAGTATTGGTGTTGTAAAATTGGTGAGATTCTCACATTTATGTCGAGAGAGCAGCATCTGATTGGCTAACCTAGGTAATCATGACACTGCGGAGATCGCGTATGGTTAAGTGACGCCCTGTGCGCCCACAAAGTGCGTTTGCGCTCTTGGTCTAGCGCTCATGGCAGGTGAACCAAGCCAGGACGACTGACATGTAGCTTAGCTCTCGGTTGCGCGGTGGAACAGTGAGTAACACACAGAAAGACTTAAAAAGACAAGAAATCAGAAGCGTCTCCCTGCCATCCACAAAAGTTTAGGACATATTCCGGCCTGTGAAAGATGGTGTCGGCCTGGAAAATCTCAGGAATTTATAGCATTTCGTACCAGTGTAGCAGCAGTTGCATTGAAAAACCAATGGAGCCTAAAGTATGGACATTTCGAAAAATCGGAAGTTGCCACGCAAATTGTAATCAATGACCACACGACTGTTTTAAAGCATGCAAGGATTCTGGCCCATGCTTCAAGTTGCTGGGACTCTTCAATTAAGGAAGCTATTGAAATTAAGACTGTGTGACAAGAACTTTAACATGGACGTCGATTATGCGTATGTCAATGCATAGAAGCGGGCATTTAATAAGGAAATCTCAGAGGAATACATTAAGTGCAATGAAATGAATACCCTTAACTGCGTACAGGCGTTGATATAAGTAAATGGGGACAGTTGAAAATGTGTGTTCCGACCGGGTCTCGAAGCAGGGATATCCTGCTTACATGGCAGACGCTCTATCAATTTTTATTTTTTTTATTTTTTTTTAATCGACATTGTTCGTTGCGTTTGGTCTAGGTGGACGTCACAACATATTCGTTCAAGTTGATCGTTGATTCTTTTATTCAGTTTTTTTTTATTTTTTTTTTATTTTTTTTATTTTATTTTTTATTACAGAGAGCAAGCAGCCCTCTGACCGAACACGCTGGCACCCACCTACATAGGGAGAAATGATCATCACGATCAAATAAGAGAAATCAGGGCTTGCACAGAAAAATTTAAGTGCTCGTTTTTCCCATGTGCCGTTCGAGAGTTGAACGGTAGAGAGACAGCATGAAGGTGGTTCATTGAACCCTCTGCCAGGCACTTTATTGTGAGTAGCAGAGTAATCACGTAGATGTAGATGTAGATTCATAGTGCCTCTGCTCATTATACTCATTACTCGCCACTTTACTGCCGATTCCCGTAAGAATTCGGGCACTGTTTGTGCATCCGCACAGAAGGGAATGGTCAAATGGCCGGTGAGCCTTAACCATATACTGTATATATGAAGATGGTATCTGTTCTTTCGGATAAATATACATTAAGTAGTTTATCGCTTGATATGAATACTGCTGCTGCAAGTTACGCTAGAGAGCCGTATCAGCGTTTTATACGTCTGTTTTATTTCCTCTGCTAAGGAATGAGGCCACAGGGATATGAATAAAATGCTACTGAGCGACAGACTTAAGTTACCAGTGGAGGATTAACCGAGTACTAAATTGTTTTGAAAACTGTTGCTGTAAGAATGATACGCCGCCGCCTAGAACTTAGAACTACTTAAACCTAAGGACATCACACACATCCATGCCCGAGGCAGGATTCGAACCTGCGACCGTAGCGGTAGCGTGGTTCCAGACTGAAGCGCCTAGAACCGCTCGATCACACCGGCCGGCGCCTGTGTGTGTCCTCAGAGCCATTTGAACCTTTAAAAATTCTGTATCTGTCAGCCATTGTATTGTGTAACTAGCTGACTGACAACGATTTTGTGTTGTGCTAGGGCACATTATTGAATAAGCTACTTGTAAATATTAAAAGAATTAATTGAAGAATACACAGGGGATCTACTATAATGTTAAACGCTAAAGAAACGAATTAAAATTTGTGCAACAGCCAGGATTTGAACTCATATCTTCTTGCTAACAACGCAGGTGTGCTAGCCGTAGCACCACTGCAGCAATATTTGCAACACACCTGCACAGGCTGCCCTGGTACCCTAGTCCAATGCCCTTCTTAACACAAACTTTAGTTCACATCTTCAGCTTATTTTCCCATTCTTAGATCGTCACAACTGTGTTAGAGAGGACCTGGACCACAGCAGTCCATGCAGCTGTGTGACCTGTACTCCTATACTACTGTAGCAGTGCAATGCTAGCACACCTGCCTAATAAATAAGGAGACTTGGGATCAAGTCCTGGCTGCAGCACAAATTTTAATTCATTTCTTCAACTTCTAATGTTATCGTAGATAAATTTGAGACTCATATGTCTCAAGAAAAATTTAACTAAATCAGGTATTCGGAATCATTGGGTGCAGTGTTTATAACTGATATTTGAAGAATATGTTTGAAATGTGTTATCCAGTATTTAGTTGTCTCATTGGTAGTTTGAAGGTATTTGAGTGATAATACTGAAGTGTTATAACTGATTTGAAGATTAAAATATAATGTTACTTTATATTTTCATGTGTCATAATGTGATGTTACTGTCATATATAGCTATGCGATGTTATTTCATTTTTCTGCGGCTATTTCGCAGTTACCTAGTGAGTATACTGGAGAATTGTGTCTGAGAAGACACAACTGCGCTCACCACAGTGGGTGATACGCCTTCGGAAGCATCTATAAAGTCTCCTTTATCGACAGAAAGAGTGTCACTCAATCTCATTGTATGAAAGAGACCTAGTTTGGGTGGAATGGGAAGTTCACAGAACTCGGGCAATGAGCGGGTCCGTGGCTACTGAAAGTTGGGCCCGCCCTGCGCCTCTAGGGCCTGTGTGCGCCACAGCCGCCCGACAGCCCCCAGAGAATAACTGAGAATGACATTCTTTGTTTCTTCAGAGATTCAGATGCTGCGGCACCATCTCGCCAGGGATGGAGACTCTGTTGTGTTCACTCTAACAATTTAGTTCAGGCAGTAGTAGTGCATCGCTCTGGACAGAGCTCTTGGTGCACATGCTAATCAGTGACGAAGACAGTTTCGGGTGGGTGTCCACCTCATGTTCAAAACTGTGCATCTTGTATGCGAAAGGAGGGAATTTACGTGCACTGTCCCCTGATTTTTGATGAACTTAGCGAAAATATTCGATGTACATTTGCAGTAGCATCCCCTCCATGCAGAGCTTCTCACAGAGTAGAGACTTGACGACTGTGAACTAGGATTTTGGACATTCTGTTCCGAGCCGTCGCGGGGAGAGCATTCCGCTCCGGGCCAGTAGAGAGGGTACCTACAAGGGCAGCTTACTGGTGGTGCTTGGCAAATGGTAGTTTTAAGGGAATGTAAGTAGTGATATTGCGCTAGCGCGGACCACATTCGCTGCAGCACGCTACTTGCTTATTTGCCATGCAGCTTGTGTTCCTTATTTTCGTTATGTTTGTGGCTTTTTGCTGAAACAGGGGATGAGCAGAAAAGTAGATTTTATTGTGCTAGCTCCAAACAGTTCTTTCACAGTTTTTGGTCCCTCCTACTACGTTAGCATCATTTTGTTATTTAATTTGAATTATACGCAACTTTACTTTCATTAATCTTACTGTGATATACACTGAGCAGCCAAAACATTATGACACTGTCCATCGCGACGTTGGATGCCGCCTGCTAAGAGTTGCGAGCACGCGACGTGGTAACACAAGTTGGCTCTGAACACTATGGGACTTAACATCTTAGGTCATCAGTCCGCTAGAACTTAGAACTACTTAAACCTAACTAACCTAAGGACGTCACACACATGAATGCCCGAGGCAGGATTCGAACCTGCGACCGTAGCAGTCCCGTGGTTCCGGACTGCAGCGCCTAGAACCGCAGGGCCACCGCGGCCGGCGGTAACACAAGCATGTAAGCGGAGCAGACGCGGACGGGGGCCACCCCAGCGAAGATATGGGCTGCAACTGGGAAACTGCATTGAGACAAGCGACTTTGAGAAAGCACACAGTATTATTACGCAGAGTCTGTGAACGAGTATCTCGAAAACGGCGAAGCTGGTCGAATTTTCACCTGCTACTGTCGCAAGCATCTGCGGAAAGAGGTAGAAGGACAGTGAAAGCTTTCACGTGCTACTGTCGTGAGCATCTGCGTCAAGAGGTAGAAGGACAGTGAAACTACCACTAGACGCTATATGGTTGGACGCCCACGACTCTTCACAGAACGTGGGGTTCGCAGGATTGTCTCCTCTGTAAAGTAGAGTAGATGGCAATCTGTGGTATCTCTGCCGAAAGAACGCAATGCTGGTGCTCCCACAAATGTTTCGGAGCACACCGTTCATCGTACATTGTTGAACATGGAGCTCCGCAGCAAACCACCCCTACGTGTTCACTTGTTGAGACGACTTCGTCAATTACAATTGCAGCGGGCACGGGACCATCGGGATTCGACCGTCAATCAATGGAAACGTGTCGACCCTTTTGGTGAATCACAGTTTCGCTACTCTAGGTCGATGGTCGTCTCCGCAAACGCCGTCTTCGTGGTGAACGGCAGCTCGAAACGCCCAACGCGCCAAGGACGCAGGCTGAAGGGAGCAGTATTGTGCTATGGGAGACGTTCTCCTGCGTTTGCATGGGACCTGTGGTAGGAATCGAAGACACGCTGACAGCTGCGAACCACCTGCATCCCTTCAAGCTTGATGTCTTCTCCGATGGTGACGTCATATTTAAGCAGTATAATTTTCCGTGTCTCGGAGATAGAACAGAGCTACAGTGGTTTGAAGAGCATTATAGTAACTCACGAAGATGTCTCGGCAACGAAATTCGCCTGATCTAAACCCTATGGAGCCCATGTGGGTCACTATCGGGTGCCATCAGCGCGTACGCATATCAGCTGTCCGTTAATTACGCGAATTATATGACCAGTGCATGGACATCTAACGCCACATGCCGCCACAAACCTACCAGCAAACTGTGAGATCCCTGATACGCAGAATCACTGATGTATATCGTTTCAAAGACGGACAAACGATCTATTAAGCAGGTGGTCATAATGTTTTGGCTCATCACTGTACATCAATCAAAGAGAAGATAAATAAGTGTTACTATCAGTCTTGGCATAGATTTCAAAATAGTTTAACTTCTCCTAGGGCCTGTCCAGGTTAGGTGACCTGTTAAAAAACCAACATAACCGGATAAGGTACTGACTAGTGCATTTCAGTGTGTCAGTGTTGTCTTTGTACACAGTGCCCTACGACAAGGCTAACTAAATTATTATTTTGCCAATGAACGGGCATTGCGTCTGCTCGTCTTATATCATTACGACTCAGTTTCTCCCAATTTTCAGTGTCAAAACAACGGGCATTGCACTTACTCGTACTGCATCAGTATATCAGACTCTTTAAGTGTTGTTACGTGAAAGCAACAAGCACTGCACATGGACATATTGGGATAACAGTACAAAATAATGTGAAGAATATTTCACGGAACAGTGCAGACTATTTTTGTTCTTTGGAATTTCGGGAACTCTTAGTACTATGAACATCAGATTCTTACAAAGGGTAGATTAATATTCAACCACGCAGTCAGATATATAGTTGGGGCCAAAATAAGACACTTTCAAATAAATATCCATTGTGCAGATTCGGGAATTGTGTAACTTATGCCCACTGTTGACAGACGTTCCACCTCAATCAGAACTGAGTTATTCTTCGAACGCTCAGGAAACATGAGTATGGGAAGAGATAAGCAGTTAATTCATACCTGGCCCCAGTAGCGAAATGTCGCACAGTGTGGCAAGACGTAATTTCTCGTAGCAGAAGGCAACACTCAGAATTTTCCATCTCCGCTGCATCAAAATGTCGTAAGCTAGTGAGTCAGATTCTCCTGGGTATAAAATTGGGCGCCTCCCCAGTTTCACTGCATTCATATATAGCCCCTGACGACGACTATGTGGACTATTACCAAACGTGGGGTTTTATCCAAATTTAATGTGGCAGGTGAACGGAGAATGTTTTACTCTCTTTACTTGTAGGAGTATAGCGAAAACATGGACAAACCACATCCGGTGGTGGGGCACAAATTTGGAACCTGCCCTTTCAGAATACGAATCCACTGAATGCGCCATTGTGCCATTTCGCTCCGTTGGAAGGACCTGTCACTGTAACTGTAGAAGAGGGAGAAACAAATTGGCTGTTCTCCGTATTATGCGAGTTAGAGCAACGACAGTCGACGAGCAATGGAACTCATATCTGCTCAATGTCATGGTTCGAAACGGAGCACGCCAGGAAGATTCCTTCAACATGATTTCACGTTTCTAATTAAGCTACATCCATACCTTTTCGAGCATCTGTACTCGAGTGCCATCGGAGGTAGATGGTTACAATCCCGATTGAAGAAATGTTCGAAGATAAGCAGATTTGTACCGAGTTAAACTACAAAACTCTACGCCGTGCCTGATAGAGTGAAGCTGATATTGACGTCAAATGACCACATTACCCCAGGTGACGTTTGTGGGGGCTTTCAAGCGGGGTTAACCACATGCCAACACAATGTTCCGCTGTCTCTCTCTCTTCATAATCAACAAGAAAAGCACGGTAATACACTACACAGAAATATCCGCTAAACAAATGTCCTTAGGAGAATTCTTACATTTTGCAGCAATGTGTGAGAAGCCACTGAAAGTTAAAGCTTGATTTCCGGTATGCAATGTTACTGTTTAATTAATCTAAATACTAGAAGGTTGTTCGACAAATAGTCATGAAGAAACATGAAGCAAATTAAGGATTATACGGGAAATCGTCGCAGCTCTTCCTCATAAATAAACAGGCAAATAAGTAGACAAGACGAGTGAATGCAATGATCGTTGCCTTCACTGAATAATAAAACAATCATCGTCGAGTTTGAACAGTGTGCACAGTGATATTGCTGTGACAGTGAGTACGACAAGCTTACATATTATATTTGTCATTAGTGGTTTGCCTTACCATGAACAAGGTATAGGATTATTTACAGGATGTTAAAATCTAAGTCAAGACTGAGGTTAACATATATTCTTTTGCTCTTATGACTGACATAAATCACAATAAAATCACCAGAGAAGGAGGTTCTCTAAAACTCATATCAATTCACAAAATGACAGTAAGACTATGGGAAGGTACCAAAAGTATGGAAGACAGTATGGAGAAACATAACAAGAAGCCACCTTTGATATGAATGCAGAGAAGGCAAAAAGTAGTTGGTTTTCGTTTTTGCCTGGGGAAATGAACATTGGTGGCACGAAATCGTCAATAGCGCTCGTAGAAGAGGCACACGTAACTAATCCACCTCATTCTGCAGATGCCAAGCTTGCTATCTGTCGTTTAGCTTGTAATCCAACAACTTTTGAAATTTTTTACTGAACTAGTGTATATGATGTGTATCATAATTATGAGCGTCAAATTCTCTCTCAAAGTGATCAAAAAATACATCAACGTGAAACGTCCCCTTTGAAGAATTATACATGACTGTCCTTAAACTGACATACAATATTTTTAGCGCAACGCAATCTGACTTTCAAAAATCCCTGCAAAAGAATGGCCCTGAGTAACATTAAACTATACCTTTCAGAAATAACTTACCTCACAAAAATCTTCATTACTCGAACTACTGCAGTACAGCGAGCGCCACTACTGCCAGCTAAATAAAAGATTCAAACTACGGAAGGCACTAACTACTGATAGGGATAGTTAGCAAATGAAAGATATTAATAGAGAACAAACAATGTATTTACCTTGATAGTCATAATATATATATAGCAGTTCATGACAAATTACAAAACTCTGCCATCTCTCTCCCCACATCCACCACTGCTGGCGGCTCACCTCCAACTTCGCCACACTATGCGCTGTTAACATCCAGCTGCCCAACACTACAATGGCAGACAACAATGCAAACTAGCCACAGACTGCACACAGCACAGCCAGAGCGCTACGTGGCGTTACCAATAAGAAAACCTAAACAGCCTACTTACATAGCCCCCATGCTCCCCACAAAAAATTTTACAAATTGTTTTGGGCAGTGGCCAATAATGATTTGATAAAATTTTTCATAATTACAATAACAAAAATATCAATTGCACACACTTATTGATGCAATGTTGGTCAAAAGCTAAACTTTCTCACAGTCCATAAAGACAGTCCTAATCGTTCCTCACAGTAAAATAGCAGTGTTTTTCTCAATGTCTGAGCAGTAAAAGAAAATGCACACGGAAGTAGTGGATTTCCATGCAGTCTTGAAGAAGTAGTGTTGTCCTTCCAATGGAAAGACAGTGCTGACTCTTGACATGCTGACAGGTAATGGGCCACAACAGAGCAAACCCACAGCAGAGTCATTCGACGTTTGGAAGACTATTGGTAGGTAGGTCATCACAGAGCATACCCATTGTAGTCCTGGTAGAGATTACGGTATTGGTGGGGCATCAGAGGTGCAGACCCACTGCAGTCCTTGTAGAAATAATGGTATTGATGGGTCATCAAAGATGCAGACCACTTTAGTCCTTGTAGAGATGGCCAGCAGCCATCTGTTGTGACTGTGCAGGTGCACAATAACCATTGAAGAGTCTTGCAGATAATATAGCAAGTCCATAACCACCACTTGTGCACTCACAAAGTTTTTGGAATTGTCCTTAGAACCAGCAATGCTGTTATCCAGTCCCTTGCTGAATTATTAACACACGTGCAAATACTAACAGTCCCTACTTCTCACATATTGTCCATATACTATGACCAACAGAAACGTGTGCAGTGAAATGTAACTTACAAGTTAATAATATGATGAACTGGTGTCAATTACAATTTTATAACATAAGAATACAATAACAAAGGTACAAAATACATCATTAAAAACATAATAATACAGATAACATTTGTAGTACAAGCTTTACAAAAGAATAGAAATAACATATACATCAGTGTTACATGAATTATGACATAAGTAAATAAATAAAATAATGAGAATAGTTTTCAAAACATTAATTTCACACATGAGAATTGAAACAGAACAGAATTAATAATGTGTAAACGTCTTTACAAAGAAAATTACGTATTATAAATGCAAATTATATTTGAGGATAACAGTATTCCTCGTCATTAGTGAAAGTAGCTTAGTACTAGAAAAATTCTACAACATAAATCTTATCAGATACACATATAAATACAGGAAGAACATAAATACACAAGGGTACACAAACATAAAGCGGAATAATACAAGGAAAGGACAGGGTTTGTTTTACTGCAGTATTTTGCAAACAAAACTTTCTTTACCTCTCGGAGATCTCCCTTCGTTCTTCATTATTTCCAAAAGTCCTATCTATACCTGCTTTCTGTACTTTTCTCGTATAGCCTGTCAGTGCATTTCTTCAAATTCATCGCAACTCATTCTCTTATAGGCTACCCCCTCTTAAGCTAACTTAAATCTACTGAGCTCAGATGCTAAACTAAGGGACGAGGCAATGCAGCAGCACAAAACAATTAACACAAACAGCAATGACAAAAAATTTAAATAGGCAAAGCAATTGCAATATTACAACTAATGTAAGGCACTGTGCAGCAAACAAGAAAAATAAATGCGTAGTAAACTGGCTTAACAGCGTAATACAAAGTCAAATTCAGTAACATTATGCCTGGCAAACAGCAGCAGCAAATAAAAAAACATATATCTAAACATGACATAGCTCAAGGAGAAAAAAAATATTACACTAAAAATGGCCATGTCTAATACCTATGTCACATCTTAACACTAGAGTGATGCATTACAATTTATTCTAGAAAAGAAATTACCAAGTCATTAAAAATAGTATTTATGCAATTCCTGTGAAGGGAAATGTCTATTTGTGCTCTCTTTTCCAAGAAAGTTTATCAGAAACATATTCTTTACTGGGTCTGTAGACAGAAAATAGTGATATTAGTACATCTATTAAATTTTATTATAAGCAATGCTGCAGTGCAGCTAGAAACTAGATATGAAAGAAAATAAGCAAATATGTACAAAGGAAGGCATGAAACATCATTCATTAGCCATATGGCATTTCATAATGCAGTAAACAATCTTTCAACTAGCAAGACAATAGACATAAAATGTCTCTCATCATTTCATTTCAGTAAATGTCATAAATTAAGAACTCTACAGTGTAATCATGTTTTCAAGTTTGAGGGTGTCGTATTTACGATGCTTTCTACAAAGGAATGTCGATAGCGAGGATAATGGCCTCCCCTTTTTTTTTCTACCACCTAATGGCTTTTTCTCGAGGCGGCTGGCACACCTGGCTGCTCACAACGAATTACGTCACGGTCACTTACCTTTCTTACCGAAATATTTACGACAGCAGTTTTCGCTACAGTGACAGTCTCATATAAAAATTTCACAGGTCGAAAATTTGCGTTACAAATGTGTAGAAACAAAATCCTGTAAATATAACAGCGTCCAAAAAATTTTCGCCAGCATTGTGATACATTCACGCATATACACACATTTATAACTCTTAAAGTACGATTCTTGGTTTCCAACAACCTTTTTCACAAACCAGAGTCCCTAACCACTACTCATTATTCCTTACCTTATTCGTCGACACTTCTTCAATATTTCATGATAACAGATACATAGCATACTCAAATAACTCATATAGCATCAGCTTATTGATCATAAACATACCTCAACAGCATAATACACATCGTCGTCATAATAATAACATCATAACGGATCAATCACATCTCAAAATCGTCGTAGCTTTCTGAATATTTTCAAAACCTAAAAATAATTCTCTGCTCATTTCAATAGTGTCGTCTACATCAAACGTACTTTTAAAATCATGATCTCATACCAAATACAACATTCAAAGCTCTCATAGTATCACAATGGTTCCAAAAAAAATATGAACAGTTCACAAAGTACAGACAAAATACAATTTCGTAAGTGTGAAGTAATCCAACTCTGTAATTGCGTAAACATGTGTCACTGACATAATAAAAAAATGTTTATCTCTCAGTTAAATAATCAGATAGCTGTGTAATTCTGTCATAGAGAAATATGGTACTGATGTGTAAAGTTGTATAAGCAAATACCATATTAGCTAGGGCTCCTTGTGCTTGCCAAACTCATGGTACACAAAGTAAGTGTGTACCCCCCTGAGGATTAATGTAATTATACCCTCAGGTGTTACAGATTACAACAATGGAATGAAATGTATTACGGAAAACCTTTGTATCATTGTCCTTCAAATATCTTTAAAAATAAATGATTTAAGTACAAAGTTAATCACTCAAACACATGTCCTGTAGCGCTAAATGTGCGTCTTGCTGTAAGATAATCTCCGTGAAAGTGTCGTAGTTATTGTCCTCCGAAAGCTAAGTTCTGCAGTAGTCAATGTACTTACCTCATGATAAACAAAAGTGAAATGCTTTGCGTATAGATATCTTAGTTATTACGCTTATTGCCGTGATGAAGAAATTACTGTGCTGTAACGTATTGTTGTGCTACGGAAAAGGCAGTCTCATTGTAGCTATACCACAAAAGTTACTACTAAAACATGTTTTACTTTCCAGAATAAAACAGAAAAACTGTGCAGATATAAAACAGATACACCGCAAAAGCAACATTGTAAATTGTCACTCATTAGTAGCGTCGTGAGAAAATCGTGTAGCTGTCAAATAAACTAACCACTGTGTCACCTGGTATCTCTTAGAAAGTACTTTAATTCAGAATGTATTTTCAAGTAAACCAAAATGTTGCATTAAAATCTCATTAGCAGTACTGGTAAATGTTCTAAGTATGTGAGCCTTATAGTCGTTACGTAATCGTGCAACTAACAAGCAAGAATGTACAAATAACAACATTGTGTCGTCTGTTCACTATAACAATGCATTCATAATTTCTGTTGAAATAAATTCTCTTGGTTCTGGACTGGATATTTAACTTCAAACATTGTTGCATGGTAACAGTTTCTAAAGCATACTTGTAATGTAAAGTGAAAAGTTATATGGCAAAGACAAAGTTAAAAAGCAGATTATTTTTCAATAAACGGTTTTACATGTGAAATGTGGTGTAAACCTTTACTCTTCCTAGTACGCAGAGTTTCAACTTTAACGCAATTATCATGTGGTATATGTCGGTGAGGAGTGCTAAAATTTTTCTCAAGGTTAGCGTCAATGTTATTTTTCTCTGAGCCAGCCGGCGCACGCGGCTGCCTGCGGTGCGAGTCATTGTCTGTTCCTTTGTTGGCGCACGTCGTTATTGGGATTAGGAGACCTAGCTTCTACAAATTCACATTGTCGAAAGTGCCCTGCTCTGTTTGAATCCCGCCAGTTCTGATGAAATTCAGGTCTGTCGTTACGATCATCTCGTCTGTCGTCATGTCGGTAGATTTCATAATTTCTTTCTTGTCGGTCATGTGTTGGAGAATTTCTTCCTGAATCGTAACTGCGCGCTGAACTGTTGCGTCTGAAGTTATTCTGTCTCCCCTGATAATAATTGTTTTGGTTCCCATATTGTCCGTTTCTAAGGTAATCTCTGTCATATTCACTACTTCGGAAATGCGATCTTTCTCTGTAACTATTATTACTCTGCCAGTGGTTGTCATATGGGTGGTGTCTGTTTTGGTCACGATTTGCGTTGTAAGAATAGACTTGTCGTGTCCAGTTATTGTTTCTGTCGTCACGCAATTGTGACGGATGTGACCTGTAGTGATTGTTTTCCTGTTTTCGCATCCCGCGACTGTCTGTGTCAATTTCTAATTCTTGAAAGAGTCCTTGAAAAGCTTCAATGTCGTCTTTGCAACGTCCTGCCAAAACAATATGTCGTAGATGTTCAGGCAATTTGATTAAGCAAATGCGGATGAGTTCTGAGGGGCTGTATGGGTTTGACAGGTACTGATTCTTGTGCAACATGTCTTCAAAATATTTCATAAGACTGGAAAATTCAGATTGTTCGAAACGTTTCATCATTATGATGCTATGTTTTATTCGGTCTTGTGTGGCTTGAGACCAATATGCTGAGAGGAAGGCATGATAAAAGTCTCCTTCACTGTGGCAATCGTGAATGACCGATCGCATTCTTACAGCTGGTTCATTCTCTAAGTAGCCACACATAAATTCTAATCTGTGCTCTAATGACCAGTTGGGAGGAAAACAATGAGAGAATTGATGGAGCCACGCTTGTGGATGAATGTCGTTGGCAGAATTCTTAAATGTTTTGAATTTACGTGTAGTAATGAACAGGTTATAGTCAAAATCATCATGTCGGCGAGTCGCATATCGGTCATTGTTAGGTCGTGTCGGCCGTCCCATCTCAAAATTCGGTGCACATTGCCAATTTCTTTCATAACTTCCGAAATGCCCTGTGTTATTATTTTGCGGCTTTTCCGTATTTGTAAGTCCCTCTTCCCGTGTTGGAGCGCGAGTGTCCTCTGAAATACGTAATTCTTGTATTACTTGTGTCAGCTGATATTGTACTTCCCGGATTTCTCTTTGGTGTTGCGTATTAATTTGATTCAGATTTTGTTTCAGTTTCCTAATTTGTTCGCTCTCTTCTGTGTCACTAAATACTGCCGGTTTTGTGTCATTCAGTTTATCATCTACCTTCGTAGATAAATTAGTGAATTGATCCGAAAGTTCGGCTACTTTCTCCGATTGTGTACTTATTTCCTCAGTGTGTTTTTCTGAACCACGTTTCAGAGTATCTACTGTGTCCTTTAAGTTTTCCTGAGTTTTTGCAAGTTGCGTAACCGAATCGGTAGATGCAACTGAGTCAAATTTAGCTTGCAAGGTCTCATGATTTTCATGAACAATAGTTTGCAGTTCTTTTATGGCTGCTTCTTGATTCTGTAATGCATTTTCATGCCGCGAAAAAATAGGTTGAAAATGCTCACAAATTTGTGTTTTTACGTCATTACACACTTTTTGACATTTCGATTCAATGTTATGTAACTCAGTAGTTAAATCTTCACGTGTTTGTTCAAGAGTTTGTTCCAATGAGTCTAACTTTTGAAGATTTTGTTCCATTGTGTCTAACTTTTTAAGATTTTGTTCCCCTGTGTCTAACTTTTTGAGATTTTGTTCCACTGTGTCTAACTTTTTGAGATTTTGTTCCACTGTGTCTAACTGTTGCTGTGTTTGTCTCTGGTGTTGTTCCATTGTTTCTAACTTTTCAAGCTTTTGTCCCATTTGTTGCATTAATTGTAATAACAATGCACTGGTGTCTGAAACATGTTCCTCAGTGCTTTTCGGCAGTGAAGTTGCACCGGCAACATTCACATTTTGACAAGCAGAAAATGTTTCTTGACTCATTTGAGAAAACGGTGAGAACCCAAAACCTGAGTCTACAGTATTTGCAATATTGTGTTCTGTCATTCCCGATTCCTGAGGCGAGCTGTTGCCGATCGATCGATCGATAATGCTTCCCTGTTCACTAATTGCTTCACTGCCTACGCCATTGTTTGCCGCCCGCTCCATTTCCCTATGCGCAATTACCAAATTACTACTTTGAAGATTAGTTAATTCATTACTCTGCGGCGCTAACACACTGCTTTCGTCTTCACTGTCATTTCTCAGTTTACTTTGGAGCCTAGTATTACGTTTTTCACACGCCATAATTGTCACAATATTTCACACGATAACACAGAAAAACACAATTTCAAGAGCAAAAATAGGGGAACACATTACCATAGCACTGAAAATAATATCTAGTTAATTGCAAGCGCAGCAGCGAAATACTTGGTGCAAATATACGCGCATGCCACAACTGTTTTACTGTACAACAATGAAAAACTACAACTACAATGGAAACTCTCTCTATAATTACGCGCTAGCAATAAACAAAAGCTACACTAATGACACAAACTACAAGAAAAAAATCAGAATATTCCAGTGCGGTATCCTCGGCTAAGGGTCGACATATGAAACGTCCCCTTAGAAAAATTATACTTGACTGTCCTTAAACTGACATACAATATTTTTAGCGCAACGCAATCTGACTTTCAAAAATCCCTACAAAAGAATGGCCCTGAGTAACATTAAACTATACCTTTCAGAAATAACTTACCTCACAAAAATCTTCATTACTCGAACTACTGCAGTACAGCGAGCGCCACTACTGCCAGCTAAATAAAAGATTCAAACTACGGAAGGCACTAACTACTGATAGGGATAGTTAGCAAATGAAAGATATTAATAGAGAACAAACAATGTATTTACCTTGATAGTCATAATATATATATACCAGTTCATGACAAATTACAAAACTCCGCCATCTCTCTCCCCACATCCACCACTGCTGGCGGCTCACCTCCAACTGCGCCACGCTACGCGCTGTTAACATCCAGCTGCCCAACGCTACAATGGCAGACAACAACGCAAACTAGCCACAGACTGCACACAGCACAGCCAGAGCGCTACGTGGCGTTACCAATAAGAAAACCTAAACAGCCTACTTACAAACGTTTTCTCGACAAAAATACAAAGCTCTTGCAATTGAGGTACCACAGGGCTTTTGCAGACTGGGTCTTATTTTGTGACAAGTTCCGCCTTTTTCGTTTGTGAAAGGATGTTTTATCCCGTGTCGTACTGCTAGTTGATAGGCCACATTTTATTGTGATTAGTAGCCGGGCCATAAAATTTATACTCCATTTCTACTGATTCAAAACCTTAGTCTAATGTAAATAATTTAATGAAACTCCAAAGTAATTGGTATAGGCATGCGTATTCAAACACAGAGATATATAAACAGCCACAATACGGCGCTGACGTCGGCATATATTAGCAAGCAGAATACGGTGCTGCGGTCGCAACGCCGTATAAGACAAGTGTCTGGCTCAGGTTTCAGATCGGTTACTGCTGCTACAATGCAGGTTATCAAGATTTAAGTGAGTTTGAACGTGGTGTCATAGTCGGAGCACGAGCGATGGGATATAGCATCTCCGAGGTAGCGATGAAGTGGGGATTCTCCCCGTACGATCATTTCACGAGAGTGCCGTGAATATCAGGAATCCGGTAAAAGATCAAATCTCCGACATCGCTGGGGCCGGAAAAAGATCCTGCAAAACGGAACCAACGACGACTGAAGAGAATCGTTCAATGTGACAGAAGTGCAACCCTTACGAAAATTGCTGCAAATTTCAGTGCTGGACCAACAACAAGTATCAGCGTGCGAAACATTCAACGAAACATCATCTATATGGGCTTTCGGAGCCGAAGGCCCACTAGTGTACCCTTGATGACTGCACGACACAAAGCTTTACGCCTCGACTGAGCCCATCAACATAGACACTGGACTGATGATGACTGGAAACATGCTGCCTGGTCGGACGAGTTTTGTTTCAACTTGTATCGAGCGGATGAACGTGTATGGGTATGGAGACAACTTTATGAATCCATGGATCCTGCATGTCAGCAGGGAATTGTTCAAGGTGGTGGAGGCTCTGTAATGGTTTGGGGCGTATGCTGTTGGAGTGACGTGGTTATACGTCTAGATACGACTCTGACAGGTGACACGTACGTAGATATACTGTCTGATCATCTGCATCCATTCATGTCCATTGTGCATTCCGACCTACTTGGCCATTTCCAGCAGGACAATCCGACACCTCACACGTCCAGAATTGCTACAGAGTGGCTCCAGGAACACTCTTCTGAGTTTAAGCACTTCCGCTGGCCACCACCCTCCCCAGGCACGAACAGTATTGTGCATATCTGGGATACTTTGCAACGTGCTGCTCAGAAGAGATCTCCACCCCTTCTGATTCTTATGGATTTATGTACAGCCCTGCAGGATTCACGGTGTCAATTCCCTCCAGCACTACTTCAGACTTTAATCGAATCTACGCCAGTCGTGTTGCGGCACTTCTGCGTGCTCGCGGGGGCCTTACTCGATATTAGGCAGGTGCTCCAGTTTCTCTGGCTCTTCAGTGTATTTTACTTCAGATTAAAAACGAAATACAAGTGTACACAAAGTAAAATTCAAGTAAAATTGCTTTTCTTCGAAGTTTTGTGTTTACAACATCCACGCTAAGTGTATTTCAGCCAGCTAGAAAACACAAATAAAATATCACCTACAAAGTAAATCAATCCAAAATAAAATAATATAAACACATGCACCTATTTGTTGTTCATTTCTTGCATCTGCAAAACAGCAGCTATACGCTTTGATTGTAAAGTTTACGTTCAGTTGATTGTTTCATAAATATGGTATGCAATCTACCTTAGACCTCACGCGAGCACGCCTAGGTCGTGGTACACTGAACATTTTTCTGCTTTCAGATAGCCGTACGTTTTAATTCTAATGACTTCAGTAGCTTTTGTCGTATATTCTTCACTATGATTTCTCCTAGCGACTTACTTTTTGTTGGAGAGCTTCGTTCTCGGTATCTAAAAAGCGGAAACAATGGACACCTTCACTCTATTTTTTGCAGAAAAATTAATGTTCTAGATTTCACTAAATTTCTTTACGTACACTACTGGCCATTAAAATTGATACATCACGAAGATGACGTGCTACAGACGCGAAATTTAACCGACAGGAAGAAGATGCTGTGATATGCAAACTATTAGCTTTTCAGAGCATTCACATAAGGTTGGCGCCGGTGGCGACACCTACAACGTGCTGACATGAGGAAAGTTTCCAACCGATATCTCATACACAAACAGCAGTTTACCGGCGTTGCCTGGTGAAACGTTGTTCTGGTGCCTCGTGTAAGGAGAAGAAATACGTACCATCACGTTTCCGACTTTGATAAAGGTCGGATTGTAGCCTATCGCGATTGCGGTTTATCGTATCGCGACATTGCTGCTCGCGTTGGTCGAGATCCAATGACTGCTAGCAGAATATGGATTCGGTGGGTTCAGGAGGATAATACGAAACGCCGTGCTGGATCCCAACGGCCTCGTATCACTAGCAGTCGAGATGACATGCATCTTATCCGCATGGCTGTAACGGATCGTGCAGCCACGTCTCGATCCCTGAGTCAACAGATGGGGACGTTTGTAAGACAACAACCATCTGCACGAACAGTTGGATGACGTTTGCAGCAGCATGGACTATCAGCTCGGAGACCATGGCTGCGATTACCCTTGACGCTGCATCACAGACAGGAGCGCCTGCGATGGTTTGCTCAACGACGAACCTGGATGCACGAATGGCAAAACGTCATTTTTTCGGATGAATCCAGGTCCTGTTTACAGCGTCATAATGGTCGCATCCGTGTTTGGCGACATCGCGGTGAACGCACATTGGAAGCGTGTATTCGTCATCGCCATACTGGCGTATCACCCGGCGTGATGGTATGGGATGCCATTGGTTACACGTCTCGGTCACCTCTTGTTCGCATTGACGGCACTTTGAACAATGGACGTTACATTTCAGATGTGTTACGACCCGTGGCTCTACCCTTCATTCGATCCCTGCGGAACCCTACATTTCAGCAGGATAATGCACGATGGCATGTTGCACGTCCTGTACGGGCCTTTTTGGATACAGAAAATGTCTGGTCAATGGTGGCCGAGCAACTGTCTCGTCACAATACGCCAGTCACTACTCTTGATGAACTGTGGTATCGTGTTGGAGCTGCAAGGGCAGCTGTACCTGTACACGCCATCCAAGCTCAGGCGTATCACGGCCGTTATTACGGCCAGAGGTGGTTGTTCTGGGTACTGATTTCTCAGGATCTATGCACCCAAATTGCGTGAAAATGTAATCACATGTCAATTCTAGTATAATATATTTGTCCAATGAATACCCATTTATTATCTGCATTTCTTCTTGGTGTAACAATTTTAATGGCCAGTAGTGTAATTTTTGTACAACAAGACACCGCAGTTAATTTATTAACTAATACTGAAGTGTAATGGACTTAGCTCGTTAATAAAAACTCAACAGTCTGCGTCTGCCTCTACATGGATACTCTGAAAATCATATTTTAGTGTCTGGCAGAGGGTTCATCGAAACACATTCTCTATTATTCCAATCTCATATACCGCACAGAAAGAACGAATACCTATATCTTTCCGTATGAGCTCTGATTTCCCTTATTTTATCATGGTGATCGTTTCTCCCTATGTAGGTTGGCATCAACAAAATATTGTCGCAGTTGGAGCAGAAAGTTGGTGACTGGAATTTCGTGAGAAGATTCCTCCGCAAAGAAAACCGCCTTTGTATTAATGATGTGCACCCCAAATCCTACTTCGCGATAATACAAAACGTGCTGCCCTTCTCTGAACTTTCTCGATGTACTGCGTCAGTCCTGTCTGGTAAGGATCGCACGCTGCGCAGCAGTATTCTAAAAGAGGACGGACAAGCGTAGTGTAGATCTGTTACATTTCCTAAGTGTCTTGCCAATAAAACGCAGTCTTCCCCACAACATTTTCTATGTGTTCCTCCCAACTTAAGTTGTTCGTAATTGTACTTCCTAGGTATTTTGTTGAATTTACGGCCTTTAGATTTGACTGATTTAACGGATTCCTTTTAGCGCTCATGTGGATGACCTCATGCTTTTCGTTATTTAGGGTCAGTTGTTAAATTTTGGACCATGAAGATATCTTTGCAATTTGTTTTGATCTTCTGATGACTTTACTAGTCGATAAACGACAGCGTCATCTGCAAATAACCTAAGACGGCTGCTCAGATTGTCTCCCAAACACAGAAATCACTTCTGTGTTAGTCGATGACTTTCCGTCAGTTACTACGAGCAGTGGCCTGTCGGACAGGAAATCACGAATCCAGTCACATAACTGAGACGGTATTCCATAAGCACGCAGTGTCACTACAAGCCGCTTGTGTGGCACAATGTCAGCGTTCTGGAAATCCAGAGATGCGGAATCAATTTGAAATCCTTTGGCAATAGCACTCAACACTGCATGCGAGTAAAGAGCAAATAGTTGTGTTTCACAAGAACGATGTTTTCTAATCCGTGTTGACTGTGTGTTAATACACCGTTTTCGTAGAGATAATTCATAAAGTTCGAACACAATATATGTTCCAAAATCCTGCTGCATATCGACGTTAATGATATAGACCTGTAATTTAGTGGATTACTCCTACTACGTTTCTTGAATATTGGTGTGACCTGTGCAATTTTACAGTCTTTACGTTCGGATCTTTCATACAGCGAACGGTTGTGTGTGATTGTTAGGTATGGAGCTATTGCATCAGCATACTCTGAAAGGAAGTTAATTGGATACAGTCTGGACCAGAAGACTTACTTTTATTAAGTGATTTGCTTCGTTACTCCGAGGATATCTGTTTCTACCTTACTCATGTTGGCGGTTCTTGATCCGAATTGTGGAATGTTTGCTTCGTCTTCTTTAGTGAAGGCTGTGTGGAGAAGTCTGCTTTGGCAGCACTGTCTTCGATAGTATCTCCACTGCTATAGCGGAGAGAAAGCATTCATTGTATCTTCCGCTAACATACTTCACATACGACCCAAATCTCTTTGAATTTTCTGCCAGGCTTCGAGACAAAGTTTCGTTGTGGGAACTATTATAAGCATCTTTCATTGAAGACCGCTCTAAATTTCTAGCTTCTGTAAAAGATCGCCAATCTTGGAGATTTTGCGTCTGTTCAAATGTTTGATGTTTCCTTCGTTGTTTCTGCAACAGTATTCTGACCCGTTTTGTGTACCAAGGAGGATCAGCTCCGTCGTTTGTTAATTTATTTGCTACAAACCCTATGTTCACTATTCCCTGTATCCGTTTTGATGCTCGTTGGTAGCTCAGGATTATTCGTTGCTAAGAGGTCACGTGGGTTTTCACAACCGTTTATTATTCGCGAGGGCTCATGAACTAACGAATCGAAATTATTTTCGGAGAATGCTTTTAGCACAATTTAGGATGATGTATTATGTGTACCTCCGGAATTAAACACGTATTTTCTCCAAGATATCGAGGGTAAAATAAAGTCATCACCAACTATGTCTGAAACCAAACTCAAGTTTTCTTTGAACCTTCCAGAAATTGTATCATCTGAATTGGGAGGTCGGTAAAGGGATCCACCTATTATTTTACTCCGAAATTCAGAAATTACCTCTGCCCATACCAGCTCAAAGGAAGTGTCTACTTCAGTTTCGGGACAAAATAAAGTACTTGTAACAGCAGCAAACACGCCACCGTCAACCATGTTAAGCCTATCCTTTCGGAACACCGTTAGATTCCTCGCAAAAATTTCGACTGAGCTATCTCCGGCTTTAGCCAGCTTTCAGTGCCTATAGCAATTTGAGCATCAGTGCTTTCTATCAGCGCTTGGAGCTCTGGTACTTTCCCAACACAGATACGACAATTTACAACTGTTATACCAATGGTTCCTGTTTCTACGTTCTTCCTGTGTTCAGCCTGCACCCTTTGTGACTGAAGCCCTTCTTGTGTTTTCCCGAGACCTTCTAACCTAAAACATCGCCCAGTCCACGCCGCACAGCCCCTCCTACCCGTGTAGCCGCCTCCTGCGTGTAGTGGACCCCTGACCTATTCAGCGGAACCTGAAACGCAACCACTCTATGGGGCAGGTCGAGGGATCTGCAGCCTACAGGGTCGCAGAACCGTCTGAGCCTCTGATTCAGAGGTCCGCAATCGGTCCTGTCGACTATGCTGCAAATGGTCAGCTCTGCTTTGATCTAGTAAGCAAGACTGGCAGCCTATACCACTTTTGTTAGCAGCTCGAAACCAGAGAGAATCTCATCTGATTCAAAGTGCCACACATAATCGGTACCGAAGTGAGCCACCACTTGCAGCTGGCTGCACCCTGTGATCTTCATGGCATACTGAAGGACCTGTCCCACATCTGGAATGCACATCCAGTATGCATAGGGAGTGCACATTGGCTTTCTTCCCCTTCTTGGCAGCCATGTCTCTAAAGGGCCCTATAACGCGCCTAACGTTGGAGCTCCCAACTACCAATAATCCCACCCTCTGTGATTGCCTGGATCTTGCAGGCTAAGAGGTTTCCTCTGAAACAGAACAGGCGTCGGCATCTGGCTGAGGTACTGTGTCAGCCACAGACAGCACCTTGAACCTGTTTGTTGGACTAACCAGGGTGGCTTTATGTGCGGCACCCTGGGACGTCTTTCGCCGACTGCTATGCCCTGGGGCGACCTCTCACTCGACTGCAGGTGAGGGGTCAGCCTCAGTGCGAGCAGTAACTGGGCTGGCCGCCTGTGAGGACCGATCGGAGGACTCGGAGGGGATGGACTTCCGTTGGATCCTCCCAGCCTGCCCACAATAGTGGTGCGCATCCTCTGCAGCCTCAAGCTATGTAATCGAAGCCGTCACAGCCTGGAGCTCGGAGCGAAGTGTCATCGACTCTGCTCGCATCCACACACAACAATCACAGTCCCTGTCCCTGCTAAAGACCGTGAAAAACCGAATTGCCCAGATAATCGGTCTATCGGCACGTGCTGCGGAAATCTACTGCAGACGGGGTGACAAAAACGCAGGGGCTATGTCTAATAAATTAGATTAATATGCAAAGATTAAAAAACCTAACTACCGAAGCTCTCAGGTGAAACTAAATAATTCGCCCCTCATTAGGAACCTGTAATATGTCATAAAATCGTAAACGAAAACGCGGGAACTGTGTCTATTAGATATTAAAGTAACACACAGAAACTCAAGAAACTAAAGTATTAAAGCGCATAGATAATGTTATAAAATTAGCTCCTGGTTAGGAACTCAGAAAAGTCACTTCCCTGTTGCTGCGTGTGTCTCGGCCAGCTGTTGCTGCCTGCCTGACGGAAAACGATATATGGTACAAATACGAGACTAGTAATCTTACGTTTTAGGTTAGGATTCAATACTGAACTAACATACATTAAAATTACAGAAACATGATATGAGAAACATATATGAACTTCATAGTCTAATTACCTTGTTATGAATTCTGATATGCTGGGCGATATGAAATCTGCTGCCAAAACGTGCGTACAAAAACTTTAATGTGCTCCAGAGTACAAACATCTGGCCGACAATGGGTAAGTACTGCAACAGACGCATGCGCCTACACAAATGTTGCTGGAAATTGTACGTTAGTTTTAGAGTATTCCGACTGATGTCGACTGCCTATAGCCTGAGGTAACATGGTGTCTCATATTAAATGCATACTCATATTCCTAACTTCTGCTATATTACCATACTTACTATTATTAATACGCCATCCAGCCATAATAATGTGACCACCTGTCGAAAGCGTAAATAAACAACTTTTGCAACGTTCACCACTGCAGTTGGCAGTTGATGGTTGAAGTGCTGACACATTATCTGCGAATCTAGTAATACTGCCAACTGATGGGTTATGCGTGGTGATCGTATAAACCTGTACAGCATCAAAACAGGCTGAAGCTGACGCAATGAACCGTCGAAACTGGTAGCGACAAAATAAAATAAAATCATAAGGACGGCTGTAGGTGTTTTTATTTTTTGTCAAGATGCATTCTTGTTGTGAAACACTGTGCACTCCAGAATGTCGAGATCACCCAGGGAATGTCACGGAAACAGTCCCCAGACCAAGACGCTCCCTCCTCCAGTCTGGCCCCTTCCGACATACATGCCAACGGCCATCTGTCATCTGGAAAGGCCACCTGTCGTCGCTCATGGACATCCAGTAGCGGTAACTGCCTGCAAATTCCAGCCTTCGTCACTGAAGAACAGCCTCAGCATGGGTACATGAACCAGGCGCCCGCTGTCGAGGCACATAAGCAGCAAAGCTCACTGAATGACCAGTGAGGAGACACTGTTGGGAGCCCCTTGGTCCATCTGAGCGGTCAGCTGCTGAACAGTGGCACGTCTCTTTGCCCGTACAAATCTCCACAGGTGTCATTCACTGCTGTCATCCATGGCTTCTGGTGCACCAAGTTGTCTCTACGCTGGTTTTGTATAGCACCATTTTGCCATGAACGGTAGATGTCAATCATGGCGGCATGCGAACAGTTCCCAAATTCACCCATTTTGATAATACTTCCACTCGAAAGCCAATGATCACGAAATTTTGGTCTCAGATAAATCGCTCCGTTTCCCCATTAAGACAATGACTGCACTGTTCATCGCAGCCCCCTGCTGCCGTTTATATACCCTCCACTGCTAGTGCTGTCAGCTACTCTCTGTTAGTCCATGTTGATGTCGAACATTGGCGGTGATCGCGTTAAAGTGACTGGGCCGTGTAATAAGTAAGTTGCCCTTGTAGAAGTCACTGCACCAAAAACAACACTTAGTGAAATGAATTTACTGGGAATACAACCGGTTCTATTTGTTTTTCAATGAATCGCCATGTATTATTATACTGCTGGCCATTAACGTTGCAATACCTGGAAGGATAAAGAACAGTGAAACTTTTATTATCCTGCTTATGGAATGTAGTACGAATAAAACGTGCTTAAATGTGTAAGAGATGCCATCACGCTAATTGTTCGTCTGCAAGACAATGACAAATACAATCTGGCAACGCTCGTTCTCCTTGGAGCTGCCAACACAGATAACGCATCGTGGTCCGCTACGCAAAATCTGACTTTTGGAAGGACCAGTGGGGAAATCATGTGTCGGGTGATGTTGGGCGCATCACTGTCGAACACTTCTCCCTGCTGATGCGTCAATTGACCCCGCAACAGTGTTCACTGTGCAGAGGGTCCGTAGTGCACCAGACGTCGTTGCATTGTTCGTATGGATAACTCTTAGCTGCATACATGCCGATTTCCTTACTCAAGGCACATGACACGGCGGCACGATCTAGCGCGTCCGAGCGAAGAACATGTCTGTCCTATCAAGCGCTAATCCCGTGGGATCTTTGATGTCTACTTGAATCTGTCGTTGCAATGTTCCTACGCCAGTCGTAGGCTCCCGACAAACGTGAGGAGCAATATTGAGTAACAATAAATCGTAGTTCCACAGCTTACTATCCTGACGCTGTCGAATTGCAATATGTACTGTGAGACGTTTCTCCTTCTTACACGGGGCATAACACGATCATCTCTCAAACAATCTACATAAAAGAGAGAGAGAGAGAGAGAGAGAGAGAGAGAGAGAGAGAGAGAGAAAGAGAGAGAGAGAGAAAGCACGATGTACCAAAAGGAGTTATACAAATTGGTCACAAATCGATATTCATATAGGTATCGACGCAAAATGCAAAAGTGTAAACTTTAACTGTCGATGCAGGAATGTGTAAGGCTGCAGCTCAATTTAAAAGCGCAGCTCGCAAGGATAATAAAGAGGGGACATGTCGATACCAGGCCAAAAGTGCTTACGAAATTGAATCCGTGAACTCAGTTTGACAGTCACTATGCCTCGCTGATAGGCACGTGAACAGTATACGCAGATCTTAGTATTTGTGAGGACATGTCGTTGGACTCAATGAAGCCGGTTGGAATAATCGGGGAATCGCTCGACATTTGAATAGGAGCTTTGCACTACTCGACGATGTTGGTAGGAATGGGTGAGCCATGGCCAGGCACTCATAGCCGTGGGTTCATCAAGATCATCGATCCGACGTGCAGCTGATGGTTCAGTGACTACAAGGACCATTAGCAGGCGGCTCACAGAAAGAGGACTGAGCTCATTGCGCCCCTTGCGCCGATGCCGTTGACCTCTGTACACCATCAAGCCTGATTGCAGTGGTCTCGGGCACATTCGAACTGGAATCTTATTGACTAGAGTAGAACTGAGCCCCACTGACCAGCGAAGAAGTGCCTGGAGAAACCCCGCACAGTGGTTGGTTACCCGCCTGACTGTCACCCGCCATACGGGCCGACAACCAGGAGTGATGGTCTGGAATGCCATTTCATTTCATAGCAGGGCCCCATTGGTTGTCATCCGCAGATCTCTTACGGCACAGAGGTACGTCGATGATATTCTACGACCCGTTTCGTTGCCTTAGATAGTCAGCCATCAAGGTCTTACATTTCAGCAAGATAATTTCAGCCCGTACACGGCCATAGTTTCTGCTGCTTGTCTTCATGCTTCGCCAAACGCTACCTTGGCCAGCAAGGTCGCTGGATCTCTCCCAAAGTGAAAACGTTTGGAGTATTATGGACATGGGATGTTGACGATCTAACGCGCCAGTTGGACAGAATTTAGCATGACATCTCTCAGTAGGACATCCAACAACTCTTATCAATCAATGTCAAGCTGAATAACTAGTTGCATTAGGGCCATAGGCGGAGAAACGCCTTATTGACTTGCTGAATTTGTGAATCTCTTTCTCTTGAATAAATCAATCAATTTTTCTGAAACTGTTATCACTTATTTCTGTACATGTACGTCACATTTACCGATTTCCATCCCATTTAGATAATTCCTTCGTGATGGGTCGCTTTTTTGTCTCAGAGTATACGATTTATGAATAAGAAACTTGCTGCATAAACTTTCCTTATATACAGAATAGTAGATGCAGTTACAGTTACCTATTTGCGCTGAAATGTTAGTGATTTGCAGTTCAAACTCGTAGTACACTTCGTGTCAGTTTCCACGTTTGTTGCATACTGCTTGGAAAAAGTAGTACATCAAGACAGAGTGATGTGATCAGAATGAAATTTATTCGGCGACTAGGGACATGACGTTACACAAATGATTGGCATTACAGATCTGTACATGCACTGTGGCTTTGGAAATTCAGCGTGGAATAGCGTCACCTCGTGCTGCAATCAGAGCTGTTAGACGCCGTGGCATGGAATCAAAGAGTGCCTGAATACGCTGCTGGGGAATACTCTGCTACGCGGTTTGTAGACGCGTGCACGAAGCAACAACTGTGGCTGCAGGAGAACCTGAACGAACAAGTTACAGACCGACCATGTCCAGGAGACGTTCGACGGGTGACATGTGGGGCCAACTGGCAGCCAGGGAAGCAGTAGTACCTGACGTTCTTCCAAGAAGGCTTGCGCACTCCTCGCCATATGCGGCCGGGCGTTGTCCTGCTGAAATACGGCATGTGGACCGGGCTGCAGGAGAGGCAGTGCCGCGGGCTGTAAAACCTCCTTGATGTAGCTGTAGTTGTTCAGATTGCCCCAAGACGTACTAAGCGAGATCGCGTCTTATAAGTAATGGCGTCACAAAACATCACACATGATGAGATTTTCACTCTGCAGCGGAGTGTGCGCTGATATGAAACTTCCTGGCAGATTAAAACTTTGTGCCAAACCGAGATTCGAACTGGGGACCTTTGCCTTTCGCGGGCAAGTGCTCCACGAATTGAACTACCCACGCATGACTCACGCCCCCTCCTCAAGGCTTTACTTCTGCCAGTATCTCGTCTCCTAGCTTGCAAAAGTTTGGAAAGTAGGAGACGAGATACTGGCAGAAGTAAAGCTGTGAGGAAGGGGGTTGAGTCGTGATTGGGTAGCTCAGTTGGTAGAGCACTTTCCCGCGAAATGCAAAGGTCCCGAGCTCGAGTCGCGGTCCGGCACACAGTTTTAATCTGTTTGAAAACACGAAATTTTGCCACTCGGCACGCCAGGGTCGGCATTCACGAGAGCTTTGCACTCTGCGGCGTTGGTGGGTTCTGGCAATTGAAGAGGACGCAATGGCACGCGTGCCATCAGTCCAAGCCGCAGAACACGGCGTCGAACCGTCGACACAAACATGTCCACACCCGTTGCAGAGCTCCAACATCGCGCCATCACTGTGGACGAAGCTGTTCTGTACGTTACGGCCAAACGAACAAGATGGCGGTCATCTCTCGCAGTGGTCACTTTGTGCCGTCCGTAGCCCATTGGCGCTGTGTACGGCCCTCTTCTCTCCACTGGCTCCACATGCGCCTCACTGTTGAAGTAGCGAGCCCTGTAGCCACAATGTCACGGAACGACAGTCCCGCCTCTCGGAGACCAATCATTTTGCCCCATTCGAACGCTCTCACATGCCGATATTCCACCCTGCGATGGCGGCGAGGAGTGGTAGAACTTGGTCACACGTTTCCACTTTGTAAGACGATCCCGCACCGATTGAGCGCTGTGTAACACTGACCTGTCCAGTCACACAAGAAAGGGCGCTATTGGGGCTACGCGCACGCCAGCCCTCTGCTATTTAAATCACTTGTTATGGTTCCGCCATTCTACGAGTCGTCTTGTCGTGGCGTGTTACAGACCATTGCTTCTGAGTATTTCGCTTTTTAGAAACAGTAGTGTATTTTTAAGTACTTGCAGTCTCGTTGTGGCTCTGAATGTTCTATCGGAGGGGGTTCAGACAAACTCCGAAAACGTCGTCTACAATTTACGTGTCATAAATTCTAAAGGTGGCGGGGGTAAAATACAGGGAGCGAAAGGCTATTTACAATTTGTACAGAAACCAGATGGCAGTTATAAGAGTCGAGGTGCACGAAAGGGAAGCAGTCGTTTGGAAGGGACTGAGACAGGGTTGTAGCCTGTCCCCGATTTTATTCAATCTGTATATTGAGCAAGCAGTAAAGGAAACAAAAGAAAAATTTGGAGTAGGTATTAAAATCCATGGAGAAGAAATAAAAACTTGTAATTCTGTCAGAGACAGCAAAGGACTTGGAAGAGCACTTGAACGGAATGGACAGTGTCTTGAAAGGAGGATATAAGATGAACATCAACAAAAGCAAAACGAAGATAATGGAATTTAGTCGAATTAAGTCGGGTGATGCTGAGGGAATTAGATTAGGAAATGAGACACTTAAAGTAGTAAAGGAGTTTTGTTATTTCGGGAGCAAAATAACTGATGATGGTCGAAGTAGAGAGGATATAAAATGTAGACTGGCTATGGCAAGGAAAGCGTTTCTGAAGAAGAGAAATTTGTTAACATCGAGTATAGATTTAAGTGTCAGGAAGTCGTTTCTGAAAGTATTTGTATGGAGTGTAGCCATGTATGGAAGTGAAACATGGGCGATAAATAGTTTGGACAAGAAGAGAAAAGAAGCTTTCGAAATGTGGTGCTATAGAAGAATGCTGAAGATTAGATGGGTAGATCACGTAACTAATGAGGAGGTATTGAATAGAACTGGGGAGAAGTGGAGTTTGTGACACAACTTGACAAGAAGAAGGGACCGGTTGGTAGGACATGTTCTGAGGCATCAGGGGATTACAAATTTAGCATTGGAGGGCAGCGTGGAGGGTAAAAATCGTAGAGGGAGACCAAGAGATGAATACACTAAACAGATTCAGAAGGATGTAGGTTGCAGTAGGTACTGGGGGATGAAGAAGCTTGCACAGGATAGAGTAGCATGGAGAGCTGCATCAAACCAGTCTCAGGACTGAAGAGCAGAATAACAACATATAGGTTTGGCAGCAACAGATCCCGCTGCCTATGAGGGTGTAGCGGGCTGCGCACACACCTGCAGCCGCGAAGGCACCGACAAAGGCGTGGCGACTGCAAGAAGCGCGCTCCAGCCCTGCGGCCTTGCGGTCTAATTGGCGTCTCGAATGGGCTGTGTGGGAAGCCTGAGCGGAGATTCCCGGCCCGGCCAGGGGAGAGGGAGGGGGTGTGGCGGGGGTCCGGCTGACGCGCCCGGCGCCGCTGCCCGCCGCCGCTTTTTGGCGACGCCGGCGGCACTCTTGCAAAAAAGCCACCTCAGCGGAGACGTCTCGGCGTTGCAGCCGGAATCCAGCGCAGACGACAATGACGTTCCAGGTCTGGCGCTGCGACCCACGCACACCGCGGCGCTTCGTATCCCTGGTCCAGTAATTTTGAAGGGTTCTGTGTTCACGCACCGGTAAAATTCAAAGAATGCAGCGTGAAGGCATTCGCTCACTCCAGATCTAAATTTGAAGTTGCTGGGAATGGACTATAAAATTCTGGGCCTTGTGAACAGTGTTCTGTGGGCACTGTGTGTGTGTGTGTGTGTGTGTGTGTGTGTGTGTGTGACTTCACCGCTCTGGTGTTCCTGGCTGCCACATATTACTTCCTACACTGCTTCACGATAATCACTTACGAATTGTAATGAAAATACACTATTCAGCGACACTGATGTGACCACCTGTCGAAACTCTGAATAACCACGGTTTACAGCACATACAGGGAGACCGTCACTGACGTGTAAAATTCGAAATTTTCCCAGCTAATCAACTGTTCAAAAAGATTTCGGGCTTGCAGCCGGTCGTCGTAAACTTTATTGCACGATATTTCGTCTGGACAACTGCCAGCCATCTTCAGGTGAACCGACCGAGGACTGACGAAGACGGTCTCCGCCCCATCTTATGTAGTGAGCTGATAGTATTACCGCGCATGCGTTGCAATTGCGGAGACAGAAGAGCCACACCGACCAGCGGCAGCGCCCTCGCTGGTGGAACTGCAGTACTCAGCTGCCGTCGGTATTGTCGCTGGCCGCAGCTATCGAAGTCCTCTGGCGTCTTCGTCTCGAGCAAATTTCGGAGATGACGGGATTCCATGCGTTATTCAGTTGGTAACCACTGTCAGGTTCATTAGATTTCCCGCAATGCGTATTTCAATTGATTCTTTGATAATGGAGTCCCAAAAAGTTGTTACAGTGGCCAAAATCGAAGTTTTGTCGTACTCCATTGAATGTCCGTTAGAAATACAATGTTCCGCAACTGCAGACTTACTGGGCTGCAGTAGGCGGGTGCAATGTTGATGTTCTGTACAATGCTCTTCCACTGTACGCATTGTCTGTCCTATATAGGCCATACCACATTGACACGGTATTTTGTAAATTCCCGCCTTCCGCAGTAACATCATCCTTCACCGATCCCAGCAAATCCGAAATCTTAGAAGGCGGACGAAAAACCACTTTCACATTAAAATGATTAAGAATATTGCTATCTTGAAGGAGATATTTCCGACAAAGGGAAGAAACGCTAGGGACTTGGCTGGCGCGTCCTCCTCTTTATCCACTTCCTGGATCCTGGCTCTAGTTGAGAAGGCCCTGTTAATTTGCCGGGTCAAGTACCCATCGTCTCTGAACACCGTCCTCAAATGTGCCACTTCCTTAGGCAAATTCTCTGCACCCGACACTGTGTGTGCCTTGTGTACAAGGGTTTTAAGTACACTCATGGTTTGGGATGGGTGATGGCAACTTGAAGAATGCAAATACAAATCAGTGTGAGTGGGCTTACGACAGACAGGATGTCCCACAGCGCCGTCACTCTTCCGTTTAACCAAAACATCCAGGAATGGAAGGCAGCCATCTCTCCCTAATTCCATGGTAAATCGAATATTCACAGGAATGGAGTTAAGATGCTGAAAAAACTCCTTTAACTTTTCTTCTCCGTGGGGCCACACTATGAAAGTGTCATCGACGTATCTCCAAAAAACAGTTGGTTTACAGACCGCTGATTCAAGTGCTCTCTCCTCAAAATCCTCCATAAAGAGGTTAGCCACCAGAGGAGACAGTCGGCTGCCCATGGCGACACCGTCAGACTGTTCAAAATATTCCTGGTTAAACATAAAATAAGTTGAGGAAAGAGTATGTCGAAACAAAGCAGTAATGTCCGATTCAAACTTTTGACCAATTAGAATCAAGGAATCCGCAAGAGGTACTTTTGTGAAAAGGGAAACTACATCAAGACTCACTAGAAGATCCGAACTACTTAAGTGGAGAGCCACCAGTCTGTTAATAAAATCAGCAGAGTTCCATATATGGTGTTTACGACGACCGGCTGCAAGCCCGAAATCTTTTTGAACAGTCAGTGAGGTTCTTTTAGGTACCGACGTGGATGTGAAGACATACAGACTCCAGCACCCTGGCCAACTGCGCTCGGTTTCTCGGTTGAAGATCCGTGCCGCGTATAGCCCTATGCAGTTGGCCCCACGGAGTGTCGATCGCATTTAAATCTGGAGAGTCTTGTGGCCAGGTGAGTACGGAAACTTCATCCTTGTGCTCTTCGATCTGTGTGACACTTTTCATTGTTCTGTCGGTAGATGCCATGTTGCCGAGGAAAAACAAACTGCATGTGGGGGTGGATGGTCCCCAAAGATATATACGTACTTGTGTTGACTCACTGTACGTTTAATAATGCCATGAAAACATACCACAGACCACAACGCTCCCTCCTCCAGCCTGGGTCTTTTCGAGGATTGTTGCAGGGTGTTTGCTTTCACACGTTTCACGCCGTACACACCAACGGCCGTCTGTCCGATGGAGCGTAAAACGTGATTAATCTGAAAACGCCATCTATCGCCACTCCGTGGACGCCCAGTTGCGTATTAGCGTCCAAATTCCAACCTTTCTCGCCGATTAACAGCAGTCGGCGCAGTTGCAAGAGCCAGGTGCCTGCTGCAGAGGCCCATACGCAGGAACTTCCGCTGAACTGTCGTTGATGAGAAACTGTTGGTAGCATCTTGTTTTATCTGGACGGGCAGCTGCTCAATAGTTGCACGTCTATTCAGCCGTACATATGTCCGCAGCCGTCGTTCACCCCTGTTATCCGCGGCTCATGGTGCATCAAAATTGCCAGCCACTGTGGCCGAGCGGTTCTAGGGGGTTCAGTCCGGAATCGCGCTGCTGCTACGGTCGCAGGTTCGAATCCTGCCTCGGCTATGGATGTGTGTAATGTCCTTAGGTTAGTTAGCTTTAAGTAGTTCTATGTCTAGAGGACTGATGACCTCAGATGTTAAGTCCAATAGTGCTCGGAGCCATTTGAACCAGTGCATCAAAGTTGCCTCGGCGCTGATTTTGTATAGCGCCGTTTGGCCGCGCACTGTATGCTTTTAACTACGGCGGCACGGGAACAGTTTTCAAACTTTGCTTCCAGCCTTGTCCCAGACGTCAGTGATCAGCCTTCAGACAAATCGCTCCCTTTCTGCATTACACAAAGACTGTAGTATTTTCCACGCGTTTTATATACTCGCCACCGCTGGCAATGCCAACTGCCGTCTGTGTAGAATCATCCTGGTTAATACGACACCGTGAAAGCTGTCCATTACAAAATGCCTTTCAAATGATCTGTATTTATGCGAGGTACTAACCGCTGGTGAGGTGTAGAGATACGCTATGCACGGATTTCATTTGCTACGAATGCCGCAGGCTTTGGGTGCGTACAGAAGATGTACCTATGCGCTGCTCTTTGGAGGGATAGCTGCCTGACTAATCCAGGATCAGCATTTCACCAACGAGAGAGCAGTTTGTTGATGTCGTTACTGTAGAATGCTTGGCTTTGTTGACGGAGCCACAACCTCAACTCTGCTTGTACCGCTTCGTCACTATCAAAGGGTAGTCCTCGAAGGTGTTCTTTAAGTTTTCGCAGCAGATGAAAATCGTATGGGGCCAAGATGGGTCTATACGGAGAATGATCGATGACATCTGAGCCAAAGGCATCGGATTGCTGCAACTGTCGCAGCGCTCATGTGTGATCTGGCATTGTCGTGCTATAGGAGAGACTGCTTCTAATTGGAATCTCGATTAGAGTACGACGTTTCTCATGCACCGACGTCGTTACGTTACACATCGCCATGTTACATGGTACAATTCGGAGCCCTCTAGCGGCATAGGGCTGCAAATATGTTGACACGAAGGATAAAGATGTAGAACGTTTATAACATTTTGAAAAGCTTTCAGAATTTTCTCATAAAAAATCGGGGGCATTACTTTTCAGCACTCCCTCGTATCTTCAAGGTCTTTTCTCGTGACATCTTCAACTTTTATATCACTGGAGCATTATCAACTTTTATATCACTTTTCTCGTGATATGCTTGGGTGGGAGCAATATACTGGTTAAGTTTTATAGAAAAGTACGGTCACGGGATGTCAACAGTAAAACATATCACAATGCAGAAGCCTCTGCCGTAGCGTCTCAGCATGTCAGTGACGCCCTCGCGCTTACTAATTGAACCTGTAACGAAATATTCTTGTCATCTTCGGATCTTCTTCATTTCCTCTATCAATCCAATCTGATATGGATCCATACCGATGAGCAATATTCAATTATTGTTCGAATCAACATTTTGTGAACTATCTCCTTTGTGGGTGGACCACATTTTCTGAAGGTTCTTCCAATGAATCTCGGTCTGGCATCTGCCTAACGTACGATTAGTTTCATGTGGTCGTTCTGCATTAAATCACCCCGTACTCTTTGATATTTAACGCGTGTAGCAACTTCCAGTGATTGTTTTGCAATGGTCTAGTCATAAAATGATTGGTATTTCTGTCTATTTATGCGCAACACGTTACATTTATTTACGAGGGGTGGTAGAAAAACTTGTAGCCTAACAAATAAAGAGTGACAGAAACTTCATAATACCAATTTATTTTTCAATATTATAAATGGTTCGAATGGCTCTTCATGGACGACAATGCGTGTCCCCATCGTTCATATCTTGTGACTTCCTTCAGGATAACGACATCAAATGGTGCAAATTGCTCTGAGCACTATGGGACTCAACTTCTCAGGTCATCAGTCCCCTAGACTTAGAACTACTTAAACCTAACTAACCTAGGGACATCACACACATCCATGCCCGAGGCAGGATTCGAACCTGCTACCGTAACAGCAGCGCGGTTCCGGACTGAAGCGCCTAGAACCGCTCGGCCACAGCTGTCGGCAACAATATTATACCCGTGTACATTAATACACTTGCTTGCACGATCAGGTAACTTATGCAAACCATTCAAATAAAAGATCTTCGATTTCGAGTCCAACCACGCGTTCACAGCATCAATCACTGCTTCATCATTGTCAAATCTTCGTCCTTTGAGGTCTTTTTTTTAGGTCTGGGGAAAGAAAAAAGTCGGATGGCGCCAAATCTGGAGAATAGGCAGATGTCCCCCAGTCACGCCGAGTTTCCAGTGTTGCGATGCCGTTGTGCGCCAGTGCGTTGTCCTGATGCAAAAGAATTCCGCTCGCCAATATCCTGTACTTTTTTGCTTTATCTCTTCTCTCAAACGGCGCAGGAGGGTGCAGTAGTATGATGCACTGATAGTTACGGCGTTTTGCAAGAAATCCACCATAATTATCCCTTCTACATCCCAGAAGACAGATGCCATCACCTTACCGGCTGATTTTTGCACCCGGAATTTTTTTGGCGGTAGGGGAGGAAGGATGTTTACGCTGTAGCGACTGTTGTTTTATCTCAGGATCAGAGTGGTGAACCCACGTTTCGTCTGTTGTCACATACCTTGCAATAAAGTCATCCTCTTCCGCTTCAAATTGACGGACGATTTCTTCACAGCACTGCACACGCTCCCGTCCCTGATCTGCATTTTCGGAACTCACTGAGATGAAACTCTCGCATTCCCAAAATATCCCATATTCAATATCATGAACACGCCTTTGGGAGATTCCAAATGTGGTTTCAATGTGCTGCAACGTTGTTGGGGCATCCTGCAAAATCGTATCGTGAATTGGAATCACTGTTTCACCAGCGGCAACGGTGACAGGCCTTCCGCTCCTTGGCGCATCTTCCACACTTGTTCTTCCACGTTTGAAATCGGACACCCAGTTTTTCAGTGTTGCATAAGACGAAGTACTGTCCATAAGTGTATTCCGCGTGTTCTCCGCAGTTTCCTTGGGTGTAATTGCTTTCAAATGAAGATATTCAATCACAGCAGGTTTCTTGATTCTCTCGATATTCGCCATTTTGCTTACAGTACAGTATACAAGGCATCCTAGCTACAAAAATAACGAAGCTGGAGCCGCGAAATTTGACTTGCATACCCACAAAGTGTCACCACAAAAGTAAGTGGTGGTGTCTGAGCGAGACATTACGGCAAATATCTCGGCCTAGAAACTTTTTAACCGCCCCTCGTATGTTGACATTCAATTGCCATTCTACGCAGTAAGCGTCGACATGCTCTGTAGATCTCCATACATTTCGCTACAATTTTCTGGAGTTCCGACTTGAATGTATGCTACGTGCTACTTCGTACACAACGGTAAGGAGAGATGGACTACAGAGTAGTACAGCAGATGTCAGTATAGGAAAGGTGGACTGGAGCAGAAATGATAAGTGAATAAGTTAATGCAGCAGCCAGAAGATTTTCTTAACTTGTATTTCTCAAAGCGTATGAAGACTCACTACAAATAGTGCAGCAAGAGATAGAGTCCAGCTCTCAATGTCAACAAAGGAGATGCTCTCTGAACTAAAGCACGAACGGTTGCGTCAGAGCCGCGACTAGGCGGCGTCTGCAACATAGTGTCATGTAGCGAAGAGGCTCCAAGTGTGAGTGGGCTGCGTGGCTGCCACTGGCCGTCCTGTTTCTTGTGGCATAGGGTGTTTGTAGTACGGAGCCGCTGGAGACGTGACTCAATAGGCCCACAACGTTGGTTCCGCAAGATCCAGCGCAACTTCTGTCGGCATCTCACAGAACCTTGCAATTCCATTTCCAACGTTGAGACGCCCGTGGGTTTGTTATAATCATTACCGACCTGTGGTGCGCATAAGTTCAGTATGTTGTTGTTGTGGTCTTCAGTCCAGAGACTGGTTCGATGCAGCTCTCCATGCTGCTCTATCCTGTGCAAGGTTCTACATCTCCCAGTAACTACTGCAACCTACATCCTTCTGAATCTGTTTAGTGTATTCATTTCTTGGTCTCCCTCTACGACTTTTACCCTCCACGCTACCCTCCAATACTAAATTGGTGATCCTGTGATGCCTCAAAAATGTTCAAATGTGTGTGAAATCTTATAGGACTTAACCGCTATGGTCATCAGCCCCTAATCTTACACACTACATAACCTAAATTATCCTAAGGATAAACACACACACCCATGCCCGAGGGAGGACTCGAACCTCCACCGGGACCAGCCGCACAGTCCATGACTGCAGCACCTAGACCGCTCGGCTAATCCTTGATGCCTCAGAATATGCCCTACCAACCTAGCCCTTCTTCTACTCAAGCTGTGCCACAAACTCCTCTTCTCCCCAATTCTATTCAATACCTCCTCATTAGTTATGTGATCTACCCATCTAATCTCCAGCATTCTTCTGTAGCACCACGTTTCAAAAATTCTATTCTCTTCTTTTCTAAACTATTTATCGTCCACGTTTCACTTCCATACATGGCTACACTCCATACAAATACTTTCAGAAACGACTTCCTGACACTTAAATCTATACTCGATGTTAACAAATTTCTCTTCTTCAGAAATGCTTTACTTGCCATTGCCAGTCTACATTTTATATCCTCTCTACTTCGACCGTCATCAGTTATTTTGCTCCCCAAATAACAAAACTCATTTACTACTTTAAGCGTCTCATTTCCTAATCTAATATCTGCAGTATCACCCGATTTAATTCGACTATATTCCATTATTCTCGTTTTGCTTTTGTTGATGTTCATGTTATATCCTCCGTTCAGAAACCTGTACATTCCGTTCAGCTGCTCTTCCAAGTCCTTTGCTGTCTCTGACAGAATTACAATGTCATCGGCGAACCTCAAAGCTTTTATTTCTTCTCCATGGATTTTAATTCCTACTCCAAATTTTTCTTTTGTTTCCTTTGCCGCTTGCTCAATATACAGATTGAATAACATCGCGGAAAGGCTACAGCCCTATCTCACTCCCTTCCCAACCACTGATTCCCTTTCATGCCCCTCGACTCTTATAACTGCCACCTGGTTTCTGTAGAAATTGTAAATAGAATTTCGCTCCCCGTATTTTACCCCTGCCACCTTCTGAAGGTGGCAAATTCAGTAAACTGCAAGCAATTGTTCAGTCTGCAACCACTCCTCACGGTGTTGTTGTCTGCAGATTAACATCAACTCAAGCGGAATACGGTATACGAGAACATCACCAACAAAAGGCTCACGAAACTTACAAACCACAATTTGTAAGTAGTTGTTCACTGAGGGCAACAATTACGAGGCAGATCTTCAGTGTTTTATGCAAAGCGATAACGGTTGAATGTTAGAATGACGTCACTGTGGTGCGTTAATTCGGCGGGGAAGATTCTAACTACTCCAAGTGACAACGCGCGCATATTTTAAACCTGAAACGACCTTAAACCTGAAACCTGAATCGAGGGCAAAATAAACAGCGGCCACGTAACCGTACCGACCCGCTCACGAATGAAGACACCGCGCAGGCTACTCAAGAGCGAAGAGTGTGTAGGTTTAGCTGTACCTCCATTAGACGGGTGGCTGCGTGTAGCGGTTTAATGAGGTTAAAAGAGTACTGACATAGAGGCTGACTATGAAAAAAATAAACCTCAAACTGGTACGCCATGAGGGTGGCGCAAAACATTGCTCGAGCGGTTTATTTCTTAGATTCTGCATGAGTTGATTTTAGTCTGCAGACATCAACAGCGTATGGAATGGTTGCATACTGAACAATGTATTGCAGTTTACTGAATTTATGCGCCCTACAGTCTGTAATGGGTATGGAAATTGCTTTAGTACGTAACATAATACTCATTTATTGTTCATGCAAAATCCGCACAGAATCTCACATTTACGGATAATACTACACTATTAATAGCCTTTCACCGAGATTTACTTGCGTGGCTGGACAGGTCTAAATGCGCTGCGGTCGTGTTAGCAGTCAAGCTCAAGTTATTTGCTGTTTATGGCGGTTGTGCTCCCTCAGCTTCTCCATAGCTATAAAATAAATGAAACGTACCTCCAGTTCTTCACTCTACGTTTTCAACAAAAACAAGCTTTCTTCTAGACAATAAATAACTAGCGATCGCAAGCTTCAAGCACCAGCACAGGGCAAAGACAACTGAATGCACATACTTCTCTCAACTTTCATCGCAGGCTACCTTTATAATCCACATTGATATTTGTAACCCGCAAGTCACTGTACCACGTGTGGCGAGTGGCGGAGGGTAAATACTGTGCGCGTATGACCCTCTTTCCCCTATCTCAGACTCTCACATTGCTGTTCTTTCAATGGCGCATGGTATGTGGGAAGAAACATGGTTGATACCCTTCTAAATGAGCCTAAGTTTCCCAATTATTTTATTAAATCACTACAATAATCAATGAGTCTCATCATCGCCTTCAGGTGGACGGCTACTCAGTTACATTTCTTGTGCTAATAAGAGGCACAGGCAGATTTTCACAGCAGCAGACCAAGAAATATACTGGTTGCGTTTCGTCCGTTATTGACAGGTATTCTCGTCAGAAACAGTACTGCTGCATGTAACACACTCTAAGACAAAAGAATGACGAATCACGAAGGAAATTATCCGAATTGGGCGGAAATCGGCAAAGGTGATGTATATCTACAGACAATCAAGTTATTACAATTTCAGGAAAACTAAGTGATTTATTGAAGAGGAAGAGCTTCACAAGTTGAGCAAGTCAATAACGCATTGGTCCACCCTGCGCTCTTATACAAGCAGTTATTCGCCTTGGCATTGACTGACAGAGTTGTTGGAGATCCTCCTGAGAGATACGGTGCCAAATTCTGTCCAACTGGCGCGTTAGGCCGTCAAAATCCCGAGCTTGGTGGAGGGCCCTGCTCATAGTGCCCTGAAAGTTTTCAATTGGAGAGAGATCCGGTAACCTTGCTGGTCGTGGTAGGGTTTGGCAAGCACGAACACAAGCAATAGAAGCTCTCACCGTGTGCGAGCTGGCGTTATCTTGCTGAAATGCAAGCCAAGGGTGGCTTCCGGTATGCAGCAAATACCAAAAAGGCATGAAGTTCACCACATACTTGGATACGCACATCATTAGCGTTCAGTCACAACCGCACAAAGTCGGCAGGTATAACGTCATCGACCTTGTGTACATTAGAAAAGATTAAACAGCACATTTCTCATTCAGAAATCACACTTGAGTGTTGTTTGTTTGTGAGAAGATTGTGTTACGCCCTGCGTAGGAATTAGAAGCATTTAGAAGTGCGTATTGGAATTCGACAGTGGTAGGCTCGTGATCTGTCGAAACAATGGTCTATCGTTGTGCGATATTGCTTCTCGTGTTGGTTGGGACTCCAAAACTACTCATCAGTGATGCAATTACACGTAAAAGAAAAATGTGGTGCCGAAGCCGTAAAACCTGCTCTTTGGAGCAATGGAAGAATGGCATTTGGTCAGATGAGTCTTTTCGCTGTATCTAGCTTCTGCCTGATTTTACGCCCCAATAGTGCAAAATGGCGGGGTTGGCTGGTGATTTGGGTAGCCATATCGTCGTACTCCAGGGTGCCACGGTTACTCTGGAAGGTTGCTTTACTGACAAAGACTATGTGTCCATTTTGGCTGATCGGGTCCATCCTATTGTACAGTGTTGTTGTACATCCGACCTTAGTATCTGCACAGTGAGTGAACTAATGTGTGCAAACTTAGCTTACCACTTAGCATGCAAATGGACAAAACGTCTGAACTGTCGTCTCAAGCTCAAGGTGTCAAACAGACATTCTAAATAAATATGACCCTGGCCCTGTAAGGTAGCTAATATCAGGTGTGGATCATAACAAAAATCATTAGAAATGCTGCTATCACATACCTAGAATGCATGAATTCATAAAAGCGAAAGTTTGGGGTCTATTCTAGAAAGGCAAACAGCTATTCCCTTCTTTATTCTACATTTAATTTATCAACTGTTGCTTTCAGGGGTCAAGTGATAAACAACATTCATGTTCAATTACATCTGACAAAATATTTAATTCTTGGACATATTGAATTGACAATTATTAAAATCGTTATCTCTACACATGACAATTTTTTATCACAGGAAAGAATGATTGTTAAAAATCCTCATCAGCTCATTTAAATCTACATTGTCATAGCTGGTCAATGCACTGAGTTGTTGGAGAATAAATATGCTTTTTGAACTAATGAAAAAAACTCTCATGTACTCAGTGTGAGGGTAGGTTAGTATCCTAGCTTTTGATATTCATTGGTCAAAGTGTACGCAAGTTGGAGTGAGCAAAATATGGACTCAATATTTACTGTGGCTTAATGTGCGATGGTACTTTTCCAAGTGCCATCTGCAACAGTGTTGTCTCTGTGCTAGATCTGAAACGCAAATTCCCTACTCTGGCCTTGACTGAATTCACTCAGTCGCAACTTTCATGCATTCTGTAGAACGTAAATCTTTCCCTAGTCGAAATAATGGCAGTTGCACACTCGCTGTGGGTTGGAGTAATGTGCACAATTTCTTCGCCCACAAAAACTCCCACAGGAATAATTAACTACCCCTTTGCTATCTGTCGCCATGATACACGAAGCGTATCATCCATGCTTCGCAGAAAGCAAAGCTCTCAACACCCTTGCTTATTTCCACACACTTGTGCAGTCTGCTGTGAGATGAGAGACAGACAGAGCCTTAAGGTCTCAAAATGCTTTTATATAATGGGAATCTCCCCAGCACGTCGCATCTGCATCGCCAAGTATGGCTTCAGCGAATCACCGTCTCACTAGAAGTGAATACACTTTTTTTTGCTGGGTCGCAGCCAAGCCCTGTTAATGACATACAGCCACTTACCCTCTGCCCCGGCCTTGTTTACGTTAAAAGGAATAATGTATTGTTCTGGCCTTATCCCTTTCTGCATTGAAGCTCGCCGCTCTCTTGAAAAATGGGAGTTTTATGATACAATTAACCACCTGCTCAGTCCGTCTCCAAAATGCGTTTCGCTTTAACTTGTTTGTTCCATGACATTGTGCATATTGGTAGAGATTGTTTTGTTAGTTTTCAGTACATGAGATTAACTGCAATTGCCTTTTATTGATATAATGTAATTATTATTTTCTGAGGATCTCATACTGTATCATCCTGTCGTTATGATCAAGCTCATGTAAGGTCTGTAAAATCTGGATGCCTTACAATGTTTGTTCCCCAATGATGATGCTGTGTCCCATGATGATATGGTGCCAGTTCACACAGCTCGCTTCGTCCAGGACTCGTTTTGTGAACAGAATGTTGAACTGTTACATCTTCCCCGGCCGTCACAGTCACCAGATCTTATATTATTGAACCCAAATGATCTACTTTCGAGAGAAGGTTGTGTGATCGCTATCCACCTTAATCATCGTTACCTGAACTTACCACTGTTTTGCAGGAAGAATGGTATGTGACTCCCTCGGAAACCATTCAGGATCTGAATTTATCCATTCCGAGACGACTGGAAGCTGTTATAAACATCAACGGGTTTCCTACACCTTATTAGGCATGGCAATGTGTTGTGTTTGTGGTGTTTGCATATTTTTGTCCATCTCTTCTAATATACACCAGTCACCCGACGTTGTTAGAAAGCAGAAGCTAAACTGGAAAATTAAGAAGAGGATTATGTTGCTAGATTGCACTCATTGTAGCGGTGCAGACCCACAGCTGCGGGAGACAAAATTCAAATGGTTCAAATGGCTCTGAGCACTATGGGACTCAACTGCTGAGGTCATTAGTCCCCTAGAACTTAGAACTAGTTAAACCTAACTAACCTAAGAACATCACACACATCCATGCCCGAGGCAGGATTCGAACCTGCGACAGTAGCGGTCTCGCGGTTCCAGACTGCAGCGCCAGAACCGCGCGGCCACTTCGGCCGGCTGCGGGAGACATTAGTGAGGTGTATCAAGTCACTAGTATTTTTAAATAAGGAGTTGTGTTCAGTCAGGTGACACAATACTTGAGGGCTTCATGTGTTACAGTGATCAAACAGTGATAGTTAGATGCCTGGACTGGTCTTGGCAGGGAGAGGGCTGGTGATATAGACGGTGACTTGGTCAGGATTGCTGCTTAAACTCGGGTCACAAATGTTCTCCCAGTACAGGTGCACCATCTTAAAACTGCCGCGAGGCGAGTTAATAGGTGACTTAAGAGGGCGCTGCTAATTGCTGCAAGCAACACATTTCGGTGGTGCCAGACGAGAGTATCCATAGACGCAGCTGTGCTATACGTGGCCTACATCTGAAGAGGACTGGGAAGGGATGGTAGCTCAAGCTTGTAAGTAACAGTATAGTAGACGCATTTGGGCTCACTTAAGGCCAAATTGATAACGGTTGGAAGAGCTAGATATTTTAAGGACGAAGTCGGGTAGGATGTCTCACTGCTTGAGGATGTTTCTTATAACGCTGGGAGATAGTGCGTTAAATATTAGGGGAATTAAAGGTCAACCAAACGAATTGCTAACAGATCTTGACACTGACAGACAATCATCTATTTAGCGAAGAAATACTGATGGCTTCTTTGCAAAGGTTCAACTGGTGTGGTTGCTATGCAAGGAAGGGAGGAGTGGGCATTTATGCTAAACTTAATGTCTTGTTCAAAAGATTTAACATATCGAAGTACAGTAAAAAATAAATATTTGAAGGTTGTATAGGAGGGTCTTAATTTTCCAGGAAACAATATTTTCATAATACACCTCTACAGATCCTCCAGTTCAGACTAGAGTGATTTCCCCTCCAGACTTGACTAGAGTAGGTTCTGAGGAAAGACGCGAGTTTGAATTGTGTGGAAATTTCAGTATAAACATTCTGATGGATTCCCCAGAGAAAAAAGTTAATAGAATTACTTGTATATTACAGTGTCATACGTACAATGTAGAGGGAAGATCGGAAAGTAATGCACAATAATTCTAATACCAAAAAGTTTAACAGGTAACAAAAGAAATAGAATATTAACTTACCTTTTTTACCTACTTTTCTACATAATCATCAACGTTCTCAACACATTTCTCCAATCCTGTTACCAATTTCAGTATGTCCCGTAGATAGAAGTCCGTTTGGTTGAAGTGTAGCCATTTGCGGAATACTGATTTCGCTTCCGCATCTATCGCAAATCGTTGGCCGGCCAGGATTTCCTTCATGGGACCCAGCAGACGAAAGTCAGGCGGTGCAAGATCCCGACTATATGGTTGATGCTGGAGCTCTTCCCACCCAAATTTGGCTATTTTCTCACGAACAGGAGCAGCAACATCGGGGCGAGAATTCTCATAACGAAGTTTGGCACCGTCAGATTAATGTTGTGGCCTTTGTCACGAAGGGCACGACGCAACTTAACCAAAGTTTTAATGTGGGCTGCAGTATTCACAGTGTTTCCGTGTTCAGCGAAGTCCATGCATATCCTAGAACACTGTCACAAGCACTTTCCTAGCAGACTCAGTCACTTTGAAATTTTTTCATACTGTGGAACCAGCATGTTTCCATTCCATAGAGGCGTGCTTGGTTTCAGGCGTGTAGGGGTTCCCCCGAAGCTCTTCACTAGTGACGATTCCTTTCAGAAAGTCATGCCCTTCTGCGGCGTAAAGCGTTAAATGATCCAAGCTTGTCATCATTTTCTTCCCCTTGTGGTTGTCTGTCAGATTCTTATGCACCGAGCGAGCACGAAATTTCTACTTGTTGTGAACAATATTGTACACTGCACCATAGATAATGTTGAACGGTTGCGGTAAATTGAACAAGCCGGTCGTTCAAAATTGTTGCCTCAATGACTTCGACATTCTGTGCGGTTGCAGCTATCGTCTCATTAACCAACGCGGGAACACACCCTAACAGAGTGAGACTTCGCTCCTGCCCCAGTAAACAGGAATCTTAATGATTCCATACTGTTGAAATGTTTAACGAAGATTCATGCAGCTTTCATGGCTTCCAACCGAATCGAGCGACTGAAAGGCTCGATATGAATGAGCAGTTCCATACTGCGATGAGACATACTATGATAAGATGAAATTGACCTGACTGCCATTACAATAATTGCAACAACAGGAAGGACAGCATTTAATGAAATTTTCTTCTTGTGCATTTACGGTATAGTAGGAAGAATACATGATTAAATTTGTAGTTGATTTGGGAGTATCAGGGTGCTAAATTTAGTACATGGAGCTGCCATATCTTCTGGCAAAAATGGCTCTAAGTCGGTTGGACATCGTGTCATTTCATGCTCATCAACTATACTTGAGATCATGAGTTGCAGTGGCTGGGAAGATGTGTCTTTCCAGCCTCTTGGCACCTCTGAAACAGACGTTTTCAATGAATATTAGACGTGGGGAACGGGATGACCTGAACAGCAGTCGAACACTCTCTTTATTGAGATGGGTAAGTGCAGCATGGGCAAAATGAGGTCTTGCTTTACCGTTTCGAAAGGTAATATCATGAAGACCTCGAAGATAGGACACAGCAAACAGCCCTAATACGTCAGAAATCTAAAACCTGTGATCCAATGGCGCCTCTAGCATTACGCTGGCCCGTATGGCAGTGACACATGCAGTCTGGCAGCAATCGTTTTCTTCAGAGCCGCCACATATCGACATGTTCATAGCGATGCTGTTCACAGAACTAGAGCTCATGTAAAAAGGGAATGTGGTGCAACTGATGTGTCCTGTGTTGTCGTTTGAAGGGGAGGGAGGGCGGGCAGCACTGTTGACACATAAACTCTGCTGCTCTCTCAAGGGAAATCGTAACAATGTTCGCCATACTGACAGTCCGTGGTGCTCCAGACGCCGTCGCTCTGTCCACACAGATACATGTCTTGTTGCAAGCAAGTCCATTTCTGAGTCAAGGTATGTCATGTGGCTGTACATTACTGCATGATCGAACGTACATTACGTCTGGCCTCTTGGGCTCTAGTCGTGTGGAGTTGCCGGGATCCAGAAAGGTGTCGATTATGACCCTCTTGAACCCATCGATTTCATATTTAGATGACAATCGTACTATCTCGAGCAACGTCGAATGATAAAAAGAGCAAAACTGTTCAGGTCACTGTAGACGGACTGCTAACTTGAACAAGACATGGATGGAAAGTCTTTTTCAATGCCGTCATCCACAAGCGACTTTAGGAAACCGCGGGAAACACGTATCTGTTTGGCTGGACGGGGATTTGAACCCTGTTCCTCGCGAACGCGAATACTGTGCCATAACCACTGCGTCATGTCACTCTTTGGAAGCATTCTAGCCGGCCGTTGTGGCCGAACGGGTCCAGGTGCTTCAGTTCGGAACCGCGCTGCTGCTACGGTCGCAGGTTCGAATCCTGCCTCGGGCATGGATGTGTGTGATCTCCTTAGGTTAGTTAGGCTTAAGTAGGTCTAAGTCTAGGGCACTGATGACGTTAGACGTTAAGTCCCGTAGTGCTCAGAGCCATTTGAATTTTGAAGCAATCGAATGCGGTGCTAAAGAAAGATACTATACAATAATAGGATCAGAAAATTGCGAGGGCAGTGTCTTTGGTTGGCTATTAGATTATCCTCGGTCTCAGGTTCAAACCCCGTCCCCGCTTAATTGTTGAATAAAAATCGTCACCAGTGGCTGCCGAAGACTTCCGGCTTTTAGAAGTCAACCCTATTTCAGCCAACGGCCTCGTCAAAGAGGGCGGACGAGCGGACAGAGGTTTAGGCCACTCTGCTGCCCTTGGAGTGGGACACTGCTTCTAAGGGCGGAAGAATCACCAATGATCAACGAAATGAGGATGCAGAAGTCAATGGAGACCACTATATTAAAGAGACTTAATGTGTACCCACAGGACATGTGGCCTGTAATTGAAAAAGTGTCATGATGATCTCTCCGTTGGCAAAAGATTCCGGACTAGTCCCCCATTCAGATATCTGGAAGGGGACTGTCAATGAGGAGGTTCACTTGAGGAGGAATGGGCGCCTCTAAAAAGGGCTGTCACAGAACTTGAAAAGGAATCGGTCGGTACAAAGAAAGTAATTGCGAAGAAACCATGGGTAACAGAAGAAATACTTCAGCTGATCGATGAAAGAAGGAGTGCAGGAATGTTCAAGGAAATGCAGGAATACAGTTATACAAGTCACTTTGGAATGAAATAAATAGGAAGTGCCGGGAAGCTAAGGCGAAATGGCTGCATGAGAAATGTGATGAAATCGAAAACAAAAAGATTAGTGGAAAGAATGACTAAGCGTATAGGAAAGTCTTTCCAAGACAAATTTTAAATCAGAATCCTTAGATTTCTATGTTCCACTTACTGGTTTCTCGTCACTGCAGGCAAATATTTTGTAATAAATGGGCCAAGTGGTCAAGTGCAGCCTCTGGGAAGAGAAACGTATCCTTGAGCACTTAAATTTAGTTCTCGTCCGGTAAGGCTACGACGGCGCCCCGGTTTACACTTGCTCATGTGCTTCAAACGTTTCTCAAGCTGAAGAGCGACTGAAGCAGCCTCTTCCGCCGATGTGGGGGTGAACGCGCTAAAATCCATTGCTGACTCATCTCTACGTCCCTTCAGCAACTACTGTAGACCAGATCTCTCCCACGGCCCTTTTCCTTACATCTTGCTGCCTACTCATCGTTTCATTCCTGACAATACAAATATCGGTTTAGCGATTAACTAACGATATGTTTAAGGACTGCTTCCTGTCATTTATTTTCTAAGCTCAATTTGACGGTTTATTCTGCTCTTACGGCGCTATGCAGTTTAATGAATTCGAAAAAGAGATATTATTTTTCAGCATAAGAAATTAAAACATTACAGGGGGACAAAGTGTTAGTGAACCAGCAAAAAGATCAGTGCTAATTATAAATATAGTTTTCACAGTAGGTGAGGAATTCCTTTGAATCATGAAGAAGGAGTTATGTTCATTGCCAAATGGTAACAAGAGAATGTAGTTACCACTTTCGGAACCAACCTGGAAGCTCGTCCAGTCGTGTCTAGACAAACCTTACAGGAAAGAACCGTTTTTATGTCGAAACTGTAATTACTTTGCGACGCATTCTTCATTTATCAGCAACGTGTTGACTTTTTCTAACAGTATACTCTAACTTTGATTGAAACTTTTGCAGAATGTCCAACTGCCTCTGCCACAATATTTTAATTGAACTCATAACGTTATCCAGCCACAAATTACAAATATCTTCAAATGCTGGCAAGGCAGATATCAGAGAGCACTAAGCATGGTGAATCGGCTGTCCGTTCCAACAATACACACTTCAAATTTTTCAGTGTTCCTATTGCCAAACAGTTTCGTGCATAGTTCCATTGTTCTGAAGGAATAGCATATTTTCTTTTGGAATCCAGGCTTATAAAGAAGTTACTTTTCTTATCCAGTTGGTCCACAAGAATTTCAAAGTTTAGCCAGTTATTGTTTTGTCCTTCATAATATAATCAATAAAGCTATGCTCTGAATTTCGGAAAACAAGGAAAATCTTTCCTTAAGATGAACCCCGATTTCACAATTTTCGAGACCAGGTCGTCAGATTACATTCACTTCACTTTCTTTTCTTTACTTTTTTGAACTTACGTTGCATTTCCTATGGTTAATTATCTGAACTGTGCTTTAGATTTTGTCCCAATACTTTTAAGATATTATTTTCACATAACATTATTTGCCGATCGTCCAATAACACTGTGTGCAGTTTCTCCGTGTTTTCAGCTGCAGATTCAGATTTAGGTAGGTACTCACGAAAAAAAAAAAATTTCGAGAGAAATAGACTCAAGTATTATTTCAGCTACTCATTTTTAACCGTTGAATTATCTTAAGTAGATTCCTTGTATACATTCACCAACTTAATATTAACTTACTTATTTGATAGACTGAAAACAAAAAAGAATTTAACAAATGATAAATGGTATAAGACATCATGGAAATGAATGCTCCAAACCAGTTGCAATAAGGTAATATCTTATTTTAAATATTTTACATGACAGAACATAAAATGATAATTGTAAATTTGGCCAAAACAGAACTATAAGTGTTGAAGGTAGCAGCATTAGAAGATGTGATACTGGAAGTACTGATAATTATTGTTGTCTACTTGGAAGGGATAGTAACATCTGTTGTCATAACGGTATTAGATGGTAACTAGCGATAGAACAGAAATAGACTACAAAGTGTATTAGGAGAGTATGACCTAATCTTAACGTCTGTCTCTTCTTCTAAAATAAGATAGGGCACCTGACTGTCAGTAGAAATACAAAAAGTATCTAAATTGAAGTAACAAAAAATTTTTATATAAATTTATAACTTTTATTCTTCATTCACTTTTATAAGAAAAATTATCTACCATATTGCTGCCGTCTTCAGGTGCCGATACACAATGTTCTGCCTGATATATTCTTCTATTAAGTGCACTACTTTTGTCAGAATTAATGATTAGGCCACATAACAATAGATTGAAACAGTTACACCATGTCTTCTGCTGCTCAGTTTGCAGGTAATCATATGTTGTATATATTCTACAAGCATAACGCTAAATATTCAGTAAGGCTGTTGTCAATGTTACGCTGAAGCGCCAAAGACATTGGTGCAGACATGGGTATTCAAACACAGAGATACGTAAACAGGCAGAATACGGCGCTGCCGTCGGAAACGCCTATATAATGCAAGTGTCTAGCGCAGTTGTTAAACCGGTTGCTGCTGCTACAATGGCAGGTTATCAAGATTAAGAGAGTTTGAACGTGGTGTTATAGTCGGCGTACGAGCGATGGGACACAGCATCTTCAAGGTAGCGATGAAGTGTGGCTTTCCCGTACGACCATTTGACAAGTGTACCGTGAATAACGGGAATCCGCTAAAACATCAAATTTCCGACATCGGTGCGGCCGGAAAAAGGAACTACACGAACGGGACCAACGACAAATGAAGACAATCGTTCAACGTGAAAGAAGTACAACCCTTCGGCATATTGTTGCAGATTTCAGTGCTTGGCATCAACAAATGTAAGCGTGCGAACCATTCAATGAAACATCATCGATATGGGCTTTCGGAGCCAAAGGCCTACTCGGGTACCATTGATGACTGCACGACACAAAGCTTTATTCATCACCTTTTTCTGTCGACACGGACATTGGACTGTTTATGACTGGAAATATGTTGCCTCGTCGGACGAGTCTCGTTGCAAATTGTATCGAGCGGATGGACGTGTACGGGTATGGAGACAACCTTATGAATCCATGGATCCTGAATATTAGCAGAGACTATTGAAACTGGCGGAAGCTTTGTAATGATGTGGGGCATGTACAGTTGGAGTGACATGGGACCCCTGATACGTCAAGATGCGACTCTGATAGGTGACGTGTACGTAAGCATCCTATCTGATCACATCCATGCATTCATATCCATTGTGTATTTTGACGGACTTGAGCAATTCGGGCAGTGCAGTGCGACACCTCACTCGTTCAAAATAGGAACAGAGTGGCTCCAGGAACACTCTTCTGAGTTTAAACACTTCTGCTGGCCACCAAACTCTTCAGACATTGACAATACTGAGCATATCTGGGATGCCTTGCAACGTGCTGTTCAGAAGAGATCTCCACCCTGGCGTACACTTCGTGATTTATGTTCAGCCCAGCAGGATTCATGGTATCAGTTCTCTCCAGCATTACTTGAAACTCTCGACGAGTCCATGCCACGTCGTGTTGCGGCACTTCTGCGTGCTCGAGGAGGTTCTACACGATATTAGGCGGGAGTACCAGTTTTGGCTGTTCAATGTATTTGTTCATTTGTAAAATTGGAATAGTGTATTTAAATTATTTGTTTTGTGTGCGTTTCATGTCATGGAACAGCACAACAACAGGACGATGACAGTATCTTTGGTGTAGCTGCCAAGTAGAGAACTGACCATTATCATTCACCAGGTGAAGGCCTCGCATGGTATAAGATATTGCTGGTGTGTGTTATCGCCCTCTGATTCAAATAAATTAAATTTATTTAATTCTATGACACAAGTTAAAAATGGACGGTCAGTGTTGTAGCGGAAATGTAATGGTAGTTAGCTGAGTTTTTGTCCTTGGCTTGACTACTTATGATAAACATCACTGTTATTGAAAAGACTATGTTAATATATAAAGCATTGGTGAAGTGAAAAATTGTTTCTTGTCTATCAAGGTTTCTAAAGCGAATGTCTATATGGAAGCGGTAGATGGAATTTGCGTCTGATTTCCCCAGGAGAAGACTGATAATTTTCATGATTGAGTTTTGTTGAGGACAGTAGAATTATGTTAACTTCTGAAAAGACAAGGAACTTTCATGCAATTGATGTTATGCAGATGACAGACTTTTTGCCTCTCTCTGCTTCCAAGTTTGCAGAAAGTTAACGTAACCAGTCCATTGAAGAAATTCAAATTTTAGTTTCGCCCCTCTGGAAATGAAATCTGAAACAGTCAAGCTGAATTATTATGCGTAGCTGATTGAAAAGTTTCATCAACTGGGTGTAGGTAAGATGTCTACTGATGCTGTCTGGCCGAATAATAAGATACCAAAAGGGGGACGTGGCGACACAACACTCCCTTTACTACGAATTATGTCAACTTTTGAGAAGTCAGGGAACTTTCATGAAAATGATGTTATGCGAATGATTCACTTTTTGTCTCTCTCTACTTCCAAGCTTGCAGGAAGTTAATTTAACCAGTTCATTGCAGAAATTCAAATTCGTTGTGATGCCCGTCTGGGAAAGAAGTCTGAAACAGTCAAGCTGAATTATTATACGCACCTGATTGAAAGGTTTCATCAGCTGGGTGTAAGGAAAGATATCTGCTGATGTTGTCTGTTTAAAAAATTACATCCCAAAAGGGGGATGTGGTGATACAACACCAGATTTACTATGATGTCATCTACGTGCAGATCACTGCGATTGACTGTATGATGTCACAGTCTAAGATGGCAGAATACATGACATCACAGTGACAATCGTTTTAATGGCGAGTCAAATACTGCAGTGTGAATGGCTGTTTTATTTTCATTACCCATACAACACCACCATGATATAATGGATTCCATCATCTGTCTTGTCCACCCCCGGTAGCTGAGTGGTTAGCGCGACCGAATGTCAACCCTAAGGGCCCGGGCTCGATTCCCGGCTGGGTCGGAGATTTTCTCCGCTTAGGGACTGCATGTTGTGTTGTCCAAATCATCATCATTTCAACCCCATCAACGCACAAGTCGCCGAAGTGACGTCAAATCGAAAGACTTGCATGCGGCGAACGGTCTACCCGCCGGGAGACCCTAGTCACACGACATTTATTTACCACCTGTCTTTATGACATCATGTGTTAGAAGACAATGACCCCGCATGTGACAGAGAAAAGGGGGCATGACTTGTGATCCCATGGGTACGTTAGTGACCTATACACGTGACATCACGAATCTGACTAAGTGTTTTTGGTTGCTGGAGCAAGTCTTGACTTACTGCCATCCAAAGTCTCAACCTGCTCACTAATCAGTTTTTGAAACTTTTTGACTGATTAAAACTGTGTGCTGGACCGAGACTCGAACTCGGGACCTTTGCCTTCTGCGGGCAAGTGCTCTACCACCTGAGCTACTCAAGCACGACTCAACCCGTCCTTCCAGCTTCAATTCCGCCAATACCTCGTCTCCTGCTTTTCAAACTTCACAGAAGCTGTCCTGCAGAAAATAGCTTGGTTCAAATGGCTCTGAGCACTATGCGACTTAACTTCTGAGGTCATCAGTCGCCTAGAACTTAGAACTAATTAAACCTAACTAACCTAAGGACGTCACACACATCCATCTCCGAGGCAGGAGGTCGCGCGGTTCCACACTGTAGCGACTAGAACTGCACGGCCAATTCGGCCGGCCACAATGTTCCTGGGAGGAGGTGCTTCCATCTATTCTTCTCAGAGTATGCACCAGCTACAAAGAAGATTTATAGGATTTATTGGCTAACGTTCTCTATGGCGATCCCCTAATCCTTCCTGACAAGTTTGTTGATCACATTCCCCTCCCAAATGATAATGAACTCCCTGTTCTGATTGACCAGGATCATGATCATATTTTCCACTGTAGCGACTAGAACCGCACGGCCACTCCGGCCGGTTTTCCTGCAGACCTTGCGGAACTAGCATACAGTTTTTCATAGTGGAACAAGTTGCAACTTGCTGAAACAGTTCTGAGATTGCTTAGTCAGTAATGTATGGGGTCAGACTTTCCTGTATGTGGCGATTTGCTTCAATTGTTGCTATAACAGGGGCCATTTATTAAAATTTCGAGTAACAATGGTGATGTATGTAGTAATTTTACTGTAACATGGCGATGTATGCGGCAATTTCTAACTATTTTGTTGTCTATGCAGGAGGTATATTGTTACAGGTTTTGGTGTAACACAATGATGTAGGGAGACAATGATGTATGATACAGTTTCATTTGATGATTAACTGGAACCAAATATAAAATGAGGAAGACCCAGTAGCCAACATCCACTACCAAGTTATTGCACATACACTGTCAGCTTCTGATGGTGGAACAGAATTTTAAGATCCAATAGCTGAGGCTCATTGTCAAGTTACGTTACATCTACTACTGTCAAGAGTTCAGGGTTATAGCAGTCACCTTATAAAGCGGCCATCTTTGCTGCATCCAATAGTACATGGTGCAATGGTTGTCACCCTGTCAATTGACCATAATTTCCCCATAGTATCATCTACTGTGCGTACACACTGGTATAACAATACAATTGGAGATCCAGAAGCTGACATACACTGCACATACACAATTTCAGCTATTGGTGTTACAATACAGTTTTAATATCCAGTAGCTGCCACGCACTGCAGAAACACGCTATCAAGTTCTGTTGTAGCAATGCAGTTTTAAGATCGACTAGTTGACACCTGTTTTCAGGTTAGAACACTCTTGCAGTTATGATTGCGTATTTATTTGTGTGAACTATCGCTGCCTTCCTGCTTATCATACTTTTTGTTCCAGTTCTCCATATGCAGATTGAGTAGGGGAAATAAAAAAAAAATGATTCTCAGTTATGTAGAACATCAATTGCTTCGTGTGTTGGGAGCAGTAAAAAGATTGATAGCCCATAGCAAGTGCTAGTAAACAGTACAAATATCCCATAACAAATATGAGGTATAAAAATTCTGAAAAATGTCCAGTTCGAATACAAATGGCTCCTCCTGTACACTGATTGAAAAAAATGAAACTTAGTTAGTTACGCGAATCTTGAAGAGTTAAAAGAATAGATTCCCTATTGGCAGAAGTTAACTGATGGAAGGTTTTCACAAACTAGTTGTAGAGCTGAAGCAGCATACTCACTCAAAGATTGGAAACGTATCAAAAAGTGGACATAATTGTTTTTGCTAAGACGCTCAGACATTGCCCAAAAAATTTGAGACAATGACTCCCTGAAGATGCTGTGTTACTTATAAAAGACAAAGGAGGGAGTATGTGCCATATGTTATGACATCAACAGCTTCCAAGGAGTATTATGAAAAGAAGGATATTCTATGGTTACTGGTATTACTATTACTACCATTACCACCACTATTTTGCTGTGTAAAAATGCAAAATATACAAAAATGGTAAAAAACAAATCATACGCATCAGTAAATAATGTTTACAACAGAACTTGTTTTTGTTTTAATTCCTGTCTCTATTGGAAAAAGAACAAACCAAGCTTAAAAATTACTTTAAACACATTATATGAAACCCGCACTTGTTTTGGAAACATTGTGTTATATGGAGAATTTTGTTAGAATTTTGTTCCAGAATTATAATGCAGTTTGTCGCAATTTTGCTGTAACATGTTGATCTACAGAGTAGCAAAGTATCATGTAACTTCAATGAAATTAAAAAAAAAATATATATATATATATATAGTGAAATGATTTTGTTTTCAAATGTTACCTTTTTTAAATTTTTTTGTTATTAGTTATTTGCTCTTTTGTTTTAGTTTTAGTATGAACTTTGTTGTAGAACCCCTTATTTACGTGTGGCAATAAAAATTCATTTAGACAGAATTAAGTACATTTAAAATTAAGTGAACTTAGTCAACCCTCTTGTGCTGGTAAATTCATATTAACTGATTAAGAATATTTAGTTGAGAATTAAATCTTTTACATAATTCGGCCTTGGCACACATTTTCTAAATGCAGTGGTTATTTTTTTTTAAATATTTACTGAATTCTTTCCCGGCGTTAGCTATGGAACACAAGACTGTCTCTATTAGTAGAAAATGGTTAAATATTGCCAAGCCAACTTTTAATTATCATTGATAAAACACACTTCACTATACATTTAAGTTATTTGAAAGAACCAACAAACTGTTAAATTTCAACGTTAACTATCCGCCTATGAATGCACAAATGTGAAACTAGTAATAAATTCCGTCAGTCTCAGGATCGCTGTAAAAGAAAAAGATTTACTTAATTCACTGCTAATTTTTATCTGCTCCCGATTTACGGGTTTGGTTAATTTTTCTTAGCGGAACAATTTTTTAAATGTGCCGCCGCTGCAAATCGTTCGGCCGCGGCACAGCCCAGCAACACCAGCGATAATTGCTAAAAATGCTGAAAATTCTTTAAAAAAATATTATAGATGACATGGGCAAGCTAATTTACGTTAGTAATACACACTTTTGATAAATTATAATGTATTTAGACCACAACAATAATTCAACTTACATTAGTTTGTAATTTCTCCTCTAATGGCGGCTAAATCTAGATACAGACAAATGAAGTCTACCCATTCATAAAATGCTACGTCACAGGTTCCTCTCTCTCTCAGCTCTCGAGGAAGAAGACAAAGAATGCACACTATGTATTCCTATTTATATCACTATCAACCGTTAATGTCTCTTTGCAATCTGCGGCTGTATTTTACATTTTTGTTATTGTAGATATTGACACATTTCGTAATTACATTATGAGTATAGAAATATTACAATCATAAATACATCGAGAATATTACTACAGAAAATATTAAAATAATAACGAATGTCCTTTACACAAAATTAAATAATATTTTTTGTTAAATAATTACAGTATATACAAATTGCTTCATAGTGGCGTATATAGTACAATTAAATTTTAGTTTATTAATAGTGTGTGTGCTGATGTACTATTACTACCATTACCACCACTACTGTGTAAAAATGCAAAATATACAAAAATGGTAAAAAACAAATCATATGCGTCAGTAAATAATGTTTACAACAGAACTTGTTTTTGTTTTACTTCCTGTCTCTATTGGAAAAAGAACAAACCAAGCTTAAAATTACTTTAAACACATTATATGAAACCCACACATGTTTTGGAAACATTGTGTTATACGGAGAATTTTGTTAGAATTTTGTTCCAGAATTATAATGCAGTTTGTTGCAATTTTGCTGTAACATGTTGATCTACAGAGTAGCAAAGTATCATGTAACTTACACCGTGTAACAAGATAAGTTAACATTATCAGAAGACGATGATGATGAAGGTTTTATACCGTGAGACAAACACCCCGCCATAAAGTTTGAGTGTCTTTGAAAAGTACTTGAAAGCATAGCAACCCTCATTTATTATCCATGAAAATGTTTATTACTGATTTTAAGTAAGCTATTTCACTGAAGTGTCACATAATCTCCTCTGTGTGCCAAGGTAAGTTACCATAGAATTATCCGGAAAAAGATGATAAATGCTTTGTACTGAAGGATAATGTTAATACCCTAGCATAGGTGTTGTCTCTAAAATGTTAGGCTGACTGGAATCGGTTTTAATAAAACTAGGACGAGTTTTTGACAAATTTAGATGTAGAAATAGCTTAGTTTACTTTGGTACAAACATCAAAATATGCTTACCAATAGCGGCACTTCAAGCTGGAAGTCAGAGCAGCATTAGTGTTACAGAACAAATTTTATGTATTTCAATTTCTTTAAAGTGTGGTGCAGAGATAAAACTGAGGTCATCGACAAACGTGTAAGTCGTGGGAGTAGTGTCAATGAGCAGACTGCGAGTGTTTTGATAGGTAATACAGACAATTTAGCTCTGGAAATATTTAAGGGATAATTGTGGTACAAATATTGCACTCTTGTCATCGGCAAATACTGCTTAACTTGCAAGTTTTATTAGAGATTTTTATATGACTGATGTGTATTTTGGTAGCTTACAAAACGGTTAGATTAATACGTTTGTGCCATATGTGTTTTGTACACAAAACCTTACGCATTTTGAGTAACAATTGTTGCAAGATCGAATTTCCGTTCATGATCAGAGATCTGGAATTAAACTTAAATATTACAATAACTAACTTGCGTTTTGATAATCGAAATTCTTACTTATATGATAAGTAATTTTATTTCGCCACAAAGGTGGTATTTCCTAATTATCGAGCGTTCCTCTATGTCTGTGGAACTTTGTCGAACATATTCTTTGGCAATGCTGTATGTTTACGTTTCATATTCGCAGCATTATGAAATTACATTTGCATATTGAAGAAATAGGCATCAAAACGCCTTCTTTCCATCCAAAATTATGCTTGATCAGTTCGTTTGTTTTGGATATGTTGTGTGTTTACATCTCGTAGTTTTGGTCAATAAATGTTGCAGCCTTCCTCTAAAATTCGTATTTATACATAACCCTCATGTGCTTTGTAAAATAATAGAACAATTGAGATGCGGAAGTACTGTAACACCCTTTACATGTTTTAAACGTGAAAATAAGATTGTGACACTTGACACAAAAATTGTGTTGGTCATGTATTTTTGACATGCATTTTAGATGTGGAGGTACATGTGATAAACGTATATTTCATAAATTATACAGATCGTCTGGAGACCTTGAACATGACTCCAATTTACGGAATTTAGAAAAAGCTTGTAAATTTTTGATACATAATGCAATCCGTTTGGAAAATCTTTGAACATGGCGCAAAATGCAGGTACGTGTGTTTGTGTATGTATGTATGTGTGTGTGTGTGTGTGTGTGTGTGTGTGTGTGTAAGAGAGAGCGAGCGAGAGAGAGAGAGAGAGAGAGAGAGAGATGGGTTTGCTGAACGGCACCAGTTTATGTAATTCAGGTGAAGCTTACATTTTTTACCATCATGGGAATACTGTTATATTGGCAACAGTTTTTTGGACATGGCGCCATTTTCTGCAATTCAGGTGAGGTTTATGTATTTTTAAACATAATACCAGTTTATGGATTGAACAGGGATATCCCACCAGTGTGTAGTAACTGAAAAGAGGGCATGACTTGTGACGTCGTACTTTGAGGGTCAATGACTGCACGTAATGTTGCGAGGGTTCAAGTTTGGTCATTGCGTTCCAGATTTCGGATAGCTTTACTAATATCGCCATCTTAATGCCAGAAAGATATCTGATAGCTTCCCTACGCTACATGTTGTACTTTACTATGTACATTCATAAAAAGAATTTTCTCCATGTTTTTTATCACTTACCCTCCATACCGAATAATATACCCAAACCACTGTTTGCACCCTATTTGGACTTAAGGAATTTCTGAAAATGTGATTCGCGTTGAGCAATGCCGCCGAGACTTTACAGTGCTTCATGGATGAAATAACTAGAGACTTAGACATCTGGTAGGTCTATATCTATAACCTGTTTGTAATGTCATCTAACAAGGCAAAGTATCTAACAGCCACACAGCAACAGTTCAATGGACTACGTGAACGTGGCTTGGTGATCAATTCATCATAATTTGTCTGTGAGTAGCAGAAATAAACTACTCAGGGCAACGTATCAGTGTACAAGGAATCCTGCTATCCCAGAAAAGAGTGGAAGGTAGTTATCAATTTCCCCAACCAACTACAACACGTGAATTACTCCTTTTATTGGGCTTGACAAATTTTTCTCGACGTCTTGTGCCAACCATACATTATTGGCAGAGCTTCTCAACAGATTCCTGAAACTTACTCGTCAATCTGGAGACAGGCTACAGTGGACCGGTGAGAAGAAAGCATCCATCCTCAGAGTGAAAACTCCTATTGCAATGGCTGCATTATTAACTCATCCTCTTCCTGACACAACTCTTGTATTTATGATAAAAGAAGTATCGACCGCCGTTGGAGCTGTATTACAATGAAATGTACTACATGACTAACAAATTCTAGCTTTCTTAAGTAAAAAACCACCTTGACAGGGAAATTGATCAACACACGACCATGAGGCCTACATAGTATATGCCTCAGCCAAGAAGTGTAGGCTCACACTTGAAGGTAGATATTTCACACTTATCACAGACCATGAGCAGCTCATATTCACCTCCCTTCAGAAGAGAGACAAGACATCGCCATGTCAGGCTTACAGCTCTGACGTGTTCAAATATGAATGTAGCTCTGCACTGCAACGTACCAACGTCACAAGTGGGACCGTTTGTTACAGAAGATTTTCGCAAGTAAGCAGTTTTCTCTCTCCTCATCCTCTGTCATCCAGAAGTAGGGATTGCTGTAAGAAAAGTGAAAAAAGTTACTTATTTGACCAAATATCGAAAAGGATTGCAAGACATTTGTCCGTTAGTGCAGTGTTTGTCAGCACAACAAATTAATTCTGCACGTTACATCTCTGCTCGATACTAAAGCACTGAATCAACGATCTGAGAATGTTTACGTCGACATCATTACACCTTTACCGCTGTTAAAAGAGTGTCAACGCTCGCTGACACCGATTAATCATTCCTCTCGTTGGCCTGAAGCCTATCCAATGAAACATATGAAAGATGCAAAAACAGTAACTATAGCCACAACCTTCTTTCATTAGTGGATTTCGCGCTTCGGCATTTCCTCCACATCACTACCGATCAGGGCAAACAATCCAAGCCTTATCTCTTTAAATCACTGTCAACATTGCTTGGAATGAACAGAATTCGAAGCTACTACCCTGCTGCTAATGGTCTCGAACGCTCAGAGAAGCTACCATCCACCTTGAAAATATCCTCCACAGATGGGGACGAAATGTTGGGTTTAATGTGAAATTCGTCCGACCACTGCATAATAGTCCTGAATATTTTGTTAACTGTGAGTAAATCATCTGCTACGTCTTATATGCAGTACAGACTCTTTGATTATTCATGTTGTCTCTGAACTTCGAACGAATGAATGAGATATAGATGTTCTTTCTAGTTTACTATTATTTGACGTAATTAACTGTTTTATACTTGTGGAGAAAACAGAATTTTCACAAAATAAATTCAAGACGAGTGCCTACTATAGATATCTTCTGCATAACTGGGCCAGACTAATGAGCTTAGTTTACACTACAAATGTAACCTATCAACGACCAATAAGGAAGAAACTGTAATATACCTACGCTAGCGAGGCTGCCCTCATGTCGCCATTCCTACATGTAATTCCGTGAGAGACCTCTGACAGACAAAAATATCCCGAATAATTAATAATTCGCACACATCATTGCATATGACGAACCCAATGTGTGTGATTAAGTCGCTGGTGAACTTACTATTATTAATGTATTTCTATGTTTCCCAAAATTTAAATGCAAATTAAACCATTACTAAAATTTCAGAGAAGAAGGAAACAATAATAAATAGTTTCCTGACATACTGAGGAAAAGAATTCCAGAACTTCATTTCTAAATTGCCCATTTTAAGAGCAATTAATTATATGGTAAAGATGGCGGCAGTAGCGAAATTCAGATAAAAATTCAAACAGCTTCTTCTTCTTCTTCTTCTTCTTCTTTGAGGGGGCGAACTAACGCCATGGCGACTGGGATTTGATGTCTGGGTCCAAGTTAGGATGTGAAACCTCTGTGGATAGAACATATTGTCTGTTCTCTAAAAGTTCCAGCAGCTAGTCCTTGCTTGGTCACAGCTCCTGCCAGCAGCAGGTACCAGACGTGTGTTTTGAGGTCAGAAGCTCACTGAAGAGTGTGGCACTCTGAGATCATAAAACTCTGGAGCACTGTTATCCCAGTTCCCACTTTGCCATCTTCTCTTCGGACAAACTGGCGCTGTCAGAGAACTTAGAAGAGAACTCACTCTGTTCTTGGCACTTACCGTCTAGAGCCAGACTACAGTTTTCCTGTCCATTACCTTGAGAAGAAGACAGTACTTTTCTACAGGCGTCGCCATTTTCACTCGCAGCGAGTGACAGCCTCTCGCTGTTGACATGAGACGACATCCTCTGCCATCTTGTACATGCCCCTCTCTCTCACAGCGATCGGTATCTCACGGATTTAGCTTTCTCTTTAACATGTTAACATTCCTACTTGGTCACCAAAGGTAGAATTTCATGCTTGAACTGGTAACATATTTACATAATAGGAACTAAAATAAAAAAAGAGATAGGAATATTAGAAATGGTTTCCAAAGTTGCAGGAACGGTAAATACAAGGTGCAATATCCTGTAACTTTTTATCATTATATTACTGTGAAGTAATAATAATGGTGAAAGTTTATGATACCGTTTGTAATTACAAATATTACCTACTTCTTTTCATGATCAAAAAATTATGCTGTACTAGAGAAGAAAAATGTTATTGTTAGATTATTGATTGGAAGAATCCAGGAAAAAGAATCAAAAACAAATTTCTAAGATGAGATCAACTTTGATGGATTGAGCCATACAAATTAAGGAAGTGTTACTACTCTTGTCATTCGTTTGCTTCTGAGTTTGTACTAGTGCTCTCAGTATTCAAAATTAATGTGGTAGAACTAATGGTATTTTTTGTTAAATAGCGTGGTTTTACCTATTACTCGAAGCATTTTGTGGAGACAAGTTGGCTCCTAGATTGTTTCATCACATTGTACACCATTAGGTGCGTACTTTTTTAAATTAAAATTAGAATTATTATGAAAGGTAATTAATTTAAAAAGAAGATTATGATTGTGACTGTTATTGTTATCGTGTTTAGTAAAGAGTGACAAAAACAAAATCAGGACACAGAAAAATTAAGTGATGTTTTCTGTGACATGGAAGTGGAAGTATTATCGTTTCATAGAATCAAAGCGACCGATCAGCTGGCAAATATCTATAAGAAAATATATATTTTGACCTGAACAATGTCTACTGGGCTAACGCACATAGGCGAAATTTCGACAGTGCTGGTTAGGACATCAGGTCAGGTTTCTCAAATTAACTTAAGACCGACGGCGGTAGCAGCATCTGTCCAGAAATTACGAGCTCAAGTAAGTAATATTTCAGTTGAGAGGAAAGAATTTTCAAAGGGCAGTCTGCTTCACATAAGCGTCAACAGGTCCAGAAATTTTGTAAATGAACTTCATCTACATCTACACGGTTACTCTGCAATTCACACTTAAGTGCCTGGCAGAGGGTTCATCGAACCATTTTCATACTACTTCTTTAGCATTCCATTCTCGAATGGCGCATGGGAAAAGGAGAAGTAGAACAAATAAAGTGGCGAAATAACTGGCACAAAATTTAATGAATATGAGCAAAAGGCTGATAAAACAACTAATAGAGTAGAAACTGAAAATAAATTTAAAGAAGCAGTGACAAGCAACTTAACGAACGTCCACTGTGATAAATAGCGCTGTATTGGGCAAGGCTTAAGAGAAACCGTAGGTGCAGATTCTGCTGAATGCCATTAGAGAGAACATACGGCCAGTTGAAAAGGAATTTAGTTAAATGTGAGCAATTATGTTGGATATGGAGTCAGTTGCAAATAGCATTGATGCAACATCTCAGTCTGCCCTGAGTTACAATACAACAAAAGAGTTATGGTTCAAGTATAATTGCTCTCTATCAAATCTAGGTTTCAGCAGTTTTGGCACTGCACATAAACGATGTAGTAAGTGGTAGGATTACCAACAATGTTAGCAGCGTCGGTAAGGAAAGAAACATAAAAGGGTTTGTCGAAGAGGAAGTGGGAGGTGACGATTTCTCTTGGTTTTTTGTTTGTTTGTCTATTTTGCACATAAATAGAGCTGCACATCATTCAGTCCGTTATGTATTTTACATCCTTACAAAATATACAAATCGCTCTTTATGAGAAATAAAAATTAGTTGATCACATAACTTACGTGATTTTACATAGACAAAGCAATTTCTTTTAATGCAAGTGCAGTTTAAATACAAAAACATAAAAACGTTAATATAATTATTGTTTTTGTACTCAGTAGAATGTACTTCATCATAATCAAAGGCAAGCATTTCCTTTTACTATTGATAAGTGGGAAAGTTGTTTATGAGTAACAAGAACATGTTTTATAAAAGCTCCATGAAGTGATTTTGCAAAATTTTAAAATTATTTTGAAGAAATTGCTTTTTGTAGAGCTATATGATAAATCTACATTTTTTCCTTCAACGTCCCTCTGTTTTACATTACATATCATCAATTTTCTCATAAATCCTGAAGTGAACATTTTTAATTTTGTTGCAAATACTGTTTGTTTTTAAGTGACAGACAGGACGGTAACTACATACAACAAAAATGTTCCATAGGTTATGCAGCCCTTTACATATCCTCACGTAGTTTCTAGATCATTCATTGCTTTCAGTTTGTGGGGGAATCTGGTAAGGTACTGAGCACATATTCAAACAAAGTGATCGGAATGGGCTAACACTCGATTAGTATGCAATATACCTAATGCACAGATAATGCGATTATGATATTAACTGACGAAGGCTGATCAAACCACATTAGTCTACACTTACTTGTGGTAATCTTTGGTAGCCTACAATAGTTTTACAACTATAAAAAGCCAGCAGCTCAGATTCCCATTGAACAAACCTACTGCTTGATGCCACACTACTATCGCTAATGTCTGCACTACTAGAAGTAAATCTAATCAGACAGAGGCCATTGGAGATTTTTGCATCCGATAAGGGAAGCAGCATCCAGTAGTATTCATATGAGAGTTTGTACAGCAGCACTCATGGAGAAACATACACAGGGTCAAATTTGTTTCTAGGATGCATATAACGGGTTGGACCATTGAGGCAGCAGAGTCTGTGATAGTTAAGAGGATTTCAAATGTGCTTTAATTGCAAAATACTGGTCCAAAGGTATTGAGGAGAGGCTTTACAAAGAAGTATTTAATCCTGATCCATACAACATAAAGAAAGGCAATCTCAGCAAATATCTTGAAAAGTATATAAAGAAAACCAAGTACTAGTATCAACTAATCTCAAGCAGACAGGATTTACGAATACTTAAGGCAGAGTTGCTTATTGAAATAGGGGAAACATTAACAGGGTGTATACGTGGACGACGAAAAAAATTCCCGGATTTTTTCCGGATTTAGCGGTTAAAAATACACTTTCTCCCGGATGAAAATACATTTTTTCCGTGTTAAGTAACAGTATACATTTCCTCGAAACTATAAAACTTATCAATCCTTTAAATGGCTGCGGTTTCATACACCGGCGTAGAATTTACCGGCACTTTCGGAAACGAAATTCAGGAGAAAAAACACGTTTTAGAAAGATGTCTGATGTGCAGCAACATGTACACTGCATATTTTCGTATAACGAAAGTATAAATTCTAATTCCACGAAATACCGCGTGTTACTTTCCAAAGGATTGAAATCGAGACTGCGATGCGCTTTTGTAAGCCAGCATGTCAAGTGATCTCACCAGCCGATGACAGCGGATATTCAGATCGTAGGACACGTGATGTAGTCAGCCAATAGCAACATCACTGTAAAGTAGCGCGAACACACAAATTGGAAAAGGTAATGTTTAAATTAATATACATATATAGCTATATAGTTTAGCTACAAGGAAAGAAAAGCTTTTACGTTTAATATTGGTCACTAAGATTAATAAGCTGCAAGAGAAGCTAAGCTTTAACACATAATGATCATTTTTGTGAGTGTTACACTTTAAAGATACATCACAAAAATGTTCCAGTAAATTTTTTAACAGCGACATAAATGTCTGATCTTCTGGGCTCGAAAATATTCTAAATGGTCGCGCTCAAAGATTTGATTTTTGAATGAGAGTCAAATGCTCTGTGATTTAAGAAATTCATCGGACATTCGCGCGCACAGAGTTCATCTTGCGTGAAAGGAAATTTACTTTGAAAGTAACGCTTTCCAAACGAGAATTCGCAATATTTTCCCGCGACCTGTTGGAAATAGAATGGTTTCAGCAGTTGCCAGAGCGCGCCAAATAACAAGTGTCGCAGCGCTTGCGCAACTACGATGACGCAAAGCCCGTACGTTCGTACGTGTAAAACATTAAAAGATCTTACATTATGTCATAAAAGAAACAAGACATTAGAGGGCACTCCAAGGGCATGGCACTTTTGTGAACTATACTAAAATGCATCATTCGGCTTAAAGTGCACATTCGTATGTCCAGATTCAGATGTAAATTTTCTTGGAGTACCTGTACTGTATTATCTCATGTTTGGTTCTTTATTAAGGCAAAATGCCATACGTGCTAGATGATGAAAATGTGAACCTGAAATGCAGCGAACAGTTGAATCTAGCCAATAGTGTGGAATTAAACACTTAGTTTCAAATAAATTGAGTGCCTCAGCAGAAAAGATTAGTAAAAGTCAAATTTCTTTAAGAAACCGACAAAAATAACTTCATTGTTCTGCAAGGCGATTAACGCTTAACTGTCAGAAAGGTGGAAACAAAATAAAATCTGAAACTAATTACATATTTTAGCCTTCCGTAATTATGTGAATGTATTTTAATTCACTTGATAGCTCCCGGCCACAGAAATCCGTTTTGTCTTCATTTGAAGTGAGAGCAATAAACGAAGAGGAAACAGCAAAATCACTTAACGTAAACACGGGTCACGTGGAGACTACCACCTCCCACTACAACTCAGACTGCTCTGTAAGTCAGGTCCGGATCTAGGATATTTCCGAACCCGGGCGATATTAGATAGTGGCGCTCCCTCCTCCCTTGAGCATTTGAGGTAGGACGCCAAAAATTTAAAAATCGACTTTTCAAAAATATCATTTTGTAGCACACATCTTTCCGAAGAGTCTGATTCATAAAACATAAAAATTCGATTGAACGTAGGACATGTTATTTGGTCTTAAGGGTGGCAAAGTGCAGTGCCACGCCTCTCCACACAGTATTCTTCCATCGCACATCTCTTGTATTTCGCTCTGTGGAATTCAAGCATGTAATATTTTGTAATGGAATGGGTGCCATCAAACTATATTCACGCCAGTGGAAATTAAAATTTCCTGTGGTGCCTCTCCCGCTCCCAGTCGGCCGGTTTGACATTCTGCTCCTCTTTATTGACATCCTGCTCCTCTTTAAAAAAAATCTTGGAATTAATACTGGTTGGGATTATTTTTAACCGGCAGAACAAGGACTCTTCAGAAATTTGCAGTCTTTATTGCCTATTAGCTAATAACTTGCTGATTTGTGTGACATAAAATTAAATATAGGATAACCAAGACAGTACACGTTTCTTCAATCGTTAAGTCCTAGCTTCTTTTCTCTCTAATCTTACCACAGCTTTATATGGCGTACTTTCCTTTCTGGGAAAGAATCTACTGCCTCATCAAACTTGGGCAACGTTTTGCTACATGAGAAAACGAAATGTCGTTGTCTAATACTAGAAAAGCTGTTAATACAAATTGTACCCAAGACTGGTGTGGTTTCTCGATGTGATTACGTGTATTTTGTCACTGCTATACAAAACGAAATAGACCTACCGAATATTGCAGCAGTTGTTACACACACCAAATAGACGAGACTGTTTTGGCACAAGTGGTCATTTTTATAACACGACGGAATATAATTCACGAAGTACCAATAGCAAATGCCTATTAAGCCTACTACAAGAAAAAGTTTTGTGTTAGGAAATAGTTTCACATTTCACTCATACTCTCTAGCTTCTGAAGCACGAGATCGAAATGTAGTAGTACCAAATTTTTAAATAAATTTCGAATCGTCATATTCTCCCGTAATTTGTGTGAGTCCCCGTTTCTTCTCCTTCCTCGTTCTAACAAACAATCTCATCACTAATTCTGTAACCATTACTGCCAGTGTCAAAACTTATTCTCTGGTTAATTTCGTCACCGCTTTAGTTATCCGGTTGGGCGTTATTACGTGTTCGTACAACGCGTTTTCCACGCTACTCCCAGAATAGAACATTAGCGACTGCTAGCCGGGGACTGTGTAACTGGCCCTTAGCAGTGTAGCGGTCTGGCCAAAAATTTTCTGTCAAAATTTCATTTTCTTGGACACACGGCGGAGACAATACGCAATCTTTGTTGCCTGTTATTCCTGTTAGTCGTTTTTTTCCACTCTTATAGTCTGAATCTCTGGAATTCGCTAATAGTTATAACAACGCTGATCATTTGCAAACCCAGTCAATCACATAAACAGGGACTGGCATTCATCCGTTCTGCTTTATTCAGCTCAGCTCGTATAGGCCCGTCCCCATTTGTCTGCAGGAAAGTATATTTCTACATACGATGAGGATTCCCCTAGCGGAGACATCACGTACACTACGCACGCATTCAAAAATCAACTTACTATTATTTCAGAAATCGACTTAGAATTTGTTCAAAAACGTTCAAAAACCAAAAGGGATGCGTTCAAAATCATATGAGAAATCGATAGACCGACGTGCGCTTGGTGCTAGGGGCTTTGTGAAACAAGGTTTTTCCTCAATAATATGAATTTGGCGCCCCCCCTCCCCTCCCCTGAAACTACCACCAGGGGCAGATAACCCGGTTTGCCCTCGCCCGCTAGTTCCGGGCCTGTTGCGCATACTCACGAATCTGGCAGCTGAGGCGCACCAGTAAAATTTTTCCGGATAGCATCTGGCTGCTTGCTGCTATTGCTTATACAGCTAACTGCCACACGGATAAGCTCGCTCGCAACCGCTCAAACGAATCTAATGTAAAGTTGTGACGTGACGCCATTCGGAGGCAATTTGTTGTTATGAAACATTGCATAGTCTTTCTAAAGGCTTTGACACATTTTGGTGTTGGCAGACGCTTGTAAGAGCACTGTGTTTTGTTGTTGTATATGGTGAATTTCCTTTGCAACTTAAATTTTATTTTCGTTTCTTTTTCTCTCGTTCGTTTTTTATTGCTGCAGTATTATTCTGCAGTAGCGAGATACGCTAATATTCTTTGTTAGAGTATTGGTTCTCACCATTCAAAGTTACAAAAATTTAACTGTAAACTAAAACAATGAAAAATTCCCGGAATTCTAAAAAATTCCCGCGTTTTTCCCGGTTTTCTCCCATATGAAAAAATTCCCGGGTTTTTCCCGGATCTCCCGGTTGTCCCGGGTCGTATACACCATGACTAATCATTTCCCCAGAAAGCAACCTGGAGGAGTTTATGTCAGTGTTGAACTCCACTGACATCAAATAAGAAGAGGTGAAAGAAGGAATCAGTAATATTCGTCATGATACGAACAACCTGGCATGCTCAACAATCGGCACAATAATAATAATGGATCAGTTGGTAGTCGTGGCAACGGAAACTGAATTTATGTGGTAATGGGCAGAAAAAATTGTCAGGGGAGACGTCCAACTGTAGCCAATCTAGCTCACCAATGCCCTGGCAAAAAAGAGGCAATAACATTGTTATAATTAGTATAATGCCATTAATCGTAAATTCATGTTTTTTGAAAGATAACGGGTAGGAGTGGCCACAAAATCAGAACTGGAACAGTAATGCTCCAGAAATGAGGGTAAAGAAGTCCATAATTTTCCTAATATCTCCAGACAGGAAAACTATGAGTCACTGTATGAAGCCCCAGAATGCTGGTCATGGGTAGAAGGAAACTGCAGTGAGAATATTATGAAGTGCCGTCTTTTACTACTGCAAGGTACTTGTAGGATCAGCTTCGGAAAATATGTCTTTTCTGATTTCCTAAATCCCAAGATGACTATGCAAGCAGAACCTTTCCTTGAACACGTACTAAACACAAAATTTCTGATTTATTATTTATTTATTTAAATATTACTTAGTTAAACTGATAAAAGGCGCCACCTCAAAGATCATTTGATGATTTAATAAAATACCAATCCACGTATACAATATAAAATAATCATGATAAATTTCATTTAAACATTATTAAGGAGTTGTCTGATAAATTACTGGTTACGATATATGAAGATCACACTCACCACGTTCACATGATCGCTCACACAACGAAAGATAGAGATTAGAAGAAAGCTTCCCTACTTCACAAGTAAGCTTACTGGGTCAGAGCGCAACTGGCTTCAGTGGTCAGTTTCAGAGAAAAAGTACACTTCTGAAATTCCACACAACTCAGTAATTTTGTAAATAAATTTACCAAACATGAACGCAATCTGAAGCTTCAATTCGAACATGAGAGGCGTTTATGTCGAACTGGAGCCTCATGATTTACAAAGAAACGCACGTAGTGGAGCAGAGTACGGGCTGCTAAGTCTGTGGGGATGAAATACAAACTGGACGATAAATTACATAAAATTTAACACAGGCATTCCATAAAGTGCACGACACATTATAGTATCGCTTCTTGAAAAAAGTAATGTAAATCAACTTATCGATATGTAACTTCGACTGAACCGCTATACGTGCTCATAGATTTGTAATTACTATTATCTCTGTACCACAGTATATAAGAGAAAGATTTCTTTGTTTCACGCTCTTGTCTTCTTCTTTGTCTTCTGTGTCTGGTTGGTTCTGATGTCCTTTGTGACGGTCGCATGTAGAGCACGGTCTGTAAATGATTATTTCAATCATATGTAGTGTCATGATAATTTTTGTTAAATATAGATGCAAATAGTTTGGTAGCATGTGTTTTTCGTTAGAAGCAAAAAGTACCTTCTCTGACCAATAATTATTATTTACGTAATAATTAAATGTTGCCCTGGCCATATTGTGTAATTCCATTGTTGCAGCGACACCATTGGTGTTAAAAATGATTAACCTATTTTAATAATCACTTAATTACAAAAGGTATTAAAGAGAATAATCTAAATAAATGCAGAACGGCGTCTTGTAATTTTTTTCATTTCTTTTTGTAGGCCAGAGGTATAGTTTTATTAAAAACAGTTATCTGAATTGCATACTCTGCCATTGAACTTAGGCAGCTATACTGGAGCATCAAGGATCACAGAGAAAAATAAATAATTAATTGAGTATTATATTTAATTTGCTTATCGCATAACATCAAAGAAAGATATTTTTTTATCAATCTTGAGTAAGATGGACGTCTTCACGTTGGAATACGTATGATGTTTCTGGCGATAGCACCCTGAAAAAACTTAGCCGTCGCTCTTAACGAACACAAAAGAGATTTTTTAACAAAACATTTCATTCCAAATTTAACAGGATATTTTATTTCATTCACTTTTTTTAAAAAAAGTTACGCGCTAACATTCATACATGATACACGAAACTAACACCTGTACTTCTTGTGGCGGCACCGCTCGTCCACACCAAGCTGCAGTTGCGAAAATATCTCATCAAATAAATTGAATACGAATGAAATTAATACTGTTCCCTGGCTAAAATAAGTGGTGCGTCATGGTTATCAATGCCACACACCAGAGTGGCAACCAGAAACTCAAACAATGCTAACTCTTACACACATAAATGTAGCAACTAGAGATACTGCTCAGAGTATCCTTACCCATCGGCGCCCTATGGAAGAATAAAACTAACCTGCCCCAGCGCCGGCGTCTACACAGCAGCCCATAAGGGCCAACGAGCGTAAACGGTTTCTACCTGTATCAACCTCACAATGTTTGCTGACCAATGGCCACTAATACCTTTATGACCCATCGTAGCTGTATTCAAAGCTCTACACAAAGGCTGGCTAAACTACCCTTAGCATTCAAGTAAACCTCCTTTCAACTAAGGAAACCTGAGGTGCCAGCTACAGACAAACCACACACTCATATTAGCAGATGACAGTGGGGACAGGAAAGATATGACATGAATACGTGACACACAGATACATATGGACCGTAGTTATGAATTTGAAATTGAAAAAAACATTCCTCTTTGGCATTGAAACACCGCTGTAATGTCATGTACTCTTGTCCATCTTTCTCTCCGGGCATAGTAAACTGAACATTTAAGTCATTAAGAATTGTAGCAAAACCGAAGACACACAGTTCTGATCTTCCAGAAAATTTCATATCCGAGTGAAAATTCCATTCTGGAAACTAAAGGTTGCTATCCAATGGAACGGCTCACATGGAGACGTTTACAGGAAAACTATGAGCGACAGCATGAAGCCCCAGAATGTTGGTCATGGGCAGAAGTAACTGCAGTGAGAATGTTATGAACATGCTCTGTTACAGTGACAGGAGTGATATATCAAATGGATTATATCAGGAACTAAATGAAGCATATGTGGGGATATCGTTGTTGTGATTCAGATCTGTCAAAGTACCTACTCTGACAGTTACCAGTTGTAAAATCATAGGAGCAATCGGTACCAGATAAAAAAAAAATAGTAGCCCACTTGCCACTGAAAATAGGAAATGTAGTTATTCAGGACACTTCCCCAGTAATTGACAATTTAGCAGAGGATTGTACTTTAATGGATGGCTTCCTGCTTGGGAGGAACACATGAACTGGACACTTCCCCAGTAATTGACAATTTAGGAGAGGATTGTACTTTAATGGATGGCTTTCTGCTTGGGAGGAACACAAGAACTGATCTCTCGTCAGGAAAGTGTTAAATTATTATTGATGGCCAGGACATAGCAGTGGATTTATTGGACGAGGATACTGATCACAGTAAATTTTGCCAAAGCATTTTGGTGGAGATCATTAGTAATGAGTCTCACAGTCACCATACTCTGTAGCCTGAATTAAGGTCTGTTAAAAGTATTCTGTACCAAGTAATCAATAAAAATAACATATCCGATTATTTAGACAGTATTCAGCAACATGAACTGAAAGAAACTCTGCTAAAGCACACAAATATATTTGAAGGAAAACCTGAGATAACTTGTGGATATGAATGTAGCTTCGCACATTTCGTCATAAAATGTATTGTCACACTTACTCCATACCCTTGGCAAAGAAATCAGTCATCACTAGAGAAGTGTGTAAAATGTTGGAGTGGAACACTACAGAGTAATCTAAAAATCTGTAATGTAGTCCACTCCTGGCCATGTCGAAATCTGGAGGAAATGTAAACTTAATACTAGATGCCAGTGCAATTAATAAGATTATGTTAGCTGTCAGAATGCGCCCTGAAAGTATTGATGAGCAGATTCAAAGAACCCATGGTGTGAGATCCCTACCTAGCATATATCTCTGTGATTCCTACTGGCAAATTCCCATGGCAAAAGATTTCAGGAAACACACTGCCTTGACCTACTCTGGCAGACGTTATCAGTTAAAGGTGTTGTCATTCAGTCTGGATGTAAGTTTTGGAATATTTATTGTGGCATTAGACATTGTATGTGGTGTACATAAAGTCTGGGAACACTTTCAATTATTTATTGCACAAGAACCAAACATTTTCAGATATCATACATATGTCATTTTGAGGAGGAATCCTAAAAGTTTCTTTCATGTATACCGCCACAGCATAGTTTAGTAATTTGCCGAGAGTCAGCACTAGTCCTAAACATAGTCAGTTCAGGTGCAGAGTGAGCTGTTTCATGAAATGGCCTCCCCGATCAACAGATCTCACTCTGTGTGACTTTTTTCTGTGGGGACACATTAAAGATCTGGTGTATGTACCGCCTCTACCATGTGATGTAGCAGAGTTCCAGGAGAGGATACGGGAAGTGACTACCGCTGTTGACAATGCCATGCTGGGATGGGTATGGCAAGAATTCGGTTACCATACTGATATCTGCCAGGTGACTCACGGTTTGCATATCGAATGCTTATAAAAAAAACGAATTTCTCTTCAATATGCAATATGTATGACATGTGTACAATGTTTAGTTCTTGTGCAATAAATGATTGAAAGTGTTCCTGAAATTTATGTACACCTATACTTGGACATGATTTACTTGATAGAGTGACTATGTTTTTTGATGATTTTTTCACAATGTCACAAACATCGTATGATCATTTGGATTTGCTTGAGAAAGTTCTAAATAAGTTCCAGAAGGCTGAAGTTAATGCCAGTCTTCAAATGTCTAAGTTTGGGCATAAAGAAATGAAGTTTTTTGTCCATTTAATAACACTGTGATATTTACTCTGATTAGCGCAAAATCAGCACAATACCTAATTTTTCTGCCCCTCGAACAAGACAACTAAAAAAAGCTAAAACTAAACTCCATCTGAACAGACCTTGGAAGGCCCAATGGTACCGACCAGCTTCCGTGTCATCCTCAGCCTACAGGCATCACTGGATGTGGATATGGAGGGGCATGTGGTCAGTACACCACTCTCCAAGCTGTATATCAGTTTACGAGACCTGAGCCACTACTTCTCAATCAAGTAGCTCCTCAGTTTGCCTCTCAAGGGCTGAGTTTACCCGCCTTGCCAACAGTGCTCAGCAGGCTGGATAGTCATCCAACCAAGTGCTAGCCCAGCCTGACAGTGCTTAACTTCAGTGATCTGATGGGAACTGGAGTTACCACTGTGGCAAGGCCGTTGACAGAACAAGACAACAATCTAAAGTACTCCTTGGGTTGGCGTCAGTCTACTGTCATTTTGTACATAATCGATTATTGAAAATGAAGCACTGTTATATTTGATGTGTATGGGACATCTAGATAGAATGGCTGGCACCTGTCCCATTAGGTTTAGGTGCTCTGAGGTGGATGGAGGAATTTTCACAGTGCAAACACTAGCAACACACAGATATGCACTTTATTGTGCTGCAATACTTAACTAAAGTTGCACAGCAACTTGTTGGATGAGCTTGCATAGAAATACAACTAAACAGCGGCCTTTCAAGGCGCGTGTAATTGAAAACAATGTCATCAAGACTATGTCTGTGTTTGGTACCAGAGTGTCACACACTGTATTAAACACTTGTTCCTATTATCAGGCTATAGACGACTCCACTTGTAAACTGAGTCTCGCAGGCTGACCTCCACTACAAACTGTAGACATGAACAGCAAACCTGGAACTCACTACTAGAACTGTTATAAACCAACGCTGAACATGAGCCTCCCCCCCCCCCCCCCCACCAGTTGCTGTCACTTATCACAACATGGAAATCCATTTCGCTGGCGGTAGTGTGTATATTGCTGATTGGGTCATGCTTATGGTTGACAGTGACTTCAAAGCACAGTCCATGGCGCCAGTCAGAAACTGTTTCAGCATTTCAGCTCCAGTGCGTCTATTGGCGAGGACACATTAATATGTTTCTAAGAAGCAATCACAGTGATGGACATCAAAAGAATGTCAGACAGAACTTGACAATATAAAACAAACTCTTGTATCCCCCAAGGTGTAGATTCACCCAGACATGTGTCTGGATTTAAATTTATCAACAGATGCATCGAATGTGTGCTTTGGTGCATGGTGCAATTAGAAATAAAGACAGAAAAGCTGTAATTAGTACTACTGCATTCACGAGCTGCGTTTTGTCTGGCAGCAAAATGCTTATTTTACTACCACGTTGGAAGCACTTTTGGTAGAGTGGGCATTTAAGATATTACACTGTCAATTAGCTGGAAATAACACAAAGGTATATTGCGACCACCAGGCACTTAGCTTCTTGTTAAACTGCAAATTACTACATGCCAGGCTGGCTAGGTGGTTCCCTGCCCTACAAGAATACAGCTTCAATATTCAGCATGTAAAACGCTAGAATAATATAACAGCACGCATGAAAGGCTGGAAAAATTACCTTGTTGTAGTGAGAAACCCTGTGATTTATAAGTTATACTAATGAAGCTGTAGCTCACAGACAATACTACTTGTACGTTTGCCATAACATGGCTAGATTACAGGACGCTGATTCTGTTTGAGACCATGTAAAACAAAAACTTTGGCAGAAACCCCCTGAACAATTTGGTGCTCACCTTAGGGTATATAATTACATACTGTTTTATTGGCAAAATCCTCAAACTGGGGGTTAGTGTGCGCATGTTCCCATTGCTGGTGAGAAGTAATTGATCTGGTACGTGCATCATGTGTGAAGCCATTCTGTTGTGGTAATGTGCACAAAAAATATTGGCATTTATTATTACTTTGTAAATATGTGATTTATCTTATATGTTAGCAAACTAAACTGTCAAACAAATGTAAAAAAGATCAACTTTTAATTCTCGCTGATAGGTCGTTACTGATAGTGGTTGTGAATATATGTGGACTACTTCCTATTGGTTGTGCAGAAGTGAGGTATATAGTTGCTCTGTACAATAAGTTCTCAAAGTATGTAGAGTTTTACGTCATCTAGAAAGCTGTAAGTATTCCTATAATTAGAGGACTTGTGCAGGATTATATTCCAAAATTTGCTGCACCAATTTCACTTCTCTCAGACAATGTCAGTAGCCTTAATAGTGCACATTGAATATATTGCCTGCAGGAACCGGAAATGAAACAAGTATTAATATCGCAGTACCATCCAGAAGCAAACCAAAAGACCAGTGTTTAAGGAATTTAATTAAGTTATTGGAACACGTTGTTCCAACAAACGAAGCAACTGGGTGACCTGTAATTCACCATTTGAAGAAATCATGAAGAGCTTACCACATTCTTCTCTCAGCTGTACACCATACGAACTAATCTTAAGCAAATATGAGAAGTATGAATAGGCGAATCCAATATCAGAATTTGCTAGAAATGAAACATAAGAGAGGGTACACCAGGCTATGGTCACTCTTACAGATAAGGCATGGCAGAGAAAACGCCTATCTGAAATTAAAATGTCTAAGGTACAAAATTGTTTTGCGGAAGATAAAGTATTTATAAGAAATCATCCAAAGTTGTTTCTCATCAGCAAGAGAAACAAAAAATGGCAGTTACTGCATTCTAGACACGAGAATACCAGATCTAGTGCATATTTACTATGCTGTCCTGGACATAAGAAAATAAAATGTTTATATTCTCACCAGGATCTCAAACAATATTTGATGAGGAACCTATGCATAAGTAAGCAAATAGCTGAATTTTGGATGCTGCTATTTAGACACTTTACTTGAATTTAGGTAGCGTCTGATTGCGCTTCTTGCCTGTGATATTGATCTATTAACTGGTCTGGGATTTGTGATGAGATGGCATAATTACATATTGCCAAATTATATTGTTGCTATACAGTTTAGCGAAATGGCCACCATAGCAATTTGAGTGCCGTAATTTAAATATATGTGAATGACAAACTACAAAGACGTTTTATGAGTGCTCTTGTATGCTGTTGTGAACAGAGTATACAATGCTAGAGTGATGATGTCCAAACTATACCACCTGGTGAAGTTGGTGAAAATTTAATAACAGAAGAGGCACCTACCGAGTACACATTTAGACTGTTTCCCACTGAACCCTAACGATTTAAAGTCGAATAATAATAATGGTATATATGTATTTCTGTCTTATTTAACAGTATGAAAACAAATTCTTACTGTATGATATGAGTTTCTGGAAGATAACTGTGTGACAAGTTTTCTGACATTTGTTGTACAGCCGTTATATGTACTGCTGACATCTGATATCCTGGATGGCATTTTCAAGATACTTGGCTTCAGATCTCGGTTGATGGTCCTTTCCAGAGAAGGATGCTTAACAAAACAAGACCAAGGTCTTTGCTCAAGAGAAAAATCGACATGTAAAAAAAGAAGTGTTTGCATGCTTCTGGCATATAAATACTGAACACGTGTATATATTGTATGGCCATACTCTTGTATGTAAGATATCTTGTCTTTGCCCTACGCTAATCCGATGTTTCTGTGCACACTTTCTTTTTCTTGTGTCTTTGTCCAGCATTTTCGCTGGGTCGGCATGGTTAAGGTCGGATTTGGCATGGTTAATTCAAGGGGTGGCCGGATGCCCTGCCTGTCGCTACCCCTTTGAATGAGATGATAAAGGTGAAGACAGCACAACACCAAGTCCCTGAACAGAGAAAATCTCCGACCCAGCCGGGAATCGAACCCGGGCCCCTTTGTATGGTATTCCGTCGCGCTGACCACTCAGCTATCGGGGCCGACTTTCTATGCACACTTTAATTTTTGTAAATATGAATAGTGCTACCCTTATATGTAATAAATCGTCCAATGCGCCGATACTATGAAAAAAAAAGAAAAAAAAACACTTTTTGCAATGTGAAAGAAGAACTGCAGCGAAAGAAATATTCTAAAAGAAAGATTTTTAAACTAGTTGTAATGAGAAGCGAATGCAACTAGAATAGTGACAAGCATGTTTATAAACAAAAGTGTCTTTCCACACTGGAGGCCTTGTAACATCCCAGTCATTATTTTAAGTACGATGTTTTGTGAAAGAGATCAAAGAGGGTCTTTTGGTCTCGCAACTTACGTCTGCTACATAAGAGGTGCAGTACGGTTATTTAAATGTGTTATAATTTTACTCGATGACTCCGACAACGCAAAATAAGGCAAAATAGTTAGCAGTCGTTTCTCATTGTCGTGCAAAGACGTCATTAGTTATTACGAGCAAATAATTCGTCATTTTTGTATACCGAGATTAAGAAGAATAAATGCCACTACGATCTGCTCAGTATTATAACATCTACTGATTTTTCATTTTATATTTCGTGACATCATGATTAATTAAAATACGTGTTGCAGAAGCACTAGAGAGAACCTCAGTCCAAATTGCTATCTTTTTCTAAACGTTTCGTAACTATTGCTACTACAATTGTAATAACCCTCTCTTTGTGGACGTAGCGATTGTTTTTCTTGTTTTACTTTTGCCACAGATAGAATTTTATCTTTGAACTGATTTCGTGCTCAGGAAATAAGAACTAATAGAAAAAAATGATGTCAGTATTAGACACGGTGGAACCGGCTTAGCCACGAGTTCACGCGTTATCTGTCATGGCCAACAGGAATACTTCGTGAATGCGTAGGGAGTGGGTTTCTGTTTCTCACATCGCCCTAGCAGATGCTCGACTTTTTGAATATTTACGACTTCTGTGAAACAACTGGGTCTTGTATCAGAACTGCCGCTAACGCCTGTGGCACGGACTGGCCACACAGCTTCAGCAATAAAAACGCAAAAGAAAGACGTGACACGTTTTAGCCTTTCACCGATAATTTACTATGGGCAGCCGACGAACGTTAAGACCCTGTTGCTTGCATAAGCACCGTGAAAATGGCTTTTACAGCATTTGTTTATTGCCTCTTCGCGCTGCAGGACACCTGCAATCGCAGCCAGCTATGTAAATTATATACACGTGTGTAGAGTGCACAACTACCAAATAAAACACCTCAGAATGGTAATTCTCCTGTCCAATCGTCGTACAAGTCTCGCACTTGTCATTAGGTACATAAAAAGCAAGTTAGGGCAGTATTTTCAACGGCACCTAAAAGTTCTGATTTGTCTATCACATTTAAAGTGGAAATTATTCACGTTAGGTTAGATACGGCTACTGAAGTTTTGGACAAGAATTCAATTTTGTCATTTTATTGTTTTGTAATCAGTAATTCTTCTCTGTGTAGGTCATCTGAGCTACATTTCGTCTCAAAATCCTTTCGGTGTGGGTCTTCTTAATATGTTTTCTATATGGCATTGTTAAAACCGTGTTCTTGCTTTGAGATAATAGATTGATCGTCTCTTCTTCATTATAACGTTTGATTCACACTATGGAGCGTGCAACTGTCACTGAAGTGCAGTTACTGTGTTAGCTAAGCAATTCTTGGCTTTGGTCCTTGTTCGGACTTCAGATTTCATTTTCCGGGTTAAGCTAGTCTTCTCGGAGACAGCATTCTATGCTTTTCGCTAGTAACTTATTTCGTGCTTTCGTAACGTTAGAGATACATTTATTTTAAGTATGAAATGTACTTATTTTCCACGCAATCCTCTCCAGATTCCCACACTATTCAACAGTTTTCACTGAGCTGATGCCATCCCTGCTGTAAGAGTGTGAAGGTCTGCGAAATAACTTTCTGCAGCTGTCAAAACTTATTCATTGGTTTAAAAAACTTTGCAACCCACAAATTTCTTTAAAAGAGTGAAGGAGATGGGATTCAGATGATAAATAACCTTTCAAAAAGGTGTGTCCCTATTAGTATCTCGCTATGAATTTTTTTTTGCACAATCTAATTCTCTTCACAGCAGCAAAAATAAATTTTACCGTAGACGTGCATAATGTGGAGCGTCGATATCCATTATGCAATTACAGGGCCCTCCTTTGAGCGTTAAGTAATATCTAGTGCCTTACATCTAAGGTTTCCCTCGTGTTTTTTCTTAGACAGGTTCTGTTGTGATGCGGGTCGGTAACCGTTGTGCTCCGACGAACCAAATGTTACGTCCTCGCTGTTAATGGTAAATGGGTGGAAAGAGGCCAAAGGGCTCCTTCGCCATACGAATCTGGATAGGCAAGTGAAAGATATGTTGACACAAGTACTTAGATTGTGCGAAAGAACTGCTACGCTGTTGACAACTTGTGGTAGACCCTTAAAGCAGAGGACTGACACGGGCGTCTGTCTAAGTACAGTGAATGTTTGACGGTAGGTCTATAAACAACTCGGTGTAGCGCTAGGTACCAATTAGTGACAAGAAAGTAAGCCCGACTAGAAGCAATTTTGAATTAGAAGACTGGCTTCCAGGTGGACACCGCTTGTAACACCGTAGTGGCGATGTTTATTGGTCGGCGGCCAGGAGTTTCTTCATTGGTGGTGATGTTCAAAGAGCCACTCGCGGCTCCAGCAGGGGTCTTTGAGACGCCGGCTACAGCTACGATACTATAAATTCGCATCAGACATTCTACCTTTGCTTACGAAAAAAGATTTGCGTCTCGGTGTGTATCTAACATTTCCACTTCCTGGCACGATATTTCGACGGTCAACTTCAGGTTGTAACCTCCCAACACTTAAATTAATTCCGTAACCTCGGAATAAAAATCTGAATAACCTCCCTATGAAAATGTGACTCATATATAACCTTTCAATAATTAACTGACTGTGAAGCTGAACTGGTAAATCTGGACGTCAGCAATGCTGCGTCATGGTCCTGAAAAGTCATTCTGAATAAATTGAAAATCCTTGCCTCAATGATGTCGCCGGATAACGCGTATGTATCTGCTCCTATAAGAAATTTTTCTGGCACTGCCCAGTGCAATGCTCGCCGCTAGATTTGTTATGTATAAAAAGAAACAACTGATTTTTCTTTACAATAATCGGGATGACCATGGATAGCAGAAACTAGTAAAATCTTTAAATTCAGATGAATGATTGTCAAAAGTTATGTTTATAAGAAAAATTATTATTAAAAGATTTTTAAAAACATTTACATGGGACCTGATATAACAATAGTACAAAATCAGTTGTTACAAATTACATACGCGCGCGGCCATAAATAATAATAATTTTTGCTTTTACCTTATACTACATCGTTCAGGCACCGCCATCGCTCTCCACGACCGGCCATAGTAATTCCATGCAGGACACAAGTGCTCTCCGTGAGCTATACAACTCTACAACTGCTCTCTACGAGCGACCTGACCCAACCGCCCGACTGCGAGCTGCTACTACTGCTACTGCTGCGGACACTGCTCTCTGGTCTGTGATTCTATTGTAGCATACATACCACAGGCAGCGCGTGAGCAATCCATCGAAGTTACATCTTCTCGAGTGCGCTAGCAATAAATTCCCTTAGTCATGGACCTCTTACAAGGTGTATACTGGCGAAAACACGCTGAGCTCTCCTATTTAAGATTCTGCCAACACATGCGCGATGTACCAAGTTGTTACTGCACACGAATTGCTTGAGAGCATGCGCCTCCTCCTAACCAGCAAATTCGCTACTACCGAACATTGCATTTTACTAGTCATTCGACGAAATACAATGAAACAAAAATTGTGGCAACACGTCAAAGTTTTGGAATTCCTTCATCAATGGAAAAGAGAAAACAGGACTTTGTGAGTTCCTTATCAATCGGGGCGGCGGTTTCCAATTACGTACAACGTGGGAAACTGCCGTAGAATAACTTCATGATTTGTGTGGTCGGCGTCGTAAAGCGATTTTACCGCTTGAAGACGATCGAGCTAATGTCGATGACGCGAGCGTCCACCACAGACATCGGTAGGCGTAACGTACTGTCTTGCAGCAGACATTGAGAGTTCTCTTTAAATAACAAAATTATGACTGAAGTACTCTGTTTTGAATAATAAGAGCTGTGCAGAAATAATAATGAATCGTACCAGAAAATTAAAGTGTCTTAATGAGAAGTGGATAATCTGATTGCAAGAATTTTGAACAGTATAAACTGCCAGATAAATGAACTTTGACGTTAAATCTACGATAGTTAGTTTTGCGAAACTGAGCACAGATCCCAGAACTCAAAATGATACACGACACAGAAAAATCTAACTGCCTCTGAACGACATAAGTTGGCCCAGATCGAATAATAATTTTAAAAACTCAAAATATTCAGTCCCTACCGTTGATCTAAAGAAGCAAACCACTATATTTACACAGAGACGCTAGTGAGGTGCAATGAGTTCCCTATTAGTAGCAAATCGTATATCGGGAACACACTTGGTTCCTTTTCTACTTTTGAAAAAACCATGATCAGTTAAAAATTGTAGGAGAAAGATAGGTGAAAAATGGCGCTGCAATAATAAAAGAGTGACTTCAAAAAAATGACCTTATAATTTCTCTTCACGTAAATAAAAGATTCCATTACACTTCTTCCCTCTCAGGTCAGTTACCATTATATTATCATCTTAATTAAACACACAGAGAAAATGAGACTTTACATTTGAAACATAACCTTATAACTGATTCCTCACTTTAACACAGCTAACCAGTATCTGCTACTGCGCCTACTCACACACCAAAGATGATAACCTAATCCTTCGATACAGCTTACAATATCGCTTCTCGCTCACATGTAACAGCTCGAGAGCAACCATATGATATTATCGTACAATCGATTAATACTCAATTGACAACCTATCAAATTGCATGCTCTCAACTTCAGCAGCACGCATGTACCGGCAGGTCTTAAATACCGGAACTCAATGCGTTTTCGCCAGTTTACACGTGAAGGTGGACGGAAGATACTACTCCAAAACATCATGGCAACAAGCTACAGACATCCGGCAGTTCGCGGAAATGTTATGGAACAGTCTGTTGCTGTTGTGGTCTTCAGTCCGAAGACTGGTTTGATGCAGCTCTCCATGCTTCTCTATCCTGTGTAAGCCGTTTCATCTACAAATATCAGTTGCAACATAGATTATTTTGAACCTACTTATTGTATTCATCTCTTTGCCTCTTTCTACAATTCTGACCTACCACACTTGTTTCCAATACTAAGTTGGTGATCTGTTGACGTTTCAGAGCGTGAACTTCAACCGATCCCTGCCACAAATTTCATTTCTTCCCGATTGTATTCGGTAGCTCTCCATCGGTAGCGTGATCTACCCATCTAATCTTCAGCATTATTCGGTGGCACCACATTTCAAAAGCTTCTATTCTCTTCTTGTGTAAACTGTTTGTCGTCCACCTTTCTCTTCCATACTAGGCTAAACTCCACACAAATACCTCCGGGGAAAAGGCTTTCTAACACTTAAATCTGTATTTGATGTTAACAAATATCTCTTTTTCAGAAACACTTATCTTGCTATTGCCAATCTACATTTTATATTCTCTCTGCTTCGACCATCATCAGTTGTTTTACTGCCCAACTAGTAAAATTCGTGAGACCTGAGTTTCTCCTGGCGTATACAACTTCCAAATAACTTCCGGGAATTCAGCCAGGTAACACTTTCAGCGACCGCCGATATTTCGGCGGGAGAACACCCCGCCATTTTCAAGGCAAACTGCAACGGACAGGCGGCGTACATGCAAATTTAAAACCTCGGTTCTCGGACTGAAGCAGGAAAGATAACACACACACTGAGCCGAGCGGTTCTAGGCGCTACAGGTGACCGCAACGGTCGCAGGTTCGAATCCTGCCTCGGGCATGGATGTGTGTGATGTCCTTAGGTTAGTTACGTTTAAGTAGTTCTAAGTTCTAGGGGACTGATGACCTCAGCAGTTAAGTCCCATAGTGCTCAGAGCCAAGCCAACACACACACTGAACACTAGTGCCACCAAAGATGCCCAAAGTCAGAGCTATCGATAGTGAGACTATGAATTCGCAGGTGAAGTAGCATTGACTCTGTCCCTCTGTTTTTTGACAAGGGAGAGAGCCGGATTCCAAACAGAGTTTAAACAGAAACCTCCATCCCTGTTAACGATATTGCTCGCTAATTTAATCCCAACTGCCTCCCTAATAACACTGTCCCAGTAGCTGGACATGCATGCCCATATCTCGTTGTTATTATATAACATGGGGTGACCAGTATCCAAGCAATGTTCGGCAATAGCAGATCTACTTGGCTGCTGTAATCGTGTGTGCCGTTTATGCTCAGTACATCGGTCCTCCACGGTCCTGATAGTTTGACAATATATGCCATGCCGCAGCTACAAGGAATACGATATATACCCGCTTACGCAGTCCAAGATCATCCTTAACGGAACTCAACAGTGCTCTAATTTTAGGTGGAGGTCGGAAAACACATTTCACATCGTATTTCCGTAAAATACGACCGATCTTGTTGGACGTGTTTCCTACGTAAGGCTAAAAGGCGGTAGACTTAGGTGTTGACTCAGAATTATCATCAATCGCCCGATGTACAGTTGGTCGATAGCGCAACGCACGTTCAATCTGTCTATCACTATAACCATTTTGACGAAATGTAACTTCAAGATGGGACAGCTCAGCTGGCAAAGTCTCAGCGTCAGAAACGACATGTGCCCTGTATACCAAGGTACGAAGTACCCTTCCACGCTGAGCCAGATGGTGACAACTATTAGCCTGGAAGTACATGTCGGTGTGAGTACGTTTCATGTAGACTGCAAGTCCCAATCATCCATCATCCTTCCTCCTAACCAACACGTCAAGAAAGGGTAGGCAACCATCCTCTTCCATCTCCGTCGTAAAACGAATGTCCGGGTGGATCGAGTTCAGATGTTCTAGAAAGACATACAAATTCTCCCTACCATGAGGCCAAACAACGAAGGTATCATTAACGTATCTAAAGAAACAGGCGGGTTTCAAAGGCGCCGACTCCAATGCACGCTCCTCGAAGTCTTCCATAAAGAAATTTGCGATCACAGGAGACAACGGACTACCTATCGCAACTCCATCTGTCTGCTCGTAATACTGATCATTAAATAAAAAGTAAGTGGATGTCAACACATGCCGAAAGAGATTAGTTAATTCAGAACCAAACCTCGCCTCAATTAACCGCAAGGAATCAGACAGAGGAACACGAGTGAAGAGAGAGACCACATCGAAACTCACTAAAATATCAGAGTCATTCAATCGCAGTCCCCCCGAACGACGTAAAAAATCAGCTGAATTCCCAGAAGTTATTTGATAGTAAAATTCATCTACTGTTTTCAGTGCCTCATTTCCTATTTTAACTCCCTAAGCTTCGCATGATTAAATTCCACTACAACCAATTGTCCCGGTCTTGCTTTTGTTGATGTTCATCTTACGTCCTCCTTTCAGAACACTGTCCATTCCGTTCAACTGCTTTCCCAAGACCTTTGCTGTCTGAAAGACTTACAGCGTCATTGGTAAACCTCAAAGTCTTATTCCTTCTCCTTTGACTTTAATTCCTACTCTAACATTTTTCATGGTTTCCTTTACTGCTTGCTTAATCTACAGATTAAATAACATTGGGGACGGGCTACAACTTCGTCTCACTCCCTTCTCAACCACTGCTTGTCTTTCAAGACCCTCGACTCTTATAACGCCCGTCTTTTCTCTGTACTAGGTGGAAATTGCCTTTCGGTCCCTATATTTTAGCCGTCCTACATTCAGAATTTCAGAGAGGGTATTCCAGTCAACATTGAGAAAGCTTTCTCTGAGTCTACAGTTGCTGTAAACGTAGGTTTGCCCTTCCTTTACCTAACTTCTAAGATAAATCGGAGAGTCAGTGCTGCCCCTCATGTTCCTACATTTCTCCGGAATCCAAATTAATACTCCTCAAGTTCAGCTTCTACCAGTTTTTTCATTCTCTGTAAAGAATTCGTGTTAGTAGTTTGGAACCATGACTTATTAAGCTGATAGTTCGGTAATATTCACACCTATTAGCATCTGCTTTCTTTCTAATGAAATTATTACATTATTCTTGAAGTTGGAGGGTATTTCGCGTGTCTCATAGATCTTGCATACCAGTGGAATAGTTTTGCCATTGCCGGCTCTCTAAAGGATATGAGTAGTCCTGACGGAATGTCGTCTATTCTCGAGGCGTTGTTTCGCCTTGGGTTTTTCAGTGCTCTTTCAAATTCTTCTGGCAGTATCATATCTCTCACCTCATCTTCTACTATATCCACCTTTCCATAATATTGCCTTCAAGTTCATTTCCCTAGTATAGTTTCTCTGTACAGGGTGGTCCATTGACAGTGACCGGGCCAAATATCAAACGAAAAAACTAAAGAGAACGAAACTCGTCTAGCTTGAAGGCGGAAACCGATTGCGCTATGGTTGGCCAGCTAGATGGTGCTGCAATAGGTCATACGGATATCACCTGCGTTTTTTTTAAATGGGAACCCCCATTTTTATTACATATTCGCGTAGTACGTAAAGAAATATGAATGTTTTAGTTGGACCACTTTTTTCGCTTTGTGATAGATGGCGCTGTAATAGTCACAAACATATGGCTGTCTACATGGAGGCATAGACCGTACGCGTCGGTGCTATTAAATATACAGGTATTTATGCATTGGAACAAGTGGCCAGTGATCGACATCGCTTGCCAGACCGGTGTAAAGTTTCATCGCCTGTACTGTATGAAGACCTTCTCCCACAGGTTATCAGTCGTAGGAGAGGGACCGTGTTTCCTTGTTTGATACACCGCTTTTTCAGCTGTAACACGCTTTGTACACTGCCATACATTTTGTTTTCCGCCACGACTTCGACGTCTGTGTGAGATTCTAAACTGACGTTAACACGTTTGGTCCATTGGCTCCCCCAGGAAACTAGACATCGCACATTGTAAATCACATTATGTGGTAATCAACAGGGTACCTGGACTGTTGGGATGGAAAAGGCACCATCGATGTACTCTAATAACAAGCATCATATATGACAGTGCGATCAATTTTAGCAATTTTATCGTAATTTCAACACCGACCAATTACGCAGCAGCATACTTACCAATTTCTGTATCATGTCTAAACAATCCCTCCACTACTTTGTGAGTACCATCTCGAATGTAAGTAGAGGACTGTGCAGTATGTTCATTCATTGTTAATTCTCGAACATATACACCAAAGTATACCAGACAGCGACCTACATATCTCTAGCACTTCGATCATAGTGCGTAACTTAATGATCTTTCTCTATGTGGGTCGGAGTCATAGGGCATTCTCGTATTCTTAGAATAAAGTTAAAGAGCGAAAGATCTCCTCGCATTGTCTTTGACCAACGCTCCATGAAGCTGACCAGAAGTAGCCCACTACGTTCCACTTTTCGTGTAGGAACAGTGCCAACCGAGGCTGTAACTGCGGTCCCGCAACCATCCAACAGCACAAGATTTCTCCAGATGCGCGAATGTCGAGTAGGTTATTCTCCCTTATCACTGTATAGTAGATATGAAACTGTTGTGATAGTACAACAAACGGTTAAGAACAAGAAATGGGTGGTTTTTATGCATGATGGAGCTCCAGACGGAAAGAGTTTCCTGCGTTATACGTAAATCTACTGCGCTATCAATTCTAAAATATTGTTCTAGTGTCTGGGGTCAGTACCAAGAAGGTATTGGTAAGAGAGAACATAGAGACATGCACTCCTAAGGCTACAATGTTCTGCACTTAAAACACGTCGTAATGTTAGATCGTTGCGGTTTCCGACCTGTTAGTTGTATAGAATGCAACGCTGTTACTATCCCAATGTAAGAAAAATATTTCCAGCGCATGACATACATTCTTCTTGGAGGTTTCTCTACGATAAACTATGCAGATAAACTTTAAAATGAAAAACTGCTTCCTTAAAACATCGATTCCTTGTGATACACGTACAATATAGCTTTCCACAGGCGTATAGCTCCCACTATTCACATACGATCACGGTTTAGAAATTATACTATGCTCGCATCAGTCCTATATAAAATGATCGTTAGTAACGGGGAATGCCTCTTACAAAGAAAGAGACAAGTGCATAGCAGCGGTGTCTGAGAAGTGAAATTACACGTCATTCTGCCACTACCTCCGTAAACAGGACATCTGTCATGAAGATGTATACACGGACATTGTAGTACCTCACAAACACCTGTCGCTAAATTAGAATCACCGTAGTTATGAAACTGAAGACATGATTTTATGACCAAGATGCTGCAAGGCAATAGAGTACGTCACGTAAATCTTCTTTCGTCTAGAGGAATGTGTAGAAACAGGATGGAAGTCCTCTCATGATCGAGAGGTTCGCTGTTAACCATCGCATGTAGACAGTGCTCTACGTCACACACAGAACACGCAGTTGTATGCGAGTCGAACGCAGTTTATGTCACCCAATTGATGCCTCACGACAGAGCAACGGGAAAAAGTGGTCAAATGACATGCAGCAACATGTCCCTCTCTCTCTAGAATGCATCGTCAGTCTACCTTTAAATCCTATCTCGGTACAGCTCCAACTCACTCTATCACTCCATCCACTCTCTGCCATCCTTTAACGCATATGAAAGTAAGTTTATAGGCAGATGGTTCTCTTTTTTCCAGAAAAGCGTCGAACACAGCAGTCAACTCGCGCGTGTCACTATTACCTCAATAGTCATGCAGTAGAATGCTGCCTCGATGAAAAATAAAAGGTTGTAGCCCTGGTTTCCAGTGCATCAATCTCGCCGTTTTCCCGCATCCCTCTTGCTGTCGTGTACTCGGTCCCATGTACAAGAATTGTTCTGCAGCAATCAGAAGACATGCAAGTACTCCCTCAATTTCCCCAGCATTTCGGCATGTTTTCCCTCAATTTATACGTATTTTTCGCAATTCTATCGATTCTTTTGTCACTTCTGTCCATGCGATAACGACATAACCTCTCGTTCTGTGTTCTAAAATTGCTTGTAAATGTAGTACAGCTGCCAACATCTAGCGCAAATGCCCTGTTTTTCTAATCGTGAGGCGTAGTATAGCACTGAACTCGATTGGATCCAGTAGCCTCCACCCACATATTCCACATTTGCATTGCGTTTGCTCTGTTTTCTGTATGTCTGTTATGTGTTTGAGTCGCGGATGGCTCCCAGACATAAAGAAAACAGAGTAAACGTGCTGCAACTGTAGAATATGCGGTTGGAGGTGACTGGTTGCATTCGAGTACAGTGCTATAATATAACGCCAGACCAGAAAAAAAGTGCATTTGCGCTAGATGTTGGCAGCTGTACTACATTTACACCCAATTTTGGAACACGGAAACCTGCTTCGATGTTGAGTCTTCCTAATTTCCCCAGCAAGAAGCAGCATTGTAACTGTACATACTGTCATCGTGTTGCAGGAACAGGCTTCATTTGATGCTGACCTTACACATCGTACTCGGGTGGTGGATCTACGACATGTTTCCACTTCCACCGAGTGGTCAAAACACTCAGCTTATTCTGTTTCTAAACAGGTTGCAGAATGTGGTGGATATTGCTCTCTCTGGCTTCTGGGTAAAATTGCTAAAACTGATCTCGCTATCAACTGCAGTATGTATTACAGCACATCGCTCCATATCAATTGGGTCTTTCCAATCCCGGCCGTGCACTGGTACGCTGTTGATTAGCGCATAATGATTGACTGACACCACTCTGTTGAGATGGAGGGAACCTTGATGGAACACTGGATATCTGCTAATTGTTGCTGTGGACGTGGGAATAAATGTAGAAGTCATCACCTTAATACAGCTGTTTGGAAGCGTTCCTCATTGCTACAGACTCGTCCTATATACATATGCTACGATACCATACACGTTTCTATTTTCATTTTTTTTTCACCAGTACCTCTTTTTATTTGTGCTACCTGACGCGTGTTGTGATCAGCACCGTCCGGCGATGGTCAACATCGGGACAGTAATCATGTAAATAACTGCAAAATAAAGGAACAATGCTTTTCGAAACGGAGCACCGAGACATCCGCTACCCTTTCGGTGAGACGATGAGATTAACTGTACAGGTAAACAGCTCGAATAGCTGTCAGAAGCACTTTACAATACCGCAGACCCTTCCAATTTCCATATGTTGCGATGTCTTCCACATTTTTGTCAATGAGGAACATCGCGTCTGTGTTTTATTTCTACCAGCCTGTGGTGTGGTAGCTGTGCAGCTTATGTCATGCGATGTTCACTTTTCTGTGGGAGCCTGAGGAGCGAAGCGTGTTAATGTCAGTTAGCAGCAGCTGAACTGGTTTCTAAGTCATAGTAGAACAAACAAAGTGTATGGCAGTGTACACTGATTGGATTTGTTACAACCAGGAAAAAACAATGTATTAAACAGTTTATGAAGGAGCAAAACAGGATCCCTCTCATATGACTGATAGTCTGTTGGATATGGTCATAGCATTAGAGAGATTAGAGCGCGCACGGAGGATTTCAGACAGTCGTTCTTCCCGCGAACCATACGCGACTGGAACAGGAAAGGGAGGTAATGACAGTGGCACGTAAAGTGCCCTCCGCCACACACCGTTGGGTGGCTTGCGGAGTATCAATGTAGATGTAGATGTAGATGTAGTATAGTACAGGTGATGAAACTTTACACCCGTCTGTGGAAGTGACTTTGATCATGAACCACCTGCTCCAGTGAACCAATACCTGTATATTTAATGGGATTGACAAATATGTTTGGGTGATAGACATGAATGCACCTCGAGAGACACAGATCTCCTTCGGACTATCTGTATGTAGTTTGGAGATGTGTCACAAAATCTTCGTCCTTCCTCCATGCCATGTATGATGTGTAGTCTTCCTAAATTTCCCAACAAGGAACACGACCGTAACTGCTCGTACTATCTTTCCTACCACCTCGTGTTGCAGAGGAATTTCGTTTGGCGCTGGTCTTATACACTGTACACGGTTGGAGAAGATATGACATCATGTTCCCATTTCTACTATGTGGTCAACATGCGCTCCTGTCGCATCAACTCAGCTCGTCCTGTTTCCCCACAGGATGCAGAAGATCATAGGTATAACATTCTCTGACTTCCGTACAGGTCACACTTAAATTGGAATGAACACATAGACTAAGCTGCATGGGTGGATGGGTGGCGGGGGCATAAAGTTAGGTGCAGTTAGAGGATACAGAGGGACTGTCTAAAAAACAGCGCTGGTGTTTCTGCCGTCTGGAATATTTAGCAGCTAGGTTCGAAAGAGGTGACTCACTTTGAGATATGAGAATGCCACGAATATGATTCAACAGTGGCTGTAATCATTAAAAGATGTCTATACAGGATCCAGCACAGGTGGATGAATGGATAGACATGATTCCAAATTGCAGACAGCATTTCCAGAATAAAGTATTACACTATCAGTGACTCGTGTGTGTACCTGTGCACTCAAGACCGCATTTATGGAAGGGTGACGGTAACGTAGTCGCGACGATCGTATTTTAAATAGCACGGTCCTTACGCGAAATGTATGTTGTGGTCTTTAGATCCCTCTGTGGTCAGCTTCAGACGTCATTTCTCAATAGCGTTCCTCGAAAAGAACATCGTATTCCCTCCACTGATTCCCATTTGAGCTACCTGTTGAGTGTAATCCACCTACAGAAAAAAAATACTCGCCGTGCAAAGTGACTCTCATGATCAATTTAATTTCGAATTGACGAGGAAATTCTGCGGTGATCGGTAGTTTTGGCATCAAAATAGTCGAAGTTTTTTTTCCTGGTTTTACGCAGGGTGGGTATGTCTCTGCTGATGACTTGTGATCGGTGGCAGTACACTCCGCTGGACGTCACAAAATAATGAGAGGCGACTGTAGTCGAATGTATAAACGATACCGATTTTGCTAATAAAACTAAATGATAATGGACTTGTCTATTTTTGTGGAAAGAGGACATTTATTATCGTCGTGAACGTTTTTTTCCCTTTTTTATTAGTTGCTTTATTAGAGGAGACAAGTTGATGTTAAATAGTCCAGGGCAGAACGGCGAGTGCCTTCCCTACAAGGCCGTGGCTCTCCCTTGGTCCCATCTGGAATGTCCTACGGATGGGTGGGGTTACGCTACTTAATTTCCCTTTTATGTTGTCAAGGAGGGCCGCCTAATGGCGTGGTGCATATCACTAGTGCCACGGAGGGCCTGCAGCTGTACGAGGGTCGGAAGAAAAACAGAAAATGGCGCTGGACGCAACCGCCCTCTTTCTAGGGGAACCAGTGCTTGGGGGATGTGTGGCTATATTTTACGCAAACAAGTTGCACTTGGGTGGTCAGCCGTCCTTTTACCCCTATTTTTAGTGACTATACACATTTTTGTTCAGCCATAGGGTCATCGCCTTAGGGCAGCGAGCAACTTGTGGAAAGCTGAGTGCGGGTAGCGAGCTGGACAGTTCTCCAGAATTTCATTGTTGTCCCAAAGGGTTCTGGTCGTTCCGAGATTTACTTTTAACATATTGCAAGAGAGAATTGCTGATGTTAAATAAAAGTGTTTTCCATCACAGAACGAGAGGCCTATTGAAGGTGTTAGGGACCTGCCTAGGCTGTGTCAGGTCGTCACCGCAGGTGCGCCCCCTAACCATTAGGGGTGGATGAGTCACTATACTTTAGACGAACAAGTTGCATTTGGGACAGCTATTCTTTTATCTCCTATTGTCCAAATTATACCAGCTTTTGTGTCGGTGAATAACCATCAACTCAAGGCGGACAGTGGCCATCATGTGCCGGAGGCTGCTGGTGCAGTAGCTCCCTCCCTCCATCCAGCCATCCTGCACGAGGATGGAGGGAGTGACGGGAGTGGGCCTCGATTTTCGGCAGTTTCGTGACTGTATATCGAGGAGAAATGACATTCAACTACCGTCTCCTCGGTAGTCTTTTAGGACGATGATTTTCCTCAGTGGATGTGTTGCATTATGACCCGTTCATTATGAGTACTGGTTCTTACACAACAATTTCGAAGTTTAATTAGAAGTGTGATGCATTTTTTCCATCAGCTGTGACAGTGAGTATTGGCTTCGATTACGTGGGCCGCAGAATGGTCTTTAAGCAGGCATCTGTAGCGAACTCTGACTTCAAACAGCGATAGATACTGCATGCTTACAGGTAATACACTTTTTAAACTCCTCTCTATCCAACACCAGCATCTCAGCAATTGACCGTATTTCCCTCCAAAAAGAATAAAGATAGTATCTTATACCCTAGGTTTTTTCCCGCCAGTTTGTAGTTGTAGGGTAGAGTTGGTGAGTTTCTGTCGTTGGTTTTGAGTGGTACTGCGAAATTTTTTCCCTGCAGGATAACACCAGTTTTATGGTATCGTCAGTTTTTGGGCTGTATCGCGATTTTATGCCGTCGTTGTGCAGCTCTGTGCATGTTTTTATTGTGGTCTTCAGTCCTGAGACTGGTTTGATGCAGCTCTCCATGCTAATCTATCTTGTGCAAGCTTCTTCATCTCCCAGTACCTACTGTAGCCTACATCCTTCTGAATGTGCTTATTGTATTCATCTCTTGGTCTTCCTCTACGATTTTTACCCTCCACCCTGCCCTCCAGTACTAAATTGGTGATCCCTTGATGCCTCAGAACATGTCCTACCAACCGATCCCTTCTTCTAGTCAAGTTGTACCACAAATTCCTCTTCACCCCAATTCTATTCAATACCTCCTCATTAGTTATGTGATCTACCCATCTAATCTTCTGCATTCTTCTGTAGCACCACATTTCGAACGCTTCTATTGTCTTCTTGTCTAAACTATTTATCGTCCATGTTTCACTTCCATACATGGGTACACTCCATACAAATACTTTCAGAAACGACTTCCTGGCACGCTGTGCATACAGTTGTGAAATTAGGACCAATCTTTGTGATTAACTACGTAATTAGGATCAATCTTTGCTTCAGTTTCCCCATCCAAAATAAATAAATAAATAAATAAATTACGCTAACCTAACCTCCCTCTTCTGCATATGGATAGCTTACATGTGTTGGAGGTGCACTTGGGTTTTCCATCCAGTCGAATCAGGGTTAGAGTCCCATAAAGGGCACAGCCATTTTTAATTTCCTGTCAATTCCAAGTGCCTCTGGTGGTTTAATTGTGTTAAGAGGGTTTCACTTGGACTTTCCACCCAGGAGGACCAGGGTTTGAGTCCCTGATTGATACCACCAATTTTAATTTTCCGCGAATTCCCGGGTGGAGCGGTGGGTTGGGAAGTCAGCAAAGCTCTGGGACAAAGAAATTTCCACGAAAATTCGAAGTTCCCGCCAAAATTAGAAATTCCCGCCAATAGGACAGGTTGGTGGGAGTGGGGGTGGGGAGGGGGGAGTGGGAGGAGGAGGCCGGGGCACACATACAGCTGAGAAAACACGTGGCGTCATCTGGGGGCGGGGGTGGGCATGGTCGGGGGCGGCAGAGAATGGGTGTGTGCGGGGGCGGGGGTGATTAATTGATCAATTTAACTAATTTTCATATCAATTTGTTATCAAAATTGCGCTGAGACCCCCACTACCCTACTACTCCTAATATCTTTCAAAATGCCTCGCATAAAAAACAGGATTTTTCTGAGGCTCATACATCGATTTATTTTGGTGATAGAAAGGTAGGGTTGTAAGTAGGCTGTTTATGTTTTCTCTATGTAAGTAGGCTGTTTATGTTTTCTTATTGGCAACGTTACGTGGTGCTCAATATGAAAATCACTGGCTGTGCTGTGTGCAGTCTGTGGCTAGTTTGCATTGCTGTCTGCCATTGTAGTGTTGGGCAGCGGCAGCTGGATGTGAACAGCGCGTAGCGTTGCGCAGTTGGAGGTGAGCCGCCAGCAGTGGTGGATGTGGGGAGAGAGATGGCGGAGTTTTGTAATTTGTCATGAACTGCTATATTTATATATGATGATATCAAGGTAAATACATTGTTTGTTCTCTATTAATATCTTTCATTTGCTAACTATCCCTATCAGTAGTTAGTGCCTTCCATAGTTTGAATCTTTTATTTAGCTGGCAGTAGTGGCGCTCGCTGTATTGCAGTAGCTTGAGCAGCGAAGATTTTTGTGAGGTAAGTGATTTGTGAAAGGTATAATTTAATGTTAGTCAGGGCCATTCTTTTGTAGGGAATTTTGAAAGTCAGATTGCGTTGCACTAACAAAATATTGTGTGTCAGTTTAAGCACAGTCATGTATAATTGTTGAAAGGGGACGTTTCATATGGCGACCCTGCCAGGATACGAACCTGGAATCTTATGAGAGAGACAAACTTTTTTATTACGTCAGTGACAGATGTTTACGTAATTACACCGTTGTATAACTTCACACTTACGAAATTGTATTTTGTCTGTACTTTGTGAACTGTTCAGATTTTTTCAGAATCATTGTGATACTATGAGAGCTTTGAATGATGTATTTGGTAAGGGAGCATTATTTTAAAGTACGTTTGAGGTAGATGACACTATTGAAATGAGCAGAGAATTTTTTTTAGGTTTTGAAATTATTGGAGGAAGCTACGACGATTTTGAGAATTGACTGAGATGTTATGATATTATTACGACGACGATGTGTACTATGCTGTTGAGATATGTTTATGATCAATAAGATGATGCTACTGTATATGAGGAATAAGAAGTATGTTGGAAACCAAGAATCGTACTTTAAGAGTTATGAAATGTGCGTAAATGTGTGACTGTATCACAATGCTGACGAATATTTTATTTGGACACTTATATTTATAGGATTTTCTTTCTACAGATTTGCAACACTAATTCTTGACCTGTGAAATATTTTTATGTGAGACTGCCACTGTAGCGGAAACTGCTGTCGTAAATATTTCCGTAAGAAAGTTAAGTGACCACCCGCACGTAATGCGTCGCGGGCACCCACCTGGGCGACAGCCGCCCGAAAAAAAAGCCATTAGCCTTTCAGCGGCACAGGTAGAAAAAAAAAGGGAGGCCATTATCCTGGCTATTGACGTTCCTTTGTAGAAAGCATCGCAAATATTACACGCTCATTACCTGAAAACATATGGTTACTCGTACTTTGTGCTAATTACTGAAATGCTTATGAATTGATGGGAAATATTCGTACATCTGCACACCTGATTATGACAAGTGTCTTTCTATGAGAGTTGAGAGCTACTGACTTACAAAATGCCACATGACTATTGAATGATGTTTTTATGCTTTGGTTTGCGTAATTGCTTATTTAATTTGATATCTAGTTTCCAGCTGTGTTGCAGCATTGCTTTTATAAAATAAAATGCATTTGCTAATGTGAACACTTTCTGTCAACAGATCTATTAAATAATTATTTCATGATCCACATTCTTTAAAAAAGGAGCACTTGGAAAGGAAAGAACAATAAGAAGGAACTAGTAACAGTAACACATAATTTTCTTTTCAAGTACATGGTAATATTTTTTTACAATAAGTTGTTGTGGTGCACCACTTTAATTACATAGACATTAAGTTGTGAATAGACATTTCCCTTTTCTGCATTGTTGTCTTTACTGTAATATTTTTTCTGCTTGAGATTTGTCATGTTTGCTGCTGCTGTTTGCCAGGCATAGTGCTGCTAAATTTAACTTTGTATTACTCTATTAAGCTTTTCTTGTTGCTGCACATTGGCTCATATTAGTTGTAATTTTGCATTTTTTCTGTTAATTTAGATTTACTGCTGCTTGCTTTGCAAATTGGCATTTTTTGTCATTGCTGTTTGTGTTGATTTGTTGTTTGCTGCTGCATTGCCTCGTCCCTTAGTTTAGCATCTGAGCTCAGTAGATTTAAGTTAGCTTAAGAGGGGGTAGACTATATAAGAAACTGACTATGATGAATTTATAAGAAATGCATTGAGAAGCTATCAGAAAATGGTCTGGCAAAAAAAAAAAAAAAAAAAAAAAGGATACTGTACAGTGGAGAAAAACTATTTTTGACAGAGGATGTGAACAGAATACAGAAAGCAGGCTTAGATAGGACTTTTTGGGAATAATGATGAACGAAGGGAGATCTCCATGCAAAATACTGCAGTAAAACAAACCCTGTCCTTTCCTGTGGTGTCATCCCTCTATATGTTTGTGTACCCTTGTGTATTTGTGTTTTTCCTGTCTTTATGTGTTTATCTGATAAGAATTGTAGAATTTTTTTAGTACTAAGCTACATTCACTATGATGAGGAATACTGTTATCCTCAAATATAATTGGCATTAATAATGTGTTATTTACCTTGTAAATATGCTTAGACATTATTTATTCTGTTTTGTTTTAATGCTCATGTGTAAAGTTGATGTTCCAAAAGTTATTCTGATCTTTTATGTATCTACTTATCTCATAATTCCTGTAACACTGATGTATATGTTTATTTCTATTCTTTTGTAAAGCCTGTGTTACTACAATTGTTATCTATATTGCTATGTTCTTTAATGATGTATTTTGTACCTTTGTAATTGTATTCTTATGTTATAAAATTGTAATTGTCACCAGTTCATGATATTATTAACTTGTTAGTTACATTTCACTGCACATGTTTCTGTTGGTCATAGTATATGGACAATATGTGAGAAGTTGGGACTGTTAGTGTTTGCACGTGTGTTACTAATTCAGCAAGGGACTGGATAACAGCATTGCTGGTTCTAAGGACAATTCCAAAAACTTTGTGAATGCACAAGTGGTGGTTATGGACTTGCTATATTATTCGCAAGACTCTTCGATGGTGATTGTGCACCTGCACAGTCGCAACAGATCGCAACAGATGGCTGCTGGCCATCTCTACAAGGACTACAGTGGGTCTGCATCTTTGATGACCCACCAATACCATCATCTCTACAAGGACTACAGTGGGTCTGCATCTTTGATGACCCACCATGCCATTATTTCTACAAGGACTGCAGTGGGTCTGCACCTCTGGTGGCCCACCAATACCACAATCTCTACCAGGACTCCAGTGGGTCTGCTCTGTGATGACCTACCTACCAATATTCTTCAAAACTTCGAATGACTCTGCTGTGGGTTTGCTCCATTGTGGCCCATTACCTGTCAGCATGTCAAGAGTCAGCACTGTCTTTCCGTTGGAAGGACAACACTACTTCTTCAAGACGGCATGGAAATCCACTACTTCCGTGTGCATTGTCTTTTACTGCTCAGACTTTGAGAAAAGAAACGGCAGTTTCATTGTAATGTATGATCAGGACTGTCTTTATAGACTGTGAGAAAATTTGAGCTTTTGACCAACATAATATCAATAAGTGTGTGCATTTGATTTCTTTGTTATTGTAATTATGAAAAATTTTATCAAATCATTATTGGCCACTGCCCAAAAAAAATTTGTAAAATTTTTTGTGGGGAGCATGGGGGCTATGTAAGTAGGCTGTTTATGTTTTCTCTATGTAAGTAGGCTGTTTATGTTTTCTTATTGGCAACGTTACGTAGCGCTCAATATGAAAATCACTGGCTGTGCTGTGTGCAGTCTGTGGCTAGTTTGCATTGTTGTCTGCCATTGTAGTGTTGGGCAGCGGCAGCTGGATGTGAACAGCGCGTAGCGTTGCGCAGTTGGAGGTGAGCCGCCAGCAGTGGTGGATGTGGGGAGAGAGATGGCGGAGTTTTGTAATTTGTCATGAACTGCTATATTTATATATGATGATATCAAGGTAAATACATTGTTTGTTCTCTATTAATATCTTTCATTTGCTAACTATCCCTATCAGTAGTTAGTGCCTTCCATAGTTTGAATCTTTTATTTAGCTGGCAGTAGTGGCGCTCGCTGTATTGCAGTAGCTTGAGCAGCGAAGATTTTTGTGAGGTAAGTGATTTGTGAAAGGTATAATTTAATGTTAGTCAGGGCCAATCTTTTGTAGGGAATTTTGAAAGTCAGATTGCGTTGCGCTAACAAAATATTGTGTGTCAGTTTAAGCACAGTCATGTATAATTGTTGAAAGGGGACGTTTCAGGGTCAAGTGTTCTGGATAGCCTTGAGTTTGGCACCATTCGTATATCTAACAGAAGGGTCGTTTTAGTGCTACTATCCTACAGCATATGGTCATAGTACGAATTTTACACTCTTCCTCCTGTTTAGGCAAAAGGAGTATATCGGTTGGTTCTTTTTACATTCGATATAGTCTACCGTGGGCCTTAAGGAGCTTATAGAGGTACCATAAGCTCATAGGCAGTTGCTTAGAAAAAGAAAAAAAAAAGATTATTTCCCATTGTTTTGTACCAAAACCGAGCCGCAGATTTCAAGACTTCCATGCACAGAAAACTGCTGAAATTTTTACGTCACATTGCTGTGATACCCACCTCAAAAATTTTCTTATGTCTTCGTCCATTTTCGAGATACAGAGATTCACTCTTACTCTACCGATACACGCAAAATACGCGGGTACAATCTCGTGTGTATAGAAAACGTAGTTAAGAAAGTGGCGTATCACGGAAAAACATGCTGCAAAGTGTCTCCTTTATCATCATAAGAGTTCTGTGAAACCCATTAGTAGTATTGAAAAACATGTAAAATTTTTGTGCACGTAAAATCCGGTGTGAGGTGTAAAATATATAATTTTGCATTATTTCAATCCTTCATAAGTAAACTATCAAAACTTTACAGACACATTAAATACTTTTAATACAATAATATGCTCTGCTGTGTGAAGGGAAAAAGGGAACAAATGGAAAAATGCTTCCATAGAGCCCAAAAGAGACGAATATGCTCCTGTTTAAAAGACTCTGACTGAAAGATTGAGTACCAGCTGCCTCAGTCTACTTTTCTGAGCACTTTTAAAAATTTTGCCGCGCAAATATATTCGCGCTTTTTTCTGCTGAGAGAGGGAGATAGTGGGAGTGGGAAAGAGGTGGAAAAGTAAAAAATACTGGAAGACAGTAGTAGTGGTTATGGTTCAGAAAAAGGGAAGGAGACGGTGGTAGTATGAGAGAAAGAGAGGGCCATAGCGGCAGTGGAACGTAGTTGACAGTAACAGAACAGTACTAGAAAAGGAGTGAGGGAGGCAGTGCCAGTGGGATTAAAATAAAGAGGAAAAGGAAGTGGAAATGGGTGAGAGAAAGTGACAGTGAGAGATAAGAGCCTGTGACAATGATAATGAAGAAAAGAGAGAGATAACGACAGTGAGAAGAGACCGCAGCAATGGGAAGAAATGAATGAGATAGTAGCAGTAAGAGAGAGCAAGAGTCTGACAGTGATAGTAAGAGGAAACACTAGTAGTAGGATAGAACAAAGAAGACTGTGGCTGTGAGACAGGAGACAGTTAGAGAGACGCAAAGAGGTAATGACCATGAGTTGGACTGAATGAGTGAGTGAGAATGGGCAAGCGGGAATATATGTGGATGAGTGACTTACAAGCGTGTTAGAGAGTTACAGTTAGGGGGGCTTGTGGGAGAGAGAGGTGATCTGCATTTAAAAATGTGTATGAGTATGTTCTCATGCCAAAATATTTGGGAAAATTTTTAAAGGTACTGAGGAACGTAGAAAGAGGCAGCTGGTGCATCATTTTTCAGTCAGAGTCATTTAAACAAGAGAATATTCGCCTTTTTGTGCTACAATAGGAGCATTTCTCCGCTGGTGACTATACTCTGGATTTTTTCCCGACTGAGGTCTTGCATGAACTGAACATGTCGTAGTAACCCACGTGCTCAATAAATGTTGATTTTATGAGACACTCTTTACAGCATCGGGGAAATCGTTCTACATATCAACATTCCGGGTTGCACATGAGCCGATAGAATCTTCAAGTTCCTTCCTCGCAAAACCGTTCATAATGTGTAATGGCCACAGAGCTCTTACTACGATTTTTCTCTTCTAGAATAGCTTTAACTTTCAACGGTATTCTGGTCCTATCACGCGCCATTAATCGCGACGTTGCCTCACACATTATTACGACCTCAGCTCAAGAATGCCGTAATGACAGCTTCAAGTGCTGCGTCGACATTCTCAGTGAATCCTCTGATTTTTTTTGTCCATGTCTGTCCACAGTTAACGAGGCAAAAGTCCTTTTTTCAGAAACGCCCGTCTCTTAAGCTTTTGTACGTGGGATGGTTTCGGTAACGATTTACAACTTGTAAAAAACGCTATTCCTACTCAGGCACCAACAAGAATACTGTACAAGAAACCTTTTACTAATGAGGACACATTACTTAAGCTGAGGCTTGTGTTTTTAATCATAACTCAACTGCTCATACTGCACTTAAAGTTCTAATGTATTATACAGGGTGTATCATAATTAATGGCGTAAACGCATTCAATTGAAAGTACACGATACTAGAAGCAAAAAAGTCCCAGTAAACATAGGGCCGAAAATGCATTCCCTTAAGAACTAAGAGCAATTTTTCATCTTCGATACTGTGAAGCAAATCTCTTCTACTACAAGCTCTTTGCTTTCCATATTTTGTGAAGTGATAATATGGCCCAAACAAGAAAAAAATGTCCGGTAAAAATGTCCATACCTTAAAAGTTATGAGCACTTGTCCATTATAAGAGTTTTGTTCCAAAGTACCGCAGATAAACAAGTGCTCATAACTCTTAAGGTATGCATTTTAGAGCACATGTTTACTGGACATTTTTTTCTTGTTTTGGTCCATATTATCACTACCCAAAATCTGGAAAGCAAAGAGCTTGCAGTAAAGGAGATTTGCTTCACAGTATCGAAGATGAAAAATTGCTCGTAGCTCTTACGGTATGCATTTTCGACCCTATGTTTACTGAGATTTTTTTGCTTCTAGTATCGTGCACTTTCAAACTATATGCGTTTACGTCATTAATTACGATACACACTGTATAACGAGGTAATGTAGAGGTTAACTGCCAGAAACTATTTCAGGAGGTACGGCATTCAGATCTTCGCTCGGTCATTCTGATTTCTGTTTTTGCCATGGTGTGTCTAAATCCCATGATCGCTTCACAAAATTATGTGACCGTCGATGATAAATTACAGTGAAGTGGCAAAAGTCATGCGATAGTGATGCGCACATTTACAGATGCCTGTTTTATCGCGTACACAGGGCATAAAAGGGCGTTGACGGAGCTGTTGTGATTCATGTGAAAAGGTTTCCGACGTGATTACGGCCGCACAACGAGAATTACTAGACTCTGAAGACGGAATGGTAGTTGTAGCTGGGTGCATCGGACATTCAGTTTGGAAATCGTCAGGGAAATCAGTATTCCGAGATCCACATTGTCAAGAGTGTGTAAGAATACCAAATTTCAAGCATTGCCTCTAACTACAGACAAGGCAGTGGCCGACGACCTTCACGAAACAACCAAAGGCAGTGGCGTTTGCGTATAGTTCTCAGTGCTAAAAGGCAGGCAAAACTGCGCGAAATAGCGGTAGAAATCAATGTGGGGCGTATGACGAACGTATCCGTTAGGACAGCGAGGTGAAATTTGGCATTAATGCGCTATGGCAGTGATCAGAGAAAGGGCATTTGCTAATAGCATGAAATTGCCTACAGTGCCTCTCCTGGACTCTATATCAGTTGGACTCGAGACGTTGGTCGGATGAGTTCCGATTTCAGGTGGTAAGAGCTAGTGGTAGGATTCGAGTGTGGCGCAGAGCCCACAAAGTCGTGAACACAGGTTGTCAGTAAGGCACTGCGGAAGCTGGTGGTGGCTCCATAATGGTGTGGGCTGTGTGTACATCGAATGGACGGGTTCCTCTGGCCCAGCTGAACAGATAATTGATTGGCAGTGCTTGTGTTCGGCTACTTGGAGACCATTTGCAGCCGTTCATGGACTTAAGTTTCCCAAAAAACGATGGTACTTTTATGAATGACAATGCGCCATGTCACGAGGCCGCGATTGGTTGTAAGAACATTCTGGACAGAATGAGATTTTCACTCTGCAGCGGAGTGTGCGCTGATATGAAACTTCCTGGCAGATTAAAACTGTGTGCCCGACCGAGACTCGAACTCGGGACCTTTGCCTTTCGCGGGCAAGTGCTCTACCACTGAGCTACCGAAGCACGACTCACGCGCGGTACTCACATCTTTACTTCTGCCAGTACTTCGTCTCCTACCTTCCAAACTTTAACATTCTGGACAGTTCGAACGAATTATTTGGCCTCCAAAATGGCTAGACATGAATCCTGTGGAACGCTTATGGGGCATGATCGAGGGGGCAGTTAGTGCACTAAATTCTGCGCCAGCAACACTTCTGCAATTATGGACGGCTATAGAGGCAACATGGCTCAGCATTTCTGCTGGGGACTTCCACCGACTTGTTAACTCCATGGCACGTGTAGTTGGTGCACTACGCCGGGCGGGAGCTGCCCCGATGCAGTATTAGGAGGTATCTCACGACTCTCATCGCCCGAGTGCAAGACCACGTCTTGCCTTTTTCCTTTAAAATTTTCTACAGTTTTTGGTGATTGTCTCTCGGGATACCAGAAGATTTCTTGGAACGATTTTTGGGAGCTTTTGAAAGGGAAACACAGATTTACAGATAGGTCTTACAGGAAAAAGGTTGTGTGGTCACCTCTCCGTTAACACGTGGATATGAATCAGGAACATATGTAACCATTGAGGATCTGATTGGTAGACTGTGACGTGTCCGTCCATATGTGCTGTGAGCTCATCACTAAATCCTTGACTTCACTTGGTCGCTGGAGGAGGAGTGTCAGCTGGTCTGAGGTATTCGCATTTGCCAAAAAAGATCAGGTGGTAAAGGAACTAGAAGAATATAGCAATACTGCAGTTACACTCCCGTGTTATTCTCATGGAATAGGGTCGCGTATTGTCTTGCTGATTCAAAATGGTTCAAATGGCTCTGAGCACTATGGGACTTAACTTCTGAGGTCATCAGTCCCCTAGAACTTAGAACTACTTAAACCTAACTAACCTAAGGACATCACACACGTCCATGTTCGTGGCAGGATTCGAACCTGCGACCGTAGCGGTCGCGCGGTTCCGGACTGTAGCGCCTAGAACCGCTTGGCCACTCCGGCCGGCTGTCTTGCTGGAAACTGCCACATGAATGCACTGGTACGCGAAGCACCACTTGTAGTTCCTGTAATTCTTCAAATAATTCTACGCCCTGGTAACACAGTTAAGGATGACCATTTGTCGAAACCAGCCAAATGAGCTCGACCGGTAATGGAGTCAGTATGGTGTACATCAGCAAATTCAAATTTTAGGTCCTTCGATAACTGTGTTTAGCCTACAAAATATTTAACATATCCCAAATACTGAATGAGTCGAAGAAATGTCAGGATACCAATAGTCCAGCGGGAAATTGAACACCAACACTTTCTACAACAGCCTCCATTCTTATCTTGGAGGAACACATTTATGCAAAAAGACCGGGTTATGATGTTGTCAGAGTCACGATCGCCGCTGGTGCTGTCAGATCATCGTAGTAACAACAACAAAAGCAATTATCTCTTGGAACACATCTTAGAAGAAGCATAGAACACTTCGACCTAGAATGAAGCAATCATTTTGGTCTGGGTGAAGAGTCACGTTGGAATTAAAGACTATGAAGAAATCGATATTTGGGCTACGGAAGTGGTGTACTCCAGATTAACCAAATACGTCTTCCACCGCCTCTTTGTACTACCAGGATTTAAATTAGAAACCAATGGAGTGTCAAGCTACAATTGTCATATGAAAGTACGGCGATGGATTTTTGCAGTAGTGGTCCCTCATATACTAAAACATCCTCGCTATGATAAAAGTAAATTGCAACAGAAATTACCAAGTGTCTATATCGTGTCTTATATTTAGTATTCTGCTCGTCTGCCGGAATGGAGAAGTGGAAGAGGGAGAACGAGGTAGGAGGAAACAAAACGTAGAGTACGAGGGGCGCCGAACAGGTAATGCAACACATCATATTCCTCGGCCAATTTCGGTTGAAAAAATTCGAAATTTCTAGTATGGACTGTTCCGCTTCAGCCCCTATAGTTTCATGAAGTTTCGATGTAGCCTTCAAAGTGGCATCTGTAACGAAGGAGCGTTCCAAGGAGAGAGCTGTCATTGAGTTTCTTCTGGCGGAAAACCACTGCATCGCAGATATGCAGAATGTCGACGGAGATCTGGCAGAAAAGAGAAGCACGATGAGCTGCTGGGCGCAACAAGGTCGCGTAAACCTGTCCGGCCTCCTAGCTGACGGTCCGCCGCACACAGCTGACTGCTGCAGTGCTGGAACGTGCGGACACTCTCATTCGAGCTATGCGACCGGTCACAATAACAAACCTTGCTGCCCAACTGGATGTCACTGTTGATAGTATTGACACATTCGTTCACCAGTTAGGGTACTCAAAGGTGTGACCCCACTGGGTTCCTCGCCGCTTAACAGAAGACCAAAAAGAGCAACGGAGGACCATTCGTGCGGAATTGATTGCGCGTTACGAGGTTGATAGCGATTGCTTTTTGTCGAACATCTTTACAGGTGACGAAACACGGGTTCATCACTTCGAACCGGAAACAAAACGGCAGTCCATGTGGTGGACTAGGAAGGACAAGTTCAAAACCGCACCCTCAGACGTTGAAGTCATGGCGACGGTCTTCTGGGACTCTGGATGGGTTATTCTGTTTGATGCCCTCCCCTATGGTGCAATAATCAACTCTGAAGTGTATTGTGCTACCCCCAGAAAACTGATTAAACGACTCCAGCGTATTCGTCGCCATAAAAGTGCAAACAAACTTTGCCTTCTCCATCACAGCTCAAGGCTTCGCCGACCGCTGTGGCCGAGCGGTCCTAGGCGCTTCAGTCCAGAACCACGTGGCTTCTACGGTCGCAGTTTCGAATCCTGCCTCGGGCTTGGATGTGCGTGACGTCCTTAGGTTAGTTAGGTTTAAGTAGATCTAAGTCTAGAGGACTGATGACCTCAGATTTTAAGTGCCATAGTGCTTAGTGCCATTTGAACCATTTGAACTCAAGGTTTCAGACAAATATGTGAACCCGAGAAGAGCTCGTAAGACTTCATTAGACTGCTCTTCTTCATCCACCCTACAGCCTGTATCTCACAACTTCCGACTTCCATCTGTTTGGCCCATTGAAGGATACACTCCGGGTGAAGCTGTACGTGGATGATGGGAAGGTTTTCGATGTAGCAAGACATTAGCCCCGATGTCGACCAGTAGGGTGGTACCACGCGTGCATACAGGTCCTACAAGTAACGACAGTAATGTCGCGTGTGGCCGTCACATTAAACGGATATTATGATGAAAAATAGGGCTTTGTAGAAAAAAGAGTGCGGAACAATATTGTATTTTGGAGTCCTAAATGAAACCAACCTGCTTTGAGGGGAAAAGAAGTGTTACATTACTTACTGAACGTTTCTCAGTATCGGTTCAGCATCTTCGCACGCCCCTACTGTTATTACGGCACCGAAGAAGATATCATCATGGTTTTTCAATGCCTCAGAGGACGTTATAAAACAAAGGAATTGCTGCAGGAATTGGTGTCGGCTGGAAACGAACTTTCAAATAAAGTGAAATCTTCGTTAGAGTCGAACGATATAACCATATACAGAAAATTATACTATTCTTAGTAGACAGTCAAATAAATATATAGATAAGGTTTCAGATACATAAAGCAGTAAGTAATTATCCTGTATGATAATAATCTTTCTAAATAAAGGTAGTTTATACAACAATTTTTTGTGAGTAATTATACCCTGTTACGTTAGAGGCATCACCACGAGTGATGTAATGTGGCATGCGAAACTACAATTCTAGACCAGGGCAACTGATACAAGAGAATACATCCGCATTTTTCGAAGGCCCACTGATATGCTACAAAGGGAGATCATAGTTTCAGCTTAGCTGGCCTACGAACCCAAGGCAGTTTCTAAGGATCATTGCCAGTTTGAAATTCAGCCACGGCTACTACCGACAACATCTTCATAGGCTCCTTTTTGCTACCACACTTTATACCATCGTCATACTGTGACTGTGAGGAACTCCTATTCGTACGTCCTCGATACAGAAGGGAGTCCGACTGCCTGATTACGGCACTGGTCCGAATGCTCAACCGCTTCCTCTTCATGTGATAATCCTCTTGTGTACGAAGAATTGAGATATTAATATGTTAGTAGTGGCATTTGTTTTAAAAGTTGAAATTAAATTGTGGCTGTTAAGTTTCGATTCTGTCGCGCACGCTCGCACGTGTGTGTATGTGTGTGTGTGTGTGTGTATGTGTGTGTGTGTGTGTGAAATCTCATTGGTAACTTAAGGAGTGAATGTATTTTTTTGCATTATTCACCATGTAACTCAAGTTTTTTTTACTGCATAAAACGTTGTATGTTTGGTCTGGTTGTATGGGTGTATTCGAAGGGCAATAAACGCACACGAAAAAACGCTCCTCTATAGTGTGAACTACAAGTATAACTAGGTGAAAGACATGGTGACTGGCTTTATGAGTTATGTCCGGAGGCCAATAAATCAAAGAAAAAGAGACAGTTTCTAACGAGTCGTTAATTATAACGTTATAGCAATCTTCATAAACGACGCTGGTGATTCGTGCTGACGCGACAGCCTTCAATCTTACGAATCTGCTTCGAATTCAGGCCATAAGAAAAATAAAACATCTTATCGGTACATCTTAAGCTGAATTGATGATTATGTTTTATGGACCAAACGTAGTATCATTCATGGTGCATTTTCAGTGGTATAAACTGTACGCATAAACGTCTGCATCAGTGATTCCAATTTTCAGCTTTACAACTTATGGAAATTCCAGAGGTGAACTATATATATACGAGTGTGTAGTGTCTGTTCTCTCGGACATGTCCGACATGTTGTTTGATACAGCGGCCATAAATATAAAATTTCAAATGAGAGACCGGCAATAGCTGCAATCGAGCATCGAAATAATTCGATGGTAAATGTTGAAAATCTGTGCCGGACGAGGATTCGTACCCGAAGCTCCTGCTTAATGCGAGCCTCAACCATTGGAATACGCTGCTCGTGAGACCCCAATTCTAAATCCGTCACACGCTAGTAGCGTCCACTGTCCATTCACCATTCACCCACCTGCTCGCACGAGTCCTGTATTCCTGCAAGAGGCATGGACCCTGTTGTGTATTCACATTTACGTTATCAAGGCACACACATAAACATACTCTAATTATACCAACACAATTTCCATAACGTGCATTACCAAGCGAGGTACTTTATGCCCTCCCAAAAAAAGTTAAAAAGTCAACAAAATTCGTTAATTGTTGTTGAATCGTATTAACGGCATAGACTCATGTTCAGAAACACCTTGAACGACTAGAGATAGGACGTTCATATTCAGGGGACATGTACATTAGTATGTTCTGCAGAAATGATTAAGATTTCAGTCACCTCGATTCGGTATGTGTCCTGTTGCCTAGTAGGCACGGGGTTCGCCATTGGCCCTGATAACTTGTTCTACACCTGATGGCATCGACGCGTATAAGGTGCGAATGGCGGCCTGTGGTTTAGCCATCCAAGCTGCATTCACCTGGTTTCAAAGTTCGTCTGTGGTGGTTGGGTCTGTCTCACAACGCTGCCCCTCTCGTTTCACCATATCCCACACATTTTCTAATGGCGACAAGTCCGGTGATCTGGCAGGCGAGGGCAAAAGGTTGTCTTCTTGTGATACCAAGAGGCACGTGTTCGTGCAGCAACATGTGGTCGTGCATTGCCTCGCTGAAAAAAAAAAAAAGTCTGGGGTGTTGCGCAGAAAGGGTATGGGTGGTTACGTGTTGCAGGTTGTCATGCACATGGAGGACAATGGTCACAGTGCTCTGAACATACACCAACTGTGATCTGTGGTTGTACCCAATAGCACCCTATGCCATAAGGCCTTGAGCTGGCGCTGTATGTCTTGTGCGAATGCAGGCACTGTGATGCTGCGCCCCCTGTCTGTGGCGAGCCGAAATGCGGCCATCATTTTCGAACAAACAGAACCGGGATTCGTCCGGAAACACTATCCAATGCCCTTCCTGTCCCCAGTGACGTCGTTCCATACACCATTGCCGTCTAACATGTTTCTCCACATTTGTCGAAGGTAGGCGGAGAAGTGGACGACGTGCACGTAATCCATGCCGTAATAAGCGGCGACGGGCAGTCACTCTGGTAGTGTACGACGTGTTACAGTGTACCACTGTTCCGGAAGAGCCGAGGAAGAAGCAGATCCAGCAATGCTGTTCGAAGGAGGTGTCGATCTCCTCGAGGGGGGGGGGGGAGGGGGGGGAGCGTGTAGTCTGGGTGGTGGGGCCTGACCCATCTCGCCGTGTTCTACGGCCATCCGTGAATCATTCGGCATACATCCCTTGCATTGCCGAAACATATCGTCCACACGAGCAGCAATTTCCCTATGGATATATCACCTTCTCTCATGCCAATAACGCGCCCGCTTTCAAACTAACCGGTTTGACGGTACGGTTCGCGCGTATATCTGCGAGGCACCCTGAACGTCTCCAAGTTACCCTGACCGATTACCATCTGTTCATAGTGACAACTTGAGCCGCAGGCACATTTTACCGGTAGGTGGTATTGCGTCACGATATCAATATTGCCGCTGAACCCGCGGGTCAACAAGGTTCAAACGCCAGTCATTTCTGCATGTCATACTAACGTGCATATAATGTGAATCTGAACGTCCTGCCTCCAATCGTTCAAGGTGTTCTGTTTATTCTGAACATGGGCATGCATTATTGCATTATAAAGAGGTGATGATGTGTTAGTGGGGTCCATAACCTGAAAATATCTTTTAGCACACCTTTAACAATCTCACCCCATTTTTAGTATCGTGTTTACCAAGCCGAGGGGACTTTATGACCACCACAAAAATTTAAAAAATGCAAATTTCGTCAATTTTTATTCATTTTTACTCACCTCATACGTTTTAAAGAGATACAGCTGTTCAGGTTAGGTCCTGAACTTGAAAATATTGAATAAGGCAGTCATCGTCCAAAGTGACATTTACTACTATGACTTAAATTTTCGGTCGCCGGTTCGAATCCTGCCTCGGGCGTGGATGTGTGTGATGTCCTTAGGTTAGTTAGGTTTAAGTAGTTCTAAGTTCTAGGGGACTGATGACCGTAGATGTTAAGTCCCATAGTGCTCAGAGCCATTTGAACCATTTGAACTTAAATTTTAAAACATTTGTGGAATCTGGCAGAAGAATTAATTAAAAACAATACATATTTTCGTCAGAATTTTAAAACGTGTAGTAACTGGCTGGATTACAATATTTTCAAGAGGTGGGCATAAAGTACCCCTCCTCCTCCCCCTTGGTTTTGCGAGGGTGAAGGTGATTTATGTCGAAAGAAAGAACGCTTGAATCATATATGATTAGAGACAAAGGTAAGCCACTTGTGAAGCCTCTGCTAACGGTTATTTGAACAAAATCGTGGGCCGGTCGCGGTGGCCGTGCGGTTCTAGGCGCTGCAGTCTGGAACCGCGGGACTGCTACGGTCGCAGGTTCGAATCCTGCCTCGGGCATGGATGTGTGTGATGTCCTTAGGTTAGTTAGGTTTAAGTAGTTCTAAGTTCTAGGGGACTGATGACCTAAGATGTTAAGTCCCATAGTGCTCAGAGCCATTTTGAACAAAATCGTGAGATATGATGCACTGAACGTCAAGAATTAGATAAAAAGTCTCTGATCATTTCACTGTAAAGAATAAGTCTCGATGTAGAAAAATACAGAATAATATGTCTAAAAATTTTATGAAATATGCAGACAAAATAGTGACGGTAATTCATGTCGTGCCGATTTAATGGCAAAACAATTAAGGAGCCTGTCATCTGAATTAAAGAACTGTTAGGATAGGTGTAACTCAAAAAACTGCTAGGAAATTAAAATTAAGGCCATTGATGAAGCAAAATATACAAAATTGGCAAACAGAACCTTCTTTATACTGATTCTGGGGTCTACGGCACTATCGCGTTTGTCGCGTACGCCTATGTTAATCTACATATAATCTCTTTTGAATCGAATGTGGACGAACAGCTTTTTATTAAAAAAAATTCCAAGTTTCTTTTTGAAATTGGATTAAACTTCACATGACGACTAAAAACCTCCCTTGAGTGTTTTTCAGTGTCAAGAATATCGGTGAAGCGCTCTGTTTTGAAGTGCAAAATAAATAACTCAAACTGGTATCCAAGTCGCCGGTTGATAGCTAATGAAATGTTATTGCCAGCCTTATCGGTGCAGTTTCCAAATCAGAGAATCTCGAATATTGTCGTTGCCTCTTTCTGAAATTTTCAAACGAAAACGTCGAACGTCGCTTTGCATTTCTCGTACCTCCGCTATTTAGATACAGTTTTACCCACAGTCACCTTGTGTTTTCTTTTTATGTCAGTTTTCATCACGAAAAACGCAGCACAGATTGCTGAGCAATGAAATGGTTACATAGGAGACTACTTGAACGATGGAGCAACTTTTGGACACAAGAATTCGCATGCTTACGCGTGTTCTCTAATAATGTTTGTGCATGCGCTTTCCTTTCCACGCGTCAACCATTGCACACGATGGAAGAGCCATCGTGTGGGCGCACCGTGTACAGGGAAAGTGGAAAACATTAACCGGTAAGTAATAACGCGGGCGAAAGTATGTGTTGAGTGTTGGTCATTGAAGAGGATTGTGACGAAAAATAACAGGACGAACCTTCAAAAGTCACTGCAGCTCTGTATGTCGCACTCGTGACCCCTGTTGTTGTTGTTGTTGTGGTCTTCAGTCCAGAGACTGGTTTGATGCAGCTCACCATGCTACTCTATCCTGTGCAAGCTTCTTCATCGCCCAGTACCTACTGCAACCTACATTCTTCTGAATCTGTTTAGTGTATTCATCTCTTAGTCTCTCGTGAACCCTATCAGCATCAAAATGACACGAAGAGAGCTCCATAAGCAGGAAATTGCATGGCGGGCTGGAATTCCAAAACTACTCATGGGTGATGCAACTACCCATAATAGGGAAATGTGGAGCAATAGAAGGAAGTGCCGGTAGGGGTGGCCGAGCGGTTCTAGGTCTGGAACCGCGCGACCGCTACGGTCGCAGGTTCGAATCCTGCCTCGGGCAAGGATGTGTGTGATGTCCTTAGGTTGGTTAGGTTTAAGCAGTTCTAAGTTCTAGGCGACTGATGACTTCAGAAGTTAAGTCCCATAGTGCTCAGAGCCATTTGAACCATTTTTAGAAGGAAGCCATTTGGTGGGAGTAGTCTTGGTTCCCCCCGCCCCCCCCCCCCCTCCCGCCCCTCCTCATGAACCATGGATCTTGCCGTTGGTGGGGAGGCTTGCGTGCCTCAACGATACAGATAGCCGTATCGTAGGTGCAACCACAACGGAGGAGTATCTGTTGAGAGGCCAGACATACGTGTAGTTCCTGAAGAGGGGCAGCAGCCTTTTCAGTAGTTGCACGGGCAACAGTCTGGATGATTGACTGACGTGGCCTTGTAACACTAACCAAAATGGCCTTGCTGTTCTGGTACTGCGAACGGCTGAAAGGAAGGGGAAACTACAGCCGTAATTTTTCCCGAGGGCATGCAGCTTTACTGTATTCCTGGAAGATGAAGAAGCTTGCACAGGATAGAGTAGCATGGACAGCTGCATCAAACGAGTCTCAGGACTGAAGACCACAACAACAACAGTCTTGGTTCACACTGTTACCAACTTCTGGCCATTCCAGTAGTGAAACATGGGTTTCGTCGTGATATGGGCAGCCATATCTTAGCATTTCATGGGGCCTATGTTATTCTACAAAGTCGCTTTACTGACAAGGATTATATGACTATTTTTGCTGATCGCGCCCTTCCCACTGTACGATATTTGTTCCCGAATGGTGAAGCTGTGTCCCAAGAAGATAGAGGGCCAGTTCACACAGCTTGCATCCTCCTGGACTGGTTTTGTGAGCACGAGGATGAATTGTCGGATCTCCTCTGTCCATCACTGTAAGCAGATCTCGGTGTTACTCAGCCTTTTTGGTACGCTACGGAGAGAGGAGTGCGTGATAGCTATCCACCTCCATCATCGTTACCTGGATTAGCCAGTATTTCGCTGGATGAGTGATGTAAGATGCCGTTCAAAACCGTACAGGACCTGTATTTATCCATTCCGCGACGGCTGTAAGATGTTCTGTATGCCAGCGGGTTTCCTGCACCGTATAAGGCACGGTAATTGCGTTCGTGGTGTTTCCATATTTTTGTCCACCTCCCGTAGATGAAGGTAAGGAAAATGAACAAGGCATGTTGGGATAATCCGGTGAGATAGCCAAAGCGAAGTCCTTCCAGGACCGGCCGAGGGCGCAGTTGCGGGAGCGTCCAGAGATCGTGCTGGACGGCCGCACCTAGCGCGGAGCGCCGGTGTACTGTACGGTCCGCCGCCCGTTGCCTGCGTCTCCTCGTGTGTGGGTCGTCGTTTGGCCGGCGCAATTAGCCGCCGCTAAAGGCGAGTGTACACGGGGCCACAAGGCTAACCGCTCGCCTCACAAAAGCGGCCGGGCAAAACAGAAGAAAAAGCCGCGTTGCGTAAGAGTTAGGACGGGTCCCTCCACGAGAAAGTCGTCGCGGCAGACGCGCTCACCCACCGATGACTATTCCCAGGCACCGCTCCGAGATTTCTCGCTCGTGTCTTGGTACGTATTCATATGTGCCCGGGAAAAGAACAGAGAAGAATGTACCCATATACACCGCTGGCCACTTAGACTGCAACGCCAGTGAGGATATCAAATTACGAAATTTTACTAACTGTGCGAATACGATGCTGTGTGAAGGATACATGATTAAGTTAGTACGAGTTTTCAGGCTACAAAGGTTACGAAATTTAGTGCACAGAGCTGCCGCCTTTAGCAGCAACAATAGCTCTCGCCCATCTGGGTAAAAAGAGGAAGTGAGTGTAGATACCAGATACACTGTCATCAAAAATATCCGCACACCTGGTTGAAAATGACCTAAAAGTGCGTGGCGCCCTCCATCGGTAATGCTGGAATTCAAAAAGGTGTTGGCCCACAATGACAGCTTCCACTCTCGCAGGCATACGTTCAATCAGGTTCTGGAAGGTTTATTGGGGAATGGCACCCCATTCTTCGCGGAGTGCTGCACTGAGGAGAGGTATCGATGTCGGTCGGTGAGGCCTGGCACGAAGTCGCAGTGCCGAAACTCCCCAGAGCTGTTCTATAGGTTCAAATGGTTCAAATGGCTCTGAGCACTATGGGACTTAACATCTATGGTCATCAGTCCCCTAGAACTTAGAACTACTTAAACCTAACTAACCTAAGGACATCACACAACACCCAGCCATCACGAGGCAGAGAAAATCCCTGACCCCGCCGGGAATCGATCCCGGGAACCCGGGCGTGGGAAGCGAGAACGCTACCGCACGACCACGAGATGCGGGCTGTTCTATAGGATTCAGGTCAGGACTCTGTGCAGGACAGTCCATTACAGGGATGTCATTATCGTGTAACCACTCCGCCACAGGCCGTGCGTTATGAACATGTGCTCGATCGTGTTGAACGATGCAATCGCCATCCTCGAATTGCTCTTCAACGGTGGGAAGCAAGAAGGTACTTAAAACATCAATGTAGGCCTGTTCTGTGATAGTGCCACGCAAAACAACGAGGGGTGCATACCCCCCACCATGAAAAATACGACCATACCATAACACCACCGGCTCCGAATTTTGCTGTCAGCACTACACACGCTGGCAGATAACGTTCACCGGACATTCGCGATACCCACATCATACCATCAGATCGCCACAATGTGCACCGTGATTCGTCATTCTACACAACGTTTTTCCACTGTCCAATCGTCCAATGTTTACGCTCCTTACACCAAGCGAGTCGTCGTTTGGCATTTACTGGCGTGATGTGTGACTTACGAACAGCCGCTCGACCATGATATCCAAGTTTTCTCATCTCCCGCCTAACTGTGATAGTACTTGCTGTGGACCCTGATGCAGTTGGGAATTCTTGTGTGATGGTCCGGATAGATGTCTGCCTATTACACGTTACGACCCTCTTCAACTGTCGGCGGTCTCTGTCAGTCAACAGACGAGGTCGGCCTGAACGCTTTTGTGCTGTACGTGTCCCTTTACGTTTGCACTTCACTATCGCATCGCAAACAGTGGACCTAGGGATGTTTAGGAATGTGGAAATCTCGCGTACAGATGTATGACACAAGTGTCACCCAATCACCTGACCCCTTTCGAAGTCCGTGAGTTTCGCGAAGCGCCCCATTCCGCTCTCTCTGATGTCTAATGACTACTAAGGGCGCTGATATGGAGTACCTGGCAGTAGGTGGCAGTACAATGCCCCTAATATGAAAATGCATGGAGTTGTGCTTCCTTGGTGTATCAATTCTTTGCCATAGTTCGTCAGCTGTAGTGGCTCTCAAGTGAAGGCATGCCTGTCTTCTGGTAAGCCATGACCAGATGTGCTGTCTCGGGCAACAGCCCAACACGTTCCATTACCTTCTTGAAGCATACACTTAGGTGACAAAAGTCAGGGGATAAGGATATGGTCTTATAGATATGACGATAGTATCGTATGCACAACGAAAAGAGGGCAGTGCTATTGGTAGATCTGTCATTTGTACTCAGGTGATTCCTGCGAAAAAGTTTCCGGCGTGAATATCGCCGCCGCACGATGGGAATTAACATACTTTGAAATCGAATTGGTAATTGGAGTTAGACGCATGGGACATTCCATTCCGGAAACTGTTAAGGAATTCAATATTCCGAGTTCCACAGTATCAATACCAGGCTTCAGGCACTACCTCTCATCGCGGACAGCGCAGTGGCGACGGTCTTCGCCTAAAGACCGAGAGCAGCGTAGAGTTGTGAGTGATAATAGGCAAGCAACGCTGCGTGAAGTAACCGCAGAAATCAATGTGGGACGTACGACGAACGTATCCATTAGGAGAATGCGGCGAAATTTGGCGTTAATGGACTATGGTAGCAGGCGACCGACGCGAGAGCCTTTGCTAACAGCACGACGTCGCCCTCAGTGCCTCTCCCGGGCTCGTGACCATATCGGTTGGACCCCACACCACTGGAAAACCATGGCTTGGTCAGATAAGTCCCGATTTCATTTGATAAGAGGGCTGATGATAGGGTTCGAGTGTGCCGCAGACCCCATGAAGCCATGGACCATAGTTGTGAACAATTCACTGTGCAAACAGGTGGTGGCACAGTAATTCTGTCCGCAGCTCGTGGTCTCGAGGTTGCGTTGTCGCTTCACGAGCACGGGGTCCCAGGTTCGTTTTACGGCGGGGTCAGGGATTTTCAGCTGCCTCGAGATGACAGGGTGTTTGTGTTGTCCTCATCATTTCATCATCATTCATGCATGTAGTGATAGAATGGACTGGTTTCTGTGGTCCAACTGAACTTATCATTGGTTGGAGAAGTTTCGTTGGGCTACTTGGAGACCATCTGAATCCATTCCTGTTCGCAAACAACGCTGGGATTTTTATGGATAACAAAGCGCCATGCCAGAACATTCTGGACAGTTCGAGTGGATGGTTTGGCCACCCAGATCGTCCAACATGAATCACGTCAAATATTTATGGGAAATAACTGAGAGGTAGTTCCTACACAAAGTGCTGCACCTGCAACACTTTCGCAATAATGGACGGCTATAGACGCAGCGTGGCTCAGTATTTCTGCTGGGGACTTCCACCGACATGTTGAGTCCATTCCACGTCGAGCTGCTGCACTACGCGGGCAAGTTGTTGTCCGACACGATATTAGAAGGTCTTCCACGACTTTTTTCGCCACAGTGTAATGTCACAATGACGTCGAGGATAGCGCATAGCCAACCGTCTGAAGACGTCTGGTATGTAACGCTTATTGTCGATATTACCTGCTATGCGAAATATAGGTGTTGGTGTTATGTAGCCAATGGCACTCCACACCAGTGCAGTAGGAACCGGGCGGGTATGGCGACGAGAAACGTAATCTGGCAACGTGCATTCTCCTCGTATCTCCTTATAATGATTAGGCCGATGTGATTCTGTAAGCAGAACCGGGACTCATCTGAAAAAAGGGCGTGGTTTCGCAACAACTGTCTCCGCTCCGACAATTATGTAAAATGACAACGGCCGGCGGAGCAGTGTGCTCACAACATGCTATTCCATATCTGCATCCAGTGACGCCTATGGGCTAAAGGATGACACGGTCGTCGTTCGGTACCGTTGGACGTCTGTGGCGTGTTCAGATTCAGCGGTGTTCCAGACGTCATCGCTGTGTGTGTGTGTATGTGTGTGTGTGTGTGTGTGTGTGTGTGAGTGAGTGTGTGTGTGTTGACATTGGTCTTGTTGCAAAAATGCCCGTTTCCCGACTCAAGGTATGTGACGTTGCAATACCGTGCTGCTCGACTAAACGAACGGGTTTTTTTCTCCCTGCGGCTAATTACCTGAGGTCGCAACCCTTCATGACGTTGAGACTGGTCCTCCTGAGCCAATGGATTCCATATTCGCTTGACAATCTACGTACATGCTTTGAAAGCCACCGTATGGTGCATGGAGGAGGATATCTTCCGCTACTACTAGACATTTTCTTTCCTGTTTCACTTGCAAATAGAGAGGAGAAAACAACTATCTATATTCCTCCGTATGAGTCCTAATTTCTCTACTCTTATCTTCGTGGTCCTTGCGTAAATTGTACGTTGGCAGTAGTAGTATCGTTCTGGAGTCAGCGTTAAAAGCTGTTTTTTCTAAATTTTCCCAATACTATTCTGGGAACAGAACATCTTCCCTCCAAGGATTCCCATTTGAGGTAACGAAGCATCTCCATAATACTCATTTGTTGATCAAACCTACTGGTAACAAATCAAACAGACCACATCTGAACAGCTTCGAAGTCTTCCTTTACGCCGACTTGGTGGTGATCCCAAACACACGAGCAGTACAAAATAACGGATCGCGCTGGTGTTCTATGTGTGGTCTCCTTTATAGATGTGTTACACATCCCTAAAATTCTTCCAATAAACCAAAGTCGACCATTCACCTTTCATTTTACCACCCTTACGTGCTCGTTCCATTTCATATCGTTTTGCAACGTTACGCCTAGATATTTAATCTAGGTGGCTGTGTCACATTACCGATACTTTATTCGAACATTAAGCAATTGTTTTTCTTACTCTTCTACATTAGCTTACGTCATTTAGAGCAAGCTGCCACTTGTGACACCAACTGGAAATTTAGTCCAAGTCATCTTGTGTCCTCCTACAGTCACTCAACGAGGACACCTTCCCGTACACCTCAGCGTCATCAGCAAACAGCTGACTCACTCTGAGCGCTATATCGTTTATGTCTATAGAGAACACAGTTCCCTGGAACACTCCTTACAATACACTTGTCTGATGAACACCCGCCGTCGACGACAACGTGCTGGGTTCTGTAACATAAGAAGTTTTCGAGCCATTCACAGACCTGGGAACCTAATTCGTACGCTCGGACCTTCATTAACAGTCTGCGGTGGGGCACCGTGTCAAACACTTCCCAGAAATATAGGAACATGGAACCCGCTTGTTACCTTTCAGTCACTTTTCGCAGGATATCACGTAAGAAAAGGTCAAGCTGTGTTTCACACAGTCATGAATTCCCGACCAACTTGACCAGTAATATTTCGGAAAGATAAATCGTTATCTCCATTGCCACGTTCCTGCCACTGTCATATTCCGAATCTACCGGGAGACATTTCTCTTCTTAAACGAAGCGTAATACGATCTACTGAGAAACAAACCAATAACCCTCATTATCTTTCGTTCCTTATATGCAATGGAGATGACGTTACCCCAAGGGACTTTGTGCGTCTGCACTAAAGTGTTTATTATCTGCATATGACAGCCTGTAGCGCATTGTGTGCTTATTTAACGCTTCTTGTACGATACTTTCAAGATACTGAAATCTAAATTGATTCAGGACGATCGTCGTATCACTCAGAGAGAAATTGCAAGCAATCGTCCATAATCAACCTGTCAACATTTTGCTTGTGAAACTCGATGGTTGCTGTCACAGGACGCCCAACATATTGTTTGCCACGCAGGTCAGATGTTCCCGTCTCAAAATTTTTAAACTTACTCGCCCAAGACGCACAGTACTCACATCAACACAATCACCATAAACAGCTTTCATTCTCTGATGAATCTCCTTTGGGGTGACACATTCTGCTGTCACTAATTCAATGACTGCACGTTGCTTAAATCGCATTTACCGACTATCTGCGCTGGCTTCCATACTTTACACTGTAACAACACAACCGTTTAATGCTAATGCTTCCCGCCAACTGGAGCTAGAGAAGAGGCTACGGGACAAGCCAGTACCTGCTGCATACCAATGCTGCCAACTGTTGAAGAGTTACGAAGATGGAGGCATTACTTTTCAGTCAACCCTCGTAGGATACAGTGTTAGACAAGACAAAAAAAACTCGACATACGTAAATTTTTTGTCCCGTACTTCAGTTGACCTAAGGCAAAACTTACATAGTTTTTTATGTATAATCTGATCCTGCAATAAAAAATTGGTGTTCCCATTTGAAATTTTGGAGTTTCCCCCCGCCCCACCCCCAGGGGCTGGGGTGGCGGGCTAATTTTAGCACCAGCAGATGTCCCCCTCGAAAATAATCAACTTCGGATTCTACAAATTTTTTTGTGTGAAGCTTATTTTTCTAATTATTCTGGTTTGCCAACTTAAAATTTATACCCTGTAGGTCAACTGAAGTACGGGATACAAATTTTTCATATGTCGGTGTTTCCACCTTCGATAGTACTACTATCGACTGAAAAATATCGTAGTAATACTAGTGCTAGCTAAGGCAGAAAAAAGTGACAACTGTTTATTTGCATCGCATAATGTAATTAAGGTAGATAAATCCATACCTACAAACGAAGATCAGAAAATTAAAAATCATCCAGAATGAAATACAATTCTTCCAAAATATCTATAACTCACTAAGAATGAAAATAAGAACCAAATTACTTAGAACTAACAAATTATTTAAATTAATATAAGCGACAAAGTCTTATATATTGCCTAGTCCTGTCTTTTAAAACCTCATTCATTTATTTCAGTTTACAACGATGACGCCTCACAACAGAAGAATACCAATTTATTATCTACGTCTCGAAAATATCGACATTAATATCTGTGAGTAAACTATGATATCATTGGTCAAAGCCGACGGCCTGTATCCCATTCTTCAGTTGGGAGGAGGGAAACCCGAGAGTAACAATGTCAGGTGTCAGAAACGATGTGTCGTCATCCTTCGATGGCATCCCATTAATCCACTTTCAAATAGCGCAGTACATATTTCAAGCTTCAACTGTAATTGTCCTTTGGGAACGGCCATTTGTATCACGACGCTGTGTAATATACTCTATTTACAGTCTCTTTATTGATTAAACTGATTGTAATCGGCGATGTAGAAGAAATAGATAAAGTGCTAATTACGATAACAGATGTAGCTTTGATCAGCGACGAAGTAAACATGCGTCGACATATACAACGTGGCGACTATAGCGTCATATCCTTTGAAACTAAATAAAACAGTCAGTTCTGACGACGAGAATCTACTGAACCGGGAAAAGAAATGTTTCGAGTTACAACTACGATGTTCAACTAAAGATTATTAAGAGAAACGTTTGTTGGAAAGAATGTAAATTGGCTATAGATTCGTTAAAAAGCTCTCCACAGTTCCAATAGATATTGCGTAAAAAAATAAAAAATAAAAAATAAAAAATTTATTTGGTCATATAGGTAAAGTGAAGCGTGCGACGCACGCTTATGAGTATATCTATGTATAATGAGTAAATCTTCTACAGTGAGAATTTCGGATATTTATCGGAAATAAACACGAATCGAGTGTCGTACAAAAATCTGCAAACCTTTAGTGGAAAATATGACGCAGAACGAATTTAAAAAAATGATCGTCGAAAAGAAAAAAGAAAGATAAATCGACTAAATATTATAATTTCTTCCTAAATTCCTTTTGATACAAACTATGATTGACAGTCTTACTCGGAATCTATCATTACCCTACTCTTCGCGTATTCAGGTGACACTACTTTCCAATATTAGCACCGTCACACTAAAGCAACATTGTGAAGCCAGCAAGGGACTCAGCGTCAGGGCTACTTAGCAGAGGCGGAATGTGCTGAAGTACTCACGTTTCGTAAACGTCCGCTCTGCGACTGCAGCGAGGGGGACGATGCCGACACGATGACCGTTTTCAACTGCTTGGTTTCCGCAGAAACCACATCGGGACAATAACAATCGTCACCGTTCAGTTATCAGCATATAATCCGTTTTGTGATCTCTGTAAATCACATACTTTTCGATTTTCATCACTCAGTCTATTGATCGAACGATTTGGAAAAGTAGAAGTGAATCATGGGCTGTGTGGCAACCGTAAAAGATGAAGCGTTTGAGATATACTGTTATAGAAGGACGTTGGAAATTAAGTGGACTGATAATAAATGGAGAAGTTCTCTGCCGAATCGCCGAGAAGTGGAACATATACGTAATTTCTTTACTGGCTACAGTAATGAAGCTTTCAAATGTTACAGGGTAAGGATGAAGTATTTAATACTGTGCTTACAAATTCTCTAGTCATTACCCGTTTGTTGCGCATTCGACAGCCACAGTCTTTTCTATGTGCAGCTCAGTTTTCAAAGAAAAAACTGAAAGTTTTAGCTATAGATCATATTTAAAAACAAGATAGTTGGTACAATGTAATTAAAACTGAAGTGAGCGTAAATGAAAACGATGTGTACCTCTCTTGATTCCCAGAAATTATGTATGAGGACACTAAGTATTCGTAAAAAAAGAAGTCAAATACACAGTACAACGTCTACTTCACTTGATATAAATAGATTTAGACAGGCACAGAAGCAATGACACAAGGAAAAAACAATAGCGAGCAGAACAACATTGCTGAAACGCAACAAGCATCTGAGCTCTATTAATGCTGAAACGTCTCCGATCACTACAAAGATAGCAGCTGTGTGCGTAATACCCTGAAAGACGTGGTTACGTGAATACGTCATATGGCCATTCTCTTCATTTAACTTATCAGCGCACTAATGTATTATGTTCATATTAGTCAGATTCTTCATTCGTGTGTTCAAGTTAAAAGCAGCTGCTGTGCGAATTGTTTATTGATTCTGGTACTGTGTGTGTAATAACTGAATGGATTTTTTTCGCCACGCTATACTCTTCGTTTTATTCGGTTAGGCCATCGTCAATGGTGGGTTTTTCTTTTCAGTCTCTTGCTTACAATGGGGATGTGATGTCTGTATGCAAGTTGCACTAGATATTTTTCTTATGGCACCGATACTGTAAATAAAAAATTAATACAAATTGGAAACTAGAAATGATGAACAACGAAATACATCGCAACGAGGCTGACAATGAAGTCTACTAGTAAAGCAATGTTTTTCGGACGGCCAGTAACGCAGATTGGTCAATAACATTAATCGTAGAAAACAACGGGGTGGTATGGAGGAAGGCGAAGGCTGCCTCATTCCTAACAGACATTCTCGTCAACTGTCTGTACTAACCTTACTAACAATACAAGGCGAATTCTATACACCACACACTATTCAGATCAGCACTAAGCAGAGCACTGAAACCGGAAAGTAAAATTATTATGCGCTGGTAAGCGTGTTAAATGGAGTGAACAGTCTAATGAGCGCACACCATGGACTGAGAGTACACCGAAGAGAGAGAGAAGTATTGAATAGCAGAAATGAGATTAGTGATAAACAAAACATCAAAATTGAGGACGACTAAGTAGGCCAAGTGATGTAATTCTGCTGTTTTGGAGGTAAAATAACATATGACAGACGATGCAAGGAGCATATAAGAAGTTAGCTGGCATAGGCAAAGAGGACATTCCTGCGCAAATGAAGCCCACTGGTATCGAACGTCAGTCTTTATTTGAGAACGAGATTTCCGAGAATGTAGGTTTGAAACACTACATTGTACAGAAGTTGTAATTTTATCCCATAAAAAGTTTAGAATAAATGTGGAATGGTAAACTGCATTTCACCTCAGGATGAGAATTATTCAGTGGTGGGATAAAACACAAAGACTACAGCGCAAGTAAAAATGATAAGATTAGTTTGCGGTTAGGATTTTGTTCAAACAAAACTCCACACTGAATCACTTTCTGCTCTTTGTTAATATGCAGTACAACGCTACAAAATACGTCGCAGTGTACAGCAAGAATGATAGGGTTTCGTATATAAACTAACTTAGACCTGAGGTTCTAACAGAAGGGATGAAAACACGCGTGTGGTGGCACGCTGATTGCTCGCAATAGTCGCATCGCCAAACTTTCACTCCCCAGCGGAATCAAGCTGCTGAAACATAAAATAAATCTGTACAGATAATCAGTGATGCCTAAGGTATGTGTTAACTCGTTTTAACTTACTATTAACATTATTATTCATAATGAACTTAGAAATAGAGGAATGGTGATCTTACGTCTGTAGAGAGAGAAGAAGAAGTCGATAGCAAGAATGCCTCTAAGAGAGCTTCCTTTGTTTTATGAAAATGAACAAAGAAGTAATTCCATCAACTCTAACACATTGAATCGAAGGATACACGTATTTCTCAGCATTCTACTTCGTTACAGGACAAAATTTAATTTGGTACAAAGTGAATAATAGACTGTGTGAAATCCGGAGAGAATCGAAGCGTTTCAGACCTGTTGCGGTAGAAATATGTTGAAAACTACGTGGACTAATGAGATAAGAAATGCGCAAGTTGGCTGCAGAATTGGCGAGGAGAGGAACATGTGGACTACACTGATAACAAGGAACTGGATGGTGTGACATGTCTTAAGACACCAGAAAATAACATCCGTGGTACTAGAGGGAGCTGTAGAAGGTAAAAACAGTAGCTGGAGACAGATGTTGGAATACATTCAGCAAATAATTGAGGGCGTTGGGTGTAAGCTCTACGGTGAGATGAAGCTGTTGCCACAGGGGAGATATTCTTAGCTAGCCTCATCAGACCGGTCCCTGATGACAGGAAAAAACTGACTTTCGTGATGCTGTCCACAGAAGACTCCACTTCTTACGAGGTGGTTTAACTGGTGTGTGATGTCGGCAAGAAAGAAGGAAGAAAGGTTAGGTTTCAACAGATCCTTCACGAAGAGATCAGTGGAAAAGCAGCTCGAGCTCAGATATGTCAAGGATTGGGACGAAATCGAAGTGCCCTAATCAAAGGAAACTTAAAGGCGTAAGCTTAAATCGAATTAGGGAAACTACCGAAGCTTCATAACTGGTTTTCCTGGCCGAGTTTGGGACCCCGATCGCCCAAAAGTGAGTCCAGGTCAATTACCACTGCACCACTTAGCTCTGTTTTTATAGTATGCACACACATATCACTCGATGTTTGCTTGCATAAGAGGGACTCTGTTTCGAGCTGGAGAGTAGCCTCTGAGGAAGCCTCTTTCCCGATCTGTTTTCGAACTGTTGTGATGAACATGCATCGTGAAAATGAATTAATTACAAGTAAAATGCAGATTCCGTAATTTGCTCAGGCGGCACCGGTAGGAGAACGCTACCTGCGTAAGTGATTATTTAACCGTGCCATGTGAGTGAGGAGAGCGGCCAGTCCGTACTCTGTTGTGTACACTAAATTGTGCCCCTGCATGGCCGCTACCCGCCGTGACGATTTCAGACTCGCAGCTTGTCTACTTCGGTCACCTAATGGTAGCTGCCGCCGTAAAGCATGTGGGAAGACTCAGGTGTCCTGTGTTACTAACATCACTGAACGTGGGAATAGTCTGAAAGGGTATTTCATCTTGAAGTTGTGATAAGTCGCAAAGAGAAATTGTCGTTGCTCAAAGTTTGAGCACTGTCGTCTTTGAGCAAATGAAGAGCGTCGATTTGACCCTGTACATTTGCCGATATTATCTTCCAATCTTTCATTTAGATAACAATGCTTCATCAGATGTAAATAATGGCGTATCTCTAACTGCTCACTGGCGCTTCAACCCAATGTATCTTACATCCTAGTTTGCTGTTACATCGCTTCCTGGTACTTCACGGTAAGATTCACAGTTTCAAGCTGCCCCATAAACCGAATTGTTACTTAATATTATCCCACCAATCAACTTAGGAGCTCCAAACTCGTAATTCATAACTCTGGCAAGCCCATCATTGTAGCGCGTCGCAACTAGACGTGACCGTTCCGCACGAAACCCGAACAACGGTTCCCTCCTCATCTTCAGGCGCGTGACAGCTAGCGCTTAAGCACTATTGAACGTAGAATAGCAAGACAGTACCCCCGCCGGACAAAGGCGCGACGCCTAGCAAGTTCCAGAGAACCACCGATGCATAAGAGGTACGATGTACTACGTCATATCACTATTGATATTAGTATCCCTTACAACATGCAGCATCCCAGCAGCAAATCACAGCGTACGACAGAGCCGTTGGCGTTACATTAGTTAAATAAAGCCGCCAACCAAACTATGCTGCCAGCGCCTGCTACAGCACAGAGGGTGCTTTGCCTAATAATAAACTAGATTATCTGCAGATGACGCTATCGTTTATCGACTAGTAAAGTCATCAGAAGATCAAAACGAACTGTAAAACGATTTAGAAAAGATATCTGTATTGTGCGAAAATTGGCAATTGATCCTGAATAACGAAAAGTGTGAGTTCATGCTAAAAGAAATCCGTTAAACTTCAGTTACACGATAAATCAGTACAATCTAATGGCCGTGAATTCAACTAAATACCTAGGAATTACAATTACAAACAACTTAAATTGGAGGGAACACGTAGAAAATGTTGTGGGGAAGGCAAACCAAAAGCGACGTTTTATTGGCAGGACATTTAGAAAATGGAACAGTCATACTAAAGAGACTGCCTACACTACGCTTGTTCGCTCTCTTTTAGAGTACTGCTAAGCGGTGTGGGATCCTTACCAGATAGGATTGACGGAGCATATCGAGAAAGTTCAAAGAAGGCAGTACGTTTTTTTATTACCGCGAAATGCAGGAGAGGGTGTCACTGAAATGATACAAGATTTGGGGTGGACATCACTAAAACAAAGGCGTTTTTCGTTGTGGTGGAACCTTCTCACGAAATTTCAATCACCAACTTTCTCCTCCGAATGCGAAAATATTTTGTTGACGCCGACGTACATAGGGAGAAACGATAACGATAATAAAATAAAGGAAATCAGCGCTCGCACGGAAAGCTATAGCTGTTCGTTTTTTTTCCGAGTGTTGCACGAGACTGGAACAAATAGAAAATTATTGTGAAGGTGATTCGGTGAACCCTCTGTCAGGCACTTAAATGTGATATGCAGAATATTCATGTAGATGTAGATGAAAGTCCCACAGTCCCGATATTGGCGAGGGATCGCACAAAGTAACGGGAGAGCTACACTAACTCATAAAAAGTATCAGGACACATACTGGTGGATATGGTATGGTGTCTATCCTTCGACTTATGGCGGCTTGACTGTCTGACTGTAGAGGAACGGCAGCCGATTCTTCCTCAAAAGCCGAAACTAGATAAGGTTGCAACGCTGAATGCTGGGGTCTGGAACAAAGTCAACCTTCTAATTCATCCCAAAGCTGTTCCATAGGATCTAGGGAAGGGCAGGGCAGTCCATTTCAGAAATTTTATCATCCACAGACAGTTGCCTCACGGATGCTGTTTTATGACAGGATGCATTGTCATGGTGGTACAGTTAGTCACCATCACCAAAATGTTCCTCTACTATTCGCAGTACACAATGATGCAAAATGTGTTCATACATTTCTGCGTTTAGCGTTTTCTTAAGTGCAGTAAGGGGACCACAGATTAACTATGAACAACACGAGCATACCGTAGCGCCACGTCCCCTGTATTTCACTGATGGTACTACACAGGATAGCAGGTAAACATTCTGTAGGCATTCGCCAAACACCAACTCCATCATCTGATTGTCACGAGGTACAGTGTGATTCGTCTCTCCAAATCACTCGTTTCCAGTCATCCATGGTCCTTTGGCGTTGCCCTTTACATCACCCCAATCGTTGTTTAGCACTGATTACAGAAATGCGTGACTTAGGAGGAGCTGAGCGATCATTGTATCACATTGTTCTTAACACCCTACGTATAGGCATTGTGCTAGCTAGACTGCTGATAGTACTTTGGAACCCATGAGAGATTCTTTCCATTCCATTCATGCGTTTTTTTAACAACCACCCGCCCCCCCTTCCCCCAACACTTCACGGTCCCTTTCCGTGGGACAGGGAAATTTGACTGGCCTTGGTTTATCGGTGGCTGTTTCTTTGCATTTACAGCCCACATTCGCATCACCAACAGTGAACTCGGGCAGCTTTAAAAAGGTTGAGATATACCTGAGGAATTTGTTACTCGGGTGACATTCAATGACTAGTTATCGTTCAGCCCGCAGATCGTGGTCGTGCGGTAGCGTTCTCGTTTCCTACGCCCGGGTTCCCGGGTTCGATTCCCGGCGGGGTCAGGGATTTTCTCTGCCTCGTGATGGCTGGGTGTTGTGTGCTGTCCTTAGGTTAGTTAGGTTTAAGTAGTTCTAAGTTCTAGGGGACTGATGACCATAGATGTTAAGTCCCACAGTGCTCAGAGCCATTTTTAGTTATCGTTCAAGTTACTGACCTCCCCCGACCGACTGTCCCTCTACTGACAGAACGACGTTCCCCACGTCCTTTTACGTTGGCAGATCGGCCTCTCGTGACGTCTAGTGCTCCATTCCGTATTACATAGGGGTGTCGTCATCGGTAGTGCACATTAAACCAATCTCCGGTATTAAGGCCACAACGAAAACAGCAACAAGGCTCCATAAATAGCTGGATTGCGACGAACGTATTGAACATAACGAGAATTATACACGGGAAAGAATGGTATTTTATCTCGTCATCCTATTTTCCCACGTCATCTCCATTCCATTCTATGGCTTTCCTCCAGCGTGAAACAAGGGCGTGTATGCCATTTCGGTACCAATCCTTGTAATGGTGGCGGAGCCAGTTCTTCCCTGTGTGAATCACCTCCACATCGTCCTCAAAATGTTTTCCACGAATGGGATCCTTTAATGGCCCAGACAAGTAGAATCCGAAGGGGCTATGTCTGTGATGTAGAGTGGATGGGGTGACACTGTTCAACCCTGTTTTGCGATGTGTTCAACAGTCCTCAGACGTGTGTGGGGCCGAACGTTATCGTATTGCAGCAAAACACCTCCTGGGATGCTGTGGCGCCGAAGTAGCTGGAAGCGCGTCTTGAGTTTTGTTAATGTGTTGACATATGCTTCTGAATTAATGGTACCGCCTCTTGGCATCACATCAATTAGAATCACACCTTCACAGTCCCAGAACACGGTGATCTCGACATTACCAGCGGAAGCAGTGGCTTTCAGTTTTTGCTTCTGTGGGGAGTGGGAATGGCGCCATTGCATCGCCTGTACTTTTTTTTCGGGCCCAAAATGGTGAACTCCGGTTTCATCACTTGTCATCATCCGGGACAAGAAGGTGTCCCCCTCAGCTTCAAAATGCTGCAACAAATCAAGACAATGTTTTTTCTGTGCTATTTGCAATCCACCGTTAGGCGCCGCGGGACCCATCTTCCACACACTTTTGAATATCCAAGAGTGCGGATAATTGCATGCATACTTACTTTGCTGATTGACAGATGCAGCGCCAGCTGCCGAGTCGTAATGTGTCTGTTCTTGCGAATGACAACATAAAATCGCTGCAACATGTCAGGTGTGACAGCCGTGGATGATCTCCCCGACTATTGCAAATCGTGGAGCTCCGCCGAACCGCCTTCTGATGACTTCACCTTCCATGCCCAGCGACTAACTGTCCTTCTGTCAACAGCAGATGCTCCACAGACTCTGCACAAGCGTTTTTGAATATTCCCCACAGTTGTTTTCTCTGCAGTGAGAAACTGATTGACGGCACATTGCTTGTAACGTGCATCACGTGCAAACGCCATTTTGAAACTATCCTGCAGCTACGCTATCTGTCGGAAGTGAGGGATACTTAGCGCGCTCACTCAAGAGACTTCAAATAATACTTACTTAGCGTTTCGCATTCGTAGCATCGTTTTCAGCTAAGAAAAAAAATGCGGTGCATTACTTTGTGGGCAACCCTCGAATAATGGACACTAAAAATTCCATTGGTGCATACAAAAATATTTCAAACAAGAGAAGTGGTAACAATTGTAATGCCGTTTATGACATACTACTGTTCAACACTTGTTAGCTTGTGCTGTTGTTTCGTGTCCTATTTGCTAAGGAGATTTCAGTACCGTGTAAAGCTGTATGCAGTACTTCGTTTATTGATGAACAGTGTAACCACTTGGTTTCTCTTCGCCTAATTAGGCTGATGACCATTTTCATTTACGTAATTTACGGTTTACTTTAAAACTGCCTTAACTTCGGTCTGTATCCCGCTAGCTCAACTACTCCTCCCTGACAAAAGTAGTCATTCAGTTAGCGAAAAATAGTCCGATATCTTTTCCATTACGCACGATCACGGTCAAAGCTAAATTCCTTTCATAGGATTGAAATTATCGATGAACTGTTATAATAGTAGTAGCCGGTAGTGCTATAGCGTGTCCTGTATTCTGCGGCCATTATATGATCGAACGATGCAATACGCAACTTTTGGCTTCAATTGAGACATTTCACTTTTTTCTTAGTCCATTTCACATCAAAGACAGCATTCAGTACTCTGAACATGAACAAGATTTTGCAACAGGTAAGGTAAGTCTTTACGCATATGCAGGTTGCAGAGACGTGCTTTGTTCTGCAGGTGTGTATATTTCGATGCCCTACATTCAAGTATTATTATTACAGACTGGGGCTCAGAGCCTCATTGCACGTCAACTGGATACAGGCCACGCTGGTTAAACACTCTCATATTTGCTGAGATACTAGAGATGATTTCTCCTGTTCAGAAAAATACGAGTTCTTCTTGCAATGCCTTCTGTTAACCGTTGTGGTCGTAATGTGAGTGTTAACTGCTCAGGTAACTTTCTTTTATGCTGTTGTAGTCAGACTACATTCCTAAATTTGTCGAATGGTTCAAAACTTTATTTATGACCGGGCGTAGCTTTTCCAAATGAGGTCACGTTAGAATTTACTTGCACTAGTAATCCAACATTTAACCGAGCGGTACGCTTACAAGCTTTATTTACGTCAAGACGCGTTTCGGGCTTCACCGATCTTTATTTGACATAAGGTAGTTAAATGTTCGTCATTAGGCGTACAACGGTTTTTTCTCTTCTGCGTGATAAACGCTGCAGCTGCCCTGTACAGAGCTAAGATTTTTTTAGGTACCAATTTTTATATTTAAAGTTATCTGACTCCTAGTTCTTTTTTTTGCCTTTATATGCATATCACGATCACTTTTAGCTTCGCCGATGCGCTGAACTACATCTACATCACTCTCCGCAAGCCACTTCACAGTGTGTGGCGGAGGCTACTTCTGATACTACCAATCTACATCTACATCTACATCCATACTCCGCAAGCCACCTGACGGTGTGTGACGGAGGGTACCTTCAGTACGTCTATCGGTGCTCCCTTCTATTCCAGTCTCGTATTGTTCGTGGAAAGAAGAATTGTCGGTACGCCTCTGTGTGGGCTCTAATCTCTCTGATTTTATCCTCATGGTCTCTTCGCGAGATATATGTAGGAGGGAGCAATATACTGCTTGACTCCTCGGTGAAGGTATGTTCTCGAAACTTCAACAACAGCCCGTACCGAGCTACTGAGCGTTTCTCCTGCAGAGTCTTCTACTGGAGTTTATCTATCAACTCCGTAAGGCTTTCGCGATTACTAAATGATCCTGTAACGGAGCGCGCTGCTCTCCATTGGATCCTCTCTATCTCTTCTATCCACCCTATCTGGTATGGATCCCACACTGCTGAGCAGTATTCAAGCAGTGGGCGAACAAGCGTACTGTAACCTACCAATCCCCCCTTCCCTGTTTCAATCAGAATGACTGACGGTAAGTCTCTGTATTACATCTAATCTTCCGAATTTTCTTGTCGTAGTCGTTTCTCGATATGTGTGTGTCAGGATGTAATATGTTGTCCATCTGTTGTTCTCTCTATAAATTTCAATAGTAAATCTCTCTGTGATGCAGTGTGCCTCTCTTGTAGCGCCTGCAGCCTCGCGGATTGGCCGCGCGATTTGAGGCGCCATGTCACCCACTGCGCGGCCCCTCCTACCGGAGGTTCGAGTCCTCCCTCGGGCATGGGTGTGTGTGTTATTCTTAACGTAAGCTGGTTTAAGTAGTGTGCAAGTCTAGAGACCGATGACCTGAGCAGTTTGGTCCCTTAGGAATTCACACACGTGTGAACGTTTGTAGCGTCAGCCACTGGAGTTTGTTGAGCATCTCAGAAACGCTGTCGGGCGGACTAAACGAACTTGAGACGAAACGTGACGCTGTTCGTTGGATCTTCTCTATCTCATCTCTCGGTCTTACCAGGTAAGGAGCACAGACTGGTGAACAATACTCAGGAATCTGTCGAATAGGCACCTTCTAAGCCATTTCCTTCGTGGATGAGTTACATTTCCTTAAGATTCTTTCTATGACCCTCAGTCTGGCATCTCCTTTTTCGACTATTGGTTTACGTGGTCATTCCATTTAAGGTCGCTCTGGATTTTACGGTAGACAGAGTTTCCAGCAGTTTCTCATCAAAAGCATATTTATACAGCAGCGAATTTATTTTTTATGTGTAGGAAATATGTTACATTTATCTACGTTCAGTGTCAACTGCCAGACCCTGCACCATTCTCAATCCTCTGCAGGTTATTCTGCGAATCTTCTGGCGTTGCTACTTACTAATAGACAACTGTAGCATTTGCGATCATCCTTAATGACTTCCGACGCTTTCTAGTACATCACTCATACACATTGTAAACAGTAAAGGTCCTGTCACACTTTCTTGGGATGCTCAGGAAATTATCTTTACAACTGTCGATTTTGTTCCATTAAGAGCGACGTGTTGAGTTGTATGTGTAAGGAAGTCTTGTATCCAGTCGGAAATGTGGTCTGATATTCCGAAAGCTCTTATTTTTTTCACTAAACCGCAGTGCGGGACGGCGTCGAATACCTTCCTGGTTTCAAGGAACACGGAATCAACCTGAGAGTCGTTGCCTACAACGATATGGATCTCTCGAATGAACAGAGGGAAGCGAGTTTCGCAGAATCTCTGTTTGGGAAAGCATGTTGATTTTTATGGAGGAGTTACCTCGTTGTCCGAAAACGTTAGAATACATGGGCACAAAGCATATTCCATAGTTCTACAACAGACTGACGTCGACGATTTAGTCATATTTGTGCTGGTGTAAGCTGTTGCTGGCACACCGGTAGGAAAAGATGAAGCGCGAAAATCGATATTAGGCACTGGATGATGAGCGCCTATCACGAGAGAGGCCAGAGACACACCGACAGGCAACACACCGCCAACGCCCTCTCGACAGCATGCGTTTAGGCTATCGCCTCTGACAAGATGGCCTCACTGACACACTCTTCCAGTTTGGCGTCCGTCAGTATCGTCTCAGGCTACTACAGTCCATGGCGGCCAGATTAGTGCCTATAGCGGGACTAGCAATGAAACTAAGGTTTGTAATAGCCAGATTACCGATACTGTCCGCAGGGGGACTATTATTGAAGAGCTTGTACCACAGAACATGGACTCTATTCCAGTTAAGTAAATTCTTTAAGTTCATGTAAATAAATAAGCGTATTAATCCACATGTGCATTTGTGGTGTCGAAAGAGGGTACCGGCCACCCATAACAGCATCCTCTCCCTTGCTTCCATACGATACAAGACTATAGTGGGAACGAGAGTACTTTATTATGTGCATGTGGACCACGACCCTTCTGGAAAACGGGAATATCCTGCGCTGTTTTCCAGCAGCTAGGCACCCTTCGTTGCTCCAACAATCTACAACAAACTTCTGCTAGATGGGGACAATATTCTTATGTCTAATCTTTGTAGGATCATGCAGGTATCTCATGTGGTCCAGATACCTATCAACTACTAAGCAATTATAGTTGCTTTTCTACACTCATGCCGGCCGGAGTGGACGAGCGGTTCTAGGGGCTACAGTCTGGAACCGCGCGACCGCTACGGTCGCAGGTTCGAATCCTGCCTCGGGCATGGATGTGTGTGATGTCCTTAGGTTAGTCAGGTTTAACTAGTTCTAAGTTCTAGGGGACTGATGACCTCAGATGTTAAGTACAATAATGCTCAGAGCCATTTGAACCATCTACACTAATGCTCATAAATTAAGGATAATTGCAGAATGTGGTGCCACACAACGTGGCACTACACAAAACTGGCGCTAATAGTATAGGCACATAGGGAACACACAACACAGATCTATAAGTCCACGGTATTGGTGATAAATTGAGGAAACCGTCCCGAGACGCATGTGCTACAAAACGCCACTGGTTCCTGCGCATGTACCCCGACATCAATATGGGATATGATCACCTCGCACACGTACACAGGCCGCACAACGGGTTGGCATACTCTGGATCAGGTGGTCGAGCAATTGCTGGGGTATAGCCTCCCATTCTTGCGCCAGTGCCTGTCGGAGCTCCTGAAGTGTCCTAGGTGTTTGAAGACGTGCAGCGATACGTCGACCGAGATCATCCCAGACGTGCTCGATGGGGTTTATGTCTGGAGAACAGGCAGGCCACTCCACTCGTCAGATATCTTTTGTTTCAAGGTACTCCTCCACGATGACAGCTCGGCGGGGCCGTGCGTTGTCATCCATCAGGAGAAAGGTGGGACCCACTTCACCCCTGAAGAGGCGGACATACTGGTGCAAAATGGCGTCCCGATACACCTGGCCTGTTACAGTTCCTCTGTCAAAGACATGCAGGGGTGTACGTGCACCAATCATAATCCCACCACACATCACCAAACCACGACCTCCATACAGGTCCCTTTCAAGGACATTAAGGGGTTGGCATCTGGTTCCTGGATCATGCCAGATGAAATCCCGGCGAGAATCACTGTTCAGACTATACCTGGACTCGTCCGTGAACATAACCTGGGGCCACTGTGTGTCTGGAGGCAACAGTTCCAGTGGCTGCGGTAAGGTCCCGAGCAAGGCCACCTGCAATACTCCGTGACCGTCTGCGGGCACTGATGGTGAGATATCGATCTTCTTGTGGTGTTGTACACTGTGGACGCCTCGTACTGTAGCGCCTGGACGCGTTTCATGTCTGCTGGTATCGTTGCCATAATCTTGAGAGCACACTTTGTGGCACACGGAGGGCCCGTGCTACGACCTGCTGTGCTTGACCAGCCTCCAGCCGCTCTAGTATTCTACCCATCATAACGCCATCAATATGTGTTCTTTGAGCCATTTTCAACACACAGTCACCATTGGCACGTCTGAAAACGTCTACACATTTACTCGCTGCACCGTACTCTGACATCCACCAGCACACCTCTGCGTACGTGTACTGCTGCCAGCGCCACCGTGCGACGAGCGCAGGTCAAATCACCGCATGGTCATACCCCGAGGTGATTTAAACCCGCAAACCGTCCACTAGAGCGTTGTTTCACCTTGTATCTGCATTATCCTTAATTTATAACTGTGGTGTTGGCAGAAGAGCCAACACCGTGTTGCTAGAGGAGGCCGAAATACACGCGTTTAAGCTCACGCAGGCTGGCGTGAGGTCTGGAACAGTTACGGGAATTTTTAGTAGCAAATAAAGTACGTAGGTGATGTAATACTTAACTTTAATCCATAATTGTAGAACATCGCTCTTGATTGTACATGCTTCATAAAATAATATCAAATGCTCTGGCGCCTTGCTAGGTCGTAGCAAATGACGTAGCTGAAGGCTGTGCTAACTATCGTCTCGGCAAATGAGAGCGTAGTTGTCAGTGATCCATCTCTGGCTAAGTCGGCTGTACAACTGGGGCGAGTGCTAGTAAGTCTCTCTAGACCTGCCGTGTGGTGGCGCTCGGTCTGCAATCACTGACAGTGGCGACACGCGGGTCCGACGTATACTAACGGACCGCGGCCGATTTAAAGGCTACTACCTAGCAAGTGTGGTGTCTGGCGGTGACACCACAATAACCATGTGTGTATTTAGTGATCGGTTATCTCAGTATCTCGTACAATTTCCACGTTGTACGATGATTGAAAGGAGGAACTGTGTTATGATCCTTTGCTGTGAAACATCCGATTATCTCATTGCTCTCTTTACGGTCATTTTCGCCTCGGACAATTATCGTTTGTTGGCTAGTTTTTGACTTCTCTTGAGTCTGTGATGCAGCACAACACCAACCAAATTGCCGACTTATGCGTTTATGCGCTTGTTTGTACCGGACTTACATATAAATTCAATTAGAATTATCTTACACGTTCTAAAACTACATCTAGAGACTGTTGTGTACATAGACTTAATAATGATGACACTGAAACTTGATACATGACAATGTAAGGCTATAAAATTGGTTAATAAAGCATGTGTGTACCGCAAAGAAATGCTATAGCTTGTGTTGTAAGTACTGTAAGGATATAAAATTGGTTAATAAAGCATGTATGTACCGCAAAGAGATGCTATAGCTTGTGTTGTAAGTACTGACTTTAAAATTGCTATATTAGTCAGTAATATGAATGATTATCTACCTAGTGGAGTAGAGACAGGCTAGCATTAGTAGAATGATAAATAAACTAGAATGTTACAGAAGATCTTGTGTGTGCCGGCAATTCAGGTATGCAGGTATGACATGGCTGTGTTGTAGAAGACAATTCTGACAGGTATTCTTTTACTACAGGAAACTCGTAGGTGAGGACATCTACTGGAGCCACAAATGCCTTCACTGTGGGAACTTTGGTTCGCACGGAGACAATCGCGCCCTTTTGTTTTCCCATGACTTCGATTTTTGGTCCCATGTTGAGCATAGAAAACAAGACGGATACAGGTTTACACTGTCTCGAAGTACCCACTAGTGTCGCGTATCTCTCTCAGTAGGCCGCACCCGCTCCAAATCGTTTCATTCTATCTGGGAAGAAGCTTCGAACGATCGTCACGCTCTTTATACCGAATGTAGTAACATGCAACTCTGCCTGAAGACACTAACAGCTTGTACGTGTCAAGTAACTAATATTTAGTTGCTGAACATATTAAATTTGGTCGGGTGTTGACTATGTAAGGCGCCAATTGGACATACTTTATATGATCAAAAGTATACGGACACCTGGCTGAAAATGATTTACGAGCTCTTTGCCACCCTCCATCGGTAATGCTGGTATTCAGTATGGTGTTGGCCCACCCTTAGCCTTGATGATCACTTCCACTCTCCCACGGATACGTTCAGTCAGGTGCTGGAAGGTTTCTTCGGGAGTGGCACCCCATTCTTCATAGAGTGCTGCACTGAGGAGAGGTATCGCTGTCGGTCGGTGAGCCCTGGCACGGGGTCGGCGGTCGAAAACATCCCAAAGGTGCTACTTAGGACTCAGGTCAGGACTCTGAGCAGGCCAGTCCATTACAGGGATGCTATTGCCGTGTAACCACTCCGCCACAAGCCGTGCATTATGAACAGGTGCTCGATCGTGTTGAGAGATACAATCGCCATCCCCGAATTGCTCTTCAACAGTGGGAAACAAAAAGGTGCTTAGAACATCAATGTAGGTCTGCAGTGTGATATTGCCAAGCAAAACAACAAGGGGTGCAAGCCCCCTCCATGTAAAACACGACCACACCATAACACCACCGCCTCCGAATTTTACTGTTGGCACTACACACGCTGGCATATGACGTTCACCGGCCACATGTGCCATCGGATCGCCACATTGTGTAACGTGATTCGTCTCTCCACACAACGTTTTTCCACAGTTCAATCGTCCAATGTTTACTCTCCTTACACCAAGCGAGGCGTCGTTTGGCATTTACCGGCGTGATGTGTGGTTTATGAGAAGCCGCTCGACCATGAAATCCAAGGTTTCTCACCTCCCGTCTAACTGTCATAGTACTTGCAGTGGATTCTGATGCAATTTGGAGTTCCTATGTGATGGTCTGGATAGATTTCTGCCTATTACACATCACGACCCTCTTGGCGGCCTCTGTCAGTCAACAGACGAGGTCGGCCTGTACGCTTTTGTGCTGTACGACGTCCCTTCACGTTTCCACTTCACTAACACATCGGAAACAGTGGACCTAGGGATGTTTAGGAGTGTGGAAATCTCACGTGCAGACGTATGACACAAGTGACACCCAATCACCTGACCACGTTCGAAGTCCATGAGCTCCGCGGAGTGTCCCATTCTGCTCTCTCAAGATGTCTAATGATTACTGAGGTCGCTGATATGGATTATCTGGTAGTAGATTCCAGCACAATGCTGGCATCCCCCCAAAAATGTATGTTTTTGGGGGTATCCGGGATACTTTTGATAACACAGTGTAATTTGCACGGTATCCCTAAGGACTGCATCCAACAACTCTATCATTCAATGTCAGGCGGAATAACCGCTTGCGTAAGTGTAAGAGGCGGAACAAGCGTTATTGACTTGTTAAATTTGTGATAAACTTTCTCTTTAATTAATAATGCAATTTTTTTCAAATTTTCACCATTTGTTTATGTGTACATGTAAATCACATTTACCGATTTCCGTCCCACTCGAATAATTCCTTCGCGGTGCTTCGCTTTTCCTGGTCACAGAGTGTACATTTCAAATATAAAGTCACGGTCCAGATTATCCCAAAAGAAATGTAGTTAACATAAACATTATAAGAGCTTTTGAGATATATAGATCCTATCTTTTCCAGAATGCACATTCCTCATCCACTCAGAAAACTACCTGCCAGACAGAGAATCAGCGGTACAAACGTAGCTAACCTTCTGGGCTTGAGGTCGTTTACATGGGGAACCGTTAACATTGAATTTCATCACAAGATGTCTTGTCACCTCCCTCCTCTGCAATTAGGATAATGAATCACCATTCAGAGACGGCTGCACAGAGTAGATAAGATTAATTCCTGTGCCGCACTTAGCGGCAAATTGCGTAATAACCGCGGGTAGAAGTTGTACCTGCACCACACGAACAAGGGAAAAAGAAGAAGAACTAAGAAGCGTTTCTCCGTTCTGTGAACAAAAAAAGCAACGTCGAGTCGCTAGTCCTTGGTTGGTTGCGCAATGGAGCGCATGACTTTTTCTTCTACTCCACTCTTCGTTAAGAAGCGGCACTGCAACAGGACTCTCCCTTCTGCTATCATCTCCTGTGACGAGCTGTGAATTTTGTGCTTCATCAGCATCTTTCATAGTAAATAATTACCATACTTCATATCTTCCATGTCCGATAGATGAACACTACTCATAATAAGCTACCTATAAGCGTGTCTTGCATAATTTTTCTTTGTGGTTACGTAAGTATAGTGGAAAAACATGTAAGCTTCAGTTTCACTGAAACTTGTAGCGTGAGCTGAAGAAAATATATGGAAGAGAATTAACTTACAACAATGAAGATTGTCGCTGCAACAATTCACTTCAGCAAACACCATGGTAATGCGTCGTGCTTTACACTATGAACATACGGCTGACGTTATTTACTGGCTAATACAGCTTTTTGTTAGTTTAGATTTTAGCCGTGTAGTCGAGACGGTATAAGGAGATCTCTGACAGTTCATAGTGCTGTTGCTCTGATGCATTGGCATGGAGAGATTTACAACATTGCGTTACGCTATTGATTGAGGTAGGCTCGTGCAGCTGTCGCACCCAACCCACTGCAACCGTTACAGAACAACGTACGCCGGCTCAGTTGTAGTTGAGGCTATGTTCCACAGAGACAGAAAACATTTGTTTTTCTCTACAGAGGAAACATAATTGCAGTGGCAACAAAGGAGGAAGAGATGCAAATATTAGGAATATTATAATAGTAAGTGAAGTATTTCAATCGCAGACCGTAATACGTGCGGCAAGAGTCTATTCCATTTCTACAAGTAATGATTCTCAACTACATATAATAACAATGAAGGCCTTCAACACATATTTCACCGAAGAATAATCACTAACGTACAACAGAGTGCAACAGGAACATAATTGTTAGAAAAAGATTTTACGTATAATATTGATAAAAGCAGAGTAACAAATTTGTACATTAGGGAAAGAAGCAGTAAAAACCCAAACAGTGATATAAATACAAGAACAATAGGAAAATTTTAAGTAAAACAAGTAAATCGCTTCGTAAACATGCTCGTAGAAACAAACAGGGAGATAACAAAGAAGCATTAACAATTAAGTCAATAGAGAAAAAAAAACTAGAGGAGTGGGAACAGTAGCAGACAGAAAGTAACATGCAGTGCCCATGGATATTCAAGAATATATGAATAACACAAGTACATACTATAAAACAGTAATTTGAGAAACCATAATCTGATCCAACTCTTAGGTTCTAAATGAAACTCGTTGCAAACAGGTATTCTAGTGACGAACATCCAATGTTTCCATTCTTAATGTTTCACGAGTGACAGAGAAGCTCATATGAACGAACTAATAATACAAATATAGTAATAATTATTACAAGATGTGACATTCTAGGAGAGGGCTGATAGTTATCAAATGCAGCTCCAACAAATGCACTATGAACTCAAGATTGTTCGTAGAAATTTACTGAATTTTCCTGTGTTCGTTTTAGTTGCATTATAGAAGGAAGAAAAAGCTAGCATGAAGTGAACGTTTATCGTGCTATCTGTGTAAAGGACTTAATTGCTATAGTTGCCTTAGTCATTGTTTTATGAAGGTGCTGTCCTCAGTGAATATGAAATAGAATGACAGGATCTCTCGGTTGGAATGAACAGTCTAATGAGCACAGGATATGGACTGAGTGCAAACCGGAAAAAGGCAGTTAATGCTTTTCTAAACACTCACTAATTTACATTTGTAAATAAAGAAAATTTGCGTCTTTACGTTCATGTGCTAGCGCTATGACGGATCCGTACCAGATAGGGTTGATAGAAGAGATAGAGAAGATCCAACGGAGAGCAGCACGCTTCGTTACAGGATGATTTAGTAATCGCGAAAGTGTTACGGAGATGATAGATAAAATCCAGTGGAAGACCCTGCAGGAGAGACGCTCAGTAGATCGGTACGGGCTTTTGTTAAAGTTTCGAGAACATACCTTCACCGAAGAGTCAACCAGTATATTGCTCCCTCCTACGTATATCTCGCGAAGAGACCATGAGGATAAAATCAGAGAGATTAGAGCCCACACAGAAGCATACCGACAATCCTTCTTTCCACGAACAATACGAGACTGGAATAGAAGGGAGAACCGATAGAGGTACTCAGGGTACCCTCCGCCACACACCGTCAGGTGGCTTGCGGAGTATGGATGTAGATGTAGATTAAGTTCCTTGTGAAAAATCACTAAGTGCAGCACATCACATTTCTGTTGAATAGTAATATTTTCGGCTAACCCTCGAATATCTAAATCTCGAGTTCAGCACTTGTAGTCATATGTTAAAGTTCTACAGCCAAACAGTGTAAAATAGTACAAATTTGGCTCTTCAGCTCTTAGTAAAGTCCAGCGCTAGCTAACTGGCGAAAACTATTATAAGCCCAGCTCTTGCCCTCGTAAGTTAGAGTACCACTTTTCTATAACAAGACCCCAGGTGTACATTTGTACAACAGTCTTATATAGTTTTTACCCATTTTGAATTTTAAATTATCAGTCGCTTAATTAATACAGAAACTTCAAACATTGAGGTTTTGTGTCTGAATGAATGAGCAAGCATGTGAGTATGTGTGTGTTTATGGAAATGTGTGATAAACTATACATGCTTCCACAGGTATTAACAGTAGTCATTGTAACATATTTGTCTATCATTATCTTGCTGGTAACTCTCTTCAGGCCATACAGTTTTAGATATTTCGAAAATACATCTGCCAACAACAGAAGATACAGGGTGTTTCAAAAATGACCGGTGTATTTGAAACGGCAATAAAAACTAAACGAGCAGCGATAGAAATACACCGTTTGTTGCAATATGCTTGGGACAACAGTACATTTTCAGGCGGACAAACTTTCGAACTTACAGTAGTTACAATTTTCAACAACAGATGGCGCTGCAAGTGATGTGAAAGATATAGAAGACAACACAGTCTGTGGGTGCGCCATTCTGTATGTCGTCTTTCTGCTGTAAGCGTGTGCTGTTCACAACGTGCAAGTGTGCTGTAGACAACATGGTTTATTCTTTAGAACAGAGGATTTTTCTGGTGTTGGAATTCCACCGCCTAGAACACAGTGTTGTTGCAACAAGACGAAGTTTTCAATGGAGGTTTAATGTAACCAAAGGACCGAAAAGCGATACAATAAAGGATCTGTTTGAAAAATTTCAACGGACTGGGAACGTGACGGATGAACGTGCTGGAAAGGTAGGGCGACCGCGTACGGCAACCACAGAGGGCAACGCGCAGCTAGTGCAGCAGGTGATCCAACAGCGGCCTCGGGTTTCCGTTCGCCGTGTTGCAGCTGCGGTCCAAATGACGCCAACGTCCACGTATCGTCTCATGCGCCAGAGTTTACACCTCTATCCATACAAAATTCAAACGCGGCAATCCCTCAGCGCCACTACCATTGCTGCACGAGAGACATTCGCTAACGATATAGTGCACAGGATTGATGACGGCGATATGCATGTGGGCAGCATTTGGTTTACTGACGAAGCTTATTTTTACCTGGACGGCTTCGCCAATAAACAGAACTGGCGTATATGGGGAACCGAAAAGCCCCATGTTGCAGTCCCATCGTCCCTGCATCCTCAAAAAGTACTGGTCTGGGCCGCCATTTCTTCCAAAGGAATCATTGGCCCATTTTTCAGATCCGAAACGATTACTGCATCACGCTATCTGGACATTCTTCGTGAATTTGTGGCGGTACAAACTGCCTTAGACGACACCGCGAACACCTCGTGGTTTATGCAAGATGGTGCCCGGCCACATCGCACGGCCGACGTCTTTAATTTCCTGAATGAATATTTCGATGATCGTGTGATTGCTTTGGGCTATCCGAAACATACAGGAGGCGGCGTGGATTGGCCTCCCTATTCGCCAGACATGAACCCCTGTGACTTCTTTCTGTGGGGACACTTGAAAGACCAGGTGTACCGCCAGAATCCAGAAACAATTGAACAGCTGAAGCAGTACATCTAATCTGCAAGTGAAGCCATTCCGCCAGACACGTTGTCAAAGGTTTCGGGTAATTTCATTCAGAGACTACGCCATATTATTGCTACGCATGGTGGATATGTGGAAAATATCGTACTATAGAGTTTCCCAGACCGCAGCGCCATCTGTTGTTGAAAATTATAACTACTGCAATTTCGAAAGTTTGTCTGCCTGAAAATGTACTGTTGTCTCAAGCATATTGCAACAAACGGTGTATTTCTATCGCTGCTCGTTTAGTTTTTATTGCCGTTTCAAATATACCGGTCATTTTTGAAACACCCTGTAGCTTCATCCACCCTTGCTAATGGGCAGTAGTCCGAAAATGTCAACTGCTTGCAGCTCACCTACTTTACTCAGTGAGATGTTCTGTATCTCTCCTTGGGTGGCAGTTGTGGTCCACCCTCTGGCACCTATCATATGCATTCAGTTGTTTGCTGGCGCAGTTAAATAAAGCATAACAGTGCAAGACACCAATACCTTCCTTTGACCGATGGTGTCTATGACTATGAACTGCACATGTTCTTCTGGAAATCAAAGCTGCCACTCATCTTTACTTCTGTCTTTTCTTCTGAATAATACCTGTTTTCAATTTTTGTAAGATCTCATCACCATTTATTCCCATTTTATCCCATAGCTGACTTTTATTAATTTTAGAATTGTGTCAGTATTCTGTACCTGTTTTATGTGCTTATATTTCAAATACTCTTTCCCTTCATGTAGATCATTTTCTATTCATCCTCACTGTCATCCTTCACAATATTTTCTTCACTTCCAAGCATCATGAAAGCACATCAGAAAGCACATCAGAAACCGCACTGTCAGGACCTTTCATATACTCAGACCTATACTGAAACTATTGAATCTACCATTTAACCGTCTGCAGTCCTACAGGTATCTGAAGGATTTATGGTCAGTCGCAACGATGGTTTCATGTTCTTGCAAATTTATTTGGAATTTCATGAACCCCATACCACCGCTGAAACGTGCTTATCGGAAATTTCATATTCTCTCTCATGATTAGACGAAAGCAGCACTCCGATATTCTGTATTACCTCCCTCTATTTTCTTTTGGATGAGAGAAACACCAATCACAAAATCCGAGACAGCAGTTGCAAAATAGAAAAGAGTAGACGTGGCAGCATAGTAAAGCAGTTCACTGTTTTATAAATTGCTTTTTATTTTCTCAAAATCTCTATTACAATCAGGGATCCATGTTCATGACACATTTTTCTGTAATGGTCATGATAGTTTAGATGAATTTAGGGTTTCGTCATTCAAAAACATTTGCTACATGATGCACGTACCCATAAAAGTCTTTATCTGCTTCCAATTCTTCAGCTTTGCACATTATGCTATTGCTTTTATTTCATCATCATTACGCAGAACTCCTTATGACGATAGAACGTGTCCCAAATAATTTAACTTGGCCTTAACAAATTCAAATTTATTTCACTTTAGTTTCGTTTAATCTTTATGTTAAACTGTGAACACATCCTATATTAAATTTTAGTACTCCTGCCAAGTTGCTTTCACACCATTAATATGTCATTGGTGTAAATAGTAAGCTTGCTCATTAGTTCACTACCAAGCACAAAACTTACCATCCTTAAGAACACAGCAACAGAAATGTGAGCTCGAGAATTACCACTTTGCATTGGTTTACCATAGCTTATAACAGAAATGGAGTGTATTTTTTGCTCTTCTGTATTAATGACACTTGACTAAACACAGCTGTCAGGCCCATGCTCAAGATTAACCTAACGTTATTAAAATCTTGAATTATCTAATTCATATTTGCAGGATGCTCAATTTCCTTAATCATTACGTTATTTCTCTTTTTCACATCTAAAATAATTCTGACAAACTTATCCACTTTCTTTACAACTGTCACAAGTTTTCTGTACTTGCTTCCACTCCAGTCAGGCACATCCCAATCTAACGTAGGTTCGAGTTCTGCTCTTATAGTACAGTAATGGCCATTAAAATTGCTACACCACGAAGATGACGTGCTACAGACGTGAAATTTAACCGACAGGAAGAAGATGCTGTGATATGCAAATGATTAGCTTTTCAGAGCATTCACATAAGATGGCGACGGTGGCGACACCTACAAGTGCTGACATGAGGAAAGTTTCCTACCGATTTCTCATACACAAACAGCAGTTGACCGGCGTTGCCTAGTGAAACGTTGTTGTGACGCCTCGTGTAAGGCGGAGAAATGCGTACCATCAATTTTCCGACTTTGATAAAGGTTGGATTGTAGCCTATCGCGATTGCGGTTTATCGTATCGCGACATTGCTGCTCGCGTTGGTCGAGATCCAATGACTGTTAGCAGAATATGGAATCGGTGGGTTAAGGAGGGTAATACGGAGCGCCGTGTTGGATCCCAACGGCCTCGTAACACTAGCAGTCGAGATGACAGGCATCTTATCGGCATGGCTGTAACGGATCGTGCAGCCACGTCTCGATCCCTGAGTCAACAGATGGGGACGTCTGCAAGACAACACCCATATGCAAGAACAGTTCGACGACCTTTGCAGTAGCATGGACTATCAGCTCGGAGACAATGGCTGCGGTCACCCTTGACGCTGCATCCCACACAGTCAGGAGCGCCTGCAATGGTGTACTCAACGACGAGCCTGGGTGCCCGAATGGCAAAACGTCATTTTTCCGGATGAATCCAGGTTCTGTTTGCAGCATCATGATGGTCGCATCAATGTTTGGCGACATCGCGGTGAACGCACATTGGAAGCGTGTATTCGTCATCGCCATACTGGCGTGTCACCCGGCGTGATGGTATGGGGTGCCATTGGTTACAGGTCTCGGTCACCTCTTGTTCGCATTGACGGTACTCTGAACAGTGGACGTCGCATTTCAGATGTGTTACGACCCGTGGCTCTACCCTTCATTCGATCCCTGCGAAACCCTACATTTCAGCAGGATAATGCACGATCTCATGTCGTGAAACATCTATTTCTCTTTAAATAATTCAGTATCGTTATCCCAATCAGGTATTACACTGAAATCATCTCTAAAGACAAAGTTCTCCGCACTTACTAACTCTAGCTTCCTCGCAAAACTAAACTTCTCATTCTTCGAGACTTCAGAACTAACAGCTGATAGCATCCAGCATGAGCTACCCAATCACTGGCCTTATAATTAGTTTCATCTTTTTCCATCGAGTAATGGCTTAATTCATTACTCATAAACGTCATCATCAGTTAAATTGATCTGTGCTATGTCTTCAGCAAAACTAGATACCAGTGTACTATCTACTGTATCCACAAACATTAATTGCATCCACAGTCTCTAAGTGCAACAAAACTCTGGACAACACACAAATAATTTGCACATGCACAGCCTTGTAATTTCTCATCATCATCAGCTCCTGTTAGAAGTTCCACTGTCTGCACAAGAGAAACCCCATTACTGGAACATGCACTCCCCTGTACATAGCTGTCCAAAAAATCATTTGATGCAGGCTGCACTGCCTGCAAACAACATAGATTAACCACAGCCAGGAATGATCTCACTGCATCTAATTCAATGTCATTTATGTTGTCATTCACACAATCACTGAACTCTGTGTAGCATATATTTGTTTCCTCTGGTTCAAAATTGTTCAAATGGCTCTGAGCACTATGGGACTCAACATCTTAGGTCATCAGTCCCCTAGAACTTAGAACTACTTAAACCTAACAAAGCTAAGGACATCACACACATCCATGCCCGAGGCAGGATTCGAACCTGCGACCGTAGCGGTCTCGCGGTTCCAGACTGTAGCCCCTAGAACCGCACGGCCACTCCGGCAGCCTTTTCCTCTGGTGTCACAGGTGATTCAGATTCTTACATTTGCACGAGATAAAATGCTGCTAATTCAGTGCTATTATCCTCAATCTCCACAATCATTCTACTCTCTTAATTAAATAAACTTTCGATATCAGCCTCCTCTTCCTGACCTTTCTATTCTCTACTTTTTCTACCTTTATTTAATTTTCTTTTATCATTTAAGCTGAAACAAATGTCCCCAGAAATGATTTTTTCGCAAGACTGCATGTATCTTAGAAATTATTTCTTCTTTTTCCTCTTTATTATTACTATTATAAAATTCCCATTAGTATACCCATTAGCATTCCTTTCTTTGGTTCTATTCTGTACAGAAATCATTGTCCTATCTAGGATTCCAGTTGGAATCATTTTTAGTTTCCTGAATTTAACCTTGTTGCTCCTCTCAGTTAACTTCATAAATTTGTGGTCCATAATTTTGCATCCAACTGTGATCATTCCTGTGCTACAAATGACCTCTCTGATTTCTATTTCTCTCAGTAAATCTTCTGCTGCTGCTTCTCTAATTCCCATCATGATCCTTGTTTCTGTAATTGATGTGGTCCTCATTTTCCCAACACCTATTCTGTCTGTATTATCATGCTGGTTTCTTTGATTGTCATTTTGATTATTCACCCAGTATGTCTATAACAAATTGCTAGATCTATCTTTTCAACAAAATCTAAAAATCTCTCTACTGAGACAGCAAGATAGTGAATTAACTCTCACTGTAGCGGCTCAGGTAATTTCTTTTCAGTGTTGACATTTCTCTTAATGCACAAAGTGGCTATCAAGATGACCCAATTTCTTCGAAGCCTCCTGAAAAAATTCCCTCATTGAAAATCTTCCAGGTCCATTCAGGAATCTACTTTGTTTAACTTGACTATAGTACCTATTCAAAAACCTCTGTTTAAAAACTTCAGATGTACTGAACTGGTGAAAATTGAAGTCTCTGCAGATTCCACCAGTAATTATTATAGGAAAATGATTTTCGCTTCATTATTCATGCATGGTACAAAAAAATCCCTACAAGAAGCTAGAAAACCAACAGCATGATACGTTTTTTATTACAAACTACGATCACAGGCCATTTCACATTTGCAATAACATTTTCAGTTCTAAATTACTTGTTCTGCTATTTACTTTAATAAGTTCATTTTCTTTACAATTACCTCTTGTATCTCAATTCTTAAATTGTCAGCAGTGATCCCCACTTGCCTTTCAGAACAGATCTGAGATTGTCATTGCTAACTACAACTCTTCACCGATTCAGCTAGTGCCTGCATCGTCTCTGCGTCCCTAGCATCACTCGTCTTCTTGCTTAAATCACTAGGAACTATGCAGAATGACATCTTCCATCTATTCAAACATGTGCTTATCTCAACGTACTTTTTATTTAAAGTACAATATTTTGAGCAGACTGACGGTGTTGCTATGGGTAGCCCTTTGTCTCCCATAGTAGCTAATTTTTTTATGGAAGGCTTCGAGGAAAAGGCACTTCAGTTTCTGGAGATATGTGCACGACACATTTGTAGTTTGGCCACACAGACCAGAAAAGCTTCCTGCATTTCTGGAACACCTTCACTCCCTCCATCCCAGCATTTGCTCCACCATGGAAGTGGAGAAAAATGAAGACCTCCCGTTTCTTGATGTCTTGGTCCGCAGAAAGAAGATGGTTCCTAGGGGCACAATGTGTTTCACAAACCGACCCACACTGACCTATATCTATGAGCTACGAGCTGTCGTCACCCTTCTCAACACAGTAGCGTGTTGCGGACTCTCGTTCATAGGGCTAGAACAATCTCTGATGCAGGGAACTTATCAGCAGAGCTTATCCATCTGCTGTCTGAATTTGTACGAAACGGGTACTCTGATAAACAGATCCGATCCGTAGTGCATTTAAACCTGCACGCACTAAAGCTCAAGAACAACCAGAAGAAGCGGAGAACTCCAAGAGGATGGTTTTTCTACGGTATGTTGGTGGTGTATCCTTTAAGATTGTCAGGCTATTCAAAAAACACTAAATAAAACGTGTCTTCCGCCATCCATCGCGTGTGCAAACCATGCTGGGTTCAGTTAAAGACGACCTAGGTCTAAGGAGACCAGGGGTATATAAATTCGCTTGCCAGTGTGGGAAATCATACATTGGCCAGACGTGTCGCACTGTTAAGGATAGATGTGCTGAACATAGACGTCACATCAGACTGGGTCATCAAGAAAAGTCTTCTGTGCCTGAAAACGGTTTTAAAACGGGAACACAGCATGAACTACAGAGAGACAAAGATAATTTCGTTCGCTTTCACGTACTGGGACTCCATCATTGAAGAAGCAGTCGAAATTCGTATAAATAACGACCTGATCAACAGAGACACGGGATTTCAACTCGTCAAGGCATGGGAACCAGCTCTACCGGTACTAAGGCACAGTCGGCCGTAGTCGAACGAATCCGAGTCAACATGGGGGGAGAATCAAAGTCCGCACACTTAAACCGGGCGCCAACACTCCGCCCACACGCTTGTTGGGCTGCTATTTGCAGCCTCGTTTTTCGCACTTCGCGAATTAGAAGCCCATGGCCCGTTTCTATGGCAGGGGGCACTGTATGTCGCTGTGCTCTATGATTCGTCTACTATGACGTAATAGCCTTAACCCTTGCTCCCTGCGCTCTTCTAGCTAGTCAGCGTATATATTGGCGAGCCGTTGCAGCAACACGACATTCTACCTAACCATTTACGAACTTACTATTCACCTCACTCCTACCCTCAAAGACCTTGGCCTCACCCTCGACCTCCACCTCACCTGGACTCCCCATCTCCTTACAATCCAACACAAAGCCCACAACAGACTCCCCTCCCGAAATTCCTGTCCGACCAGACATAGGGAAAGCATCCTTCCATCATCCTTTACACATACAAATCCTTGATCTGCCCCATCCTTTGTTATGCTAGCGCTGCTTGGATTTCCACCCCTTCCAGGTTCTATAAGCCCTCCAAATCCTAGAACGCCATGCACTCCACCTCGCCTTCCATAGCCGTCTGCTATCCCCCACGCGCATCCTCTATGACCTCATCCTCTTCCTCTCTTCCTCCTTTTCCTTGAAAATATCCACACCCTGTATATTGTCCGCTGACTCCATCCCCCCCCACCCCTTGGTGTACCCCTTCCTCTCCACCCCCACCCTGTTGCTAGACCTTGTCTTCCCTCTTCATCTCCTGCCCTGCCTGTCTCCTGCTTCATGGTGCACACCTTGTCCCCCCCCTTTTCCTCTTCCTCCCGCCCCCTCCCCTCTTTTTCCCTCCTCACAGACCTCCAGTCCCTCAGCAGGTCCCTATCAGTGGTTTTTATTTTTTGAGAGTGTTCCCTCGTTTCCAGTGGTTTTGTTTTTTAAGTTTCTCACTCTGTGTGATTTTTATACTGTGGCCGACAGTGGTTAGCACACTGGACTCGCATTCAGGAGGACGACGGTTCAATCCCGTCTCCGGCCATCCTGATTTAGGTTTTCCGTGATTTCCCTAAATCGCTTCATGCAAATGCTGGGATGGTTCCTGTGAAAGGGCACGGCCGATTTCCTTCCCCATCCTTTCCTCACCCGAGCTTGCGCTCCGTCTCTAATGACCTCGTTGTCGACGGGATGTTAAACACTAATCTCCTCCTCCTCCTGTGGCCGACTTTTAACTTGTGTTTGAGACCTGTGATTTTAAGTGTGCAATGAATTGCCAGCTGTGTTCTTTTAACTTCATGTCAACTTTTTAACTGTCCCCCCCTGTGCATGTCCCCATATTAGTGTATGTCTTAATTCCCATCATCTCCATTTGATGTGTTTTTTATGTCCCCCTTTTATCACCCCCATTTTTTGTAAGCGTTCCCCTTTCACTGTTTTAAAACCTTTAGCTGAAGAGCGGTGGAATGTGCAGCTGCCAGCCCTCCCCTGCCGATGAGGCAGGGGAATGAAACTAAAATAAAGAAAAAAAAGCAACAAGACCTTCCCCATTTTTTCTCTTCTCTCAGGCCTCCTGTCCCTCGGCAGGTGCCTACCGGTGGTTTTTATTTACTGTTATTCTTGGTCTGTGCTCCTTCGTTTCAGTGGTTTTTCAAGTGTTACTTGCTGTGAGCATTTTTATGCAGTGGCCGACTTTTAATATATATGAGGCTCCAGTGTATTTTAAGTGCCCCTCAACGTCAGCTGTGTTCTTTTACCTGTACGTCGACTTTTTTAAATGTCCCTCAGTGAATGATCCTGTGTTAGTGTATATTTTAACTTCCATTATCTCAATTTTCTGTGTTTTTATGTCTCGCTTCTTCCCCCTTTTTATGTTTGAGTTCCCCTTTTTATATTTTTTCTAAAGCCACTTGGCTGCCCATATGGGGCAGGGGCATTAAATTACAATAAAGAGAAAAAACAGCAACATATCAGTAATTACCTGAAGATGACGAGCAGCTGTCTCGTCGAAATATTGTGCAGCTTCCACAACATTATCTGACCCATGAACCATTGAAGCAAATTTTTAAGTTATCATAGCTGCAACTCGAAAATATTACAAATCCACATAAACTGTCCTTCGAAAAAATTCGATCTTTTTAGAGTTGCGACCGATATGCTATTCTCTGAAATGCACGTCTGTTCTTTTCCAAGTATCGAAACGAACTCTCCACAGTCAAAACGACAGCTGTCGTTGTGAAAATGTTCATATACACATTTCTCCTATTACTAGCAGACAAACGGTATATTAAATGGGTCTATAATTTCAACAGCTTCCTAATGATGTCCTTATATTTTTTAGTAGAGTTCATAGTATTTAAATCATTCATAGATTAATCAATTGGGTAGCTAATTGGCAGTTATTTGCTACTAATTTTTATCAAACATAAGGAAAATTAAGAGATTATGGATAACTACTGTAACCGCTTTTTTATGCTGCCACTACTTTTACAATATACAGTTTATTTTACGTTAAACTACATTTTTTTCATTTTCAAGTGAACATTCTAGCTTATAATTAAAAATACTCTGTATTGTATCTATATAAATGTCTGAAACTACATTTCTGTAGATACTTGGTTTGTTAGATTCGCTTAAGGCGTGTAGGAGACATTAATTTTCAAAATTATCTTAAGCCTGATAATGCTTTTGTGACTGGATAAGGCAGGTCTATTCGTTTTTGAGTTCACTCGTCGAATGAAAATATTTACAGCAGCTATTAAACCAGATGTGGAACGCGACTAATCCAATGGCAAAAGACATTTGCAGGCAACTGAATTAATGTGAAAAAGTTTTTCTGTTCTGCGGCAACGCAGACTTACTTTCAGGTATTTCTTGCCTTAGTTGGTCCAAAACACTTTCGTCCTTTTCAAATGGTCAATAAGAAGAATCCCAATAGTACTCCAGGAAGGAGCCACAACTTTCCGACAGATGAAATTGTCTTCACCTTTTTGCACTGCAGATTCGAGCATCCACCCCAGACTCAATCAGTATTTCATTTCTGATGTGAAGTGGTAACAAATTGATGAACGTAATCACTGAGTTCATCTTAGAACGCTCCAAAAATTTCTCAGAATTTCGTTTTCTCATAATTCAACAAAGATTACAAATAGGTAAATTCATTATGTAAAAGGTCTCGTACTCTTTCTTGTGACTTGCCTACGATGTTATCTATTTGAAACACTTTTAACTATCTATCGTAGGATACCAAAATGGACATTTTCTTGTTATTTTCATCTGTGGTTGAAGTTATGGGTCATTTTTGGCATTCATTAACATCTGAAAATATGAGGCATGCTGTAATTCGGCCATGAATTTATTAACTGTTTTAAACGAAGAACATACTTCTTTTAAATCTTCACCAATATTGGCTATTGGGAAGAAACAGAGGACTGTAGTATTAGTGTCATCTTAGTCTTAAGAGACATCGTGGTAAGATGGCAGGTCTAAAGAATGCTCAGGAACGCATGGTGGTTTCTGCATTCGTAGATGCAGACAGCTGTGGAAGTACATTGTTTCGAACTTGATGTCAGTTTGGAGCTAGGGAGCTAATGTACTTTTATGTGGCACGATATGTCTGGATGACGTCATTTTCTATCAACACTTTTCTCGTCAGGCTGAACACCGCATTGGAGATGAGTCATTCTCAGCCAGACGCTACTAGGTCAGACCTGTGCCCAAAACATACGGCCTTCTTTCGTCAGGCAGTATGTTATGCTATGCAGTGGGCGAGCCGCCGATCTTTTATGGGAAACTAGGCTTCGGGTCCCCCCCATGAACCATGGACCTTGCCGTTGCTGGGGAGGCTTGCGTGCCTCAGCGATACAGATGGCCGTACCGTAGGTGCAACCACAACGGAGGGGTATCTGTTGAGAGGTCAGACAAACATGTGGTTCCTGAAGAGGGGCAGCAGCCTTTTCAGTAGTTGCAGGGGCGATCAGTCTGGATGATTGACTGATCTGGCCTTGTAACATTAACCAAAACGGCCTTGCTGTGCTGGTACTGCGAACGGCTGAAAGCAAGGGGAAACTACAGCCGTAATTTTTCTCGAGGACATGCAGCTTTACTGTACGATTAAATGATGATGGCGTCCTCTTGGGTAAAATATTCCGGAGGTAAAATAGTCCCCCATTCGGATCTCTGGGCGGGGACTATTCAAGAGAACGTCGTTATCAGGAGAAAGAAAACTGGCATTCTACGGATCGGAGTGTGGAATGTCAGATCCCTTAATCGGGCAAGTAGGTTAGAAAATTTAAAAAGGGAAATGGATAGGTTAAAGTTAGATATAGTGGGAATTAGTGAAGTTCGGTGGCAGGAGGAACAAGACTTTTGGTCAGGTGATTACAGGGTTATAAATACAAAATCAAATAGGGGTAATGCAGGAGTAGGTTTAACAATGAATAAAAAAATAGTAGTGCGGGTTAGCTACTACAAACAGCATAGTGAACGCATTATTGTGGCCAAGATAGACACAAAACCCATGCCTACTACAGTAGTACAAGTTTATATGCCAACTAGCTCTGCAGATGATGAAGAAATTGATGAAATGTATGACGAGATAAAAGAAATTATTCAGGTAATGAAGGGAGACGAAAATTTAATAGTCATGGGTGACTGAAATTCGTCAGTAGGAAAAGGGAGAGAAGGAAACATAGTAGGTGAATATGGATTGGGGGGAAGAAATGAAAGAGGAAGCCGCCTTGTAGAATTTTGCACAGAGCATAACTTAATCATAGCTAACACTTGTTTCAAGAAACATGAAAGAAGGTTGTATACCTGGAAGAATCCTGGAGATACTAAAAGGTATCAGATAGATTACATAATGGTAAGACAGAGATTTAGGAACCAGGTTTTAAATTGTAAGACATTTCCAGGGGCAGATGTGGATTCTGTCCACAATCTATTGGTTATGAACTGCAGATTGAAACTGAAGAAACTGCAAAAAGGCGGGAGTTTAAGGAGATGGGACCTGGATAAACTGAAAGGACCAGAGGTTGTACAGAGTTTCAGGGAGAGCATAAGGGAACAATTGACAGGAATGGGGGAAAGAAATACAGTAGAAGAAGAATGGGTAGCTCTGAGGGGAAGTAGTGAAGGCAGCAGAGGATCAAGTAGGTAAAAAGACGAGGGCTAATAGAAATCCTTGGGTAACAGAAGAAATATTGAATTTAATTGATGAAAGGAGAAAATATAAAAATGCAGTAAATGAAGCAGGCAAAAAGGAATACAAACGTCTCAAAAATGAGATCGACAGGAAGTGCAAAATGGCTAAGCAGGGATGGCTAAAGGACAAATGTAAGGATGTAGAGACTTGTCTCACTAGGGGTAAGATAGATACTGCCTACAGGAAAATTAAAGAGACCTTTGGAGAGAAGAGAACCACTTGTATGAATATCAAGAGCTCAGATGGCAACCTAGTTCTAAGCAAAGAAGGGAAGGCAGAAAGGTAGAAGGAGTATATAGAGGGTTTATACAAGAGCGATGTACTTGAGGTCAATATTATGGAAATGGAAGAGGATGTAGATGAAGATGAAATGGGAGATAAGATACTGCGTGAAAAGTATGACAGAGCACTGAAAGACCTGAGTCGAAACAAGGCCCCGGGAGTAGACAACATTCCATTAGAACTACTGATGGCCTTGGGAGAGCCAGTCATGACAAAACTCTACCATCTGGTGAGCAAGATGTATGAGACAGGCGAAATACCCTCAGAGTGTGCTCCCTGCCGCCGTTGGATAAGCAGCTGAGCAGCAAGTCGTATACTCCTAGCTCACTCGTTTGTTACATAGTTTAATTCTTAATTTCTTTGCGTGTTTTTGGTACTTGCATTGTTTAATTCATAAATTTCGGGCGTATTATAGTATTTGAGAGTTGTAGCATCGCGTTTTAGTACCTGAATAGTGTAAATTCGCGTAGTTGTTTGTCTACTGTTTTTGTTTTTGAACGGCCAGTGTCGGTTGGTCACAGTCAGTGTGCTCCCTGCCGCCGTTGGATAAGCAGCTGAGCAGCAAGTCGTATACTCCTAGCTCAATCGTTTGTTACATAGTTTAATTCTTAATTTCTTTGCGTGTTATTGGTACTTGCATTGTTTAATTCATAAATTTCTGGAGTATTATAGTATTTGAGAGTGTAGCATCGCGTTTTAGTACCTGAATAGTGTAATTTCGCTTAGTCTCCTTCCGCCGCCGAGCAGTGTCAGCAGTGCGCAAGTAGCAGCATTACTGCATTTACTAGGCAATCTTGTATTTTAATAACCGTTTAAATTTTGTCGATTTGTTTGCACTCTCTGTAGATTAGTTCAGACGTTCTTTGCAAAACAGGTTTTAGCATGGATAGGGACTGCAACTGCTGTGTTCGGATGCAGGCTGAGTTGGCATCCCTTCGCTCCCAGCTTCAGGCAGTGTTGGCTTCGGTCACACAGCTTGAGGCTGTTGCCAACGGGCATCACTGTGGGGGTCCAGATGGGGGTTTTTTCGGGGACGGTCAGCTCGTCCCCCGCATTGAGGCTGATCCCTCACCTGTGGTAGAGTGGGAGGTCGTTTCAAGGTGTGGCAGGGGGCGAAAGACATTCCGGAGTGCTGAACGGAATGCCTCTCCAGTTTGTCTGACGAACCGGTTTCAGGCTCTGTCTCAGGCTGATACTGATCTTCGGCCTGACATGGCTGCTTGTCCTGTTCCAGAGGTTGCCCCTCAGTCTGCAAGATCCGGGCAGTTGCAGAGGGTGGGCTTACTGGTAGTTGGGAGCTCCAACGTCAGGCGCGTAATGGGGCCCCTTAGGGAAATGGCAGCAAGAGAGGGGAAGAAAACCAATGTGCACTCCGTGTGCATACCGGGGGGAGTCATTCCAGATGTGGAAAGGGTCCTTCCGGATGCCATGAAGGGTACAGGGTGCACCCATCTGCAGGTGGTCGCTCATGTCGGCATCAATGATGTGTGTCGCTATGGATCGGAGGAAATCCTCTCTGGCTTCCGGCGGCTATCTGATTTGGTGAAGACTGCCAGCCTCGCTAGCGGGATGAAAGCAGAGCTCACTATCTGCAGCATCGTCAACAGGACTGACTGCGGACCTTTGGTACAGAGCCGAGTGGAGGGTCTGAATCAGAGGCTGAGACGGTTCTGCGACCGTGTGGGCTGCAGATTCCTCGACTTGCGCCATAGGGCGGTGGGGTTTCGGGTTCCGCTGGATAGGTCAGGAGTCCACTACACGCAACAAGCGGCTACACGGGTAGCAGGGGTTGTGTGGCGTGGGCTGGGCGGTTTTTTAGGTTAGATGGCCTTGGGCAAGTACAGAAAGGGCAACAGCCTCAACGGGTGCGGGGCAACGTCAGGACATGCGGGGACTAAGCAGCAATCGGTATTGTAATTGTCAACTGTCGAAGCTGCGTTGGTAAAGTACCGGAACTTCAAGCGCTGATAGAAAGCACCGAAGCTGAAATCGTTATAGGTACAGAAAGCTGGCTTAAGCCAGAGATAAATTCTGCCGAAATTTTTACAAAGGTACAGACGGTGTTTAGAAAGGATAGATTGCATGCAACCGGTGGTGGAGTGTTCGTCGCTGTTAGTAGCAGTTTATCCTGTATTGAAGTAGAAGTGGATAGTTCCTGTGAATTATTATGGGTGGAGGTTACACTCAACAACCGAGCTAGGTTAATAATTGGCTCCTTTTACCGACCTCCCGACTCAGCAGCATTAGTGGCAGAACAACTGGGAGAAAATTTGGAATACATTTCACATAAATTTTCTCAGCATGTTATAGTCTTAGGTGGAGATTTCAATTTACCAGATATAGACTGGGACACTCAGATGTTTAGGACGGGTGGTAGGGACAGAGCATCGAGTGACATTATACTGACTTCACTATTCGAAAATTACCTCGAGCAATTAAACAGAGAACCGACTCGTGGAGATAACATCTTGGACCTACTGATAACAAACAGACCCGAACTTTTCGACTCTGTATGTACAGAACAGGGAATCAGTGATCATAAGGCCGTTGCAGCATCCCTGAATATGGAAGTTAATAGGAATATAAGAAAAGAGAGGAAGGTTTACCTGTTTAGCAAGAGTAATAGAAGGCAGATTTCAGACTACCTAACAGATCAAAACGAAAACTTCTGTTCCGACACTGACAATGTTGAGTGTTTATGGAAAAAGTTCAAGGCAATCGTAAAATGCGTTTTAGACACGTACGTGCCGAGTAAAACTGTGAGGGACGGGAAAAACCCACCGTGGTACAACAACAAAGTTAGGAAACTACTGCGAAAGCAAAGAGAGCTCCACTCCAAGTTTAAATGCAGCCAAAACCTCTCAGACAAACAGAAGCTAAACGATGTCAAAGTTAGCGTAAGGAGGGCTATGCGTGAAGCGTTCATTGAATTCGAAAGTAAAATTCTATGTACCGACTTGACAGAAAATCCTAGGAAGTTCTGGTCTTACGTTAAATCAGTAAGTGGCTTGAAACAGCATATCCAGACACTACGGGATGATGATGGCATTGAAACAGAGGATGACACGCGTAATGCTGAAATACTAAACACCTTTTTCCAAAGCTGTTTCACAGAGGAAGACCGCACTGCAGTTCCTTCTCTAAATCCTCGCACAAACGAAAAAATGGCTGACATCGAAATAAGTGTCCAAGGAATAGAAAAGCAACTGGAATCACTCAATAGAGGAAAGTCCACTGGACCTGACGGGATACCAATTCGATTCTACACAGAGTACGCGAAAGAACTTGCCCCCCTTCTAACAGCCGTGTACCGCAAGTCTCTAGAGGAACGGAGGGTTCCAAATGATTGGAAAAGAGCACAGATAGTCCCAGTCTTCAAGAAGGGTCGTCGAACAGATGCGCAAAACTATAGACCTATATCTCTGACGTCGATCTCTTGTAGAATTTTAGAACATGTTTTTTGCTCGCGTATCATGTCATTTCTGGAAACCCAGAATCTACTATGTAGGAATCAACATGGATTCCGGAAACAGCGATCGTGTGAGACCCAACTCGCTTTATTTGTTCATGAGACCCAGAAAATATTAAATACAGGCTCCCAGGTAGATGCTATTTTTCTTGACTTCCGGAAGGCGTTCGATACAGTTCCGCACTGTCGCCTGATAAACAAAGTAAGAGCCTACGGAATATCAGACCAGCTGTGTGGCTGGATTGAAGAGTTTTTAGCAAACAGAACACAGCATGTTGTTGTCAATGGAGAGACGTCTACAGACGTTAAAGTAACCTCTGGCGTGCCACAGAAGAGTGTTATGGGACCATTGCTTTTCACAATATATATAAATGACCTAGTAGATAGTGTCGGAAGTTCCATGCGGCTTTGCGCGGATGATGCTGTAGTATACAGAGAAGTTGCAGCATTAGAAAATTGTAGCGAAATGCAGGAAGATCTGCAGCGGATAGGCACTTGGTGCAGGGAGTGGCAACTGACCCTTAACATAGACAAATGTAATGTATTGCGAATACATAGAAAGAAGGATCCTTTATTGTATGATTATATGATAGCGGAACAAACACTGGTAGCAGTTACTTCTGTAAAATATCTGGGAGTATGCGTGCGGAACGATTTGAAGTGGAATGATCATATAAAATTAATTGTTGGTAAGGCGGGTACCAGGTTGAGATTCACTGGGAGAGTACTTAGAAAATGTAGTCCATCAACAAAGGAGGTGGCTTACAAAACACTCGTTCGACCTATACTTGAGTATTGCTCATCAGTGTGGGATCCGTACCAGATCGGTCTGACGGAGGAGATAGAGAAGATCCAAAGAAGAGCGGCGCGTTTCGTCACAGGGTTATTTGGTAACCGTGATAGCGTTACGGAGATGTTTAATAAACTCAAGTGGCAGACTCTGCAAGAGAGGCGCTCTGCATCGCGGTGTAGCTTGCTCGCCAGGTTTCGAGAGGGTGCGTTTCTGGATGAGGTATCGAATATATTGCTTCCCCCTACTTATACCTCCCGAGGAGATCACGAATGTAAAATTAGAGAGATTAGAGCGCGCACGGAGGCTTTCAGACAGTCGTTTTTTCCGCGAACCATACGCGACTGGAACAGGAAAGGGAGGTAATGACAGTGGCACGTAAAGTGCCCTCCGCCACACACCGTTGGGTGGCTTGCGGAGTATCAATGTAGATGTAGATATAGACTTCAAGAAGAATATAATAATTCCAATCCCAAAGAAAGCAGGTGTTGAAAGATGTGAAAATTACCGAACTACCAGTTTAATAAGTCACAGCTGCAAAATACTAACGCGAATTCTTTACAGATGAATGGAAAAACTGGTAGAAGCGGACCTCGGGGAAGATCAGTTTGGATTCCGTAGAAATGTTGGAACACGTGAGGCAATACTAACCTTACGACTTATCTTAGAAGAAAGATTAAGAAAAGGCAAACCTACGTTTCTAGCATTTGTAGACTTAGAGAAAGCTTTTGACAACGTTAACTGGAATACTCTCTTTCAAATTCTGAAGGTGGCAGGGGTAAAATACAGGGAGCGAAAGGCTATTTACAATTTGTACAGAAAACAGATGGCAGTTATAAGAGTCGAGGGGCATGAAAGGGAAGCAGTGGTTGGGAAAGGAGTGAGACAGGGTTGTAGCCTCTCCCCGATGTTATTCAATCTGTATATTGAGCAAGCAGTAAAGGAAACAAAAGAAAAATTCGGAGTAGGTATTAAAATCCATGGAGAAGAAATAAAAACTTTGAGGTTCGCCGATGACATTGTAATTCTGTCAGAGACAGCAAATTACTTGGAAGAGCAGTTGAACGGAATGGACAGTGTCTTGAAAGGAGGATATAAGATGAACATCAACAAAAGCAAAACGAGGATAATGGAATGTAGTCAAATTAAATCGGGTGATGCTGAGGGAATTAGATTAGGAAATGAGACACTTAAAGTAGTAAAGGAGTTTTGCGATTTAGGGAGTAAAATAACTGATGATGGTCGAAGTAGAGAGGATCTAAAATGTAGACTGGCAATGGCAAGGAAATCGTTTCTGAAGAAGAGAAATTTGTTAACATCGAGTATAGATTTAAGTGTCAGGAAGTCGTTTCTGAAAGTATTTGTATGGAGTGTAGCCATGTATGGAAGTGAAACATGGACGATAACCAGTTTGGACAAGAAGAGAATAGAAGCTTTCGAAATGTGGTGCTACAGAAGAATGCTGAAGATAAGGTGGATAGATCACGTAATTAATGAGGAGATATTGAATAGGATTGGGGAGAAGAGAAGTTTGTGGCACAACTTGACTAGAAGAAGGGATCGGTTGGTAGGACATATTTTGAGGCATCAAGGGATCACAAATTTAGCATTGGAGGGCAGTGTGGAGGGTAAAAATCGTAGAGGGAGACCAAGAGATGAATACACTAAGCAGATTCAGAAGGATGTAGGTTGCAGTAGGTACTGGAAGATGAAGATGCTTGCACAGGATAGAGTAGCATGGAGAGCTGCATCAAACCAGTCTCAGGACTGAAGACCACAACAACAACAGGCTACGGGTCACGCACGGTCAAATGTGTCCAGCGGCGCTGCAGAGAAGCCTGCACGAGGTCTACTTGTCTAAATTCAAATCAAGGTGAATTTTTGTTAGTAGGACTGAATTTATCAGGGTAACATTATTTTGATTAACGTTGACAATAGTCTCGAACGTCAAGAACCCTTCAGTTGAATGTTGTTAATTGCATCCAGTTTGAAACCTCCTTGTCTTCCTGCGCTCCCTTACGAGGAGAAGCAACAAATAAGGCATTCCTCTTGGAATATTGGTCCACAGAAGCTTCAGATTTGGTGGGTATCCATATTTTGTTTCTATGCATTTATTTTCCCTACACGATTTTAATATCAGTTTCATGTACTTAGAAGGTTCAAACATTACGTCAATGTGCCGAATCAGTCGTTTGGAAATTCCGAACTCTCTCTAACAGGAAGGTAGGACAGCCTTTAGTTCTACTTTGTACATACTGATTCACTTAAAATCAACAGCACTGTGAATATTTCCGATACTAGACGGAGAATTACTGTTGTGGCTCCCCATAAAAAAGCAACAGGAATGATTCACGAAGCTAATTTATGCGTTGATAATAACAGTGGGGGTGATTTGAATATACATGGGATACTGTTGCAGAGTTGTAGTGTTAATACTTCATCACTGCACCCGCTCTCACTCTCCCACAGCGTATAGTATGACAAATGTAAAGTATGAGACATGCTCTCCCGCTTCAGCCACACATGGCAAGTACAGGAAATATTTTATCTGTATTTTTGCTTCTATTATTCGTTTAGCATAAGAATATTGATTTCTGGCGCTTTGTTTCATGTTTAACGTGCACCGTTCGGGACGCAAACGAGCGACATCCATCCAAAGCAACCTGCAGCCAACCGACGGAACTAGCCATAAGACGACAGCCTGTAGTGAGTATGTGATAGTCAGAAGATGGGTTTCGGCCAATTGCGTCGTCTTTTGAAATTGTTAAGACATTGAAAAATTCATTGTGACTGAAATTATCACATACAGAGATATTCAATCTCACCTCTCTCATTATCGTAACTGAGGTAATATGTCGGCTTTTTAAGACGCCGTTGAGCCTACATCACTTTATATTCTAAAGCTGAAATTTGAACAAGATCATGTTAACTGCGTACACGAAAATACTGTTATTGCAGGAACAGAGTAAATTTATTTGTTGCATAATAACCTGTTTTTCTCATTCATTAAAAATGAGTGACGTAAGAAGAGAATAACTGCTGCAATCAGAGTGACTAGTTGTCTGTTGATAGAAGTGGTGTAAAACACAAATTTTGTGTTCCAAAGAAAAGAACTTCATTGCTCAAAAACCTTATAGCACAGGTATTGATACTGTGGTTTTAGATTTCTGCGTCGACCTTATATCATTGGAGTAAAAGTGTTAATTTAGCAAAATCCTCGAGTATCTACCAATTAAAAGTTCAAAAGAAGCTGGAAAGAACATTCACTAAGTTTTCAGAACTTTGTTGCGACTCTGTAAAGCATATTTAGACGCTTCTGTGCAAACAATATCATCTTTGACTTTTAGACACTTCTTTAAAATTATATCAAATGGTGCTCTGTAAATTCAGTGGTTTTTACAAGGTGCTTAATTTAATGAACGTTTTTAAGTCACCTACGCTGATGTTAGGTTAGTTGAAAGTAGCATCAGTTTTTCTAAATTTGTCACCAGAAGTATGAGTAGTTACACGCTTTAAGCAGTGTCGCAGTAGCGTAGAGTGGAAGTAACTCTGTATTTAAAAATCAAAAACCGCAAACGCAGACTATGACGTCAAGACAGAGCCGATATTTTGATGGATTCTGAGAATTAAAACCTTGCACCACCAGACAATATATAAGATCACAAGTGGCACGGGTGATGGTGTCTCAAAGGGGTCAATAACACATATGTATTGTAATGATGGCATTTCATGAAATAATTGCACTAGCTTATTGTGACAACCGCCACTGTGACTCAGAGCACATCTGCTACCACCTTTGCAGTAAACATGCACATTGTTTCTACTCAAAAATGTTTACATGTTCCAATAGTATAAGTTTTACATTGTTGTTCGAATCACTGTATTGGTCCATTCTGTGAGCTGCAGAGTTTATTTTATTTCAGTGAAAACAACACACTTGCGGGCTTTTAAAAAGAAATGACATGGTGATGTGTTGGCCATCAGATACGTACCCTCCGACTCAGAGTTAAAATATCATAGATTTTGGCTGGTTTCGTTGTCTAGGGGCTGAGATACGTAGTTGCCGCATTACAAGCCAAATACTGCTGAGTCTACAGTATACAATATGAATATACACATGAATCGAATGGCCGAAGGTTCCTATCACTTGGCAATACCGAATTTTGAATGTTATATAGACATTTATAAATGAAACATTGCAATTAAGTAAAGTACTATTAAGTAAGGTACTATTTTAATGACTTTAAATTATGGGTACGGTAGCAGAAGTACCTTTAAGAATGCCCTTTATTACTGTAAAACACTTATTCGAGTCGATGGTCCAGCAATTAAGTAAAATATAAGTTGAATAACTGGGAAACAATAGATTCCTACTTCATATAATTAGTTATGAACATCAACGTATCTTGCGAGATATTCACTTCTAAACGCATACTACGAAATATTTCTATCTCCCGCAACCAGGTGCAGATTGCTCCACTCTCCATTGTAGTTCCTGCGACCGCCCGCCGCTGCTTCACGTCCAGCATCCTGTGTTCATGCGTCCGTCGCGCCGTACTGTCCAGGAATCTCCCGTACTGTTCAGAACTCCCCTGTCCTCTCTCGAAACGATCCTCTTCCCCCACTTCCAAGTAGTCTCTCCATGTGTCCATTTTGGAACGATCGCTGTGATTGGTTAGAGCGCTCCTGCCCTGTCTCCAAGCCTATGCACACTTACAAACATAATGAAACACATTCGAAATATTGGATTTACATTTAAATAACTTGAAATTAAGTAAATATTCCTATGGCTGAACCATAAACACGCTCTAACATACATTATTAAATACATAAACAAATTAAATAAACATATATCAAAGGAATACAACAGAAGTAAGCCAGTAGCCTAAGGTCTCTGTGCTTTCTAAAACACAGTAAATAATTGACCAATTTCTTCATGAATAGTATATATCGGATATAAACAAAGACATACATGAATAAATATATTTATAAGCACGCTTCTACCGTTTTTTCGTGTAGCTGTGGAGTACTTATGGCCTGACGCGATCGATAGTGACAGGCCACTTAGACCTCCATAAACTCATGTACTATTCAAGTTACATGCCTGTAATTTATACAAATTTAGGTTTACGCTAATAGCTTTCTAAAGACACGTCGATCGAGAAAATCGGATGAACCGTTTTGATTCTGGAAATTTGTTGCTAGGTGTTACTTGTATAATTTATCGTCAGATACTAAACTTTAAACTAATAAAGATATTGAAAATCTGATTATGCCATCAGAATTGTCATGCAAATAATGGGAACGTACATGTTTCTTTTTGAGGTATCATGATTCATCTGGCTACTATTAATTTCTATACGAACTGTGAAATGTCTGCCATTAAGGTTTCACAAAGTCTGCCCTCTTTGGCACTCCAAGCATGTCTTCTTCACCGACACAGCGTCACCATGGAATTCCGACACGGTAGGCTGAACCCTGGCTAACGTTCGGCACCACGCGGCCGCCATAAGCCGCGGCCCACCGAGAGGTCCCAGCGTGGCCACACCAACTCCGAACTTAGAATATTTTCAGGTCGCCACAACTTGTCTGTTACCTCACACACTGTTTGAACATCTTGCATAGGAAATACATATCCAATACAGACAGATTCCCAGTCGACAGCTAAATTAAAATCCTACTACTGATTACCTCTATTTCTGGGCAGTCTTATAAATTACTAATCGTTACCCATGGCTGCACTCACATATCAGTAGTTTTCTTATGAAGAGTGATGGTAAGTAAGCTACCGGACGTGCAATGGCATCAGCTGCCATCATGTGTCTGCCTGTTTGGATAAGCATAACTCACAATACAGGTGGGCATGGACGGGAGAGCGCATCTATGCATCGTGTTATTGAAGTAACTGTACATTATACCACTTGCACATTATGCAACAATAGTGTGTATGTATAGATTAAACACAATGAAGATTATGTAAGCATTGTATTCATTACTTTACACCAACCAATAAAAGCATTTTCATAAATGTGATTAAGATCAAAATTATAAGAATAAATAGCATTTTCAAAGAGGAAATATTTTTCCCCAAAATTCATAAGTATATTTTACTACACACTTGCTAAAGCGGCCTATGCCATTCCGCAGGGCTCAAGGTGTCTCCAAACCAAATTTCATCGAAACTGGATCAAAGGATTAATTGTGAAAATCTAATAGGCAGAGTTACTTTTGCATTTATAATATTAGTACTATAGTTAAAACTTTCAGTTACGATATCTTTTATTTCGTGATGGGATTTTGATTAAATAAAACCTAACAGTGCCCCAAGCAATGCTCCAAATGTCTGTGAAAACTTCATGAAAGAGACTAGCGTGTTCAAACAGACAGACTCGATGGTTTCATATAAAACTTTAAACCGAGATATACTTTTTCCATGATCCAATTTTCAGGAAAAAAAGCCTATACGGTACTCCAAGCTATGCTCAAGTCATCTGTGAAAACTCCATGACAATTTGTCTGGTAGTTTTGGAGATTAGCGTGTTCAAATAGAAAGACAGATATGACGGATTTTGTTAGAACAATCATCAATAGTGTTCTGCCAAAATGCAGGTTTTCACATGGTAGTTCTTCAGGCTTTCCGGTCTTCTGCCTTCCTCTTCAGGTCCGCATAATTTGCTCTTCCCTTTATGTCGTCTATCATCTTGTGTCTCCTTCTTCCTCTCAGTTTCTCCCACAAACCTTCATCTACTAGCAAGCACTCCCTTCTCAATGAATATACCAACCAGTCCTTTTTCCTTTCTCTTATAACATTCAGCAGACGTCTTTTCTCACCAACCCTTTCCAATGCTCTTTCATTACTCTCTCTTTCCATCCAGCTTATCCTCTCCATTCTCCTCCACAACCACATCTCAAATGCTTCTAACCTTTTTTTCATCCACTCGTCTCAGCGTCCATGTTCCTGCCCCATATAGTGCAACACTCTAGACAAAACACTTCCCAAGCCTTTTCCTTAGACCTTCATCTAATTTGCCACTTAACAGTCTCCTCTTTCTGTTGAATGCCCCGTTTGCTATGGCAGTTCGAGTTTTCACCTCCTGGTGACACATCAAGTCCTCAGTTATTGTGCTCCCAAGATATTTAAAATTAAAAAAAAATTAAAAAAAAACATTAACTACATCTTTTTTTCCGTTGTCTGGTCCTAATGAAATAAAATGTGTGCGGTGCCCCAAAGCAAAGATGGTTGCCCAGAAAGTAATGCATCGAATTTTTTTATCAACCGAAAACAATGCTACGAATGCGAAACGTTACGTATGTGTCTCCTGAATGAGCGCGCCAAGTATCCGTCACTTCCGACAGATAGCATAGCTGCAGGACAGTTTCAAAATGGCGTCTGTAAGTGATGTACGTTACAAGCAACGTGCCGTCATTCAGTTTCTCATTACAGAGAAAGAAACTGTGGGGAATATTCAAAAAGCTTGTGCAAAGTCTGTGGAGCATTTGCTGTTGACAGAAGGACAGTTAGTCGCTGGGCATGGAGGGTGAGGTCATCAGAAGACGGTTCGTGGGAGCTCCACGATTTGCAGTAGTCGGGGAGACCATCCACGACTGTTACACCTGACATGCTTCGGCGAGCTGAAGCTGTCATTCGCGAGGACGGACACATTACGACTCGGCAGCTGGCGCTGCATCTGTCAATCAGCAAAGGAAGTATGGATGCAATTATCCGCACTCTTGGATATTCAAAAGTGTGTGCAAGATAGGTCCCGCGGTGTCTAACGGTGGATTACAAATCGCACAGAAAAAACATTGTCATGATTTGTTGCAACGTTTTGAAGCTGAGTGGGACGCCTTCCTGTCCCGGATCGTGACAAGTGATGAAACCGGAGTTCACCATTTTGGGCCCAAAACAAAGCTACAGTCGATGGAATGGCGTCATTCCCACTCCCCACAGAAGCAAAAACTGAATGCCACTGCTTTCGCCGGTAAGGTTGTGATCACCATGTTCTGGGACTGTGAAGGTTTGAGTCTCATTGATGTGATGCCAAGAGGCGGTACCATTAATTCAGAAGCATATGTCAACACATTAACAAAACTCAAGACACGCTTCCGGTATCTTCGGCGTCACAGCCACCCAGGAGACGTTTGGCTGCAACACGATAACGCTCGGTCCCATGCAAGTCAGAGGAGTGCTGAACACATCCCAAAACAGTGTTGAACAGTGTTATTCCATCCACTCTACAGCCCTGACCTAGCCCCCTCGGACTTCCACTTGTTTGCACCATTAAATGATGCCACTCGTGGAAGACATTTTGAAGACGACGAGAAGATGATTCAGACAGTGAAGCACTGGCTCCGCCACCAGGACAGGGATTCGTACCGGCTGGGCATACACACCCTTGTTTCGCCCTGAAGGATGGCCATAGAACGGGATGGGGACTACTCAGAAAAAAAATAGGGTGTGTAGATAAAGCACCATTCTTTTGTGTGAGTTAATTCTCATTATGTTCAATAAATAATAGTTGACGAGAAATATGCGGTGCATTGCTTTCTGGACAACACTCGTATGCTCAATTTTCCTGGAAAATACCATGAAAATTCGTCTAGTAGTTTAGGGTGTTAGAGTGTTAAACAGACCAATGGCCAGATACAACGGTTTTAGATAAGTCGATATCTTTTTCCTGCAAACTGATTTTGACTTAGTACAGTCTATGTGGTCCCCAGGCTGCGCTCTGGTTACGTGTGAAAACTCCGTGAAAATACTTCTAGTAGTTTTGGAGAACCGTATTCAGACAGACACGACAGTTTTACAAATTTATTATTAGCACGATTCTGATTCTGTAAAATCAGTCTGATATTGTGGGGTTCCTATCTATTGAATGTGGTACTTTTCCCACTTACTTTGGGTTATAAGCACTCTCAGTAGGCATCACGCCAGTACAGTGTAACAATGACTCTGACGTTGATAGTTGCTTCAATTCGGCGAGGCAAAGAGTCTATGAATTTCTTTCAAGTGTACCATATCCAGCTGCAGGCACTCATTGACGATTAGATTCCACTGAACTACCTTAACGAGGCGATACTGATTGTTATGCACCACCTGTTGTTATAGATAGCCCCAGAGATTTTATATGGGATTAAAGTTGGGTGTTTTAGTGGGCGAATACAGGCGTCTCGATGTTCCTGAGTGTTCGTGAAACCAAGAACGTGTGCTTTATGCATCGTATAGGGACATGCACATATTCAAATGACGGTAGTATCACGTAAACAAGGTATAAAAGGGCAGTGCATTGGAACAGTGTCATCTGAACTCAGGTGATTCAAGTGAATAGGTTTCCGACGTGATTATGGCAGCACAAAGGGAATTAACAGACTTTGAATGAGGAGTAATAGTTGGATCTAGACACATGGGAAATTCCGTTTCGGAAATGGTGTCAAGAGTGTGCCGAGAATACCAAATTTCAGGCATCACCTCTCACCACGGACAACGCGGTCGACAGCCTTCACTTAACGACCGGGAGCAGCAGTATTTGCGTAGAGTTGTCACTGCTTACAGTCAAACAACACTGCGTGAAATAACAGCAGAAATCAATGTGAGACGTACGACGAACGTATCCGTTAGGACAGTGAGGCGGAATTTGACGTTAATGGGCTATGGTAGCAAACCACCGAAGCCAGAGCCTGCAACGCCTCTCCTGCGCTTGTGACCATATAATTTGGATCCTAGACATCTGGAAAATCGTGACCTGGTCAAGTGAGTCCCGACTTCAGTTGGTAAGAAGTGATTTAGCGTTCGAGACTGACGCAGACCCCACGAAGCCGCGGACCCAGATCCAACAAGGCACTGCGTAAGCTGGTGGTGGCTCCATAATGACGAGGGCTGTTTTTACATGGAATGGACTGGGTTCTTTGGGCCAACTGAACCGGTTAAGGACTGGAAATAGCTCTGTTCGAGTACTAGGAGACCGTTTGCAGCTATTGATGGGCTTCATGTTCCCAGTCAACGACGTGATTTTTATGAATGACAGTGTACCATTTCATCACGCCACAGCTGCTCGTGATTGGTTTGAAGAACGTTCAGGGCAATTCGAGCTCCCCACATGAATCTCGTCGAACATTTATGGGACATAACTGAGAGGTCAGCTCGTGCACAAAATCCTTAACTGGTAACACTATCACAATTATGGACGGATATAGAGGCAACACGGCTCAGTATTTCTTCAGGGGCTCTCAACGATGTTTTACGTCCATACCACGTCGAGTTGCTGCACTACTTCGGGCAAAAGGAGGCCCGATATGGTATTAGGAGGTATCCCATGACTTTTGTCCACTTAGTGAATACACACAGCTGTTGTCACTTTCATCATCGGAAACATTAAAATTAAAAATCTGAGTGAGTGAGTGCTAATCAGGGTACGAAAACCAAATCCAAAACGTATCAGAGAACCATATGAGAAAAAGTACCACAAGAGCTGTGTCTTTATTCTACCGCACGACTAGTTTCGGCGGCACATTACAGCCATCCTCAGGCCTCACCAATGCGCATTTACTATGGGATCATTGTGACTAACACACGAGGGCTAGCTTTCATCAGGAGCTTCCAATTGGAGACAAAATGGTGTCGAGTATAGACTCCTGATGAAAGTTAACCCACCCGTGCTAACAGCAAGGTTTTCCATAGTAAATGCGCCAAAGAAATCAAATACTCTTTTGGCAGTGGTGGGGTCTGAGGATGCTGATCATATGCCGCCGAAACTATTCGTGTGATAAAACGTTCTCAAGATACAGCTGTGGTGGTACTTTTTCTCGTATATATCATCAGCTGGAGTCCCTCGTCCATGCAATAAGATGAACATCCATAATCAGAGGACCGCCTCAGGTATGAAGTATACCCTTCAGAAGCTAAGGGTACAAAAAATGGAAATGAGAGTACGGCGTTGTTGGCTGGGAGTCCCCCATTCGGGGAAGTTCGGCCGCCGAGTGCGAGTACTTATTGCATTCTTCACCACATTGAGCGACTTGCAACACGCTAAGGGTAACATGTCTCATTAGTCCGTCTGTGCACTTGATGCCTTGCATAATTTGAAAAGAGGCAAAATCGCGACAGTGGTCCAAATTTCATGGCTACAGTCAGCTGCAGACCGGTTTCTGTGTTTGGCCCATTGAAGACGTGTAGTTGTATATTCCATTGTAAGCAATGGCCTTTTGGAAGGTACTTGACGCAAGACGTCCAGTGAATGTAGCAGCCTCCGTGGTGAGCACTCTTATGGTGGTTAAGATGGACATGCATTTACTGAAAGCAGCAATTCCTGCCTGGTTTGAAACCGATTCTCTTTGATGGTCCGTGACACTGGTGTTCGGTTCTAATCCTTTAAGATCCTTTTACGAGCAGCCTTCTTTGCTATGCTACATGGCTATGAATGGTACATCGTTTCTTGGTGATACTCTGAACAGTCCGGATTGGTACCCCAACAAATCAGGCAAATTCATTCGCCTTGTCGCCATGGGCACGTCCAAACAGGCTAGCTCCGATAAGCCATTCTGAAAGTATCCACGTCGACCTGTCTCACTGCACAAATTCCAAACAACAGACTGGCACATGTACAACACTTCACTGGCGTGATGTGAGTGGTGAAGAGCATTGGTTCCCAATCGGGGAGTAACTACCTCCTTAAGGATACAATTAAATTTTCTGAGGGCTAAAAACTAAACGATTCGACCCTGTTTCATTCCCAAAACTAAAGTATTTTCAAAAGATCGTTACTATTATCAGAATTTTGTAAGACTCAAATACTGATTATATAAGTTATCAATAATTACTTTTTTAACTTAGTAGCATTAATGCGGAGGTTACAGGTTCCTCACATAGCCACCAAGTAGACACATATGTTGTCCTTTGCCCAGTAAATCACTGATGATAAAAGTGAGACATATACGTAACAAATGTTAAATGTCTCAAGAAAATGTCTTCTCCGTAGACAGTACCTGAAGTAGTCCAGAAATTGCTTCATTACAAGCTTCAAAGCAGCTACATGAATTAATTGACAGCACGACACAGTAGTAACTACGAGGTGCATTCAAGTTCTAAGGCCCCCGATTTTTTTTCTAATTAACTACTCACCCGAAATCGATGAAACTGGCGTTACTTCTCGACGTAATCGCCCTGCAGACGTACATATTTTTCACAATGCTGGCGCCACGATTCCATGGCAGCGGCGAAGGCTTCTTTAGGAGTCTGTTTTGACCACTGGAAAATCGCTGAGGCAATAGCAGCACGGCTGGTGAATGTGCGGCCACGGAGAGTGTCTTTCATTGTTGGAAAAAGCCAAAAGTCACTAGCAGCCAGGTCAGGTGAGTAGGGAGCATGAGGAATCACTTCAAAGTTGTTATCACAAAGAAACTGTTGCGTAACGTTAGCTCGATGTGTGGGTGCGAAACAGCACACACGCAGCCCTTCCCGGACGTTTTTGTTGCAGTGCAGGAAGGAATTTGTTCTTCAAAACATTATCGTAGGATGCACCTGTTACCGTAGTGCCCTTTGGAACGCAATGGGTAAGGATTACGCCCTCGCTGTCCCAGAACATGGACACCATCATTTTTTCGGCACTGGCGGTTACCCGAAATTTTTTTGGTGGCGGTGAATCTGTGTGCTCCCATTGAGCTGACTGGCGCTTTGTTTCTGGATTGAAAAATGGCATCCACGTCTCATCCATTGTCACAAGCGACGAAAAGAAAGTCCCATTCGTGCTGTTGTTGCGCGTCAACATTGGTCGGCAACATGCCACACGGGCAGCTGTGTGGTCGTCCGTCAGCATTCGTGGCACCCACCTGGATGACACTTTTCGCATTTTCAGGTCGTCATGCAGGATTGTGTGCACAGAACCCACAGAAATGCCAACTCTGGAGGCGATCTGTTCAACAGTCATTCGGTGATCCCCCAAAACTATTCTCTCCACTTTCTCGATCATGTCGTCAGACCGGCTTGTGCGAGCCCGAGGTTGTTTCGGTTTGTTGTCACACGATGTTCCGCCTTCATTAAACTGGCGCACCCACGAACGCACTTTCGACACATCCATAACTCCATCACCACGTCTCCTTCAACTGTCGATGAATTTAAATTGGTTTCACACCACGCAAATTCAAGAAACGAATGATTGCACACTGTTCAAGTAAGGAACACGTCGCCATTTTAAGTATTTAAAACAGTTCTCATTCTCGCCGCTGGCGGTAAAATTCCATCTGCCATACGGTGCTGCCGTCTCTGGGGCGTATTGACAATGAACGTGACCTCATTTTAAAACAAAGCACATGTTTCTATCTCTTTCCAGTCCGGAGAAAAAAAATCGGAGGCCTTAGAACTTGAATGCACCTCGTACATAAGGGCTACTATAGCACTGTAGACAGTTCTATTATTATTATTATTATTATTATCAGAGTGGTTGGACACAAAGGAATAACAGCCTAAAGTCGCTCAAATTCTGTCAGTTCACAAGTAAGGAGTACAGAAATCAAGCGATTTACGAACAGTAAGTATAGTGTACACCTCTGAACTCGTTTGATTTTAAATGGGGTCCCAGTCTGCAGGTCAAGCAAGTGTCACAGTGGAGAGGAGTAGTGCAGGGGAGGCATGTTTTGTAAGAAGTGTCTAAGCTCACTATGGATAGTTAGCTTTCTTTTCTGAGAAGGAGTTGTGGGAGCACTTAGCGATGTACCATGAATTCCTTCTTCATTCATTCTCAAAACACACACACACACACACACACACACACACACACACACACACAGAGGGAGAGAGAGAGAGAGAGACAGAGAGAGAGAGAGAGAGAGAGATGCACACACAAACTAAATACCATTCCTCTTTCATCATTTTAAAAATAAAAGTTTTCGAAGAAAAACCTTTCATTCTACATTTTATTTAGGTGCTAAAGTTGGTGATAACGTGGGGTGGCAGCAGATGGCAGTGGAATGGGAGGGGGGGGGGGGGTACTAGCTAATGTCTGAAAATGGTCTAAGAAAGTTGGGAACCACTGCTATAAAGCGATCACAGCGCTCTATTAAGGGTGACTAATATTTTACTTTTGCATCAATAACATCAATAATCCGCAAGCCATCTGACGGTGTGTAGCGGAGGGAACTTCTGATACCGCTAACTGATCACTCCCCTCCTTTTTCCACCCACAAATGGCGCATGGGAAGAATGTTTGTCGGTAAGTCTCTGAATAAGCTCTAATTTCGCTAGCTGTATGTCAGAGGAAGTAATATATTGTGTGGCTCTCCCAGAAAGTACTCTCTCGAAATTTCAATAGTAAACCTCTCCGATATGGACAACGCATCTCTTGTAGCGTCTGGCATTCGAATTTGTTGAGCATCTCGGCATCGCTGTAGCGCCGACCGAACGATCTCATGACGAAACGCACAGCTTTTCGTTGGGTCTTCTGTACCTCTTCTATCAGTCCTGCCTGGTAAGTGTCCCAGACTAATGGACAACACTCAAGAATCGATCGAACATGCGTCTTGTAAGACACTTCTTTCGTGGATGAGTACGTTTTCTTCTTCTGAATCTGTCTGGCGTCAGCCACGCGGTCTAGGGCGCCTTGCCACGGTCGAGCGGCTCCCCGCCTCCTTCCCCCCCCCCCCCCCCCCATTCGGAGGTTCGAGTTCTCTCTCGGGCGTGGGTGTGTGTGTGTGTTGTTCTTAGTGTAAGTATCGATAAGTACACCGTCGTACGATCTCTGGAGCGACCGCTAGTATTTCTGGGTCGTTGTCTGTCGGGAGTTGAGTCGGGGAGGAGCACCAATGAGTCGAGGACAGCCAGTACATGGCGAACGCTGGCCATACACATGAACTGTCCGACAGAAGGAGATTGGAGAGGGAACGACCGCCGGTTGGTCGTTCGGTTGGTCGTCTCATTGGGCGACGTGTATTTGGTCTTTTGACCGTTTCTGGGCCTCGTCAGTTGGTGATCTTACCTGACGTGGGTTGGTTCCTTCCTCGTGCAACGATGTCGTCGCCGATGGGCAAGAGTTACCTCTGCATGGGTGGGTCCGAGCCAGTGTGCCCGGGTCGCATTGTCTCCGAATCGCTAACGGACAGTCAAGACTCGCCGAACCGTTGCCATCATTCATAACTTGAGTGGGGACGACCTTGGTTGGTCGTTCGGTCGGTCGTCTCATCGGACGACGTGTGTTTGATCGCCGACCGCTTATGGAAACTCTGTGTGTGTGACTTGTCATTTCTCCTTGTTGTTCCACGGTGATTGGTTTTGGATTGTCGCAGTTCTTGGTGCAAGTGTTTGCGTGGAGCTGTGTATAACTTCTGTGATTTCAGCTGAGCAGATGAATGCTGTCTGCGTACTGGAGTAGCCAGTCGGTCGGTTGCGAGAAAGGGAATTGATTAGGTTGTTGACTGGTTCGTCAGCCATCCCTAGGTCGTGCTGCCACCCGATTATTTAGTGTTACGCTTGGCTGCCTGTCTCACCGAAACTGTTGTTAAGAGTTTCCTCCCCAGTCCGACCCTTGGAACACTTCTGAGCACCACTGTTCTGTTGTTTGTGATTGTGATTTTCTTTTGTCGCAAGAACTGTGCCAGACCTTGAGCCGTGTATTAATTTTGTCTGTTCTGTGTTTAGTAGCCGGCCGGGGTGGCCGAGCGGTTCTAGGCGCTACAGTCTGGAACCACGCGACCGCTACGGTCGCAGGTTCGAATCCTGCCTCGGGCATGGATGTTTGTGGTGTCCTTGGGTTAGTTAAGTTTAAGTAGTTCTAAGATCTGGGGGACTGATGACCTCAGAAGTTAAGTCCCATAGTGCTCAGAGCCATTTGAACCATTTGTGCTTAGTATTTGCCTTCAGCCGAACCTTATGTGAAGTATTTTTGATTAGGCCTTCAGCCGTGTTTTATTTAAAATTCTTGTTTACTCTGTATTTAGGCCTTCGGCCACGTTTGTTTTAAAATTTGTGGCTTTCAGCAGTAATGCGTAAATTCCTGTCTGTAAGGTTTCTCTTCAATTGTCTTCAATTCTTTAAATGGCCTTCTGCCGTACTGTGTAAATGCTTATATTAACGTTTGTCTTTAATTATTTTGAATAATTATTTGTGCCTTCAGCAGTCAAGATATTTCAAGTTTTCTTAAGATGGTTTTCTGTTGTACTATGTAAATACTTGTCTTTAAAGGTTGCCTTTTATTATTTTGAAGTAATATTCAGGTTTCAGCCGAGGAATTAATTTAAATTTTCCGTAATATGGCTTTTAGTCGAAATTGAAGAATTTCCTTTGCTGATCTCAAATATTATTTGGGCCTTTAGCTGATAAGATATTTTAATTTTACTTAAAGTAAGGCCGTGTCTCTAACTCCTTGTGTTTTTAAAGGAATTATTGCAACCTTATTATTGAGAAGTTACTTGGGCCCTCAGCCGTGAATTGATCATTGTTGTTTTAAAGAGAAAACTGTGCATTGTGTTTTCGAAGAATGAAGTTCTGTGTTCTTGTGTAACTAACAGTAACTGATTTTGACCCCTTTCCACAACCTGATCCGCCCCGTCCTGTGAGACCGGATTTCAGTGGTCATTCCAGTTATTTGTTTTATGTGGTCATTCCAGTTAAGGTCGTTCTCGATTATTACTCCTAGATATTTTGCGGTACATATTGTTTCCAGGAATTTGGCGTCAATACTGTAGATGTACAGTAGTGGATTTCTTGTCCAATGTATACGCAGTATGTTACATTTATTTACATTCAGGTTCAACTGCCAGAGCCTGCACAATTCATCAGTCTTCTGTAGCTCATTTCTTCTGGCGTTGTTACTTACTTACAGACAACCGCATCATCAGCAAACAGTCTTAAAGAGCGTCCGATGCTTTCTACTACAGCAGTAACGGTTCTATGACACATCCTTGGGGTACTCCGGAAATTTACTCTGTCGATCTTGCCCCGTTAAGAGCGAGGTGTTGAGTTCTGTCTGTAAGGAAGTCTTATATCCAGTTACAAATCTGGCCCGATAAAGGGTAAGCTCGTATTTTTATCACTAAACTGCAGTGCGGGACAGAGCCAAATGCCTTCCTGAATTCAAGGAACACGGTGTCAACTTGAGGGCCGTTATCTACACCGCTGTGGATCTCATAGAGAAACAGAAAGAACCGAATTTCTCAACATCACTGTTCGCGGAATCCACGTTGCCTTTTATAAGGAGATGTTTGTTCTCAAAAAAATGCCATAATTCTAGAGCGTAATATTATCCGGTTGGCTCATTACCGGTATTAATGAATACGGGTCACTACTGACCGTTTAATGCTGACTATTCTGATTTTATTGACATTGGCAGTAAGGATGATTAACGTTTTCATGAGGTATCACTACAGTGACGCGCTGCGTTTCAGTGGTCACCATAAATCAAATGAGACGCACATAAACGGGACATACTCATTGGTTACGAGGACATTAAATAAAGGAAGATGGCGACAGCAAGGTGCGAAGGCATGCCGACGGAACCCGAGGTTGTTACGGGAGGTATACGGCCCACTTTCGTCGCGTTTATAGCCGCTGGCGAACACGCCTGAGTGTCTCGTAAGATATGCGCGTCTGCATTCCTTTCTTTCGTTAGTGTCGCGCCTGTCGGATGAGCGAGCGGCGATCCCAGGGCGCAGGCGCGGCTGTTAAGGAACGACGAGTGCTCAAGTGCATAGTCCGCGCGTTGTGTCAATGGCAGACCAGGAATTACGCCACGGGAGGTCGTGGGCGCTGCCACAGTATTGGGGCCACGGTCGCGCTCCTCATCCATAAAAGGAACAAACGCGCATAGCGCTATTAATCGCCAGGCCGATTGTCCTTTCAGGTTATCGAGGACGAGGAAACTTAGTTCTGCGTACCCTCTATAAGATAGCGCCACAGGTTCTCTCTACGAATTGTATATCCAAGCGCTACTCCTACACTACTGGCCATTAAAATTGCTACACCAAGAAGAAATGCAGATGATAAACGGGTATTCATTGGACAAACATATTATACTAGAACTGACATTTTATTACATTTTCATGCAATTTGGGTGCATAGATCCTGAGAAATAAGTACCCAGAATAACCACCTCTGGCCGTAATAACGGGGTTGATACGCCTGGGCATTGAGTCAAACAGAGCTTGGATGGCGTGTACAGGTACAGCTGCCCATGCAGCCTCGTCACGATACCACAGTTCATCAAGAGTAGCGACTGGCGTATTGTGACGAGCCAGTTGCTCGGCCAACATTGACTAGACGTTTTCCATTGGTGAGACATCTGGAGAATGTGCTGGCCAGGGCAGCAGTCGAACATTTTCTGTATCCCGAAAGGCCTGTACAGGACCTGTAACATGCGGTCGTGCATTATCCTGCTGAAATGTAGGGTTCCGCAGAGATCGAATGAAGGGTAGAGCCACGGGTCGTAACAAACATGAAATGTAATGTCCACTTTTCAAAGTGCCGTCAATGCGAACAAGAGGCGACCGAGACGTGTAACCAGGGGCACCCCATACCATCACGCCGTGTGATACGCCAGTATGGCGACGACGAATACACGCTTCCAATGTGCGTTCACCGCGATGTCGCCAAACACGGATGCGACCACCATGCTACTCTGAACAGAACCTGTATTAATTCGAAAAAATGACGTTTTGCCATTCGTGCACCCAGGTTTGTCGTTGAGTACACCATCGCAGGCGCTCCTGCTGTGATGCAGCGTCAAGGGTAAGCGCAGCCACGGTCTCCGAGCTGATAGCCCATGCTGCTGCAAACGTCGTCGAACTGTTCGTGCAGATGCTTGTTGTCTTGCAGACGTCCCCATCTGTTGACTCAGGGATCGAGACGTGGCTGCACGATCCGTTACAGTCATGCGGATAAGATGCCTGTCATCTCGACTCATAGTGATACGAGGCCGTTGGGATCCAGCACGGCGTGATGGTACGCATTTCTCCTCCTTACAAAAGGCATCACAACAACGTTTCACCAGGCAACGCCGGTGAACTGCTGTTTGCATATGAGAAATCGGTTGGAAACTTTCCTCATGTCAGCACGTTGTAGGTGTCGCTACCGGCGCCAACCTTGTGTGAATGCTCTGAAAAGCTAATCATTTGCATATCACAGCATCTTCTTCCCGTCGGTTAAATTTCGCGTCATCTTCGTGGTGTAGCAATTTTAATGGCCACTAGTGTGCATTCGTAGTTCCTGCGTCTTATGCAATCAATCCACAAACAATGACACGAGGGTAATTGTACTGGATGCGTAAGTGGGACAGAGACAGCATGGAGACTGTCACCGGTCGAAAGATCACTAATAAGCAAAAGTTGCACAGGTCCGAGGAGAGGCAGAAAGCATTCGACGAAACAAAGATCGGAGCAAACGTCCATCGGCTCCTACCAATTGTCAGTGGCCGGTGCAAGAGGAAGTGTCCGCGTCATCCAGGTTTATTATACGCTTAATCGCTGATCGCGGCCCGTATCCCGTGTACTTACACAGAATAACCTAGTTTCCCCAAGGCGCTGTGTATGTGTGGTGACATAGGGGCGCCAGAGCATATGGAGTTTCATTGCGACAAACTACCTAGAACTTGTAGTTCAGAACTCCACTTATAACGCAGATATATTAGATCAAATGGAAACAAACAGACTTGACTTCTTTGAGGATATCCATACCGAAACTGACATCAGTGAACACGAGGCAGTTATAACAACAATGAATACAGAAGTACAACTGGCAGCTAAAATGAGAACGACGATTAATACGTTCAGCGAACTAGACAGAGAAGTCGTATTGTTATTTCTCAATGAGAAGCTTGAAATTTTTATCCTTGGACAGGATCATCTAGAGCAACTATGGCAAAAGATCAGTGGACCATGCACTGGACAGGTACGTACCCAGTAAAACAGTTTATGATGGGAAAGCTCCTCGATGGTATACAGTCACTGTAAAGAAACTTCTACAGAAATAGAGACTATTGCATAACAGGTATAAAACATAGCTTAGAGCTGTAGACAGAATGAATGAAACGCGTTCCGCTGGATAGGTCAGGAGTCCACTACACGCAACAAGCGGCTACACGGGTAGCAGGGGTTGTGTGGCGTGGGCTGGGCGGTTTTTTAGGTTAGATGGCCTTGGGCAAGTACAGAAAGGGCAACAGCCTCAACGGGTGCGGGGCAAAGTCAGGACATGCGGGGACCAAGCAGCAATCGGTATTGTAATTGTCAACTGTCGAAGCTGCGTTGGTAAAGTACCAGAACTTCCAGCACTGATAGAAAGCACCGAAGCTGAAATCGTTATAGGTACAGAAAGCTGGCTTAAGCCAGAGATAAATTCTGCCGAAATTTTTACAAAGGTTCAGACGGTGTTTAGAAAGGATAGATTGCATGCAACCGGTGGTGGAGTGTTCGTCGCTGTTAGTAGTAGTTTATCCTGTAGTGAAGTAGAAGTGGATAGTTCCTGTGAATTATTATGGGTGGAGGTTACACTCAACAACCGAGCTAGGTTAATAATTTGCTCCTTTTACCGACCTCCCGACTCAGCAGCATTAGTGGCAGAACAACTGGGAGAAAATTTGGAATACATTTCACATAAATTTTCTCAGCATGTTATAGTCTTAGGTGGAGATTTCAATTTACCAGATATAGACTGGGACACTCAGATGTTTAGGACGGGTGGTAGGGGCAGAGCATCGAGTGACATTATACTGAGTGCACTATCCGAAAATTACCTCGAGCAATTAAACAGAGAACCGACTCGTGGAGATAACATCTTGGACCTACTGATAACAAACAGACCCAAACTTTTCGACTCTGTATGTACAGAACAGGGAATCAGTGATCATAAGGCCGTTGCAGCATCCCTGAATATGGAAGTTAATAGGAATATAAAAAAAGGGAGGAAGGTTTATCTGTTTAGCAAGAGTAATAGAAGGCAGATTTCAGACTACCTAACAGATCAAAAAGAAAATTTCTGTTCCGACACTGACAATGTTGAGTGTTTATGGAAACAGTTCAAGGCAATCGTAAAATGCGTTTTAGACAGGTACGTGCCGAGTAAAACTGTGAGGGACGGGAAAAACCCACCGTGGTACAACAACAAAGTTAGGAAACTACTGCGAAAGCAAAGAGAGCTTCACTCCAAGTTTAAACGCAGCCAAAACCTCTCAGACAAACAGAAGCTAAACGATGTCAATGTTAGCGTAAGGAGGGCTATGCGTGAAGCGTTCAGCGAATTCGAAAGTAAAATTCTATGTACCGACTTGACAGAAAATCCTAGGAAGTTCTGGTCTTACGTTAAATCAGTAAGTGGCCCGAAACAGCATATCCATACACTCCGGGATGATGATGGCATTGAAACAGAGGATGACACGCGTAAAGCTGAAATACTAAACACCTTTTTCCAAAGCTGTTTCACAGAGGAAGACCGCACTGCAGTTCCTCCTCTAAATCCTCGCACAAACGAAAAAATGGCTGACATCGAAATAAGTGGCCAAGGAATAGAAAAGCAACTGGAATCACTCAATAGAGGAAAGTCCACTGGAGCTGACGGGGTACCAATTCGATTCTACACAGAGTACGCGAAAGAACTTGCCCCCCTTCTAACAGCCGTGTACCGCAAGTCTCTAGAGGAACGGATGGTTCCAAATAATTGGAAAAGAGCACAGGTAGTCCCAGTCTTCAAGAAGGGTCGTCGAACAGATGCGCAAAACTATAGACCTATATCTCTGACGTCGATCTGTTGTAGAATTGTAGAACATGTTTTCTGCTCGAGTATCATGTCGTTTTTGGAAACCCAGAATCTACTATGTAGGAATCAACATGGATTCCGGAAACAGCGATCGTGTGAGACCCAACTCGCTTTATTTGTTCATGAGACCCAGAAAATATTAGATACAGGCTCCCAGGTAGATGCTATTTTTCTTGACTTCCGGAAGGCGTTCGATACACTTCCGCACTGTCGCCTGATGAACAAAGTAAGAGCCTACGGAATATCAGACCAGCTGTGTGGCTGGATTGAAGAGTTTTTAGCAAACAGAACACAGCATGTTGTTATCAATGGAGAGACGTCTACAGACGTTAGAGTAACCTCTGGCGTGCCACAGGGGAGTGTTATGGGACCATTGCTTTTCACAATATACACTCCTGGAAATGGAAAAAAGAACACATTGACACCGGTGTGTCAGACCCACCATACTTGCTCCGGACACTGCGAGAGGGCTGTACAAGCAATGATCACACGCACGGCACAGCGGACACACCAGGAACCGCGGTGTTGGCCGTCGAATGGCGCTAGCTGCGCAGCATTTGTGCACCGCCGCCGTCAGTGTCAGCCAGTTTGCCGTGGCATACGGAGCTCCATCGCAGTCTTTAACACTGGTAGCATGCCGTGACAGCGTGGACGTGAACCGTATGTGCAGTTGACGGACTTTGAGCGAGGGCGTATAGTGGGCATGCGGGAGGCCGGGTGGACGTACCGCCGAATTGCTCAACACGTGGGGCGTGAGGTCTCCACAGTACATCGATGTTGTCGCCAGTGGTCGGCGGAAGGTGCACGTGCCCGTCGACCTGGGACCGGACCGCAGCGACGCACGGATGCACGCCAAGACCGTAGGATCCTACGCAGTGCCGTAGGGGACCGCACCGCCACTTCCCAGCAAATTAGGGACACTGTTGCTCCTGGGGTATCGGCGAGGACCAGTCGCAACCGTCTCCATGAAGCTGGGCTACGGTCCCGCACACCGTTAGGCCGTCTTCCGCTCACGCCCCAACATCGTGCAGCCCGCCTCCAGTGGTGTCGCGACAGGCGTGAATGGAGGGACGAATGGAGACGTGTCGTCTTCCGCGATGAGAGTCGCTTCTGCCTTGGTGCCAATGATGGTCGTATGCGTGTTTGGCGCCGTGCAGGTGAGCGCCACAATCAGGACTGCATACGACCGAGGCACACAGGGCCAACACCCGGCATCATAGTGTGGGGAGCGATCTCCTACACTGGCCGTACACCACTGGTGATCGTCGAGGGGACACTGAATAGTGCACGGTACATCCAAACCGTCATCGAACCCATCGTTCTACCATTCCTAGACCGGCAAGGGAACTTGTTGTTCCAACAGGACAATGCACGTCCGCATGTATCCCGTGCCACCCAACGTGCTCTAGAAGGTGTAAGTCAACTACCCTGGCCAGCAAGATCTCCGGATCTGTCCCCCATTGAGCATGTTTGGGACTGGATGAAGCGTCGTCTCACGCGGTCTGCACGTCCAGCACGAACGCTGGTCCAACTGAGGCGCCAGGTGGAAATGGCATGGCAAGCCGTTCCACAGGACTACATCCAGCATCTCTACGATCGTCTCCATGGGAGAATAGCAGCCTGCATTGCTGCGAAAGGTGGATATACACTGTACTAGTGCCGACATTGTGCATGCTCTGTTGTCTGTGTCTATGTGCCTGTGGTTCTGTCAGTGTGATCATGTGATGTATCTGACCCCAGGAATGTGTCAATAAAGTTTCCCCTTCCTGGGACAATTAATTCACGGTGTTCTTATTACAATTTCCAGGAGTGTATATAAATGACCTAGTAGATAGTGTCGGAAGTTCCATGCGGCTTTTCGCGGATGATGCTGTAGTATACAGAGAAGTTGCAGCATTAGAAAATTGTAGCGAAATGCAGGAAGATCTGAGCGGATAGGCACTCGGTGCAGGGAGTGGCAAGTGTCCCTTAACATAGACAAATGTAATGTATTGCGAATACATAGAAAGAAGGATCCTTTATTGTATGATTATATGATAGCGGAACAAACACTGGTAGCAGTTACTTCTGTAAAATATTTAGGAGTATGCGTGCGGAACGATTTGAAGTGGAATGATCATATAAAATTAATTGTTGGTAAGGCGGGTACCAGGTTGAGGTTCATTGGGAGAGTGCTTAGAAAATGTAGTCCATCAACAAAAGAGGTGGCTTACAAAACACTCGTTCGACCTATACTTGAGTATTGCTCATCAGTGTGGGATCCGTACCAGATCGGTTTGACGGAGGTGATAGAGAAAATCCAAAGAAGAGCGGCGCGTTTCGTCACAGGGTTGTTTGGTAACAGTGATAGCGTTACGGAGATGTTTAATAAACTCAAGTGGCAGACTCTGCAAGAGAGGCGCTCTGCATCCCGGTGTAGCTTGCTCGCCAGGTTTCGAGAGGGTGCGTTTCTGGATGAGGTATCGAATATGTTGCTTCCCCCTACTTATACCTCCCGAGGAGATCACGAATGTAAAATTAGAGAGAATAGAGCGCGCACGGAGGCTTTCAGACAGTCGTTCTTCCCGCGAACCATACGCGACTGGAACAGGAAAGGGAGGTAATGACAGTGGCACGTAAAGTGCCCTCCGCCACACACCGTTGGGTGGCTTGCGGAGTATAAATGTAGATGTAGATGTCCCACACCATTACAGGCCCTCCACCAACTTGAGAAGTCCCCTGCTGACATGCAGGAATCATCGATTCATGAGGTTGTCTCCATACCCGTACACGTCTATCCGCTCCATACAGTTTGAAACGAAATTCTTCCGACCAGGCATCATGTTTCCACTCATCAACAGTCCAGGGGAGGCGTTAATCTTTGTGTCGTGCAGTCATCAAAGGTATACGAGTGGGCCTTCCGATCTGAGAGCCCATACCGATGATGTTTCGTTGAATGGTTCACACGCTAACACTTGTTGTTGGCTCAGCACTGAAATCTGCAGCAATTTGCGGAAGGGTTGCACGTCTGCCACGTTGAACGATTCTCTTCAGTCGTCGTTTGGTCCCGTTCTTGCATGACCTTTCTCCGGCCGCAGCGACGTCGGAGGTTTGATGTTTTACCAGATTCCTTATATTCACGATATACTCGTGAAACTGTGGTACCGGAAAATCCCCACTTCATCGCTACCTCGGAAGTGCTGTGTGCCATCGCTCGTGCGCCGACTATAGCACTTAAATCTTGATAACCTGCTATTGTAGCAGCAGTAACTGATCTAACAACTGCGCCAGACAATTATTGCCTTATACAGGACTTGCCGATCGCAGCGCCGTTTTCTGCCTATTTACATATCTCTGTATTTGAATACGCATGCGTATACCAGTCTCTTTGACGCTTCAGTGTACATTAGTTATACAAAAGTAACCTTTAATTGTGAAAGTGGCAAATAATTTACAGAAATGTTTGATTCAGCACTGAGTGCAGAATATCTTCAAGTTTTATTCCAGCCTAACACCGTTAGTTCCCGTAGGTGGCATTCGCGGTTAAGTATTTCCAATAGTCATCATATAACGGTGTAGAACACGAACACTGTTGTTCATGGTTTCACGAAACCATATCCGCTACTACATTTCAGAGACAATTCTGGACTAAATATCGCAAGCCATCACTTCAAAGACAAACTGTTATTAACTGGTACAATCGTTTCACCGAAACTGGCTGTGTATCTTGTCTTTGATGCTGCAATTGAATAAGTTCGGCATATCGCACCTGGACGTATCTGAATGTGCAGAGAATTTATTTTGCAGCAAGATGGTGCACCACAACGTGACCATTGTGAAGCTGTTGCATATCCCCGTAGAAAGGTGCCGATTAGGATTAGATGCAGTGGAACAAAACCCTAATCCGCAGCTCGTGGTCGTGCGGTAGCGTTCTCGCTCCCCGCGCCCGGGTTAGATTCCCGGCGGGGTCAGGAACTTTCTCTGCCTCGTGATGACTGGGTGTTGTGTGCTGTCCTTAGGACTTTCTCTGCCTCGTGATGACTGGGTGTTGTGTGCTGTCCTTAGGTTAGTTAGGTTTAAGTAATTCTAAGTTCTAGGGGACTAATGATCATAAATGTTAAGTCCCATAGTGCTCAGAGCCATTTGAACCATTTGAACAAAACCCTAGCCACCACGATCACCTGATGTAATCCCAATGGACTTCGGTGCATGGGGTTACATTAAAGACAGGATATTTGTTCCGCACCTTCTGGAGAAGGTCGACGAGCTTCGACAGCTAATTTCACAAGCAGTTGCACCTTGCATCAAGACTTGCTTCATGGGATTTGGCAGGAAACTGATTACAGATGGGACATTTGTTGTTACGAATGGTAAACACATTGAACGTTCGTGAATAAAACTTGAAAATGTACTGCATTTAGTGGTGTATCAAACGTTTCTGTAAATTATTTACTTTCTTCACATTTAAAGGCTACCTTTATGTAACTAACTGTCGGCCAGCCGAGCGGTCCTAGGCGCTGCAGTCTGGAACCGCGCGACCGCTGCGGTCGCAGGTTCGAATCTTGCCTCGGGCAAGGATGTGTGTGATGTCCTTAGATTAGTTAGGTTTAAGTAGTTCTAAGCTCTAGGGGACTGATGACCTCAGAAGTTAAGTCCCATAGTGCTCAGAGCCATTTGAACCATTTGTAACTATTTTATAAACACCCTGTACTACGACCCCCTACGTATTGCTCTCATGCGGATAGTGAGGTCAAGATTAGATTAATTACACCACGCACGGATGCACTTAAACACTCTTTCTCCCCGCACTCCGTACATGAATGGAATAAGAGAAAGGCCTAATAACTGTTACAGTGGGATATATCTTCTGTCATACGCTTCACTGTGGTTCGCAAATTATAAATGTAGATGACAGTTACGATGTCACTACTGAGACAGAAAATGATCCCACCAGAGGCAACACCTTTCTACGACATTCGACTTCAAAACTAGCTGTGTGGAATGATATACAGCCTAACAAACAACAATGTACATGTAGAGCTCCGACCGTACTTCCTTGTGCCCCACGTAGGGACGATAAAGGTATGATGCCACAGCTGTACTTGCCAAACTTCAGTCCAGAAATGCAAACCAGGCTGCGCGGGGTAGCAGTGTGGTCTAGGCGCATTGCCACGGTTCGCACGGCTCCCTCCGTCGGAGGTTCGAGTCCTCCCTTGCGCATGGGTGTTTGTGTTGTCCTTAGCGTAAGTTAGTTTAAGTTAGATTAAGTAGTGTGTAAGCCTAGGGACAGATGACCACAGCAGTTTGGTCCCATAGTATTTACTACAGTTTCCAAATGGAAAACAGACAAGGCCCGCTTGGTTTTTAATCTGAATGAAAGGATTACTTTCGTAATGTTTGTAAGATTAAAAGTAATCATATTATTAATAAGTAGTGTAAAATAATACAAATACGTATTAACAATGTAAATCTTCACTCTTTGTATTTGTAGTATATTCTATCAGCTATAGCTGCATGGGAGATCATGGAAAGAAATACAGCGTCAAAACAAAATACTAAGGCAATATAATAGCCTTAGTCATGTGTCGATGTTTCTTGAGCAAACAAATGTTTTTCCATATCATTAGACTAGTCGACAAATTTTTTTGTCGTTTACTTTCAACTTTCACTGGATTCATGCTAATATTTCCCTCTAGACAATCTTTTTATAACTGTTGTGTACCTCCACAACGCATCCTTTCTACTGTTCCTTCCAGTGCCACGTGAACTCTTGATGCGAAGTTTGGGTGTGCGTTAACTGATGCCTTGTTCTCGCTATGGATTCTTTTATGTTACCTCTTCACTTCATACTTTCCAGATCATATATTTGTAACAACATCCAGTTGCAACATCTTTGTTCTGAGTGACTTCTCGTCGAGTTTTCTCACAGGCTATGATACAATTCTGTGAATCGAACGACATGAAGTCGTCGGTTGGCTCGCATTCAGGACACGGATTTAAGCACCGTCTACTTACACTGATTAGGGTTTCCCTAAATGTCCTTAAACGCTGAGCTGATCTCTTAAGCACCGCGCTAGATGGCGCACTGGTTGAGCCAGCGGATTCCCTTCCGAGAACAACAACCTTCCAATATTGTGTGGTCATCCAGCATCAGTTTTCCGTCATTCCTCTAAGTTGCTTAAGACGAATGCCAGGGTGATTTCGTTAGAAAGGAGACGGACGATCTCCTTTCGGAACATTCTCCACTCAGATCTAGTGTTTCCTCTGACAAAACGTCATCATCTACTTAACACTAAATTATGGCTGCCTTTCTCCCTTCCTTAAATTCATAAAATGAATGTTCCTGGCGCACTGTTTCAGAAGCTGCTGTGTCAATCCTGTGTTAATTTTTTTTCATAAGTTGAGTTATTTTGCTGAAGAAAACTTTATTTGTCTGAACTGTTCGGTATACTAAGTTTAGCTTCTTCCACGCCGTGTTGTCTAGGTCTACGGCATGTAAGTGAATTAGGTCGCTATCAAGAGGCAATTTTTGTGTCAAGCAGTCATTATTTTCGTTTTTGTCTATTATATACATAACCTAAATTCTATGTCAGTTCGGATGTGCCTTCCATTCAATAATCATTACACACTGATAAGCCACAACATTATAACCATTGCCTGCCGCGACGTTATGAACACGTGACGCGGCAACAGAAGCATGTAAGCTGGGGAGACACGGACTGGGGATCACCCTAGCGAAGATGTGGATTGTAAGTGGAGAAATCCATTGAAACAAGTGACTTTGACAAAGGACAGATTATTATTACTCAGAGCCTGTCAACGAGTATCTCGAAAACGGTGAAGCTGGTCGAATGTTCGCGTGCTACAGTCGGGAGCATCTAACGAAAGAGGCAGAAGGATAATGAAACTACCACTAGGCACTAAATGGTTGGACATCCACGACTCTTCACACAATGGGGGTTTGGAGGCATATCTGCTCTGTAAAATAGAATAGATGGCAATCTGTGGCATCTCCGCCGAAAGAGCACAATGCTGGTGCACGCACAATTGTTTCTGAGCACACCGTTCACCGTACATTGTCGAACATGGAGCTCCGCAACAGACATTCCCTATGTGTACACATATTGACCCAGCGACTTTGTCTATTACGACTGTAGTGGGCGCGGGACCATCAGTATTGCTACACTAGGTCGATCGTCATCTCCGCACACGCCGTTATCAATGTGAACGGCGGGTTGTCATGTGCAACATGCCACGGAGCCAGGACGGTGGAAGCGGTATTGTGCTATGAGATATATTCGCCTCCGCTTGCATGGGACCTGCGGTAGTAATCGAAAGCACGTTGACAGCTGGGAACCACCTACATCCCTTCATGCTTGATTTCTTCCACGGCGGCAATTTGCAACAGATTGTCCACATCTCGGAGTCAGAACTGTGCTACAGTGGTTTGAGGTATAGTGAACTCACGTTGCTGTCTCGGTGACCAAATTCGCCTTGTGCAAATCCCGTGGAACCCATCTGGGTCGCCGTCGGACGCCATCACTGTGTACGCAGGTCAGCGGCCTGTTATTTACGCGAATTGCATAACCTGTCCGTAGACATCAAATGCCACATACTTCCACACTCCACAAATCTACCGTCAGATTCTTGATACACAGAATCAGTGATCTATTTCGTTCCAAAGACAGACAAAGAAGCTACTAAGCAGGTGGTTATAATGTTCTCGCTCATGAACATTCATGCCTTTCTTGTACCTTCACTTACAACGCCCTCTGAGAAACATAATAAAGTAAATAATTTTCTTTACTCGACTTAAAAAGATGTTTTTTGGCACCAAAAAAGTCCTTATTGCTAGTTTTCAGTTCATTTTCTGTTTTCTATCACGTTACTTCCATTAAAATTTCTTCTTTATTCTTACTCAGAAAAGACGAAAAAACGCGGACATGTTCCCTCCATTTTCAGATGTATCCTTTTTCATTCTTTCTAATGCCTTTAATCAAGTATCTGACTCCATTATTTTTATCTTAGTTCGATACTTACATTCATTTTGTTAACATAAGGGTTGTAAACCATACTGTCTCTAGATAAGTTTCATTCTCGTAATTATTCACATCCAGTCTTCAAAAAAAAATTGTTGGTAGAAAAAAATAATTGATAAAATTTCACTAACGCTTGTAATTTATTTGTTCCATAAGTGATTATAAAACTTATTCTGCCCTGTGCAGGACAACAATATAATTTTGAGACTTATATAACTGACAAGATGTAAAATACTATAACTACATTAACAACTCCACAAGTTTCATGTGTCAACACACAAACCAGATTTTAAACAAACAAACGTATTTTACGCATGTGTCTGTTGTCACTTCCTGTACACTTTAGCGCTGTCTGCATTGTTGTAATTGCTGGCTGCTGCTTACTGCGTGGACAAACAAATTTCATGGGTGGTTAGGAAAGGTGGAAATTTTAATTGTCTGCACATTAAATATCATAGTTCTCTCAGACAACAAGCAGAATTTGTTTTCATTTATTTTTTTAGTTTTAACCTTAAAAACTATTTCCTGGTATGTATAGCACTCTTGATGAAGTGCGTTGCAGTCATATTTATAATGAAAGATTGTACGTAAAATATGCATGCTGATTCGGAAAGTCTTGCAGTCAATTCGGAAGTGGTTTTTCCCCCTATCCTTATTGTGTCATTTTCTCTATGGGTAATATTGATGACATTGATTTTGTGTGTGAACTTTGTAGTAATAAGTTCAATGGTGAAAGACAGTGTGTCATTTATTATGTTACTCTTGAATTTTTTCCAGTATCAAGTTATTCATTATTAAAGTCAGTTGTGACTTTTCTTCTAACTTGACTGGATACCTGACATGACCGTAGTAGCGTCATGATGCCGATTTCTCAGTCACATAGATTGACTATAGATTAAACTCAATCATAATTGATAAAACAGCTTTATAGTGAAAGGATGCTTAATTCGAGGTACTTACCACTTTTGTATAAAGCAAACTCCTGTTTGTCTGTGAACTTATGTGTAGCATGAGGAGTAGTTATAATGTGAACTGCTGTAGTTGTTAATGTTGCAATCTGTAGCCTGAACACTGTTTTGAAGCAGCTCTCCGCACTAGTCTGACCTGGGCTAGACCGTTCATCTCTTGGTTTCTGTATGTGAACATTGGCCTATGTTTACAGTTTTTACACCCCTGAGTACTCTTCACTATTCATTGCTCCTCAATTTCTCAGGATATGACTGGAAATGCCACCTTTCCCTTAGTAACTTTGGGCCATAAAGCTCTGTTCTCACAAATTTGATGCAGTATCTCTTCAGTAGTTACAAGGATGTAGTCCAACAGGGGGTCCAGGTGTTGTGGAACCCCCCCTCCCCCTCTCCCACTGCTCCCTCGACACCATGCGCCACATAAATGAAGTTACACATGAACTGGCTGCCATGTAGTGAAAATGAAAGATTTTTGATTTTCAGTCATATGACGAAAAATGAATATGCACTATCAACAGTCAACAATGCCATAGATATGTTTAATCATCATTAGGTATTCTGCTGCACAAATAGTAAAACTCAATTTCTGCTTCTACTACCTCAGTTCTTAATCTAGTTCATCAACCATCTTCCAATTTAATTCGGCTGCATTCCAATACCTTAGTTTTACATTTGTTGATATTCATCTCATGGCCTCTTTAGAGGGCACTGTGCATTTTGCACAACTGTTCTTCCAAAAGTCTTTTGCTTCTCTGACACAATTACAGTGTCATTGGCAAACTTAAAATTTTTATTTCTTCTCCTTCAACTTTAATTCCCTTTCCAAATTTATCACTGGTTTCCTTTGTCACTAGCTGTAAACACAAACTGAATAAAAAATGGGATAGCTGTAACCGAGTCTCACTCACCCCCTAATTAGTGGTTCCCTTTCATGTGCTATGACTCTTGCAACGGCAGTCTACTGTTCGCACTATTTGTAGATATCTTTTTCCTCCCTCTACTTTTTCCCTGCTGTGTTCAGAATTTCAAACAATGTGTTCCTCTCAACATGTGTATCTCATTGTTTGGTGTAGATTCTTGGAGCTAGATAGACAATAATACTTACCATATTAAATTTGAAATTCATGCTACATACTTATGTTACCTGAATCGTCATGAAGCTGCAACAGGTAGTCAGCTGTTCATTAGCTTTTTCACTTTGACTCCATAAGTCTCATGTTAAACTGGTTACTACTGTACATTCTAAATAACATAAATTTTCTGGCTGTTTTACAGCAGAAATTCGTCATACAGTGTTCGAAGTTATAGGTCCTTATCATGAGACTTACTTTGGGTATTCCTGAATAGAACAAATTTGAAACATGTATACTCACTTTGGTTAGTGGTGGGCATTTTAAATAAAAAACAAGTAATGATAAAACAAATATAAACTAGTATTGAAAGCAGCAATGTTTATGTTGTGTTAATGAAGTGACTTCATGTTAATGTCACTTTCTTGGGCAAATGACTTGAAAGATAATCTCTTGGACTAAACTGTTTCAACTCAGACATAAATATGGTGGGAAAAGTAGTCAATTCTTTCAAAATTTTTTAAAAAGCATTTCAAAGCCAAAAGAAGCAATGCTTGATGAAGGATTGCTATGTTTCAAGACAATACATGTGTGGTTACTAAACAACATATATAATGCTATGAAAGCTAGCAAGCTTTCTTTCTTTTTTGTGTGTGTCTGTTGATGACTCAATACTTCCGCTTTTTGGTGAGTGGTCTCCTTTATTCCTAATGTATTTATATTGTACCAGAACATTTCTACTAAAGTATATGTTACATATGTCATGAAATAGCACTGATATTTCTGCAAGTGCCAGCGAATTAAAACATATCACAGCTGTTCGTTAAGTTGATGTATTTGCAGCCCTACTGAGTGGTATTCAGATTGTTTCTAGACTATTACCCTATGTAGAATTACATTAGGAACATAGACAATACAACTGAAAGAGAATTAGAGTAGTGCTCAGACAGCTTAGTAATTTGTTTTTGAAGTTTTCTTTTGTCACAGTATGTTTTTGGTCAAAATGATCTGGAATTTGTGACACACAGGATGACTGTTCAGCTGATAATTTTTTTAAATATGAGAGACATTCATAAGGGATCGTAGGTGCTTGGTATGACATGGGTCAAAGAAGTATCACTTCAAATTTTCATACAACTATTTATATATTATTGAAAGAATGTGGAAAGAGTAAAAGCTACAATATCCTTATTAAAGACTTTTAAAAATTTGAGAGTTTGTTTCTAAGCTTCACTGGCTATTTCACATTGTTCAAGAAAGAACAAATTTCAAACAACAAGTAATTACTAAATGAAAAATTATAATTCATTGCATATAATAAAAAACTTTTAATGGCTAAGTGAGGTTCCAAGTTAATGTAATTTTAAAAAGTGAGCAATGTAGGAAGTTTCAATTTCCTTCAGATGAAACATATTTACATTAGTCTTAAGCCATAGTTATTTGGTTACAGTTTGATTAAGTGGTCCTTCTCTATTTTACTCATACATAAAACAGAAAAGCATTTGACTTATGAATGAAATGACTTCAGTCAATATTTAAACTTGTTGATTACTTCCATAAGATGAAAGAGGTTGCTACTATGTACATATTACAGCAATGTGATGGTTGTGCGATTATAATACATAAGTGCGGGTGAAAATACTGGATAACATGTTCTACATCATGCGTAGAAATGTTACAATATTTTGCATCCATTGCTGGAGTGTATGTTGGAACAGGAAGAAGAAAGAATATACAATATGACATAGTCATTAAAATACAATCATAAAAACTTAACAGTTTTCTGGTATACAGTAGTTTACTTTAGGTTCCATTAGCTTTCATATGGTTTCAAAAGTAAGAGCTGCATTCTACTGCCACAAAAGAAGAAAAGATTAATGCTGATGTACTTCCACATTGTGGGCTTAAGTCACCCAAAATTATCCTTATCAATTCTTGTTCCACCGCCAAACTGACTTGTGAATGCCCAGATGACACCAACTTAATAAAGTGTGTACATTAACACAATCACAAAAATTTTATCTTTTTCTTTCCTTTCTTTTTATTGTGTGTTTGCCTTTGCAGTGCTGTGTTCAATGAAAAATGTAATTCACTTTGAAACAAACATTCACTGTGGTGAATGCAAACTGTATAGCTTTTGAAATACTTTATTGTACATTTAAACAGTTTGTCTTATAGTGGGAGTCCTGGTTTAGTATGTATTTTCTACAACATAGCACAAGTACTCATAAATGCATATTCCCAAAATGTCGAATTTATGGTTGGTATAGTATGTTCTGTACAGATAAATTTGTTCTTTCATCACCACAATAAGACAACTGTCATTTCAGTAGTACTGTAATGTTCTGCTTAGATCTGTGATTGTGACTTTGTAGAGATACTGTAAGATGGAAGCTGAAGGATGTGGAACAATGAAACAAAATAGCTAATATACATATGCATGATGCAAGCAACAACAAGTATTTCAATGGTTCTGATATTGACAGAAAAAATCTTACAAACCAATTTCCAAATTATGCATATATGTTCAAACTTGATAGCCAAGCTCACTGTATTCTATTAATGACATTTTTACACTGCCTTATAGTGTTAATCGAATTCAGACTTTCAGTCCAGCAAAACTCTGTGATGAACCAGGAAGCTGAAACAGTGTCATGTAAAGAAACAAGTGGCAAAGGCTCTGCCATGACTGAGGACCTTTTTTGTGAGATAGCCATCAAATTTTAATTATCATTTCAGAAAATGTAGTTAAATAAAAATTTGTTTATGTGCAGTATATCCTCCCAGTCCTGTTACATAATGAAATCACTGTGCTACAGTACCATAGCACATCACCAGAACATGAGCCAGATCACAATGGTGCAGTCCATCTCCACTTTGTCAGTAGGCTACATCATTTTGTTTTGGGCACTCTACCAGTGTGCTTCAATACTTTCCAACAATGATTTCATTGTGTACCAGGACTGCAGACTTGCACCTACAAAGAAGGAAGAAATACATTACCTAAATTTATTTTTGGAAGGTGTCAGTTAAAACATTATGAGTAAATCTGGTATTCACATGGTGTGTGGTTCCACAGCATTTAATTCTTTTTTATCTGTTGCAGACCATAGCATAACTGTATCATGAGATGGGTAAGGAAGTTCTGACACACCAGTTGTCGAAATGTGTAATTAAATTTATTTGGAGACATGTGTTTCTGAAAGACACAATCGCATCATCAAGAAGCAAATTCTATTAATGCCACCATTAATTATGAACACTGTACCATAATACGTATTATGTTTCACACGTGTGACAGTGCATGTTTGCCATTTGTTTATTTTTGATTGTGCCTAATGGCAACGAGGAATGTGGGATAAAGTGGCCTGCATGGGAAATGGCCCAATACATATTTTTTGTCATGAACAGCGCTGCAGCCTGGTGAGAACTGGTCAGACTAGATGTAACATACATCTTCAGTTTGACAGAAGACGTTTGTCCTACTATTTTACGTAAAATTTTTCTAATTTTCAGTTGTCTGATGCAAGGTAAGTCATTTATATTGTTCTTGTTATCTCATATATATGCTGAATAATATATTTTTACGATATGAGTGTTTAAACAATGCGTTTTAGGCTACAAATGAAGTTCTTTGTTGCTTCTTTGAGTGTGATGGTTTGCTCTGTGAACAACTAATGCTGACAAGGTGACTGATGGGGGAAAGTGACCACGGTACTTGGAAAGAGTGGTCAAGGTTTCTACTCCAATAACAGTTACTTTCACATATCAAAAACAATACTACAGATGAGATTGAGTTTTATACTCTTTTATATACAAAGCTGTCATCCATCATTCGATCCCTCTAAGGGATTTTGAGTTAATTAATGTATAATAATTAAGACCACCTCTGTTCTCTTATATTTAGTGTAATATAAACACGACTGGAAACGGTCTGCTGCAGGTGCTTGGTATTATTTCTGATATTAGGGCATCAAATTGCCTAGGAAATACGACCAGAATTCAGAACAATGGCTTGGCATTCTGTTGCAATGGCTCATTATCTGCTTCGGTAGGGGCAAATGGACACTATGTAAGCCTTCAGAAAAATGGATATGGTTCCTATATATATATTTCTTCCTTTTTCACTTAAAAATATGTGGTATGCTGTAACACACTTCTTTAGAATGGCCACTTTACCTCACGTTTTTCTAGTACTTGATAGTGGTGTCGTGTGTTGCTGAAACACATTGTGTTGGAAATTAAATAAATGACACATTTGAGCACTGGTGCGTCTTGATTTACGTTTGTCTTCCGTTCTTCGACAGAGCTCTATTGCGCCAGCCTTTACGATGGGCAAATTTTGTGATCATGACTATATATAAGATCGTATCTTCACGCAAGGACGGGAAAATTCATCAGCATTAATTTTTACCCCCTGGCAGCTCAGTAAACAGCGCGGAACGCCGCATCTCGTTTTTGCATTTCGCGTCGCGGCGCACTTTCTCGGCGGTGACGAAGGAGCGAGGGGGCTCAGTCGACGACTTGGACGGTGGCGTAGGCGCTGAAGGTGACCTTCTTGGGCTCGGCGCGGCAGTCGGGGCGGCGCGCCTTCTTGATGACGGACTTGAGGCGGTGTCCGCCGGCGCCGGCCAACAAGTTCTCCGCCGACCGGAAGACGTCGGGCGTGCTGCGCCTGCGCGCCGCCGTGCCGTACAGCGAGCACTGCTGCTGCTGGAGGTGGTGCTGGGGGTGGCCGCCGCCCCCGCCGCCTCCGCCGCCCCCCACGGCGTCGCGCAGCCGCTGCGACAGGCCGCCCAGGAACCTGGCCGCCTCGGCGTAGCGGCTGCTGGCGGCTGCGGCAGCCGCGGCTCGCCTCGGCCTCGGCGGAGACTTGCTGCGGCTGCGCGGCTGCGCATGCGCCTGCGGCTGGGCGCACCACGCGCTGCCGCGCACAACCGTGTACTGCGGCCACGCGCTGCTGGGAGACACCAGCTGCCCGCGCAGGACCTGCCCACACACACAAACACATCTACATCTATACTCCGCAATCCACCATACGGTGCGTGGCGGAGGGTACCTCGTACCACAACTAGCATCTTCTCTCCCTGTTCCACTCCCAAACAGAACGAGGGAAAAATGACTGCCTATATGCCTCTGTACGAGCCCTAATCTCTCTTATCTTATCTTTGTGGTCTTTCCGCGAAATATAAGTTGGCGGCAGTAAAATTGTACTGCAGTCAACCTCAAATGCTGGTTCTCTAAATTTCCTAAGTAGCGATTCACGAAAAGTACGCCTTCTTTCCTCTAGAGACTCCCACCCGAGTTCCTGAAGCATTTCCGTAACACTCGCGTGATGATCAAACCTAACAATAACAAATCTAGCAGCCAGCCTCTGAATTGCCTCTATGTCCTCCCTCAATCCGACCTGATAGGGATCCAAAACGCTCGAGCAGTACTCAAGAATAGGTCGTATTAGTGTTTTATAAGCGGTCTCCTTTACAGATGAACCACATCTTCCCAAAATTCTACCAATGAACCGAAGACGATTATCCGCCTTCCCCACAACTGCCATTACATGCTTGTCTCACTTCATATCGCTCTGCAATGTTACGCCCAAATATTTAATCGACGTGACTGTGTCAAGCGCTACACTACTAATGGAGTATTCAAACATTACAGAATTCTTTTTCCTGTTCATCTGCATTAATTTACATTTATCTATATTTAGAGTTAGCTGCCATTGTATACACCAATCACAAATCCTGTCCAAGTCATCTTGTATCCTCCTACAGTCACTCAACGACGACACCTTCCCGAACACCACAGCATCATCAGCAAACAGCCGCACATTGCCATCCACCATATTCAAAAGATCATTTATGTAGATAGAAAACAACAGTAGACCTACCACACTTCCCTGGGGCACTCCAGATGATAACCTCACCTCCGATGAACACTCAACATCGAGGACAACGCACTGGGTTCTATTACTTAAGAAGTCACGTCGCGAGACGGTCAGCTGGCGCTCCCTCCACTGTACAACCGATACTGGAACACTTCTGCTCTTACGTGTCGTACGATTTCAAAAACTGAAGGGTCACGTTTTTGAAACTCCGCCAGTCCGACGCGGAAGTGTGAAATTCGGCTACATGTATAGTTGCGTTTACCAGAACTATGTTTCGGTAGTTTTAGAACACTACATAAATGATTTAGTAAATGGTAGGATTTCCGGGAGTGTTGGTAGCATTGGTAGGGGAAGAGAAACAAATCAGTGTGTGAGAGAGAAACTGAAAGTCAATGACTTCGCTTTGTGTTTTGTTTGTTTGTTTCTTTGTTTTGCATATTATTGGAAACACACATCGTTCATTATTAGTCCACTGTGTATTTTATGCCCTTGCAAAATATAAATTGCATCAGTTCTGCGTTTTATGTAATCACAGCAATTGCTTTTGATGAAAGTACAGCTTTCACGCACACAGGGTGAGTCACCTAACGTTACCGCTGGATATATTTCGTAAACCACATCAAATAATGAGGAACCGATTCCACAGACCGAACGTGAGGAGAGGGGCTAGTGTAGTTGTTTAATACAAACCATACAAAAATGCACAGAAGTATGTTTTTTAACACAAACCTACGTTTTTTAAATGGAACCACATTAGTTTTGTTAGCACATATGAACATATAAACAAATACGTAATCAGTGCCGTTTGTTGCATTGTAAAATGTTAATTACATCCGGAGATATTGTAACTTAAAGTTGACGCTTGAAACCTCCGACGTTCAGTTGCGTGTTGTTACAAACACGGGCCACGGTCGGCGAGCAGCATCTGCAGGGACATGTTTACGATGAAGACCGTGTTTACGAGTGTGGCTGTAGTGCACTGTTGTGGTTTGGTCTAGCTGTCGCAGTGTCCGCATGTAGCGCTTGCTGCTATTGTTATTCTGCATTCGTCTCCGCACGCAGACCAACTGTAGTACACCGTGTTACCAGACGTCTGTGATAGTGTAGTGTTGTAGGAACTGTGACCATGGTGTATTCGAACTCTGAAAAGGTGGAGATGATACTCATCTAAGGCGAGTGTCGACGAAATGCAGCTGAAGCCTGCAGTGTGTATGCAGAACGGTACCCGGACAGAGAGCATCCAACGTGCCGCACATTGCAAAACATCTACCGCCAACTGTATGCAACAGGTATGGTCGTAGCACGCAAACGGGTCTGTAACAGGCCCGTCACAGGAGAAGCGGGTGCAGTTGTTGTGTTAGCTGCTGTTGCCATGAACCCACACATGAGTACACGGGACATTGCGAGAGCCGGTGGACTGAGTCAAAGTAGTGTCATGCGCATACTGCATCGTCACCGCTTTCACCTGTTTCATGTGTCGCTACATCAGCAATTACATGGTGATGACTTCAATCATCGAGTGCAATTCTGTCAATGGGCATCAACAGAGAATGCGTTGCAGTTCTACCTGTTTACCGATGAAGCGGGTTTCACAAACCACGGGGCAGTGAATCTACGGAACATGCATTACTGGTCCGTGGACAATCCTCGCTGGCTCAGACAGGTAGAGCGACAGCGACCGTGGACTGTAAATGTATGGTGCGGAGTCATTGGCGACCACCTCATTGGTCCTCACTTCATTGCAGGGGCCCAAACAGCTGCAACACACATCGCGTTTCTACAGAATGATCTGCCAACGTTGCTCGAAAATGTCCCACTGGAAACGCGTCGACGTATGTGGTATCAGCATGATGGTGCACCTGCACATTCCGCAATTAACACTAGGCTGACCCATGACAGGATGTTCGACGGGCGTTTCATAGGACGTGGAGGACGCATAAATTGGCCAGCCCGTTCTCCTGATCTTACACCTCTGGACTTCTTTCTGTGGGGTACGTTAAAGGAGAATGTGTACCTTGATGTGCCTACAACCCCAGAGGATATGAAACAACGCATTGTGGCAGCCTGCGGCGACATTACACCAGATGTACTGCGGCGTGTACGCCAGAGATTGCAATTGTGTGCAGAAAATGATGGCCACCACATTGAACATCTATTGGCCTGACATGTCGGGATACACTCTATTCCACTCCGTAATTGAAAACGGAAACTACGTGTGTACGTGTACCTCACCCCTCATGGTAATGTACGTGTGCGTCAGTGAAAAAGACCAATAAAAATGTGTTAGCATGTGGACGTAATGTGCTGTTCCAGTCTCTTCTGTACCTAAGGTCTATCACCGTTCCCTTTGGATCCCTACGCAATTCGGTGCTCTCCGATACACACGATCGAACAGCGGAGGAGTGGTACTCAAGCGTCAACTTTAGGTTACAATGTCTCCGGATGTAATTAACATTTTACAATGCAACAAACGGCACTGATTACGTATTTGTTTATATGTTCAGATGTGCTAACAAAACTAACGGGGTTCCATTTAAAAAAAACGTAGGTTTGTGTTAAAAAACATACTTCAGTGCATTTTTTTATGGTTTGTATTAACCAGTTACACTAGCCCCTCTCCTCACGTTCGGTCTGTGGAATCGATTCGTCAGTATTTGATGTGGTTTACGAAATATATCCAGCGGTAATGTTAGGTGACTCACCCTGTATATGAGTGTATGTATGCATGGAAGGTGTACTTGTAGCCTCGATCAGGTAAGATCGTAACTGCATTACCTGTATGTTGATTGAGTTGCATACCTATTGGGCGTTGTCTCATTTTTATCGCTTTGTATGCACATACGATCAGTGGCCCACTGGATTCACAGAGAAACTGGAGGCTGTGAACGATCTAAAAACTGACACAGGATATATACAGGGCAGTGTAACCTACGGAACTTTTTCTTCTACATAGTTATTCTCCTAAATATAAACAGTATTTATGGTATAATTGAAATTTTCGATGATTTGTAATGTGGAACCAAGGGATATTATGGTTTAAATTAAAGATAAACACAGATTTATCACTTAGCACTAGAAAATGCAATACCTTCATATATATGAGTGTATGTATGCATGGAAGGTGTACTTGTAGCCTCGGTCAGATAAGATCGTAACTGCATTACCTGTATGTTAATTGAGTTGCTTACCTATTGGGCGTTATCTCATTTTTATCGCTTTGTATGCATATACGATCAGTGTCCCACTGTATTCCCCGAGAAATTGAAGGCTGTGAACGATCTAAAAACTGACGCAGGATATATACAGGGCAGTGTAACCTACGGAACGTTTCTTCTACATAGTTATTCTCCTAAATATAAACAGTATTTATGGTATAATTGAAATCTTCGATGATTTGTAATGTGGAACCAAGGGATATTATGGTATAAATTAAAAATGAACACAGATTTATCACTTAGCACTAGAAAATGCAATACCTTCAAAAACAAAAAACAAAAACCGCAGTATCCTCAAAAAAGTAAGACAAAAGAGGTGAACAAAAAATCTCAAACATCGCTTCAATATGTCTATAAATATATAGATAGAATTATTTCTCATCATGACACACTCATATGTATATATATATATCATGATCCAATTGTACGTTTTACATCATGATCTATATGAGATTTTATTGTTCACCTCTTTTGTTTTACTTCTATTGAGGATACTACGGTTTTTTTTTGAGGATATTTTATTTTCTAGTGCGAAGTGATAAATCTGTGTTCTCTTTTAATTTATACTATAATATCCCTCTATTTCACATTACAAGTCAACAATTTTTGGATAAAACCTGAATTAGACATCGGCGATTTCAGCTATTCCATAAATACCGTTTGTATTTAAGTAACAGGCAGCAGAATAACTATGTAGAAGAAAAAGTTCCGTACGTTACACTGCCCTTTATATATCCTGAGTCACTTTTGAGACCCGCCTCCAGTTTCTAGGGGGAATCCAGTAGGACACTGATCGCATAGCATACAAAGCGATAAAAATGACGTAACGCCCAATAGGTATGCAACTCACTTAACGTACAGGTAATGCAGTTACGATTTTATCTGATCCTGGGTACAAGGAATACTGCTGTGGACTACGATTATTGATGATAGTCTACGGTAGCCTACTGCAGTTTAAGAACTCTAGTTACACGTCTACAGCCATCCTCTGTGATCGCGAAAAAGAGCGGCGCCCTGCAACATCACCCACAGGCTCAGTGACACTTCAAACAGCAAGGTGTTGACATATGTGAAAAAGGTCGGAGGTGTAAGGTGGGTTAATGATGTCAAGTTTGCATCAAATTTCACCACACTTCTGCCCAATGCCATTCTGGACGTGTCACCTGATAGGAAGGTCGTCACACCCACTCCTGGCCATTATTCACCCTGTATTGACGGCCGTGCGATGAAGTTTATAGCGGCGACACTCAGCGTTGTAATCACGCAGTTTTGCTATGTGTGGTCGAGGAAAATATTTCAGACACAGCACCGCTCAGAATCGACACGAAAAGCCCTAGGAGGAGGCATAAAGGGCGTCGATAAAACCCCTTGGGGCGTTCATTTGCACACATTTCGTGGTCGAAAACAGCAATTTGGAGTGATGTGCAACATAATGACGTTGCTGACAATCTTTGACATTGCTGAAATCCACCGGACGATTCAACTCTACTCTAAGGACGCTGTGGTGTTGTAACCCAATTGAAAGTGAGTTGACTCCTTTGGAATTCAGCGCTGCCGCAATCTTTGCTCTGATATGCAGGTAGAAACCACTACCGAATGTCCAAAACAATTTGACGAAATTTGAACACGATCCGAAGCAACGAAGTGTGTTTAGGTTTTTTTTTCAGCTCTCTTGTTTGCGCAGTCATGTCGCGTGATCATGGGGGTGGGGGTGGAGGGTGGGTGGGTGGGTGGGGGGGGGCGATATTGACACGTGACATGCATGGGGGCGGGGGGGGGGGGGGAAGGCAGAGGGGACCCTCTAAGACTCTCCAGATACACACCACACTTGGTGCAACCCGTGGACATTTGTTGGGCACTTTAAAAATGTTCCCGTGCAGAAACAACCATTCACTGATTCCTGGATGCCGACATGACACGCATCCCTTTCGGCAATCTTCAGATTCTGCATGCCCACGAGCAGACGCTACAACAGCAGTGTAGCGCTACATAGCTGTAGGATATCGAAGGGATTGTCTGCCCACAGGCACCTAAGAATCTGTCAAGAGTTGTCTCCGTATAGGTACATTTTTTAAATGCTCAAGAAAGGTGCGTCAGTGGCGCCAAGGGTGTTACCAAACTTGGGGAGCCACAGAAAGAACCTTTGCCGATTTTTTAATGGATATGTCAATGTTACAACCCGCCATATGAGCACACCACAAAGTGCGAGAACCAGGAGTTGAAACACCCCGAAAGCTCTTCGCTGCTTCGAATCACGTTTAAATTTCATCGAATGAGTTTGAAAGGTCCCTAGTGGTTTCACCATGTATACCAGAGCAAAAATTGCAGTCGCGTTAAACTCCAAAGCTGTCAGCTCACTCTCAATTTGATTACAGCCCTAAGATGCCCTTCGTAAAAAATTGAACCCTCCGGGAGGTGTCAGCAATGTCAAGGATTGTGGACAACGTCATTCTGTTGCACATCACTCCAAACTGCTGTTTCTGACCGCGCAATGTGTGTAAGCAAACGCCCCAGGGGAAGGGGCGGTTTCACCGACGCCTTTTTACCATGTCCTGAGTCCTCTTATCATCGATTCTGAGCGGTCGTGTCTCTGAAACGTTTTTCTCGGCTATCCATAAGAAAACCACGTGATTTCAACTTGCTGTTCTGAACTCCGTCACAGAGGCACCAAAAAAAAGGGGTGAAATGTGGGCAAGAGGGAATGTGTCGATCTTCCCATCGTGTGACTCTTTCACGGTGGCGTTGGGCAGAAGTATGGAGCAATTTTGTGCCAATGCCACATCGATAACCCACAGCAGAGTTCAGGTGAACTTTCGAGCTTTGGTCTTTTCCTGCACGGGACAGGTGAAAATGTGTACACTGACCGGGCGTCGAACCCGGGATCTCTTGCTTACATGGCAGACACTCTATCCGACTGAACCATCGAGGACAGAGAGGGTAGTGCGAGTGTAGTGAATTATCCAAGGCACGCTGCCTGTGAGACCCACATTTCCAACTTGTTGGCCACACACTACATTTGTAGATCCCGGGTTCGAGTCCCGGTCGGGGCACACATTTTCAACCGTCCTCGTTTATATTTATCAACGCCTGTAAGCAGCTAAAATGGTCTGGATTTCATTGTAATTTCATTAAAGAGGAAGGTTGTAGGCACCTTTGCGCCAAATTTCTACATCGTAATGGGAACAATTACTGAGTTTTGAAAAAGTGGCCCTTTAATTATGTTGACTAGTGTACTTTGAATCGAAGTATAATATTGTGCAACGTCGCTACGAGATACGCAGACGAATGCATCTGAGTGTTTTGAGCAACACATGCAGAAAAAATGGGCAAACCTTTCTTACATCAACAAGTAACATGCCACTGGCAGAAGCACTACAAGACAACCTTTTAGTGTGACCCTGCCTTTATTGTATTAATCATTTATGCTGTTGATAGTTCTACATATAAGTATATAGATAGAAACTCGGTAGATCGCATGTTATTTGATTTATTGAATAGCTCCGTTCGTCATACGCGAGCATCCTCAGATCTGTGGTACTTCCAGTGTATAGCAACACGTGTGATTAAGTTAACCAAAAAGACTCGACTTAAAGAAACGATTTCAGTTCGGTTACTCAGCCACATTGACGTACGACTCTACTTTTATCCATTTTCTGATGATAAACTTCTTTGTTGAAGATAATAGCTGTTGTCAATGTGTTGGTTTCTGCGCTATTAATGAAAGTTAGGAAACGAGATCGTATTTAAATTGAAAGGACAAAAGTTCCGAAATAGTTTTCATCTCGCAAGAGGAAATATTTGTGTAAGAGGGAAAAATTTCTTGAATGGGAGTCATGGGGTGGTTTTCTGCTTACCGTGAGGTAGCCTTAAAAGCGGTAGTCGCTTTTTTTGTATATATATTCGTTATTTACATGGCCCCTTTTGCAGGCAAGCCGGCAGCAGCCAGGTTACTTTTCTTAGGCCTTCGGTTGACAAATAAAAGACATACACAGTAAATTTTTGTGATGATAGAACGCATGACAAGATGATGGTGTTGTTTTTTTTTCGCTCAGTGATGACCAAGACGATGAGGTTGGGGAATGTTCCTGGTTTTGTATGGTATAACATCTGAATGAGAAGGGTGTTGAAGAGGATGTTATGAAAAGAGTTTATGTGATTGTGTATTGTAGTCGGGATGTGTAAATTGCGTAGCCGAGCGGTCTAAGGCGCTGCAGTCGTGGACTGTGCGGCTGGTCCCGGCGGAGGTTCGAGTCCTCCCTCGGGCATCGGTGTGTGTGTTTGTCCTTAAGGTAATTTAGGTTAAGTAGTGTGTAAACTTAGGGACTGATAACCTTAGCAGTTCAGTCCCATAAGATTTCACACACATTTGAACATTTTTTTTTTTAAATTGCGAGATTTTTGGATTATTCAGATAGAACAGGGAGGATTGGAGCCTTAAGGAAGGGACACTTGGTGTAGCCTACTACTGGTAGAAGAAGTACAACTCAGGGATTATCCTACAGTCAGCGAGAAGGAAGGGGTTAAAAAAAGTTACTCCAGAAGAGGGTGTAGACTTTAGAGTGATCTTAGACGAAAGGAAAATGGGATATGCTGATATACGCGTGACAGCATGTCAGGAATCTCAAGGATGGGGGAGGGGAGATACAATATAGTGATAAGGAGGGTATAACTGATAAATTTTGGGAGTAGTGAAAGTTCCCGCAAAAATTCCATAAGTGAGGTTGAGGCAATTTATCTTTATTTTGTCTCGTTTGGTAAAAGATAATATAGCTGGAGCGTGAGGTTTCATGCAACTGTATTGCTTTAACAAGTTTTGCTTAGATTGTAGAGGAATTACGTCTGCTCCGACCGACTTTGGAGCGGTGAGGTAAGAACGGTAGCTGAAGGCAGCGAAAGGACAATTTCCATTCGAAAGCGAACTGGCGACAGTCGACGAGACTGGCCACTATGACACAACGTCCGTTGGACGGTCCTGTGGCTCCACCGCCGTTTCGTCCGCGCCTCAGTGCTACGGAGGGCCGCAGCTCTCGTATTAATGAAAAGACTTTCTCCTCCGCCGGGAAGGCGGGCCCCGCTCCACGCGCTGTGGCTAACGACTGCCCCCGCAGCCAGATTACGGGGCCGTCGCCGCGAGGAACTGCTAGGGCAGATCTTCTGTCTGTTAGCGTAACAGGCTTGCGGAAGAACGATTTAATAGACAGAGCGTCTTCTGTGAACGCTGCGACGGCTTTAAAATAAAGTTATTCGCAAATACTGTCAGCTTAAATATTACACTCGTACACTTTTAATTTCTCTTACTGACTTCTCAGAGAGCTGATCTTCTCGATATTCGCCATTCAAAAAGACCTGGACCGATAATACTTCTCAGTTTTTGTGTCAGGCAGTGAGTTTTCTCGGAATTCCATTCACAAAGACCTGGACCGAAAATACTTCTCAGTTTTTGTGTCAGGTAGTGTGTGTTCTAAATTATCTACATCTACATCTACATGGATACTGTGCAAATCACATTTAAGTGCCTGGCAGAGGGTTCATAGAACCACCTTCACAATTCTCTATTATTCCAATCTCGTATAGCACGCGGAAATAATGAACAGCTACATCTTTCCGTACGAGCTCTGATTTCCCTTATTTTATCGTGGTGATCGTTCCTCCCTATGTAGTTCGGTGTCAACAAAATATTTTCGCATTCGGAGGAGAAAGTTGGTGATTGGAATGTCGTGAGAAGATTCCGTCGCAACGAAAAATGCCCTTCTTTTAATGATTCCCAAACCAAATCCTGTACCATTTCTGTGACACTCTCTCCCATATTTCGCTATAATACAAAACGTGCTGCCTTTCTTTGAACTTTTCGACGTACTCCGTCAGTCCTATCTGGTAAGTATCCCACACCGCGCAGCAGTATTCTAAAAGATGACGGACAAGCGTAGTGTAGGCAGTCTCCTTAGTAGGTCTGTTACATTTTTCTAAGCGTCCTGCCAATAAAACGCAGCCTTTGGTTAGCCTTCCCCACAACATTTTCTATGTGTTCTTTCCACTTTAAGTTGTTCGTAATTGTAATAACTAGGTATTTAGTTGAATTTACGGCTTTTAGACATACAGGTTTCCTTCGCTGTTTACATGTCTGAATTCTGTCTGGGCACCGAACGAGGTGGCGCAGTGGTCAGCACACTGGACTCGCATTCGGGAGATTACGGTTCAATCCCGCGTCCGGCCATCCCGATCTAGGTTTTCCGTGATTTCCCTAAATCGCTCCAGGCAAATGCCAGGATGGTTCCTGTGAAAGGGCAAGGCCGACTTCCTTCCCCGTCCTTCCTTAATCCGATGAGACCGATGAACTCGCTGTCTGGTCTCCTTCCCCAAACAACCAACCATCTGTATGGGCGTCTTCAATGCAATTTTTGAAATGTACTCGTACTTGCGAATATCGACAAGCATAAGCTGGACGATGGCATGACGACAATGAATATTTATACTGGACCGGGACTCGAACCCGGATTTCCCGCTTACTGTGAGCGGCCATTTACCATTAGGCTGTTCGAGCACTCTTCAGGGTCAGACGAAAATGTGCATATGTCGTGAAGCATGCATCTACATCATGCACTCGTAAGTCCATTATGTATACCAGCGGAAAAATGCTCCTATCGGAGCACAAAAAATACCAGTATGTTCCTATTTATTCAAAAAAGCTCTCTCACGCATTCAGTCCAGCTCATTGTCATTATCTTTTAGTGTCTCTCTAACTGTCACTGTCTGCACAATCCTCTTTGTTCTATCCTACTTCTGCAGTCTCCCTCTTGTTGTCCCTTGCTGCTAATTTCTCATTCCTTCCCCCTGCTGCTGCTGCCTCTTCTCACTGTCTATGCCTCTCTCTTCCTCGTTGTCACTGTCATACACTCTGTCTCTCATTATCGCTGGCTCTCATTCACTCCCGTTTTCTTTTTATGCTACCTCTCCCGCTCAGGCACTGTCTCCTTCACTTTTCTCTTATTCTCCTGGCACTGTTCTGTCACAGTCAACTGAGTTCCATTGCTGCTCCGTTCCTCTATTTCTCTCACACTGCCGTTGTCTCCTTCGCTCTTTCTATAACACAACTACTACCATCTTCCAGCATTTCTTCCTTTTCCTAGTCACTGCCAATGTTTCCTTCTCCCTTAGCGTAAAAAATCGTGACTATGTTCGTATGTCAAAATTTTTGGAAACATTTTTAAATGTGATGAGGAAGGTAGAATGAGGTAGGGACATATCCATATTTTTTGTGCTCCGATAGGAGCATTTTCTCTCTAATTCGTTTCTTTTCCACGTTGCAGCAGGACATGTAGCTAATGTGAAAAGAAATGCATTGGTCAGTAAAGTTTAGATAGTTTACTTACGTCAATCTGAAATAACGCAAAATTAGTTTTACATCTCAGACCAGATTTTATGTGCAAAAAGTTGTTGCTTGTGCTTTTGTACTGTAACACGGGGTTACCAATAATATCGGAGACGTTTTACAGCACATTTATCCGTGGTACGGCACTTTATAAACGACAGTTTCGCCTCACAACCCATTTTACGTGCGAATTTTACGTGTACAAGTAGGGCAATTCTGATCATGAGTATTTTACACGGATAGAGATATAAAGAAAATTTTCAAAATTGTTCGAGATTGGGATCATACGAATATATGGTAAAAATGACAGCCATTTGCTGTTCATAGACGCCTTCGAATCCTCGGTTGTGTTTTGGTCCGCTGTTGCCGGCCGTTGTGGTCGAACGGTTCTAGGCGCTTCAGTCCAGAATCGCGCAACTGCTACGGTCGCAGCTTCGAATCTTGCCTCGGAAATGGATGTGTGTGATGTCCTTAGGTTAGTTCGGCTTAAGTAGTTCTAAGTTCTAGGGGACTGATGAGCTGGGATGTTAAGTCCCATATCACTCAGAGCCATTTGAACCATTTTTGGTCCGGTATTGATGCCGGAAATATAGTAAAAAATCTTTTTGGGGGGTGTTCTGAGGAACCGCCCATGAACTAATGCTGCCTCCATAAGTTCCATCAAGGCAATCGTACACCACGTTAAATACAAAAATGATCAACCGGTCTGCTCCATTTGCCTAAGTATAAGGAAGTTTGTAATATTCATATCTGGATGCTGTACTGTTGGCTAATGACACGCCGCGTGGGATTAGCCGAGCGGTCTAGGCGCTGCAGTCATGGATTGTATGGCTGATCCCGGCGGAGGTTCGAGTCCTCCCTCGGGCATGGGTGTGTGTGTTTGTACTTAGGATAATTTAGGTTAAGTAGTGTGTAAGCTTAGGGACTGATGACCTTAGCAGTTAATTCCCATAAGATTTCACACGCATTTGAACATTCGGCTAGTGACACTAAAGCGATCCTTCTGTTCGGCATACACATGCGCTCTAACCGAAAGTCTATCCAAAACAACTGATCCTACCTTTGTGTCGCCGACAGAACCCGAAATATGAGCATCGGAGTATCCTGTTTATATGCGTGCCGTTTTGGAACACATTCGGTATGCATGCTGGGGCATGCATATCCATTCCCGTACAGGGGAAGCATTTTAATTGAAAGTCGTTTGCCCAATACAAGCGGATACATACGATATTGCAGTGCCTGTTTTGTCCGGAAGTACGATACTATGTTCTTTCGGAGATGAATGCATTGAACAAGACGGGCACTGTAATATCGTATCGAATGCGGTATTTTCATCGAAGTAAAGTTCAGTACCGAAGTCATGTTTAGACCATTAGCAAGTAAATGAAGCGAAATGAATACCGGAACACGTTATAACTCACGTATTGGCTCGTATCACATTATCAGGATGTGAAGGAATAAGACTAGACTCAGACTGCTCACCTTGTTGCGATCCCCCTTGGAGCCGCCTGAGGTTGGGTGCTGCTGCTGCGCAGACGGCGACGGTGGCGGGGGCGGCGCGGGCGCCTTGTGGCTCTTGCGCGCGAAGCGGCGGCGCTCGGGCCGCTGCGGGGGCGGCGGGGGGCTGGGTGGCGGCCGGGGGCTCCACACTTTGCGCAACTCTGCCGCCTCCAGCTGGTCGGAGCGCGGGCCCAACACCAGGATGGGCCGTTGTTTGCCGGAGGTGGCGGGGGCGGCGGGGGGCGGCGCAGGCGCTTCCGGCGTGCTCAGGCTGATGATGCTGGACGGACCGCTGGCCGTCGACGGGCCGCCGCGGCCGGGGGCCGGCTGCGACTGCTGCAGCGGCGTGTCTGCGGAGAGGACTCACAGTGCTGACAGCTGTTTACATGTCACCACTTTCGAAATAAACAGTATTTCTGTCGTTAACGGTAATCACATGGTGGAGAGAACCTTTTCCTAGAAATCTGTTGGAGCGGTTTTAGATGATAAACAACCAAATAACTGATTTCAGACACCATGAGCTATCGCAAGATTTACAGTATAGTAGCTGTGAGCTTGGATAGGAGAGTGGAGGCATCATACAATGCGGACTTCCACCACCGGTATGTGCATCATTGATGATTTTTATTTTATGAGCTTTAGGCCGTGGTGCTCGGCATATTTCTCTGCCTAATGTTTCGTCTTCCAACACTAGACATCATGAGAGGTTATAAGGACTGTGGAGTTTCATACATAAAAGAGGTCACATGGCCGAACTCTTTATACACTATCTGATCAAATACAGCGAGACACCGTTAAGTATGCGAAACTGACCCCGCACGTCACGAGAGGCAGGCCGGGAGTATTGTGCTGTTGATGCAGAAGTGTTAACAGCAGAAAAGACCGAGCAGGAGAGCTTGACAGTGGACCTGTCATTCGATGTCACCTGCGAGGACATTTCGATTGTCCAGTGGGAACATTTCAATGTCTCTAAGGCTGCACAAGTCACCCGTTGGTGGTGTGATTGTGTAGTGGAAGCGCAAAGATACAATGACAGCTAAACCAACGCTAGGCAGACCGCAGGCAGCGTAGAACATTTTGGTAGTAGGTTACAAAAATTGCGTGGAATTAGCGGGAGGTGTGAACGGCGAGTTCCAAAGTGCTAGCAGCAGTCCAACTAGCAGAACTCAGGAACTTAAAAATAGTCCGGTACAATGGTCGACCAATTTCTGAAGAGTAATCAGTGCTAGTCCAAGCTTGGGGCACTGTAATAAGCGACACCACTGGGCAGTGGATGATTGGGAAGAGTAATTTGGAGTAATTAATCGTGCCTTGCCACACTGGTAACAGAGGTTCCCGTCAGATCACCGAAGTTAAGCGCTGTCGGGCTGGGCTAGCACTTGGATGGGTGACTATCCGGTCTTCCGAGTGCTGTTGGCAAACGGGGTGCACTCAACCCTTTTGAGGCAAATTGAGGAGCTACTTGATTGGGAAGTAGCGGCTCCGGTCTCGGAAACTGACATACGGCCGGGAGAGCCGGGAGACCAGTGACCACATGCCCCTCCATATCCGCATCCAGTGACGCCTGTTGGCTGAGGATGGCATGGCGGCCGGTAAGTACCTATGGGAGTTCATGGCCTGTTCCGGAGGAGTTTAGATTAGTTTTTAATCGTGCTACAGCCAGTGACAGTTCGTTTTTCATCTGTTCCTCTATTGTAAGCAGTACACAATGCTTTGGAACTCAAGGGTGATTCCTTCTGCTGATTTCATGCGACTTTTTACAACCACTTTCTCAATGCTCGACGGTCCCTCGCCGTCAGTATGTGAGTCCTGCCTGGTCTTGGTTCAGCTGTGGTTGTTCTTTTACGTTTCCACTTCAGTATTACGTCAAAAAATCGACTTCGGCAGCTTTAGAAGGGGTGAAACGTGCCTGATAGATTTGTTACTCAAATGACACCCAATGACCAGTACACATTCGCAGTATTGCCTGTCTTGACGACCTATCCAGCTGTTATCATTTCTCTACTGACAACAGAGACTACCCATTTCAGCTGATGATGAGTCTTTCGGACTCCTTTTATACTGGTGGATCCACCTGTCGTGACATCTCCTGGTCAGTCCGCATTACATAGCGGTGTCGGGAGACTTTTGAGCAGACAGTGTACATCTCGATAGAGGACAGACTCATATCGACATCCGTGATAATGAATTCCTTGCCCCCTGCTTATGGAATTGAAAGTGCCAGCACAGAGCGGCCTCAAGAGCTATAGCAAATAAAGCAAGCCCTTTAAATATAGCTGATGGATTCATTCATAAAAAAATTAGTAACTGCTGGCGTCTGCCGATTATTTGAAGATGGACATACCATACTATGGGGAGGAACACTGAATCATGAGCGGTGACTGGAAAACTGGATGCATGGTACGAATAGTTCGATACAGTTCCCCACAGTCGTTTAATGAACAAAGTAAGAGCATATGGACTATCAGACCAATTGTGTGATTGGACTGAAGAGTTCCTAGATAAAAGAACGCAGCATGTCATTCTCAATGGAGAGAAGTCTTCCGAAGTAAGAGTGATTTCAGGTGTGCCGCAGGGGAGGGTCGTAGGACCGTTGCTATTCACAACATACAGTGTGGTCAGCAAATGTCTGAAACGCTTGTAGGGGTGTTGCAGGGCAGGTTGTACTGAGAAAATGTTAAGAAAAAAATTCGATACGTTGCTCCGTTTCCGAGTTATTTAGCATTGAATTTAGCCGATCGGAGCGTCGCGCGCGTAAATTCAAGTTTCAACTAACGAGACAAAGCACTCCTTGGGCAACACCGCCCCTGTGAGGCCGCTTGAGTGTGAGCGCGTGACGCCCCGACTGGCTAAATTCTGTGCTAAATAACTCGGAAACGGAGCAACGTATCGAATTTTTTTCTTAACATTTATGCCTCAGTACAACCTGCCCTGTAACATCCCTACAAGCATTTCACACATTTTCTGACCACCCTATATATAAATGACCTTGTGGATAACATCGGAAGTTCACTGAGGCTTTTTGCGGAAGATGCTGTAGTATATCGAGAGGTCGTAACAATGGAAAATTGTACTCAAATGCAGGAGGATCTGCAACGAATTGACGCATGGTGCAGGGAATGGCAATTGAATCTCAATGTAGACAAGTGTAATGTGCTGCGAATACATAGAAAGAAAGATCCTTTATCATTTAGCTACAATATAGCAGGTCAGCAACTGGAAGCAGTTAATTCCATAAATTATCTGGGAGTAGGCATTAGGAGTGATTTAAAATTGGATGATCATATAAAGTTGAACGTCGGTAAAGCAGATGCCGGACTGAGATACATTGGAAGAATCCTAAGGAAATGCAATCCGAAAACAAAAGGAGTAGGTTACAGTACACTTGTTCGCCCACTGCTTGAATACTGCTCACCAGTGTGGGATCCGTACCAGATAGGGTTGATAGAAGAGATAAAGAAGACCCAACGGAGAGCAGCGCGCTTCGTTACAGGATCATTTGGTAATCGCGAAAGCATTACGGAGATGACAGATAAACTCCAGTGGAAGACTCTGCAGGAGAGACGCTCAGTAGCTCGGTACGGGCTTTCGTTGAAGTTTCGAGAACATACCTTCACCGAGGAGTCAAGCAGTATATTGCTCCCTCCTACGAATATCTCGCGAAGAGACCATGAGGATAAAATCAGAGAGATTAGAGCCCACACACAGGCACACCGACACTCTTTCTTTCCACGAACAATACGAGACTGGAATAGAAGGGGGAACCGATATAGGTACTGAAGGTACCCTCCGCCACACACCGTGAGGTGGCTTGCGGGGTATGGATGTAGATGTAGAATAGGTCTGAGACATGTACTTACCCCTGGACACTTCTAGGTGCGTGACTCCATCGCCGTCGGTCCTCTGCAGCAGGTTAAACCTGGCGACCACGGCGGGCGCCTCGAGCCGCTTGAAGACCTGCTGCTGCTGCTGAGGGGAGACTCTGGCCGATTCCACCCTCTGCTGGGACTTGGCGCTGCCCCCGCTGCTGGTGCTGACGCTGCTGCCGCTGGAGATGCCGGAGGACAGGGAGACGGCCGCCTGCTTGCCCACCGGCGAGGGAGCCGGGGACGAGCAGTACGAAGAGGAGGGAGAGGGCGACGGCTGCGCCAGCGACGAGTAGGCCGGCGGCCGGCCCGGCGCCGCGGCGCCCTCTTTCCGCCGGTGCGGGTGCCGGTACTGGTCCAGCTTCAGTCTTCTGCTCACATCCTGCACAGCACGCCGCCACTACACTCACTTCCGCCCGCGGCACTGCCGTCACACCCACAGAGGTAACCACGGCAACCGACGGTGGTTAGATCACTTAAACTCTTTGTACACTGCCGAAAAAAAATGCCACACAAACAAGGAGTTGTGCGACATAAACGAAAGTCGGTAGGCGCGTTTCCACATCTGAAACGTGATGTCTATTGACGTTTTGTGTCGGTCGTATCAGAATGGCACTACTAGCCCCACTATGGGGATGCAAAGCAGGGTTACTTTACGCTACTGCCCATTAAAATTGCTGCACCAAGAAGAAATGCAGATGACAAATATATTATACTGGAACTGACATGTGATTACATTTTCACACAATTTGGGTGAATAGATCCTGAGAAATCAGTACCCAGAACAACCATCTCTGGCCGTAATAACGGCCTTGATACGCCTGGGCATTGAGTCAAACAGAGCTTGGATGGCGTGTACAGGTACAGCTGACCATGCAGCTTCAACATGATACCACAGTTCATCAAGGGTAGTGACTGGCGTATTGTGACGAGCCACTTGCTCGGCCACCATTGACCAGACTTTTTCGATTGGTGAGAGATCTGGAGAATGTGCTGGCCAGGGCAGCAGTCGAACATTTACTGTATCTAGAAAGGCCCGTACAGGACCTGCAACATGCGGTCGTGCATTATCCTGCTGAAATGTAGGGTTTCGCAGGGATCGAGTGAAGGGTAGAGCCACGGGTCGTAACTCATCTGAAATGTAACGTCCACTGTTCAAAGTGCCGTCAATGCGAACAAGAGGTGAACGAGATGTGTAACCAATGGCACCTCATACCATCACGCCGGGTGATACGCCAGTACGGCGATGACGAATACACCCTTCCAACGTGCGTTCACCGCGATGTCACCAAACACGGATGCGACCATCATGATGTTGTAAACAGGGCCTGGATTCATCCGAAAAAATGACGTTTTGCCATTCGTGCACCCAGGTTCGTCGTTGAGTGCACCATCGCAGGCGCTCCTGTCTATGATGCAGCGTCAAGGGTAACCGCAACCATGGTCTCCGAGCTGATAGTCCATGCTGCTGCAAACGTCGTCGAACTGTTCGTGCAGATGGTTGTTGTCTTGCAGACGTCCCCATCTGTTGACCCGGGAATCGCGACGTGGCTGCACGATCCGGTACAGCCATGCAGATAAGATGCATGTCATCTCCACTGCTAGTGATACGAGGCCGTTGGGGTCCAGCACGGCGTTCCTGTTACCCTCCTGAACCCACTGATTGCATATTCTGCTAACAGTCATTGGATCTCGACCGACGCGAGCATCAATGTCGCGATACGATAATCCGCAATCGCGATAGGTTACAATCCGACATTTACCATAGTCGGAAACATGATGGTACGCATTTCTCCTCCTTACACGAGGCATCACAAGAACGTTTCACCAGGCAACGCCGGTCAACTGCTGTTTGTGTATGAGAAATCGGTTGGAAACTTTCCTCATGTCAGCACGTTGTAGGTGTCGCCACCGGCGCCAGCCTTGTGTGAATGCTCTGAAAAGCTAATCATTTGCATATCACAGCATCTTATTCCTGTCGGTTAAATTTCCCGTCTGTAGCACGTCATCTTCGTGGTGTAGCAATTTTAATGGCCAGTAGTGTAAATACATGCTGTAATGGTCATGAGCGTTAGTTACCTTTGAGATTGGACTTAGCGAGTTGACGTGAGTCAAGGACGCCTTTAAGGCGACAAAGACGCCACTATCAACCCCTCACCAGTTTGAACGAGGTCACGTAATACGGCTACGAGAAGCTGGATATTCCTTCTGCCATATTGCAGAACGACTTGGCAAGAACGTAGCCAATGTACATGATTGCTGAAAGTGGTGGTCACGAGAATGTACGGTCGCAAGAAGACCGGGCACCGGCCGGCCACATCGAGAGGAAAGACCGCCGTGTTCGTCATATGGCTCTGGCGCATCGTACTACATCTGCAGCAGCAATTCGAACGGCAGTTTGCACCACAGTAACACAAAGAACTGTTACAAATCGGTTACCTCAAAGGCAGCTGCGAGCCAGACTCCCTGCAGCGTATATTCCACCGCCCCAGACTACCGCCACTAGCCACTTCAGTGGTGTCAAACGAGAGCTCTTTGAAGGACAGGATGGAGGTCTGTTGTGTGTTTTCTGATGAAGGATAGTTCTCTCTCGGTGCCAGTGATGGCCGTGTGTTGGTTAGAAGGAGGCCAGTTGAGAGCCTACAATCAACCGGCCTGCGTGCTCGACTCACAGGACCCACACCTGTAGTTATGGCATCTGGTGCATTTTCATATAACAGCAGGACCACTCTCGTCCCCCATACCGTGACACCAAAACTGTAAGTAAGTTTGATGATTCGATCTGTTGCACCCTTGCACTGCTATTCGTAAACAACATTTTAGATGGTGTAACTTCCTGGCAGATTAAAACTGTGTGCCGGACCGAGACTCGAACTCGGGACCTTTGCCTTTCGCGGGCAAGTGCTATACCAACTCCTTTCTTCTAGAAGTGCTAGTTCTGCAGGTTCGCAGGAGAGCTTCTGTGAAGTTTGGAAGGTAGGAGACGAGGTACTGGCGGAATTAAAACTGTGAGGACGGGGCGTGAGTCGTGCTTGGTTAGCTCAGTCGGTAGACCACTTGCCCGAGAAAGGCAAAGGTCTCGAGTTCGAGTCTCGGTCCGGCACACAGTTTTAATCTGCCAGGAAGTTTCATATAAGCACACACTCCGCTGTAGAGTGAAAATTTCATTATGGAAACATTTAGGGGGTGTTTTCCAACAGGACAACACTCGTCCATGTCCTGGTGTTGTAACCCAATGTTCTCTACACAGTGTGAACATGTTACCTTGGCCTGCTCGATCACCAGATCTGTCTCCAGTCAAGTACATGTGGGAGATCTCTGGACGACGACTGCAGTGTCATCCGCAATCATAATTAACCGACCCCGTATTGACCGACCAGGTGCAATAGGCGTAGGATTCCATCCCAAAAAATGAAATCCGGCAACTGTACAACACAATGCATGCACATTTGCATTCAACGTTCTGGTGGTTACACCGATTATTAATGGACCACCATTTCACAGTGCAACGGCTTACCTCGAGCTTACGTTAACCAGTGATCTTACATCTACATTTATACTCCGCAAGCCAGCCAACAGTGTGTGGCAGAGGGCACTTTACTTGCCACTGTCATTACCTCCCTTCCCTGTTGCAGACGCGTATGGTTCGCGGGAAGAACGACTGCCGGAAAGCCTCCGTGCGCGCTCGAATCTCTCTAATTTTACATTCGTGATCTCCTCGGGAGTTGTAAGTAGGGGGAAGCAATATATTCGATACCTCTTCCATAAACGCACCCTATCGAAACCTGGACAGCAAGCTACACCGCGATGCAGAGCGCCTCTCTTGCAGAGTCTGCCACCTGAGTTTGCTAAACATCTCCGTAACGCTATCACGCTTACCAAATAACCCTGTGACGAAACGCGCCGCTCTTCTTTGGATCTTCTCTATCTCCTCTGTCAACCCGACCTGGTACGGATCCCACACTGATGGGCAATACTCAAGTATAGGTCGAACGAGTGTTTTGTAGGCCACCTCCTTTGTTGATGCACTACATTTTCTAGGGACTCTCCCAATGTCTCAACCTGGCACCCGCCTTACCAACAATTAATTTTATACGATCATTCCACTTCAAATCGTTCTGCACGCGTACTCTCAGATATTTTACAGAAGTAACTGCTACCAGTGTTTTTTCCGCTATCATATAATCATACAATATAGGATCCTTCTTTCTATGTATCCACAATACATTACATTTGTCTATGTTAAGGGTCAATTGCCACTCCCTGCACCAAGTGCCTATCCGCCGCAGATCTTCCTGAAATTTCGCTTACAATGTTAATCATTTAAATACGTTACCTAGACAAATATATTCCCCAAAGTCCATTTCGCTAATTTAATTATTTCTTGGTTTCTTCGTCAACCTATAAAAATGTAGCGTCATACTACATACTTCAATCTGTCATGTGGTGTTGTTACTTATTCCCCCCCCCCCCCCCCCCCCCGCTCTCTCTCTCTCCTTTCATTTTACTCGTTACCGTTTTATTAGTAGACGAAGAGGAATGAGTACGAATGTATGACGTGTGTGAGAATATAATGGGGGACTGGCTACATTGCGAGCGATCTGGCAAAACCGTGTTGTTCTACTTGTGTAGACCTGTGTGTTCATCCCTTCCAGGTGCTCAGCCCGAGATTCAACCTCCCGTACAGCCATCACGTTTTCTTTGAGAGCGCCATTAATTAAGTTGTGTTTTGTTGAGTGTTACTAAAATGGAATAACGGAACTTGGAGCATCTTTATGCAGTCAAGTTTTCTGTTAAGCTTACGGAATCCGCGAGTGTGACCTTTGAAAAGTTGAAACAAGCCTATGGGGAACATTTCACATCAATAGCACAAGTTTTTTCTCTGGCAGAAATCATTTTTTGGAAGGCTGATAATAGTCTGAAGACGAACATCGCCAAGGGAGACCTTCAACTTGTAAAACCGACTAAAACGTCGAACATGAACGTTCTCTTGTGACATCAGACCGACATTTAACAATAAGGATGAGGGTGCTGTAACGTTCCTGCCCAACCGTACCCAAGGAAATCACGACATATTTGTAAATAAATAGCCAGATATTTCTGAGAAGCAAGAATATAAATGCCATTAAATTGAGGCAAGGACTGCCAACGATCTGTTCAGAGCGAATGCACATCAGGCACGAAGTCTTACGGGAATCAGCGAAATGCCGCGAGTAATGGGGATATGGGGCGAGGGTCACTAAATTAGCAACATGTGGGTAGGATGAGGATTTGGAACTGGCGGCAGGCGTGCTGGGGTCGTGGTGACCACTGTGTCCGGATGGCAGCCGGCACGGTAGCTCAGAGTGTTCGGTCAGAGGGTAGCAGTCCTCTGTAATAAAAAAACTGAGTTAACTGATCAGCAACGAACTTAAACGGGTGTCTTGCGACGTCCGCCCCGAGCAGACACAACGAACAAACACGAACAAAATGAGATTAAAAAAAAAAGAGATGGCGCAGTGGACAGCGCATCTGTCTAGTAAGCAGGAGACCAGGGTTCGAATCCTGGTCCGGCACAAATTTTCAAATTTCGCCCTTCATTTAAATCAATGCCCGCTCGCAGTCAATGTCTATAATTCCTTTGTGTCATAAATATTTCACTTGCAGCAATTTAAACTATGCTGTGCCTAAGCACACGTTCGCAAATCGCAGTACATTCAGATAAAACAACCAAATATTTGTGACAGACAGGGCCAGAGATTGCATTTACTCTTCATTTTTTAATCAGACTGAAGTCACAAAATCGAAGACACTCACTACTGAGAGAGAGCAATTTCATACGTAAATAACATGGTGCATTGCAGAAGATACTTCTATTACATAATTAAAAAGTACCTAAAACGCAAAGACGTTTTATAAAAAATGTATTAGAATACGGGAGGACACGAACCACGTCTTGTGGCTGCAGAACATCAGAGCAAACATTGGAACACATTTTGCACGACCGACCAAAAAGAAAATTGATGGGTTCCTGGAAACACATTGCAAACGCAACACATTCTGCAGTCAACTGGCTGGAGTCTTTGTATATCCAGTTGTCAAGGCAATTTCATATCTCAGTTTCTTTTTAGCTACTGGCGGTTCTCCAGCTTACACTATTACCAATACATACATCTGCAGGGTGACTTCATCATGGCGTTACAAACTTTCAGAGATGAAGAAGAAGGGTAAATGTATTAATTTAAGGTGAGGAAAAATTGTCCAGAAACGACCGAGTCGAAAGTTATGAACTAAAATCTTTGTGGTACCTCTGAAAATAGCACTGTTCTACTACAAGTTGGGGGGATGTGCTATGGACCAAAACAAGAAAAATCGTCCAGTAAACATGGGCTCTAAAACGCATATCTTAAGAGCTACGGGCACTTGCTCAGTAGAAGAGACGTGCTTCAGAGTAGCAAAGATGAACAAGTGCCCGTAGGTCATAACGTATGGATTTTAGAACCCATGTTTACAGAACAGTTTTTATTGTTTTGGTACATACTACCACTTCCCAAAATTTGGAAATCTAAGAGACTGTAGTAGAAGAGGTCCACTCTCGGATGTGTCAAAACAATTTCGCTTGTAACTTCCTACTCGATCGTTTCATGACCAGGGTCCATTACCTTAAATTGCGACACTTACCCTTTCCGTCATCCATGAAAGTTTGTAACATCATCACGGATCACACTGTAGACAATCATTTTACCGCTTTATTTATTTGTGAATATGCTAACATACTGTTTTATTTATTTCTGAATATACCTGCAATAACCCCAGTTTTAATAGAGTCGTGGATTTGCACTCGTTGTGGTTCGCTTAGAGAAAAATGACAGAGAGAAAATGACGTCGTTGCCTATAGTGAAGCACCATAAGTGTTGTACCGTTACAGTTTAAGAAACTTGCTCCTAAAGGAAATTTTCAATAATAGTTTAGCAGTATTAGTGCAACATAATGTGTAGAAATGATGTGGTGAATTTTCTAATGCGTTCTTCTGCCTAACTTAATAATTAAATAATTATTTTGTATTAGAGTAAGGCAATGGAAAGGCGTTATGGAAAGTGAGGCATAGATGAATTTCAATTACCTCTTGACAGTATATCTAAATGCGGATCGTGGCTTAAATGAATGTGCACAACATAAAATGTGCCGGCAATTAAGAAGCATGCCGAAAATAAAAACAAAAATGCGAACGAACGGTCATATAAAAATATTTGACTGCACTAAAGTGTTTTCGAGCTAAGTTGAAAATGAATTGGAAGAACATATTCTTACATTTGGAGAGATGATATTCGATTAAGCATATCGGAAGTAAAAAAACTAGCCTTGATATTGCAGAAACTAACTGAAGCAAAGGTGAACAATTCCAGAACTACAGCTCCATCCGTCAAAAGGAAATGTCTTGTTGGGAGATTCTGAGGGGAAGCAACCACAGAAACTTATTGGTAAAACAGAGAAACGATACTGCTAGTTGTGAGAGAAAGATCGAATGGAAAAAAAGATCAGCTGCATGAAATGAAGCATGTGCATTCATGCAGTGTGTGCAGGGGTGTGGACAGGAGCGGAGAAGTGAAAGTGTAATAGCTGCAAATAGTGATTTTATGTAAGAACTCAAGTACAGGACATTTTCTTAAACTCAGACTAGTATACAGGGTAAATCAGCTGCCCCTACGGACCTTGTTTTTTGCAGCCCCACGTTATAGAACAATGTTACTGGCCATTTCTCTCTGGAGATGTGAAGCACACTGTCAAAATATCGCAGAATAACTATGCCAAGATATCTTAGACATATTGCACCAATTTTCTTTATGAAACTGCCGTGTCACATTAACCTAGCGAGTCGTATATTAATCTTTTCATCGGGTTGTTACTTCCACGCTTCACATTTTGATATCTCCTCTTAATTCCATTGTTTCCGATGGTGAAACATGCTTTCTAAGGCAATTATTATGAATTGTATACGAAAGATTAAGTCGCGGAAGATTAAATCCTATAAACGGAATAAAATTACAGAGACAACAAAAACTTCTATGACTATACCGTTAATTATACAAAGAAAGATTTGAGACACTTGGATAGGAGTAGCATAAGTAAGGTACGTCTTGGTCCAAAAATACCGCGCAACGCGTGGCCAACGCTCACTTGTATATTTTTACCGTATGGTCTCGTTTGCTAACAATCGCCCAAAGCTCTGAGGGGGGATGTAGATCGATTACGTGGCTGTTGCCTGTCTGGATACCGATCCTGGTACAAACGTAATGTGGCTTGCCTAAAACGAAGTCAGTAGGAGCAGCTAAATAGCCCAGTATTTCCTTAAGCTCAGGGACATAGTTTACATGAAGGGCAGGAGGGGGGGGGGGGGGGGAATACAATTTGTGGACCCATTGATACAAATTAGGAAAAAAAAATGAAGTGATGATGTGGCATCGATGGTCAAAGTTCTGGTGCCGACTTGTCTTTTCAGTTGATGTCTCAATGGGCGACTAGCTTGTCGATGTGAAATAACGATTAGGGTAACATAACACGCAGTCCCGTGTGGAGAAAGTCTTCGACGCCGCTGGGAATCGAGCCCATGCCCGCAACAGGGCACCAGATTTGCTGACCATTCAGCTAAGCAGGTGGACGCAAATTATGTAAACAGATACCTACGCTTCACCACTTTCTGATGTTTGGAAGTTTTAGATTAGTGTTCTAATTTATTTCAAAATTAGCATTCTTCAAATGAAATACCAGCAGCAACATGCTCCTCTTGAGGATGATATTTTTAAATGATACTCTAACTTGTTGTTTAGGCCTTAATGAATAGAGATACAAAAGAATTAAAGACATTAGCTGTTAGTGGGCGTTGATTTATATCAATGGGGCAAGTTGAAAATTTGTGCTGGACTGAGATTCGAACCAGCGTCCCCTGCTTACTAAGCAGAGGCGCTGACCACTATGCTATCTGGACGCAGTGATCGCTTCAACTACACGGCCTGTCGTAGCACGCCTTCCGTCAGATCCAAATTCTCTACTTACACCACTCACTTCTGATATAGTACCCTTATTCATAAACCCCATTACTCGCGGCGTCTCACCGATTCCCGTGAGAGTTAGTGCTTGGTGTGCATGTGCGCTGAAGGGCTCACTGTTCGTGATCGTTTTAATTACATATATGTTGTCTGTTGTTTCAGACATGTCCGAAAGGACAGACACCACATATACGAGGGCGAGTCAAATGAAAATCTTAAAAATTTCTTTAAATATTATTTATTATGCAAAAGTGGTACAAAGCTATATCACTTTTCAGCATAATTCCCCCCCCCCACTCCCCCCCCCCCCCCCACTCCCCCCCCCCCCCCCCCCCCGCTCAATGCAAGTCCTCCAGAGCTTACAAAGTGCATAAATTACTTTAGAAAAAAATTCTTTTGGTAGTCCGCGCAACCACTCATGCAGCGAGTGGCGTACCTCTTCATCAGACTGGAACTTCTTTCCTCCCACTGCGTCTTTGAGTGGTCCAAACACATGGAAATCACTTGGGGCAAGGTCTGGGTTGCTCGCTCTCTTAGTTTCCGGTTGGTGGAAGTGAACTCAGGTTTCGTCCCCAGTAACGATTCTTGCAAGGAAGCCATCATCTTCTCGTTCAAAGAGCTGAAGAAGTTCTTCACAAGCATCAACACGTCGTTCTCTCATTTCAGGAGTCAGCTGCCGTGGCACCCATCTTGCAGACACTTTGTGAAACTGGAGCTCATCATGCACAATGTGGTTTGCTGTCACATGAATAATCTGTAAACATGCTGCAATGCCTTCAGTGTCACTCGGCTGTTTTCCTTCACTATGGCTTCAACTGCTGCAATGTTCTGTGGAGTCGCAACTCGTTGTGCCTTACTTGGACGAGGAGCATCTTCCACTGAAGTCACACCATTTGCGAACTTCATACCCAATTCGTAGACTTGCTGCTGTGACAAACTTGCATCACCGCACTGAACCTTCATTCGTCGATGAATTTCAATAGGTTTCACACCTTCACTACGCAAAAACCGAATAACAGAACGCTGTTCTTCCCTGGTGCAAGTCGCAAGTGGGGCGGCCATGTTTATACTGATACTGCCACGGTGTGTGTGCATCTGCACTATGCTGCCACCTACAGGCCATTCTGCATGCTGTTTGTAGCACGCTTACCAACTTACAGGATAACGGCGCGAAATTTAGATTTGTTATTACAAATTTAAGGTTTTCATTTGACTCACCCTAATATTTAATGAATAGGATCTCAAACGTAGCACATTAAGACAAATGTCACTTTATTTTAGATGTCATTATTGGGAACAGCGACCTGTCAGTAAAGTAAAATTATTAAAAAGAAAAAAAACAGTCGCGATCACACAAACATTTATTAAAAATGTGAGCGGTTTTGACCTCTAGTTGGTTCAAATGGCTCTGAGCACTATGGGAGCCGGCCGGGGTGGCCGAGCGGTTCTAGGCGCTTCAGTCCGGAGCCGCGCGACAGCTACGGTCGCAGGTTCGAATCGTGCCTCGGGCCTAGATGTGTGTGATGTTAGTTAGGTTTAAGTAGTTGTAACAAGGGAACCTCCCCATCGCATCCCCCTCAGATTTAGTTATAAGTTGGCACAGTGGATAGGCCTTGAAAGACTGAACAGAGATCAATGTAGAAAACAGGAAGAAGTTGTGTGGAACTATGAAAAAAATAAGCAAAATATACAAACTGAGTAGTCCATGCGCAAGATATGCAACTTCAAGGACCGCTTAAGCTCCGGAGCGCCGTGGTCCCGTGGTTAGCGTGAGCAGCTGCCTAACGAGAGGTCCTAGGTTCAAGTCTTCCCTCGAATGAAAAGTTTATTTTCGCGAAGTTATGATCTGTCCGTTCGTTCATTGACGTCTCTGTTCACTATAATAAGTTAAGTGTCTGTATTTTGCGACCGCACCGCAAAACCGTGCGATTAGTAGACGAAAGGACGTGCCTCTCTAATGGGAACCGAAAACATTTGTCGCAAGGTCATAGGTCACCGATTCCTCCACAGGGAAACACGTCTGATATATTCTATACGACACTGGTGACGGCATGTGCGTCACATGACAGGAATATGTTGTCGACCCACCGAACTTGTACACTTGGCGAATGGGTAAAAAAAAATTCTTCTACCCTGCCCGATTTAGGTTTTCTTGTGGATGTGACAATCACTCCCAAAAAAAAAAAAAAGTTACCTCGTGATGACTGTGTGTTGTGTGATGTCCTTAGGTTAGTTAGGTTTAAGTAGTTCTAAGTTCTAGGGGACTGATGACCATAGATGTTAAGTCCCATAGTGCTCAGAGCCATTTGAACCATTTGAACCCAAAAAAAGTGATGAAAACATAAGAGTTTGTCACATAAACCTAAACAAATGAATGCAGCAGTTTCACTGTCGCACAGTTATCCCTGTGCTCTGTCAAAACATATGTTTTTAACGTTTTCAAATTTTTTCGTGTGTAGACCGTCAAGTCCTGCATATGTCCAAGCAAATCTGAACATGTCCTGGAATTTTGGAGAGCGAAGTTGATTATGTGTGAGTGCCTGAACTTTGATAATTGCCTGAAAAAAAAATTAAACTTTTCACTCGAGGGAAGTCTTGAACCAAGGACCTCTCATTAGGCAGCTACTCACGCTTACCACGGGACCACGGCGCTCCTAAGCTTACACGTCCCTTGAAGTTGCATATCTTGCCCATGGACTACTCAGTTTGTATATTTTGATTATTTTTTTCATAGTTCCACACAACTTCTTCCTGTTTTCTCCATTGATCTGTGTTCAGTTTTTCAAGGCCTATCCACTGAGCCAACTTATAACCAAATCTGAGTGGGGTGCGTTGGGGAGGTTCCCTTGTAAGTTCTAGGGGACTGATGGCCTCAGAAGTTAAGTCCCATAGTGCTGGCTCAAATGGCTCTGAGCACTATTTGGATACTTGGTCACTGTGGCTTTTGATTCATTGATTGATTTGCGCAAAAAAAAAAAAAAAAAAAAAACAGTGATTTCACTCACTATTGTGCGCACACAAACTGTTTACTGTTCGTTTCTCTCCGTGTTATTCTGTTAAAGCCAACCGGCACCGTTAAAGAGTAGTTAAAAAATAGCTGTGAGCGCTATGGGACTTAACTGCTGAGGTCACCAGTCCCCTGGAACTTGGAACTACTTAAACCTAACTAACCTAAGGACAGTACACACATCCATGCCCGAGGCAGGATTCGAACCTGCAACCGTAGCGGTCGCGCGGTTCCAGACTGTAGCGCCTAGAACCGCTCGGCCTCCTCGGCCGGCTGACCTCTAGTAGTAGGCTAGCTTCAGATAAAGCACGATTGACGTTGATAGCGCTTGGAACAGAGAAACTGCGACAATTTTGCGGCTGGGGTCAGTGCAGCTGTTCCAAGCGTCATCATCACCAGCCAGATGGTGCATTATCTGAAGACGGCCCACTACTAGACGCCGAAATCGGTCATATTTTTAATAAATGACTGCAGTCGGGACTTTTTTTTTATAAATAAAGGTCTCCTACATCTCACAAAATGACCAGGACGAGAAAATCAGAGAAATTTGAGCTCATACGGAGGTTCATCGACAGTGGTATTCCTATCACTGAACATACGATGAAAAGATGAAAACAAGTCTCCACCAAACACAGTAAGTCGGTCTGAGGAGTAGAGCTGTAGAATTTGGTGTTTACGGTATCCCTCCCCTGGTGAACGCACCTGGAAATGGTTGCAGAGCTTCCGCAGAGCCCGCTCGTTGTTGGTCTCGAAGACGATGGCCTCGAGCCCCGCCGGTGCCTGGGAGGCGGTGTCGTCGGACGTGGCGGCTGCCCAGGCCGAGCGACGGCGCCGCACCACCCAGACGGCGACGCGCGGCAGCGCGGGGTCCGTGTGGCAGAAGGCCACGTCCGCTACGGGGATGATCTCCGGCTCGTGGGCGGCGGCGGCGGCGGAGGCGGCGGGGACGGCGCCGGGCGTCTTGACGACGCGCTGGTAGAGCGACAGCGACTGCACCAGCGCCGCCACCGAGCCGGCGGCCGCGGGCTGGTGGTCCGCCTCGTCCGTGTCGGAGGCGCCGCTGCTGTTGGCGCTGTCCGACGTCGTGGAGGACGTGGAGGCGAGCGGGCCCGCCACCCCCGGGGGCGGCACGGGCCGCGGGGGCGGAGGGACGCCGCCAGGCTTGCCCACCCCAGCTCCCGCGGCGCCGCGCCGGTACACGTGGTCGTCGACGAAGCAGCAGGAGGACGAGTTGCTGACGGCCGTATCGTCGGAGGCCAGCGAGCGCGAGTCGTCGTCCGACTCGAAGCCCTCGTCGTCGTGCCGCGCCGCCAGCTCCAGGCGGTCGTCGCGGCAGCGCAGCAGCGTCGGGGGGCGGCGCTGCGGCCGCGGGGCGGCGGGGCCCAGCGAGCGCACCAGGCGCGCTAGCGTCGCCGCGTCGACGGGCCCGCCGCTCAGCGGCCGCCGGCCCAGCAGCCAGCCCTCGCACTGCCACATGCCGGCGGGGGCGGCGGAGGCTGCGCCACAGCCACTGTCGGTCTTACGGGCGTGGGCGGCCGTGGCAGAGGCTAGGGCGGCGGCCTTCGCATCTTTCGCCGCCTCGGACACCGCCTGTGAACAACGAATAACAGACCTGTCGTTAGAACCGTTATCTATTGTGTTAACACAGCACTATAGTTTTGTTATAAGCACGCAAGTGAGCCGTGGTAAATATTGCTGTTTTGTAGAGCGTGCCGCAGTGCGCAGTGTGAAGCAGTCGCCGTCCGTTTCTGGCGGTGGCGCCGCTGTGGCAATCGCAGCTTTGGTGTCTCCCTCTGGTGGGAAAGGGTTAAGGTTGCCTGTTCACGTGCATTTAAGGGGCGCTATGAGCTCGCCAGCCGGTCAGTTGCTCAGCCGGGTCAGTGTGGGGCAGTCAGTGTCTGTCTGTCGTCAGGAATGCTAGTATGCGGTAGGCCGCCAGTCAGCTCGAGTTTGTTCAGGCAATGGTCATTGGCGGTTGGATCGATAGGTTGGTCGGTCGCGCACTGAGCACAAGATGATTTGTCCGTCTTGAGCGTCGGCGCATCTGAGGTCGCCACGTGAGTCCAGTGGGCCGCGCCGTATAGCGAGGAGTAGTGGCTTCGCGGCCGACACGAGAGCAACAGGAGTCAACCCACGACATCGGTCTGGCCGGCGCGAGCTGCGACGCCGTGAGACGGGAGACAGGCGCGCCTCCCTGCGCCCGTTGAAGCGGCTGGCAGCGGACGGTTCGGGAGAGCGTTTTGGGGGTGCTGCGCCAGGTCTTCGCCAGACATTGCAGTTTATTAGAAGTTAAGTGATTCGTGATATGTTGTTTCATTTACTTATTAAATTCTACTTGTTTTCTTGGTGAGTCTCTCGACCCCAGCTTGCTCGTTTGTCTCTCGTCCGCATTTGTTAGGCAGTTAGTGTCTGTCTGTCTGTCTGTCGGTCCGTCCCCCGTACGTTAATAGCTGCCTCTGTCATGTTTGTCGGATTCGGTGTTAACGAATTTATTGCTTGAAGTGTAACGGCCGAATACCTGAAATATGTTTTTATCTGGCCTATTATCTTGAGAGAAGGTATATGTGTAATGTAGAGCATGTTTGTATATTTTATGTAAGACTGCATTTCATGGGTTTTTTATTTAAATGGTCATTTTAGTCTATAAAGTTGCCACCCTTCCACCGTGTTTTTTTTTTATTAAATCAAGTTACACCTTCGGTGGCAAGTTAATTTCTTTAATGTTAGTGTTTTGTACCATGTCCATCCCTCCTACAGGGTGCATAGTTTATGTGCTCGTGTGAGTTGTTAAAATTTTTAGTTTAAAGTAATCTGGTGTGTTGCAGATTTGCACCAGTGTAGTCTTTAGGAGGTTGTTGTGAGCGGTCGTGACTACGGCCTTGTCAAAAGGGAGCGGCAGGGTTCTCAGCCCGACACCTTATACTGTCAAAATTTGTTCTTTCTGCCTCTGAATAAATTGTAACTTGATATTTACAGGGTGCTTTCTGATTATAATTTCAAATCTGTTTCAAAAAGAAAAGGGCTTTTAGGAAAAAAAAATCCATTTGTTGAAAGAAATTTAATTTGTTTTCATCAGTTATCCACTGGCAACTATTTCCACGCTCACATAGTGTGACTAAATGTGTTAATGTTCTTGATGAAGAGCTGGTAAATGAAGTAAATTCTTAAGAAAAGGTTTTGAAAGTAAATTCACGGTTCAACAAGGTTGTTGCACCATCGTCTACAGCCATGGACGAATGTTTCAAGAAACCACTGGGAATACGGAAATACAACCGGTACGCCTCGGTTTGAAAACGAGTACTACGCAAAACTACGTTTTCTGTTTTCAGTTGTCTGTACATAACATTGCATCAGTCGAATGAGGCAATCTTTCCGGCCATGTTTTTTTGTTTTTTGTAGTTCTCCTACATCATTTGAGACGAATTCCGGGATGGTTCCTTCAGCAAAGCCACAGCTGACCACCTATCATATCCTAATAAAAACACTCCTACGTACTCTATCTCAACGAATAATTTAGATTTCTCTTTTCACAGCATTATGATGGAAAATCTTATATCGTTGTAAGTTGGTAAATAAATTAAAAAAGTAAAAATATTGTGCTCCATTGCCTACTTAGAAAGCAATTTGGGTACATTCCTGGAAAGACGTTGTTGTTGGTAGACGATAGTGCTGAGGCTCCTGTCGAACATAAATAAAAGGCAAGGGTTAGGGTCCCTTCAACGACAACGTTATCGTAGAGGGATTACGGTCTCGGTTTGGGCATGGATTGGCGAAGGAAGTCGTTAGTGTTCTTTTTAACATCTCCATCACCGCATTCGTCCTACTTGGATATATCTGTTACTGCTGATGCTTACACTCCGCACAGCTCGACGCAGCTAAGTACGTGCCTGGACGTATGGCGAGTCCATTCTACTGCTGTACAAGCAAGCAATAAAAGTTCAGCGCAAAGCGCCAGCAATGTAACATTTATAGATACCGTATCTATACTTTCTTGTCAAGTTTTGTATTATTGTCATCAGTATCGGCAAGACATCTATGCCCTTTATACACTTATATTCAAACTTTTCATCATTGGTGGAACCGCGGGAACGCATTTGTGTGATAAATTCAGAGTAAGCAAGTAAACGATCTTCAATGTTGCGAGGGCGAGCCGCAAACTAACACTTCCAAATTTTTAATGTGATAACTTTAAAGCTGATTAAATAAAATAAACGTTATAAACCTTCTACATCTTTTTATTCTTTATGTCTTCATACTTTCAGCCCTCTGTCGCTAGACGGCTCCGAATTGTATTACGTAACATGGCGATTTGTAACATAACTATGTCGGTGCGTGAGAAACGGCTCGCTGGAATACAGTTTCTAATTCGAACAGTTCGTAAACACATATAAATATTCTCCTTCAACAAGACAATACCAGACTACACACGAGCGTTGCGACATCTGCAATAACCATACGCCTTGGGTTCAGTGTTGTCGATCATGCTTCATAGAGTCCCGACTTAACCAACAGATTTTCATCTGTTTCCAAAGTTTAAAGAACACCCTCGAGGAGTTCAGATCTCTAGTGATGAAGTGGTGCAAGCAGAAGGGAGGTTGTGCCTCCGTCGCTAGAGTCAAACATTCTGCAGTGACAGTATCAGCAAACTGGTTGCTCGTTGGGAGAAATATGTTCGTAGTCAGGATGACTATGCTGGGAAACAATTATGTAGACATGAAGAATTAAGATGTAGGATGTTAATAACATTTGTTTTATTTTTAAAAAATCTTATGAGCTGGGAAATAAATGATCGTAGAAGCAAACGATCATCGAACAAACGACGGGAGTAATGGAAACACGGAGAACTCGATTACAAAAACTCAAGAGAGTTTTGCGGGAGGACACATTACATCCACAATCATACAAGGAGTTCGGCCGTGTTACTTTTCTGCACGCCCTCGTATTTTAACACCATGGATTTCGACGTATCTAGTCTGATATTCAGATGTACCAGTTAGTGGTTCCCGTATCTTAAGTGAAGTTTTTGTATATTTAAGCCGCCCATTGTTGACGGAATTGTTGAGACAAATGTGAAGATGAGGCAGAATTATGCCGACTGCTCTGGTTCTCATACACACTAATAGACACTTGTGGTTCTAGCGGTACACTCTTCTCTTGAGAAAGCTGAAGCCTTTGGTTCTCGAATGTGTCGACGCTTATGCTCTCTTAGACAGCTGTAGAGAATGCTTGTCTGTACAAACGGTCGTTATTACTTATGGCGGTAAAATTGCTGCTGCCATCTCTGCTAAAATTATCTGGTTGTTCTGTCAGTTTTACAACTTCTCGCACCTTGGTCTTGAAACATCTGCGACTGTTAGGAGTGGACGGCTTCCAGGAGGGGGTGGGGGAAAGGGGGGGGGGGGAAGGGGCAACGTGTTGGTCGACTACCTGCTCACATTCCTGTGGTTTCCACAACTGCAGATTTTGAAGTCTAGCGAAGGTCGCAGCAGAATTTGTACACATCATTTCCTGACCGCTCAGATGTATGTTAGCCGTGACCGCTTTTGTAGTCGCCTCAATCAGTTTCTGGCTGCAGGGGAGACGATTTTTTTTTTTTTTTTTTTTTTTTTTTTTGCAATTCTCCTAATTCGGTGCCGATCGGGGACGATTAGGCTCGTTTTAAGGGTGAGTAATTCCCGTGGCGGTCTGTGTGTGAAAGTCCTAGCAGGAAGCAGTACCGTACAGAAATGCTGTTATTTACAGTGGGGATTTGCCATTGAAACTGCTTGCACGCAGTCACTGAGTCTGAATGGCCGACAGGCCTGAATGTTACATAATTCCACGTAGAGGTTTGGAGCTCGAGATGTTGACTGGTCCGCCTGGAGTCCTCGTGGAGTTTAGTTGGCTATCAGCGAAACTTCTGGAATCGAGTTTGGAATATTTAAATGCTTATTTCGCAAGTCTGCAATTACCCTCCGTGATCGACGACATTACTTTCCTGTTACTACAAAACATTCGACAGTGCAGTCAGCCTGCAGCACGTGGTCTAGTGGCTAGCGTTGCTACCTTTGGATTACGGGGTCCCGGATTCGATTCCCGACCGGATTGGGGATTTTCTCTACCCGGGGATTGGGTGTTTGTGTTGTCCTCATCATTTCATCATCATCATCATTCGTGACAGTGGCTAAATTGGACCGGGAAAAGAAATTGGACTGTGTGAAAAACTGGGACTTTGTACGGGCGTTGATGATCTCGCAGTTGAGCGCTCAACAAAACCAGGCGTCTTAAAAACAGTGCAATCCCGTGCGCGGGCCTTGAATTCTGCTTCGGTACTTTCCTGCTTTACTCTGGGAGTGTTGTGAATTGGTAATCGTGGAAATCGTGGAGTTGATCTGTACAGAGAGGCTCAGAGCTTTCCATGGAGCCATCAGCTAAGTGGAAGTGGTGGTGAGCGGAAAGGACTGACTTGTCTACGGTTAACTGACTGCGTGGAATGTCAGAAGCTTGAACGGGGTAGGGAAGCTAGAAAATTTGAAAAGGAAATGATTGATGTTCTCTAAGGCTATAGACACAGCAATGAGGAATAATGCAGTAAGCAGTACAGTTGAAGAGGAATGGACATCTCTAAAAAGGACAATCACAGAAGTTGGAAACAAAAACATAGGTACAAAGATGGCAGCTGCAAAGAAATAATTAGTAACAGAAGAAATACTTCAACTGATCGACGAAAGAAGGAAATACAAAAATGTTCAGGGAAATTAGGGAATGCAGAAATACAAGTAACTGAGGAATGAAATAAATTGGAAGTGTACTGTAGTTAACACGAAATGGCCTCGTGAAAAATTTGAACGAATCGAAAAGAAATGATAGTCGGAAGTACTGACTCAGCATACAGGAAAGTCAAACAACCTTTGGTGAAATTAAAAACAAGGGTGGTAACACTAAGAGTGCATGGGAATTCCACTGTTATATGCAGAGGGGAGAGTGGATACGTGGAAAGAGTACACCGAAGGCCTCTATGAGGGGGAGGACTTGCCTGATGATGTGATAGAAGAAGAGACAGGAGTAAACAGGGAAGAGATAGGGGATCCAGTATTGGAATCAGATTTAAAAGAGTTTTGGAGGACTTAAGATCAAGTAAGGAGGAAGGTGTAGATAAGATTCCATAAGAATTTCTAAACTAATGGCTGGTCCCGGCGGAGGTTCGAGTCCTCCCTCGGGCATGGATGTGTGTGATTGTCCTTAGGATAATTTAGGTCAAGTTGTGTGTCAGCTTAGGAACTGATAACCTTAGCAATTAATTCTCATAAGATTTCACACACATTTGAACATTTTCTAAAATAATTGGGGGATGTTGCTGGTGTGTAGAATGTATGAATCTGGCGACATACCATCTGACTTTCAGAAAAATATCATCCACACAATTTCGACCACTGCAAGAGCTGACAAACGCGAGAATTATCGCACAATCAGCTTAACAGTTCATGCATCCGAGTTAATGACAAGAACAATATACAGAAGAATGGAAAAGAAAATTGAGGATGTGCTAGATGACGGTCACTTTGGCTTTAGGAAAGGTAAAAACACCAGAGAGGCAATTCTGACATTGCGGTTGGTAATGGAAGCAAGACTACAGAAAAATAAAGACACGTTCTTAGGATCTGTTGACCTGGAAAAACCTTCGACAATGTAAAAGGGTGGAAGAGTTCGAAATTCTGAGAAAAATAGGGGTAGGCTATAGGGAGATGCAGGTAATATAGAAGGGCACAAGAGCCAAGTGGGAATAATAAGAGTGGAGGACCAAGAAAGAAGAGCTGGGATTAACAAGGATGTAAGACAAGGATGTAGACTTTCGCCCCTACTGTTCAGTCTGTACATGGAACAACGGAGGTAAAAGAAAGGTTCAGGAGTGAGATAAAAATTCAAAGTGAATGGGTATCAATGATGCGATTCACTGAAGACATTACTATCCTGAGTGAAGGTGAATAATTACATGATCTCCTGAATGGAATGAACAGTCTAAAGAGTACAGAATACGGAATGAGAGTAAATCGAAGGGACAGGAAAGTAATGAGAAATAGCGGAAATGAGAACAGCGCGAAACTTGACATCAGGATTGATGGTCACGAAGTTAAGGAATTCTACTATTTAAGCAGGAAAATAACCAATGACGGACGGAGCAACGACCATGAAAAGATTAGCACTAGCAAAAAGGGCTTTCTTGATCAAGAGAAGTATTCTATATGAGGAAGAAATTTCTGAGAATGTACGTTTGGAGCACAGCATTGTATGATAGTGAAACATGGACTGTGGGAAAATCGGAACAGAAGAGACTCGAAGCATTTGAAATGTGTTACTATAGACGAAATTTGAAAATTAGGTGTACTGATAAGGTAAGGAATGAGGAGGTTCTGCGCAGAATCGGAGAGGAAAGGAATATTTGGCAACACTGACAGGGAGAAGGGACAGGATCATAGGGTACGTGTTAAGACATCAGGGAATGACTTCCATGGTACTGGAGGGAGCTTCAGGGGGAAAAAACTGTAAAGGAAGACAGAGATTGGAATACATACAGAAAATAATTGAGGACGTGGATTGCAAGTGGTACTCTTGAGGTCAAGAGGTTGGCTCAGGAGAGGAGTTCGTGGCGGGTCGCATCGAACCAGTCAGAAGACTGATGGGGAAAAAAAAGTTTGTTTTCATGTAATTCAAGTGTAGTGCTTTTGAGTGTCCCTTTTCCAAGCTGACTTTGAACTGTGTTCTTGTTTTGTTGCTGCAGTAGGTAATAAGCAGTGTTAGTTCTTAACAAGCCAGCTGAAAGGCGTACAATGAACTGTTAGTGATAAACACATTCTGATCCTGTGGTCGGATCTCGGAATCTTTCCTGAAATCAATTAATTAGCTTCAATGCTTTTAATTATTGATGTTGATTGAAACTTAATCCCGACTCGTGGGTCAAAGCGAGGCTGTAGACATTTATATAATCATCGTCAACATCGTCATCAATGTTATCATCATCTGATCTCCTACCAACGATTAGATGTCATAGTCAGCTTTACCGTTCTCTGTCATGCTTTCACCTCTTACAAGGTTTTCCTAGTTCTCTCTTCCCAGTTTTTTTTTGTAAATAACTTTCTACAATTCTGTCAACATGATCCTTCCATTTCATTCTATTCTCCTTTATCTTGTCATCAACTGAAAAGAGTTATATCCATTTTATTACATCCCCTTAAATACCTCTTGAAATTCATCTCTGCTGCCTGTATACGGGATTTTGCTTATGTGTTATTGTCCATGATTCAGAATAATATACAGGAGTAGGTGTAACGGTAACTTTATAGAAATTCATTTGAGTTTTCTTTCTTGTTTGTCTTCTGAAAGTTCTTCCACTTGTTCCATAGATAACTTGAAATTTATTAACCTTCTTCTCTTCAACTAATAAAACATCCTTGAGAGCTGAAATAGAACAATTGTTCTAAAATTTTGCAACTGACTGGATTCTTTCCTTTGAAATTATTTATCTTTGTCTTACTCGAAGATATAGTTGAACTATAGTAGGCCTATATTGTATTTTGTTTCAGTCTATATAATGCTCTTTTTATAAGTAAATTATCTTCCGTTTGCAGTACAGTCAGCTGCTCTTCACGATGTAACAGAGTATTTAATGGTATGCTTGATCCTATTTTAATTCCTAATTGTGTTTCTTCTTCCCAATTCGTAAGTAGGTCTTCGACATATAAATTGAACGAAATCCGATATTTTCGAGCCTGAACTTATCACAATTTTCATATTTACATGTACGAGACTTGCAGACTCTTTATGGTATTAATAAGGTGTTCAAGAACACCTATTTCTAAAATTTTTCACAGGAGGGGTGTTTTAATCGAAACCTTTCTCGTAATCGATAAATGATAAATTCGTTTTCAAGGCAAACTCCCGTCGTAATTTGTGTCATTATAAATATGTTTTCACTAAAAGAATTTTCCCATAAATTTTTCTCTTGCATTTAGTAAACTTTTTTCTCTATAGTTTCCTGTGTCTTTCCTATGCCTCTTTTAAAAATGGAAATAGCTTTAGCTGTGTTTCATTCTTGAATGGTGGAACAGTGCTTCCACCACATACTTAAAAAAAAAAAAAAAAAAAAAAAAAGAGAGAGAGAGAATGCAAAGTTCTAAGCAAAGTTCTGAAATGATTCCTCCGTGTTTGATTAATTCATATTAATTCTATCTAGGTCAATAGCCTTGCTACTTTTGCTTATATATAGGGCTGTTGTTAATTATTTTACATCTATTTGATCTACAGGGTTACTATAAATTTTTAAATAATAACTTTTATCATTATCTTAGTCATACTATAAATTTGTGTAATGTTGCACCCATTGATTTTCTGTTATGCTATTAATGTCTGCAGTATCTTTCTGCGTTTTATTCGTATGCTTCATAAGGTTAAACGCTACATTCCGTCTTCCGCGAATGTCATGTTCAATGTTCTCCGAATTCAGTACGGTATCTTTTTGTTGCATTTTTCTTTTCTGTTGATATGTTCCCCAGGCTTCATACGTCCGTATTTGTAAGTAGCTGTTATAACCATTTTGTTGTTCTTTAATATTGATGGCTTTTTCTGTATTCAGTATTTTCAAACCTCTTTTCCGGTTTGATACTTTACTTTCCTCTAGTACTTCATTAGCTATTTTTTATATTTATGTGGCAACATAGCAGTGCAGACGAAACATTCCGCGTCAGCCAATAAACGTTCGCAGTTGAATCCACGTAATTTCTCTCTCGTGACGCACGTCGCCAAATGGGTGTGTATTCCGACTGCGTCTGGACTGTGACTTTGTGCGGCGCTACGGAAGCTCTGAGGCACGAACGAAGCGAACGTTTTAAAGTATGAGGTCTCACAGGCACCCGAACCGTTTTACGGCCGCGGTAGCCGTACAGCCAGGTAAACTGTCAGTGTAGGAAACGTTTAACGCCGCCCGGCTGGATACCAGGCCGCGTGTGGTGGTCACGTGACCGCAGAGCAGGCTGTAGCAGTGTGCCAGATAGGAGCCAGCGGTGCTGGTCACAGGCGAACTCTTGCGTCTCCCAGAGTCGCGTTACGGCGGCGGCGGCCGGCGGGCAATGCGATACACCTGTCCACTGGGCGACAGGACGGCTACACGGTCGCGCCCACCCTCTGCTCCCTGTGACTTGTCTGCCTACCGCACACCAGCAGACAGGTACTCGATTCCTTCTGGTGCTTAGCGTACTTCTGGAATAAGCGTTAATTATGTCTTTACCTGCTCGTATTACGTAGGATCGGCGCGTCAGATCCAGAGACACGAGTGTGCGGTAGAACCGGATCGAGCCCGTGCGACAGGACGTTGACCTAGGTATGGTTTACCGCCGAGCTTGTGTGTAGTTTTTAGGTGGCTCCCATACCTGTCGAGGCTGATGCTTGTTTGATGCCTACGTACTCCTCGAAAAAAATAGGCCCGCTACAAGACCGATGAATCATCGGAAACTGTACAGAACAAATTGAGCCGTGCTGTGGCTCGCGTTGGTGCTGTTTGTAGGTTTCCGCACTCTGTTGGAGACCAGAAGTATCGTTTAGTTGGCATGGTTGCAGTTGTTTGTCTTCTTCTCGTGTTGACTGGCGCCACTCGGTTCACAAGCGTTGCCTGTCCGCTAGTGGCAGCAGCGGCGGTTATCGATATGCAGTAACTGTTTCCCTATCTTTGAGGCGACGTCGTCGTTTTTATGGGTCGTATGAGTGTACCAGTTCGGTTGGGGACTCAGGAGGAGCCAGGTCCGCGCAGTGCCAGAACACGCCAGAACCGCTAGCGGCACGCATGGACTGCCGGATGGAAGGGCTGTGGTCACGAGGGTGCACGACCTCGTCGTAAACCGGATCCAGCAAGCTTTAAGAAGAGTACATTTCAATCCCGGTAGAGAAATCTCCACCACTGTGATATCTCGCGATTCTCCAGTGACTCCATGTTGCTGCTCGTAGTGTTAAAAGAGTTCAAATGGCTCTGAGCACTATGGGACTTCACATCTGATGTCATCAGTCCCCTAGACCTTAGAACTACTTAAACCTAACTAACCTAAGGACATCACACACATCCATGCCAGAGGCAGGATTCGAACCTGTGACTATAACTGTCGCGCGGTTCAAGTCTGAAGCGCCTAGAAGCGCTTGGCCACAACGGCCGGCGCTCGTAGTGTCACCGAGGCGAAGAGCAGGGGTGATTCTTCTACTCTGGTGGTAGTGATTCCTTTCTCGTTCTGGGCACTCTAAACACAGTATTCTGCGTCAGGTAGCTTCAGCAAGATTATTATTAGTCATTCGTTGGACTGTCATTAGTCTGATTTACCATCTTGTGAATGCAACTCTTGGCTGCCTATCTCATCGCTCGCGAAAGTGTTTGTTTCCGGACCTTCTCAGAGGTCGATTCCTGGAGCACCGTCTGGATCAGTTGCTTGTTTTTTAATTTTTTGGTATTGTATTTGCTGTTTTACAGCAGGTTTCATAATTTTTTATACTATTGCCGTTCCTGGCGTGTAAGGCCTTCAGCCGTGATTATGGTCATTTGCCTAAAAATTCTAATCTGGTATTGGTATTTTAGCAGTAAACTTTAAAACCTTACTTACTGCCATTCCTGGCGTCTGATGCCTTCTGCTTTGTTTGTGGCGACTCGCCTTTAATATTTCAATACCCGTAATTTGTAAGTTGCAGCGAATTTTAAGCAATTCTTAATTTATTGCCATTCATGGCGTGTAAAGCCTTCTGGTCAGGTCATAGTGGCTTGCTTTTAAAACATTATCTGTTGTATCTGTATTTAATGGCGATTTGCTAAATTGTAACTCACTGAAAACACTATTATTTACACTGTCGTTTATTCCTTCGTTAATAACGTGTGGTATTTTTTTATTTATTGTTGAGTCTGGAATTATTGGTTTCAAATAAATTGCGTGTAACTGTAAAAGGCAACCAATAGTTACTGATTATGGCCCCGTCCACAATCGTAACCGAACCCCACCTTTCCTTGACTACTAGGTTACGCAAATAGATAACTGGCGTTCACGTCCGTTCCTTGCGCCGCAGTGCAAACGACTACACGGCGAGTGATGACTGGGTGTGGTGCGATGTCCTTAGGTTAGTTACGTTTAAGTAGTTCTAGGGGACTGATGACCATAGATGTTAAGTCCCATAGTGCTCAGAGCCACCACACGGCGAGATGGACGTCGAAATAAAGAAAACAATGACTACTGAAGACTGGACGATCAAGTGCATCGTCAACTGTATCGTGTGTACTCAGAACGGCTCAACGATATGTATTAACGAAAAAGCAAATTTTCAGGAAAGCTTGACTTTCGATTTATGGCTATTTGGCGATTCAGAAGCTAACGTCATCGCTCCTTTTTTATACAGGGTGTTTAAAAACGACCTGGCTGTGGACGCTAATAATTACGAAACATGTGACGTGACTGCGAGGTTGTTGTGTTGTTTGAATGGGCGTGGCTTAGAGTCTAAGAAAATCGCCGTTAGGTGTCAAGTCAATTAGTCTTCTGAGTTTGCAGTCAGTCAGAAGTAAGATGGCGTCCGCTCAACAAAAGGCGTTTTGTGTGCAGCAGTATGCAAAGACTGAGTCAGTGATTTCGGTCTAGCGTGCTTTTTGTCAGCGTTTCGGCACTGATCCGCCTGCACCCAAAAACATTAATCGTTGGTATCGCCAACTTGAAGAGACAGGTTGATTATGCAGAAGTAGAACAAACTGACTGCAATGAGTTATCTTCAAATACTGCGCAACTGGCGTTTTCGACAACTTCAGAATGATGCGATGATTTAATTTTCCAACAGGATGGAGCTCCACTACACTGATACAACAACGTTAGTCCGTTTGTCAGTGACGCTCTGCCTTAACGCTGAACAAGGCGAAGTGGACCCCGAGACACTGCTCTGCATTCTTGGCCTCCGACATCGCCAGACATGACCTCATGCAACTGTTTCTTCTGGGGATATGTGGAGAAAAGTGTATTCACTTCCTCTTTACCTCACGACATAGGAGAACTGTAGAACCGAATAACAGCGGCCATAACTTCTGTAAAAGGAGAGAAACTGCGTAAAGTTCATAACGAATTTTGCTATCGTCTAGATGTTGTTCGTGCTGCTGCTGCTGGTGGGAACATAGAGCATTTGTAATAGCGTAGCTAAAACTTCAAGATTTTGTGAGTATTTGGCAACTCATCCCATATTTGTAGTATGTTTTTATCAATAAATGTGGAGTTTTGAAATCAGGTCATTCTTTTGAAACAATCTGTATTTCTTAATGTCAACAAAGCAGCTGCTGTGTTCTCCGCACGAGCTCGATTCGACAGCCTTGCAGACGATTGTGGTCCAAAACAATTTGAAGACGTGAGGCTAATTTCAACACAGGGACCTCTGCCTTAATAGTTAATGACAGTAGTTACTCGCTAATAAAGCTGTGATTCGCTGGGCCAGTTCACATCGATAGATACTTAGTGAGGTAGTGCCTCGTGGTATCCACTTTATATTGATATCTGGTGAAATTGATGACGAGCAAATCAACTGAATTCCATGATCATTCTCCTCAAACCACTCTAGTACAGTTTTGGTCCTATCAGAGTCTCTTTTTCTGATAGAGAGGCCATGAACCGCGGAGGGATGACAGTGGAGAGCAATAATTTTGAGGTAATCTGCAGATTTCTTGAAACAACACAGTTCCAGCTACCATCGCCGCTGCCGCCAGAAGAACGTTCACTGTGACTGAGCTCTCCTGACCGACCCACTCTGTTGTTACCGCGTTTTTGCTGATACACAATGTTTAGTACCTCCTTTTATGTGGCGGGCAGTTCCGACTTACACGGGTGTGTGTGGGTAGTTTTGATCAGACAGTTATGTCTGTGGTGATTACCGACGCAGTACGCTCGTCGAAAGACCATCGAATGTATACACGGAGGAGAGAAAAGTCCGTGGGAAACCTCCTAACATCGTGTAAGATATCCTTTTGCCCGGCGTAGTACAACAGCTAGGCACGGCGTGGACTCAACAGGTTGTTGGAAATCTCCTGCGGAAATGCTGAACTATGCTGCCTCTAAAGCTGACCATAACTGCGAAAGTGTTGCCTGTGCACGATGTCATGCTCGAAATCTCACCAATCGATTACGTCCCATAAATGTTCGACGGGCTTCATGTCGGGCGATTTGGGTGGCCAAATCATTCGCTCGAATTGTCCAGAATGTTAAAATCAGTCGTTCAGTAGCCCAGTGAGACGACATAGTTGCTTGGGAACATGAAGACCATGGATGGCTGAAAATGGTCTCCAAGGAACCGAAAATCAATGATCGGTTCAGTTGGACTAGAGCACACAGTCCATTCCACGTAAACACAGCCATCACCATCAGCTTGCACAGTCCCTTGTTGGCAATGTAGGTCCTTGGCTTCGTGGGGTCTGCCCAACACTCGAACCATACCATCAGCTGTTACCAACTGAAATTGGAATCGTCTGAGCAGGCCACGGTTTTCCAGTCGTCTAGGGTCCAACCGATATAGTCACGAGCCCAGGAGAGGTGCAGCAGGGGATGTCGTGCTCTTAGCAAAGGCACTCGGGTCGGTCGTCTGCTGCCATTGCCCATTAACGCCATATTTCCGCACAATGTCCTAACAGATACGTTCGTCGTACGTCCCTCATTGATTTCTGCGGTTATTTCGCGCAGTTTTCAAAAAAATGGTTCAAATGGATCTGAGCACTATGGGACTTAACATCTAAGGTCATCAGTCCCCTAGAGCTTAGAACTACTTAAACCTAACTAACCTAAAGACATCACACACATCCATGTCCGAGGCAGGATTCGAACCTGCGACCGTAGCGGTGGCGCGGTTCCAGACTGTAGCGCCTAGAACCGCTCGGCCACACCGGCCGGCTCACGCAGTGTTGCTTGTCTGGTAGCACTGACAACTCTAGGCAAACGTCGCTGGTCTCGGTCGTTCAGTGGCGGCCATCGGCCATTCCGTTGTCCGTGGTCAGATCTAATGCCTGAAATGTAGTATTCTCGGTAGTTTGTTGACAATGCGGGTCGCGGAATACTGAATGTCCTAACGAGTTTAGAAATGAAATTTCCTTACATCTATCTCCAAACTACCATTCTGCGTTCAAAATCTGTTAATTCTGTCGTGCAACCACAATCACGTCGGAAACCTTTTCACATGAATCATCTGAGTACAAATAGCAGCTGCGCCAATGCACTGCCCTTTTATACTTTGTGCACGCGATCCTACCGCCATCTGTATGTGTGCATATCACTATCCCATTACTTTTGTCTCCTCAATGTAGTTTTGACGCATGCACGTTTACTCCACAGTGTAAAGTGCGTTAAAAATCTCGCAAGCGATTTCTTTGAACATGTCTGAAAACCTGTCAGCCGAAATATCGACGCACTTGTTAATTATATCCCGGATGCGCTCCTGAAAACTGATGGTAAATACAAGTTGTTGCTAACTGTCTTAATTCCCAGTACATGTGTAAGTAGGCTGTTTAGGTTTTTATGTTGGTAACGCCACGCAGCGCTCTGTATGAAAATCACTGGCTGTGCTGTTGTGCAGTCTGTGGCTGGTTGGCATTGTTGGAATATTCGCTACTGTAGTATAGGGCAGTTGGATGGCAACAGCGCGTTGCGTTGTGCAGTTGGAGGTGAGCCGCCAGCAGTGGTGGATGTGGGGAGAGAGATGGCAGAGTTGTGAGAGCGGACGATCTGGACGTGTGTCCGTCAGAAAAAGGAAATTTGTAAGACTGGATGTCATGAACTGATATATATATGATGACTTTTGAACACTATTAAGGTAAATACATTGTTTTTTCTCCATCAAGATCTTTCATTTGCCAACTATGCTTATCAGTAGTTAGTGCCTTCAGTAGTTGGAATCTTTTATTTAGCTGGCAGTACTGGCGCTCGCAGTTTTGCAGTACTTCGAGTAACGAAGATTTTTGTGAGGTAAGTGATTCATGAAAGGTATAGGTCATTGTTAGTCAGGGCCATTATTTTGTAGGGATTATTGAAAGTCAGATTGCGTTGCGCTAAAAAAAAAAAATATTGTGTGTCAGTTTACTGTTGATCAGAATAAGTAAAGAGAGAAATGTCTGAGTGCGTTCAGTTCTGCTCAGCTGTTTGAAAATCAAATAACGTAAGAGGTTTACCAGCACAATCATTTATAATTTTTCTTAGGGGATGTTTCACGTGGATCCTGCTCCGTAAACAGTGTGACCTGTTGATCCACTGTGTTTCGTGTCTTCTACCAGTACGCGATGTTCTCGAGGACAATATTATGGAAATGGAAGAGGATGTAGACGAAGATGAAATGGGAGATATGATACTGCGTGAAGAGCTTGACAGAGCACTGAAAGACTTAAGTCGAAACAAGGCCCCAGAAGTAGACAACATTCCATTAGAACTACTGACAGCCTTGGGGGAGCCAGTCCTGACAAAACTCTACCATCTGGTGAGCAAGATGTATGAGACAGGCAAAATTCCTTCAGTCTACAAGAAGAATATAATAGTTCCAATCGCAAAGAAAGCAGGTGTTGACAGATGTGAAAATTACCGAACTATCAGTTTAATAAGTCACAGCTGCAAAATACTAACGCGAATTCTTTACAGACAAATGGAAAAACTGGTAAAAGCCGACCTCGGGGAAGATCAGTTTGGATTCCGTAGAAATGTTGAAACACGTGAGACAATACTGACCCTACGACTTATCTTAGAAGCTAGATTAAGGAAAGGCAAACCTACGTTTCTAGCATTTGTAGACTTAGAGAAAGCGTTTGACAATGTTGAGTGGAATACTCTCTTTCAAATTGTGAAGGTGGCAGGGGTAAAATACAGGGAACGAAAGGCTATTTACAATTTGTACATAAACCAGATGGCAGTTACAAGAGTCGAGGGACATGAAAGGGAAGCAGTGGTTCGGAAGGGAGTGAGATAGGGTTGTAGCCTATCCCCGATGTTATTCAATCTTTATATTGAGCAAGCAGTGAAAGAAACAAAAGAGAAATTCGGTGTAGGTATTAAAATCCATGGAGAAGTAATAAAAACTTTGAGACAGCAAAGGACTTGGAAGAGCAGTTGAACGGAATGGATAGTGTCTTGAAAGGAGGATATAAGATGAACACCAACAGAAACAAAACTAGGATAATGGAATGTAGTCGAATTAAGTCTGGTGATGCTGAGGGAATTACATTAGGAAATGAGACACTTAAAGTAGTAAAGGAGTTTTGCTATTTGGGGAGCAAAATAACTGATGATGGTCGAAGTAGAGAAGATATAAAATGTAGACTGGCAATTGCAAGGAAAGCGTTTCTGAAGAAGAGAAATTTGTGAACATCAAATATAGATTTAAGTGTCAGGAAGTCATTTCTGAAAGTGTTTGTATGGAGTGTGGCCATGTATGGAAGTGAAACATGGACGATAACTAGTTTGGACAAGAAGAGAATAGAAGCTTTCGAAATGTGGTGCTACAGAAGAATGCTGAAGATTAGATGGGTAGATCACATAACTAATGAGGAGGTGTTGAGTGGGATTGGGGAGAAGAGAAGTTTGTGGCACAGCTTGACTAGAAGAAGGGATCGGTTGGTAGGACATGTCCTGAGGCATCAAGGGATCACCAAATTAGTATTGGAGGGCAGCGTGGAGGGTAAAAATCGTAGAGGGAGACCAAGAGATCAGTACACTGAGCAGATTCAAAAGGATGTAGGTTGCAGTAGGTATTGGGAGCTGAAGAAGGTTGCACGGGATAGAGTAGCATGGAGAGCTGCATCACAACACCAGTACGCGTACTTCATGTTAGGGGTTTTTTTCTTTTTTGTGTCATTGCTTTAGATGACGTAATTCTTAATTCGATCGTCCAGAATTAAAAGTCGTCATTTTGAATAACAGTTGAGATACTCAGCGGATGGATACAGTATGGTTCTGTAGCTACCAGGGCAACGGAACACCGCACTGGAGCGAGGCAGGGCAGAGGAGGCCCGGGTACAGTGCGGCGCAGTGCTGTGTGCTCGTGTTGTGGCGTGGTGTAGGTTTCATACAGGTAGCCCTGCTGCGCGCTTCCCACGACGGCCACGCGCCAGTGGCGCCGTGCCCGCCCACACACAACACGACACACAACACAGGCACGGCGCACATGCCGCCGCCTGGGCACGCCATCAGCGCCCAGCTAGCCCTCTGGAGAGCCTTATAATGTATTATTTCACTAAGCAACACTGCATGCTTCCTACAGCTTGTAACACTTCTCCGCACGGCCCACCGCAGCTCAATGCCGATTTATGTTCACATGTGGAACTGTTTTAAGAATGACATTCAGGATGAGCTTCTTTGGTATAGTTTGATGATGTGCACCACCCTGAGTAACAGGAAAAATACCTCAGTTCATAAACAAAAGAAGGATCTACAAAAGTGTTCGGGAAATTAAGGAATACGGGAATACTAGTCACACACTGGCCATTAAAATTGCTACACCACGAAGATGACGTACTACAGAAGTGAAATTTAACCGAAAGGAAAAGGATGCTGTGATATGCAAATGATTAGCTTTTCAGAGCATTCACACAAGGTTTGCGCCGGTGGCTACACCTACAACGTGCTGACATGAGGAAAGTTTCCAACCGATTTCTCATACACAAACAGCAGTTGACCGGCGTTTCCTGGTGAAACGTTGTTGTGATGCCTCGTGTAAGGAGGAGAAATGCGTACCATCACGTTTCCGACTTTGATAAAGGTCGGATTGTAGCCTATCGCGATTGCGGTTTATCGTATCGCGATATTGATGCTCGCGTCGGTCGAGATCCAATGACTTATCAGAATATGGAATCGGTGGGTTCAGGAGGGTAATACGGATCGCCGTGCTGGATCCCAACGGCCTCGTATCACTAGCAGTCGAGATGACAGGCATCTTATCCGCATGGCTGTAACGGATCGTGCGACCACGTCTCGATCCATGAGTCAACAGATGGGGAAGTTTGCAAGACAACAACCATCTGCACGAACAGTTCGACGGCGTTTGCAGCAGCATGGACTATCAGCTCGGAGACCAATGCTCCGGTTACCCTTGACGCTGCATCACAGACAGGAGCACCTGCGATGGTGTACTCAACGACGAACCTGGCTGCACGAATGGCAAAACTTCATTTTTTCGAATGAATCGAAGTTCTGTTTACAGCATCATGATGGTCGCATCCGTGTTTGGTGACATCGCGGTGAACGCACATTGGAAGCGTGCATTCGTCGTATCACCCGGCGCGATGGTATGGGGTGCCATTGGTTACACGTCTCGGTCACCTCTTATTCGCACTGACGGCACTTTGAACAGTGGACGTTACATTTCAGATGTGTTACGACCCGTGGCTCTACCCTTCATTCGATCCCTGCGAAACCCTACATTTCAGCAGGGTAGTCCACGACTGCATGTTGCAGGTCCTGTACAGGCCTTTCTGGATACAGAAAATATTCTACTGCTGCGCTGGCCAGCTCATTCTCCAGATCTCTCATCAATTGAAAACGTCTGGTCAATGGTGGCCGAGCAAGTGCCTCGTCACAATACGCCAGTCACTAATCTTGATGAACTGTGGTATGGTGCTGAAGCTGCATGGGCAGCTGTACCTTTACACGCCATCCAAGCTCTGTTTGACTCAATGCCCAGGCGTATCAAGGCCGTTATTACGGCCAGAGGTGGTTGTTCTGGGTACCGATTTCTCAAGATCTATGCACCCAAATTGCGTCAAAATGTAATCACATGTCAGTTCTAGTATAATATATCTGTCCAATGAATACCCGTTTGTCATCTGCATTTCTTCTTGGTGTAGCAATTTTAATGACCAGTAGTGTAGAAGTGAAATAAAGATGGAAATGCAAGGAGCTAAGTCGAAATGGTTAAATGAAAAATGTGAAGAAATCTAAAAGAAAATGACTGTCGGAAGCACTGACTTAGCGTACAGAAAGTTCAAAACAACCTTCGGTGACCAGAATGAAAGTTTCACTCTGCATCGGAGTGTGTGTTGATATGGAACTTCCCGACAGATTAAAACTGTGTGCCGGATCGAGACTCGAACTAGGGATCTTTGCCTTTCGCAGGCAAGAGCTTTGGCGACTGAGCTGGCCAAGCACGGCTCACAGCTTTGATTCCGCCAGTACCTCGTCTCCTACCTTCCAAATTTCTCAGAAGGCTCTCCAGCGAAACTTGCAGAATTAGACTCCTAGAAAAAAGAATATTGCGGAGACATGGCTTTGCCACAGACTGGATGATGTTTCGAGAATGAATGTTTACAGTATATTCAACACAATCTAGTTTCAAACTACAAAAAACAAATACAGATTAACGTTATTTGACGAAGACATGCTGGCACTACGATAGAAAGCTTTCTTCAAGCAAAAGCTGCCATCTGCCTGGAACAATCAGATATGGAAACAAGGGATGCACAGAAAGGACTTGGAATCGGCTATCACGAATTTATATTAGTCCCTGAGCTAGAAAAAAAGTGAAGGTTGGATGTAGCATAGGAGTACATAAGGACTAAAGAGGTTAACATATTCTGCTCTCTTTGTGTGTCTCCAATTTCTGTCTCTTTTTTAATTCTGTACTTTGTCAGAAGTCGGCAGACTTGTAAGAAACAGTCTCGGTTTATTTTCTGCGCTAAATCTGCGCAAAATCTCGATCTTTCGACGAAATCCCCCAAAATCTTCTTGTGGAGCCACTAACTGCTGTGACTGCTGTTGTGATGACCGTTTACAGCCATTAGACAGTTTGTAATTTGTCCACGTAAGTCACTATTATGCCGTGGTACCAGGGATTTTCTAGTGCTTTCGCGGTAACGTAAACAATTCAGTGTGTTTTCCTTTGTCTTCTCAACGTCGAGAGCTCGCTTCCACTAAGGTTATAGCCGCTCTTCTGATTGGCGCTGTTCTCGCACGTTGTAACTTCTACTGCTTCTTGTCGGATCACATATCGATACCATCCTACCGGCGCCTTTAAGTTTGCAATGGAATTGCAGTTTCCGTCAGAATCCGGTAGCGGCTGCGTTGGATGCGCCGGACCCAATGGTGCACCCCCGCTGAGTCACTCCTCCAGCAGCTATGGACTAAGGAGCGCCTTCTGTCGCTGCAATGAAGGATGGCCAGCGGCAGCCAGACACCCCATTCGTACTCTGGGCCACTACGCTATGCAGACGCCGCCTAGTCGTGGCTCTGACTCCGTTACTCATGGTTTTGTCCAGGGAGCCTCATCCTTGTTGAAACAGAGACCTAGACTTTACTTCTTGCTGTATCACTTGCAGTGAGTCTTCGTACGATTGGTGAAAAACAAGTTAAGTAGATCTCAGCTTCCCTACAACGGCAGGTGCCCCACCTCTCTGTAGCCCACCCCTCCTTACCATTGTGGACGAATGCATACACAACATTCATGAAATAACAAAATCCCATTACGTAGAAATGTGGAGCAAGAATCCCCTTTCAACAAAAACCTTTCTGTGTTTATTTGTGAGAATGTGATCAGCAGCTGTTGATTTCCGAAGTTCTCGATTTTTAACGTGTCTTTTGTGTTGTACACAGCAGTACTGATAAGGCTTAATGTCGTCACGAGATTAAACTCATAGTCCAAAAACTTATGTTACGCCTTGACGTGCTACACTCTACGTCATCAGTAATGTGTCTTACATATTTAAATAAGCGTCATTCCGTTCCGTCGTCTCCGTGTATTATTATTATTATTATTATTATTATTATCATTGTCTTCGTAGGTGTGAGACAACAAAATGCCTCACTGCTTCTACTGTGTTCTACATAGACATAGCGATTCTTTCTTTTTTGTATTCATCAATACGTAGACCGTCGACCCCACAGAAAACATTTCAGATCGAAACTCAGATTCAGATACTTTAGAACCGCTTAATGATATCTACCAACTGACAGTGTTTTGTGCTAACCTTCCATCACTTAAGACTTCTTTACACAATGTCCTCCTTAATCTGTTAACAAATTCTATGCTTTATACACTTCTCAAATTGTTATCTACATTTATTTTAGTCTCATGGCATGTTTTGATTACAAAAACATCGATTATGACGAACAAAATTAAGAATCTGTTATAGTTAAATGGCAAGTATTGATCTCTGTGGTTACAGCCTTTAGCTATTTGTTATTACTGTATAACACGTGACGTAGACACTGCTTTACCTCGAAACCGTGGCGTAATTGATAGCGTCATATCGCATCAGGGGATAGGTAGTAGATTCACTGTTTGCTAGCTGCAGCTTTTTTTTCACTTTACGTTTTCTGAAAGATTTTTGGACTTTCTTATGATTTCAACATAAGTGTGAACTGTGATACTAGATGTTATTTATTATAAACAAAGTATTTGCTGAAATTCTTGTGCATAAGACAACGACTGGAATGTGATTCTTCAGTTTCTCCCGGCATATTCCTTGCTCGAACAGTCCATGGGTGTACTGCCGGTCCATAGTGTCCAATGGGCAGAATATTTCGGCGATCAGACATGTCGCCATCGTCAGGTGCCCTGGGGCAGCCGTCTCGCAGGGGGAGGGTATTTAGCCGGCCGGAGTGGCCGTGCGGTTCTAGGCGCTACAGTCTGGAGCCGAGGGACCGCTACGGTCGCAGGTTCGAATCCTGCCTCGGGCATGGATGTGTGTGATGTCCTTAGGTTGGTTAGGTTTAATTAGTTCTAAGTTCTAGGCGACTGATGACCTCAGAAGTTAAGTCGCATAGTGCTCAGAGCCATTTGAACCATTTTTGGAGGGTATTTAGGACGGCTGCCCGCCCTGAGGAGCTCAGTTCGTCAGCGCACCTGACGATGGCGGCATGTCTGATCGCCGAAATATTCTGCCCGTTGGACACTATGGACCGGCAGTACACCCATGGACTGTTCGAATAACAGCTGGAATGTTTATGCAATAGCCAGAAATAGTAAAGTGACTGGCAGTCGGTCAGAAAGTAAACAGAAGTTGCAGCCCTGCGCAGTAGCCGCACGGTCTACGGCGTCTTGTCACGGTCCACGTGGCTCTCCCCGTCGGAGTCCTCCGTCGGGCATGGGTGTGTGTGTTGTCCACAGCTTACGTTAGTTTAAGTTAGATTAAGTAGTGTAAAAGCTTAGGGACCGATGACCTAAGCAGTTCGGCCCCATAAGAGCTTACTACAAATATATATATATATATATATATATATATATATATATATATATATATATTTCAGAAGTTGGAGACTGGAAGTTCTTATTGTTAGGAAGCTTTGTGTAAGAGGTATATCACAATGCAAGTTTTTATTGTTAGGAAGCTTTGTGTAAGAGATATAAACCATCCCTTGATTTTTTACAGACTGCCTCAAATTTGCATTTTGCCACTACATATCTTTTTCGACGATGGTGTGTAACTCCGGGAAAAATCTGCTATCCAGTCGAATGAAATTACGAAACGAATCTCGATCTAGAAACCTGTGAGATGAAGTATGTTACTTTAGTATGGTGATGGTAGCCTATATAATACAGAAAACATGGACATGATGCATGCACAAACTTATTTAAAAGCAATAATGTGATGGAGGTTCAATTAAGTTAACTACGAGTAATAACTCTTACTAGTACGTATCTCTGATCGTCGTGCAACATATGTAGTGTTTGTCTGACAGCAACTCGCTGGCTCTGAACACTATGGGACTTCACATCTGAGGTCATCAGTCACCAAGAACTTAGAACTACTTAAACCTAACTAACTTAAGGACATCACACAGATCTATGCCCGAGGCAGGATTCGAACCTGCGACCGTAGAGGTCGCACAGTTCCATACTGAAGCGCCTATAACCACTCGGCCACATTGGCTGGCTAGCAACTCGCTGTTCAAGCTAACGTTTAGTCAGGGTGCGATTTGTGCTTCTACCAGTGGGGGTGGGGGGGGGGTGTCTTAGGGGGTTACTAGCTTGGACCGTAGCGTTACGCATGGTTAAACAGCTATTTATAAATAGATGTTAATGCCGATACTCACTACTGACGCGTATGCATTATCAGGAAAGCCATCCCTTGTTATATCTTTAAAAGTACATTATAGGTAAAACTTATTTACCAAATCATCTACATACGGGTACAGATATACGAAGGGAATTCAAAACGTAGAGGCACATTTGTGAAAAGTTGTACTTATTCTGATGATAGAAAACTGAAACATATTAATAGTATTAAAGGTAAGACTTATTAAAAACTTTCAGTGTTCGGCTCCACAAATTTACATTATATGTAAAGTTTTACTCCATTGCGTGGGAAATAAACATCCCAGGTTGGTATGCATAAACTAAAACCAGAGGAGGGGATGGTGTGATGCAGAGGGGGGAAATCCCCCCCCCCCCCCCCCCTGCAAATCGCACACTGCGTTTAGTCCAGATTCTTCTTCGCGACTTTCTCCGCTCTTCTTCGACGATCGCTAGGACAAAAACGAGGCACCACGAAGGAGTTATGAAAATTGGTCACAAATTGATACTGATACAGATATCGACGGAAATGGAAAGTTGTAAACTTTCGCAGCCGGTGAATGACTGTGTGACGCTGCAGACCAATTTCACCTCGCAGCTGGCAGGGATTGTAAACAGGGGGCATGTTGATACCGGGGCGCAGAGTCTTTGTGAATTTCATTCCGTGTTCGCACTTGGACAGTAACTATGCCTCGCAGACAGACGGGTGAGAAATACACGGAGGTGTCAGCGTTTGAGAGACGACGTGTAGTTGGGCTCCAATAAAGCATTCACTCCGTCTGCAGGCCACGAGTGGCCTACCGGGACCATCCGACCGCCGTGTCATCCTCGGTGGAGGATGCAGATAGGAGGGGCGTGGGGTCAGCACACCGCTCTCGCGGTCGTAAGATGGTATTCTTGACCGAAGCCGCTACTATTCGGTCGAGTAGCTCCTCAACTGGCGTCACGAGGCTGAGTGCACCTCGAAAAATGGCAACGGCGCATGGCGGCCTGGATGGTCACCCATCCAAGTGCCGACCAGGGCTCCAATAAGCCGGTTGGAATAATCGACGAAACGCCCAACTTTTGAATAGGAGCGATTCCAATAATCGGCGATGTTGGCAGGGATGGGCGAACTATGGCCGAACACAGGGTAAAGATGGGACTGGTCGGCTCAGAGAGACGACAGAACATGATGCTGGAGCAATCGTCAGAGAGGCCTAACAGTTCTGGACTCATCAACATCATCGATCCGGCGTGCAACTGCTGCTTCAGCTACCACAAGGACCATTGACAGGCTCACAGCTGAGATCATGATGCCCCTTGAGCCGACTGCCATTGAACTCTGTACACCAACAAGCCAGTCTGCAGTGTAGTCGGGCATACTCGACTTGCCGAATGGAGTAGAATTATCTTCAGTCATGAGTCCCGCTTGGAGCTGAACCCTGACGACCAGCGAAGACGTGTCTGGAGGCGCGCCAGACAGCGGAATAACTGCTTGCATAAGGGCCAAAGGCGGACCCACACGTTATTGACTGCTCAATTTCTGAAGCTTTTTCTCTTGAATAAATCTAATTTTTATGAAACTGCAATACTTTGTCTGTAAATATACATCACCTCCACCGGTTTCTGGGTAATTTCCAAGAATGATTGCCTATCGAAGTTGGAGGGCTCCAAACAATACATATCGAAGTATAGTAAATCGATTATAGAAGTCTCGTGGCGCGCGTTATGATAATTATTGGTGATCGTCATTTTTATCAGTTTTGCGTTGTTTCTTCAGTTTGAGAACATTACATCCCCGCCGTAACTGTTTGTGGTTCCATTGGGAAATCGACACAGTTTCTCTTCATAGCGAGTGTAATGTGTGCTGCTTCTCGAGTTTTTTCTGCGGATTGCCTCACATGCAAAACTCTAATTCCATGCATATCCGGCGTAGACAAATGTTGAACATTTTGCCGGAAATATGGACTTCCGCCGGACGAGGAAAGGAGGGACTGCGTTGACTGTGGTGCTGTGAAGTCTGTGAAACTCAGTAAGAGGAGTGTGGACACTGAGATTCCGTTGCAATTTCATTGCGGACTTTGCGGAAAGCGAATCAACATCAGGAAAACTACGTGGTTCGAGTCCTCCAAATTATCGATTCAGACGAGCGTAATTCTTGTGTCGTGCTGGATTCGAGATTACACGTTGGAAGCCATAGCATCAGAAACTGAGTTATCGCCAAATACCGTGTGTGACCACTTCGGGTTTTGCCGAGAAGTGTGCTACGTGATAGTGACAAATGACAGTGTGCCAATTGGTGGACCGAAAAAAGTAGTAGAAGTAGAAGAGTCTCGTATTGCTAGACGAAGTAGATCATATTTGGGTTTTTGGTGGGATAGAAAGGGAGTCAAGCAAGTGTTTCGTTGTAAGGGTATTGTCCCGAGACAAGGTGACTTTAGTGGGTCTCATAAAACATTTCATACTGCCTGGAACAAAAGTCATCACAGACGGGTTTCAGTCGTACCAGACTCTCAAAGCTGAAGGGTTCGAGCACGAATTCGTGAACCACTCTGTGGAGTTTCTCTTCAGACGACGCCAGTGTCCATACCCAGAATATAGAACGGCTGTGGAAGTCTGTCAAGTCTACCATAAAAAGAAAAGGGCGTCCAGGACAGAGGGACGAACTTTATTTGTTCCACTACCTATACTTTCACAACTTGCGTTTGCAGGGGAAAGCCGACGCATGCGACACTCTGCCGATATTCCTGCGCGATATTGGCAGAGTTTACCCTGCGTACGGGAAAAAAGGAATTGTCCCTGCATCACGCGGACTGTCACAACACGATAACACCGACGTCGAATAAGGTAAGTCGTCTCCTTCATAAATTTACAAGTGCTTCTCTAACGCTTTTCTTTTGGCGTTGCTGTAGTGACAACTTGAAACATACTCGTAACGCGTGCCACGAGACTTCCATAATCGATTTACTATCGCAACTTCGATATGTATCGTTTTTAGCCCTCCAACTTCGATAGGCAATCACTCTTGGATATTACCGATTTTTGTCTCGTTCAGCTAATTCTTTCGTGGTGCGTCGTTTTTTCTTTCATCTTAGTGTGTGTTTTACAGTCGTCTACTTTCGTAAACAAACTGTGTGATTAGTGCGCCAGATGCAGCCGACAGCTAGATAGCTGGAAAGCGCCGCGGTCGTTAATCACGAGGAGGAGCACGTTCCACGAAATGCAGCAGGTCGTTTCAGAACGCGCAGCAACCACGACGGATATACCACGGCGGGCGTGCTCGGCGATGAGAAACACATTACTTTGAGGACGGCATTAAGCAACATAGCGATAAGTGCGGCTTGAGTCGACTGGACTGGATACGACCGTTTTAAATGCAGACTTGGAGATCGTGTTGTTTCTACAATTTCCCCAGTGCCTGCCGGTCTGCCCCAGTAACTCTGTCGGCTCAAAGGCGAGCGGCCGCGTCCCAAGGCAGGCGGCATTTCGCGGCGGTGAAAGGCGCTCGGGACAGGTGCCGTGAACGTGTGTGTGTGTGTGTGTGTGTGTGTGTGTGTGTGGCCGCAGCCAGCCGGCTCAGCAAGCGCGCCACCGATACACACAGCTCACAACAGCGAGCGCGGAGCTAGGATGCAACGCTTCCACGTCTACAACTATGGTAGGCGTAGGCAACCTTTCGTAAGCTATCGGTTTGATTTAGAAACTTATTTAAGCTCGCGGGCCACCTCGTCACGTGGCGCGATAGTAGCGCTCCTAGCACATGAAGTCAAACTCCTTGTCCACGCGGTTCTAGGCGCTACAGTCTGGAACCGCGCGACCGCTACGGTCGCAGGTTCGAATCCTGCCTCGGGCGTGGATGTGTGTGATGTCCTTAGGTTAGTTAGGTTTAAGTAGTTCTTAGGTCTAGGGGACTGACGACCTCAGAAGTTAAGTCCCATAGTGCTCATGGCCATTTGAACCTTGTTCGCGACATTAGTGTTTATGGGGTACGAATGGCACTCCTTCCCCGACGCATCACACTAATGAATTATGCTTCAAAATCAGAGTTTTGAGGGAACATTCATTTTATGTTTATCCCGTATTCAGATGTTTACATGAACACTGATTTGTTTTTCATTGATGTGATGGGATTACATTTTCCTTGAGACATATGAGTCTCAATTTTATCTTCGATAATGATAGAAGCTGAAGAAATTATTTGAAATTTGTACGACGAACAAAACTGAGGTGCTATTTCAATAATGGAGATGCTTCGCGATACTGATAATTCAAGAAGGGAAAAATGGACTGAAAGGCGTGAACTGGAGGTTGTGTTAGGGAGGGCACTGGACTACAGTTGCCGGTGCACCCGTTTCAAGCGTGTAGCTGCAGCACTATAATGGTTAGCATGTTTTCTTACAAGGGGAAGGCCTCAGACATGGCCAACCGACTCGGCTCAGATTTGGTAGGTCGCTTGTGTACAACCTAACACGAAGGAATCTAAGATATTTTGGGTCAACACCCCCGCGTTTTTGAGAAAATCACCCCTAAAGGTTATGACGAGCGGTCGACTCAAAGTTGGCGGGATCGATAGATAATTGTAAACAGAGCATTTTTCATCATGAGGTATGGGGTCAGAAGACGCATACTTTTCCAGAAATCGAGGTAAGAAACTTTTACAACTGCCGCTTCAGTACCCACATGGTCAACGCTTTTCGCCGACAGCACCGATACCGCAACGGTCAAGGTAACTGGCTGCGAATCTCGAAGAAACTTAGTGGATGTTATTCTTTTGATTTGTATTTTTGCCGGCCGCGGTGGTCTCGCGGTTCTAGGCGCGCAGTCCGGAACCGTGCGACTGCTACGGTCGCAGGTTCGAATCCTGCCTCGGGCATGGATGGGTGTGATGTCCTTAGGTTAGTTAGGTTTAAGTAGTTCTAAGTTCTAGGGGACTGATGACCATAGCTGTTAAGTCCCATAGTGCTCAGAGCCATTTGAACCATTTTGAACCATTTGTATTTTTCCATATCTCAATTGATAGGGATAGGAGGGTTAATAAGGTAAGGAAATCAACAAGGAATGATAATAAGGCAGGCAAATAAATTTCTCAAACCTCTTGGAATAGTAAAGAACTAAAATGTTACTCCAGGTCACTTTACGATGGCTCGTCCAGTCACTGTTACGTGTCCTCACTTTTCTTCGAACAACTAGATGGATGGTACTTGTCATATAAACATTCGAAACAAATATACTCACGGCACCAAGACCATCTAATGAATGCAATCTTTCGATAGCTACACTGTTCCTTCCCTATGAGATGACGCAGAGGCAACGGGGACAACTTAACTCTCCCCGCGTGCATTCTATCCCGTGCCTCGCTGTAAACAAGCGTCGCAAGGTTGGTTATCTGTGATCCCTCGTGAGGAAGTCGCAGCACTTTTACTCGGAGTTGTTTTCATGTGACAAGGCTTAAAAGTTTAATACTTTACTAACTCACGGCGTTTGGGAAATTAGTTTGCCTACCTTATTATTATCATTCCTTATTAATTTACTTACCTTGTTAACCCTCCTATCCCTATCAGTTGAGACAGGGAAAAATACAAACGAAAAGAATAACATCCGGTAGGTTTCTCCGAGATTCGAACCCGGGTTTTCCGATTCCCAGCCACATACCTTGGCCATTGCGCTATCGGCGCTGTAGGCGAGAGGCGTTAACCATGTGTGTACAAACGCGGCAGTTGTAAAAGTTTCTTACCTCGATTTCTGGAAAAGTATGCGTTTTCGGGCCCCATACCTCATGATGAAAAATTCTCTATTTACAATTATCTATCGATCCCGCCAATTCGCTCGTCATAACCTTTAGGGGTGATTTTCTCAAAAACGTGGGGGTGTTGACCCAAAATATCTTAGATTCCTTCGTTTTAGGTTGTATACAATCGACCTGCCAAATCTGAGTCGAATCGGTTGGCCGTCTCTGAGGCCTTCCCCTTGTTAGTAGGTAGCGCCTGTTGGTTAGGTTAGGTTAGTGTCGTTTAACGTCCCGTCGACAACGAGGTCATTAGAGACGGAGCGCAAGCTCGGGTTAGGGAAGGATGGGGAAGGAAATCGGCCGTGCCCTTTCAAAGGAACCATCCCGGCATTTGCCTGAAACGATTTAGGGAAATCACGGAAAACCTAAATCAGGATGGCTGGAGACGGGATTGAACCGTCGTCCTCCCGAATGCGAGTCCAGTGTGCTAACCACTGCGCCACCTCGCTCGCGGCTGTTGGTTCAAGTTCCATATGTAACACAGATTTTAATTAATTTCTTCAGCAGCTATCAGTGTCGAAGGTACTGTTTTCTTACTGACTACATTTTACAACAGCTCTTTTAAAACTTCCCATTGCAAGATTCTCCAACGTGTTTATTAAAGAAACGCTGTACATGACACATGTAAACCTCTGAAGGTGAGATGACATTCATCTTGAAATGTCATCATGGCAAAACAAAAGTCTATAGAGACAACAGGTTGCAGCTAATTCGTTATAAATTACCTTCAGTTTCAAAACTTGCAGTGTTTTATATATACACACTGCACGAGATTTATTTACTAATGTAAACAAGGGAAAGAATAGAAAAAGAAAATACGGAAATGAGACAGGGAATCACAGTCGACTAGCAATAAAGAAAAACTTTGCTCGTTTTGGCCGTAGACAGGTTATTCGAGCGCGTTAATATCTACAAAATCTATTACCAAGCGTTTTTTAAACATTTGCTCAAAAATACACTTGATAACTGATCGCACAGACATGTGTTGTTTCTGTAACATTAGATAAATGAAACCATCATTTATTGGTTCATTTACAAAAGTTTAAAAGTCTAAATCGCTTGGACTTGGCATATAGCGGCTATATTATACAGAAGACAAACTGGAAAAATGCGAACAACAGAATGGTGAATTGTTAAACCTGTAGTACTCGCCTTCACACGCTCGATGGAGAGTATTTTGCTCGCATCAGTAATTCCGGCTATATTTCTAGTATTGACAGTACACCAATACCGGTCTTTAGACGGTCATTACATTAGCATATTGAATGTGTCAGGGGCTCTTAACACGCTCTCTTTTCTCTGACGAATTTCTTCCGCGGGTCGAATTGAACCAATCGGAAATGAGTGACGGGGAGTACTTTTTATTGCAACACAAATCAAAATTTCTTACCGTTCCATTCACGAATGGATTATGGAAGACCGGCTGCATGTACTCCTCTCCGCAAAGTGTTATTTGTTCTGAAAAGAAGTTCTCGGTTATCTTCCAGGTATTGCTTGACTCTCCTGAGGTGGGTAAGGCTCCTTGAGGCGAGTTCTGGTTCTCTAGATTACGTCACGTTGCGCCCTCTGCAATCGTAGAACGTATCTGCTCGCTGTCCAGTATAGCTTGCAGAACCACCACTTACAACAGGCGGCGAATTACGCGAAGTCCTTCTCTGCGATATTCCTTCATCGAGTGCCTCTATCAGCCAAGAAAGAATAGATCGATTTCATTAAGCAACGTGTTGACTAGAGTTTGTTTACATGTCAGAACTCACCATAAAGCATCATTGCTGATTCACTGTTGGCGCGTACCAGTAATAATTTCAGTGAGATCTGAGAACAGTCGAAATCTTACATTTTTATTTGTACCAAGACTATGTATGAGAGATCTTACGCTTATTTAAGTAGCAGTGTCTAGGGATCCCTCTCCTTTTTAGAATTTTTTTGAAAGACCTTGAATATAGTCGTCGCTCGTGGAAGCATCCTGTCTCGGTACAGTTTCTCCCTTTGGATTCGCTCTGATCTCTCACAGCTACGCATTTCCAACTCACTGACATTGTATTCAAGAATCCTCAATAACCACATCACACTGGTCAGAAATGAACATTGTCTATCAAAATACGCTATTGTAACACAATTTTGACTGGAATACACTCTGTCAAATTCTGGAAGTACCAGGGGAAAAATACAGGGAGAGAAACGTTGTAGACAACTTGCACAGAAACCAGACGGCAGTTGTGAGAGTCGAGGGGCATAAAAGGGAAGCGTGATTGGGAAGGGAGTGAGACGGTGTTGTAGCCTATCCTCGTTGTTATTCAATCTGTACGTTCGGCAACCAATAAATTAAGTCAAAGAAAAGGTCGAGAAGGAATTAAAGCTCAGGGAGAAAAAATTAATACTTTCAGGACTGTCGATACAACTGAAATTCTGTGAGAGACAGAAAGTAACTTGGAATAGCAGTTGAACGACGTGGGCAGTGTCTTGAAAAGTGGATATAAGATTTACATTCAACAAAAGCAAATCAAGGGTAACGGAATACAGTAAATTAGGTTAGGAAATGAGACACTAACAGTGGTAGATTAGTTTTGCTGTATGGGCAGTAAAACAGCTAATGATGTCCGAACTAGAGACTGGAAATGGCAAGAAAAGCGTTTCTGGAGAAAGGAAGTTTGTTAATATCTAATACAAACTTAAGTGCTAGGAAATCTTTCCTTAATGTATTTGTCTGGAGTGTAGCCTTGTACATGGACGTTAAGCATGTCAGACAAGAAGACTAGAAGCTTTTGAGATGTGGTGTTACAGAATAATGCTAAAGATGAGATGGATAGATCGCTTAGATAATAAGCAAGTATTGGGGAGAACTTGGCGTAACTTGACTACAAGAATCGCTTGAGAACCCAAGAGACGCGTACAGTAAACAGGTTAAAATGGATGTAGACTGCGATAGTTATTTGGAGAAGAAGAGGCTTACCCAGGACGGTGCAGCGTAGAGAGCTGCGTCAGACCAGTATTGGGACTGAAGACCATAACTCCAAGAGAAAGACTGTTGATGGAATTGGTCGTTTAAGTAGCAAGTCGTTCCGTACAGCTCCCCTGCGTAGCGTGGACAGGTGGATATGGGTCGCAGGCTAACGAACTGCGGCCAGCGGCCCCAGCGCGCCGCGTCATGTTACTTTCACTGCTGCTCTCAGCCGCCTCCGGTCCTCGTCTCCAGAAGCGTCCTCATCCCCTTCCCACGCAATGTACTGCCCTTCATCGGGCGGCGCTACACAGGCAAGAGCAATGCTTCGCTACAGTACTGGAATGATATTTTGACCGGCAAAGATTTTATGACCTGAACGTCATAGGTAAGGCTATGACGGTGGCGTCGAGAACGCCAACATTATCAAAAATGGTTCAAATGGCTCTGAGCACTATGGGACTTAACTTCTGACGTCATCAGTCCCCTAGAACTCAGACCTAGTTAAACCTAACTAACCTAAGGACATCACACACATCCATGCCCGAGGCAGGATTCTAACCTGCGACCGTAGCGATCGCGCGGTTCCAGACTGCAGCGCCTAGAACCGCTCGGCTACTCCGGCCGGCAGACAATAGTCTGTTAAGGCAAAATTTTGCAGCACTGTCCTAACGCGCACGTTCGTTGTACGTCCCACATTGATTTCTGCGGTCATTTCAAGCAGTGTTGCTTGTCTATTAGCGCTGACAACTCTGCTCAAAAGCCGCTGCTCTCGGTTGTTAACTGATGATCGTCGGCCATTGCAGTGTCCTTGGTGAGAAGTGATTCCTGAAATTTGCTATTCTAGGAACCGTTTTGACATTGTGGATCTTGCAATATTAAATTCACTATCGATTGCCAAAGTGGTATGTCCCATGTGCGGCCATAATCACGTCGGACACCTTTCAACACGAATTACCTGAGTAGCCTACCTTTCTACCTTGTGTACGCGATACTGCCGCCATCTGTATATGTGAATATCACTATTCCATGACTCTTGACACATCAGTGTATAATTATTTTAAGAACTACAGAAACAAGGCACATTTTATGTGTTTTTATGTACGCCGCTACGCTCTTCGGGCTTTCAGTCCTCTTCAGTTGGCGTGATAGATATTTGTATCTTCAGTAAGTACAGCAATCTGGATCCTGCAAATGGTTTTCTACTCAGCTTGTGCACAAAAACGGCATAGTATCCGCCATCTTACCGATTACAACATGGCGTATACTTCGCCGTTTTTGTGCAAGCTTGTATGCAAGATACAAGCTAAAAAAGTGATTGTTCCACATCTACAAACGCGAAAATCGGAACAACAACAAGCATAGAAGAAAGCCAAGTGCAACATCTCAGCTGCCGTTGAAGTTTTAACGATGTACTAACTGAAGATTCATGTATGTATTACGCCAACTGAAGATGGATGCAGACCCGAAAAGCGTAGTGGTAGACGTACCACAGCCGCGTAGCTCAACAACCGGTAAAATGGATAAATTACTGTTGAACTGTATAATGTCGTGATGGCGAGGATTCAGACCCCAAACCATTAAGTGGGAAAATCTTGACACCATCATCGAGAAATGAGATGCTGATAAAGTTGTGGACACTCCAATTTATGCACATCGTGCTTTACCATGTAATTATCGAACGAATGTGCCCAGTATCGATTCCCATCTTCAAGGAGATCGATTTCTGCTTTCTGCTGTATCTCGAACTAATCGCTGAGAAATCTGGACCACAGTACAAGTGCATTCATCTTTCAAACCACAATGAAGTGCATGGTAGAGTGTAATTCCCGCTGTTATACACGTATTAAGGCTTGTTCTCATTTCATTCACATATGGAGCGCGAGATGAATGATTTCTTAAACATCTCCTGTGCCCACTGCAACTAGTCTAATATTGTCGCCAAGATCTTTACGGTACCGATAAGTTGTAATATATTTCTAGAGTCGTTCATGTAAATCAACCCGAAACATTGTAAGTAGGCTTTCTAGGGATAACTTGCGCCTATCTTCAAGAGGCTGCCAGTTCAGTTCCCTCACACTCTCCTACAAGTCAAACAAACACGTGACAATTCGTGCTGTCCTTCTTTGTATACGTTCAATATCCCCTCTTAGTACTATTTGGTACATGTCACGCAGAGTTGAGCGATACTTCAAGATGAGTCGCACGAGTGATTTGTAAGCAGTTTCCTTTGTAGCCTGACTGCATTTCCCTAGTATTCTACCAATGAACCGCAGTCTGACATTTGCTCTGCCTACGACTGAGCGTTTGGAAATAGATCCACTTAATATATCTACAAGTGCTTGCTTAGACCCACGTATTTGCAACCGTTGACATTGTTCTCACAGGACACCGTATTTTTTATGTTGTGTGAATAACATTCTGAGCATTTAAAAGGTAGTTGCCGATGTTTGCACCACTTTTAAATCTTACAGAGGTCTGACTGAACACTCGCAGAGCCTTTTTTTTATTTCAAATAGTACTTCATTATAGATAGCTGCATCACCTGCATCTGACGTCATACTGATATTATTTTACTGATGTGCCACTTTACTTTTTATCATGCTGGGTGAGTCTTAACGAGCTCCCCGTTTTCTCTCTGTAAGTTCGTGTCGAGAGTAAGTAGTAAGTGACAAGAAATCGCCAGAGGTGGTTTTAAAGGGATACATGTACCGTTCTTAGGGCTACTGCAGATAATCTGATTGTGGTGAAGCGATGTGGTTTCAAAATCCTCTCGACGTGGACTTTTTTGTTTTTTACAATTTGGACTACGAACATTTGTTTCCATCAACAGTATATTGTACACGGGTGTTAATGGAAACATTTTAGGCAAGAGCCCGGTTTTTACACTGTGGCAACAATTTGGAATCAAAACTTTTCTTTAGCAATAGGGAAATATTTTCATTCACAAAGCAATAAACATCGTACGGTAGTTTACAGAAAAACAGGTCGATCTGTTGGTTTGGCCTGTTCAAAACACCGATGTGAACCAAATGTAGCCTTTACAGAAGACACTGACTACTGTTAAGGAGAATTTATTTTGCTACCATTTGTGATCGTAAACGTCCATCCTCGAGCAAAGAAACCATCACCTCAGCATCACTATACCGAAACAAGTGTGACATTGTAAATGACCATTGATGTTTTATCCTCGATACTGGCATTTGTACTAAGGTACAGCTTGAGGTTATTTCACAAATGTCAATCATAATCTCAACTTCTGTTTGATTACATATGTTTTAAGTAGGATTTTTCAAGTGAAATCAACCTATTTCGACACGTAATGGTCATTTCCACTTAAGGATGCTAAAATAATAATTACTCTCTGTGTCTGAGAATGATCGTTTTCGAGCGACAATGATTGCTAAATGAAGTCATTCATCTTAGTAGTTTTCGTTTTTTCCAATATGATTTTCTTTATCTAATATATTTGAAACATCGCTCATATAAAATACTATTGCATCTACTTTAGAATAAACTATAGAAACACTGCTTGCCAAATGAACGCGTTCGTACACGCAGCAACGACCATTTCGTACGATCATGGGGAACGTACAAAATTTATGCCTGTAGTGCTTCAGAATATTGTGCGAAGTCCTCTACGAAAATGCGATATTGTAACAAAAGTAAAAAGATGTCTGTTACCTTCTTGGCTTTTGTTTCTCAAAGAAACTGATGTCCAGAGACTTCCAGGTGCATTGTACGTGTGCAAATCATTTGATGTTCCACGTTTCAATTTCTGACTTGACGAAAAAATGCTGGGGAAGATTTTACATTCGTTTGTAACGTTATGCCACGTGCCTCACAGCCCTTATTGTCATCACGTTATATTCAGCTCAAGTTGTACGACACGAAGAAACCATCCAGCTCCTCATTCGGCCTGTCCCTTTAGAGGAGAAATAGTTGCGCGAGAAATTTTTCCCTGGATCAGCAGCATCTTTTTATCTTTTCGCTACACACCTTGCGGTCGGCTTACACAACGAAAGCGGCAATTTTCGGAAGATCAAATATCTTCAAAGACCCCGGTAACCAGTATGAAGCAATCGCACCTAAATGGGCACGTGAACCTGAGTCGACTTGTTAATGAGCAGGTGCACGCGAGGCAGCCGAATGCCGTGCTGAAAGCGAAAGTGGGGTGTGCATTTGGGACAGGTCGCGAAGGACCAGCGTACTGCATAACCCAGCGTCTGCCGAGAGACTCCCATAAGGCAATGGTATCATCTAAGTTGTATTTGGGATCATGTAAATTTTACTCTTAAAGGTAGCTAAGCTAACTCAAGTTTTCATGAGATATCGTTTCCTGTGGAAATACCAATACAGACCAGGGATCACTGCGTTATACCATTACATCCTTAAGCTTCTTTCAGCGACATACCGCTACTTAGTAATTCGACAGTCATGTTCTACTCATCGGCCATTTTACACTACTGGCCATTAAAACTGCTACACCACGAAGATGACACCTACAACGTGCTGACATGAGGAAAGTTTCCAACCGATTTCTCATTCAAAAACAGCAGTTGACCGGCGTTGCCTGGTGAAACGTTGTTGTGATGCCTCGAGTAAGGAGGAGAAATTCATACCATCACGTTTCCGACTTTGATAAAGGTCGGATTGTAGCCCATAACGACTGTGGTTTATCGTATCGCGACATTGCTGCTCGTGTTGGTCGAGATCCAATGACTGTTAGCAGAATACGGAATCGGTGGGTTCAGGAGGGTAATACGGAACGCCGTGCTGGATCCCAACGGCCTCGTATCACTAGCAGTCAAGATGACAGGCATCTTATCCGCATGGCTGTAACGGATCGTGCGACCACGTCTCGATCCCTGAGTCAACAGATGGGGACGTTTGCAATACGACAACCATTTGCACGAACAGTTCGACGACGTTTCCAGCAGCATCGACTATCAGCTCGGGGACAATGGCTCCGGTTACCCTTGACGCTGCATCACAGACAGGGGCGCCTGCGATGGTGTACTCAACGACGAACCAGGGTGCACAAATGGCAAAACGTCATCTTTTCGGATGAATCTAGGTTCTGTTTACAGCATCATGATGGTCGCATCCGTGTTTGGCGACATCGCGGTGATCACACATTCGAAGCGTGTATTCGTGATCGCCATACTGGCGTGATGGTATGGGACGCCATTGGTTACACGTCTCGGTCACCTCTTGTTCGCATTGACAGCACTTTGAACAGTGGACGTTACATTTCAGATGTGTTACGACCCGTGGCTCTACCCTTCATTCGATCCCTGCGAAACCCTACATTTCAGCAGGATAATGCACGACCGCATGTTGCAGGTCCTGTACGGGCCGTTCTGGATACAGAAAATGTTCGACTGCTACCCTGGCCAGTACATTCTCCAGATGTCTCACCAATTGAAAACGTCTGGTCAATGGTGGCCGAGCAAGTGGCTCGCCACAATACGCCAGTCACTGCTCTTGATGAACTATGGTATCGTTTTGAAGCTGCATGGGCAGCTGTACCTGTACACGCCATCCAAGCTCTGTTTGACTCAATGCCCAGGTGTATCAAGGCCGTTATTACGTCCAGAGGTGGTTGTCCTGGGTACGTATTTCTCAGGATCTATGCACCCAAATTGCGTGAAAATGTAATCACATGTCAGTTCTAGTATAATATATTTGTCCAATGAATACCCGTTTATCATCTGCATTTCTTCTTGGTGTAGCAATTTTAACGGCCAGTAGTGTATTTGGATGTCCGCCCCTCGTGGTCGCGCGGGAGCGTTCTCGCTTCCCAAGCACGGGCCCCGGGTTCGATTGCCGGCCGGGTCAGGGATTTTTCCTGCCTTGACTGGGTGTTGTTGTGTCGTCTTCATCATCATCATTCATCCCCATTACGGTCGGAGGAAGGCAACGGCAAACCACCTCCATTAGGACCTTGCCTAGTAAGGCGGTGCGGGTCTCCCCCATCGTTCCCCTACTCTCTGTAAAGAAGCATGGGACTTCATTTCCATTTCCAGTGTATTTGGATACCTGGTAACTGTGGCTTTTGATTCATTGATTGATTTGCGCAGGAAGACAAAAAAACAGTGATCTTAAGTTGATTCCGTATTTCTAGATATTCGGAAAGCTTTTAACACCGTTCCTCACAAGCGACTTCTAATCAAGCTGCGGGCCTATGGGTATCTTCCCAGTTGTGCGAGCCGGCCGCAGTGGTCTAGCGGTTCTAGGCGCTCAGTCCGGAACCGCGCGACTGCTACGATCGCAGGTTCGAATCCTGCCTCGGGCATGGATGTGTGTGATGTCCTTAGGTTAGTTAGGTTTAAGTAGTTCTAAGTTCTAGGGGACTAATGACCACAGATGTTAAGTCCCTTAGTGCTCAGAGCCATTTGAACAATTTTGAACCAGTTGTGCGACTGGATTCGTGATTTCCTGTCAGGAATGTGGTAGTTCGTAGTAATAGACGGCAAATCATCGAGTAAAACTGAAGTGATATCAGGTGTTCCCCGGGGAAGCGTCCTGGGACCTGTGCTGTTCCTTATCTATATAAATGACCTGGGTGACAATCTGAGCAGTTCTCTTAGGTTGTTCGCAGATGATGCTGTAATTTACAGTCTAGTAAGGTCATCCGAAGACCAGTATCAGTTGCAAAGCGATTTAGAAAAGATTGCTGTATGGTGTGGCAGGTGGCAGTTGACGCTAAATAACGAAAAGTGTGAGGTGATCCACATGAGTTCCAAAAGAAATCCGTTGGAATTCGATTACTCGATAAATAGTACAATTCTTAAGGCTGTCAATTCAACTAAGTACCTGGGTGTTAAAATTACGAACAGCTTCTGTTGGGAAGACCACATAGATAATATTGTGGGAAAGGCGAGCCAAAGGTTGCGTTTCATTGGCAGGACACTTAGAAGATGCAACAAGTCCACTAATGAGACAGCTTACACTACACTCGTTCGTCCTCTGTTAGAATATTGCTGCGCGGTGTAGGATCCTTACCAGGTGGGAATGACGGAGGACATCGAAAGAGTGCAAAAAGGGCAGCTCATTTTGTGTTATCACGTAATAGGGGAGAGAGTGTGGCAGATACGATATGCGAGTTGGGACGGAAGTCATTAAAGCAAAGACGTTTTACGTCGCGGCGAGATCTATTTACGAAATTTCAGTCACCAACTTTCTCTTCCGAATGCGAAAATATTTTTTTTGAGCCCAACCTACATAATTAGGAATGATCATCAAAATAAAATAAGAGAAATCAGAGCTCGAACAGAAAGGTTTAGGCGTTCGTTTTTCCCGCGCGCTGTTCTGGAGTGGAATTGTAGAGAGATAGTATGATTGTGGTTCGATGAACCCTCTGCCAAGCACTTAAATGTGAATTGCAGAGTAATCATGTAGATGTAGATGTAAATGCAAATTGTGCGCACACAAACTGTTTACTGTTCGTTTCTCTCCGTGTTATTCTGTTAAAGCCAACCGGCTCCGTTAAAGGGTAATTAAAAAATGGCTCTGAGCACTATGGGACTTAACTTCTGAGGTCATCAGTCCCCTAGAACTTAGAACTACTTACCTAACTAACCTAAGGACATCACACACATCCATTCCCGAGGCAGGATTCGAACCTTCGACCGTAGCGGTCGCGCGGTTCCAGACTGTAGCGCCTAGAACCGCTCGGCCACTCTGGCCGGCTAAAGAGCATTTGAGGACTCCTTACAAGCTCTTTATTAGACACAGTTTCTTCAGGAATTAATGATCGAATATTCTGTGTCTTGTGACATCCATAATTTCCCAATGGACGATTAAATGTGATGCGGTTTCATCCTCTTCACAACATAGTCTACACAGAGGGGCTTCTTCCTCTATACCCATCACGTGCAGGTCTTTCTTAAAGTTTCCATGGCCAGCAATTAGTCGTACCAGGATTACAGAACTTCTCTTGAAACAGGGTTAGGCATCATTATCTTGCCAAGTTTCTCTTGTTGGATCTTAGTTCAGAATTCTGCTTGCTGTCACCCAGTCCATTTACGTAGTTTTCATTTGATTATCTCCGTATTGATGGTTCATTGCCGCTAATTCCTGAGTGACCAGGAACCCACAGCAGGCTTACCCTCTTACTTTGCCTTTGTCTCACAAGTGCTTCATGGCATTCTGCAACGATTATTGATTTCGTTGTAGGAGCTGATAGAGATTTCGGAGCCGCTCGGCACTGTGGCTTTCAATACTAGATTACTGCAGACACTTAAAATTGTGTCTACACGTTGTCAAGCGCGCATACAGTTGCATTCCGCTGTGTTTTAATCCCTTCAGTGAAACGCTCCATTTGCGCTTTGAAGACGAAACTTCTGTTTTGGAAAATGCGGCTCGACAAGTATTGCATTGGCTATCATGTTTTGTTTCAGGCAAATTTTTAGCTTTTTGCCAAATAGTAGGTCATTCATGACTATGAATATGTTCATAATCTTCAGCGACTTGTGCGCTGAGCATCACGGAGAGGTTTGCTATTGAAATGCACGGAGAACACTTCAAGGGAGGACTCGGACAACGCCTTATTCCCCCCTCCCCCCCCCCCCCCCCCCGAATGCATCTCGCGAAATGACCACGGCGAGAAAATTCGAGAAATCAGAGCTAATACAGAGACTTACCGACAGTCATTCTTCCCGCGCGGCATTCGCGAGTGGAACGGGGAAAGGGAGATAGATACCATAAGTACCCTCCGCCACATACTGGGGGTGGCTTGCGTAGTATGATGTAGATGTAGATGTAATGCCTAGATTCGACACCCTTCAAAGACCGATTGTAGATACAGATGTAATATTTGGATTCGTAAACATCAATCGTACACAAATGCAGAGCTTTACAGATAACCAATCTTGACGGCTACTAAGACAGACACATCGACCTATTTTAAAAACAAGTTTTATTCAGGGTTGGCTGTGTCTCTACGTTGTCAAGCGCGCATGCAGTTCCATTCCGCTGTGTTTTATATATAAAATTAATTGTTGGTAAGGCCGATACCACGTTGAGATTCATTGGGAGAGTCCTTAGAAAATGTAGTCCATCAACAAAGGAGGTGGCTTACAAAACACTCGTTCGACCTATACTTGAGTATTGCTCACCAGTGTGGGATCCGTACCAGATCGGGTTGACGGAGGAGATCCAAAGAAGAGCGGCGCGTTTCGTCACAGGGTTATTTGGTAAGCGTGATAGCGTTACGGAGATGTTTAGCAAACTCACGTGGCAGGCTCTGCAAGAGAGGAGTTCTGCATCGTGGTGTAGCTTGCTGCCCAGGCTTCGAGAGGGTGCGTTTCTGGATAAGGTATCGAATATATTGCATCCCCCTACTTACACCTCCCGAGGAAATCACGAATGTAAAATTAGAGAGATTCGAGTGCGCACGGAGGCTTTCCGACAGTCGTTCTTCCCGCAAACTATAAGCGACTGGAACAGGAAAGGGAGGTAATGACAGTGGCACGTAAAGTGCCCTCCGCCACACACCGTTGGGTGGCTTGCGGAGTATAAATGTAGATGTAGATGTTCTAGCCCTGGTACTTCCCTTGTAAGCAAAGTCAAATGAAAACGGCGCCTTCTTCCGAACTGTTAGTAGTTTGCGATGACGAATGGCCTCACACCACATTAATTCCTCAAGACGACATACTTATAATCAGTCTGAGTGCCTAGTAGTTACTCACAGCCTTAAAACAGTCACCGCCGGAAGGAAAGTCGTTTCGTGAAGCTGGGCCCTGGAGCACACCGAATGGCTAGGCCACGGATCACAGTCTTCCGACCGTGGTTGTGCCACCGTTGCTCATCTGCCGTACATTCTTGGGAGGCAATCATCATTTCTATGTCCACTCTTCCTACTTTCGCTCGGTCCAACAAGTCTCTTCCTTAATTCACCCGGCCTGCTTAAACGTAGTAATTCGTTTGTGGCTTACGAAGAAATCGTGAAAGAGATGTCTCACGCTTACGCCAACCTAGTCCTCGTTAAACGAGACGAAAAGATAAAGTGATTCCCTTTTGCAACGCTCGTTTCGCAGATGTTCTTCCGCCCCCCCCCCCCCCCCACTCCATCTCTCTGATTTCGCTCTTCCTCTCCTTCGTCCCCCTCCTCACTCCTTTTTCCTCCTCGAGATTAAATTCGCCCCGGGAACGCTGCCCGTTTCAACATAATTAAAAGCTCACTTTCTGTCTATCGGATAAACCGTTTATTACGAAGCTGGAAACGATCGTGTCGAAAACATCAATTATGGCAGCATTCCATTAAGATTACAGCCGGCGCGGTGCGGCGCGGGTGCTCTCCGGGCGGAATCCAGCGTTACAGCCTGCGGCGTTTTTCAGCAGCTGGAACGGTTGGGGGAGGGGAGAAGCGGGGGTGGGGGGCGGATAGGCGAGAAGATAAGCTGGGGGGGGGGGGGGGGATAGAAAGTACAGTCTGCTGGCCCGGATAACAATGCCTCTCTCCAGGCGTGTTCGTAACTGCGCCCAACTGCCAACATTCTTCAGTGTATGGGGCAAGTAATTGACAATCGCCATACGAAGTGCGTCCTAAAACGTCAGCATATGGTATTGCCCACGAGAGGAAGCAGAATATAAACATAAAATACTTTCACTCGCCAAGAAAGTTATATCCATTGGACTGATTTCAGGTTTGGCAATGTGCATCAAGTAGTTGGAAATCATAGGTTCCTTCTTTTGGGATCAATCGATTTGTTGACGCCACACGTCTTTGGAAATCAATTGTATTACGTATCTAACTGGTAGCTCTCAACCAGTTCCGTAATGGTTTATTTCTCGTACGTCTATTTTTGTTATTTGCAGTGTTCTGTTTCGGACTTTCACCCTTCATTGTATGCCTCATTATATATAGTTCTGATCAATTTTTCACTGATGTAAAATCAGTACGACGTAGTTGTAGCAATGTTATACTGCGAATGCCTGATATCGTTGTCACAAAAATGCAACTAACAAAGTTCACGAAGAAGCGGCACCTATCGCCGTGTGGACGTAGTTTACTGGTTACGCAGCCAACGTATTATAGATAAAAATGCATACAAAAGCTCACACAACTTTTCACACAACACAGTTTAATTAGTTAGTTAATTTCTTGTTCCGTAAATAATTTTGCTCGATAAATCGTAATGATGTGGAATGAGTCATTTCACAGTCACATCGTAAATTAATTTGTACCTATGGTTACTTCCTGAACATTTTTTTTGGCAAAATGAAGAAAGATATACAGATGTTGTGAGATAGTAAGTCCTAACCACATTACACATTAGAGTAATAGAAATTATTCCACGAAATTTCTTTTCAAATTTTACTTTGCTTTATGTCAGACATTTTGTACCACTGGGTAAGTGATCAAAACATTTTGTTGCAGCATTGTGCATCCCTTTTGTGCTAAAGAAAATCTTAACGTGTAGTAATGCGTTTCATTTTTTCTTCTGGTTTTATGTTTCGGCCCAGTGATACAAGTGCCTCTCAGCTTTGCTTAGTAATGATATCTATTCTGTTCCGCGGAATTGCACGTAACAGGTGTCACCGTCTTCCACTTTCGCAGTTTGTAACAGAGTTTATATTTACTCCTTGCTTCATGGTACAGTGACAAGAGTGTGCGCATTAAGTTCGAGTGCCTGCAGTAGACAATTCTGCTTCAGTTTAGTGTGTTTGGTGGAAGGTTCAACTCTATACACGTCTCCACGCTTTACGTGTTTGAAGTACATGTAAAACACTATGTACACTTCTTCTAAAACGACTCAGAAGATGTCACGATTAGATAGGTAAATAATAAAGTAAATACAGAGTCTTAACACTATGCAAAGGAAAAGAATCGGTTTTATCGTTGAAATGTTAATTCCAAAAGTTACATATTTAGTTAATACGTCTGGTGACTTAAAGAAAACATCGGTTTCACCTGCTTCCGACTTGCGTTAGCATATGTGCTAAGAAACGCCAGATCCATTAGAAACGCACGTTTTGCGTCATTGCGGCACGGAAAGCTATCTTCCTCTCGGGACTCGCTAAGTGCTAAATCTAGTCTGTGGGGGAATTAGTGCGGACTCGGCAAGCACACACGTATTGACTGGCAAATTCTTCTTTCATTTTTCCTTGTCTTCATTCCGTAATGACGACTCAGAGTTTTACGCAACAGAAATTTCCGGTGATACACCTATCCTTGTATTGCAACAAGGGAAATCGCTTTCAGTGTCAATAGATTATGGCTGTTTTAGTCGAAGTCTCTCTTGATCGCCTCCGCTTTCATCGCAATCGACAACATTTTTATGGAACTTTGGTAAAGATGAGTCGTTCTTAGATCCGACGTAATTACGAAATCTGAATGTTTTCGCTCATTCTCTTGACATTGATTTAACAAGTGGTTGGGGTGGTTCCCACTGGCTCCTTTTCATTGACGACGGAAGTCATGGCATCAATCTTGCACTGACCTTCTTCACGTGTAATTTGTTGTGAATGATCAGAAGTACTATTTATCATAAATAACGTACTTTTACTTTATTATGTGTATCTGCTGTGAACGGTAAGGAAAAAAAACAGCGGCCATATTGTAGTTTGCTAATAATACTGCATATATCCTCGGTAAGAAATATTTTCACTAGAATGTACTCGTGACTGGATCACGTATCTGTAAAACACAAATCAAAAATAATCTGGGCCCAAAGTTAGCCTTTGTATCTGAAGATCCCCCAAACCTTATACTTTATTTTCCAAGACTGCTGCCGAATTCTGCTTTCACCGCATACGACCAAAGCGACCATCGTTGTTGCGACGACATACGGGCACATTAAACTTTTGCGACCTCCGCTGCCAGACAGCCAATTACGCAATAATGGGATGAAATTTATTGCTTGAGGCGGCCGACCTTTCGAAAGCCGACAGGCCCCGGCGCAGGGCACTGCATTCCTGCGCGGTTCGATACGGACGATGCGCTACGACTGCGTGTGTGTGTGTGTGTGTGTGTGTGTGTGTGCGCGTCGCTCTTACTTTCTAACACGCCCGAGGAACATCATAGCGGGCCTCCTTTAGAAGAGGGGGAGCTACCTCTTCACGGAGGGCTGCAACTTCCGCATTTCACCGCCGCGCGCCGCCACCGTCGCGTACACCATGTCCAGAGGCTAATTAGAGACCGCGAGCGTGCCCTTGTCATCAATGCGTGACGGCCGCTGCGTGCCTCGTAACACATGTTCCTCTATTGGATAGCTTACCCGCGTTGATGTTCTAGCGACCGTACGAGAGATAGGCGAGTTGTACGTGCGAAGACGCAGAGGATAGGGTACTCTCTCCTGCCACTGGTTCGTGTACAGTTAACAGGTCTATCCAGCAGCATCAGGTAACTGATGCACATCCATTAAAGAAATGGGAGTCCCAGGACAAGTAATGATAAGCTAAATGCCAGATGCCCACATACCTCGTCTGTATCTCAATGTTCGTTAAGTTCCTCACTGACCGGGTATTCAGGTATCTGTTAACATGTTCATTGGAATCTCCAAATGACATCAGTCATATTTTCTTTCATTTGCATTTCCAGAGCAATTCAAATATAGTTTTTCTCTTGGCTTGCTCCTCCATTATAGCTGCAACTTAGACATCCTGTACATACTCAGCATAGAGTTCGATCAATCGGCATGAAGACTTTCTTCACGATTCCTGGCACCGACTGTAGGAGATGCTGAAACTGTTGGAGAGTCATCCTGATTCATCATCTCTCAACCTACGCCCATAAGTTTCGTAGACTGGTCAAAGCTTTCCAGAAGACGCTCACATCTCACTAGAAGCCTTCTCATATCTTCTCATTGACAATAGCAGTCAAGTGATCGGAAGGCTACGATAGCAAAGTCATGCTCGCAGATTCTCTCTCAAGCAATTTTGACTCATTCTGGAACGATAAAGTAGATCATTGTCCTGCATTTTCGCCTGTAAGGTTCTTCAGCTGAGCAAATATATGCACAGGATCTGCCGTTGGGATGTAGGTTACTATATCGCTCGCTGCTGAAAGGCGTGTTGAGAACACTTCTCGTCCCACTCAAACATGACCGGGCGAGAGTACTTCCACTACCTGCTTAAACGGTGCGCTGTTGAAATATAGTGTCCATCACCTTGACAGATATTCGACGTACACTTACCTTGTCACCACCGCGCGAATCCTCCCTCGCGCATAGGTCGTAGGCCTAGGGACCTTAGAAGTTTGGTCCCATAGTCCTCACCACATTTCCAAAACTTACCCTGTCACTGGTGGTTACCATCGTGTTCCGTTGGGCGTGCCTTCCAGACTAGGAAGACCCTCAACAGATAGAGAACAAGAGTGCCAAACTGCAAAACCAGTGCGAAGACGTGGGATCGCAGCAACGATTAAGTTCGTAAATCAGGTTCAAGGCAGAACTCCGAACACTGGTTGCTTTGCAGGAATCTGAGCGAATCCTGTGACACGGAAGACTGTTTGTAGCTAATGACCGTGCCATTTTGACTGCTGAACACTGAACTCACAATCCGTGATATCTCTCAGTCATTAATATTAGACTGCAGATTTAGAATTGTATTGTGTTTTAACGTTTTCTTTGTTTTGAACTGTGATGAATAAAAAAAATTAGCGCACGCCATCAGTACGAGTAGCTTGTTTCCATGCTTCGAGCGACAGGCAGCTGTTTTCCTACGTCCATGTTAAGTTCTGCTCTCTGTCATGAGCGGTGAGCAAACCACACATTTGTGTGACGGTAGCTCCGGTGCACTATAGCGAGAAGCAGGTTGTCCAATGTATGGCTCTTCAACTAACGCTCTCTGTGTCACTCAGATGACCACTGATTTAATTCGCTGTGGATAATCTATCCACAATAACGCTCATCAGTAGCTAACTGCGACCTGTACAATTAATATATTGCTGTCCACGCCAGTGGACTCTGGTTTTCCTCTTATCGACGTAATCACGGCAAACTTTTCACGCCGTGGAATACGAAAAGCCGTACAAGCTGTACGACGTCAAAAATGATTTTCTCACCCTCCGTCAGGTCCAACAAAACTAGCTGGTTTTGTGCGACTTGCTCTGTGATCGGCTGTCACGTTGGCGGCAAATACTACACCTATCGTCATCAAAATCACGTGACAGGCCGAACTAATCTGTCGTTTCAGAAGCCGTTCTCCAACAAAGCAGCAAAGTTCAAGTCAGGTGGTTATGTACTATCTGATCAGAAGTATCTGGACACTGATATGAGTTTTCTCGACCTTTCGCCATGATCTCCGTCCGGGAAACTTTGAGAGGGGTGTCTAAATGTCTGTGGCTAGACGACAGCCAGTTATTCCTCAAGAGCAGAATCCAGAGAAGGTAGTAACCTTAGCCGCTGATATCAGGAGCGAAGTCCACTGTTTAATTGTGTGTGAAATCTTATGGGACTTAGCTGCTAAGGTCATCAGTCCCTAAGCTTACACACTACCGAACCTAAATTATCCTAAGGACGAACACACACACCCACGCCCGAGGGAGGACTCGAACCTCCGCCGAGATCAGCAGCACAGTCCATGACTGCAGCGCCCCAGACCGCTCAGCTAATTCCGCGCGGCTACTGTTTAATTCATAGCAAAGCTGGGTGCAGGTCGGGACTCTGGGAAGACCAGGCCACTTTAGGAAAATTATCTGCAAATCATTGCCTCACAGATGCTTCTTTGCGATAGGTTGCATTAAAATCATGCTCATACAAACAGTGATACTGGTAGTCTCCAAGCTGTTCCTCTACTGTACGCAGTACACAACGCTGTAATTGTGTTCATATCCTTCCGCAATTAGCGTTTTGTTAGGCGCTACAAAGGAATCACACCCTAACAACGAAAACGTCACATCCTTGTCGTTGCCACTACATATGATGGCAGGTAACGTTCTCCATGGAGTAGCCAAATCCAAACCCTCCCGTCGGATTGCCACAGGATATGGCTTGATTCCTCCCTCCAAACACTCGTTTCTAGTCATCCACTGTTCATCGGCGTTGCACTTTACACCACCTCAAGCGTTACTTAGCGCTGACTACAGAAATGGGTGGCTTCTGTGGAACAGCTCGACGGTACCACCACACCCTACGCACAGTCATTGTATATCTGGTACGCTGGCAGCAGCTTTGAACTACAAGTGGTTCCTTCCGTCGATTTCTGGCGAATTGTTAAAAGCACTCTCCGCATGCAGGACGGTTGCCGTCCGTCAGTACGTGCGGTCTGTCTGGCCTTCGTTTTGATGTGGCTGTTCCTTCGCATTTCCGCTTCACAATCAACTGTCGACTTGGGCAGCTTTAGAAGCGTTGAAATTTCACTGTCTTCAGGTGACTCAGACGACTGGTGCACGACCGAAGTCACTCAGTTCTCCTGATCGACTCATTCCGTTGTTACTGCTTTTCTAGGCGCTACAGTCTGGAACTGCGCGACCGCTACGGTCGCAGGTTCGAATCCTGCCTCGGGCATGGATGTGTGTGATGTCCTTAGGTTAGTTAGGTTTAAGTGGTTCTAAGTTCTAGGGGACTGATTACCTCAACAGTTACGTCCCATAGTGCTCAGAGCCATTTTTGAACTGCTTTTCTATAGACAACACAGTACGCCTTGTCTCCTATACTAGCAGGTCCACCTCTAGTGATGTACATCCGTCAACTCGGCATTACATAGAGGTGTCCGGCCACTTTTGATCACCTAGCGTTAAGTGTCTTTTTGTGAACATGAAAGCTGCTAAGGAGATTTTTTAAAACGAGGGACGAGACAATGTGGAAATATACTTCAAAATAAAATTGAGAGAGAAACCAAGAAAGTAGAAGAAAAGAGTGACTGTCGGGCGAGAAGGTCTTGTATCAATAATATTTGCAGCATTAGACAGGTGACTGGCAAGACATTATCAGGTAACTTGGAGACACATATGGGTTTTATAGATTTTCAGAGGGCTTTTGAAAGTGTTGCAAGATCTAGGATAGAGGAAGCAATGAAAAACCAGAAAATTCATAAATCTGATGTAAGAGCCGTTAGATAGCTGTATTCAGATAAAACTTGTCGTGTTAAAGTTGGGGAGTTACCATCACAGAAACTTAAGGTTAGCAAAGGACTCAGACAAGAAGCTGTTGACACCTACCCTATTTAAAATATTTTTGAACGAAGTATTACAAAATTGGAAAAGGAGGTGCAAAAATGGGAATTAGAGTAGGCGATGACATCCAGTTCTCTCTGAATCTCTTCAACGATCAGGCCATCTTTGCCAAGGAAGAAGAGGATTTATGTTACATGCTGAGAGAGCTCAAAGAAGAATATGAGTAGAGGGGCATGAAAATTTTTACAAAGACTGAAACTTGGTTGTCAGAGGAGTAGGAAGGGAGTTTGTTATGGATGATGGATCTATAGTAAATTGTAGCCGTTCATATAAATATTTAGGGACAGTCATTTCGGATGAAGATTGAAGCAACGAGGAAATAAACCAGAGAATAGGAAAGGTGGAAATTATGCAGTTACACTCCATTAAATGGAATAAAACGACGTCAAAAAGTTTGAAAAGGAGGATATATGAAAATGTAGTTGAGACCATTCCTCTGTATGATGCTGAACTGCGGGAAGTCTCCACGGTCAGTGAAAAGAAATTAAAGGCAATGGAAATAGGGTTTTGAAGATGAAGTTGTGAAGTGACAAGACGAGATAAAATAAGAAACGAAGTGCTACAAGAACATATGGGAGTTTCAAAACATATTGTAGACACAATTGAAAATAAACGCCTAACATGATACAGATATCTTAGAACAATGTCAGAGGAACGATGGAATGAAGCGTGCGCTGCAGGACAGGACCACTCAACAAGAGGAGTGGCAGGGTTGAAGGAGATGGAAACTGGGATACGAGACACACCGCATGGTGTAGAAAACTCGCCGAAAGAAGGAAATAAGGCTTGAAGGTCTGATACCAAAGAACGCTGCGAGTCGCTGTGGTGGAACGCACACTGAAGGTATACAAACTGCATGACGTGTGTGTACAGCGTGGCAATGGTGAGTGTTGCGGCACGGCGCGGACCCCATTTCCGATAATAGCGCCCCCTCTCTTCACCGCTCACACACAATCAGCTTCGCCACCGAATGGGCCGCCAGCCGGTGACGAAACGCTACGCCTGCAGCTGGAGGTGGAGGTGGTGGCTCCTTTCTTCGCCGCCGGCGTTCTGCGTCGGCGGAACAACAACAGGTGTGTTGACTGACATTCAGCGTAGCTGTCGCTGAAATCTCGTATCAGCAAATGGTACTGTTTATTCGTTAAATCTGTCTGTCTCAGGATGGAGTTTCCGACACTTGCACTGAGTGACGTAGCATAACACACTTAAGGTAGCAGTGGTTCGGAACAGGCTGTTCCTAAAGTAGGATACATCGGTCGTCAGCCGCTGACTGCTACATACTACTGGGAAAGTCCGCTTCCTGCACTAAGAACTCCGCCCTCGCTTTAGTTTATTGACACACCAAAACGGCTGTGGTGCGTGGCTTTCTTATAGCATTCGGAGCTGCTGTTCATCCCGGACTGGTAAATAGTTACCCGTGTTCTTAGTGTTGTGGAGGTGGAGTTCATCTACGTCACCAAGGGCACCCTTTATTGATTAACAACTGGTTCAAAATGGTTCAAATGGATCTGAGCACTATGGAACTTAACTTCTGAGGTCATCAGTCCCCTAGAACTTAGTACTTAAACCTAACTAACCTAAGGACATCACACACATCCATGCCCGAGGCAGGATTCGAACCTGCGCCCGTAGCGGTCGCGCGCTTCCAGACTGTAGCGCCTAGAACGGCTCGGCCACTCCGGCCGGCGATTAACAACTGGCATCAGTATGTTGTGGATTATACCAACAAAGAACATGTAACATTTCGCGTTGTGTAAACTATAGAAAGAATAAGAGGAAAGGAAGTCTACTCACTAAAAAACTATACTTTTAAGCGAGGGTAGCCATGTTTGTATCCCAACTAATGAAGTGCAAAAACATTTTGGTAACATTTTGGCGTTGTGTAAACTATAGAAAGAATAAGTGGAAAGGAAGTCTACCCACTAAAAAACTATACTTTTAAGCGAGGGTAGCCATGTTTGTATCCCAACAAATGAAGTGCGAAAACATTTTGTAAATGTAAAACAACGTGCAAAAGAAATAGATACTACAATTTCACCAATTTACGCTGAAGTACCAGGACAGCTGTTCAGTCGATGCTACGAGTCGGTAACTTCATTACCGCCACATGGAAGTGCGAAACAATCGCTGCATCGCATTAGGCTAAAATATGTGGAACTTACACAAGACCTAATCAATGCTGGAGAAATATTCTTTCAAGAAAATAATTGACTGATGAATGACGGCAGCAGATTTTTACTTGTAAATGACAACAGAGCAACTAATGACAGAATATTGGCATTTGCCAGCATAAAGGGAAAATCATGTTTATCACGCTGTGAATCATTCTTTATGGACGGAACGTTCGCGAGTTTGGACCCTCGTGTATAGGGCACGCTGATCTTAGAGGTACTTGAGAGGAAACTAACACAATTCCATCTTTCTGAGCTTAGCTGCCGAACAAAAAGCGAGCAAAATGTGATGTTAAATCCAAGGTGATGGGCTGGAAACCTATTTCCCCCATAATGAATTTCGAAATGGCTATCTTCCAATAAGCAGCAAGTTTCTTTCCTGAAACAGAGATTTCGGGTTGCAGTTATCATTTTAATCAGAGTTTGTGGAAATAAGTGCAGTGCCAGGACTTTGTTCCTGTCTGTAAGGATGATGAAGCAATTCGCTGTCACATCAGAACGTCATCAACTACAGCTCTTCCTCTGGAAATGTTGTATGTCTTCCACTTGAGTTGGCGTAGCTACTGCGTTCGGACATTCGAGATACAGGCCTGTGCATTATCATGAAATAGCGGTACCCCCTGGAGCACTATTAGACAAAGACGGTTCTCGACACATTCGCCACTCTCCGGCGTTTGTTCTTCGGCAGGCAAGAGAAGAATTGGATGGTTGGTTGTTTTGGTGGAAGAGACCAAACAGGGAGGTCAACGGTCTCACTGGATTAGGGAAGGAAGTCGGTCGTGTCCTTTCAAAGGAACCATCCTGGCATTTGCCTGAAGCGATTTTAGGGAAATCACGAAAAATCTAAATCAGGATGGCCGGTCGCCGGATTGAACCGTCGGCCTCTCGAATGCGATTCTACTGTGCTAACCACATCGCCACCTCGCTCGGTCAAGAAAAGGATAACAGGACGTTGGTCCTGTATGGACGCATTTATCCGCATTTACCGCATGCACTTCGGGAACACACAAATTCCACACTAGACACATGTCTACATGTTGGTGCTTATACACCAGCATCGGTGTTGCTGATACTCTGCGGCAAGGCCCTCAGACTGCAACGTTTTGATCGTCTCTTATACAAAAGAACACTTTACAGCTATCTAGTACGCTCTCGACAGTGAAACTATCATTTTGTAAAAAAACGAGTAGTTTGTAGAGAAATAACAGCACCAATGCTCAGTTAACACTGTCCAGCACAACGCTTCAACATCAACAACAACAACAACAGCCTGTTTTGCAGCCAAGACTGTTTAGCTCTTCAAACCTGTACATTTTGCTCCAGTTATCACGCTTGCTCTCAATCATAAGAAATAATGGTTCTACATGCAGAAAAAATATTTATTATGCAACGTCTCAACCTCAGAACAACCGGTAAGCTTAAGCGATAGTCTACTTTTTTGTGATTTTATTTGTTACCAGCTGGACAAGAAAGGCAAGTGCTGGATGCAGTATGGCGCGGCAAAATGAAACGGCCTGTAGAAATGAGTCCAGCTCCCAACTAAGCACCAGCACTAATAAGCTTGTATGCCGTGCAACAAGTGTCGCAAGAAGTGTGATGAAATACGGGCGCAGATGCGAGGCCAATTTGTAACAAGGCTTGACGGAGCTACTGATTGAACACCTCCAACGTCGCAGCTTGCGTTCGGATCAGCTCGTAACAGGCTAGCTCCTAGTGAGGCTGCTTCTCGAACACACATTACGATCAGAGCAGAATTGTGTCACACACTTATTTAGGAAAATAGCATTGAAACATATGCTTAGAAATGCAACAGCATAAAAAGAAACACGCATCAGTTAATCCCTATAGGTTAGCCAGATGTCCCGTTTTTCCGGGACGGTTCCGGTTTCAGGTTAAAGAACTCTGTGTCCCGAAATATACTTTCTGAACGGCACTTTGTCCCGAATTTCGGGTTACAGAGAATGGTTAGAAATGCAACAGCATAAAAAGAAACATAAATCAGTTAATCCCTATAGGTTAGCCAGATGTCCCGTTTTCCCGGGACGGCTCCGGTTTCAGGTTAAAGAACTCGGTGTCCCGAAATATACTTTCTGAACGGCACTTTGTCCCGGATTTCAGGTTACAGAGAATGGTTAAAATTCGATAGTATAAAAAGAAACATAAATCTGTTAATCCCTATAGGTTAGCCAGATGTCCCGTTTTTCCAGGACGGTTCCGGTTTCAGAATAGAGAACTCGGTGTTCCGAAATATACTTTCTGAACGGCACTTTGTCGCGGATTTCAGGTTACAGAAAAATATTCTCATACCATCTATTTTTTTGCCAAATTCTTGCTTGTATCGAAGTTTTCAAAATGGTTCAAATGGCTCAGAGCACTATGGGACTTAACATCTGAGGTCATCAGTCCCCTAGAACTTAGAACTACTTAAACCTAACCAACCTAAGGACATCACGCACATCCATGCCCGAGGCAGGATTCTAACCTACGAACGTAGCAGTCGCGCGGTTCCGGACTGAAGCGCCTAGAACCGCTCGGCCACCTCGGCCGGCTTCGATGTTTCCAACTCCTGCTATTAACCTAAATACCGTAACTTTTGATTATTGCCGCTGACTGACTCCCTTAGGGAATATTATTGCGTGGTAACGCTGATGAGTTTCAATTAATGTCCATTGTCTCTGTTCAGTTCATGCTTTGCACCAACATATCTCTCAGTTACTCTGTCTGAGTCGTATCACTGTCGATTTGTTATGAAAATGTATGACTGTTTCAAATTAACTCAGAATACGAGTACCTAATAGAAAGTGTTCATTCCTAGAAAAATATTCAGAACAATGGTTCTTCATAAAACGAGGGGCCGGCTGGAGTTGCCGAGCGGTTCTAGGCGCTACAGTCTGGAACCGCGCGACCGCTGCGGTCGCAGGTTCTAATCCTGCCTCGAGCATGGATGTGTGTGATGTCCTTAGGTTAGTTAGGTTTAAGTAGTTCTAAGTTCTAGGGGACTGATGACCTCAGAAGTTAAGTCCCATAGTGCTTAGAGCGATTTGCACCATAAAACGAGGGAGAAGTGACTGAAGTAGAATGTGTAATTTGTGTTATGTTTCCATCTGCGCATGGAGGAAGAGCAGATATTAAGGGTCATTCAGCTATCGTAAAGCATAAATCAAACATGTGCCCTCCAAGCTCTTCAAAATGGACAGTTGTTTTGTTTCAAATTCATTCTAATAGAGCAAATTAGTAACGGCAGCGGAATTGGTAATATGCTATCATACCGTTGAACATCATACGTCTTTGAAATCAGTGGAGTGTACTTCTAGGCTAAGCTCCAAACTTTTTAATGATTCAGAGTCAACAAAAAACGTGACGTTGGGTGGATCAAAATCGACAGCAGTTGTGAAGTCTGTGTTAACTCGCGACACTGTCAATCAAATATGCAGTGATCTTTCAAAGGTGCGTTATTTTGGTATAGCTACAGACGGTAGCAATAACAAGAAGAAGTGGTTCAAATGGCTCTGAGCATTATGGGACTCAAGTTCTGAGGTCATCAGTCCCCTAGAACATAAAACTACTTAAACCTAACTAACCTAAGGACATCACACACATCCATGCCCGAGGCAGGGTTCGAACCTGCGACCGTAGCGGTCGCGCGGTTCCAGACTGTAGCGCCTAGAACCGCTCGATCACCCCGGGTGGCTAGCAATAACAAACTGAAAAACTATTTCCCTTAATTAATAATATTTTTAAGCTTAAGAGAAGTGTCCCCGTTTCCGTTTTCCAAATTACGCCCCGGTTTAGTCAGTTTAAGAGAAATTCCCGGTTTGTTACACAGAACGTACGCCAATCCTAAATACTTACCACTATGCTGAGATAATGCAGTCACATAAAATCGTATTGAAATGTAGACATTGTTCAAAATACGGTGAAGGTATACATTTCGCGTTACGCCGTAGAAACACCTTACAATTAGAAGCAACATAACACTTCATTTGCCCGTGAGTTAACTGAGAGAACGGTCCTTGTTTAGCATACCATCCAGAAGTGTCGGTTTCATAACTGCAAACTTGACTGACTAGCTACGCTGATTCTATTTACGTCTATCAAGACAATCCACGTCCGCTGCCCTCACTTTTCATTAAGTCTCCAAAGCTTCAAACAGTCTCCTAATATGAGCGTAGATTATTAGTGTTTAAATTTCCAGCTTCACTCCCACACTTCCCAATGACCAGCAGTCGTGCCCACAACTTATATTGTGCCTCATCCTTCCATCCGCCACCCTTCACTTTCAGTTGCTGATACAATGCTCGACCTACTCGCCACCAACAGAATTGTCTACTAAACCGCAGCCACAGCCACATCATCATCAACATCTGTATCTTGTACCTCACTGGCTTTACTTTGAAGCTTCTATTCACCAATTTGTTGGCATGCACAAAGCTTTAGCATAGCTTTCTGTTTAATCTCACAACTTCGTATTGGATAAGTAGTGGCAAATGTCGTAGTAAATGAATTTCTGGAGACTTTGTTTCCCGATATTGAGCTACACGGTAGTAATATTGCTTTTTGTTATGTTTCACTTACATGTTCAAATCAAATCTACATACTGCCAGTGCACATATTTTTTGACCAGAGTTAACATTAATTGTACGACAGCTGTCTGCTGCGGTCCGTGCGCTTGATCTCCATACAACGATCTATTGTAACAGGTGTGACGAAGTCACGTAAGAAATATGCACACGTTTTTACATAATTTGAAGGTTACATAAGTGCTATTATGCCGCTATAAATCTACGTGGAAGTCACAAGTTGCTTGGTGACTGCCTTGTTTAATAACGCGTTTCGATATATACATCATCAACAGATTAACAAAGGTTTGGGTGATTGTTTCGCATTGTCTTTTGATAAGATAGGTGACTACATACCTATATATGACGTGTTCACCTAAGGCATTATTAATCTGATGATGATGTATATATCGAAACGAGTAACTGAACAAAATAGTCACTACATGTAATGTGATTTCCACATTTTTTTCTTTTTTTAAAGTGCATAATAGCACTGATGCAGTCTGCAAATTCTATCGTTTCTATTCTTTATCGAGAAGATGCATGCAATATCGTTACCTTTGGTTCTGGGGCCATACTAGAGACGACGGAAGTTTAATTGGACTCAGCAGCCTCTACAGCCGTCCGTAACTGCGAAAATGTTGCCGGTGCAGGATTTTGTGCACAAACTGACCTCGCAATTATGTCCCATAAATGTCCGATGGGATTCAGGTTGGGCTATCTGGATGGCCAAATCATTCATTCAAATTGTCCGGAATGTTCTCCAAATCAGTCGCTAACAACTGCGTCTCTGTGACATGGCGCATTGCCATCCATAAAATTCCATGGTTGGTTGAGGACATGAAGCCATGAATGGTTGCAAATGGTCTCAAAGTAGCCGAACATAACCATTTCCAGTCAATGCTGGGCTCAGTTGGAACAGAGTACTCAGTCCTTTCCATGTCAGCAAAGCCTACACTATTAAGGAGCCACAACCAGCGTCAACAGTGCCTTGTTGACAACTTGGTTCAAAAATGGCTCGGAGCACTATGGGACTTAAGATCTGAGGTCAACAGTCCCCTAAAACTTAGAATTACTTAAACCTAACTAACCTAATGACATCACACACATCCATGCCCGAGGCAGGATTCGAACCTGCGACCGTAGCAGTCACGCGGTTCCGGACTGCGCGCCTAGAACCGCTAGACCACCGCGGCATGCACTGGTCTTTTATACCTTGTGTACGCGACACTAGCGCCATATGTAGATGTTCATGTCACCTCAATGTAGTGGGGTTCAAAGATAACAGTGGTTTCCGAACGCTACCCCACAAAGAAGAATTATGTTCGTTAAATAATAAACTAATCTTTTGCCACAACTTCAACAAGTGCGTTAAGTTTCTTTCACTTCCTCAGCCTGTTTTCCTTGATACTTAGAGAAATTTTAATTTTTTTGTTATTTTTTACACTAAATGTGCGAGCTGGGTCGCAATCGTTACTATCGGCACTCTCTGCAGGTATTATGAGCTACTAACAAAGCTACGGTAGCTTCTAGTCTAATTAAGAGCTAAGTGCGCCACGGCAGACAGCTGCTGGAACATGGGCCATATCTGCGCGGATCTCAGTGTGGTCGCTTGGACCTCCCGCAGCGGTCTTTTCCCTGTGGAAACAATGGTTAGCCGGCCCCGACAGTGTGCGCTTGACGGAGAAAGTGCGAATGAAGTGCACGGTGCTTTCTCCGCAGTTGGAGGAGCTAATTCGCGAACAGCCGTGGCGGTCAGGACCAGCTGGTGGTCTGCACAGCCCGCAGCCGCCCAAAGATCCGGAGGAATGGGTGTAGCTAGGCTGGACAAAAGTCACTCCTGCTGCTAGTAGACTGTTCGTAAATTCAGCCGTTTATCACTTTCGGGAGGGGCAAGAAACCGAATGAAAACTTGGTGAATCGTTTCTTTAGTAACACTAAAGCTACACTGAAGAGCCAAACAAACTGGTAGATCTGCCTAATATCGTGTAGGGCCCCCGCGAGCACGCAGAAGTGATTCAACAAGACGTGACATGGACTCGACTAATATCTGAAGTAATGCTGGAGGGAACTGGCACCGTGAATCGTGAAGGGCTGTCCATAAATCTGTAAGATCACCAGGGTTGGAGATCTCCTCTGAACAGCACGTTGCAAGGCCTCCCAGATATACTCAATAATGTTCATGTTTGGGGAGTTTCATGGCCAGCGGAAGTGTTTAAATTCAGAAGAATGTTCATGGAGCCACGCTGTAGCAATCCTGGACGTATTCCGTGTTGCATTGTCCTGCTGGAATTGCCCATGTGCGTCGGAATGCAGAATGGTCATGAATCGATGCAGGTGATCAAACAGGACGCTTACGTACGTGTCAACTGTCAGAGTCGTATCTAGACGTATCAGGGGTCCCATATCACTCCAACCGCACACGCCCCACACCATTACAGAGCCTCCACCAGCTTGAACAGCTCCCTGCTGACATGCAGGGTCCATAGACCCATGAGATTGTCTGCATGTCCATATACGTCCATCCGCTAGGTACAATTTGAAACGAAAAATATCATTGCAGTTTCTAACGGATACGACAACTAAATCACAGTCGTGCACAAAATGGCGATTAAAAGATCGCGAATCAAATGAAAAGTGCCGAGTGCATACTTCATTGGGCCAAACAGATGGAAGCTCGTCATGGTCTTGTGTTAGGCGGCGAAGAACCCTGCGGGCACCAACACACCTTTGATTACCCCAGACAGGGGAAAAGTGTATCAACAACATCATCAGAGACATCTAGTTGTGCAGTGAGGCGTTTTATTGTGATCCGTCGATCACCTCGAATGAGAGTGTCCGCAGGTTCAAATACTGCAGGAGTCCCAACTGTATGCAGCTCGTCGGCACGTGGGAGATCACACAGGTTTGCGCTCCGTTGTTGCGATGATGACAGACGCCTCGCCCAACGATTCATCGTCCTTTAGTTCATTGCCAGATCTCTCAAAGTGGTTCTGTGAAGACTTAAGTTGGATTGCGGAACAATCATATAGATGTACATTGAAAGTTGTACGTGAATGTCAGAACGCGACAACATGCTAAGGATACTTCGGGTGAGAGCGGTGCATTGTTTCACTGCAAGGCTAAAAGATTACTTGTCCTCGGATGAAGAGCCCGTTGGGTGACAGGTGGTGTTGTGACGGTGAGAGTAGTTGTGAGGCGGTCCACACAAAGAAGTTACACCGCAAGAGAAATTCACGTGGTGTGGGCCGGGAGGTAGGACTCTCTCCACCTGCAGCTGTGGGCTGAGGAGCGAGGAGTCGGCTCGACCACAGTCGCTCGCCTCTGGCAGCGCACGTGAGCTCGTGGCGTGGCGTGGTGAGGCGAGAAAGTGTGAGATGCGTCTGTCCGGGGGTGAAAGCACCCGGCGTTTACACGGCCGCTCTGACGGCAACAGCGGCGCCAGGATCGGCGGGCGGTGGACACAGAGAGCGCGGAGGCCTAGAGCTGTAAAACTACCGTAGGCTACCGTATACTACCGTAAGTAAGCGTAGACTACGGTAGTTTTACAAGTAGCTTTCGTCAGTTAGGGCCGTATCCGCATTACCTGTACATTAGGTGTGTTGCATAGTTATAGGGCGTTTTTCCCATAACGGCTGTATTTTTTTTTACATACACGATCAGTGTACATTCCACCCGCCAGGCTAGCTGAGAGCGCTACTGCGCTGCTTCCTGGACTCGGGTAGGCGCACCAGCCCCAGATCGAATCCGCCCGGCGTATTACCATCGTCGGTCGGTGTGCCGGCCAGCCCGAATGTGGTTTTTAGGCGGTTTTCCACATCCTGCTAGGTGAATACCGGGCTGGTCTCCACGTTCACGTTCCGTCCCAGTTACACGACTCAGAGACATCTGAACATACTCCCACTTTTCCATTAATTACACTCGACGAAGACAGCAGGGGTACACTAATTCCATCCTGGGGGTACGGGGTGGCGGCGGGAAGGGTATCCGGCCACCCCTTTCCACTATCCTTGCCAAATCTGTTTCTAAAAATGCCGACCCTGCGACAGCGCAAGACATGGCACCAGTGAAAGAAAGAAAGAATCAGTGTACATTCCTCTAAAACCCAGAAGCAGTGGACTGTCTAGAAACTCAGGGATAATATATAAAGGGCCAGGTAACACACAGAACATTTTTGTTCTAAATAGTTATCCTCCTGTCTGTTATTTGAGAACAGACAGTATTTATAACAAAACTGAAACTGTCAATGTTTAGTTCAGGTTTTATTTGTATATTGTGGATTTGTATCCTGAAACAGAGTGATGTTGTTGTAAAAATAAGAGAAAACGATGTAGATTTATCGTAAAGTGCTAGAAAACGCACTTTCCTCAACAAAAAGATAAAAATAAGGGAAAAATGCCGCAAAACAAAAATACAACAAATTTCTCATAAATACTTTCCAGAGCTTTTATGAAAGATGTTTCTGTTGTTTATAAACAACTTTCGCATTCATCATTAATAACAGGAAACTCTTACCTTTGATCATGATGAAGAACGTTATATTGAGTACATAATATCAATACTTACTCATATTTTTAATATTTGTGCATGTAAGCTGTACTTGCATCAAAAATAATTGCTTTGGTTACATAAAAGCGCAGAAGTTATATGATCAACTAATTTTTATTAATTATGAAGTGCAACTTATGTTTTATGAAAATGTAAAATACATAATAGACTAATACTGAATGACGTGCTGTTCTAAATATGCACAAACGGACAAGCAAACAAACAAAGAGAAATCGTCGGTTCCCAGATTTTCTTGTTATACATTCATTTATTTTTCTTTCCTTGCAAATTCTATCAATATGTCCGATAATTCTAAACTTTACTTCGTCATTTATGTAGTGTACCAAAATAAGTGAAGCGTCGTATTGGTAGAGCGCAACTCTAGTAAGTCCCATCGAAGGAACATAATATGGGGCTACTCGAACCTCACAGGACTGCTGCTCGGAAGCGAGCTGGAAATTGCGGATTTGGAGACCCATGAGCAGATGCTTCCGGATAACACATGTATTTATGGATGCCATAATAACGTCTGCCCTTTGTAGACCTACCGAGAAAGATCGTGCAGAAGTTACGACACAGGTCTCGCGCTTAGAAGGGCGATGGTTTAATTCCCTACCGAACCATTCAGATTTAGATTTTCCGTGGTTTCCCCAAATTGCTCAGTATAAATTCCAGAATAGTTCATGCGAAAAAAAATCTGATTTCCTTTCCCATCCTTCACTAATCCAATCTTGTGCAACGTCTCCGATGATCTAGTCGTGGGCGGAAGTTAACATCTTAATGTTCCTTCTTTTCGTCTTTTCAGCTATTAGACGAGCTATGGAAACCTGTTCTACAGTGCATCCTGAAAAGTAATGCCTCCGGATTTTTTAATGTGAAAACTGTTAAAGCTTTTTAACTAAGCCAATCGTTATTAATGTTCTATATCATTATTCTTCATGTCTACATCTTTACTGCTCAACATAGTCACCATGGCAATGAACACATTTCTCCCAACGAGAGACGAGTTTGTTGATTCCGTCTCTGTAAAATCTTGTTGCAGCGATTGTGTTTCGTTTGGCACTGTCTTTCTGAATCAGAGGGTGCTCAATGCGGGCGTGAATTCTTCGAATTCAAAACTCGATAACAGGACACTGTTTCTCACGCACCGTCATAGTTACGTTACACATCGCCATGTTACACACTACAATTCTGCGGCCTCTAGCGGCAGAGGGCTGCAAAATATTTAGACATGAAGAATAAAGATGTAGACAGTTAATAACGTTTGTTTAATTTAAAAAGCTTTTAAGATTTTTTACATAAATTCGGAGGCATTACTTTTCAGCATCCCCCGCCCCCCGCCTAAACTATATTGCACATGTGAACTGTGGTGTCACCGCCAGACACCACACTTGCTAGGTGGTAGCTTAAATCGGCCGCGGTCCATTTAGTACATGTCGGACCCGCGTGTCGCCACTGTGTGATCGCAGACCGAGCGCCACCACAAGGCAGTTCTCGAGATACGATAGAGCACTCGACCCCAGTTGTACGGACGACATTGCTAGCGACTATACGGACGAAGCCTTTGCTCTCATTTGCCGAGAGACAGTTAGAATAGCCTTCAGCTAAGTCCATGGCTACTACCTAGCAAGGCGCCATTAGCCTTACATAGTTTGATAGTTATCGTATGAAATGTCTCATCAAGAACGTTGTAAACCAACAAGAAATAAAAGTTAAGTATTCGAGGAGCTGCATACTTTTCTTATTAGAATTCACTACTTATCCTGTTCCAGAAATCACGCCAGTCGGCGTGTGTGTACGCGTGCCTTTCTTTCGGCTACCCGTCACTGTGGACTGGCTGCCTTGTCAGTCCACAACATGAACCATTTCCATTTCTTATCTATATAATAGAAATAAAATAAATGTTGTGTGACATGTTTGTTAGTGCGGCCATTTTCCGCAGCGTGTACGTACTAGTAAATATTCGTTTTATATCATGAAGAGTTACAACAAAAGTTCTCGGCAGAGTAGCACTGAAGTGTCTTACATCTTGCAGCCGATTAGAAACAAAGTGTGAAAACTACAAAGCCAAAAGATCTCGACGTAAGTATCTGACAGTTTTTCGTAAGTTTATTGCAAGTGCGCCTACAGCGAAACAACATAAGAGAGGGAGCTCTAATCTTGGAAGCACAAATGAGTAAGTATAAAATCCACTAAGGATGCATTTAGTACAGGATTAGCCATGAGTATCTACGGGATTTGACACGATCTTTGCGCGAGACCTACAAAGCATACAGAAAAATGACACGCATTACCGGATAGAGAACCTCTCCGAGTTTCCATTCGTAATACACGCGCCGGCGTAGTTGCACACGGTCACAGGCGTGACAGAACCTGTGGGCGAATCATACACTCCGTGACGTCTCATCGAAGTAGTTCGCGCCTGCAGACAGGCAACCCAATGAACAGACTTTACAAAGCGGGTTTCCTGGGGAATTCTTTTTTCGCTATTTTAATGAAAAACACGCACGTATTGATGTTTGCCGTGTTACAATCGGCATCCATACTGAGCATTTTGTTGAGGTGTTCTGTTAAAGTCCGATACATAGAAGAAAACAACTTTCTCGTGTCCCTCTGTGGTAGCAATATCAAATCTATAATTACGTTTCTGTTGTGTTTAGTGTTTCATTTAGGTTCTTACTAAACGTGAATGTGTAACTTTTCAATCAGTAAATACTCCTAGCCGCAGTTAGAGTATTCCTCTACATAACGCTCTTACACTGTGATAAAATTTCTAGGACAATTTTTCACTGTTCCATTGTCAACTGCATACATTGTGTTAGATAATATTTACTTAAGATTATGGAGAATATTACTGTAGAGATACAACAAGCTATCTGCAACTAGGGCAGTTGATAACATAATTATATATCGATATTTTTTACAAAAAATAGTGATATATGTTTGCTATATTTTCCACCAGGTGTATCGATATGAAAATGGCAGTATCGGGTACCGATATTTTTATTTTACTTTTTTCTCAATTTTCGTTAAATACTTGAAATTGTAGTGGAACATAATTTTACTTTCACTGTGTGAAGGTATCTTGCTACTTTTTCGGGTTTCATCACGTCCAGTCTTTCTCTTTGACTATGTGAAGCATGCATAGGCGCCACAAAGAAGTCCGATTGCACTGAGGGGTATCTTTTGAATGGTGTAACAAGATTTCCGATGTGGAGATATACCACACCAGCTACTTTAAACAACAATTTTTTACGCAACTAATGTGCTATTTCTTCACACCAGAACTCATCAAAAACAGTTTCTGGAAATGGTGAAGAAAAATCTAAATGACAAGACTGGCATTTCCGGTGGGCGGTGACGTGCGAGGGGAAATGCCGACGTAATCGGCACTAGTCGCTTCCAACAAAATCTGCAGAGTTTAACTTCACCACGTAATTATGACACTACAACTGCTTGGTCGCTGGTGTTGGCAGAAATGAAAAGATAGCAAAGCAGACATCAAGTGTTCCCGAAACCGAACGACTGACCCATCGGACACCATTTATCGTGCCACTGATTTGCAGTAATCATTGTTAGCCAAGTGATTATCGCCAAGCATGAACGTGCATCGTTTTCCTTTCAATTCTGTCTCTAAGGGAGATAGGGCAGGTTGCTAGTTTGATAATGTACAGAATACCTAATAATAAATCAGTACTAAAATATAAAGCCCTAAAACCAGCAGTATGTTTAAAATGTGCAGCTGATATTTTGATAGGCAAGTTTATCGATATTTTTTCTTCGAAATATCGATATCTTTCTCCGATTCAACGCGAGACGATATTAATAAATTTTTAAATATAGATTTATCGGATATATTTTTATTTTTAAAAATATCAACAGACCTATCTGCAATTACTGCAAGGAACTCATGGGGTCCTGGCTATTTCCTTTTCGCAACTACCATCGGGGCGTGACTTTCTCTTTTGGTAATTGCTGGACACCGGCATTATCGAATTATTCATTTTTCACTGTGGAAATAAAACGACTAGTTTTTCGTGCAGAAAATTGCGTTTTCTCACACAGATTGGCTTCGCAGACTGCAGGGCTACGTGAACTCCTCCAGTAGTAGACTTTGTAACATCCAATAAGCGAAGCAAATTAATTACGAACGGTGAAATCTGAATCTGAGGCATGATCGAAACTAACGTCGTTTAATCTGCTCACGCGCACGTTAGGGACTTTCTAATTAGAGTAAAATAAAAAGAGCTTCTTCCACGCAGACTGCAGTTCTCCAGCTTCACACTATATGTCGCACGATTTCAAAATCTTCGATGCCATTCTTCCAACCACAAATTCCTATAGCTCAGTTTACACCTCTTTCCTATAAAAATCTTTTGATCTCAGACTACAGACTTAATTCCTAGTAAGGAGCAGTGCATTTCAGTCCAAATTGATACTACATCTCGAAAATGAATTAAACCTATCCATTTTTCTGCAGTGGCTGTGCTATAACAGCTGAAATGACAATCATGTGTAATTTGGGCTTGACTAGCAATACGACAATCGGTCAAAAAATCCCATTACAGATATTATGAGATGTGTCAGTCGAATGCTTAATAAACGGTAGATGGAAATGGACGTTAAAATTCTACATTTACATACATATTCCGAAAGCCACTATATGATGTTGAGGTCGGAGGATACCTTAGACCACTGCTAGTCATTCCGTTTGCTGTTCCCTCGCAAACAGAGCGGGGGAAAACGACTGTCTATATGCCTCCACACGAACCCTAACTTCTCTCTTCTCATCTTCATGGTCGCTACGCTGAATGTACGGTGACGGCAGCGTGATAGTTCCCCTATTAGCTTCAAATGCTCTAAATTTTCATAACAGTGTTTCTCGAAAAGAACGTCGCATTCCCTCCAGTGATTTCCATTTGAGTTCCACAAACATCTCCGTAATATTTGTGTGTTGCACGAACCTATCAGTAAAAATTCTAGCAACCCGACTGTAAAACTGCTGGGATATCTTCCTTTAATCCGACCTGGTGAGGATTCTAACTACTCTAGCAGTGTTCAAGAACAGGTCACATTAGCATCCTATATGCGGTCTCCTTTATAGATTAAACACATTTTCCCAAAATTCTCTCAATAAACCAAAAAGAAAGGAATGAAGGAAGACTGGGTTTAACGTCCAGTCAACATCGAGGTCATTCAATAAACCGAAGTCGACCATTCCGTCTCCCTATTACCACTCTTACATGCTCGTTCCATTTCATATCGTTTTCAAACTTTATAGCTTCGTATTTAATCGACGTGACTGTGTGAAACAGCACACTTCTGATGCTGTACTCGAACATTACTGGACTGTTTTTCCTACTCATCTGCATTAAATTACATTTTTTTTACAGTTAGAGCAAACTGCCATCCATCGCACGAAGTAGAAATTTCATCTAACAAGGTGACTACCAGACGTGTTAGCCACGGATTTAGATGTTTCTCCGGCATGTTACAGAGAGTGCTGTCCGCAGTGCTTCGTTAGCGGTTCCCATGTTTGTGAGAAAATAAATGTTGAAGTTTTATGTGTAGCTTCTTACCTTGTGATGTTAGCCCTGTTTCGACAACGCGTAAGTATCGGAATGGCTAATGTTCCTGGCAGTCACGCTTGCGGTACAGGCTTAAATCCTGTTCCTATACTTTCTTCCTCTTTCAGTTTCGTCTTACAGAATACTATTAAATAGTACATGTCATACAAAGCTATTGACAAGTAGTTGTTTTCGCCGTAGGACTTTCACAATCATTACAGTATAAATTATATATTCGTCTTACTCTCTATCACTTGCTGTGCTAGAACAGAATTGCCGATGTTAATTGCCGTAGAAGTAACCAGAACACAAATTCGTAGAGCAGCAGGCACGTTTAGTGGAAGTTGCTGCCTTGCAGGCACAGGAATTTTTTAGAAGCGGCACCGGAAGAAACCGTCTGTTTGAGTTCAAATAGACTGTACTTTCTTCGGCCAGTGTGGATGCGAACCACGTTCATTTGATCATTCTCGTTATGACAGGTGCAGTTTACTGAGGCAGAATTAAAGAATGTATTTTTATGGAGTCTTCACTCGGAGCGATTTCTCTACTAGTCTTTAGGAAGCTGGGAGCATGAAAATTTTAACCTGTCTGTAAAAACAAACATCACTGTGTTGTCAAAGTGGAGTATACTTCGGTGATATAATTTTTCCGGTCCAGAGGAATGATTTTCTTTCATCTACAAAGATCTGATGGTCAAGTATCTGATCAGTCTGCCCTCCCTACGAATCAAGCGAACGTTGTCCAAACATTTGGACTTTTATCTAGGAACCATAACTGGAACACACATTTGAAGAAAATTTGCAGTAATTATTGATATATTTATGAATTTACAATGACAAAATAACTATTCCTGATAATTGTCCATGACATATACTTTCTAATAATATTTTGTGCGGTGAAAAAAAGAAAAAGTACACTGACGGGATCTGAGTCTACACCACCAGCTGGACAGCTTGGAACATCATCCATTGCACTACTTCCGCGTTATCGAAACGCATCTACCGTTACAGGTATGGGAGATACGCATAAAATTTCAGTACCGATTCGATTGAAAACTAAGGGCTGTCGCATGAAAAGTCGCTAGCCATGTATTCAGCATAGGTCCCTCTACAACTCATGAAAACCCATGATTAACAGATCTGATGGTCCTCTAGTAAGTCATCTGGTATCCTCCTACAGTCACTCAACGATGACATCTTCCCGTAACTACAGTATCGTCAGCAAACAGTCAGAGATTGCTGCTCACCCTGTCCGTCAGATCATTTATGTGTATGGAGGATGAGAGCAGTTGTGTCACACTTCCTTGAGACTCTCCTGATGATACTCTTGTCTCTGATGAACACTCGCCCTCGAGGTCAAGGTACTGGATTCTTTTTCTTAAGAAGTCTTCGAGCTGCTCGTATATCTGGGAAACTAATCCGTATGCTCCTACTTGCGTTAACATTCCGCCGCGGTATTTAGTTACTAATTACACTACTGGACATTAAAATTACTACACCACGAAGAAGACGTGCTACAGACGCGAAATAAAACCGACAGCAAAAAGATGATGTGATATGCAAATGATTAGCTTTTCGCAGCATTCACACAAGACTGGCGCCGGTGGCAACACCTACAACGTGTTGACATGAGGAAAGTTTCCAACCGATTCCTCATACTGAAACAGCAGTTGACCGGCGTTGCCTGGTGAAACGTTGTTGTGTGTGTGAAATCTTGTGGGACTTAACTGCTAAGGTCATCAGTCCCTAAAATTACACACTACTTAACCTAAATTATCCTATGGGCAAACGCACACACCCATGCCCGAGGGAGGACTCGAATCTCCGCCGGGACCAGCCGCACAGTCCATGACTGCAGCGCCTTAAACCGGAAACGTTGTTGTGATGCCTCGTGTAAGGAGGAGAAATGCGTACCATCACGTTTCAGACTTTGATAAAAGTCGGATTGTAGCCTATCGCGATTGCGGTTTATCTTATAGCAGTCGAGATGATAGGCATCTCATCCGCATGGCTGTAACGGATCGTGCAGCCACGTCTCGATCCCTGAGTCAACAGATGGGGACGTTTGCAAGAGAACAACCATCTGCACGAACAGTTCGACGACGTTTGCAGCAGCAGCACGGACTATCAGCTCGGAGGCCATGGCTGCGGTTACCCTTGACGCTGCATCACACACAGGGGCGCCTGCGATGATTTACTCAACGACGAACCTGGGTACACGAATGGCAAAACGTGAATCGAGGTTCTGTTTACAGCATCAATATGGTCGCATCCGTGTTTGGCGACATCGTGGTGAACGCACATTGGAAGCGTGTATTCGTCATCGCCATACTGGCGTATCACCCGGCGTGATTGTATGGGGTGCCATTGGTTACACGTCTCAGTCACCTCTTGTTCGCATTGACGTCACTTTGAACAGTGGACGTTACATTTCGGATGTGTTACGACCCGTGGTTCTACCCTTCATTCGATCCCTGCGAAACCCTACATTTCAGCAGGATAATGAACGACAGCATGTTGCAGGTCCTTTATGGGCCTTTCTGGATACAGAAATTGTTCGATTGCTGCCCTGGCCAGCACATTCTCCAGATCTCTCACCAACTGAAAACGTTTGGTGACCGAGCAACTGGCTCGTCACAATACTCCAGTCACTACTCTTGATGAACTGTGTTGTCGTGTTGAAGCTACATGGGCAGCTGTACCTGTAAACGCCATCCAAGCTCTGTTTGACTCAATGTCCAGTCGTATCAAGGCCGTTATTACGGCCAGAGGTGGTTGTTCTGGGTATTGATTTCTCAGGATCTATGCACCCAAATAGCGTGAAAATGTAATGACATGTCAGTTATAGTATAATATGTTTGTCCAATGAATACCCGTTTATCATCTGCATTTCTTCTTGGTATAGCAATTTTAATGGCCAGTAGTGTATCTCATTCCTAACCGGTGTGAGAGTACTGACTGAAGTGAACAATCAGGAGATCTTGCTTGAATTAAAATATGACACGGCTAGAACACCGAAAATCTTGTATGACGGCATGAAAACTCTGAAGCAATACCGAACATCTGCGGTGTAGTATTAACCGGGTCCGTGCAAATTCACACTTTCAGATTATACCACATGATGCCTGCGTCCGATTCTGGAGCCAGTACCAGCTACAGGAAGCTGAACCACTTGCTTCTCAGTCGGCCAGGGAGGCTTCCTACGCATTCCTCTAAAAGGACGGACCAGTGAAGCGGCTGTTTTCCTCAGCATCGCCCACGTCTAGCGGTACTTAGCCAGCCAGCTAGCTGGGGTAGAAAGCGGGCTACCGCCGTGGGTGGTGGCCGGTCATTTCGATTGGTGAAACCGCAGCTGCCAAGTGGCTGAAAGCCCTCTATATCACTTACCGGAAGTTGAAATAACTCGACAGATGATCAAGGTTTTACCAGTAGTACTAATTGGTAGCATTCGACCGTTTTAAGTCCTACACACAGCTCAACAACCTCTTTTCGAGAGACAATGCTTCCATCGTCAGGTTCTCAAACTCACCTAACTGTTAACACATTTTCGGCGTCTGTAAATAAAACGGAATGGAAGCACATGAGACTGTGGCTCTTGGTCTTACATTAAAATCGGCCACATATGTGCGTAGGCCTCACATCCCTAACCTGACCACGTCTTCCTGATCAGCGTGGGCTCCAAAATAGTCAAGTTGACGCTTCTCCAGTCGTACGGAAGTTGCTGTGAACTGACATATCCGAAGAATTACTTTGAAAGGACAGCTACTGGCTTAATCATGTTGCTTTCTGATGGTCAACTACTTACCTTCATTTCCATGATGCTACTTGCGTGTTATCCTCTAAGATCTTCAGACGCTATCACTATCGTCAAAGAATTATTGTAAATTTATAATTATGCATCTGATTTAAAATAATTCTAAAAAGCCTCTAAGAAATCTCATTCCATTTTCTTTCACTTTCACGTCAAGAATATTGTCGTATTTCTGTCATATTTCGTTTCTTGAATGGCAATCTACGATTCTTCAAACGAATCTAGTTTTTTGTTCATACAGGATTTGTACCTCTAGAACTTGTAGAGGGGAGTCGGTACATAATATTTTGAATAGAAACCGCTGTTTGTAAATGTACCGTTTCTGTTCCACGACGTTTTCAACTCGCATGTGTAACGCATCCACGTCTGCTAACGAAAAGAGAAAAGTTTGAGTTGCTTTTTCTGGTATGCAATAGGGGAGAGAGGATGACATGCACTACTCATATGGACTATTCCCTGTGGAGTCGTAGGCAAAGTTTAATTTACGAGGCTCCTGCAGGGACAGAGAAAGATCTGCTGGCACGAGTTCTGGCCGCTGCAAAAGAAACTGAAGAAACACCAGATGGGATGGAATGTGTGTATCAGAATACGCTTCGTAGGTACAATGTCTGTAAGAACGTTGGTGGTCACCACATCGAGCCGCTGATGTAATGCATCAGTATTGTCAGTATTGTTCTGTACCTACAGTATGTTTGGTTCTTTTTTGTCTTGAAACAATGTAAACACGTAGTGTTTAAGTGTTAATACAAACAAATGCGCTTAAGGGAGAAATGGATGTTTCGTTACGTTTGCTTTTGAATTATTATCTTATAAGAGTACTGCGTCACGCCTAATTCAGTACAATTGTATTGTGTCACGTCCAGTTCAATTCCTTAAGCAGAAGTGGATGCGTTAAGCATCTGAACTGAAACCACCGTAGAACTAAAACGGTACGTTTCCGAAGATGATTTTCTATTCAAAATTTTATGCACTCGCTCCCCTCTACAAATCCTTGAAGTTTGTAAAGGAAATCTCCGAACACCCTGTACGTCATTTTCTATTCCCTGAAGGAGATGGCCTGTTTCGTACACATTGTTCGCAGCAACTGGTTTTTTATAGTTGCTTAGTCTGAAAGCAGCTTTTTGTTTCTAGTATACGATCGAAAATGTTGTCCCAGTCTGTCAAGTATACGAAATTGAGTCAATAACTAGGTCGCAAACTGGGACAGCGGCATCAGAGCCACGTGTACTACCCTGAAACTTATTTTCCTTGTAAACTTAAGCCATTACCTCATCGTTCGACAAGGCCTTGAAAGCCTGCAGCATTGAGTTCTAGCGGCAGCCTTCACATACAAGGAGTGAGCTCCCTGCATATAAGCTTTTCTTTTCTGCTGACCGCTACGCATTCCTCTCTCGTACAACTGTCTTCAACTCAGAGTAGAACTTGCAGTCTACGTCCTCAGTTGGATGTACTCCAATATCTGTCTTCCCCTACAGCTTTTGCCCTCTACAGCTCACCTAATACCATACAAGTGATTCAAATGGTTCAAATGGCTCTGAGCACTATGGGACTTAACTTCTGACGTCATCAGTCCCCTAGAACTTAGAACTACTTAAACCTAACTAACCTAAGGACATCACACACGTCCATGCCCGAGGCAGGATTCGAACCTGCGACCGTAGCAGTCGCGCGGTTCCAGACTGTAGCATCTAGAACCGCTCGGCCACACCGGCCGGCTACAAGTGATTCCCTGATGTCTTAACAGATGTAATACTGTCATTCTTCTTGTCAGTGTTTTCCACATATTCCTTTGCTCTCCGATTCTTCGCGGAACCTCCTCATTTCTTACCTTATGAGTCCACCCAGTTTTCAACATTCGGCTATAGGACCATCTCTCAAATGCTTCGATTCTTCTCTGTTCCAGTTTTCCCACAGTCCATGTTTCACTACCATACAATGCTGTGCTCCAAACGTTCATTCTCAGAAATTTCTTCCTCAACTCAACACCTATGTTTGACACTAGTAGACTTCTCTTGGCCAGGAATTCCCGTTTGGCTGTGCTATGCTTTTGAAATAAAAAATAAAAAAAATGTTCAAATGTGTGTGAATCCCTAAGGGAGCAAACTGTGAGGTCATCGGTCATTAGACTCACACTACTTTAACTAACTTATGCTAAGAACAACTCACACACCGACGCCCGATGGAGGACTCGAACCTCCGGCGAGAGAAGCCGCGCAATCCGCGACATGACGCCTCAAACCACGCGGAAATTGCACGCGGCTTGATACCCTCCTTCCTCCGTCCGTCATTGGTTGTTTCGCTGCGTAGGTAGTAGAATTCCGTAACTTCATATACTTCCTGACCATCAGTCCTGATGTTAAGTTTCTAGCTGTTCCCTTTTCTGCTCCACCTCGTTACTTTCGTCTTTCTTCGGTTTACTCTCAGTCCATGTTCTATAGTCATTAAACTAGTCATTCCATTCAGCAGATCATGTAACGCTTCTTCACATTCAGTCATGAGAGCAATATCATCAGCGAATCGTATCGCTGATATCCTTTCACCTTGAATTTTAATTCCACTCCTGAACCTTTCTTTTATTTCCATCATTGCTTCTTCGGCTACATTCTTTAAATTCCTGCAAACCACAAGAGAGATGTGTCCTTTGAGCGACGAAGTACCTCTAGACGATGGAATGAATCTACCACCATCGGATAACCAGGGCGGCCGTGACGCTCTCGTTTGCGACTTTTTCTTGTCATTTGCTAAATTATTGTATCCAATTGAACACAAAAAAATGGAAATGTGCGTAGGGCATGATGGGTCGGGAGTCCCCCCTTTGGGGAAGTTCCGACGCCGAGGGCAAGTACTTATTGCATTCGACGCCACATTGGGCAACTTGCGCGTCGGAGAAGGTGATGAAGTGGTGAAGAGAACAACAACAACGCAACACCCAGTCCCTGAGCGGAGAAAATCTCCTTCCCCAGCCGGGAATCGAACCCGGGCCCCTTCGCGTGGCATTCCGCCACCCTGACCACTCAGCTAACAGGGGCCTGTGAAATACAATTGTAACCGTATACGGGACGAATTTTGCTATGGGCGTGCTCTGTGGACAGTCTCTCAGCTCATAAAAGCCGTGCTGTTCTAGTCGGGTACACAGTCACAGCACATCTGCCATCTTGTTCTGACTGCAGACAGTAAACCATCGCACGTGTAACAGTGTGTATCGCCTACCTTCGACGCGGAATGTGCTGCTCCCTTCTAGATATGGATAGACAAGAAATTTAAAGTGATAGGCGGTATTCTGGCGTTTGTGACTTATTTATTGACTTACCCTCGTACTTTATCCTCTTACCAACATAATGCTTCAAATTATATCTGACTAGATGATTTTTCTGGAGCGCTACTTTGATGCCGTGAGGTTTAAAAATGTTCTTGATGTTATGCGAGGCCGGCCGGGGTGGCCGAGCGGTTCTAGGCGCTACAGTCTGGAACCACGCGACCGCTACGGACGCAGGTTCGAATCCTGCCACGGGCATGGATGTGTGTGATGTCCTTAGGTTAGTTAGGTTTAAGTAGTTCTAAGTTCTAGGGGACTGATGACGTCAGAAGTTAAGTCCCATAGTGTTCAGAGCCATTTGAACCATTTCTAACCATTTTTTTTTTTTTTTTTTTTTTTTTTTTTTTTTTTGCGAGGTAGTTCCGCAAAAGGGCATAATAACTATTTTCTTTGTTTAATTTCTGCTCCTATTCTCATCACTTAGAATGAGAAGCAGAAAATAAACAAAGAAGAAATGAAAGCGGTAACTACGCCGTATTATCGTACCGCTGCCTCACATCCATAAAATGGAAGGTATTGAAAAGGTTTCACCAAATAAGTGTGAGTAGACCCATAGAAAGCGCCGGACTATAATTCAAAGGACGAAACTTTGTGGCGATATTTCCGAAACCGAGTAAATCGGTAATTTGGAAGTTACCGGAAAACGAAAAAGGTTCAGTTCCAAGACACAGGATAACGAGAGACTGTATACTGATTGTGAGAAGCTGCATCAAACCACGCACTCTACGAATGTAGATTCTAACTATGGAAATTTAATCTATAAACGAAGGCTTTTGAACCCTTGGTCTCCAGTGGCTCATTATTCGTTTCGTTTGTTATTAAACTTACTTGTATGGGAACAACTATTCACCAGTGAACTGCGTGTAACACGATGTGTGCCGAGTACGTAAAGAAACAGTTCCATAGCACTCGTAGTGCACGCTATCGACAACACTCCCAGGCTCCACTCTCATCAGATTGCAGCGCGGACGGCAGAGAGACGTGCCAGAAGACTGTCACGTGAGGTTCCGGATGGTACCGACAGGGATGTGGAGCCATCCACGCTGATTCCAGTGCTGCGGCCAGCTGCACTGGGTTCCTCGGTTGAGGATCCAAGGCACGAACAGCCAGATCAAAGTGGTCAAAGAGATTCTGGATTATGTTCAAGTCCGCGACGTTTGATGTCCAGGAGAGTACGCTAAACTCATCCTGGTGCTCTTCGGACCAGGCAGGTACACTGTACGCTGGGTAACACGTTGCGTTGTCATACTGGTAAAAGCCATAGTGCTGAGGACAAACGAACTGCATGTAGGGGTGAACGTGGTTCAAAATGGTTCAAATGGCTCTAAGCACTATGGGACTTAACATCTGAGGTCATCAGTCCCCTGGACTTAGAACTACTTAGACCTAACTAACCTAAGGACATCACACACGTCCGTGCCCAAGGCAGGATTCGATCCTGCGACCGTAGCAGCAGCGCGGTTCCGGACTGAAGCGCCTAGAACCGCTCAGCCACAGGGCCGGCGTGTACCTAGTCCCCAGCGATAGATGCATGGTTGTATTGATCCACTGTGCCTTCCAGAATGACGCGATCACCCATAGAATGGCATGAAAATATTCGCGACACCAAAACGTTCCATCGATTGTTGCGGCATGTTTGCTTTCAGACATTTCACGTCGTACACGCCAATGGCCAAGTGACTCGTCTGATAAGGCCATCTGTCGCCACTCTGTGGGCGTCCAGTTACGGCGTTGGCGTGCAAACTGCAGCCTTCGTCGCCGATGCACAGCAATCAGCATGGGTGTATGAAACAGGTGCCCGTTGCGAAAGCCCATATGCAGCAACGTTCTCTGAACGGTCGTTCTGCTCACTTGTTGCATTTCTATTCGCCCGTACAAATTACCAGAGCTATCATTGACCCCTGTCGTGGTGTGGCGCGTAGTACAACAGAGTTGCTTCGGCGTCGGTTTTGGATAGCGTTATTTTTCCATGCACGGTATATTCCAACCAGGCGGAATGCGAACAGTTTACAGACTTAGCAGTTACGGCAACGCTTCCACCGTTGGCTAGAAAGACAATGATGATGTGTCTTTGGACGTCAGATAAATCGCTCCGTTTTCGCGTTACGATAACGACTACACTGTTTTACGCGTCCCCTCCCCCGCCCCCAGAAAAAAATGTCTTTCGTCTTTCCACCGATGCCGGCTGCCGTCTGAATGGTTATTGCGTTGACATCGAACAAAGGCGGTGCTCAGATTAACGTGACTGGATCGCGTATATCAGCTATTGTAGGGGTATCGTAATTCCATCAATATATGGACATAATAAGCTGCACTACACAAAAAGCAATGCAGTAAGTTCAGTAAGTTGGTCGAGGTTTTAGATAAGATATGGTGCAATGCGCCTAATAATGAAATACAAAGTATAGGTGTTTTAGCTTTTACTAGTGTGCCGAATGAGTGAATGAACTTTTATTCTAAAAGGTAGATTAATTATTGTAAAATAAGGCTCTTACGATAAAGAAAGTAGAAACTGAATTTAAGACATTCTTGTTTTCTCTAATTTAAGTCTTCTTAGTAATTGATCAAAATTTCTATCTTCAGTTTCGCTGCATAGTTTACGTCTTTAAAGAAATGATTGGCTCACGACTATTGTTGGTGTGCTGCATATGATTATTTCTGCCTCACAAAACACTGCCGACCAGCTCGTGATGGATACTGACTTGCCCGTACTCGTGGCTAAAATTGGTCGTGGTGACAGTGCGCTTACGACTTACGGTTATCTGGCTCATTTTGTCTGATTCCCTGGTGTTATGTGATGAAATTTTTATCATATTTTGCCTGCACCATGTTTATAAATTTACTGTCTATTTTCATATAGCTACACGTCTGAAAACGCTGATATACACAAGCGTATGCCACATTCGTTTCATTAGAACTTTGGGCCTCCCTCAGAGTGTGAGACCGTTTCTCTTACTTCCAGATCGTATTCCCGCGCCTTCATTATCCGCCGTGAGTAAAAACCTGACGAACAGAGTGTCACGCAAAGAGCGTGAGTGTCTTCCAGGCCCTGCGGCTGCGAGTTAACTGCCGGTGGCTCTCCATCCCGTGGGATTCCTTTTTGTAGCTCTCGTAGCGCGACTTTCTTAGAAGGAGGCAACTGCACTGATTACCGAAGTAAGAGCATCGACCTCCAAATGAGGCGCACGGAATGAGTTATGTGCGGCAGGGTTAGAAACAGGGAGACGGGTGAACGAGTTCCATTGGAATGGTTTTTCGACGCATCTACTGTGCTGCGGATATGAAAAACGGTTCGACTGTTCACGCTATTTCTAGCAGAATAGTTTCTCTTCCAGCACCTGCAGTCATCTACTGCAGAAGGTGAGGAATGATTAGGTGAAATGTTATGCTTTAGCCAAAGACCAAACACTCGAAACGTAGAAGCCACCAAGGATGTAGACCTATTTCTATACTTGGTGCTGCATAAATGGTCAGTGTTACCACCTTACGTAAAAGTTCTTTTTTCGAAACCGTGTGTACTTTAAGGGAAAAACTTCAATCGGTATCCTGCCAGATTTTCCTGGACACAAAAGAGGAAAAATAAAGGAAACGAAATAAAAAAGTCAGCAATTCTTGGGATCAAATCTGTTGTGTAATTTTGGAACCTTTAAATACAGTCTCTGATTTAGTAAATGTCTAAGCCGAGTTCCCATCAGCAGATTCTCAAATCCACAACTCCCATGGATACCGTGTTCTGTTTTCCTCGGTGTTTCAGGTCCACGTGGTCCAAATTGGTTCAAATGGCTTTAAGCGCTATGGGACTTAACGTCTGAGGTCATCAGTCCCCTAGACTTAGAACTACTTGAACCTAATTAACCGAAGGACATCACACACATCCATGCCCGAGGCAGCATTCGAATCTGCGACCGTAGCAGCTGCGCGGTTCCGGACTGAAGCGCCTAGAAATCAGATTAGCAGATAATATCATTAATCGTGATAATGCATACCCGCTAACTAAAACGTGGAAGCCTGTTTTATCAGATATGAAGAAATAACGGCATCTGAATCGGCAGGCTATGAATAATCATTTGTAACGATATATTGCTTTCAACAGTATTCACCACCGTATGCGCAGCAATTCTTTTTGCGCCAGGGGGCATCAGGAACGATTGAGCGCGTGCGCATTGTATCTAGCACATGCGCCGTTTACTTCCGATACATATAAAGGTGCAGTCATTTGCGAGTGGAATCAGTTATCGCCGAGAGCGGCGTAGTTTTTCTCACCTGATGATGGCGGCCAGGCGAACCGCTGAAATATTGTGTTCAGATGACAGTTTGATCCGGCTGGAAACCCGACAAGAATTTGATATAGCCTACTAATAAGCCGGGAAAGTCTACATCGTCACAACACGGCATTAAGCTGAGCGCCGTTGCCGACAGCGTTATGGATCTCATAGAGAAACAGAGCGAGCTGTGTTTCGCAAAATCTCTGTTAGCGAAATCCATACTCAGTTTTATAGAGGATATTTTTATCCTGCAATAATCTCATCATTCTTGAGCATGAAATATGTTTCATTATCCTACAAAAGTTTAACGTCAACGATACAGATCTATAGTCATATGCTTCTGTCCTGCGACTCTTCCTGAAAAAAGGAATGTCCAAGCACTAAGTGTCCTTCATGGCGTCAGCGACCTACCGGTTCGAAGCTCGGTTCCGCACACAATTTTAATCAGGAGTGAAGTTTCTGATCAGCTACATTTCGTTGCAGACTGAACATTATTTCTAGAATTTGTGACTGGTGACGGCCCACAGTGTGTTCTTTCAAATTATTATCTTCCACAGTCACACTATATGTGATCTCAGAACGTTCGCCTACGCAGACGAGTGCGCTGTGTGGCACGCACGCATTTCGCAGCGCGCGCGTGGTCCGGAGACCGCGGCGGCTACGAGTGGGCTCCGCGCTGCCAACGTCCCGCGAGCGGCCCCGACCTCGCCAAGGTCGTGCTCCCAGTTCCACGCGGGTGGTCGTGGCGAAAGCTGGACGCGGTCGAGCCTGTCCGAGGAAGCACGATCACAGTCCGCTGTCAGTACTATATTCGAGAACGCGCTCAGAGAGTAATGGGGAGGAACAGCTTTGTTGTGCGACGCAACCTACAATTTTGACACTACAAATGGCCAGCTTAAAGAATCAGATTAACCTGTCGAAACAAATCGTTTTTTTTTTTTCGGTATTATTACGGCTGCCGGAGAATTTCGCACCTCAACTACATAACGATGTGACAAGACGAAGAAATCAGAGCGATGCAGCTGTCACTCACGAGTACTTCGCAATAGCCTCACGGGGGTTGGTCTCAATCTCCCTGACCAAGCCTCTGAAGACCAGCCAGACAAATGCACGGTGCCACAGATCTTCTGCAGCAGAAGTCGATCAGATAGTCGACTTTACTCTCTTACGTACGCTAGCAAAAACACACACTATTTGTTTCCCTTGACTATCGGAAATGATCATCCTTGCCGCCCGGGGTGGCCGAGCGGTTCTAGGTGCTACAGTCTGGAACCACGCGACCGCTACAGTCGCAGGTTCGAATCCTGCATTGGGCATGGGTGTGTGTGATGTCCTTAGGTTAGTTAGGTTTAAGTAGTTCTAAGTTCTAGGGGACTGATGACTTCAGCAGTGAAGTCCCATAGGGCTCAGAGCCATTTAAACCATTTTTGATCTCCCTCCCAGAGATACCAGTTGAGATCCGATGTGCCTCTCCCAAATAGCTGCAATGAAGTCGTGAAGAACGGACTAGAGGACCTTATGGACGGATTCCCTTCGACCTTCTTCATACTTACAGCTTTTGACCGGCAGTAACCGGGTATCAGGTACATATAATTTACGATACAATTTTTAAATTCTTCTTTCTTTTGATAGTTTCTGTGTACAAACGAGCATTCCCCATTAATATACTTCCCACATATTTAAAGTTGTCCATTATTTCAATATCCCGCCCCTTAATATGATTCTGTCCCTTGCCCTCTCTAGCAAAAGAATACAACAGAGTAGTACATTTTACCAATGTGTCAGGGGCTTGGTGTGGGGAAGGGAAGTGCCAGTGAGGTGCAAGCTGGTGCTATACAAGACTTACTCCACGCCCATACTAATTTACGGCTCAGAGACTTTGACTAGGAGAGAGAAGAATAGGATACAATCCAGTGAAATGAAGTTTCTGAGAAGTATACTAGGGAAGACGAGGAGAGACAGAGTGAAAAATGAAGATGTTAGGAAGGAAATTGGAGTGAAGAAGTTGACTGAGAAAATTGAAAAGAATAGATTAAAATGGTTTGGGCATGTGAAGAGGATCGGAGTTGGGAAGAATACCAAGAAGAATGATGGAGTTCAAGATTGAGGGCAAGAGGCCAAGAGGAAGAACGAGAACAAGATGGATTGATACAATAAAGATGAGTTTAAGGAGGAGAAACCTGCAATGGAAACAGATTGTGGAAGAAGAATGGTGGAAAGAATGAGTAAAGTGGCGAAGTACCATTGATACCCCAACCAGACCAGATGTTGGACAGAGGGGAAACGAAGATAATGATGGTGACCATTTTAAAAGGGCTGTTAAGTATATGGGGCTATTAAAAAGTTTTCGTATGAGGGCGTTGCTGTTGCATATATGCAGCGAAACAAAATTCCTATACGTGTGTAAGCACGAACTCGTAGGCAAGCGATCAGTGTGCCACCTACTGCAACCTACATCCTTCCGAATCTGCTTAGTGTATTCATGTCTTGGTCTCCCTCTACGATTTTTACCCTCCAATACTAAATTGGTGATCTCTTGATGCCTCAGAACTTGTCATGCCAACCGATCCCTTCTTCTAGTCAAGTTGTGCCACAAATTTCTCTTCTGCCCAATTCTATTCAGTACCTCCTCTTTAGTTACGTGATCTACCCATCTAATCTTCAGCACTCTTCTGTAGCACCACATTTCGAAAGCTTCTATTCTCTTCTTGTCCAAACTATTTATCGTCCATGTTTCACTTCCATACATGGCTACACTCCATACAAATACTTTCAGAAACGACTTCCTGACACTTAAATCTACACTCGATGTTAACAAATTTCTCTTCGTCAGAAACGCTTTCCTTGCCATTGCCAGTCTGCATTTTACATCCTGTCTACTTCGACCATCATCAGTTACTTTGCTCCCCAAATAGCAAAACTCATCTACTTCTTTAAGTGTCTTATTTCCTAATCTAATTCGCTCAGCATTACCCGAGCTAGCTCAACTACATTCTATTATCCTCGTTTTGCTTTAGTTGATGGTCATCTTATATCCTCCTTTCGAGACACTGTCAATTCCGTTCAACTACTCTTCCAGGTCCTTTGCTGTCTCTGATAGAATTACAATGTCATCGGTGAACGTCAAAGTTTTTATTTCTTTTTCATGGATTTTAATTCCTACTCCGAGTTTTTGTATTGTTTACTTCACTGCTTGCTCAGTATACAGATTGAATAACATCGGGGTTAGGCTACAACCCTGTCTCACTCCCTTCCCAACCACTGCTTCTCTTTCATGCTCCTCGACTCTTATAATTGCCATCTGGTTTCTGTACAAATTGTAGATAGCCAATTACACCAACTCAAATGGGAGAGTTGGTGAAGCCGCCTTATAGTCCCCGCCTTGTAGTCCTGTTCTGTCTCCATGCGATTTATGACACCTTCGGTCCCTTAAAAAAGGCCCTGAAGTGTCAACTATTCCTGTGGGACGAGGATGTGCAGGAGGCAGTTACGGATTACTTCCTGCAGCAGGTGTTTCACGAAACGGGTTTCTTGAATCTGGTGCGTCGGTGGGATGACTGCCTCACTGTTCGGGGCGATTTTACCTGATTGCCGTACCTAGTCAGGACTGTAAGGCCTCTAGGTGGAAACTTTTTGATTCCCCCTTGTGCAAAACATTTCGACTATATTACACGAGTCGACGATAGCTGAATGCGTGGCGAAAGAGTCTTGTAATAACGAAGTCGATGGTTTTATTATCAAGTGAAAATTTTAATTAACAAATACAGAATAATATTTTAATAAAAATTACACCATATTATTTTTAATTACTAATCGCATGAAAATGAATTAAAATTTGGCACTGACGAGTGAACTGCCTTATTCTTAAACGAGAAAATTATAAAAGAAATCTGTCATCAACTGGAAGGTAGCATTGAACGCCGCAATGCGCTACTGTGCATGGATCTATTGAAGGTTGTATGCTGTTTCCTTCTCCCGACCTTTGAACTGACTTACACAGCCAGTTGCAGTGGCACCTACAGTTCCACGTGGGCTCCGTAAAACGGTGTAACTTTGCACTTTTCAAATTAACAGGCATGGGCAGAAGTGAACGTAGTGATGAGTAACATAAAAAACTGATGATTAAACGGGGATCTAAAGCGAGATGTTGAATCCATTGTCTGGAATGAAAAAATCACGCACATCAATAATACTGTTTAGTCCTATAAACAAAACAAAAAATTTCTATTTGTTGTTTCCTTTTTTGTGTCAGATTTTAATTTACTGAGAATATTAGCTTTTCTATGCGATTACTGAGCGAGGTTTCGCGGTGGTTCGCATACTGAACTCACGTTCGGGAGGATGTCGGTTCAAGTCTGCGTCCCGCTTTCCATATGTGGGTTTTCCGTGATTTCCCTAAATCAGTCCAGGCAAATGCCGGGATGATTCCTTTGAATGGACACGGCCAATTTCCTTGCAATTCCTTGACACAATTCGAGCTTGTGCTACGTCTCTAATGACCTCGACGTTGACGGGGCATTAAATCCAGTCTTCCTTTTTCCCTTTTCCAGGCTATTACTAATTTAAAATTGAAATATATTGTTTTTATTTCAAACATAATTCTACATTTCTTATTTAACAGTTCCATCCTATAAATGAGACGAAACTGGGAAGGGGCCAGTGACTGACGTTGTCTTGTGAAAAGCAGAACTGACCGAATCCCAAACAATCTGAAATTTTGTAGGAAGCCCAACCCTTCGTCACTGCTTTGTTTACGCCTAAATTCATCTACACACATCAAAAAAAGTTTTGCATCAACTCGGTTCCGAGAGTTCCGGATTCTGCACAGAAAATTGGAATAGAGATCAACATAAACATCATTTACATCCTTTTTATTGCTCATGAAAACCACACAATGCATGTTGAACCAACACACAGAGAGACCTTCAGAGATTGTGGTCCAGATTGCTGCACACACGTTCCTCTTCCACTAATGCATGCCTGTATTCGTCGTGGCATACTATCCACAAGTTCAGCAAGGCACTCTTGGTCCAGATTGTCTCACTCCTGAACGGCGATTCGGTGTAGATCCCTCAGAGTGGTTGTTGGGTCACGTCGTCCATAAACAGCCCTTTGCAATCTAGCCCAAGCAAGTTTTATAGGGTTCACATCTGGAGAACATGCTGGCCACTCTAGTCGAGAGATGTCATTATCCTGAACAAAGTCATTCACAAGATCTGCACGATGGGGGCGCGAATTGTCGTCCATGAAGACGAATGCCTAGCCAATATGTTGCCGATATGGTTGCACTATCGGTCGGAGGATGGCATTCACGTATCGTACGGCCGTTACGGCGCCTTCCATGAACAACAGCGGCGTACGTCGGCACCACGTAATGGCACCCCAAAACAGCAAGGAAACTCCACCTTGCTGCACTCGCTGGGCAGTGTGTCTGAGGCGTTCAGCCTGACCGGGTTGCCTCCAAACACATCTCCACGATTGTCTGGTGGAAGGCATATGCGACACTCATCGGTGAAGAGGACGTGATGTCAATCCTGAGCGATCCATTCGGCATGTTGTTGGGCCCATCTGTACCGCTCTGCATGGTGTCGTGGTTGCAAAGATGGACCTCGTCATGGACGTCAGGTGCGAAGTTGCGGTTCATGCAGCCTATTGAGCACAGTTTGAGTCGTAACATGACGTCCTGTGGCCGCACGAGAAGCATTATTGAACATGGTGGCGTTGCTGTCAGGATTCCTCCGAGCCGCAATCCGAAGGTAGCGCTCATCCATTGCAGTAGTAGTCCTTGGGCGCTCTGGGTGAGGTATGTCATCGACAGTACCTGTCTCGTTTTATCTCCTCCACATCCGAAGAATATCGCTTTGGTTCACTCCGAACCGTCTGGATACTTCCCTTGTTGAGAGCCCTTCCTGGCACAAAGTAGCAATGCGGACTCGATCTAACCGCGATATTGACAAAGACGGTCTTAGTTGAACTACAGACAACACGAGCCGTGTACCTCCTTCCTGGTAGAATGACTTGAACTGATCGGCTGTCGGACCCCCTCCGTCTAATAGGCGCTGCTCATGCGTCTTTGGGTTGGTTTAGTGATATCACTGAACAGGCAAAGGGAGTGTGTCTGTGATACAATATCCACAGTCAACGTCTATCTTCAGGAGTTCTGGGAACCGTGGTGATGCAAAAAATGTTTGGTGTGTGTACATCGCTTCTTCGTGGGCGACCACGTTTATTCGTTTCAGGTGACCTAGATCGCTTAGCTCGTTCTTAAACTGATTCCTTTCGGCCTCCCAATAATATTTTGAAGATCGCGTATATATGTTTTCGATAGTTCTACACGACTTCTAAAGTCGATGGCGTACTAGCTGTCTGCTACCGTTTCGTCCGCAGCTCGTGGTCGTGCGGTAGCGTTCTCGCTTCCCGCGCTCGGTTTCCCGGGTTCTACTCCCGGCGAGGTCAGGGATTTTCTCTGCCTGATGTCCTTAGGTTAGTTAGGTTTAAGTAGTTCTAACTTCTAGGGGACTGATGACCATAGATGTTAAGTCCCATAGTGCTCAGAGCCATTTGAACCATTTTTTGCTACCGTTACAGGGGCACAGTGCATATGAGTAGTAAAGAAGAGATGAGAAAACATACGGGACGTTCGCAGTTATCCGCTGTACACCGCTTTTCGCACAGTAAAACCTTTTACGCGACCTCGTAGACGTACGGAATGGGTACTACAGCTCAGCATGTGTGTTCGTTTTGTGTGTTTGACGTGTCGCTCGGTAGCTCAGTTCGTTACCTCTCAGGTTAGTGACCCAACGCTATATTTTTTGAGCGCCAGTTAGTCAAATATCTCTACCTTGTAGTCAGAATCATCTTACCACTGACGTACGTATATCTGAATAAAAGTTGTACACACGAAGCATACAGAACTTTCAGTTTGCCTTTAACTGCCGCATAGTTGATGCAGAAACTAAAACGAGGAGTTAGGAATTTGTCTGTTATTTTACTAAAAAAACAGCTGTATAAACTGTTTAGTATTTGTAATTCACCGATAGCTATTTAATTCACCATTAAGTACAGGCAGACAGAAACAAACGAACGAAAACCATTACACACCACTTGGTTTTGTCAGCATTGTTGTCTACGAGTGCAATTATTTCTGAGGAACGAAACAGTTATCCACTAAAAATAGTTCATAAGATGGTGAAATATGTATAAAGAAAAGAGAAAATGATCTCCTTGTACAAGCTGAAACGATTACGCTACCTGTTCCTTAGCAAGTAATGGTCCGAAAAGATACTATAGTATCTGAAAAATGTGCAATTATGTTTTCCCTTGCTCCTAAAGGATGAATATTTGTCACTGCGTGGATGCAAAAGTTAGAAAAACTAACGTCACAAGAAATAAGAAATATACTAAGAAAAAAATGAGAAGTAAAAATTATTTCTGGAACAGTAGGCTATTCACGCAACTCAATGAATCATTGACTTCAAGTACGATCTCATGCAGTTTACGGAGACTTATGTTTGTTGATATCTCAGTTTTTCCGGCAACTATGAGAAAGTACTTGTCAATCGATTTATTACGAAGTTTTAAGTTACCGACAACACAGTGAATACAGTTAGCAATATCAGTCAGTTTTGCAACTCAGCACTTAAAGTTAAGAAAGGCACATAACGACGAATCGTATACATTTTATGACTATGTAATATACGGTATTCTGAATCTCAGACTGCAAAGCAAATCTTTCTCGCCTCAAGTGAAAGTTTGTTGTTGTGTTTCTGTCTTTATTGACCACTGCCTTTCTCCCCTTTATGCCGTTGGCCTTTAGCTACAGTCGTTGTTGTTTTTTTTCCTTTTTAGTTCCCGTTCCGCCATGGCATTAACGTAAGCTTTACGACGGACTCAGTGAACTTTCCCCGCCTAATATGTCAGCCTAGCTATAAATAGCTGTCATCGTTCCCTTAAACGTTCGAAATACCCGTTTACGCCTTTCGTGGTCGCTATCCGAATTTTCGACCGATGTCACAAGTACATGCGCATCATTATTAATTGTTGCTCTTATTAAAAAGTAAATCAAATTTAATATTCAAAAGTCATCACATTTCTCGATAAATCCTTTATCTACTAAAAATTTGAATTTGCTCTTTGGCTGTAGAATATACGGCCACATCTACATGACTACTCTAGAGTTGACGCTTAAGTGCCTGGCAGAGGGTTTATCTAACGACCTTCAAGATGTTTCGCTGCCCTTCCATTCTCGAACAGCGAGCGAGGAAAGGAGCAGTTAAAAAGTGCGAGCTCTGGTTTCTCTTACTGTATTTCGATGGTCATATCTCCCTTTGTATGTGGGCGCCAGTAAAATATTTTCTCATTGGGAGGAGACAATTGGTGACTGAAATTTCGTGAAAAGATTTCGCGGAACGTAAAACGTCTTTGTTATATGATTTACACGCTAGTTAGCGTATCACGTCGGTGACACACGCTCCCCCGTTTCACGACAATACAAAACGAGCTGCCCTTCTTCAAACTTTTACGACGTCCTTCGCCTATCCTATGCCACGGATCCCATATCGCGCTGCAATACTCCATGACGGACAAGCGTAGTGTATGACAGCCTCCTTAGAAGACCTGTTGCATCTTCTAAGTGTTCCGTCAATAAAACTCATTTCCAGAATGAGATTTTCACTCTGCAGCGGAGTGTGCGCTGATATGAAACTTCCTGGCAGATTCAAACTGTGTGCCCGACCGAGACTCGAACTCGGGAAGGTAGGAGACGAGATACTGGCAGAAGTAAAGCTGTGAGTACCGGGCGTGAGTCGTGCTTCGGTAGCTCAGATGGTAGAGCACTTGCCCGCGAAAGGCAAAGGTCCCGAGTTCGAGTCTCGGTCGGGCACTCAGTTTTAATCTGCCAAGAAGTTTCAATAAAACTCATTCTTCGGTGCGGTGTTCCCACAACGTTAGCTATGTTATCATTCTAATATAAGTTATTCGCAATTGTAATCCGAAAGTATTTAAATGAATTGGCAGTCTTTAGATTTGTGTGATTTATCGTGTAACCGAAATTTAGCGGATTCCTTATAGTACTCGTGTGGACGATTTCTCACTTTTCGCACAGTACAAATATGTTGCCTCAATCATTTTGCAATTGGTTTTGATATTCTGATGACTTCTCTAGACTGTGAATAACAGCATCGCCTGCAAAAAGTCTAAGATGACTGCTCAAATTATTTCCTAAATCGTGTATAAAGATTAGGAACAGCAGAGGGGCTGTAACACTTAACTAGGGAGCACCAGAAAATATTTCTGTTTTACTCGATGATTTTCCATCAGTTACTACGAACTGTGACCTTCTTGACAGAAAACCACGAATCCAGTCACACAACTGAGACGATACTCAGCTACGCAATTTGAGGAACGTTGTCAACAGCCGTTTGGAAATGTATTAATACTGAATTAATTTCAAATAACCCGTCGATAGAACTCATTGCTACGTGTGGATAAAGAGCTAGTTGTGTTTTCTAAATTTGTCTGACTAATTGTCAATAGACTGTTTTGTTCCAAGTAATTCAGAACGTTCGAAAATAACATTTCAAAATCCTACTGCAAATCGACGGCATTGATATGGGCCTGTAATCCAACGGCTTACTCCTGTCTCCTTTCTAGAGTGTTGGTGAGACTAGAGCAACTTCCTAGTTTTTACGTACGTTTATATTTTTTGTATTGAGAATATTACGTGAAATCCGTGACAAAGGAGACTTAACGTGATCCGCGAACACGATGCTACCCATCGGAGTAACGTGATCTTTACTCCAGGAGGAGTGTGTGAAAGTAAAGCAAGTCTGTTTACAAAGTAAAGAGTTAGCATCAGAACACCTGCTCTGATGAAGGCAATGAGTACTATGATACTTTCACATCTGCACCGATCTAGAAAGGAGATTTCTTACTTGAATTATAGTGTTTTCTGGAAGTCATAAAGTTTTGTATAAATTAAGGAGAGATCGAAAGTTGCTGTATCTGATAAGGGAACCGTTAAGCTACCGGACTCGATCCGACTTAGTGAAGTGAGAGGGAAGTGTGTCAGACTCTTTCATAACAGAGCCTGCATCTTTCCCCTTCCATGTTTGACAATCTGTTCAACATTTACCGCTGGACGAGGCATAATTGATTGTCTGTTTGTTCAACAATATGTACTTACTGTACGGTAACTTAGTTATCTTTCTGTGCTCGCTGTAGACATTTGAGGGATTGTCTAGCTGTAAGGTTCAGTTATTGTATTTCGCATTTGCAAGCACATGTACATTGTACAAAAAACATTTGCTTGCGAATGTGCCTCATGAATGAAGTGATATGCTTGAAAACGATGGAGGAAAAAACTTATGCTGTTACTAAAACGTTAAAAACGCTTTTCTTGGATTATTTGGTAAGTTTACCCTACTCATCTTTTCCACTATTTCGCACATATTTTCCACGTGTGACTTACGAAGTTCGTAACCTAACATCATTCCTTTTCGTGACAGGAATATGCATTTCATCTCGTTCAAGAGAACAAATAAATCATGTATGAAGACGAATTACACCTGATGATGGACCACAGGCTCCGAAATGCATCGTGTACTGAATAAAACACGAAAAATTGTGACTGAAGGCGTGTTTTAATTCATACCAATCGAAGCAGTAGGTTGTGAGTGGAGATGGGATTCACCAATGCAGAAAAAGCCGACATGCTCATGGTGTACGGAGAATGTAGAAAAATGCAATTTGTTCTCTTACAGTATTTGTGGTAAGATATCCCAATAGACGTCAACCATACCGGCAATTATTTATCAGCTTAGGTGAAAGTGGTAGTGTAACACCTAGACAACGTAGCATAAGCAAACAAGTGACGAGAGAAGAGAGGAAAATTAAAGTTCTTGCTGCTCTTGCAGATGATCTGTACCTTAGATCGCACGCAATCTCACGTCGAAGTGGAATGAGTCAGATAACTGACCTACACATTCTCCGTCGACATGGGCCACATCCCTAGCACATCTCTCTCCACAAAGAGCTGCATGGAAACATTATGATAATCGTTTTAACTTCTGTACATGAGCACCGAGGCAGGATACTCGAAATGTATCATGTATTTTGTTTAGCGATGAAGCCACATATACCAATCAAGGCCAGGTAAACCACCGAAACATGCACTAGTGGTCTGTTGACAGACCACATTATCTTTGTCAGGTGAAACGTCAGCGTCCATGGAATATAAACGTGTAGTGAGCAGTGTTTCATAGACGGAACACTGAACGCAGACAAGTATCGCAGCCTCCTAACAGACAGATGGTAGAAGACGTTCTTCTGCAGACTAGGAGGAAACTGTGATACCAACATGATGGCTGTCCAGCCCGTAGTGCACGAAGTACTACAGCATGTTTTCATGAATTCGTTTACAAATCGCTGGATGGGATGCAGAGGACCTCTACCTTGACTGGCCCGTTCCCCGGATTTGACGCCTGCAGACTTTTGTCACGCTGCCTACAAGGACATACCAACTACACGTAATGATATGCAACGACATATTACTGCAGCCTGCTCGGACATCTCCGTTAAAATGCTAGCACGTTTGGAGCAGTCGTTCCATACCAGACTGGAAGCGCGTATTGAACATAACCTGTGATGGTCAGTTGTCTCGATAGTGATCAGAACACACGTAACTAGTGTATGAACTCGTTTTGTTCTTTAGTGTGTGCTACCACACAGAGCACTCCGTCTTCAGGCCACAAGTGGCCCATCGGGACCATCCGACCGCCGTGTCATCCTCAGCTGAGGGTGCGGATAGGAGGGGCGTGTGGTCTGCACACCACTCTCCCGGTCGTTGTGATGTTTTTTTGTGACCGGAGCCGCTACTATTCGGTCGAGTAGCTCTTCAAGTGGCATCGCGAGGCTGAGTGCACTCCGGAAAATGGCAACAGCGCATGGCGGACCGGACAGTCACCCATCCAAGTGCCGGCCACTCCAGACAGCGCTTAACTTCGGTGATCTGACGGGAACCAGTGTATCCACTGCGGCAAGTGTGCTACCACAGGCATAGTACAAATGTCGGTGAGGGAACTTTTCAAAATACGATATCTCGTAAACGACTAGCACTAGAATCTTGCAACAAAGACCGCAGACATTCCAATTTTGCCTACTTTTAGAATGTTAATATCAATAGCTATTGTTCCGTTTAAAAAAGTGTACGTTTGCACAAAAAGTATACTTTCTAAGTATTATTAAAATATGTTAATTGGCTAACAACATGAGCCCATGATTACGAATCCATTCAGTGAAAACTGCACATCAGTATAACGTCCCATTTCCGTAAAATTTGCGGTTCAAGTTTTAGGTGATTGACCTTGTATACCTGCTAGCGCTGTCTTTGCTGTCGGTAAATGGTTACAGCATGTTGGCGTCAAACATAGGTGATGGTACATTAATGCAACTTGACCGTGTATTTACTATGGTCCTGCACGGGAGTGTACAAGAAGTACAGAGCCACCAAGTAAACTCTGCGGTTCAACGTACTGCAGATTCCAGAATATCCGTGCAGACACAGAACTTGAGGAGACGATGGGTGAGTGTAACCTTTTGCTGAGGCTCCGTGGGAACGAGCTGTAGGCTATTCGTCTGGAGGCGGTCTGTGTACGGACCTGCAGGCGGGGGGAGTGCCCGCTGGGAATGAGGAAGAGAGCGCAGTGCGCGGCGAACACCTGTGCCGAGCGCAGCGGGTCTAGCGCTGCCTCCTCCCGCCCGGCGCGGCTATTAATAACAGCGTAGCGGCCGCTCTGCGCAAATACACACAGCACGCCTCCCCGGCGAGCGGTTAGTGTAGGTCTCACCGGTACACTCGTTTTGTTTGTAATCCCAGCAAGCGGAGAGCTCAGTACCAGGAATCTCAGACACATGTAAATTAGCACCTTACAGCTGCAGCGTTTACTGCTACCAAGTCACGCAACATAAATTCGCTACTGCTGTTGCAAGTGGTCATAAGCTGCCTGCGGGGCCGAGGTCGCTAACGAACGCTTGTGCGGTGGCAGTCGCCCCCGGGGGTAAGCCGGTTCGAATCCTGATGGTGGAAAAAGTTTTCGCTGTCAGTGTCTTAAGGGCAAGGAGAGAAGAGACGGTGGAGTAAAGTGCCTGATCACCAGACTTTGCTCCAGAGTCCTGGTTTAAATACCAAGAACTGCTAATGCCTCAAGAACTGAGGGCATGTGACATTATTGATGGTGAACTGCCGGCCGGAGTGGCCGAGCGGTTCTAGGCGCTTCAGTCTGGAACCGCGCGACCGCTACGGTTGCAAATGCCTCTGAGCACTATGGGACTTAACTTCTGTGGTCATCAGTCCCCTAGAACTTAGAACTACTTAAACCTAACTAACCTAAGGACATCACACACATCCATGCCCGAGGCAGGATTCGAACCTGCGACTGTAGCAGTCGCGCGGTTCCGGACTGAGCGCCTTAACCGCGAGACCACCGCGGCCGGCGCTACGGTTGCAGATTCGAATCCTGCCTCGGGCATTAAGGTGTGTGATGTCCTTATGTTCGTTAGGTTTCAGTAGTTCTAAGTTCTAGGGGACTGATAACCTCAGATGTTAAGTCCCATATTGCTCAGAGCCATTTGAAACATTTGATGGTGATCCGTCCGTCGGATGGGGACATTAAGCCCCCTTGGTGGTATTCGCGAGAAATAGACTATGTGTAGGCACCGGGTTTCACCTTCTCCCTTTTCTCATCATCATCATCATCACCCTCATCATCATCACTCAATACAAACATTACATTACGCTGCACAGAGATACACTAAACATACATGTAGTATTACAAAAAGCTATAATGGAACTTGTTGGAGACAAACAATCAAACAAGTGGTCATAAAGATAGTGTTAAAGACCTTTACCAGTATGTTACATAGAAATATGTGTCCACTGCAACAGGCTTCCATACATTTCATCTGTTTCTACCGTATGTTTCTCACGTCTCACAGTCTGTCGATAATGGTATCATCAAAGACGTAAATCGGATTCCACTGAAGCAAGTCGGACTCCTCCATGATCTAGCGGCTTCGCTCGCCAACAAAGACGACCGTTTCTCTGATATGGCCCTTCGCAGTAATCTAATAATTTTTCGTCGGGTTTTTCTGCTTCGCGATGACTGGGTGTTGTGTGATGTCCTTAGGTTAGTTAGGTTTAAGTAGTTGTAATTTCTAGGGGACTGATGACCATAGATGTTAAGTCCCATAGTGCTCAGAGCCATTTGAACCATTTTATTTTTTTCGTCGGGCAGAAGGTCTGGAAGGGAGTGCATTCAGCCTCCCGAGACCAGTTCTGGAATAAAAAGTCAAGAATATTAACATGCAAGCTGCCCAAACGCTGTCTGTTAGAAACACTTGCTCCAGGTACTGAACCACGCGATGTGTATGTCTTTGATTGGAGAACATGAGACGAAGCGCCTGGTGGTACACATATTGGCGGAACAATATTGGACTTACCTGAAGTAATTTAAATGAAAATGCATAAAGGTGCTCCATCGTCAGTTGGAATCTAACATCTACATGTCACTACTTAAGCCGGCCGGTCTGGACGAGCGGTTCTAGGCGCTTCAGTCTGGAACCGCACGACCGCTACGGTCGCAGGTTCGAATCCTGCCTCGGGCATGGATGTGTGTGATGTCCTTAGGTTCGTATTTCGAAGTTCTAGTGGACTGATGACCTCAGATATTAAGGCCCATAGTGCTCAGAGCCATTTGAACCATTTTTTCAGTACTTAAATGTTACTATGTCATTGCGTCTACATAACACATGAATGCCTATATAATTTCACATTTCTAAACCTGACTTTTGATTTTTAGTATTACCGAATGCAAGTATGTTTCGAAATACCTTTTCTATGCTTTGCTATTCCCTGACCTCCAGGTTGCGCGGCAAAGCGTGTTTCTGGATTCAGATATGAAGACAAAGCCAGGGATTATAATTGATGATTCTTGATTCGATTTAGGACTCGATCTGCACGTACTGTCATATGACTATACAAAGCAGTTAATAAATAAAATATCTTGAGCAGTATCAAGTATGAAGTTTGTTAAATGTATTTGTTATACGTTATGTATTTGTTATACGACGACCGCATCACAAATGGTATATCTCTTCTTCGTATCCTCAATTATCCCGTTTTCTACAATGTCCCATTAAGACGAGCAATAACGTAGAATGGGTGTCTTTTGAGACACAAACATTAAAGATATGCGACATGCCCTCAGAATTCTCATAACGATTTGCAGCCCGCCTGATGTCTTTCTCAGCTAACACTTAAAGACATTCTTCCCTGCATTTCCACAGAGTTTAACTTCCAACAGAACGTTTGCTCATTGGAGCGAAGCGCGAACTCTTTTGGACAGGAATAATATAGACAAACCTTCGTGTTCTTCTAAACGGATGCACCAGGACACTCATCTGAAACGTTTTAAGCAAACAACATACACGTATGGCTGGATGGATATCTATGGAATTGAACCAAATCATACCAAGTCACTGGTTGCTTAAGCGATGTCGCTGCAGATTCCCCTTCTCCATTTGCAAAACACATGGGAAGGATACGTTGAAGCACAACTGGCCCTCCGCAACAAAATATAATGAAAATTTACTTCTTATAAAAGATATTTCGTCCGTGTATAGAGGAAAACGAAAGTATACAACAAGAACGACGGTTCCAAATATTTTAACGTTTATGGGATTAGACCATTCTGCAAACAGATTTAGTCTGCTCTCACCGCTTTGTAGTCATTAGAAGACGAATGCCTACACTTAAGACTTCCCACCATTAGTATTATACTTCTTTTTCAGAGTCCAAAGCCACCTTACCCACCCTGTTCATTAAAGTAGCAATAATTAAGAAGGAAACATTAAGTACATAAATGCAGATACGAAGTCTTCAACAACACCACTCTTGGAAAAAACATTCTACGTACCCAGTCTGCTATAAATTGGAATAGTCTCAAACTTTCAACGACTGTTTTTGTTGTTTGCCTACGCTATTATTGCCACGTATGGGCCAGAATGCTCGTTCGGTGGAACGTGACCTTGTGATATTTCGCAAAGCAGTGTTGATCCATGTTTCTATAATTTTTATGAACTCAGTATTCTGCAAAAGTTTTTGAGACAGTTCCAATATTTCCACAGTTTCTGTCTGATTCACACAGAATATTGCAATTACCTTGAATCCATTTAAAGGGAGCCGGCCGTGGTGGCCGAGCGGTTCTAGGCGCTACAGTCTGGAACCGCGCGACCGCTACGGTCGCAGGTTCGAATCCTGCCTCGGGCATGAATGTGTGTGATGTCCTTAGGTTAGTTAGGTTTAAGTAGTTCTCAGTTCTAGGGGACTGATGACCACAGAAGTTAAGTCCCATAGTGCTCAGAGCCATTTGAACCATTTAAAGGGTGCAACACCTTTGATTTTCGCATGTAGCTGGGAGAGGGTCTTTTACCTTGCAAAGCTAAGAAGTATCGCTATATGATGCCGATAATACGTTCCTCGGATAGGCTGATGTCTTTTTTGTTTGGAAACCTTATCTAAATAATCAGCTGAATTCCACACCGCCAATTTTAAGAGCTAATTGACACTGGAATGAGTATCAGTAGTTATAACAAAGACAGTGTCTGCACGCCCTTTGCTTCTTGGTAACCAGCGGTTTAAGCAGGGTGATCGTACATGAATACGTTCAACGTATTCGTGAGACGTGGCGCCTTAAATGAGCATGAAGTGCAGCGTCGACGTAATCTTACCTAGACGTGACGAATTCTTCGTTGAAATACTATTTTCTTCACCCCCTTTGCCCACGATCAATAGCTTCTATTATTTGTCTGTTCGTCTTTTGACAGTCGATGACATCCCTTGCCCTTATGCTGACTTCCACAGTATTTTTATTCCTATCCACATCTAATCGGAATATCTTCAAGGATATTTTGTTTTCTCAAATACGTTGTAAATTTTCAGCCTAGCATTTTTCCTGTGTTCGATTTTTTTAAGTTTCTGGTTTACGTATATTGATGCAGCAATTCCTTGTGCTTTATATCCTACATTCTTGAATTTCAAAGTCTCTTACAAGGCAAAATATCTTTCACGGTTTCCATCCAAAACTGTCAATATTTGTTCACCGCATCAAGTGTAAATTATAGTCTTCTCTGCGATGTTGTGGCAGTGTTCCAACAGTCTTTGGTTGTTTACTGAGCACAAACAGAAAATTTAAGTTTATTTTCAACAGATAATAGCTTGTTTGAAGGCAATCGTAGGAAGCTTCAGATCCGATCTAAACTTGACGTCGTAAGAAAACGGAATACGTTTTGTCCAGTTAGAATAGAAAATAACTAAAACATACCAGACTGGCACCAAGTGGTACGAATACACTTTTCTTTAGCTACGAGATCTGAGGCACCACTTCCTGCTGTGTTGTGATGACTCAGCTGCCACCGAAGGAGGTCTTAGCTAACTCGTTCACAGAATTCGAAACGTGTTTACGTCTGCCCAGAGGTCGCGACTGCCGCTGTTATCGGTGTCCGGATCTGCTTGGTCAGAAGGACTCGCGCTTTCTCATGACTAAATCGGCCCACGCAGCAGTCGTACAGCTTTCTGGAGCCACGATGATCAATGCGAGCTCCAGCAGTACACCTGCTGCTCCCAGCGTATCGCAAAAGCGATCTCGGGCAGCAGAGGATCAGATAACCTCGCAGCTGTCGTAAACACCATCGCGGCGGACCCACTAACTGTTATAAGTAGCGGTTCCGATGACGGCTCCATTGGGCCTTTCTATGTCAGCTGCAGAAAACACACGCCATTAAACGGACAGGTGGCCCTAGAGGCAGTTTTCCAGTGATGAAATTCTTACGTCGTGCTCGAGCGCCTCCCATGATCGCAGCGTGAGAAACTATCTATGGACCAACAGTTACAACCGTCGCTATCATCTCTTTCGGTTGATACTGTACGCACATTCCCACTGTGTATAGCGGCAGAAGTACACAGAGTAACTCAGCTGCCCCTGACACTGGGTTTTGCGCAGCCTGCAACACCTAAAAGTATCACACACAAACCATTAGTACTACAGCAAAAATTAACAGGACCATTTTGTAGAAAGTTTATGTAGTCAACTTTTGTACACAGATACGGTTTCGTTGGAGGCCACGCTTTTCGAGTTATTAAAGAAAACCGTGTCTGAAGTTCACCTTCGTACATTTTTCTTGAATAATTCGAAAACTGCGGCCTCTAGTGAAAACGCACTCGAATATAAAATTTAACTACATTAATTTCCCATAAAAACTCCTTTTCATTTTTCTGCAGGACTAGTAGTTTGCACGTAGTGAACGAGAGAAAATGTAACTCATGCACTTGACATTTAAAGGTGTTTTGCGTTGCATAAAAAACCACAGTAGAGACAGCTGACTCACCCCTCGTATCTTCCATTATCTCTTCGAAGCCACGTTCCCCATTTCTTTTCAGTGCTGTACTGAGACAACAGTTACAGTACATATATATTGGCCCCCATTTTATCGATGGCATTCTAAATGGTGCAATGTATGCTGATTTCCTACGTAATGTTCTACCGATGTTACTATAAGATGTTTCACTGCATGACAGAATGGCGATGTACTTCCAACATGATGGATGTCTGGCACATAGCTCGCGTGCGGTTGAAGCGGTATTGAATAGCATATTTCATGACAGGTGGATTGGTCGTCGAAGCACCATAACATAGCCCGCACGTTCACCGGATCTGACGTCCCCTGATTTCTTTCTGTGGGAAAAGTTGAACGATATTTACTATCGTGATCCACCGACAACGCCTGACAACGTGCGTCTGCGCATTGTCAATGCCTGTGAGAACATCACGGAAGGCGAACTACTCGCTGTTGAAAGTAATTTTGTTACACGTATTGCCAAATGCATTGAGGTTGACAGACATCATTTTGAGCATTTATTGCATTAATATGGTATTTACAGGTAATCACGCTGTAACAGATGCGTTCTCAGAAATGATAAGTTCACAAAGGTATACGTATCACATTGCAATAACCGAAATATAATGTTCAAACGTACCTACGTTCTGTATTTTAATTTAAAAAACCTACCTGTTACCAACTGTTCGTCTAAAATTGTGAGCCATATGTTTGTGACTATTACAGCGCCATCTATCTCAAAGCGAAAAAAGTGGTCCAACTAAAACATTCATATTTCTTTACGTACTACATGAATATGTAATAAGAAATGGGGGTTCCTATTAAAAAAAAAGAAAAAAAACGCAGTTGATATCCGTTTGACCTAAGGCAGCGCCATCTATCAGGCCAACCATAGCGTCATCTGGTTTCCCCCTTCAAGTCAGAAAAGTTTCGTTCTTTGTAGTTTTTTCGTTTGATGCTTATTTCGTGAGATATTTGGCCCAGTCACTATCAATGGATCATCCTGTACATATATATGACACCTAGTGAATTTAATCGGAAAAATTTACTGGTGGACCCGAAATAATTCTCTGCCCTGTTACGCTACCAAATCAGTCTAGAACCCCAATCAGTTTACAACCACGTTTTTGACTCGCGAGACAAAGTTAAACCCCTCACTAAACGAATGTCAATGATGAAAACTATGCAGCAATGCAACTACTTTCGAAAAAATTCTGGAGGTCCGACCGCTGATTTGGAGTATGTACACCACTTGCAGGTCCTACACCGCCTACAGGTGGCTCCTAAGAACGTCAGTCGATATCTACACATAAAAAAAAACAAGAAAACACTTCAACGCAAAAAAACAAGGAAAAAACACGCACACTAAAATATAACGCTCATGTTTTCACAGAAACATTTGTAATATCTTGCTGTCTATTAACCTTCACCAAGATTGTGTCGAAACAATACCGTCCAGCTACCTACTGGCTCCGCGACTTGCCTACCAAGCCGAGGCACGTTCACTTAACGCAAAGCTCGCGAAGGGAAGTGTTTGAGCACCATTTCACTCTGGCTCATAGCGACGGACTTTCAGTTCTTTTAGACTTTCAGTTCTTTTAGACTTTCTGTACTGGAAGAACACCGCGGTTGACGACTCTGTATCATCGCCACTGACTTCAGAAACTCACTGTTGAACACTATCTCCGTCCCAGAGAACACCTATACCTGCGCGGGTTATCAGCCAGTTCCACGATTTCGTGAGCTCCCAAAACACCCCACGGAATTGTTTTATGTTTAGGTCTTCCTGGAAATCAGAATCAGAATCAGGCTTTTTCCTTGGCCATTTTCTGCTCCAGGTTGTAGTGCTGCTGTAAGGCGCTGCTTTCTGCATGTCCGCAGCTCGTGGTCGTGCGGTAGCGTTCTCGCTTCCCACGCCCGGGTTCCCGGGTTCGACTCCCGGGGGGTCAGGGATTTTCTCTGCCTCGTGATGACTGGGTGTTGTGTGATGTCTTTAGGTTAGTTAGGTTTAAGTAGTTCTAAGTTCTAGGGGACTGATGACCATAGATGTTAAGTCCCATAGTGCTCAGAGCCACTTGAACCACTTGCTTTCTGCATGGACTTCTGGAATTTTCTCTGCAACGGCGTTGAAATACACCGACCGTCAGGGGAAAATAACTTTCTCTCGAGATTCAGCCTCGTCGGCTCCAAGCACCATCCATTCTGAAGCATCAAGGGAAGATCGGCAAACGAACACCTCTTCCCCTGCTACTGTACACTGGTCATTGCGGCCACATAGGGAAAGCACTAGCACACGCACACATCGAAGAGACGACATGTTACACAGTTACCAAATAAAATGAAACGCAGATTGCTGTTTCTATTCCTTTCTAATAACCATAGTCGCCAAGAATATTATTGCGAGTCCAGTAATTTAAAAAAAATTATCATTGCTAGGAAGACAAGCAGTGTCTATTGCGCACAGTTTTAATGAGGTCAACAATAGTTCTTTGCCAGTCACGCTGAAGAGAAGCGTATTATTAGTACGTCTATGCCGACTTGAGTGTGCTCGCCGGCCAGAGTGGCCGAGCGGTTCTAGGCGCTACAGTCTGGAACTGCGCGACCGCTACAGTCGCAGGTTCGAATCCTGCGTCGGGTATGGATGTGTGTGATGTCCTTAGGTTTGTTAGGTTTAAGTAGTTCTAAGTTCTAGGGGACTGATGACCTCAGAAGTTAAGTCCCGTAGTGCGCAGAGCCATTTTTTGAGTGCGCTCTGCTTACATGACGTGTCCCAAGTCACAAGCCACGTCCCTTTTATATGACATCATCAAGCCCCTCTTCCATCTCACCCCTCCCCACCCTCTTTCCAACCATCACAGTGTAGTAATAAAATTAAACAACCAATGAAACATTCAAGGTGTTAGAACTACTCATGCTAGCCGTGTGTGTTGATGACTGGGTGTTGTGTGATGGCCTTAGGTTAGTTAGGTTTAAGTACTTCTAAGTTCTAGGGGACTGATGACCATATATGTTAAGTCCCATAGTGCTCAGAGCCATTTGAACCATTTAGCCGTGTGTGTGTGTGTGGTAAATGTCTTTGCCATTTTACATGAACCTGTCATTTTTACTTTTCATTTTGATATAAGGCTGTGAATGGCTGGATATAGGGAGGAGGGGGAGGGGGGTAAAGGGGTGCGGCTTTTTTCTTTTTCTTAATTTTCACACCAGCAAAATTAGACTAGTTCCACCATCTCGGATTTTTCATTGTTTGCTTCATTTTATTACTGTATTTTGATAGCTGGGGAGGGGGAGGGGATGAGAGAGGGAGAGGGGGGCATTATGATGTCATAGAAAAGGGGGCATCGTTCATGGAGCAGTCAGTGACTTGAGTGGAGCGAAGTAAACAAAGGGAGCCAGAACATACCATGAAAACAAAGTGCAACAGAATGAGCAGGCGATTCACCTGACTATTCTGGTTTTCAGTATCAGCTTTAGAAAACTGATCACTGTTGGTGAAACAGATATATTGCCCGTTGTCGTCAAGAACTAAACGATTTCTCTGTTTCCAATGAAACATAAAAATTAAAAAAATATTATTTTCACTGAGAAAGAGGGAATGAAAAACTGGAAAGGAAGAAGAAATACTCCCAATTAAAAAGGCACAACACAAGTAATTGTTTGCATCGTCCTTGGTTGACTGAATTTGATGAAGAAGCAGATGAAGAAAAACAACATCAACCAAAAGAACAAGATTGCCTTCTTTAATTGTAAGTGAAGAGTAAACAAAGGATACACATCTCATTGATGAAACTTATCTTCTCTCTCTCTCTCTCTCTCTCTTTTATTAATATCGTTTTCGAACTTTCATCCAGTCAGCTAGCTTCTACTCGTGATGTTCGCTCCACACTAATGTGCATATTATGTTCTCATTTATTTCAAGGTCGTTTTTCGTTTGGTTCTGTTCTGCAGACGTATGTCTGCATTTGATGGAGTATCCGTGTATGAGACATACAGTAAGGTACATCTAAGACCAGCACCCAAACTGAAACTGCCAATTTATGTTTTTCTGCAAAATGAGTGGGATCTATTTGATGCAATAAAAATATTTGTGTTCTATATTTCAAGGACAACACGCAGTTTTATTAAGAATACGTAAAATCATTTTCAATGGTTCACCAAGTTAGTTCAAAACTTTTTGCCATGTTACCAATTCCACTCACAAATGAAGCATACACTCCAGTGTGTCACCTGTTATTCTCAACTTTTGGACTGTTTTAGTACGTATTTAGATATAACAAATACTTTAGTACGATGTGCGTCTCAACAGTTGTCGAGAAGAGGTGGTTTAGTTGTATGTGCCCGTTGAGAGCTGCGTTTTGATTACTACGCTCCACGGTCAGTTTAGGTTTCGTATGTGCTGTAAATCGAAACAAAATGTTTTTTCCACATGACTTGATTTTACTTACGTGGTAAAGTGGTATGGCAGGATACCGGTGGTCTTCGGCTATTCATGCAAGGACGAATTTCATTGAATCGATACAGCTGTGACTCGTTTCCCAGATACATCTGGTTAGGGAATATTGCGGTATAGAACCTGCCACAGTGTTGTGGGAGAAGTCGAGACGAATAGTTAAATTTAGAAAACTTGAGGTAACAATTTCAAATTGACCTACAAAAGCCACCTACTTTACAGCGCACTCACCGGCCGCAGGAGATTTTCTTTCTTACGCCACCAGCTTAGTCGTCCTGTTCCGTCATCATTATTGATTTAAAGTTTCCCATGAGGGTAGTGGAACAGAAAAACTTTTGTAAACTTGATGTGAAAACCAAACTTTATGCAAAAACTAATTAGGTTTAGAGTTAGTTCGCAGTGTGGACGTACAACCAGTACGTCATCACAATGGACTCGTTGGTGTACGCATACCTCATCAGTATAAAAACATCTCCGGAATTGAGAACTGGTAGAGCACACGCTTCGCTTAGCTCATACTGTGACAGTAATAGTATCGGCTGCAGGTCCAACAATACGTCACGCCCCTATCATGAGGTACTGCTCCTCCGGATCCGCGAATCTCGGGTGCCGCCGGTGGCCGCGCGTGGCGCTGGCATCGCCACGCGGAGCGCGAGCGCCTCGCGGGCCGCACCGCACGCGGACGGTCAAGGTCAAGGCAAAGGTCACGGAGCTGGATGTGGATGGCGCTGCGTTCCACTGGCTGGGCGACCCGCAACCGCTGCGTTGGCGCGACAGGCGTGGGCGGCAACTGTCGGCTGCCCGCTGCGCACTCAGGTAAACAACCAGCGCCGCTGCCGCTTGCTGGGCCCTATCCCGTCTACAATTCCGCGCAGCGTGCGCCAGAGCTACGTAGAACTGTACGGCATACAACTACAGATGATATAGGCCACCGCAAGATACTTTTATTTTAAAACTAAAGATGCGCTCTACCAAAACTACGGTTCCGTAGTTTTAGTACACTACAAAAATAAAGTAGTAAATAACTGTGTTACCTGTGGTATCGGTAGAATTGGTAGGGAAAGAAACAAATGTATCTGTAACACATAAAGTGTGAGCCGATGACTTCCCTATTTTTTTCTGTTTGCTTGGTTCCTTCTTTTGCACATAATTAGAATCATGCATCATTTAATAATAATTCATTGTGTATTTTATACGCTTACGGAAATTAATTGCATTTTATAAGTAATTAAAGATAGTTGATCTCGTAACTTCTGAGGTTTCATCTAACCAAAGTAATTAGTTTTCGTTCAAGTACAGCTTGGGCAACGGCCTTGCCGCAGTGGATACAACAGTTCCCGTGAGATCACCGAAGTTAAGCGCTGTCGGGCGTTGTCGGCATTTGGATGGGTGACCATCCAGGCCGCCATGCACTGTTGCCATTTTTCGGGTTGCACTCAGCCTCGTGATGCCAATTGAGGAGCTACTCGACTGAATAGTAGCGGCTTCATGAATACCATCTTACGACCGGGAGAGCGATGTGGTGACCACACGCCCCTCCTATCCGCATCCTCCACCGAAGATGACGCGGCGGTCGGATGGTCCCGGTAGGCCACTCGTGGCTTGAAGACGGAGTGTCAAGTACGGCTTATTGATAAATGTGAAACTTGTTTATGAATAACAGAAACAAATTTTATATAAGTTCGACAAAGTACTAAAGCGATGTTGATATTTTTTGTTTTTCGGTTTTTATTTTGCCTTTTTTGTCGAGGCTGTTGAGTTTTCTAGCGCTATGTGATAAAACTGTATCGGTTTCTTTAATCTTACTTCAAAATCTTTCTGTTTCACGTTACAAATCAACAATTTTCGAATAAAACTTGAATTAAACATTGAAAATTTTAATTTTGCTACAAATAATATTTATTCTTAAGTAACAGAAAGGAGGACAATTACGTAGAGCAAAAATATTCCGATGTTAACTGGTCCTTCATATAGCCTCACTCATTTTCTAGCCGGTTCCCTGCTTCCGGTTTTTGCGTAAATGTAGAAATACACCGATGCCAAACATTAATGAAACCGAAACTTCCTGGCAGATTAAAACTGTGTGCCGGACGGAGACTCGAACAGGGGACCTTTGCCTTTCTGGGGCAAGTTGGTAGAGCACTTGCCCTTGAAAGTCAAAGGTCCCAAGTTCGAGTCTCGGTCGGGCACACAGTTTTAATCTGCCAGGAAGTTTCATATCAGCGCACACTCCGCTGCTGAGTGAAAATCTCATTCTGGATAATGAAACCGATCGTTATGAGTTAGCGGCCGATAGGTGTGCAACACGCCTAAACTACAGGTAGTACGGAAGCGACCTTAACTGACCAAAGCTACTAGGTAAACTAACACAGTCTACGACTAGTTATGGTGAGTTACGGTAGCCTACGATAGTTTTACAACTCTGATTGAAACCGATGTCACGATCAGCTGTCGGATGGCAGTATCCGTTTGCACACTATTTCTGGAGTACAGCTCAATTTATCTTAATTGCAGTATCTACTGTTAAGGTTTCTTCATTTCAGTAGTGAAATATTTCGAAGTTTGGTTACACCAAAAGCTGTGTTAAAGCAGTATTACGTCCCGCAGGTAGAGTTGTTTAAAAAATATAATAACCACGTTTTTGGAATTCAAGTAACTGAATTTACGGCTGAAGCTGAGGACTGATATCGTTACCAAGCAGACGAGAATGGCCCTCTGGTTTAGAGTATTTATTTGTCACAAAATATTACGAACTGAATGACGGTGTTCATTATATGTGTATCTCGTAAAAGTACTTTGGTCCTCAGATCTAAAAGTTCAAGAATAAAGAAAATTTTAAGACAGCAGGATGTTAATATCGGACTCAATAGACTCATTATTAAAAAATAAACGCTTGTTCTGTGCAGAAATCGGACATTATGCGTAGAAGCGGATTCAGCTCTATCCATACTACTATATAAAGACACGATGTTTTTTGACGTTTTTGCCAAAAGTCTCGAAAAGTTCTTTACTGATTTAGTTCAAACTTTCACACTATACTGTAAGCCACATTGAGACGGATATAGGCTATGTACTTTTTGAAACAATAATGTACAGGTTTTCTGTTAAAACCGACTGTGTGAAAGAAAATGCTTTGCTGTGGTGTAAAAATGTGCCGTTCCGTTTTCTTTCTTAGTTGGTTTTAACTATGGTAGCAGGGCATTTAAACCATTCGACAGATTGTATCACAGATATCTATTCTTTCTCCTAATGTATAATTTTAAACAAAAATTGTATACACGACAATGTGTTTTCTTTTCTGCCACGCTGTAGGTTTCAACAAAAAACAGGGAAATTGTATTTATAGCTTATTGGCTTATTTTACAACATTGCTACTCCAAACTTTGCAGTCCTACCCCTTCGCAGTTTAAACTTGTGCAAAATACTGTCGCTGAAGCTGCTTACCGTCACAGACCCAATAGTGGGTAGATCTCTCTTATACTCCGTATACCAATGATCCCAACCGGTTTACCCGTTCATTCCAAAGACTTCAATTCCAAATCAAGGTTTCGTTCGCAACAACAATATAAAAGGCTCATAGTCATTATGAGGAGCGAAAAGAATATAGACAGAGAGAGGGGAGGAAATGGACGTAGATAGGTGGCAAGAGCAGGAAACGGACAAAATGGGGGGAGGAGGAGGTGGCCAGAGAGAGGAGGGGGGATGAGGAGATTAGGACGTACATCCAATCTCCCATCTATTTAGCAATTGAGAAGCAATGCCAGATTCGCTAGTTTCTTATAAAAGTATAATAAAACATTTCATTCGTATTGTTGAGGAATAAATCAGAAAATTAAATGCTTTGTTCCAAACTGATCTCTCGTCTTTCTTTCCTGTCGAATCGGTGAGCTATATTACTCACAGAGCAACAAAAACAGGAATTCACTAAAGAACCGTAATACTATTGCTTGTAAAACGAAAGAACTGTCAATACAAAGTTCCAAACTGTTTTTTACCCTTTAACTTGGCGAAATGCACAAGCACAAGCATTGATTACAATCGTCCAGACGACACAAATTCACACTGGACACTTCATTACACGTCGCAGACGCTGGCAAGTTACCTGGCCTAAGCCCTTGCCAATGTCGCAGCGATGATCCAAATCGTAAGCAATCTTTGCACTTTGCACAATGATTTGGTCAGTTGGAAGGTTGGATTCGCGCTTCTCATGTTCATCCAACAATATCCTTCTCTTAAAATAGCGCAGTTTTGAGTTTCATAAAATTACCCATTAAATATGCGAAGATGGCTTGTCTCTTTTGACATCAACTGCAAACTGAAACGAAAATCTTATTGCAAGAACCTTAATTTCTATTTTAAACCACCCATCATTTTAACCATCTGTTGAATGAAGAAGGAAGATAACAAATGTCAAATGGTGTGTTGCACACTCAGACAGCAGTTTGGAATTGCTCTAGCCCAATACATATCAATCCAAGAAGTAACATTATTTCACATTATTCCAAAATGAACTCTGTGAAACCCCATGGGGAAACGTTTATTATATACATTTCACTGGTATAATTTTATGAAACTCTGTACTAAGAAGTTTTGGCTAATCTAAAAACTTTAATTATGCTGTTTAAACTTATTTTCATTACTTGGATACTTACGAAACCGCACGTTATTACTTGGTTACGGGCGATTTGGTACGTACCTGCAACAGAGGAAAGACAGTCACTTCGTATTTCAACTTATTTACTGGCATGCCTAAGAAACGTCAGATTTCAATGCTTTTTCTTCATCAATAGGTTACCTATACTGACGTATAACAGATGAGAAACGGTGGTACATGGTATCCAGTTACGTGCAGTTAGGTTTCTTCATGCATGAAGGTGAACAACGTTCTAAATTTATTTATATGAAATAATTTAGTTTACAACACAGTGAGGAATGGCTAGACGTCTAAGTTATAGCAAATAAATCTCTCACAGAGCGTATGTGCGAATACGATTATGCAATAAACTACAAATGTTTACGGTATTAACTGCAGAGCATTTAATAAGTTTTCTTTCAATTGTTGGCGTGCTCATTGAAAAATTTACTAGAGCAAGACAGATTAAAAAATATATTTATAGTTAATGTAATTCTATTAGGAATTTTATTAGGGTTTACTACTTTCTCAACGATATTTCAGTTAACTTTGGGCGTAACATCACTAATACACCACAACACAAAACACAAGGCTGTAACATCCGTTGGACCTAGTTTAGGAGATAGACCGAAGAAACACAAATGTACGTTTCTGTGGCATTCACGGCTTTAGAGAAAGCTTTCGGCAGTGTTGGCTGAAATACACTCTGCGAAATTGTGAAGGCAGCAGGGAGAAAACATAGGGAGCGAAAGGTAATCTACAACTTGTACTGCAGTTATAAGGAGCAGTCAAACGAAAGCGAGACAGTTGGAAGGAAAGCAAGTAAAAGTTTACTATGTCAAAAGCAGCCGCCGTAACTGTTAATACAGTTATAGCGCAGTGGTGCAAGAAGATCAATGTATTCATAGAAAAATACTTGCGGTTGACTACGGAATCGTAATTGTACCCAGGGGTAGAGCTCTTCGTCCGAAGCAAATCGACGGCCACGAATGTCTTACTTCAGGGACCCAAAAATTAGAAAATCGCTTGGAGAGATCGGAACTGTCTGGAGGACGTGTGAGGGCTTCCCAGCGAAACCTCTGCAGCGTAGTCAAAATAACAACATGCGGGCGAGCTCTCCAAATTGAATTCATTCTTAGCTCTCAAACACATTTCATCGTAGTCTTCAACTATTTGGCACTAAGTTTTTGTATTTCTCTTAATAAAATTTAAAAAGGCTTACCACTGAAAAAAAGGTTTAAAAATACTTCACTTGGATGACTGTATGGAATAGTCGGGAAATATGGAATATGTTGTAATAAATGTACATAATCATATAAATTTGGGAAAAACTTTTATGTACACAAAATACAATTCTAATTTTGCTCTTAAATCAAACTCTTAAAGGAATTATCACTAACATAAAAACAATTTGATTCGGTAACAAGTCTACTAACTTTGTTAACTGCAAAAAGAATTTCTGTAACAATTATTTGTTTGTATAGTAGAGGTGATTCATATAACACGCATCTATTCACCACACATATAAGCTTTATTCTCAACACCTGCATGGTCCAGATGGGTTTTATTGGATACCAGTTATTTCGTATTGCCCCACTTGGACTTCAAAACATAACAACAAAACTTACTGTTTCCAAAGGCAACAATGGAGCAACACATAACTGTCTACTACTGTTTAGCTTAATAAATTACACAATTATAATCTTAGTGTACATTAAAAGTAATTGCTGAATATTTTTGAAAACTTATCTCCGAAAATATTTTCAATCTACGAAAACAATTTTCATTTGCCTCAACTCACACGATGTCTGCAGACAAACTAGACGTGCTACGGAAACATTTTGACGTATACAGCGCGTCTTATGTTTGGGAGCATCATTAGACGCGTCAGAAAGCACGGCACTCCGTATTGCTTGATTACCCCATAACACCTGAAGTTCATCTATCTCCACAAATGAATGTGGGTTTTCATCGGACCAGCTGCCTAATTTATGCTAGTGATATGAAATCGAGTGAAACTGGAGTATCAACACGTGAAACAGAAAAATTACGGCTGTCTCTGCAACCAGTAAAACTAGGACGCATGTTACATTGCATGTTTTATTAGATATTATTCTGAAACATCAGGTACTTGAATATCGCTTGTATATCTCTTTATTGATTACCAGTTTCGACAGATCTGTGCTGTCATCATCGAATCTGAAAGTTTAGTAAAGAAACAATCAAAGTCAAGGTGGCTAATACATATATGACCTCATTTAAACACTGTGTACATTACTGAAGAATTAGAACATATCTTATAACACATTAACAGAAGTTAATGATCTGTACAGAGTTGCGCCGGCCTGGGTGGCCGAGCGGTTCTAGGCGCTACAGTCTGGAACCACGTGACCGCTACGGTCGCAGGTTCGAATCCTGCCTCGGGCATGGACGTGTGTGATGTCCTCAGGTTAGTTAGGTTTAAGTAGTTCTAAGTTCTAGCGGACTGATGATATCAGAAGTTAAGACCCATAGTGCTCAGAGCCATTTGAACCATTTTGTACAGACATGCGAGCCCTAGTGATGTTGCATCGGTTTACAATAACAGGTAGCAAGGAACATCAGTCAAATATAAAATGTCACAAGTATAAAACCTACATCATGGCGGTCTGTTTGTATCAACTGCTGTCGATGCATATCTTATGTGTATATAAATTACCTGAACTACATTTTTATCTTGAATTTATATCGTAGAAAATGTCATATTTTCAGAATATAATTTATCTTAAATCTGTAGTTTTAAAAGTGTTACCTAATTTTGTCAATAGTAATTTTTAATGAGATTCTACTGAAGAAGGAATCTGTATTGTGGCACATGTAGTTCCAGAAGACTCTGAGTACTACAATGTAAACAACTGTATCCAGACTTCTCTGTGCAAATATCACACTAGCTCAGTAGCCACTGTGATGCACTATGACATCAGCACAACATGATGTATGTTTTATACTCGTGGTATAAAACTCCTCACCCTATTAGGAGAGAGGGAGAGGTTTAGTTTTAGTGAATCAAAATTTACGAAGTAAATAAGTATCTTCTATTTATCCGTAACCATTTTCCACGCAAAAATGAGAACAAGAATTTTCTTGAATTACAGGCCAACTACCAAGAAACAAAACAAATGTTTAAGACAAAATGTACGTAGTTTTTTATGTAGAATCTAATTCTGCAATAAAAAACGGGGGTTCCCATTTGAAATTTTAAAGCCTCACGTCCCACCCCCAGGGGGCTAATTTTAGCACCAGAAGATGTCCCTCTCGAAAATAATCGACTTTGGATTCTACACATTTTTCCGTGTGAAGCTTATTTTTCGAGTCAACTTAATATATATATGAATTAGTCTACACTAGCACATCTTAAAACGTTTGTTATTCCTCCTGAAAACCTCCGTGCATAAAATTTCTAAAGCTTAGAATTCTAATAGAAGTTGGGGGGGGGGGGGGGGGGGGGGAGTGCTAACAGAAACAACGTTCCATTCCCACGGGACCGAAGAGATTTAAAAGATCCCTGTAGCGGTCCACGGCAATCTACGTCGCCCCGCGGAGCAGGTGGAGGCACTAAAACGCCTTTCATGTTCTGCAGTCCCGGGGAGAGATGAAACGAACCGAAGGAAGGCGGATGTGAGCCCTCGGCTGACACCCACGCAGGGTGACTCAGTGTGGGGTGTGGGGGTCCCCGTATCATAAAAAGAGCCCGGGAAGCGGCCAGGTAGTCGGCTGCAGGCGGCAGGTAGGCCCAGAATGCGGATCCTGGCCTCGCGTTATACGATCGCGCACCCCAGTTACCAGCTGGGTCCAGAACGCGACGGCGCTGCCAGCCGAGTCCTGCGAGCGTGCGTCTGGATCTGAACTACCCTCAGCAAATCACTTCCGACGTCAATGATACGGCTCCGCAGAGTGTTAGGGGCAAAGTTTTATCACCTCGAAATATCCAAGCAACATGAAAGGCAAACAGAAATTATAATTAAAAGAAAAAGATTCGTGCAAGAATAGAATAACACAGATACGAATGATCTTCTACATCTACATTTACATGGATACTCTGCAAATCACGCTTAACTGCCTGGCAGAGGGTTCATCGAATCACCTTGACAATAATTCTCCATTGTTTCTATCTCGAACAGCGTGCGAAGAAAAACGAACACCTATATCTTTCCCTGCGAGCTCTGATTTCCCTTGTTTTACTATAATGATCAACGTCAACAAAATATTTTCGCATTCGGAGGAAAAAATTGGTGATTGAAATTTCGTGAGAAGATTCCCCCGCAACGAAAAACGCCTTTTTTTTAGTGAAATCTTGCGTCATGTCAGTGACAATCTCTCCCCTATTTCTCGATAGTGCAAAACGTGCTGCTCTTCTCGATGTACTCCGTAAATCCTTTCTGGTAAAGATCCTACACCGCACAACAGTACTCCAAGATAGGACAGACAAGCGTAGTGTTGGCAGTCTATTTAGTATATCTGTTACAATTTCTAAGTACTGTTCCAATAAAACGCAGTCTTTGGTTTGCCTTCCTCAAAACAGTTTCTATGTGCTCTTTCCAATTTGAGTTGTTCGTAATTGTAATTCTTAAGTATTTAGAATGCGATTTGATTGATTTATCGTGTAACCGAATTTTAGCGGATTCCTTTTAGCACTCACGTGAGTGACCTAGCACTTTTCATCATTTAGGGTCAGTTGCCAATTTTTGCACCATACAGATATCTTTTTTGAATCGTTTTGCAATTTGATTTGATTTAATGATGACTTTACTCGACTATAAATGACAGCATCAAATGGTTCAATTGGCTCTAAGCACTATAGGACTTAACTTCTGAGGTCATCAGTCCCCTAGACTTAGAACTACTTAAACCTAACTAACCTAAGGCCATCACACATATCCATGCCCGAGGCAGGATTCGAACCTGCGACCGTAGCAGCAGTGCGACAGCATCATCTGCAAACAACCTAAGACTGCTGCGCAGACTGTCTCCTAAATCATTTATATGGACTCTCCCCTATGCTGACCATCTTTCTTTGCGCTGATTTGTATTCACTACCTTGTTCTGGTTCCCGTTCGGTTCGGCAGTGATCATTCTCAGGGTTGTCTTTCGCGCAGATGTGAGCATTTTGAGACCAAGAGCTAAGGTATACAGCATCCGTCATTACAACCTTAAGGAGAGCAGCTATACTGAAAAAGCTACAAGTAATTATTTGCACGAATCACGTCGCATATCCAGCTCACGATCGCTTAATTCATTCATGCTGCTGCATCGAAATGAACTGACTTCTTTCTTCCTCCAACGATGCATGGAGGGCTTGGGGATGTTCATCTCAGCCGACCGCTACTTTGTCGATTTTGCTGGTGGGCGAAGCAATGATGCATTTGGGCGTTTAGTGTCTTCACTATCGTTGTCTCATTTCTTGTGTCTTCCACTGTGTGATGTATCTGCCACAGATCCAATTGCAAAGGCCTTTCCTTCCAGTTTCCGAAGATTAGCCGCCATTGTGGCTTCTTCTTGAAGTGATTAAAGAAGTTTTCCATAATTTCATCATATGTCACACCCGTTCGTTTCTTTTACGCACCCACACACCAAGAAGAATGCGTTTTTCAGGTGTGTATCCGCTTGTATCCGCCATTATAACACAAATGTTTACAGCTGTATCACTTTGGAAGCAAAACAGAAAACGATCGCATGCCATAGTATTTTCCAGAACCACAAACAAAACAACAGGATTACATGCAGGATTACATGTAATAACGCCTGAACTGTAATTTTAGTGTTCTCTACCAGAAGACTACCAGGAGCACGGAACATTATTTTCAACCTAGAATAAATTTCCTGAACCATGTAACAGCGAAACTATATGTCATTTGAATAGCTTCCGATCGTGACTTCTAGCCCACTCTGCATATAAGCAGCCATCAACGTGACCCTTCTCAACCAACGGTGGTGGAGACCTCGGTTGTAGAAGTATGCATTTTGGCTACACAGGAACCTTCCACCTCTAAAATCACCTCGTCGTTCGTCACTCGGAAATACCTGTCAGGCAATAGCTTCTCATCTGACGAAAGGAGAAGACTTCACTTCGTGCCATGCCAGGAGAATATGATAGGCTGAGAGGTTCATTCTATTTTGGACAGCGTTTTATTTTCCTGAATTTTACATTTCGTTGGAAGCTGCAGCTGGCAGAACTAATTCGCTTCCCTAAGCAGCACTGCAGATATCAGCAACACAAGAGTACGACGCTGTTCCCAACGCAGCCGTCGGTAGTGGAGTGACAGACGCAGTAGTAAATCACTGGGGTGAGAAGAGGTAGTAGAGAGCCATGAGAACGATTCTTGCTTGGCTATCGACACGTAGGGGAACCACATACACTCACGCGCGAAACACGGTCTTTCGTTAGTAATGTTTATTATTGGAAGAACCCTTACGAACAACGATTCCATTCACCACGCCTTGCAGAAGCGAAAGTAGACTTTCATCTGCGATAGAAATGAAAACAGAACTTGGTAAAAGACTTGTGACGTGCAAGGGCATACACCATACCGAATGTAGAAATGACTGTTAAGAAATAACAAGAACTAAACAAACTATTGACTCATTATTTTTTGACTTAGTGAAAAATCTAGAAAACGCGTGATTTCTAGTTGTTTGACCATTAACTAAGTATTATAATTAATCTGTCACTTTTCAGATAGGACTGATAGTTTTTATACAGTCAAGTATTTAATTAATTCTCAAAATCTGTCTGTCGAATTGTATGACATTTGATCTCGTTCACTGGTAACGAACGGTCTCAGAAAGATTAGGAACCACTGTTCTATTCAAAATATCCACGGGTGTACTGCCGGTCTACAGTGTCCAACGGGCACAATATTTCGGCGATCATACAGGTCGCCATCACCAGGTGAACTGACGGACTGAGCTCCTGTGAACGTGCCGGCACGGTGATCCGTACGCGTACGGATCTCCGTGTCGACATGTTCACAGGAGTTCAGTCCCTCAGTTCACCTGATGATGGCGACATGTATGATGGCCGAAATATTGCGCCCGTTGGACACTGCAGACCGGCAGTGCACTCGTGGATATTTTGATTATCAAATACGCCGGGAGAAACTCAAGAATCACACTGTTCTATTAGCATGGTATTGCACCGTGGGGCCTGGATTTCAGTGTGTAGCAAGAATGCAGCCGCACCTGCAAACAAATATAAAATCGTTTGTACTGCTCTTAGGTGTCGAGTCGGGTGCTGCCGTTTACGTTTTCGTAAACGAAGGCACCCAGCTGTACACCCGAGAAGCAATACGAACACTTGTTTAACGGGGAATGCTGAAGATCGCACAAACATAACAATAATTAAGGAATTATGTTTTTTGAGGTGACAGTTCAAAATTTATTACTACCCGCCATACACGCAGCCTGGGTGAGAAATGCAGCGACTGTGGCGTTAAATTAGCCACCGTGCGACGTCCTCTCTGCTTACCCACCAGCCACGGCACTCATTATTGGTCTACACCGGCGTTTCCCGACCTGGCGGTAATTACCCTTGAGGGATGAAAATTTTCTTAGTGGTAGAACCAAAATGGTTCAATTGTGTTTCGTCATGGAATTAAATTGTTTTTCTATTACTTGATGTAGAATTACTACCATAGGCAGGCGACCATTCAGATTTGGCAGAACGTTGAAATATAGAAGGGTCTTGATCGCACAATTCTTTATTAGGCTTTACGTGTTTCAAAATTTCAACAGACTGAAGCTGCGGAATGAAGTGTTCAAGAAATTAATAGCAGAAAATATGCATAAGTGTGCTTCTAAGTATTCTAACATACAGAAATTCTAAATAGTATCGCAGTTGCATAAAAATCAAATTTTAGTACAACGCTCACGAAAGTGAACACTTAAACTGATTACAATAAAAATCTTAGTGCTGTCTATCGAACAGAACCAGCACCAAACTGAGTCCACTATCAGAGAGGTAAACGATAGGCAATAGGTAGCGCTAGCAGTGACCACAAAAAGCAAGTCAAAGTATAACTTTACAAACTTCTATACACTGCGATTAAGGACATGTCAGCAACTCGTGAACAAATTTGACAACAAAATTTTTGCTACTTTTGTGGAAGATAAACTCATACTGACAGCATAAAATGTGCGTCGTTGGGTCACATCGTGAAAAAAGTTACAGAAGTAGTCAGTAATCAAAACAGAAGACAATTGTAACCAACAACTGGTTTGGTACAAGATAAACTTAAAACAAATATGAGTAATAAGTAAAACATAAGTGTGAAGGAATATGTTCACAACTACCACAAAATAAATGTACATAAGTATCACAAAATGAGTAAAATTACAGTAGACGAATATGTAATAAATGGCATAATAGAATCATGTAGGTAAGCCAGCACTGATTATAACAACTTGAATCTTACTGATAAAAGGGGCATTTTTTCTAATACTCTTTAACTTTGTGTTAGATAATGTTAGATCCATAAAAATAGCAAAAATGTTTTTGTTAGATTTGTTCACCAGTTGCTGACATTTACTTAATCGCAGTGTATAGAAGTTTGTAAAGTTAACTCTGACTTGCTTTCTATGGTCAATGCTAGCGCCACCTACTGGCCGTCATTTACCTCTTTCATAGTTCAATCGCCACACTTAGTTTGGCACGGGTTCTATTTGACAGACGACGGCACTGTCAAATTTGCCTACATGAGATGAGGTTTGTACTGTATTCAGTTTAAGTGCTCACTCTCGTGAGCTTTGTACTAAAATTTGATTTCTATGTAATTGCGATACGCTTTGGAGTTTCTGTATATTGAAATGCTTAGAAACACACTTATGTATATTTTCTGTTATTAATTTCTTGTACACTTCATTCCACAGCTTCAGTTTGATGATGAAATTTTGAAATGCGCGATCAAGAGCTTTCTATACTTCGAAGTTGTGCTAAATTATTTTTAAAATATCATTACTACTATCGCTATTTCGTAAGACAACAATACCAATTACATAAGTTAGCAATAATTACATTCCTTCATTTCCTATTATTATGGGTGACACGGTGTGGTGGAAGTTACTGCTTGCGAAACGAATGTTTTAACAGGGTCCACTCACTACACGCACATTGTACGATCCATCCACGACACTAAAATTGAGTCATATGCACTAAATTTTCTTAAATACCGCATGAAAATGCCTGCCCCGTGTTGTGGGTAGTATTCGTAATAGACTAGTAATTGCTTCATCATTCACTTTGCAACAACAAACTAACTATTCAACACAACAGTAACTGCTACGTAATTATAGAGTCTACACTGCATTATTATTATTATTATTATTATTATTATTATTATTATTATTATTGATGTTATTGTTAATGGCAGCGCTTAGACACAAAGCACTGGCAGCCTGAAGGCTTCCACTTTCTGTCAGTTCAGAAATAGGGAGTCCAGCAATCAAGTGATTTACAAAAGTAAGTATAGTGCATACATTTTAATTTGGTTAATTGTAAATTAAGCTGCAGAGTGTGGGTGAAAGAAGTGTCGACAGGCAGAGGAATGGTGCAGAGGAAGCATGTTTTGTGTGGGCCCTCAGTGTGAATAGTTGACTTTCTTTTCAGACAAGGAGTTGCATGTAGGACTTGGGGTGCACTGTGAATTACTTCCTCATTTTATAACAAAGATTGTGAGAAATAAGCAATACTAATTGTCTTATTGATTCATTAGTCAGTGTTTTATTAAAACAGTTACAAAAACTGAATATAATTTATCTTTCATCATTTTAGAAATGAAAGTGTTCAAAGAAAATTCTTTTGGTGATTTGTCTTGTAATAAATACGCAACCAGTGGTTTTTTAAAGATTTATTCAACCATGAACACGTTTTCGAGCCATTGAAGGCTCATCATCAGATGGAGGTGTTTCAAGAAAATTATCTTATGGACCAAGTGTAGCTAGATGCAGTGCTGGTGCTGCTGGCGGAAATGACGGAAATTTAGTAATAGGTAGCGAGTTTTTTATGTTTCAGATAATTACAGTGCACTGCTTTCTGATATCCATATCAATTTCTTTCAATATCGTACATTATTAAGCCTTGTACACAAATATACACAATATTAACTACACTTGGTGTTACACTGATAACGGGAAGTAAACGCTGGATGTTTTTACAAAGAATATGGACGTGATAGACATTACACTTTACTACATCATGGTCTTTGGCAAGAGATAGGTTGTATTGTGGTACAAATATCACGAACACACATATTACATGTCAGTAAATGTTGCTAGCTGCTGGAGTGTATTTATTTGGCAACAAAATTTATAATATGGGCTGACAGTTATACAGGAGGTAAACAGATAGAGTGAAATATTTAATGCATAATTAAAAACCTTTTGTAAGTTACAGAATGCAACAACACTGTATCAGTATGTACGTCATTTGTTGACTAATAATTATGGCTAATATAAGTCGTATGGTTTTAGGTTGGTTAGTACCTCCAACAATGTGCAAGAGAATTCTCTTAATGTTCATTTTCCCGTTTCAGGTGTTGAAGTGTGGACGCTTGGACGCAAAGCGGTTAGTCTATGCTGACATGCGTAGTCCACTTAGTGCTGCAGTTATGACCATGCAGAAAACATCTCGTCTTAAGGTTTGTGAGGTATCTGTGGGAAGATTGTTCGACACAGAGAAAAAACAACGAAAACACAGATGTCTGTTCATACTAAGGGACCAGAGACAAAAATATCCCGGCGGAGGTTCGAGTCCTCCCTCGGGCATGGATGTGTGTGTTTGTCCTTAGGATAATTTAAGTTAAGTAGTGTGTAAGCTTAGGGACTGATGACCTTAGCAGCTAAGTCCCATAAGATTTCACACACATTTGAACATTTTTGAACAAAAATATCTGCACTCACAGGCATTTAACCCTGTATGTCAAAAATTTATTTGTAGTCAGTTGAGGCAATGTGAGCAGGCTGTAGGAATTTATAAGTAGGCTCTTATCCCGTCAAGATAATCATTCTCACGAAATGCAAAGACGTTAATTCAGCTAGTCGCTGGTTTTTATTCCTCCTTCTTGCCGTTAAGATATCTTTCGTGTGAAGTGGAAAATGCTACAACTGTTCCGGCAATTTAGGGAACGTTTCCGACGACTTTCATAGCCAGAATTTCGTAACCAGGGAGATTAATGCGTTGCTCAGGCCAGTGCGACTGCTGAGCTAATGTGGTTAACACGGAGAACACACAAGGAAGACGAAGCACGTTGCCTCTCACGCCCTTTGGCGCTAATTATAACCGCAGAAGGGACGGTGCTATCTGCCTGTTCCCGGCGTTTTCCATATAAAGACTAATATCTAGTAATTTATGAGACACATAACTTTATTTTCATTACTCTAGCAGTAATTTATTGTAGATCGCTTGAGCAACGAAACGTACCTAACGACTGGAAAAAAGCGCAGGTCATTCCCGTTTCCAAGAAAGGACGTAAGACCTATATCGCTGACGTCAATCTATTGTAGAATTATGGAATATGTTTTATTCTTAAGAATTATGACGTTCTTGGAAAGTGAACAGCTCCTCTATGAAGATTTACATGGATTCCGCAAACAGAGATCCTGTGAAACTCAGCTCGCTCTGTTCCGTCACGAGATCCACAGCGCAGTGGACAACGGCGCTCACGCTGATTCCGTGTTCCTTGATTTCAGTGAGGCATTTGACACCGTCCCGCATTGCCGTTAAATGAAAAAAATACGAACTTACGGGGTATCGGAGCAGACCTGCGATTGGATTCAAGACTTTCTTGCAGGTAGGACTCAACACAACAAGGAACTAAATCGACAGATGTAAAGGTAATATTCCGAGTACCACAGGGAAGTGTGATAGGGCCGTTGCTGTTCACAATATATTTGTATGATCTAATAAAAAGGTTCGGATGCTCTTTAAGGCTATTCGCAGATGCTGCAGTTATTTATACCAAAGTAGCAACGCCAGAAGATAGTAAGAATTTGTAGAACGACCTGCAGAGAAACGATGAATGTTGAAGACTCTGGCAGTTGACCCCGAACGTAAATAAACCTAACATATTGCGCACTCATAGGAAAAGACATCCACTACTGTACAGCTACACTGTTGATGACACACAGCTAGAGACAGCGTCTGCCGTAAAATATCTAGGCCTAACTACCCAGAACGACCTTAAGTGGAGTGACCATATAAAACACATAGTGGGAAAAGTAGACACGAGACTGAGATTCATCGGAAGAATCTTAAGGAAATGTAGCTCATCAACGGAAAAAGTGGCTTATAAGGCGCTTGTCCGCCCGATTCTTGACTATTGTTCATCTATCTGGGATCCCTATCAGGTAGGACTGATAGAGAAGATCCTACGAAGAGCGGTGCGTTTCGTCACCGGATCGTTTAGCTGGTACATCAGGGAGAGATTTATTACTGAAATTTCAGGACAGCACTTTTCAGGAGGAGTCGGACAACATATTACTTTCCCCCACATACCTCTCGCATATTGACCACGAGGAGAAAATTCGAGAAATTTGAGCCAATACAGAGGCTTACCGACAATCATTCTTCCCACGCACTATTCGCTAGTGGAACAGGGTTGGAGGGATCAGATAGCGGTACCGAAAGTACCCTCCGCCACACACAATCAGGTGGCTTGCAGATTATGATGTAGATGTAATTTTATTATGTGTCTCAAGAAAAAGATTTACTCTTCCAAGTGACAGTAACGCTTATAAGCTACCTTGTCTGACAAGGACCACACCGATGGTTGTCTAGTACATACATACAACGCATACACGAGGTATGAATGGGCAGTGCATTATTGGAGTGATCAGTTGCACTCAGGTAATGCGTATGAAAAGGATTCCGACATGGTTACGGTCGCACGACGGAAATCGACAGACTCTGAACGCGGAATGGTAGTTGGAGCTAGACGCATAGGTCATTCCACTTCGGAAATTATTAAAGAATTCATTAAAACGAGATCCACAATGTCCAGAGCCGGGACTGTGAAATTTCGGCCTTATCTCTCACCACGGAGAAAGCAGCCGCGCTGGTCTTCACTTAAAGACTGAGACCAACGGTATTTGCATAGAGATGGCAGTGGTAACTTTTGTATCCCGCCTGGAAGGCGGCGCGGGGGTCTGCTCCTGTAAACTGAAGGGTAGGTCGAATGTAGGAAGCGAGTAGGAGCAGGAAGAGGTGAAAATCTCTCGGTACTACTCTTAGAACTGGTTTTACTATATCACAATATTAACTGAATGCGTAACTTTGCACTGAGGTGCGAAGCCCTAGACCCGTCGTATGTAGAGCAAAGCTGAAGTGAAGTGTCCCGGCCGTCTGCTCTTGATAAAATGGGCAGAATCTGCAGCGGAGCTCGTAGAACTGCACAGCGCCTGCTAGAGGGCGCTATCGTCGGTGTCGGTCTTAGTACCAACTTCAGTACTTGCGCCTACGCCGTGGTATCGTGGCTATCGATACCACAGTAACAGACAAGCAACATTGCGTGAAGTAACCGCAGAAATCAATGTGGAACGTACGATGAACGTATCTGTTAAGATAGTGCGGGGAAATTTGGCGTTAATGGGCCGTGACGGCAGACGACTTTTTCTCTACTAACAGCACGACATCGCCTGCAGCACCTCTTCTGGGCTCGTGACCATGTTGGTTGGACCCTAGACGACCGGAAGACCGTGGCCTATCAGATGAGTCTCCATTTCAGTCAGTAAAAACTCATAGTTGGGTTCGACTGTCTTGCAGACCCCAAGAAGCTATGGACCCCAGTTGTCAATAAGACACTGTACAAGCTAGTGGTGGCTCCACAATGGTGTAGGCTGTGCTTACATGGAATGAATTGGATACTCTGGTTCAACTGCACCGATCAGTGACTGTAAATAGTTTTGTTCGGATACTTGGAGACCATTTGCAATCATTCATGGTGCCAAACAACAACGGAATTTTTGTGGATGGCAATACGCCATACCCTGGGTCACTGTTCGCAATTTGTTTGAGGAATGTTCTGGATAATTCGAGAGAGTGATCCGTCCACCCATCGAACATTAATGGGACATAACCGAGAGGTCAGTTCGTGCACAAAATTCTGCACCAACAACACTTCCGCAATTATGGACGGCCATAGAGGCAGCATGACTCAGTATTTCTGCAGGGTTCTTCCAACGACTTGTTGAGTCGATGCCACGTCAAGTTTCTGCACTACGCTGGGAACAAGGAGATCCAACACAATACTAGGTGCCAACGGCATTGCTGCAGTGGTAACAGTGGTTCCCGTGGGATCACCGAAGTTAAGTGCTGTCGGGCTGGGCTAGCACTTGGATGGGTGACCATCCGGTCTGCGGAGCGCTGTTGGCAAGTGGGGTGCACTTAGCTCTTGTGAGGCAAACTGAGGAGCTACTTGCTTGAGAAGTAGCGGCTCCGGTCTCGGAAACTGACATAGGCCGGGAGAGCGGTGTGCTGACCACATGCCCCTTCATATCCGCATCCAGTGACGCTATGGACTGAGGATGACACGGCGGCCGGTCGATACCTTTGGGCCCTCATGGTCTGTGCGGGAGGAGTATATATATATAACACAATACTAGGAGCTAGCCCAGGATTTTTGTCATCTTGGCGTATTTCACCACAATCAGGCACTATTTTGGATTTTGCGTAACGTACTCGTAATAGGAACACTAAGACACTAAATATTACGCAACTGCTCATTATATTTTGCACTGTCACCCCACGAAGCGGCCAGTTACGCTCCCTGCGCAGAAACTCATTTTCCTGGAAGTTATTTTCAAGTGTGTCTTATGATATGACGCCGCTCATGTTCAACATCTTCGAAGTTCTAGATGTAGAACTGAAATCCCAAGCCTTCCGGATGAGCTCTAATTCATCTGCTTGTCTGGTCGTCGTCATTTCGAGGGACATGCGCTATCCTATCAAAAGTATCCAGACGCTGTTACGTAACACCAGATGTTACAAGGGGCAAAAACGCCTGCGCAAAAGGAGGCTGGGAGTATTGTGATGTAAGTAGAGAAACTGATACTGCAGAATGGGTCGGTCTTGAGAGCTCGGTGACTTAGAAGGTGCAGTAGTAAATAGATTTCGCATGGATAACACACGCATCATGGAGATTTCAAGCCTTGTACAGACGATTGTCAGTGATATGACTGCAAAGTGGAAACGCAAGGGGAGGACCACTGCTAAATCAAGATCTGGCACACCTCGTGTACTGAAGGACAGAAAATACCAAGCGTTGCGGAGGGTGGTTCTAAAAGAATCGCATGAAATCAAGGGAAGAAATCATTTGTGAGTTCCAAAGTTCTGGCTAGCACAATAACTGTGAGCAGGGAGTTCAAAAGAATGAGGTACAGTGATCGAGCAGCCCCTCATAATCCAGACATTTCTGCTGTCAACACTAAGCGACGCCTGAGCTGGAGTACGGAACGCCGCCGCTGGACAGTGGATGACTGCACACGAATGATCTGGAATGATGAATCACGTTGGATCCTGTGACAAGGTGATGGAAAGGTTTGGGTTTGGCGAATGCCGCGAGGACGTAACCTGCCATCATGTGTAGTAAACAATGAAGCACGGATAAGGTGGGGGTATTTTCCGTGGTTAGGGTCCAGTTCCTTTACTGGGCTCAAGAAGACGCTAAACTTGGAAGAATATGAACACGTTTTACGGCACTGCGTACGGCATATAGTTAAAGAATTGTTTGGGACGACTACTGTTTGTATCAGCACGACAATGAACCTTGTCATAAAGTAGCATACGTTTGGCAACGGTTTGTGGATGTCCATCAATGGACTGGCCTGCCCAGAGTCCTGACCTGAATCCACTGGAACACCTCTGAGATGGGTTAGAATGTTGACTTTGCTCCAGACCCCAGTGACTGACACCAGTGCCGATTTTGGCTTGGTCTCTCGAGGACGAAGGGGTCGCCATTTTGCCATATTCACATATTTCATTAAAGGCGTCCCCAGCAGAGATGAAGCCATCATATAGGAGAAGGGTGGAAACATCCATTACTAAAGGATGGAAACAGCCAATATTAGGTCTCTGTATGTCCATCTTTTCATAGATGTTTGTGGGACTCGGCTGTTCGATACAGGATGTCAAATTAAACACCTTTCAGCCGTCCAGTTTCCAAACTTATTTTATTTGGCTACCAGTTACGGTGACTTACTACATCATCTTTAGGCCCCTTACCGACGTGAAGGAAGACTCCACCTTGTTTCTGACCAAAACAGGGGCCCGCAATACTGGTATTACTATAGTGATACTTTCAAACAACATCTGCCGAATAATATTAATGTCCACTAATAGTGATCCGGATACTTTTGATAGTGTACTGTATGTGGGAGAAGTAATATGTTAATCGACTCGTCTTCGAACTAACTCTCTTCAGATTTCAACAGACAATGTCTCTCTTGCAACGGTCGCCATCCAAACGATCTAGCAAAAAACGCATCTCCCTTTGTTAGATCTGCTTTCTCTCTCTCTCTCTCTCTCTCTCTCTCTCTCTCTATCTCTCTTCAATTAATCGAAGTTGGTAAAGATCCAAGATTGATGAGCGGTCGTACAGAACTGTTCGAACAAGTGTTTTGCAAGCCACTTCTCTCATGAATGAATTACATATTCGTAAAAGTGTCCCATTAACTCTTATCGTGGCATCTACTTCTCCCATAATAAACTCTATGTGGTCACTCAATTGTAGGTAGCTCCGAAGGTTACTCCTATATGTTTTGCGACTCTCACTGTTTCCACTGATGTTTCACCAGTAGCATAATCGAAGAATAGTGGAATTCTCCGCCTATTTACATACAGTAACACTCATTCAGTGTACAATCGTTGATCGCTTATTGTATTTTTCCACACGGGAAAGATAAGCACAAGAAGTAGAAAGTCTCGTTAGTAGGTGTCGGTAAGTGGCAACGACATCTAAAACAAATACGGGACGAGGGAACAACACTAAATATTTATCCAGTGGTCTTTTTCCACTCGACAGAACCGCCAAATACCGTGACATGGAATCACGAATAATCTCCGGACAGTCGCATTACAGCAAAGTTCTTTGTAAACTTACTACCTCTATACGAAAGAACATTTAAATAAATAGCAGGCAATTTGGGGAACATGGAAGGAACTAATTACATCCACAGTGAGACGCAGAATTTTTTATTTTTATTTTTTTCGAGATCTGGACTTTACTGTAGCAGACTTTGATGTTTACCTGAACAAGAAGTAATTGAGGAAGCCATTAGAACGAAAAGAAAACTGCTATGTCAGGACGAGAAAATGTGACAGTTGCATAGTACTTCTGCGACAGAGATGATGAGAAAAAGAAAACACCTCTTGAGGTAAGTAAAGAGCCAGTGTTGAGACCAGTCGATGACTAGAGAAAATCAACGTTGAGTCATGTCGTCCAGGTGACGAACAAGAACGGCGACAGGTTTACATGACGATTCTCGTCCAGGTCTCATTACGAGAGGTGCACACAAAAGAGAGGATGCCATGATGTTTTTCATTTCTCATCGTACCGACATTTGCCTGCACCCGTTTTACTAATTCGGAGTGAGATTTACCTACCTGCCTGCATGTCTTATTTTTCTTCACGGGAGAAATAATGTTGCCGCTTTTGTAAGGCAAAATGCTCTTAGCTTTTTGTGTTTCCCCTGATGCTGGCGACTTGGGGACATCCCGACAGGATGGCAATTGTAATGACCTGGCACTTTTTTCCGTGTCTTCGGGGAGCGGATG